>NW_021703765.1:63376115-64757509 GCF_005190385.1 Monodon monoceros | reverse complement strand
GGGGCCCCGGCCGGGAGCCCGACGAGGGAGGGGACGGCATGGACCGGCGGCCCGGGGCGCGGGGGCGCTAGGCCCTCGGAGGGGCGCCCCCCGCCTCGCCGCCACTGCCGCCGCCGGGCCGCTCTCCGCAGCCGCGCGCCCTGCCCGCTCCAGCCGCCCCCGGGGCCGCCGCCGGCCCATGAGCCCCGACCTCAAAGTTTGCGGCGGGCGGGCGGGCGCGGAGCCTCCAAGATGCCGTTCCACCCGGTGACGGCGGCGTTGATGTACCGGGGCATCTACACCGTGCCCAACCTGCTGTCGGAGCAGCGCCCCGTGGACATCCCTGAGGACGAGCTCGAGGGTGAGTGCCCCGCCGGGACCTCCGCCCGCTGGCCCTCCTACCTGTGCGCCCAGGTGAAGCGCGGTCTAGGGGCGGGGGGCTGTCTGCAGGTGCCGCCTGCCAGGTGGGCACTCCAGCGAACAGCTGCGCAGGGAGGCAGGACGAGTTCGCACCTCTGCGCGCCGCGGTGGGGGTCGCCAAGGCGGAGGGGCGGCCCAGCCCCTGCCCGCGTGGTCCCCCGCGCTGCGGAAACTTGCCGGGCCCTGCAGCGGGGTCACGCGGTGACGGTGCGGCAACGCGGCGGGCTGGGTTGGGGGTCTGAGCTGTGTCCCCTCCGCCGGCCCGGCCAGAGCACCCGCATCTTGATCCCCTCCGCGGCGGCCGCCCGCGGCTCTGCGCTGGCATTGACATTCCGCTCGTGTCGCTTTTAAAATCCAGTCTGCTCGGGCAGCGAGAGAAGGGGAGAGGGCTACTGCCCTGCTCCTGCCGGCTCCCGGGATGCCCGCAGCCCCTCTTACGGCCGTAGCCCCTTCCCTACAGCCCTGCGGGGACCCCCAGCCTGGAGCGCCAGGAAGGCGGCCCGGGAGGTGGTGGCGACAACAAGTGGCCAGATTGGGCGGCTTGGTTGAGATAACCAAGCCTGGTAGGGAAAGGCAGAGAGGACGGGACCTAAATCTGTCCCCCTGGAGTCCCTCCACCTCTGGACATGAATGGGGACCTTAGGCAGCAGGCTAGGCGAGATCAGAGCAGATGGCAGAGGCCAGGGTCCCTAGACAGAGGCTTCTGAGGAGTGATGAGACCCCTGGGGCCTGCGAGCTCTTTCCCTACTGGGCTAAGAACAGGTGCTCAGGTTTTCCCTCCCCCCAGACCTCCTGGGGTCCCATATGGAATGAAGTGAGGGGCTCTGGGCTGATGGGAGTCTTGGCGCCCTGGGATCTGCTTGTCTGCTGTTGGGGGAGGGGCTGCGATCACCCAGAAGCTGGGCCTCTCTTCAGGTACCTTAGGTCCAGGGGTCTCTGCGATCTGGGACTCAACAGGGCCTTTGGGAGGTGCAGCTGAGACACCAGCGCAGTCAGGGATGATGGTGGGAGCACAAGCCATGGAGAGAGATCCAGCCTCATCCCCCAGCCCTGGAGGGAGCAGATCCTGGGGGAGTCAGACGGGATCAGAGGGAAGATCAAGGGGAGAAGGCAGCTACCCCCACCCCACCCCACCCCCACCCCCGCACTGCACCACAGACTATGAGCCGCCTGCTTCTCAGCAAGTCCCTCCAAAAGCCTCCAGAGGTTGGGAGAGCCATGGAAATGGAGCCTGATGTTTGAGGCGGGCAGGACAGATGGATGGGTGCCGCTACTGGGTCTCTGGCCTTGAATTCCAAAGCCCAAGTCCCTGCCCTGTCTCGCCGAAGCCCAGGAACAAAAAGTCTCATCCAGGGCCTGGGAAAAGGAGGGAGTATGATGAGGGACAAGAGGGTGGGGATGGGGCATAGACTTCTCTTCCCTAACACTGTCTTCTCCTGCCCTGGGCCACCGCAAACCTCTACCAGTTTCCCCTCCACAGACCCTCATCCACACCTTCCTCCTGGCTACGCGGGCAGGGGTAAACATTGTCCCCCTACACTGGCAGCTTTCCCCTCATTCCCTCCCCTTGCTCCCAGCACCCCACCATGACCCTGGCAGCCCTGCTATGGGCCTCAGTTGTCCCTCCTCTCCTGATCTCCCAGCCCTGGAGTACAGACCCCAAGGAAGGGGAGAAGCTGAGGAGGCTGGGGTGCAGGGGTGAGCAGGGCACAGGGCGGGCAGTCCAGGGGCAAAGAGGCCACAGGCTCCCCTTGGACCGCATGGCAGACATGCTGGCAGGAGCCCAGGAATGTTAGTCACCAGCCACGCCAAAACGCACTCCCTGCTTCTCTCCTGTCCACTTCTCCTGGGCCCTGTGAAGCAGAAGGACCTGGCACAGGGGGCATCTGAAGGACAGAGCCCTCCCTGGCGTGGGTGGGTGGGGGTGGCGCCATGGAGCAAGCAGATGCCTGGTGGCCCCAGCCTGCGGGCAGCCATGGATGAAGACAGGAAGTCCTCTGTGATCGGCCCCCTTGTTGGCTGCAGGCACTCTGGAAGCCCTTCTCCTAGGAGACCAAGTCTCTGCAGGCCCCAGTGGGCCTTGAGTGCCAGGGGTGGGTGGGAAGGGTGACCATCCACAGCACAGATCCCCCCTCTGCCCCCTCCACCTCCCCAGTGCCTCATCAGTGCTCCCGCCCCAGGGCAGTGTGGGTAAGACCCAGGCTCTTTGCTGGGAGGATGCCCATCACTGGGGGAGCCACACATGCCGAGGAGAGGGAGCCCGGTAGCTTGGGATGAAATGCTACAGACAGTATGTGCCTGCCTCCAGAAATCCAGGGGGTGGTTAGTCCGAGGGGGGGGGGAGGACTAGGGAGGGAGGTGGAGAGCACCGGTTAAGGTGAGGGCTTCCTAGCCAAGCAGTGGTGGGTTCGAGTTCTCTGCTCCCTCAATTTATGGAGTGACCTTGGGCAATCACTTGCCTCTCTTGCCTCGGTTTCTCCATCTGTAAAAGGGGGTTGACATTGCCCCTCCCCAGGGCTGCCAGTGACAGAGGATGTGATGGAAGTGCTCAGCACAGGGCCTGGCATGCAGTGGGGACTCGGGGACCGGGACGCAGCAGCAGGGAGGCTGAGGGGTGGGGGTCGGGGAAGGCCCATGAGGAAGGAACACGGGGTATGCAGGGGGGCCAGGCCAGAAAGGCAGGCCCATGAGGAAGGAACATGGGGTATGCAGGGGGGCCAGGCCAGAAAGGCAGGCTGGGGGAGAGGGTGGGTGGAAATGGCCTTGAAGGTCTGGCAGAGGCACCTGGGGACCCCTGGTTGGCAGTTGGCCGGGTAGACGTGGCTCGGCAGAGCTGGTCTGGGTCCTCCAGCCTCCCTTGAGGTGGAGGTACAGGATCTCCCAGATTCTCCCTGAGATGCACACAGCAGAGCTCCCCTGGCCTGTGGCAGTGCTGAGGCTGACCCCAGTGGCATTGACGGGCTTGAGCACCTGAGGGTGGGAATTGGGGCAGCTGCAAGCCCTAGACTGGCCCTCCCTCTGAGAGGGGAGGAGGAAGACAGACGGACAGGCAGACAACCACCAGGGCAGAGGTCTGGGCTTGGCACTTGACCTGCTTAGTCAGATGGTGGAGCCTGCAATGAGAGTGGCCAAACGGGGGCGTTCGGGGTACGGGGGGGCAGAGGAGTCCCTTTTCCTGCCCCTCTTCTCTGCAAGCCCAGCAGCCACCTCTGTCAGGCTGGACTCTCAGGGAGGCCAAAGTGCTGGGGCGCGGGGCCAATGCCGCGGAGAGGACAGACACTGCCCCCCTCAAAGTGACCTCCAGCCCACGCACCCCCTCTCTGGACTCTGGCTCCCTGACGGTGCTGGCATCCCTTGGGGGCGGTTGGGGACTCAGGCCCTGACGCAGCTTCTCGGGCCGGGGAGGGGATTGAGGGCGTCAGGCTGGAGGTGGCAGGTAGGGACCAGTGTCGGCCCGGAAACCCAGAGGCCCTGCCAGCCCTTGCCTGGGCCAGGCTTCCCCATGCCAACATGGAGCACGGCAGGCTTTCCCTGGCCTCGTGGGGAGCGAACAGAGTGAGGCTTTCGGGGAAACGTGCCCAGCTGGGATGTGCCGATGGCGGCAGCAGCAACAGGACACCCACCCCACTCTGGGAGCCTGCAGCAGAGTCCAGGCTGCAGAGATGGGGCAAGAGTCACGTTCGCATCTCACAGGCGAGGCTCTTGAGGTTCAGAGAGGGAGGTCACTTGGCTGCTGAGTGGCAAAGCCAGACTCCAAGCCTGGGCCCCCGAGTCTTGGCACCAGCAAACAGGAAGGCCGGCCTGGTGCTTGAAGCTCCCCTAGTCCTCCCTCTCCTTCCGGCTCTGCCAGAACGTCTGGGATGTTCTGATTTATAGCATCCTGTTCTGAGCCAGGCCCAGCCCCAGCCAAGCACTTACATGCTTGATTTTCTTACTTAGTCATTTCCGCAGCCCCATTGTACAGGTGAGCAAACACCCACTCAAAGGCACCCGACCAGGACGTGGGAGAGCTGGGCTCTGACCCTGAATCTGTGTGACTTAGTGCCGATTCTCTGGCCGAGAAGGTGATCCCTGAACTTGGCCTCAGAAATCAGCTGGTGCTGGGTCACAGCTCTGAGCAAGGGCGAGGACACAGAGTAAGACTGAGGTGTGAGCCGGGCGTGCCAGGGAGGAGTGGCTGAGGCGACACATGAATGAGGAGGTGGCGGTCTTTGGATTGATCTAGTGGTCTTGGAAGGTTAGTCCTGCCTGAGAAAGGGCTGCCCCTGGGCCTGTCGCCTGCCCACGGACCCCAAGATTCACCTGCCCTCCACTGTCTCCTGTGCATTTTCTCAGGACTTTTAGAAGGAGATCAGGGGCTCCAGTTGAAGCAGCCCTGGGCTCTTGGAGCCACACCTGGCCCCTGTCAGTGTGGGAGGGACAGCCTGGACCGCAATTCGTTGCAGGGGAGAGAGCCAGCACCCACCGCACGTCCAGGGTTTTGCCATCCCACCCTGAGCTCTCCCGACCAAGCACCCAGAAGGATGGGGTGCCTGCCTTGGGTTCCCCAAACCAGCCCCTGACCTGGGTGGGTCTGAGGATGGTTCCCCCACCCCTGACTTCGGCTTGATCCCCCTCCTCTGGGTGGCCCATGGAGTGAGGGGGTCCTTAGGGACTGCACAAGGGGACAAGCAGCACCCTCAGCCTCCCTTCCTGCTTCTTGCCTGCTTGGGGAGTAGAAAGCAAACGCTTGCCCTTACTAGGATCATTTGTAAACTAAGGGTAAATGGGCTCTGAGTGATGACCCCACACCAAGTGGAGCATGAACTTCTGGTCAGCTCCTTTGTGTGTGTGCTCCAGATGGGTGGGCTCCCTGAATCAGTCATTCATTCACTTAACCACTTATTAGCAAATGGTTATGCTTGAATGACAGGCACTGTTCCAGGGAGCGGGGACACAGCGGTGAACAAGACTGACCTGGCTCCTGCTCTCATGGCGTCTCATAGTTCACAATCTGATGTGGTCAGGAAGGAATCCTTGGGGGAAGAGTGGGGTCTGTGGGAGCCCAGAGGAGGGCCAGAGTCAGCTGTGGGGGCAGGGGGGGTTCCAGGGAGGTGATGCCATCCACGCTGGGAACCAGGGATGTATCAGAATTCACCATGGTGAAGGGGAGAGCATTCCAAGCAAAAGGAGCCTCATATATAAAGGCCTGGAGGTGGAGCAGCCCTGGTGCCCACCATGACTGAGGTGGGCAGAGCCCATGGCTGGGTCAGGAGGCCAACAGTGACAGCCAGAAACCTAAGTGTGTGTGTGGAGGGCTGGGCAGAGGGTGTGCCTGGCTGCATGGTCAGTGCCCTCCTCTGAACCCAAAGACTCCCAGGTGATTGGAATTCCCTCAGCAGCCTCTGTAACTGCTGGGCCTCTGCTCACACACCTCTGGGGATGGGGAGCTCACTACCTCCTCCGCGGCCCTGGAAAATTCAGGTGGGAGTTGGCCTGGAGTTCCCAGAGTCCAGGGTTTATAGAAGCCTCTGGGCCTGGCCCAGATCTCCCTTCCCAGCTGCTCTCCTGGCCAAGGGGCCACTGGTTAGGAGACCAGGTTCTCAGGACCTGCCTGGGATGGGTAGGGGGTGGTCCAGAGTCAGAGGGTCTGGGGGCCTAGGCAACTCAGGTGTGGCCCACTGACTTTGTCTTGGCCTGCATGTCAACTGGAACCTCCAGGCATTGGCTGTAGATGCCAGGTGGGAAGAGCCTGATGAAGTTTGGGGCTTCAGCCCAAGCCACCTTGCCGTATGGCTTGGGACACATGGCTACCCTCTCTGGGCTATAGTGGGTCCTGCAGAATCAGGGGATGACCCCAAGGTGCAGGATCCCACAGTCAGTTTCAGGGGCTCACAGACCCTCTAGGCCAGGCCTGGGCCAGCCTAACTCCTGCCCTCACCAGAAACAGCCCTGACCCCACACTGGCCACCTAGCCTCTCTGGGCCTCATTTTCCAGGCAGGCAGCATGGAGCATCTCATCTGTCTCTCCTTCCAAATGCACGCACGCACGCTCGCACGCACGCACATGAGCTCACCTCTGCCCGCGAATTGAACAAGGAGACCCCCGGGAGCTGGAGCAGAGTGGGTTGAAATTCACTCCCCATCAACGGGAAATGTTCTGTAGGACCCTTCTTGGGCTGAGTAACAATGAAGGGACAGCAAACAGAGAAACAGAGGTGAAAAAAGGGTGAACTGGGGAGAGGTTAGGACCCTTCAACCCTCAACAGTTCCTGGATGTCCTTGGTAAAACCCTTTCATCCTTACACCATTACCGCCCATTTTACTGTGGGTAAGACTGAGGCTGGCCCAAGGTCACTCACTGGGTTGCTTGTTCCCAGGCTCCCAGCCCAGTGCCTTGCTCCCCACCCCTGAGTCACCCAGGTCCTCAGGCCTGTCTCCCCCTCCATACAATGGGGGGGAGTGACCCCCCGCACCTGAGCTGGTCTGGGGCTGCTCCATCCATCCTCTCTCTTCTCCCAAACCTTGGGCTCCATCTGGGAGGCAGTCTGCACTGAGCTGTCAGCCCATTAGCCCGGAGCCACCATTAATGAGTGCTGGCTGGTGTTAAGGAGCTGAGCCTGGGGAGGAAGTGCGATGGGGATGATGGGAGGGAGATGGAGGGGGGTGGTAGGCAGGGAAGCCTTCAGCAGCTCACAGAAGACCGGCTGCCTAGCCCGGCGTCCTCCCCTGCACCGTGGGACCCGTGGTATCGGCCACACGGGGTCGTCGTGAGCACGCCTGGAGAGGCTGTGGGAGCCTGGCACGCGGAGCCGGAGACCCCCGGGGCGGTCTTGTCACCGCCGCGGGGCCTGGGCACCTTTGCTGCCTGCTTGGCCTGCCCTGAGCTCCAGGGAGGCAGCGCTGTAGTGGACTCTTGAGCCACCTGCCAGTTCTCTCTGACCAGACCTTTGGGCTCTAGAGGGGAAGCGGGGATTCTCCATCCCAGCCTCAGGATGTGGCATCTGGGATCCTGGAGGTCTGGGGAGTGGGCTGTCGGGGACAGGAGTGAGGTCTTGACCTGCTCTGCTCCTCCCACAGAGATCCGAGAGGCCTTCAAAGTCTTCGACCGCGATGGCAATGGCTTCATCTCCAAGCAGGAGCTGGGCACGGCCATGCGCTCCCTGGGATACATGCCCAACGAGGTGGAGCTGGAGGTTATTATCCAGCGGCTGGACATGGATGGTGAGCCCAGCCCCCTGGCTGTTTCCTCACCCCTCACCTGGTGGTGGGGGGCAAGTCTGGGGCCTGAGCCCATAGGGGGCCTCTCACTCTCCCCACTCCCAGCCAGCCTTCCAAGCCCATGGCTTGGGTTTGCAGCCAGGTCTGGCCCCATTTCTCAGCCTGGAGAATTGAGGCTAGAGAGAGTGTGACAGCCCCAGCCATACCCAAAGGTTGGAGATTCTGCCCCTCTCACTCTGTGTTCCAAGAAATTTTTAAAGTACAGGAAAGCAGAACGGATATACTAAATACCCCATTTCCCATCACCAAAAATAAAAAATCAATTTAGTTGTAAATATTTGCCACCTGGCATTTAATCAAGGAAAAACTCATAAGAACCAGTAATGCCCAGTGCCCTCCGCTCATCCTCCTCTGGCTGCCTCCCCCACCTCATCTCCACCCAGAGAGCAGGTGATGACCTGGGCAGGCGGTCCCCCATCCTGAGCTTCATTTCCCGTCTGTGTGGTGGGGAGGATGTCCAGCGCCACACCTGCTCCGGGACAGCAGCAGGGTGCTGGGAAGCCATGTAGGGTTCAGAGGGAAACGTGTCTCCCACACGCAAGGCCTACTCAGGGCCCACCTGCTGTGCGCACCCCCACACTCCCCACCTTGTCAGGTGGGGCCTCAGCACACTCGGTGGCTTCAGCATCAGCCCAGAGACTGGCACATCAGGCTCTGAGGAGGGGACCTGCCTGAGGTCCCATGGTGGCCCAAGGTGCCCAGGTGCAGCCTCACCAGCTGACTGGAACTGTGCCCGCTCTAGGTGATGGCCAAGTGGACTTCGAGGAGTTTGTGACCCTTCTGGGACCCAAGCTCTCCACCTCGGGGATCCCAGAGAAATTCCACGGCACTGACTTCGACACCGTCTTCTGGAAGGTACTCCCTGGCTGATTGGGACCCAGGGCTGTGTGCACAGTGAAGGGCTGTACTGGGCCAGTGAAGGGTCGGGCCCACACCATAAAGAGGGGGATGACACCCCCAGGCTCTGTCCACTGGACGTCTTGTCTCCCAGCGGGCCATGGGGTTCCCTGGGGAGGCTGGTGTTGGTCGAGGACTCAGAGAATGGAGTGAGTGGTTCCCAGCCCTCCAGAATCTGGAGGCTTGTCACTGGCTTGTGTGGCTGCAGGTGCTGGGCGGGGGGGACTGTGGTGGTGCTGGTGGCCAGAGCGCTGTGTCTCCCCCCACCCAAGTGTGACATGCAAAAGCTGACCGTGGACGAGCTGAAGCGGCTGCTCTACGACACCTTCTGTGAGCACCTGTCCATGAAGGATATTGAGAACATCATCATGACGGAGGAGGAGAGCCACCTAGGCACAGCGGAGGAGTGCCCCGTGGACGTGGAGAGTGAGTGACCCACTCCGGGACCCCACGGGCGGGCCAACTGCTCGGGCAGGGGAGGAACCAGGGGCTTGCAGAGGGGGGCTGGGGGCCTCCTTGCTGCCCCAAACCTTGCGTCCCCGTGTGCCCCGCGGGACGAGCCCATGTGCAGAAGGGCAGACGGCTCCTGAGTCCGTCACTTGGCTGTCCCCTTCTCTCTCTGGTGCTCCCCGGCGGCGGGCGGCCACAGCCTGCTCCAACCAGCAGATCCGTCAGACGTGCGTGCGCAAGAGCCTGATCTGCGCCTTCGCCATCGCCTTCATCATCAGCGTCATGCTCATCGCAGCCAACCAGGTGCTGCGCAGCGGCATGAAATAGGCGCCACCTGGGCGCCCCATGGGGCGCACGGTGCGTGGGGCCCCTCCACACCCACCGCCGCCCACAGTCCTCTCCCTCCACCAACTCCCTGGGCCACCACCGCGTGTACTTCAGGGCCTGGGCGTCCAGCGGCACCACCCCGCCCGCCCCACAGGCCTTGCATGGAGCTGTGGCCCAGCTGCAGAGGGCCTGGTGGTGGCTCTGAGGACGGCCCTGGCCCTGGCCCTGCCTGCACCCTGCCCTGCCCCACCCTGGCCTGTATGTAGCACTAACTTTTCTCGCTGTGCAGGGGCTCCTGGGAAATTAAGGAGGAATTTATACAGGACCCAGTAGCTGCAGGTCCCTTGGGCAGGAGGAGGCATTGTGTGCCCAGGGCCATATAGCCAACCCAACCCTGGTCCCTCAGGTCTGCCCAGGGCCATGGAAGGGAGTGCAGGGGACAGAAAGCCTCCTCCTGGAGGGCAACATGAGGCTGGGGTCTCCTGGGCCCTTCTCCCTGGCATGGCCTGAGGAAGCCCCCGGCCTTCTGCTGAATCCCTTCCCCTGACCTTCCTTAGACTCAAACCCAGCCCTCCTCCACACACCCACTAAGGCTAGAGAATCAGCCCATTTCAAAGATGAGGACCCTGAGGCTCAGAGGGCTCCCAGATTTGGCCTCAGTTCCCCCATCAATGTTGATTTTTAGGCAGGGCAGAAGCTCACAGAAGATGGAGCATCTGAGGTGGCCCAGCTGCCACCTCATCCATTGGGCCCCCCACCAGAGGCCCAGTGACCTGAGGGCCACATTGCCCACGAGCACCCCAGCACAGTGGAGTGCAGTGGAGGCAGGAAGCAGAGTTGGGGCCCAGAGGCTGCGAATCCCCTGAGCAACCTATGTGGTCTCCCTACTGACTGGGGGGCTCCTCCAGGGCAGAAGCCACCCCTGGTGTCAGTGCCAGGAAGTTCAGCCAGGCCACTCTCCCAAGCTCAGGGCCCGTCCTCCTGGGTCGCCCACTTCTCCACACCATCCAGGCTGGAGACCCAGCTCCCATCCCTGCCCAAGCTGTGCCATCTCACGGTTGGGCACCAGCTCAGCACGGGCTGATGTGGGGGCCAGGACAGCAGACTGAGTCCTCAGCTCTCCTCCCCAGATCTGGGGCTACTGCTCGCCTGGGCGAGTCACAGCCACGCTGGCTGCCCCCTGCCCGGCTGTGCTGAGCCTCTGCCGGCTCCCAAGGGAGAAGGGCAGCAAGCACCGGTCACCCTGGAGAGGACCTCACCTCACTCCAGCCCTGCCCATCATCTGACCCAGGGCCAGAGCACGGAGCTGAGGGCGCCAGGCAAGGGGCAAGAGCAGCCGCACAATGGTGGTGACAGACTTTCTTTATAAACATCTGGAAGGAAGTCTTCTCAAGATGTCCCGTTGGGGTGGGGGTGGTGGAGCTGCCTGGGTCAGAGCCAGGACCAGGGCTGCACCTGGTTGGGGAGGACACTTAGGCCTCAGAGAGGCCAGGCCAGGCCCGGTCTTTAGTTTCAGATGCTCCATGGGGTGCAGCAGGAGGGGGCCTGGGTGTCCCCTGTACAAGCCCTTATCTTTATTGTGGCTGATTGGAGGGCTGACTAGGCAGGGATAAGGGACTCAGCCCCACTGGACGCTGGGCTGCAGGGGCCAGCCCCCAGGCGGGGGTGCCCGCAGGGATGGAGGAAGCTCCTGGACTGGTGGCCAGCCCACCGGGTACTGGAAGACGGTGGCTCTGATGGGTTCAGCCCTAGAGGGAAAGAAAAGAACAGAGAATTAGTGTGGAGCACAGCTCAGGCCCAGGCGGGGGCACCCCCCTCCAGCTCACCCTCCCCACCACCCCAGCTGTGGGCAGGGGCAGCTGCCTGTATCACCTTTCTGGAAGGCAGAGTCTCAGAAACACGCAGACCCTTTGAGCCAGCCACCTCACCTCTAGGATTGAGCGCAAGGAAATAGGGGGGCTGTGGGCAGAGACTGAGCTATAAGAAATGGAAATAACCTAAGTGTTCACCTGTGGGGGACTAATTAAATATATATGCACGTCCACAGCAGAGAATGCTACGCAGCCTGCGTGAGAATTAAGGCAAACTTATATGCACTGATGAGGAAAGGTGTCATGATGTATAATACTGTGTGAGTAGGGAGAAAAAGCAGCTTATAAAATAATGTATATAGCATGATACTATTTTTGTTTAAAGATATATAGCATATATAAATGCATAAAAAAAAAAACCTGGAAGACACAGCAAAATGTTAACAGTGGTTCTATCTGAGCGGTGCAATTATGGGTGATTTTTTTTTACTTCTTTATACTTTTCAAGAAAGTTTTTCAAGCACGCAAGCCTTTGAAATGAGAAAAAAATGTCTAAAAATTTTTTAAAAGCCTTATTTCTCATGCTACTTACTCCCCTTCCCCAAGATCCATCGCCCCAGGAGCCACCTCCTAAGGCCCGGGGCCTATCTGAAGCACCCACCCTGTGTGCTCAGCCCGGGGTGGCCCTGTCCTAAGGGAGCCGCTGAGGCGCACAGGCAGCCTCCCCACCAACTGCTTCACATTCCGATCCTTCTGGACTTGACCCCCACTCAGACTGCCGCTCCAGGGCTGCTCTGCCCCTCAGGCTACCTTGAACTCACTTGGGAGCTCACGTCGCCCCTGTAGGACTGGAGCTCTCCAAGGGGGAGAGACCAGGGGATGGGGTGGCGTCCATCTGCTCCCGCAGTGCCCAGAGCCGGGCCTGGCACAGGGAGCCACCCAGTGAATGCTTGTTGATGACAAACAGCCATGCTGAGCGCTATTACTGCCTGGATACTACTCTGGGCCAGACAGCACAGCCGAGAGGAACCTCAAGAATCCTTACTGAACCCCATTTTATAGATGAGGCAACTGAGGTGCATGGAATCAGTCACGGGCCCAAGCGACACAGTCTAGAATGGGGGGTGAGAGGCCGGAATGCCACCTACACGTGGGCCCCAGATGTTGGTCCCTCACGCTTCTGCCCCCAGCCCAGCCCAGCCCACCCCCAGGTCCCACTTTCAGTGAAGGTGAGGCCCTGGCAGGCTCAGGGGCCCAGTGGCCGGGCCTCTGCAGGACGGGAGCGTCCCAGGCCCACTGAGAGGTTTGAAGCCTCGACCAGCCACCCCTCCTGGGCCTGACCTGCTGTCGGACCCAAAGCAAGGGCTTCAGGCAGCCCCGGTGCAGCCTCTGGGGCCTCCCGTGGCGCGAGGACAGGGGAATCCCTGCTCGGCAGCCTGCTGCCCACTGGAAAGCACAGAAAGCGGCTCCCAGCATGATTTATGGTGCCGGGGAGATTTTATAAACTCCACCAGGCGCAGAGAAGGGTGGGAATGGAGGAGGCTCCGCAGTTGCTGGAAGGGAGAGCCCCAGCTGCCAGCCAAGCCCTGGCTCCCCGTGGGGCTGGGGTGACCGCAGTTCTGAGAGGGTGTGATCCATCAGGGAGCCCCTTCCTGTGAGCCTCAGGCCCTTCCTCTAGGACACGGGTTAGACTCCCGGGCAGCTGAGGCCTCCCGCCAGGAGAAGGGTGCGTTCCCCGGGCCTCAGACATGCGGGCCCCGAGGCCTTGGAGCACACCCCTCCAGTCTGCACGGAGCAGACGGGGACACAGGTGCGTAGGACTGTGCTCGTGGCTTCTCTCTTGGCCTGTCTGCCCCGTCACAGGGACAGGGCAGCTCTCTTTCACCTGTCCCCAGCTATGGTCCTAATTAGAAGGAGAGAGTCTTAGGGAGGCACCTGGGCCAGAACAGTAGCACCAGCCCTGAGAGGGGTGCAAAGGGGAAGATTAAGACGGATAAAGTCACAACCTGAAGAGCCAACAGTGGAAAGCTGGGGCGAGCACTGGCCTCGCAGGGATCAGCCTGCTCACCTGAGGCTGGCCCCTCCCTCCCCCTACTGTCTGCTCCCAGCAGGTGCCTCAGGGTCAGTCTGCTGGGGCAAGGGGTGGGGGGTGGGGGTGGGGGGTGGGACAATGCACCAGGCTGGGGCCCCATTGAGCCTCCATCTCCCCTTTACAAGGATGGTTAGCCCGGCTCACCTTGAGGGCTCCGCTCAGCCTGTGAGGTCAGAGCCCTCAGGTCTGGGTGGCCCCAGGTGGGCCAGGCAGCCATCTCTGCCCTGTGTCCTGGGGGGAGGACACAGACACCCAGAGAGGAAGAGGGGCCACCAGACCCGTCCCCACGAGGCGCCCACGGCACTAATACTCAGGAATAGTCCTCCAGGCCGGGACCCTGCTCCTCCAAATGCTCTCTCATGCAGCCAACATGTCCTGGGTCTGCACCAGGCTGATGACTGTGAGCTCAGGGCCGTGAGGGGGAGGCCCGGGGGTGGAAGGGGAGAAAGGGGAGATGTCTCAGCTAAAGCCTGAAGGATGAGTCTGACTTTGCCAGGCAGACGTGGTGGTGGTGGGGCAGTTCCAGGCAGAGGAAATAGTGTGCACAAGGTGCCCCAAAATCAGAAACGTCCCACCACACCTAACCAGCTGCCAAGCATCCAGCGGGAGTGACAAAGAGGCCAGATGGGAGAGGTGAGAAGGTGACCCTCAAGGGCCGTGGAGGCGGCAGGGAAGTTCTCCGGGGCCTTGCAAACTGGGCTGTGGAGTCCGGGTCCCCCTGACGGGGAGGAAGCCCAGGAGGGTTTCAGCAGGGCCGGGGCCAGGGAGTGTTCTAGAAGCTGGTTGGGGCTGTTGTGTGGAGGATGGACTGGAGGAGCAGAGGCAGGTAGACCAGGAAGGGCTGCCGTGATGTCTAGGAGAGCCAGGGTGGGTGAAGGGCAGAGAGGGCACTGTTGCCACAGGGCTGCCTTGATGGTAGACTCAGGGAACAGAGAGAGGCAGCCTCCTGGCTGCAATCCACCTCCCTGACCCTGCGGAGTGGGGGCCAGGGACGCAAGGGCAGAGCCCAAAGCCTGTGGGCTGCAGGGTGTGGGTATCATTTTTCATGAGACCAACCTGAAGGGAGAGGGCTGAGGAAGACCGAGGCTGTGATGGCAAAAGCAATGATAAATGGTCACCTCCCTCCTAACAACCTCCTTTTCTCAAGGCTGGACTGGCCTGCTCTGCCCAGAGAGTAATTCATTTTGGCTGCAAGCCCTCAGGAGGCAGGTGGACTTGTGCAAAGGCACAGAGAACAAGTGGAAAAGCAGGTCCCCTGGAAGGGGCCAGGTTGGGTGGTCAGCAGGAGAGGAGCCCAGGGGATAGGGTTCAGCCTAGGGTGGTCCCCAGCGGCAAGCTCTATTCCAGTCACTGCCATCCCAGCAGCCGGCTACTGCCACTACTACTGCAGACTTCCGGCTGCAGTGGCCAACCACTGCACTGGCCCTTGGCCAGCCCTAGACCTGGTAACAGAAGTGGCCCAGGGTCCAAAGCCAGGGCAGGGACCTAAGCTCTCTCTCAAGTGACAGCTGAGTGCTGCTAAGGGTAGTAGGTGTGTGACCAAGGCAGTCACAACCTCCTGGAGGGGAAGAGATTCCTCAGCTACAAACCGAGGGCACCAACCCCCCTAAAGGCCGGGGCTGAGTGCCGGGCACACCACGGCACCAACACACCTGATTATCACGTGGTCACCACTCTTCCTGCGACTCTGGGCCCATCATTCAGCCTCAGTTTCTCCATCTTGTCCCCTAGTCCTCTGAGTCTCATGGTCACAGGCACGCTGCCTTAGAGAGCACAGGGACACATCTATCCCTAGGAAGGGACTTCAGGGCACCCATCTCTACCCACCCCCACGCCCCCTCAGCCCAGCCACAGGGTCTCCCTGAGCCCTCGGCACAAGCCCAGGGGGTGCCCAGGCCTCTGGGGCTCACTCCCAGCAGAGGAACCATGGTGGCGGAGCGGGGAGGCAGCTGGGTCCAGGGAGTGGGGGAGTGGGGAAGCCCCCAGAGTTCTCTGAGTGGCCTCAGCCCCGAGCTGGGGTGCAGGACATGGGTCCCTGGACCAGTCCCGAGGGAGGTGCCCACACTACCAAGATCACAACCACTTCTGACAAGACCAGACGGAAGGGATGTCACATTCCAACACAGGAGTCATGACTGTACTATATATTTTCAAGGTCGGGGGACAAACTGGGCACAGATTTAAAAACAATTAAAGTTAATTTTAAAATAGCTTAACAAGCTCTCCTCACTGAGGCACGGAGAAGGCAAGAAGCTTGGCCCTCATCTCCTGGCGGAGCCTCAAGGGAAGCCTCACCTCTCCCACAGACTGTCCCAGCCAGGCTGCTGTCCCATGAGGCCACCGGGACCCAGTGCAGGACGGGAAAGGAGGCAGCCCAGCACGGGGTGACTTTACCAAGTCAGGCAGGTCACAGGCACATCCTTTAGCCCTTTTCCTCCCTTCTCTCTCTTTCAATACCTGGTAGACGACCCCAGGAGCCCTGGCTTTGGTCTTGGCTGTGACCTTGAAGAGGAGAACTTGGGATGGCACACAGCACACACCTGTGGGCTCCTGACCCAGGGTGCTCCCCATACAAGGGGTAAAGCACACCCTGTCCACTTCTGAGCATCCTGAGTGCTGGGCCCAGGCAGCAGCTGGGCCAGCCCCACCCCAGCCACTTCCTCGAGGAGGCAGTGGGACAATGACAAAGAGCCTGTCACATGCCTGTGCAATCCCAGCTGTGCCTGCTCCGAGCTGTGTGCCCTTGGACAAGTCACATCATCCCATGAGCCTCACTTCCCCTTCTGCAGGGTCGGAGCAACCATGCCTATCTGGCAGGGCCTAGAGGGGACAGTGTGGTGACTGGCTTTCTGGGGCCTCAGTAACCACAGTCAGGCCTCTCCCTCTGGCAATGGACTTGGTGATGTGGAGTCAAGCTGGCTTGGCCACCTGCCCCCTTCAGCCACTGCAGACTCCACTAAGGCAGGGGGATGAGGCCTAGGCCAGGAACCTTCAGGCGAGTGCCCTTCAGCCTCTGGCCAGGGCCTGGGGACCCAAGAGCTCCCGATGTGGCCCCCACCTGAGGAGTCCTTTGGGGGCACCCGTGTCTGGTCCCTGGGCAGTTCGTGGAGACAAGGGCAAGCTGGCTGGCGTCTTGCAACTGGAGGGCATGGGAGAAGGGGACCCACAGGGCCTGTACCTGCTGCTTGGGGCCGAGCTCAGCTGCTGGGCTCTCTTCTCCAGCCAGTCCTCCACGTGGACCTCAGGGAGCTCGGTGACGTCTAGTGGCCACTCCCTGGCCCACCTCTCCTCTGTGGGGATAGAGAGACAGGCAACTGAGGGGCATACTCACCCCCATCTGAACCCCACACTCTCACAAAGCAGCTGGAACCTTCCAGAGGTGGGGGGGGAGGCACGGGCTGGGAGGCCAGGAGCAGGTCCTCTGGCCTGTCCCCATCCTGCAGCCACCTCCCCAGGTAGCCCCTCTGGGCCTCACTCTGCTTCCCCATGAAGTGAAGACAAAACACTGGCTGCCTCCCAAGCTTTTTGGAGTTGGACACAGGACAGTTGAGAGCCTGGTCCTCAGGAGGGGTCCAAACCTGGGGTCAGGGAGGCAGTGTGGGCTGCAGAACAGGGCAAAGCCTGCGCTCTCCCACCACGGGCCAAAGGCTCTGAGAGACCATGGCTGGAAGAGCTGGAGATACAGCTGTCACCAGGACTCGCTGGCCTGGCCCATAAGGCCTCACTTCCACCCTGGGAAAGCTCCTAGAAACCTGTGTTTGTGGCAGGGCTGCTGCTACACTGTCATCAGATCCCCAGGGCAGGTTACTGCCCACAGGGTCTGACTGGTCGGAGGGGAGTGAGGCCTATTGGTGGATGAGGGTGAAGGCCAGGCCACCCCAGACGCTCGCTGGCTGCCCGAGGCCACGTGGACAGAGGAGCCGCACTGGATGGGGGCTCACATGAGGCTCAGTTTCTCCATCCATTCAGTGAGGGGCTGCATGCGAAGATCGATAAAGACCATCTAAGTGGGAATTTCCTTATCTCTAATTGGAGCAGTAGGAAGTGAATTTCCCAAAGGCAGACATGCCAGTTTCCAGAGGGAAGCTGAACTTGCCCTTCCCTGTAGTCCCCAGGCCTGAGCATCCTGAGGGCAGGGAAGGTGCTCTTTTTATCCCCTTGTCCCCAGAGCACAGTGGGGGATCTGCCAGGGGCCGAATAGGGGCTCCAAACACGTTGCCTGATTGAGGAAGGGAGGGTGGGTGTACATGAATGAATGCCAGGCTAGCAGGGCCCAGGTGGGGCTGAGGCACACCCTCAGGACTCCTGGACAGGAAGCCATGCGTGTCACTTTAAACCCAGCCGGGCACATGGATGGGGGCTCCCTGGCTCCTTCTCCACTCATGCCTGGTGTGGTTTGAAAGCAGTTCCTGATGCCCTGGATAGCCCTCAGCCTACCCCACATGGCAGCCACAAAAGAGGGGGAAGGGGGGAGACACAGGGCAGCATTCCCCTACATCCCCCCAGCACCCACCCCTGCCCAGCCCAGGGTCCCAGTGAAACGCACCCTCCACCTGCATACTCAGGTCCTGCAGGTCTCGCTCTGACATGTGGGAAAATCTGCAGTTGGAGCCAAAGTCGCACTGGCCTGCAACGGGAGGAGAGAGTCACTTGCTGCCCGGGATGGACTCCTACCATTGAGCTGAAGGGCAGCCTGATGAGGGGCCACCAGAGTTTTAGGGGCAGGGTGTTAGGGACTAAGGAGTAGCAACTCCAGCCCTGAGGAAGAAGCTGGACTCTCTCTGGCCCAGCCATAAGAGCAGCCAGCATGGCCTGTCTGGTCCACTAGGCCCTGCTCACAGCCCTTCCCTGGCCGGGGACCAAAGTCCACTGAAGCCTTTCATGATTGGGTTCCATAAGCCTCTGCAGGCTTGTCTCCTGTTACCTCCCCTTGCCCTGGCCCGTAGCCCCGACTAACTATGGGTGGGTCCCTGAGAGGGTTCTGCTTCCTCACACCCCTGCCTTGGTGCCCCCTGCCCATGGCGGGGGGTGGGAGGGGAGGGGGGCACAAGTAGCTGGACTGTGCCCCAGAAAGGCTTTAATGGCAGCTTTGTCAAGGAGGTACCAAAGTCCAGGTTGGCTTTCCAAATCTCAACTGGGGAGACCAAAATGTTTCTCAAAATAACAGGAGACTAGGGGGAGGAGGGATAAATTGGGAGATTGGGACTGACGTATCCACACTACTATATATAAAATAGATAACTAATAAGAACCTGCTGTATAGCACAGGGAACTCTACTCAATACTCTGTAATGGCCTATATGGGAAAAGAATATATATAAAAAAAAAAAAGAGTGGATATATGTATATGTGTAACTGATTCACTTTGCTGTACACCTGGACTAACACAACACTGTAAATCAACTACACTCCAATAAAAATTATATAAAAAAAATAGGGCTTCCCTGGTGGTGCAGTGGTTAAGAATCCGCCTGCCAACGCAGGGGACATGGGTTCAAGCCCTGGTCTGGGAAGATCCCACATGCCGCAGAGCAACTAATCCCGTGCACCACAACTACTGAGCCTGTGCTCTAGAGCCCGTGTGCCACAACTACTGAAGCCCGCGAGCCTCTCTGTGCTCCGCAACAAGAGAAGCCACCGCAGTGAGAAGCCTGCGCACCACAATGAAAGAGTAGCCCCTGCTCGCTGCAACTAGAGAAAGCCCGCACACAGCAACAAAGACCCAAAGCAGCCAAAAATAAATAAATTTTAAAAATAATAATAATAGGAGACTAGAGGTATCCTAAGACAGCCTTGCCTACCAGCAGCGTGTTCACATCAAGGTGCAGCCCATGGGGAATGGCAGCCCCTGATTCGCAGGCCTGGTGCCCATTCTAGGGGCAGCATGGTCTCCTGAGGGGAGCACAGCCATTCACCCCGCTCTCCTAGGCCAACAGCAGTACCTCTCCTTGGTGCTAAGCTCCCTTTTACACCATGTTAATCATCATGGCTTTCCTCTTTGCCTTGGCTGCTAGGAAACTCAAGGCCAAACCCTTAGAGTATACAGGACCTCAAGGCAAGCATGGAGGAGACTAAGCATTCTTCTGGCCTTGTCTTATTTTTCCTACCCTTATTTTCATCTGCCTTTGGCTCCTTCACTTACTGAGGTTTTTGTCTCTTTGAACTATATGCATCTTTATTAGCTGCATACTGAGCAGTGAAATCAACACCCAGCATCCTTTGTTCTAACCCTGAAGCTTCTCGGCATTGTCAGGCCTGTTCCTGTCTCCAGCCCTGCCTGCTGGGAGGGAGGGCACAGTGGAGGGAGGGCACAGTGGAGGTCGGGCACAGTAGAGGTCAGGCTCCCAGGCTAACTTAATCAGCCAGTCTATTACACCTATTAGTATCTCCTGGATTTACTTGCAATCTCCCAGCCCTTGCTTGTTCTGGGTAAGCTGATAAAATCACATTCTAGGTCTGAAGAGCTGAGGACCAAGCCCTGGATGTCATAAGGCACAACCCCTGGGAAGGCCCCTGTTGACTGTGTCAAGTCAGCTGACGCACCAAGGCCACAAAGCGGGCTCAGGCGGGAGGGTGGGGGGAGGCTGTGCGGAAGTCCAAGCAGATCAGACAGGGCATGCTGGTCCCTAGGGGACCTGAACGGAGTAGAACGCTTTACCTGTCAGTAGAAACTTCCTGCAGGGCCGCTTGTTCTGCTCATCCAGCAAGATGGCAGCTGCATCTGCGAGGAGAGGGGATCCGGGTTCAGACTTTAGCTGCACACGGGCACTTCCTACCACTGAGATCAGGGAAGGAAAGAGGTCCTCATCCACGGAGGAGTGTAAGAGGGGATGACCACAGGTAGGGATGCTGGGCAGAGGGATCCGAGCTTCAGGTGACCTCAGCCCCACCCACCCCACCTAGACCCAGCCAAAGGCCTGGACCAGGTTTGAGGTCAGAGACTCTCAACTTTGCACAGTAGATCATATTGGGAGGTGTTTTTTTTTGAAGTCCTGGTACCAGAAGAAGACTTCTCTGTACTGTCTTTGCAACTTCCTGAGACTCTCTAATTATTTCAAAATAAAAACCTAAAAAGCCCACCAGTAAACCCCAGGGCCCAGGCATTGCTCCATGGCCAAGGCTGTACCCCACCTCCCTCTGTTCCCCTCTCACACTAGCCACCGGCCTCAACAGGACTTCCTGGCAATCTTTCTGGATATGAACCTTAACCCCGGTTTCCTCCGATTTTTCCTACTTTTATTTTCATCATATAGGTACAGTTTAAATCTTGTATGCTCCTTGGTGGGCAAGGAATCAATCAGTCAAAATCTGTAAGTGAGTGAGACGAGTGAGGAAGGTGCCCTGACTCAGAGGCCCTCATGTCGCCCTGGAGGAAGGAGAGGCCAGGTCTGAGCTGTGCACTTTCCCCGTCCATCTGCTGCCTTTTCTAGAGGCTGCTGGGGTAAAGGAAGGACCATGGGCTACTGAGTCCAGGTACACAGCACCACATCCGCCAAATGTCACCATGACCTCCACCTCAGAAGTCTAATGGCTGTTGGAAGCCTTATCCCACCTGACTTCTGACTTCTATGCTTCATTTCATGGTGTTAGCCATTCCTTTTCACTGGATTCCAAAGTCACCGAGTCAAAATAGTTCCCCTGGTGTTTCTGACCTTCACTCTAAGAGCCCCCTGGGTCCTCTGCTCTTCTTTGTTTAGATTTTCTGTTACACTTTCTTGTTTCTTTCCTAAATTTATTCGGAAATCAAACACATCTCCGCTGGTTACTCCAAGATGGAGACCTCACCACTAAATTCCTACCTAGCCCTCAAGTCAGACTTTCCAGCTGGAGCAGGCACCAAGCATTTCCAATTGGATACTCTCCAGGCCACGTCCAAATGGAGTGAGGGGTTAGGTGGGCTCCCCATTAACGAGCCCTGACTGGTAGGTGAACTCTAAGTCTCAGTTTCCCCATACGTAAAATGGGAGAATTCTCACCTGGTAGGGCTGCTGTCAACATTTAATAAGATAACGGATGGAGAGAGCACTGGGCAGAGGAGGTCCCACATTAGAATTGTGGGAAAGTGGGGCTGGGAACGGCTTCAGCATCATGGTCCCCGGGTGATGCTAATGTGCAGCCAGGGCTGAGAGCCTCTGGAGTGGATGCTCAACAAACGAGAGCAGTTCTTACTCCATTTCCTCCTCATAAACCCACCATTTACATGAACATCCCCATTTTGCAGACGGAAAAACTGAGGTTCACACAGGGAAAGGGGGCACACACATAAGAAGTGGCAGTGCCAGGTCTGAACCCTGGCCTGTGCGTCTCAAGCCCCCACCCTTTCCTGTGTGGTTGCTGATTTCCTGGTGGCTGGTGAGTAGCCGACTCTGAGGGGGGCTTCTCACTTCCTCAGGGCTGGCCTGCTGGGGTCGAGAGTTAGCTATCAGAGGACTTACTCCCGGGGCGGCCTGCAGGAGCGTGGGTGGGCCAGCAGCGTGGGGAGAGGGTCAGCACTGGACTTGTCAGACTCAGCCCACCCAGCTGGTGCCAGAGGCTTTCCCTGGGGAGGAGGGCTGGTGGAGGGCGTGTGGACATTGCCCAGGGCCCCACTGGGGTAGGACAGCTAAACTGGAAGTGGGGCTGAGTCTGAGTCTTAGACAAGGGGCCCTGGTGGGGTGACTCAGTACGGGAGAAGAGTTCCAGGCTGCCCAGCATCTGGCTGGTGGGTCTCAACTCCAGCCACACGGCGAATCACTAGGCAGCTTTTAAAGTATACACAGCCCAAGCCCATCTTTCTCAGGTTCTGTTGTAATTCACCTAAGGGGAGGGCATGAGAATTGTTAAAAGCTCCTTAGTGATTCTGAAGTGCACCCAGGATTGAGAACCCCCAGCCACAGGCCCTGCTCCTCCGCCTGGCATTCAAGGCTCCTCATGATCTGACCCTATTGGTCCTTCTCGCTTCAGCTCCCCAAATTAACAGCTGCCCTGCTGCCCTGGGTTTGTTTGCTTGTTCATTGAGATATTCATCTAACAAACATTTACTGAGCACGTCCTGTGTGCCAGGCGCTGCGCCAGGATGAGGATTTAGTGGAGAACAAGTCAGACCTGGTCCTTCCTTCCACTCCAATAGTCACACTAATCCACGTGGATATAAACGGGGTAAACAGCCAGCACGCAGCCAAATGACCTGACCTGGCCCAGGAGTTGGAGAGGGCGTCCTGGAGGACTGTCTGGGGTGGGGAGGACAGCAGGAAAGGCATGCCTGCAGAGGGGACAGTACTTGTGGTGGTCAGTGTGGCTGGAGCTTGGAGGGACAGCTCAGCAGGGCTTGGAGGCCTGGGTGGGACAGGGGTTCCACCCAGAACACACTGTTGTAATGGGGTGTGAGGTTACACAGGAGAGGGGCCCTGTTTTATTCACCTTTTAAGTCTTCAGAGCCTCTCTGGGAGCCAAGGACACGCTAAGCGCTCACCAAGTGTTGGCTGAATGAATGAGCCATGAGATAAAGGGTACAAGGCCAATCCTTTTGTGGACCCATAAGCATCGTTCTTACTTAGTAAGTCCTTACGTGCCATACAGTCATCAGGAGATTACTGAGCCCCGTCACATCCCTGGGAGGCGGGGTATGGCTATTACAGCTGTTTTACACATGGCAAAATTAGGGCTACAGTGCTAGTGAGTGACACGTTGGGACTGACATCAGGCAGCCCAGCTCCAGGGCCCATGCCTGTCCTGACCAAGGCAGATGGATCATCAGCCCTCTGAGGGTTAAGGGACTTGTTCAAGGCCATGAAGCCGGGAGCAGAGCAGGTCTCGAGTCCTAGCTGAGGCAGGGTACCCTGTGCCCTTGCAGAGACTGTGCTGTGCGGTTGTGCAGGTGAGCTGGAGCCCTGGGGAAGCCTCCCAGGGAAGGGGAAAGAGCTCATATGTCAGCCTGGGGACCAGGGTGAGGTGATCCACTGCTCTGGATTTCTAAGTCACCACCTGTAAGTGGGGCCCCCTGGCCTGCTCAGCTTCCCTCGAAGTGCTGTTTTAAGGACTGGATATGGCTGGGGATGTGAGCGAATGCTGGGAACCCTGAGAAGGGGCTCGTGGCACCCACTGTTTCATCTTTTCTATAGCCCTCTTCCAATCAACCCTGTACCCACGGGGCCAGGGTTCTTGGCTGAAAGTCTGGGACTAGGAACAAACACCAGGATAACCTTGAGGCCTAGCACCACGCCAGATCGCAGCCCCTACTGGATTTGGGATACAGGAAGCCTCTGCCTGACACCAGGTTCAGAGGCCTCTGAGGCACCTGGGAGACCCCTCTGCCCCTGAATTCCCCTCTGCCCCCACTCCCAGCCCCTTGCAACCATAGCCACGCCTGGTCTGCTGAGTGGCTTGGCCACTCTCCCTCACCCAAGCCTAGACCCCAGCCCAAACCTGCCTCTGGGGATGGGGGTCAGGGGATCAGTGTTTTTTATTTTAAGGTCTCTAGGTGATCCTAACTCAAAGGGTTTAGATCTGCTGCCTTACAGAGTTACTGAGAAAAGCAAATGACAGACCATGGAAGGCACCTGGCATACAGCAGGCACTCAATAAAATGTGAGTGACCTGAATCTGAGTCACAGACCAGGGAACTCTCTGTCTCCCCTTCTGAGCTGCTGGGACTCAGCTTCTTCCTTCCAGCCTCTGGGCCCTGTCCTGGAATCCTGCTTCCCAGCTCATGGAGCACCAGCCCTGCCCCGGCTCATTCCAGGAGCTCCTGGTCACCCCACCCCACTGCCACAGTCCCCCTCCATTTGTCCAGCTCCTGGTGCCTCTCTCACTACGGCTCAGTGTGTCTAAAGACAGCAGAGCAGCAGCAGCTCCCCTCCAGCCAATGCTCCTGGGTGCCAGGCCCTGTGCCAGGTGGTTATGGCCTTAATTCCTTTGCCTCATAAGCCTTTCCCAGAAGCAGCTCAGTCATTCGACAGCCATTTACTGCGCCCCCTGCTCAGGCAGCAGTCGGCCATCGCCATCAAACGTAGCTCCAGTCGTGGTGGCTATTGTCCACAGCCCTTCAAAGGCTGCCCTCTGCCCATCCCCCTTACCGTGGCCTCCACAGGCCTGCACGATCTGGCCCCGGCCCTGTGGCCAGCCTCGGCCCCTACCATGCTCCTTCTCATCCTCTCTTCGGCTCCGAGAGCAGCTGGCGCTTTGCCCTCTGCCCAGGATGGACCACTGGCTTTTCCCTACCTTTCAGCTGTGGGCCCAGACATTAGCTCCTTAGAGAGGCCTTCTTCGTGGCCACAGTGTCCCCAGAGCCTGGCAAGGCGTCAGAGAACGGAGCCCTCAGTCAGGATTGCAGGGAAAGGAGCTCGCCTTCCACCTGCCCTTCTGAGGGCCCATCTGCCCCAGGGGCCAGCAACCCAGGCCTCCTCTCTTTTGCTCCTCAAAGAGCCCAGACCAGCACTGTCGCTGGCCCGCAGCGTTTCCCTGTCTGATGATAAGAAAGACTGGAGAATAGGGCTTCGTCAGCCCGGCCGCCAGGCCGGCAACACCCACCTCGGAACATGTCGTACCAGAGCTTCTTGGCCTTGAGGTGCTGCAGCCCGTTCAGGTGCTTCTTGCGGTTGTGGAGGTTGTCCTGGAAGGAGCGGTCGCAGTAGTCGCAGAAGTAACGCTTCCCCATGGTCACCCCCGCCAGGTGCTGCCGCTGCCTGGGAAGTCGCAGGGCGCTGGGTCAGAGCGCAGAGGAAATGCCACCACCCTGCCTGAGCATGCCCGGGGGCCAGGCCTGCGCCACGTCAGGAAGGCTCTACTTACCCACACCAGCTCGTATGAACTCCGCAACAGCCCATGAGGGGCTACCCGGGCGGATGCTTATGGCCTGAGAGGCCTCATTCCAGAGGGGTCTTTTAACAGTTCTGACGCCCAGCTTCAACCCCAGGTCGGTTAAAGCAGAAACACAGTGGGTGAGGCCTGGGCATCAGCATGTTTTAATGCACCCCAGGGAATTCTCGTCTGCAGCCAGGCTGGAGAACCACCACCTCATCCACTCTGGACAGCCCCCACCACCACCTCTGACGTCCCCTCTCCTGTTCCTCCATGCTGGCCGCACAGCCCCCCTCTCTGCTCCTCACACGCGCCAGGCACACGCCAGGCACACGCCCACCTCCCGCTGTTTGCACCTGCTGTTCCCTCTGCCGGGATGCTCCCCCCCGCATACCTGCCCCGCTTGCTCACTTGACTCCTTCGATCTTTGCTCAAATACTACCTTCTCAGTAATCTCCCATGACCACTTTATTTAAAATTGCAGAACCCTCCACTTAGCTTTCCCTATTCCCTGCTTCACTTTTATCACCTTTGAAGTAATAAGTTACTTGTTATGTTTATTATATTTTTCTTTCCTTCAACAGGAATATAAATCCATGTGGGCTGGGATATTTTTGTGTTTTTGTTGTTGTTTTTAGGACACTCACACTTTATTTTTCTACATAAAATTTACAAAGCCCCAGCCCCCAAAGTGGTGCATGGTACAGAGTAGGCAACCAAATATTTGTTATTCAACAATGAGTTAATTCCCATTTTCCTTATGGGACAACTGGGGTTCACAGAGAGGAAGCGATCTGCCCAAGGTCACATAGCTGGTAAGCAGAAGGCAAACCCAGGTGCCCTAAAATCCTGCTGCTGGTGTCCTCCCTTTCACAGCCAGCTTAAGGCTTAGAGAAGCCAGAGGGCTCAGGTAGAAATGCACACAGCTTCCCAAGGAGATCAGCTAAACACTTAGGTGGCAATCACAGAGGGAAATGAGAACGTTTCAGGGTCTTCAGACACTTAAGACCCCTCAGTCCTGGTGACCACAGCTGCCACTCCTGACCCAGGAGATCTGCAGCCATGACTCAAGGCCAGCCCTTGAGTCCCCGTTTGGTGTCACAAGACCAGAGGACAAATGGGTTCACTCAGGGCCACCAGGTGGGATCTGCAAAGGCTGAGCCCAGAATAGCCTCTCACCTTTCAGGTCCTATAGTCTGACCCCTCATTCCCCAGAGCAGGTTCTTGAGGCCAAGAGGAGGAAGAAAAGTGACTTCCCCAAGGTCACGAGGTAGCAGCCCAGGCCAGCGGCAAAAGCCCCAGACTCTCAGAATCTGGCAAGTAGAGTTAAAGCTGAGACCTGACCCACAGGGCAGAGAGATGGGGGAATACATGTTGGGAAGAAGAGAACGGGAAGAGACACAGAGACAAATAAGCCCCTGGACAGTCCAGGCAGCCAGGCGAGGGATGGAGAAAGCCGCTCCTGCGGCAGAGACAGCAGCCATTAAGTCAAGGGCTGTAATGGGATCACGAACAGTCATTCAAAATGAAAACGTATAAAACCTCTCTTCTCCCATTACTGCTGAGAAACCGCATCCCAGACACGCGGACTTGATATATTAAATTTGGCAGCTCTAATACACCCTGTCTTGCCAATAAACTTATAGGAATTGGACTGAAATTGTAAGAGATGAACGTTTAACGGCCGAGTGCTTAACTAAGCCATTCATGAAGGCTGAAGCTCAGAGGAGCCACTGGCTCTGGAGCATAAAGGGGAGGGGAAGGGAGGGCCAGTGGGAGGGGCGTTCCTCCAGGAGACTGATAAGGAACAGTGGCTCTGCGGCAGACTTAGCTAGGCAAAACCACACAGGGCACTGGGAAGCCAGCTGTGTGACCTTGGACCTCTCCAGGCCTCTACTTTCACTGTAGGAATATGGGGCAGTGGGTCCAACGGGTTGGCTGATTGCTTAGGGAGCAGCACACGGAAGTTTGAATCCAAATGAATTATTAATAAAAGAGTAACAGCAATACAAATGACACTAATAATGTCTGGCATTAAGCAAGTGTACAATAAATGTTATGTAATATTTGATGCACTAAGCACCTACTATGTGCCAGCACTGGGCTAAAAGCTTTATAATCCATCATCTCACTTAATCCTCAGGACAACCTGTGAGGTTTCAGATGAGGGAACTGAGGCTCCAAGAAGTGAAGTGACTTAGCCAAGATCATGCTGCTAGAAAGCAGCCGAGCTGGGCTTAGAACACAGGCAGGATGGCTCTAGAGCCCATACTCCTAATCACTTATGAAAGTCGCCTCCTAACAAATCATACTGATGACAGCTTTCCTTTACTCACTACACCCCCAGGACCACGTGGCCCCTTTAAACCCCAAGAGGTATGTATTACAACCTCATTTACGATTGAGGAAACTGAGGCCCAGAGAGGTGCTGTGAGGTGCCCCAGATCACACATCCAGGAAGGGCAAAGCAGGTCTCCAAACAAACCACCAGGAAATGAAGATCACACGCCCCTCTCCCAATCTGCCCAGCAACACCGATTCAAATGATGAGCCCCTCGGGGCTGGGCTGTGTGTGTCTGTGTGAGCGTGTGTATTTGTGTTTTCCCCTCTCTCTCACATGTACAAACCATGGGGGGCACACCAGCCTCAGCTGAGGGCCATCGTGGCAGCGCTGCCCACCCGTGCCTCCCTCTGCCCACACTGGCCACCCCTCATCTGGCACAGGGGAAGTGCTCAGCCGTCCAGGACGGGTCAATGGACTTTGTGTCTAGTCCCAGCTCTGCCAGGTGAAGATGTGGCTCTGTCACTTGCCCTCTCTAGGCCTCGGTTTCCCCACATGTGAAGTGGGAGGCAGACAGCTAGACCAGGTGATCTCTAAGGGCACACACACACACGTGTGTCACTTAGCACAGAGCCTGGCCCACAGGAGGCCCTCCAGAAACATTGGCCATCATCACCATCATTATTATTAGCCTCCAAAAGCCTGTATTTCAGAAAACTGAGACTCAGAACAAGGAACAGGATATCAGTGCCCAAGTGACCTCTGTGGTCAGCTATTCCATATTACAGATGAGGCAAGGGAGGCCAGGAAAGGGGAACTGAGTTGTCCAAAGCACACAGCACAAGGCAGGGGTGGGACTGAACCTCAGCCCTTTTGGCAGGCTAAGACCTCTGCCTGCACAGCAGCTCTGCAGAGCCCCCAATGCCCGGGAACAGTGTCAAGGGAGCAGAGCGGCTTTAGAGGGGCCAGCACTTCCTGCCTCCTTCACAGGCCTGACCCCATGGAGGCAGAGGCCCTGTCCCTGGTTAGGAGCTGGCCTCCAGCAAGGTGACCTCACCCAGGCATCGTCCAGGTGTGAAGTTCTAGAGCTCCTGACCCAAATCCCTCCCGCTCCAGTGCCCTGGCGCACATTAGCAAAAGATGCGGCTGCAGAATCCTCTGGACAGACACAGCACCGGGCCAGACACACAACTTGGCAAGCAGAGCGTATTTCACTCTGCCTCACCTCGTAGCCAGGCGTCCTTGCACAAGGCACAACCTGCACCGCCGCACTTGGCAGCCCTGAGTGGGAGGTCAGGGAAAGGGGAATGGGGACAGCCGGACGTCTCTACGGCACCCAGACACCAGCATGGGGTGCTGACTAAGCTGGCCCTCTCTGCTGTGATTCATCCTCGTCCTCTGAGGCTGGCGCACGCTGCAGTGTGTGAGCGAGGTCCTGTCCGGAACACAGGACCATCCGGCCCGACTCCCTCACCAGGAACACAGGCAGTGCCACCCACCCACTCCCAGAGACCAGGTCCACGGTGGCGACAGCATCTGCTGGCTCCCTGGAGCTTCGCCAGGTGACAGGGTGGCTCCTCATGGGCATGGGGCAGAGGGCAATGCTAGTGGGACCACCCTCTGAGGTCACACAGGCCTGGGTTCAAATTCTAGCTCCACCACTAGAAAGTTATTTCATCTCCCAGAGTCTGTCCTTAGCTATAAAACAGGGACCCCGCCGCTGCTGTGAATTTACCACCACAGAGAATGGAGGCCGTTACTGCTGTTGCCATCATCCCCTGGGAAGCTCACTCCCCTCCTACCCCCAGCACGTCCTGACCAGTTGATTTAAAATTGCAGCCAAAGTCACAGCAGCAAACACGTCTGCCCCCTCACCACCTGCTGTTTTCCATAGCTCGTCTCACACACTGATTTACTGTCACAAGAGCTGCCTCCCCACTAGAATACAGGCTCCACGGGGGCAGAGGGTTCTGTCTGTCTGTCCAACTGCACCACCCGGAAGAGAGGACCAAACGCAGAACTGCTGGTGGAATAAGCGAGGGAGCCACCCGTGGAGCCCAAGGCCTCCCGCCCTTTGCTCACCGACCCTCTTCTCTACAAGCCTGAATCTGGGGACAAGGACGGGGATGAGAAGAGAGACACGTAAGGCCCCCGAAAGCAGGTCTCTGCCACCCCCACCCTCCCTGCAGGGCTTCTGTCTCCAGCAGGGCCCCCACTACCGACTTAGACCACACCCGGCGAGCCCACGGCACCTGACTGCAGGCCTCCGGGCTCAAGGAAAAGATGACCAACGAGTTGAGATGCTGTGGGGTGGAGGAAGGAAGAAAGGAGAATCAGATTTGACTCCTGTGTGCTAGGCATCCTCTTATTTAATCCTCACAGACCCTCGGAGTAGATATCAAGGCATCCACTTCGCAGATTAGGAAACAGGTTCACAAACACTCACTCCTATTTTGCTCAAAGCCACGACCGGGAGAGACACTGATAAGGAAGATTTCTCATCAACCTGAGTGCTGTGGGTGGGCCAGTGGTGCTGAGGGCCCCCGTGCACCTCCTGTGGAGCCCTCACCAGGCGTGCCAAGGCACACCGGAGCCAGCATTCACACTGGGGCCTGGCTGACCCGGGACCCATTCTCTCCCCACCCCACCGCTCCACCGTGAGGCTGGCTCAAGGCAGACATCTGTGCTTCACTGATATTCTTGGTTGCTTTCATCACGTGCGTCTCAGGTACAGAGCTGGCTTTGGCACAAGGCTAAAATCAGTCAACAGCTCGGCCGTGGCCAGGGGCTGGGATGCATGCTGTAATTATACAGGACTTGTGCTCACCACATGCTGCCCTCGAGCTTACCTGTCATTTCTTCTAATTATGGCACCACCAGACCCCAGGTGAACAGCAAACCTCAGCCAGAGGACGGCTTTACTGCACGCCCACTAGGAGTATGGCAATGTCCCAGCGCCACATATGCCTGCTGTCTGGAGTTGGCGGCATCGGACCCGGCCCCTGCAGGTGGCCTGCAGACTGCCTGCTCAGGACCCAGCTCCAACAGAAGTGCCAAGAAGATGCAGATGTCTCCCCTGATAGGAGCCCTGATATGTTAAGGGTCTCCCTCAGATGTCCCAGGGTTTTGTAGCAACCACGAAGCTTTCTCATCCTGACCTCATTCACGTGTTCACTTCGTTTTGTTTTTTTTACATCTTTATTGGAGTACAATTGCTTTACAATGGTGTGTTAGTTTCTGCTTTATAAACGTGTTCACTTCTTAAAGTAATCATCCACTCTCAGCAATATGAGGCAGTGGGGGCTCCACCCACAGCGAATTCTTAACTCAGCAGGTCTGGGACAGGGGTAGGGTCTAAGGAGGCCCTGATGCAGAGTCCACAGACCGTACTTGGAGAAATGCTGGTCTAAGGGGGGAGATGACAGACTGAGGAACAGAGAAGGAGGGAGTTTGCCTGAAGTCACGCAGGCCACACAAGTCAGCCCTTACTGTATAGCCACCCACCCAGGCCTGAATCCCAACCCTGCCACTCGCGGGCTGTGATACTCTCGTCAAACTACCTGCCCCTGAGCCTCAGCTGGAAGTCGGGGGTAATAATACTTTTCACAGGAGTACTGTGAGGATTGAGTCGTGCATGCTAGGTGCTTGGCAGAGCGTCTGGCAAGCCAGTGCTGCTTAATGCACATCTGTGGACGTGGCAGCCAGCCTCTGTGGCACCCAATGACCCCACCTCCTGGTGTCTGCACTTTGTGTCTCCCGTTCCAAAGCATATCAGGGTTGGTCTCTGTGACTAAGAGAAGAGAGCCGAGGGATGGTATGTCACCCCCAAGATCAGGTTATAAGACAACGTGGCTTCCATCCTGGTGTCTCCCTTTCTCTGATCACTTGTTCTGGGGGGAAGCCAGCTACCATACTGTGAGCAGCCCAGTAGGGAGGCCCACATGGCAAGGAACTGAGACCTCCTGCTAACAGCCAAGTGAGTGGGCTTGAAAGCAGACCGTCCAGCCCCAGTCAAGCCTTCAGAGGAGGGCAGCCCTGGCTGACAGCTTGACAGCAACCTTGTGGGAGACTCTGAGCCAGAACCACCCAGCTACGCCACTCCCAAATTCCCGACCATCGGAAACCGTATCAGATAATGTTTGTTGTGGTAAGTCACTAAATTCTAGGGTAATTTGTTATACGGCAACAGCTAACTAATACAGTGAAATAAATGAATGGAGAAACTAAATCACTTTATAATTTGTGATGGCCACAGGTACAAAGTGCCCCACAATGCAAAACTCTCCTGAGTCAAGTCAAAGGAGGGCCCCCCTCCCACTTGCATATGCACAACTCTAAAGTTCCATGGTTCCCTTTTCAGTCATTCATTCACCAGCCAAACACACTGAGCACTTCCTCTCTGCCAGACTGGGGTTCACGCTTCATGACACAGAGTCCATGCTCTCACGAGAACGTGAGCTGAGTATGTGCTGGGGATGGGTGGCCGACAGATGTGCCCCCAGTAACAGTCATAGGTAACAAGCTCTGTGCCGGGGGTCCCAAAGAGGGGCGCCTGCATCCAACAGGGACTTCCTCCAAGGAAATGATCAGAGATCATCTCGAAGATCTAGGTACCAAGGTGAGCACTGCAATGTAGCTTGTCCTGAAATCAAACTCCAAATGTCCAAGAGTAAAAAGAGCTGACAGTTATCCATTGCTCACCACATGCCAGGCAGACCGCTCAGGGTCCTGTGTAGAGAGGGGGAAGGGGTTCAATGATGATGCACAAAGCCTACCATCCTCATTTTACCCTAAAAATAGCTTTGGGTAGAGGGAGCCCACAACTGGCAAGGAGCAAGAGTAGGGTGTGAGCAAACCTATTCAATGGTGCCATTAAAAATCAAGTCAGAGCTTCCCTGGTGGCGCAGTGGTTGAGAGTCCGCCTGCCGATGCAGGGGACACGGGTTCGTGCCCCGGTCCGGGAAGGTCCCACATGCCGCGGAGCGGCTAGGCCTGTGAGCCATGGCCGCTGAGCCTGCGCGTCCGGAGCCTGTGCTCCACAATGGGAGAGGCCACAACAGTGAGAGGCCCGCATACCGCAAAAAAAAAAAAAAAAAAAAAAAAAAAAAAAATCAAGTCAAAGTAATACATCAACTATACTTCAGTTAAAGAAGAATCAGTCAAAGGGAACAATTCCCTACAGGGACAAAATGTTCATCCCATATTGTAAATGAAAAATGACTCATTGTCACAACAGTATGTACAACATGATACCACTTTTTTAAGGAGAAAGAACTTCCCGCCTCAACACACACATATACACACAGACTGGAGAAGACACAAAATATTTACTGTAGTTATGTCTAGAGAATAAAATTACGATGTGCGGGATTTTCTTTTTTTCATTTTGTGTTTTTCTAAGTTTCTATTTTTGGCGTGTATAGTTTTAAAATTTTCCCAAAAAATTCCCTTCAAAAAAGTGGGAAATTTGTCAGGCAGGGATAAACCCTATTCCTTCTTCCTTAGGAGGCTTCCATGGATGGTTCCAGTGACCTGGTTCACCTGGATGAACCGGCCGGGGGTGGTGTTGAAAGGGATCTAGCGTAAACATTTTCCTCAGTCCAGGCTGACGGTTGATAGGACAAGCCCTGATTCCAAGTGGACCTGGCCCAGTGAAGGTCAGCTGAACCCAAATCTGGGCTCCAGGAGCTTCAGGATGGAGACAGTTTCTCACCAGATAGTTAGAGGTCCCAAGAGGCCAGAGTTTCCAAATAGGAAAGGCAAAAATAGTCTGAAAGAGGCTCTTGAACCATATACCCTGACTCATATAAACACCTCTGCCTTTCCCTTCTCTCCCCACCACCAAGTCTGGGCTCCAAATACCATGTGACTCTCTGTTACCACTGCCCAAGTCAGGTCTCACCCCTTCACATCTGGACCAGCCTCCTTAGTTCAGCCCACCCTTGGCAGCATCAGATCAACCCTCTCAAAACAACTCCTCAAAATTTTCCATTGCTCCTGGTGAGGAGCTTATTAAAAATGAAGTCTCCTGAATCAGATCCTCAGGAATTCTGGCTCAGCAGATCTGGAGAGGGGCTCAGAAATTTGCATTTTAACCAGGGACTCTAGCCACCCCCAGTAGGTACCCCCAAGAAATAAAAGCCTGGAGAACTGAGCTTCCACTGTTCACTGACCTCTTCATCCCCTGCATCCCAAAGGCAGCCTTTGCTGAAGGCAGTCACTCTGGGTAGACACAGCCCGCAAATCTGTGTCCCAGTCAGAAACTGGTCGGACTATGAACCACCTCAGTAAGCTGAAATGGTAACCCCGACTTGATGAGAATGCTAAGCACAATTTGTTAGAGTGGATAAAAGTGTTTTCTTACTGGCTAAGCGTCCTGTCACACTCCAGGAAAGCTTAAAATTGAAAACAGAGGTAGTAGACTAAATCAATTATTGTACTAATGTTCCTGTCCTAAGATTATTAATAATCAGTGTCTACCTGGTGCTTAAAAGTATCACATTGAAAAGAATTTGACATGTTGAGTATATAACAGAAAAGCACTGTGATTCCAGTTTAAAATATAAACGTTAAAATATGTAGTTAGGTAATTGATAAAGTATCTGTCAGTAATTGATATGAAACTTGTGATTCTAAGTTGAGGGGTCAGCAATGGTTGGAAACACTGGCTGCACGTTAAAATGACTGAGGTGCTATAAAAGCTACTAAGGGTGCCCGCCATATCCTAATTTCTTGTCAGAGATGGAGCCTGTATTTTTTGAATTCCCTGACTGAGAACAAGTTGACAAAACAGAATTTGACTAAGTTTGTTAGAAGTATTGAAAAGTATTAAAATTTATTACATTTATAAGGTTAATTTATTAGATTTTCTAGTAACTGTTTGAGTATTCTGGGGAAATTATGCTTGTTAGGTTATATATCTGAAGTACTTAAAAAGAAAATCAAATATATTAAATGTGTAAGTGGACTTAAATGTGTAAGGGAATGTAACTGAGCTGAAGATAGGGCTGAATGTTTAAAGGAATTTAGTTTGTTCAAGTTGAGTTCAAACATTAATCAAAGGGAAAGTTAAGGTCATTTTTCTAATTTTTCTAGATTTATGTATAGAATAATAATTTCTAAGTTGAAATCGATGGCCTAAAGAAAATTAGATTTTTAAAAAATTGTTGCTCCAAAATGAGAATGAACTAAAAAGGCAAAAAAATAAAACAAGCCCACCTTAACTCCCTGTGGTCTTCCCTACCCATCTCACCTAAAATAATTCCTCCCTCCTCTGAACTCATCTGGGAAGTTGTCAGCAAGATATAAGTATTCTTTCCCAGAAGCTTCACAACTTCCTGCCCGAAAGGGCTACCAGGACGCTTTGCAAATAGAAAATAACCGCATGGTGGATATAGAGCATTTCACGTTTTTCCTACCAGTCCCCAAACAAGGCATTACTGTTGCTTTTACAAGTCAGAGGCAGATCCGGGTCTCGAATCCAGTCCCTGGTTTTCAATGCCACACATACGCCAATGACTTTTATCTCTGGCTCAGGCCTCTCCTCTGAACTCCAGATCCAAATCCCAATTAGCCTCTGGACCCCTCCATTTGATGCCTAAGGGGCAGCTCAAACTTAATGTGGCCAAACAGAACTTAAGATCATCCTGTTGATTTTAAGTTGCTGAGGTCAAAACTTTGATGCCATTCTTGAGTCCACTTTCCTGTAAGCCCTTACATGCATCTGTCAGCTTGTTCTGTTTGTCCCACCTCCAAAAATACATCCCAAATCTGATCACTACTCTAATCCACACCCTAATCTAAATTACCACCCTGCCTCAATTGACCCACCACAGCAACTTCCCCTCTTCAGTCTGTTCTCCAGAGCAGCCAGAAATGATGACATTAAAATGTAAATTAGATCATGTCACACCGCAGCTTAAAACCCTTCATTGGCTTCCTAGTGCAATTAGAAAAAACTAAGACTTTTTACCACGGGTTACAAGGCCAGATATGAGCTGACCTGAGCCTACTTCATAGTCCACTCTACTTTTTTCCCCCTCAAACACCCCAGGATAGAACAGCCTCAAGGCCTTCGCACCAACGTTTTCCTGTTTGAACGGCTACTATTCACTCAGGTCTAGGGTTAAGTGTCGCCCTGGGGCCCACCTTGTCTAAAATATTACCACCACCACCCCTTCCCCAATCAACCTTTCTTCAGCTCTTCAAAGCATTACTTGTCATTACTGCACCTTCCCATCTACCCATACACAGTAGAATGGGCGCTCCATGAAGGCAGGGACTTGTTCACCGCTGGGTCCCCAGCGCAAGGCCCAGAGGCACTTAGAAAACATGTGCTGGACGGCCCTAGTCCTCCTAAGTCCTTGCTATTTCTATTCCCAAGAAGGAATGAGTGGATCTAGGTCTCCTGCCTTCCAAGCCAGGACTGTCAGCTGCGAAGCCCAGGGATGAGGGTAACATGAAGCATGGGCAGAATCGCCACTTCCCCTGAGGCTGGGCAGAGGGATTCAGTTCCCAGGACCCGACTTGTGCCACAGGCTCCAACTCTAACCCTGGACTTGGGGCTGACAGAGACAGGACGGGGGACAAGCCTGGGACCGGGCACCCAGGCCTCGCTCCCCTATCCACTCCGCATTCCGTTTAATAGTGTGGCCCGCCGCGGGGCTCGCGGACTTAGATGGAAGAGCCCAAGCCCTCCCGTGGGGGTAAGGACACTCGCCCTTGACGTCCCGCCAAAGAAGGTACCTGGCTCCGCGGGGCCCAACGGCTCTGAGCTCCTCCTCCTGCGCCCTCACGCCACGAACTGCTTGCTGGGATTCGTAGTCCTTCCTTGGGTATCGGTCCACCCTTCCCAGAAACCTTTGCGAATCAAAGCTGAGACCGTGCAGGAGGAAGCGGAGGAAGCGCGAGGGCTTCTGGGTGTTGTAGTTTAAAATATTCAATCAGCAAGAAATGATTGAGGAGAAAAATTCGGTAATACATTTTGCCAACTATTTGGGCTGCCGTGATCTGGATTTTAGGCGATTTGAATCACGCGCAAGCCATCAGTTACTTCCATTGTTCAAAACGACGAGCGCTGAGATCCAGAAGAACTACAAATCCCATAAAGCGTTACAAGTTGAGGACCTTTGGAGAGAAAGCTCGGTCGCGGTGCATGCGCGGTGATGCTAGTTCGGCAGCGGACAAACATGGCGGGCCCGACGTTGACTGCGAGGTTGTACTCCCTGCTGTTCCGCAGGACCTCCACCTTTGCCCTCACCATAGCCGTGGGCGCCCTGTTCTTCGAGCGCGCCTTCGATCAAGGCGCGGACGCGATCTACGAACACATCAACGAAGGGGTGAGGGCCTAGGCCGATCCTGACCTTGGGCCCCTCTGAGGGGTGACAGTGAGAGTGAGGGTGGGGCGGGATTCAGTCTACCTTTACGAGGAGGGGGGGATCCCTGGGTGTCTTCTGTCTGCAGACTGCCGTCTGTCCGCTCCGCCCGGTGTGAATCCTAAAACGTTAAACGGGGTCAATAGATCCCACTTTGCAGGGGTTTTAAGTATTGCTGTCTTCCGCCTCATACACCCACTTGTCCATTTGCAGAAGCGAAGACTAACCTAGTGAGAGCAAAGGACTTGTTAGGGCTACATCACCAGGGAGTTAGAGGCAAGTCAGGGCTGGACCCGGGACCCCCTATCTCGTCTGAAGGTTTCAAGGGCAGATTTGAGCGGGCGACGGTCGTGAAAAGAACAACTCTTTAGATACCGTGGCTGGCCTTTTCAGATAGCACTTTTCAGTTCCAAAGTCTTTCCATGCTGTCAGCGGTGGTATTAATAATGGTTAAGAGTAGGGTGGGTATGAAATCAGAGAGCCCTGGATGGGAATACTGGGCCTTATCAATTAATAACTGTGACATTAAGGTGGGCGAGTTTCTTAACCCGTCTGAGCTTCACTTTTATCTGTGGAATAGAAATGATAATAATAGTAACTATCTCAGGGAATTATTGTGAGGATTATATGAGATGCAGGCAAGGTGCCACAGTACCTGGTAGGTGGTACTCCCAAAAAATGTCATTTGTTAACATTCCTCACGAGAAAGTGGAAGCATAAGATAGAGCATAACAACACTTTTTAGACTCACTGTGTGCCAGGCACTGTGCTGGATGCCTTGCCTGCTTTCTATCGTTAAATTGTGGCTCATACTGGGGAAGGTCTTGGACAAATAAGGCCTGTGCCACCACTCACTCTGTTTTTAATTTGAAGCGGTCTGGCCCTACAGCCCAGGCAGGCTCTGTCCACTGATGTGGCCTGTGCCCAGGTCAACTTTCTGCCCTTATGAAAGTGCTGCTACTGTTCATCTTCAGGCAGTTCCTCTGGCCGTTTCCAATGTGTGGGGAAGGCATCTCAGGATGTTGTCATAACCCACCCATCTTTGTTGCTTTTAGGAATGAGAATACAGCTAGTTCCTGACCCAATGATCATAGGTCTGAGGAAATTTTTAAAATGGCTCAATGTGAAGTATTTGGGGATCATGCACTTAGGACCTCTTGAGTAATACGTGGGAGTTGAAGAAATGAGACATTTTCCAGCCTCTGTTCCTTAATAATTGTATGCTCTGGGGGTAGGTCCCTCAGTCTCTCTACCTGTTTCCTGTAAAGTGAGATCATGCCTTCCCACTTACTTCACACCCTGATTGAGAGCATCAGAGCATCCTGTAAATGTTAGGAATGTACATCAAGCCTAGTACTGCTTCCAGTTTGCCCACTGCAAACTGTCAGCATGTGGTACATGTTTCTCTCAGGTTTGTTTTAGAGACCAGGGCAGTGGGAGGAGTTATAAAATGTGAGAGGCAAAACTAAGTTTGTGGTTCTTGTCTTTAAAATGCAGAAGCTATGGAAACACATCAAGCACAAGTATGAGAACAAGGCGTAGCTCCTTGGAGGCCCCAATCCAGGCCAGAAGGACCAGGTCCACCCACCAGCTGTTTGCCCAGAGTCAGGGCCTCAGCTTGAAGATGAAGCTCATGTCACTCTACACGGGCCACCTTTAGCTGTTGGCATGAGATGACGTCACCTGACAGACTCTTTAACTTCTGCTATGTTTGAAGTATGTTTAGTCAGAGTCATCAACAAATAAATGTAAATTGTCCTTGAGACCTTCTTCTGCATGGGGTGCTCTTTAACTACCTGATCTTCACTTAACAGTTATTTGACACCACTTCGAAGTCCTCTGCGAATATCTGAAGGGCAGATTCCATTATTTTGGGTTTCCCATTAACTTCCAAAGAAGAATTGTAGTTTTCAAACCATGAGCTAGAGTTGGTGATGTTATCTTCAGCTTTGGCTTCTAAACCAATAACTCCATTCTTAAGTCAGGCAGAGGATAGCTAACTGGCTTGGCCCTAGGGAAGCTCTGTGGATCCAGCAGGGGAACAAACCATGGCCTGAAGATTTAGTCTCCATTCTGCCTTTAACTTGCTGAGTATCTTTGGGTAAGCTGGCGTACCTCTCTGGGCCACCGCTCATCTTCTGATGGCTGTAAGGGACGTTGGAAAACATGCAACATGGCTGGGAGCAGCCATGGAGAGCACTGGGATGTGCTGAACAGGAGAAGAGCAGTTCTGTTTGGTAACTGGCCTGGGAAGATGAGTGACTCACCTGTCTGCCATATTTCACCTGGAGCTTGGCATGATTGGGCCAGAGCTGGATCAACCACCAGCAACTAATGGGGAAGAGTCAGGTCGGGAAACACAGGGGTAGGAGAGAACCTAGGAATTGCCCAGTTTGCCCTACCTGAGGCATATCTTAATGAAGATGAAGTCAGGCCCTCGAGAAATCATGACCTGCCAAAGGTAGTACAGCTCTGGGGGCCAAATCAAGACCTGAACCAAAGTAGAGGTTCATTCTAAGACTGATTCTAAGAATGATTTCAGCATTAATAGAGGAACACTCTGGGGGTTGAAGATTGCCACTTACTTTACACTGTTCCCAACGATTTGAGGGCAATGTGCTGGTGAAAAACAATAAAGCAGGGAGCATTCTCGAAGAGTTATTCTACATTATTCTTGAGCACCTGATGACGAGCTCAGGGCAGCAGAGTTAGAATGAGTTTAGTTGATCACTTGTCTCGGGGCACATTCAGCCCAAGCAGCAAGCGTATTCCTAAGCCATTCTACATTAAAATGCCCTTTACTGGACTTCCCTGGTGGTCCAGTGGTTAAGGCTCTGTGCTCCCACTGCAGGGGTTGCAGGTTCGATCCCTGGTTGGGGAAGATCCTGCATGCATTGTGGCCCAGCCAAAAAAAAAAAAAAGATGCCCCATTATTTATCATCAGCATTTCTGGGCTGTTGAGGTTGGTTGTGTGTGTATTTCCTTTCAATAAGAGCCAAACATTAAAATAATCCCTGTTTTACTTATTTTAGGGGATTGAATATTTTCCACCCAGAACCTCAGAATGTGACCTTATTTGGAGCTAGGGTCTTTGCAGATGTAATTAGTTAAATTAAGATGAGGTCGTAAAAGGTTGGGGTGGGCCCTAAATCCAATGACTGGTGCCCTTTTAAGAAGGCCATGTGAAGACAGCAACAGAGATTGCAGTTGAGCTTTCACAGGCCAAGGAATGCCAGAGATTGCCAGCAACCACCAGAAGCAAGAAAAGGGACAAGGAAGGATTCTTCCCTAAAAACCAGAGGGGGAATTCCCTGGCGGTCCAGTGGTTATGACTCCGCGCTTCCACTGCAGGGGGCATGGATTCGATCCCTGGGTGGGGGAACTAAGATCCCGTATGCTGCATGGCGCAGCCAAAAGAAATGATATGGAAAATTGGCACAGATGCACTACCGGAAAGAGTGTGTGAAGTGGTACCATTTCCTGGAGGATATTTTGTACATATGTATTAAGATCCTTAATATACATACCCTTGATCCAATAAATTCCACTTCTAGCAACTTTTCCTTAAAAAAAATTTAAAAAATGAAGGTCCACAAGAGATGTTCATCATGTTGTTTATAATGGGCGGGGGTGGGGGGAGGATGAAATATCCAAAATAGGAATTACTATTGAGGTGAAATATGCAGTCATTTAAAACCAAGTTTTAACTGGGAGACAATATCTAACAAACATGGCATATCCAACCTCACTAATATGAAGCAGTCTTCCAAATCTAAAGACTAAGTAGAAGCTGGGGTGAATGACAGGAATAGGCAATTAAGGAATACAAATGGGGGCTTCCCTGGTGGCGCAGTGGTTGAGAGTCCGCCTGCCGATGCAGGGGAAGTGGGTTCGTGTCCCGGTCTGGGAAGATCCCACATGCTGGGGAGTGGCTGGACCTGTGAGCCGTGGCCGCTGAGGCTGCGCGTCCGGAGCCTGTGCTCCGCAACGGGAGAGGCCACAACAGTGAGAGGCCCGTGTACCGCAAAAAAATAAATAAATAAATAAATAAAGGAATACAAATGGCCACAAACATGAAAAGATGCCCAGTTTCACTAATAAAGAAACAAAATGAAATACCATTTTTTTGTGCATCAGATGAACAAAGATGGAAAAGATTAGCAGCACCAGTATTTTAGTGAAGAAGCAGGCACTGTCCACAGGCATTGGGACAGTGATTTTGGAGGGTACTTTGTCGATATCTATTTTATTTAAATGTTTGTTCCTTTTGACCTTGATCTTCCACATCTAGAAAAATATCTCCAGAATCCCATGTGCACGTGAACCCATACAAAAAGTCATTGGAGCATTGTTTGGAATTAAAAAAGAAGAAAAATGCCTTTCAATAGGGGAGTGGTTAAATACAAGGTAGATTCATACCACAGAAGTCTATGCAGACAATAAAAAAGACTGAGGTGACTCAGCGTGTAGTTGAAAAGAAAAAGTGAAAACGAAATCAAGTTGCAAAACGGTATGTTTAGTTGTTTAGTTTGATCTCACTTATGTAGACACACACACATTGATAAGGGTACACACAGAGTACTGCAGGATGTGCACTAAATTTTCCTGGGAAAACACACACCTGAGGGCTAGGATTTCAAACAACCTTCACTTTGTGCAACAGTGATTGACTTTCTTGCAACTAGCAGATGTTGACGTTCTAATAAAAATATTTTATAGCAAAGAAAGCAATTCATTAAAAAATGTTTAAGGCAAATGCTCAGATAAAACAGTCAAAATATAAAGCTGAGTGAAAAAAAGGAGGTCACAAATTCCTATAAAGCATGATACATTTTTAAAAATTATTTTTTATTTTTGGCTGTGTTGGGTCTTCATTGCTGTGCGCGGGCTTTCTCTAGTTGTGGCGAGCGGGGGCTACTCTTTTTTGCAGTGCGCGGACTTCTCATTGTCGTGGCTTCTTTTGTTGCGGAGCACGGGCTCTAGGCGCGCGGGCTTCAGTAGTTGTGGCACGCAGTCTCAGTAGCTGTGGCTTGCAGGCTCCAGAGCGCAGGCTCAGTAGTTGTGGCACATGGGCTTAGTTGCTCTGCAGCATGTGGGATCTTCCCGGACCAGGGCTCGAGCCCATGTCCCCTGCATTGGCAGGCAGATTCTTAACCACTACGCCACCAGGGAAGCCCAAGCATGATACATTTTTTAAGACTCAGCGCTTTCACTGCTGTGGGCCTGGGTTCAATCCCTGGTCGGGAAACTAAGATCCCTCAAGCAGTGAGGTGTGGCCAAAAAAAAAAAAAGGAAATGCTCACACCAAATTGTTCACGGTGGTGAACTGGCTGAACTATTTTCTTTTCCATTGTATTTCCCCATGATTTCTAAGTTTTCTGCATCAAGCATGTACTCTCTTCATAATGTGGGAGTTTAAGTAAAAGGGGGAGAGAGCTTGATCACAGAGAGGTGAAAAATGTGAGCCCCATCCCTGGCTCCAGGTCTGGAACCCGGCTGCTGGGTGGCCCAGGGCTCCTCTTCCTGAGGTCCGAGTGGGCACTTGTCCTTGATTGGCGCTGCCAAATGGGAGCTGGACCTACCCAGGGCTGGGTGGGTCTGTCCGAAGGTGGGGGAAGTGAGGATTAGCACCCTCCTCAGACTGACACAGAGAAGCTGTTTATTGCTGGAAAAAATTCACCTCTGTCCCAAGCTCAACTGGAGGCATGTTCTGGAGATGAGAGCTGTCTTTACAGTTAGAAAGCCCCAAGGACTCTGCACCTGGTCCCCTTGCACAGGTGTCAGGAAAAGCTAATTGCTTAGGTCCCTCATAAAGCAAGTTCCAGAAGGTCTCTGAAATTGTCTTCAGAAGTTAGCATCTGGTATAGCTCTGAGCAAGTAGGACTGCTCTCTGGGCAAAGAGTTTTGTGCTGATGTCCTATTCCTCTAGCTTCTCTCTTGCATTCAGAAACATCTCTCCAAACTGGTAGAAATCATTCATTCATTCATTCAACCAATACATCTCTGTTGAGTGCCTATTCTTCCTGGCGCTGTCCTAGACCTTGGGCAAATAGTGGAGAACCAGAAAGACCCCTACCCTCTTGGAGCTTAAGCATTCTAGGAGGTGAGACAGACAGTAAACAAGAAAGTAAATAAGAATTATAGCTCACGTTAAGGGCTATGAAGAAAATAAAACTGGGTAACATATAGGGAGAGACTCAGGTTTGAAGAGCAACATTAAATGGTCAAGGAAGTCTTCTCTATGGAGATGACATTTGAGCTGAGATTTGAATAGAAATCTCAGTCAGGTAAAGACCCAGAGTAAGAGCATTCCTGTAAATGAGAACAGCAAGTGCGAAGGCCCTGAGGTAGATGTGAGTTTGGTTTAGTCACTGTACTGAAGGAAGAGAGGGAATGATAGGGTCAGATGCTGTGTGGTCTTGTAGGCCACACTAAAAGAGTTTGGATTTCATTCTTTTTTGTTTTTTTGTTTTTTTAATAAATTTATTTATTTGTTTATTTTTGGCTGCGTTGGGTCTTTGTTGGTGCACGCGGGCTTTCTCTAGGTGCGGCAAGCGGGGACTGCTCTTCATTGTGGTGCATGGGCTTCTCATTGCCGTGGCTTCTCTTGTTGTGGAGCACGGGCTCTAGGCATGCGGGCTTCAGTAGTTGTGGCTTGCGGGCTCTAGAGCGCAGGCTCAGTAGTTGTGGAACAGGGGCTTAGTTGCTCCGCGGCATGTGGAATCTTCCCGGACCAGGGCTTGAACCCATGTCCCCTGCATTGGCAGGAGGATTCTTAACCACTGCGCCACCAGGGAAGTCCTGGATTTCATTCTAAGAAGAAAGGGAAGCCCCTGGGGTGGGGGTGGGGTTCTGATTAATGATTTACATTTATCAACCATTTACTATGAGCCAGGCATTGTACTCAGTGCTCAGCAGTTCACATGTCATTTAATTTGAACAATAACAACAATCCAAAAGGTCATATTATTGATATTATTCCTATTGAATAGCTCTAGTGAAGTGTAAAGAGCACTAATTTTAGAATGGACAGTCCTGCGTTAGAATTAAAGCCCCACCACTCACTAGCTGTGTAAACTCAGCCAAGTTACTTACCCTCTCTGAGTTGGTTTCCTCATCTGTAAAATACCGTGATATTCACAATGACAGCTATGATTCTTATTATTTCTGGAGATGTTGTCATCTTGGAGGGGTGTCAAGGGGAGTAAAGATTACTTACAGTAAATCCTCACCCAGCTGTCTGCTTAATTAATCCAGCTAGGGGCTACCGTGGAAACTTCTGGCACTCCAGGGCAGCCTGCCAAGGCTCAAAACTTTTCAGCTCTGGATGGAGTCCAATTTGTCCTGGCAGCTCAAAGAAAGAAGGAAGGCCCAGCCCTCAGAACATTCTAGGCTAGTCCACAGTAAACACAAGAATGCCACCTATCACAGGCTGGGTTCCCTGGGAAGCAGACTCTGGGCTGGAAGTTAGGGTTCAGGAGGTTTATTAAGGAGTGCCCTTGGGGTTAATATCCTTCAGGTTGACAAAGGAAGGATAGGAAATAGGGCCACCAGAGGGAGAAGCCAGATGTAAATGCTGTCTTAATGCAGGCCTCGGGGCCGTGTATACCTGCATCCACTCCTTGGGGCTCTGCAAGATCCAATTTGCAAAATAAAGATAACTAGACATGCTTTTACCTGTTAAAGGATGCAGACGAGAACTGGAAAAATGTTCACAATGTTTTATTAACTGAAAAAATGGTGAGAACAGCATGTGTCGAATGATCTCATTTTTGTAGAAAACCAATGTTTATATTCCTTTTTCTAAAATAATGCTAGAAGGATGAGAACTAAAATCCTAAAAGCGATTATTTCTGCTGGTTTTTCTTTCTTTGCTTATTTGTGTGACCCACATCAAGCATGTTACTGCTTTTGTAAGAAGGTAGAGGGAGGCCAATGTAAGTTACTAAAAAGAAATAGATTTCATCCCATAACACAGCCAGCCCTTCCAACAACAAGGAACAAGGACTGTCCTACAGATGAGCTTGAAGTCTTCTGAGGAAGGGACAGAAATCAATGAATTTAAAATGTCTGAGCACGTAGAGAATGGACTTGAGGACATGGGGAGGGGGAAGGGTAAGCTGGGATGAAGTGAGAGAGTAGCATTGGCATCTGTACACTACCAAATGTAAAATAGCTAGTGGGAAGCAGCTGTATTGCACAGGGAGGGGAGATCAGCTCCGTGCTTTGTGACCACCTAGAGGGGTGGGATAGGGAGGGTGGGAGGGAGACGCAAGGGTGAGGGGATGTGGGGATATATGTATACATATAGCTGATTCACTTTGTTATACAGCAGAAACTAACACAACATTGTAAAGTGATTATACTCCAATAAAGATGTTAATAAATAAATAAATAAAATGTCTGAGCAATGTGCAAAGTTGGAGGGAATACAAATTCCCCAGGCAAGATGGAGGTAATGGCAGCTTCTTGAGTGTTAGGAAAGGATGGACACTCTGTACCAGGGACAGGCACTGGCCCACTCGGAAGATCACACACACACACACACACACACACACACACACACACACACACACACACACGCAAAGCTGCCTTTTCCAGGCATTCACCCAGGACCAGGCCTGGGCCCCATGCCGTTAACACGCCCTGTATCACTGGATCCTCAATCCGAGGTGGGCACTGCTCTCCACCCCATTTTACAGGTGGAAAATGAGGTTCAGAGAGGTTAAGTGTCTTGCCTAGGGTAACACAGCTAGTGAGAGTGGAGCAGAAGTTGAAAAACAGGGCAGTTGGCTCCAGAGCTCATATCCACCACACCGTATAAAAATCATTTTCCCCTTTTCACTGAGGCCTTGGCCTGATATGCTTGGATTTATGCACAGACTGAAAGCCAAGGGCAGGCTCCAGCCGGCATCAAGGACAAGGCAATGATGGAATGCAGAGAGCATTGGCTGGAAGCTCTTTCATCGACAGTCTGTGAGTACAAGGGTGCTGACTGCCTTCCTGCTGCTCCTGGCTTATCCTGCCTTCAGGACTCCTACATGGAAACTTCCTCAACTGCTCTCTCTGGACCCTTCCTCGCCACTGAACCCTCAGAAGGCTGCCAGGTCAACTCCCCTGCTCAAACGCCTTAATAGCTCCCCACTACCTATAAGATCAAGTTCAAATTCCTCAGCCTGACATTTAAGATCCAGGCTACCTCAAACCTCACTTAATACACCTTCCAAATAGGGCCCTTTGCTGTCTCATCTTGTGCTTAAACATGGATTATGGGGATTCCCTGGCGGTCTAGTCCTAACCAGGACTTTGCGCTTTCACTGCCAAGGGCGCGGGTTCAATCCCTGGTCGGGGAACCAAGATCCCGTGAGCTGCGCGGTATGACCACCACCACCAACAACAAAAACACATGGATTATGGAAGCAGAACATGCCCGAGTTTGAACTCCAGCTCTGCGCCTCTACATCCAGGAGACTTTGCTTCTCCTCTGTGAGCCTCAGTTTCCTCATATGGAAAATGGGATAACGATAATGAGACCTCACAGTGCTTGGGAAGACATGTGAGATAAGGCTTGTGCTGTGCTTAGCACAGGCCTGTCAGGGGTCGTTTTGATACACTGCTTCAGCGAGCAAGTTAACGGTGGGGGGATGAGGGGGAGCGGGGGTGGTGGTGGTGGTGATGCTCCCTGCACAGTCTCTAGGGACCAGCGCCTAATTAGCATATTCAGTCCACAAAATGATGGCTGAGAGCTTTGGGGCTGACTGTACAGCTGAATCATCCAAGTGACCCCTCCCTGACACCACCGTTGTCCCAGCTGCTTTAAAACCACGTTTCCTTTCCATCCCTCTGAGGATGGATCACTTTCTTGTGTTCCCCTCTGTGTCCCTTGACAATCTTGTTTTCGGTGTCTCTAGCACTGTTGTAAACCCAGCAGCCTCGTGTCTTCCTCAGGCAGACCTTATCTCTTCCCCACACCTTTCACTGTGTAACAGAGTCCTCTGCTTCCGGCCATCTTCCTTCCTTCCTGATGTCGAAGCAGACTTCTGTCTCCCTCCTGTATAGGCTTCCAACAGAGAAGCCACTTCCTGCCCTGGGGCTGAAATTCCATGAGATGCCTTGTCTCCTTGGTTCACTAAGCTTTCCTTATGAAACCCCTCCTTCAAACTGCGCCGTCCAATGATTATCCTTTCCTTCCACTGGCGGACGGGAGACTGTGGCAGAGTAGGGATTTGGAAAATAGGTCCTGTCTGGCTTTCTACTCTCCTCTCCTTTCCCCTGCCCCTCTGTCAATGGAATGACTCTATTAGAGGGGTTGTATCGTCAGAAGTATGGTATTTAGAACGAAGGAGGTGATAGGTCCTCTTTTTCATGCTAAGCCAACCGCATGTAGAGTATTGTGGCTTCCGGTTCAAGTGCCAAGCTATGGAGAGGTAGGAAAACCAAGAGGCTGAAAATAGGGACTTTGGAGGCTGGCAAACCTGGGTTTGAATCCTGACTTAGCCACTATCAAGCGACTAACCCGCTAAATGGGTCTCATAATCACACCTATCACTGGCTTCGTTTCAAGGATTCAGTGAGGTCGTTTACAGTCCCCTGGACACCTCCTCTGGGCTCCCAGGGCACCCAGCACACACTTACCAGGCTGACTTGTACCTGTCCTCTTCTCTCTCTGGCTCCTGTGTGTCTAGGTCATCCTGAGCCCAGAGGCCTCTGGGAAGACTGCCCTGGAGGAGTCAGGGCAGCTGTGCTTAGGGGTTGAGACGTGGGGTGCCCAGAAAGCTGGCTGGAGGCACCCGCCACCCCTCATCTGGGTCCCTGTGAGCAGGGCCCTGCGAGTTCACTGGCCACCTCACAGCAGGCCACGACTGTACACGCCTTATCCCAGCCATCCTGCCAGCATCTCCAATTTATAGACAAGACAACTGTGGCTCGGAGAGGTGAGGCCACCTTGCTCAGAGTCACACAGACTGACAGTGGCTGAGGCCAGCTGGCTTCTGACCCCAGAGCCTGGCCCCTGCTCTGAATGGCAAAAGCGAAATAGGCTACTGGCCATTCAGAAGCCCCAGATCCCCAAGAAAAAGTTCTGGCCTGGCCATTGCATGTTACTCTGAGTTAACGACTCTCAGGGAGGAACCAATGCCTTTTTGTGCGGACCCCTCCTGAGCGGGGGAGTCTGGTTTTCGAGGTGTAACAAGCCACGTGCATCCCCTTTAGCAGGTCACCAAGCTGGTCCTCACCTGTTGCTCCTCTCCTGTGACAGAGGCTGACTGGACCTGGGGGTGGGGCTCTGCCCATCGTCATGTGGACCTGGTGAGCCTGTCACAGGAAGAGACGGCAGCCTCACCTGCCACTAATCAAACTCCCATCCAAAGGGGTCTCAGCTCGACTGCTCCCGAGGCTCCCTAGAGGCAGGGAACAGCCTGTGGGGAAGGCTGTTTCATGAAAGAACTTGCCCACGGAGGTAAAAGCCATCCCCGATTCTGTCCTCCTGGTGGGAGCTGTCAGCAAAAATACAGATAGAGGCAGCTCTAAAACTGTTCATGGCCCTGGGACCCCAGAATCCCACGCTTAGAAATGTGCCTCCCCTGGAAATAACAGGTGATTTGTGCAAAGAGGTTTGCGGCAAGGTGATTAAAAGAGAGCAGAGTAATGCAGGGCTGGACAAATGCAGAGTGGAGAGGGCTGCCCACCAGTTTTCTTCTTTCCCGACTGAACAAGTTCACTGCTGTCAGAGTGTCCCCCAGTTGTGACCTCATCTGACCCTCACAGTTACTGGTCCCCACGAGGCAAGGGGGCTTAGAGAATGATCATCCCTGTTTCGCACAAGAAGAAATCAAGGCCCAGAAAGTCCGAGTGACTGACATAAGGTCACACAGCTTATTGAAGTCTAGAACCTGGGCCCCAGCCTCCTGACCCTCCATCCAGTGCTTTTTTTCACCACCCCTGGCCACCTTTATGAGCAAATTAAAAATAAAAAGGATGGACACGTGAGGCCTGGGAACGTGCATGTGAAAGAATGCTAAGTAGATCAGACCATGAGATGGGAGACAGGGTGGGTGCCTGCGTGTAATCTCTGTAAATAAAATTCCTAAGTGTACAGGAATGATTGGTGCTCATCCTGCTGGAGGCTCTTTTTCTGCCAGGATCTTCTATGAAAACCACTCTAAGGAGGAGAAAACCATAATTACCCCCTTGGGATGGCAGAGCACTTAAGGGACATGTCAGATTGCTGAGGGTGGGCTCACGCAGCCAGACAGAGCATGTTCAATGTCATAATTTCATACGTGGAGAACTAGAATTAAGGACCCGTTGTTTTTGTAATTCAGACCAAAGCAAGTGAAGCTCCACACCACCTCCAGGGCTGGGAGAGACCCCCAGGAGCCCAGTGAATTCTTAAGCAGGGCAAACTTCCCCATCCCCCGGGGAGGAGGTGGAATCCAAAATCCCAGGGCCTGAGATAGGGGCAGGTTAGGGGTTTTAAATAGGTTGAAGAACCCTGGACTAAATGCCCTTTAAGGCTCTCCAGTTCTGCCAGTCTGTGTAAAATTCTCTTGGTGATTATCGATTGTTGGAAGAGAATTTCTAGTATGATGTGAAGTTGGAATTTAATGCTCATTTTACAATCCCTCCACCCCTCATCACACACACACAGGACTGGAGATGGTAACCTTTAGACTGAATCTTCCATCTCGGTTCAGCCTGCAGAATTGCAATAGCTTCTGACTGAGGTCAAGGCCCCTCCCTGCTGCCCCAGCACGGAGATCTAGGTAAGAGCTGATGCCAGGCTGCCCCTTGCTCTACTGGGCTGATCTGAGAGCTCCACGCTCCACCCTTCCCCTCCCTGGGGACTAGCGTCCCCAAGGTGGGTCCCCTAGGCACCTCCCCAGTTCCTTCTGAAGATCCCATAAACATGCTCTGGATGCCAACACTCCCTCCTCACCTCTGAGCCCCCTCTTCCTTCTCTTTGATGCCAAGTTCCTCCTTAGGTGGGCCCACTCTCCTGCCTCCTCTTCCTCATTTCCCATTCTTCCCACTGGCTATCTCCCCACGACTTCCTGGCAAAGCTGTGCAGTGAGCCCCATTCTTAGCCTGCTTGACCTCTAAACTGCAGCCTAACACTGCATTCCCTCTCCTCTGCACCCCCCTTCCACATTCACCCTGGATCTCTTGACTTTCCCACCTCCTGGCCCCCTACCAGGTCTCAGTGCTCCCCAGCCTCTGCTAGTCCCATCTTAGCCTCCAGCCTTAGAGAGACTGGACACAAATATGAAGAATCATTCAGTGGGCTTAATGGCAGACTGGACACACAGAGGAAAGGATACATGAATTTGGAAATAGAAAGTTTAAAAATGGAACTCAGAGCATCTGAGATCTGGGGGACAATATCAAACAGTCCAACATACATGTAATCAGAGTCCCATCAGCTTGGTCTGCTGAAATGGCATTTCCCATCCTCTTGTTCTGCAGCTACTACTTGTATTTTTCTTTCTTTGTAAGAACAGGATGCGGGGGCTTCCCTGGTGGCGCAGTGGTTGAGAGTCCGCCTGCCGATGCAGGGAACACGGGTTCGTGCCCCGGTCCGGGAAGATCCCACATGCCGCGGAGCGGCTGGGCCCGTGAGCCATGGCCGCTGAGCCTGCGCGTCCGGAGCCTGTGCTCCACAACGGGAGAGGCCACAACAGTGAGAGGCCCACGTACCGCAAAAAAAAAAAAAAAAAAAAAAGGATGCGGGTGTGGGGGAAATGAATGGTAGGTGGCTTGGGGTTCAGAGTCGGCTTTAGGAGACAATCCTGAGACCAAATCCTCCCTCAGTCACTTGCTAAATGTGTGACCTTGGACAGGCCACCTACCCTCTCTGTACCTCGGGTCTTCTCATCTGTACCTGTGTGAGGATTAAACAAGATAATGCAAGGAATGAGTCAGGCAGAAACTCTGGCCACAGTTAAGTGCTTTTTATTCTAATTACAAATAATTGTGGTCCCACCACCATTGTCGTCCATGCTCTTATCATCATTTTCAGTTACACACAATCCCTTCCAGACTTGGAAAAATGCAAAAAAAATTTTTTCTAACATTTTCACAATCATGGTGCATTACCATGGATTCTGCTTTCACATTTATTCTTAAATTAAAAAAAAATTCTTGAATATTTAGTTTTTCATGTTGCTACCAAGTATTCATTGACATCATGTTAAAGGGCTATATAACACCCCCCTGCATTTTTGGTGGGTTTAACTTTTATTTTTGTTTGTTTCTCTCCCTGTATTATTTAACCCAAGCTTCTGGTGTGGCTGGGACAGGCAGTTTCTTGCCAAGTATTTACTCTTCCAAACTGCACCTAGCCATCTCAGAGGGCCACTCAGAAAGGATCTGTATCCATGGGCTCCGGGCATGTTACTTGCCCTCCCTGGGCTGCCGGGGCCCCTTTGAATGGCTCTGCCCACCCACCTCACAGAGGCACACGTGCACTGTTCAAACTGACACGTCCACCGTCATTGCCAATCATGGACTGGAGACAAAGACACTCAAATCTTAAGTCCTCTTGGAGGCACAAGGTCTTAAAAGCTTCCTGGGAAATGCCTGTGATAGTCATGTTCTCTGCCAGGGTACAGAGAAGGCACTTAGAAAATTCCTGCATAGGAGCAGTCATGGGGGTGGTAGGGCCCAGTGAGTGAGTGGGCAGGGTTCAGAGCCTCCACCCCACTTCACTTACAGTGCTGCCCATCTTAAACCCTGGGGCCTCCTCGGTGGATCTAATTGGCACCAAATGGAAACCATTCATCTGGTCCAATGTACCCACTTTATATGTAGGAAAACCAAGGCCCCAAGAGGTGAAGGGGTACGTCTGCCAGCACTATTCTGGATGACCCCTGAGCTGTTTCCAAAGCAAGCCCGAAAGGATGCCCTCATGATCTGAAATGGAAAATCACCTTGAGGTGATTCTTCAAGGGAGATTAAGTTGGACCTGGCACTACATTCCGGAAATTTTCAAAAATCCCCCGTCTTCTTAAATCGTTTAAACCAGGACGCTAACGTGAAGCCTGAACTCCAGGTGGTCAGGAAGTACAGATGACAAGTGAAGGTGTGAGGGGCTGTATAAACAGTAACAGGTAAGGCAGGTAAAGCCAAGGAGCCCCCCGCAACCCACCTTACTTCGCTCCAGGGCCAAGGGCTGGGCTTAAGCAGCTCAGAGAGAGAAAAAAGATGGGCCTGCCACTGAGCTGGGTCCCTGGCAAATGCCTCCAGGAGGAAACAAGAGTCTTCCTGCTGCCTGTCAAGACGGCTGTCCCTGGGCCTGATCTCAGCTAATTTGACAGCGCGAGGGGAGGACACCACCCCCATATCTACTCTGCATCTCAAACACACCGAGAGAACTGGCGCGACAGAGGAATTGCTTTTGATTTCCACTTGTGCAGGCTGACCTAACAAAACCAATTCATCAAGTGCCTGTCTGCCTCGCTGCTTCAGACGCTCATCCTAACCACGTGCAAATAAATTGCACTAGCATCTAGGGTGATTTGTCAAGGTCCAGCTGGGCAGGGGCCCTGGCTTCCACTGATGGACTCCGGGCCAGGCTGGCAGGGGGTCAGCCCAGCAAATGCCCTGCTGCTGATCCGCCACCGATCAGCCACATTCTGGGTGGCCCAAGAATCGGGACGTCTGGCAGCTGCGGCCATGCTAGGAGCTGGTTGGCCATGCCTGGGAGGGGGCTTTGAGGAACAAGGCCCAAGTCCCACTCACTTCAACAGGACTTGGTAGTGACATCATCACTTGTTTCTTCCTGTCTCCAACCCCTTGATTTTGGAGGATTTAATGGAACGTCTGTGCAACCAGGAGGCACTGAGTTCTGGTTTTGGCTCGGCCACTGGCCGACCATCCTTGGGCAGCTATGAGATGGAGATGACACCACCCGTGGGGGCCCAGGACCCTGAAAAGGCCAGGGGTCAGACTGGGTGTCCAATCCCTGTTCTCCCACCTCCTGGCTGTGGGCGGACAGCCACCTGCTGTTCTCAGTGCCTGGCCTCCTTCATCTGTACTATGGGGCTGAAAATCGTACGTACCTACCTCCTAGGGTGGCGGTCATGGGGACTGAACGAGCTCACAGAAAGGACTGCAGGGCCTCACACACTCAGCCCCTGCTTCTGCAGGCAGGGACCGGAGGCTCAGAGAAGGGAGTGATGTTCTCTGGGCCACACACTGATGCAGAGCAAGATCAGGAGGGGTGAAAATAAGAGGCAAGCATGAAAGGCTGATGAAAAGAGCACCGCCCTGCCGCTTTCCTCTCCTGACGGTGGCTGTCATCGAAGCAGTGGGACACAGGGGGAGTGGGTCACAGGCCCGGCACGGATCATTTCTTGAAAGGGTCAAAACTTTATTCACAGGGCTTTTTTTGTGTTTTTTTTTGTTTTTCAATACACAGGTTTCCTGCCGTCCAGGGAGAAAGGGATGTGGTATCCGGCTGCACGAGGTTTGGGGGCTGGCCTTGGGGCTCCAACCCCGTCCCTTGCACCTGCGCGCTGGCCGCTCAGTTCATCTGCTGTGGATAAGGCACTGTGTGTTCTGCAGGATGGCGCTCACAGCTGGCTGGCAGACAACGAGGCAGCCTTCTCAGGGGCTGCGAAGCTGAGGCTGTCTAGGGGTGGACTTGAACTTGGGGCCTGGCAGGGGGCCAACTGGCGAGGAGGACCCAGGCTATGGTACCTCAGCCTGGCAGGTCCGGCTGGCCCTGGTGCAGCGGCCTCAGGATGGAATCATGCCTTTGCTTCTTTTGCGGTCAGTCATGGTTCTCCGGTTGTGGTTGGCTCGTGTGGCCTTGCTGGATTCCTTCTTCCTGCGTTCCTGTGTTGTCTCTCGGCTCTGCCCGTGGCCCCGGGGGCTGCCAGCCACTGCCATCGAGCTGTCATGCCGGTACCTGAGGGAGGAACAACCCGCCCCCACAAGAACCCATCAGCCGAAGGAGGAGGACCTGATGGGAAGAGCCCTTTGCCTTCCTCGGAGGTCCCTGGGAGAGGACCCAAAGCTTGGGCCAGGATACCCCCATCCCAGCTTCCAGGGGCAGAAGAAATGGAGCCCGGCAGGGGCAGGGCTGTGGGGGCTCCAGCCAGCGCCGTGCCCTCCGTTTACTCTCCTCTGAGCCCTGCCTCCCGATGGGCCTCTGGCTAAGATCTGAGGGTGGACCAGCTAGTGGGCTGAACGCAGCCCACAGTGCAGAGAGGACGAGGGCCTGGGGATGGGCCCCTCTCTTCTCCACCCAGGACCACGTGATACAGATGAGGTAGGACTCCAGTTCTACACCCCAGGGCCTTGCTTGGTGGCCTCCCAAGACCAAGTGCACTCAGATATGACCTTGGGCCTCTTCAGACCACATCAGCTGCTGGGTTTACCCAGAGCTCTGTGCTCAGGGGGCTGTGATGGACCAGAGGTCAGAGTCACTCTGCTCTCTGCTCAACGACCTCCTGTGGCTCCCGGCTGCCTTCAGAATGAGATCCAATGCCTTCCCCACTTGGTTAGGCCCCCTGCACCCAGTGCGCAGGGCTGTGGGAGTCCCAGGGCCAGGATGGGGAACTGGGCTTGAAACCCCTGGCTTGGCTTTAAGTGGAGGAGGGACCTGGGGCAGGTCCTTGGCCCCTCTGGACCGCACCCCACCCCCAGGAAGACAACGGGGTGAATTAGAGGAGTCTCTAGTTACCTGTTCCCAGCTCCCCTCCGAAGGCCCCCCTCCCTGACCACCCTGAGCTTTCTTGCCTTTTTCCCCTCACATGAAAAACTCCTTTGCACACTTTCCACCTTAAAGGGCCCAGCTCACATGCCCCGTCCCTAACATGCCTCTCTCGGCCGTAAAGGATATGTGCCTGTCTGTCTATCTGGGCTCTCCCAGATTTTACACTCTGCCTGACACCAGCGAGCTGTGGACACATCATGCTCCCACACTGGGTGATAAACCCCTTGTAGTGTCTATCAAGTAATGGTTACAAGTGTGGACCCCAGAGATAGGCCACCTGGACTCAATCTCTGCTCCGCCACCTACTAGCTGTGTGACCTTTGGCGGGTTACTTAACATGTCTGGGCCTCAGTTTCCTCATCTGTAAAACGAGGATAATGGTAATAGTAGCTACTTCATAGGTCTGTTGCCAGAACTAAATTAACACATGTAAAGCACTTGCGGTTTGTGTGTGGGCTTCCTGTGTGGTTGGCTGGGCTTCCCCCTCCCACCAACACAGCCTCTTAAATGCTCACCCCTTCCTGGCCAGGAAGGCCATGCGCCTGGCTTCTGCTTTTTCCCGTAGCACTGCAGGGTCCTGCACAAAATGGTCAGGCTGTGGAGGGGAGGGGAGAAAAGAATCATGAGCTGCTCTATTTCCCTAAGCTGAGGTGAGGCTGCACCTGGCCCAATCCTGGTGACACCCCCATGCCAGGAGTGGGGCTAAGCCACAGTGCGGCTGGGCAATGCCCCAGAATGCAGCTGGCTTGCTATGGTCCAAGGTTTCCACCAGAAGCCCCTCCTCTGACCCTCCCACCAATTTCCGGAAGAGAGGCAGCTAAAGATGGCTCCATCATAGCAGAAGCATGATGATGACAGGTGGGAGCAGTGGGGGAAGGCCAGGATGGCCACCATGAGAGACCACACGGGGCCTGGAAACCCAAGAGAGAGCCCTGGAAGCTGACTCCTCTCCCCGCTGGCGCCACAAACAATGGGCTGTGGGAGCGCCCGCCCTGTGCCAAGGTGGGGAGAGACTGGACTAGCGGGAGAAAGCGGGACCCAAGAACCACAGACAGGCTTTGGGGGCCCGGGCTGTTTCACAAAAACAACAAAACAAGGGGAATTAGTAACTTTTGAAAACTTCAGGATTTGACATAAAAATTCAGGCTGATCCCTTCCCTGGAAGAAGGGAAAGCCCTGGAGGGTCCGGGCCTCCACAGTGCTGAGGAGCCCCTGGGCAGGGCATGTGTGTCCCCCCCTCAGTTTCCATCAGGGCCCGCTACTCATTTACGTTGGTGGCCTGGCCCCAGACACGTCTGAATTTGTCACCCTGGTGGGAGGACATGGCGGGGCATCCAAGGGTCCCAGGCTGCTGCCCCATTCAACCTGAGCAGCGCTGCTCTTATCTATTTTATATGAGGCTGTAGTTAAGATTTCACTTGAAGAAAAAGTTTAGCGGCTAAAAAACTGAATTTTCAAACCCATCATCCCAGATGACCTCCAAAGGGCCCTTGGGCTCTAACGCCTCTCTGATTTCAAGAATTACCAACCTGGGCACAGAGGCCAACAGCTGTCCCTCTCCTGGACCCCAGGCCTAATGAACCCAGCAGCTCGAAGGCCCGGCCTCTGATCCATCCCCTGGGCCCTCACTGGGCAGCAGAGGCGGGTTCTAAGCTAGCAGTTCTCCAAGCAGACATCCCGGGCTCAGAGGGACCCCCACCCTCCCGGGCAGTAATGCTGGAGCCGCCTCAAGGCCAGGTTCAGAGAAGCGGGGCACAGATCCCGATTCACCTCTCAGAAGTGTACCCTCCCCTTCACCTGCCACCTGCCAAGGAGGTACCTTGGGGGCCTCGTCCTCAGCCTCCTCCTCCTCCTCCTCCTCGTCCTCCTGCCCTTCTCTGGGCACTTTGGTTCTCAGCACCTGAGGGATGGTGAAGGGCCTGAGGGTTTAGAGAGAAAGCGAGATCAAAGACTAGACTAAACCTGGAGAGTGAGCCTCAGGGAGGAGGGAACCCCACTGGGTGAGAGGGGCTGCCAGGACGGGGAAGGGCTCAGGAGGCTGGGAAAAACCAAAGTGCTTTTGAAGCCAGCTTTGCTCCAGCCCCTGGATTCTGTGTGGGTACCAGGGTCTGATGTGGGGGCTTTGGGGAGCCTGAGCTGGGGCTGTGGGGGTCTCCAGTTCTCTCTAGTCAGGGCAGCTCTGCTTTCACCGGGGAATTGGGGAATCTCCATAAGATCCCATTGGGAAAAGTTTTCTGCAATTAGGAAGAAAAATGTAAAACTCCTGCATGAGACCCAATAAATGCTGCCTCACTCAGGGTAGGTTGGACCAACCGGCCAAGGGGGTGGCTGGGGTGGAGGGAGCACTGGACTAGAAGTCAGGAAGCCTGGGTTTGGGCCCTGGTTCTGCCACTGACTTGCTCACGTGACCTGGGCCCTGGCTCCCACATCTGTATAAACAAGAGGCTGCGGGAGGCCACTCTGCCCCTGGAATTTGACAGCCTCACCTGCGGGTGATGAGCTCATCATCAGAGTCTGCGTCGTTGGCGCCCACCTGGTTGCCATCATATGTGTCATCATACTCATCCTCGTAGTCGTCACTGCGGTAAGGCGAGTCCTCCCCTGGCTGCACTGGCACCTGAGACGGCAGAAGTGTGGGTCCGAGGGGCCCGGGGCTGGCCGGTCTCCCCCCGCAGCACGGCCGGTGGCCTGGGGAAGCCTACCTCCTCTGCCACCACGCTGTACTGCTTGTAGCGCCGCCGCTGCGCTACCACCTCCCGCTTGTCGTTCAGCAGGCTCCGCGCGCTCTCCTCCTTCCTGGCACCGAGAGGGAACAGCAAGGAGACACAAAGGAAAACCATTAGGCTTTGAAGGCATGGGAAGGGGCTGCAGCTTCCATGGCTTACTTCTCCCCGCCTCAGGCCGCCACAAACCGAGATCAAGCACTGGTGGGGGCGTGGGGCTCACCGCTGCTGGTGCCCATGTGACTGGGTCCAGCCACTCTAAAGGGCACCCCAGGAGCAGCTGTTAAAGTGGAAAAAATGCCCCCCCTTCAGCTGGGAGACTCCCTTTCAAGGCGTCCACCCTGGAGCAACACTGGCCATGTGCGCACAGAGGTCTGATTGGGGATTTTCTTTTCAGCATCGTTTTTAACAGTGAAAAACAGAGAGCAACTCATGTCCATCACGGGTGAAACGGCCAAAGGACCTGTGCTCTCTCTGTGCCACAGAATGCTGGGCAGCAGCTCTCAAGAATGACGGTGATCTATTTGTGCTGATGGAGAAAGAAATCTAAGACATTCTCCAGGAAAAAAGCAAGCAGAGAAAAACGCACAGTATGATCCCATCTGTATAAAAAGCAGAAGGCAAACCAGAACAACTATCTCCTCCTGTGGGCACATACCTATCTATGCACGTAAATGCACAGAGAGAGGGCTAGTAAGCCCCCTGCCAAATGCCTGGTTACTCCAAGGAGGGGCCTGGGGTTATCCAAATCTTTTAAAACAAACACAAACTGAAGAAAGAGCAAGGCCACATGTTACTTTCTTAGTGAGCTCAGGGGAGCCCTAGGCGGCCTCAGGGTGTGAGGGGCGAGGAGGGGTCCCGGTCTCTCACTTTCACCCCCGCTTTAGCACAGGGTCTCATCCGTCCTGCAGTTCAATCTTCCATGTCAGATTGCATGGCAAGAAAAAGTCTGAAAGTTTAACTCCTGTCATATCACAGGGGAGGAAAGTCGGGTGCAGGGGAAGGAAGGGGAGAGACGTGTTTGGGAACACAGTGAGCTGTAGCACAGCCATAGTGGGGACTCAGGCCTCTTGACTCCGGGTTTTGCAAATCTGTAGAAAAACCTGGTTTGTCAGACACATAGGCCTGTGGAATGTAGTTTCTAGCCCTGCAGGGGAAATCAATATGAGATGCCAGGAAAGAAAATCCAGCTTAGCTGTGAAATCGGGCCTCTGGAATGTATCAAGGGTAAGGGGAAAAAAAAGAAGAGACACAAAGTCCGTAGCATTCATAAAAATCTTCTATTAACTGGCTTTTGGTGCAGGGAGGGGCAGGCGCCTGAGTCTGGCGGGCTGTGTCTGGCCTGGGAGCCTGGTGCAGGTTAGGACTGCAGCCCCCAGCATGGCGGGTTAGGATTTGCTTCCTTCAACAGTTTTTATAAAGGGCCTACTATATGCTGGGCAGGGTGCTAAAGCTGGGTTAGGGAGAGATTCAGAAAAGCGTAAGATCTGGATTTGCCCTTAAGGAGCTCAGTCTAGTGGCAAAGAGCAGAAGTGTGCTAGATGAAGGCAAGCATGTCCTGGAAACACAAGGAAAGGAGAAATGAACTGGGGTGCAGGGGGCCTAGCGGGGGCGCTGGAGAAGGGGTAATGGAGGCTCTATGGTGCAGAGACGTTTGTCTGGACCAGGGAAAAATCTTGGTCCACAGGAATCTTTCAGCTCATGTCAGGAAAGGGGGCGTGTGACTGTGGCCTCGGCCCTTACCTGGCTCTCTTTGCCACATTGAGGGCTGGAGAGAAAAGAGGCAGAGAGGAAATGAAAGGGGCCAAGCATGTTCAGGTGGTTGGTGCCACTGGCAGAAGCACACCCATTCAATCAACACACGTTTCCTGAGGGCCTGCTAGGCACCAGGCCCTGAGCGGGGCCAGGGGACCAAGGATGGATGAGAACTGTCACTGTTCTCTCTGCCACATCTCACAGCTCCTGGTCTACCTGGCCCCCAGTCCCGGCAGTAGGGAGGTTCTTTCACACGGTGCACCCTCTGGTTATGTTGCTCCCAGCAGGACCACAGAGAAGCCTGGCAAACCGCACCTGCCCCAGCTGGGTCCTAGGAGAGGACACAGGTAAGGACAGAGGAGCCTGGTGCCCTGGGTACCCCATCCAAGAAGGTGTGGCTTTGGCCCCATGATCTCATTTGGAGCCAGAGAAGGAAACGAAAATCAGGGGCAAAACCAGCCAGGAAAATATCCATCTGACCCCGAATAGCCAAAGTAAACTTGAGAAAGAAAAACAGGGAGAGCAGGAGGAATCAGGCTTCCTGACTTCAGACTATACTACAAAGCTACAGTAATCAAGACAGTATGGTACTGGCACCAAAACAGAAATATAGATCAATGGAACAGGACAGAAAGGCCAGAGATAAACCCATGCACATACGGTCACCTTATCTTTGATAAAGGAGGCAAGAATATACAATGGAGAAAAGACAGCCTCTTCAATAAGTGGTGCTGGGAAAACTGGACAGCTGCATGTAAAAGAATGAAATTAGAACACTTCCTAACACTATACACAAAAATAAACTCAAAATGGATTAAAGACCTAAATGTAAAGCCAGACACTATAAAACTCTTAGAGGAAAACACAGGAAGAACATTCTTTGACATAAATCACAGCAAGATTCTTTTTGACCCACCTCTTAGAGAAATGGAAATAAAAACAAAAATAAATAAATGGGACCTAATGAAATTTAAGAGCTTTTGCACAGCAAAGGAAACCATAAACAAGACGAAAAGACAACCCTCAGAATGGGAGAAAATATTTGCAAACGAAGCAATTGACATAGGATTAATCTCCAAAATACACAAGCAACTCATGCAGCCCAATATCAAAAAAACAAACAACCCAATCCAAAAATGGGCAGAAGATCTAAACAGACATTTCTCCAAAGAGTATACACAGATTGCCAACAAACACATGAAAGGATGCTCAACAACACTAATCATTAGAGAAATGCAAATCAAAAACACAATGAGGTGTCACCTCACACCAGTCAGAATGGCCATCATCAAAAAATCTACAAACAATAAATGCTGGAGAGGGTGTGGAGAAAAGGGAACCCTCTTGCACTGTTGGTGGGAATGTAAATTGATACAGCTACTATGGAGAAGAGTATGGAGGCTCCTTAAAAAACTAAAAATAGGGCTTCCCTGGTGGCGCAGTGGTTGAGAGTCCACCTGCCGATGCAGGGGACGCGGGTTTGTGCCCCAGTCCGGGAGGATCCCACATGCCGTGGAGCGGCTGGGCCAGTCAGCCATGGCCGCTGAACCTGCACATTCAGAGCCTGTGCTCCGCGACGGGAGAGGCCACAGCAGTGAGAGGCCCACATACCGCAAAAAAAGCCCCCAAAAAAACCTAAAAATAGAACTACCATACGACCCAGCAACCCCTTACTAGGCAAAGACCCTGAGAAAACCATAATTCAAAAAGAGTCATGTACCACAATATTCATTGCAGCTCTATTTACAATAGCCAGGACATGGAAGCAACCAAAGTGTCCATCGACAGATGAATGGGTAAAGAAGATGTGGCACATATATACAACGGAATATTACTCAGCCATAAAAAGAAATGAAAGTGAGTTATCTGTAGTGAGATGGATGGACCTGGAGTCTGTCACACAGAGTGAAGTAAGTCAGAAAGAGAAAAACAAATACCGTATGCTAACACATGTACATGGAATCTAAAAAAAAAAAATGGTTCTGATGAACCTAGGGGGACAGGAATAAAGATGCAGACGTAGAGAATGGACTTGAGGACACAGGGAGGGGGAAGGGTAAGCTGGGACGAAGTGAGAGAGTAGCACTGACATCTATACACTACTGAATGTAACACAGATAGCTAGTGGGAAGCAGCTGTATCACATGGGGAGATCAGCTCAGTGCTTTGTGACCACCTAGAGGGGTGGGATAGGGAGGGTGGGAGGGAGATGCAAGAGCGTGGGGATATGGGGATATATGTATACATAGAGCTGATTCACTTTGTTATACAGCAGCAACTAACACAACATTGTAAAGCAATTATACTCCAATAAAGATGTTAAAAAAAAAATGATCCATCTGAGAGCCAGAACATCAGTCAAGCAGCAGTAGCTTCGGAGACCGTATTTGGAACAAGTTGCTTGCTTGGCCTCCTACAAGCCCAGGGAACATGTGGGCTCTCCTGAAACGTGCCACCTTTTCCATCCTTGTTTCCTCTAGCCTATCCTTCAAGGCCCAACTCAAACTGGCCCTTAGTGGGGTGACACCCACTTTTGAACCTCTAGAGGGCCTGCAGAGGCAATAAAGCCCCCCTTTTCCAGGTGAGGAATCAGGGGATCCAGAGAGGCAATGTAACCTTCCCAAGGTCACACATCTTCTACCAACAGAGCCAGGGCCATAACACAGGCCTCCTGACTCAAGTCTGCTTGGCTACTTCCTGTGTGGTGTGATCACAGGCTGGCCCCTTATCCTTGCCAAGACTTAGTTCTGCCTCCCAGGGATGATGTGAGCATGAAATCAGACAATGAGCAGAAGTGGACCTGGCACCTGCTGAGCTCAGCAAAGGGAATCCTATTTCTTTCACTGCAGGCCTTGTCAGAGCCTTTAATGTACTAATGTGCCCTGTGACTCTCCAGGAGGCACACAGGGTGCACAGACATTTTTGGCAATAGAACTAATTTGAGAGAGAACACTTATTATCTTCCAGGTCACCACTGTCCAGTCCAAAGGAGTTAGGGGACCCCACCTTACACACACCGCCTCCTTCCTTAGCTACTATACACCTGTGGCACACGTGCTTGGCGTCTACCCAACAACCCCCCTTTACCTCACCCCCACTCCTATCAGACCCTCATTTTGCTCAGGTCCTCCCCCTTCCCCCTTTTCCGGGAGCCCTGGACCTTAGCCCTGTGACCTAGTTCCTCAGTGAGATGTGAGGGGAATCTGGGGAGTTCTGGGAAAGGTCTCCTGGCCTCTAAGAGAGATGCAGAAAGACCTCGTCCAGACTTCCTCTTGGCTGTGTCATTTCTGGACGTCACAGCTGAAACAGGTGCAGTTACCCAGTGGCCCTGAGGGAGCAAGATGCACCCTTGATGATGTGGCTGCACCACAGGTCAACCAAGCCTAGATTTCCCTACCCTGTAACTGCCTGTCAAGCAAGGGGACAGATTTCCTTATTACTTGAGCCACTGAGTATATCGTATCCGGTTTAATGACACGCACACATTTTAACTCAAGGGTGATCTGCCTTGTGCTACTTAATTTCTCACATGCTCCGTGAAGGCAGGGCCAAGGCCCTAAGCCCCACTGCCCTGCCCACATCAGGACAGGGGTCCCCACTGAGGTCCCTCCATGCCCCATCCTGGCACCTCTCCACTCTGTCACGGCCTGTTTAATGTCCTAAGTCTTTCCCACGGTCTCTGTGCCCTTTGAGGATGAGGCCTGGGCACCTTGCTCACCTTGTCTCCTGGTGTCTCTAGCACAGGATCTGGAGATAGTGAATCACTTAATAAATATTTTCTGTATGAATAAATAAATAATGAACACATGAACAGAGACTCTGCCCAGGCTACCCAGCACAACGAGCTCAGTAAACATTTGCTACCTGGTCTCTCTGCCAGGCAGCCGGGAGCTCCTTCGAGCAGGGGTACAGCCCTCCTCGTCTGCCCCTCTCCCCATGGCTGGGTCATTCTGGCCTGGAACAGTGGCCACTGATACAGGAGAACATCGGCAGCTTGGGATCTGGGGATGTTGCAACGTGTGTGACTAAGCAGTTTGCAAATGCTTCCTGTCCAGCCAGCCAGATGGCTTTATAGTTGCCCTGTGCTGGGTACCCAGGCCAGCAGTCAGCCATGCTTCTAGCGTTGGACAGCCCCGGGAATGGGGAACAGCTTGAGCTTCTGGCACTGAGGCTCCTATCCCAAGAATGGGGCAGGTCCTCTCTCCTCTCTGACCCTCACCACCTCCATCTATGTGTTGGGGGAGAGGGCGGGCTGGACTCATCCAGCAGTTCCTAGATTTCTGGATTCCGTGAAGCAGCCCCATGCAGGAGAACGCTGGGGGTCTAGTGCAGGGCTGACGGTGTCTGATCCCGCCATTCTCCATCATGCCCTGTGGCTGCTGACTCTCAGCCCCTCCAAGGGGTCTCCATTCCAAAGCCAGGTGATCTTCCCAAAACATATAATGTACCGGCTCAGGCGACCCTCACCATGCTCCCACGTCCTCAGGGCCACCACCCCTGCTGTTCACTCTGCTTGGAAAGCTTCTCCTGCCCCCTTTGCACAACTGACCCTTCCTCGTCCTTCCACAGTCATTCCCACATCATTTTCTCCAAGGAGCCTTTCTGCCTGGACTGAAGCCCCGACTAGAGGCTTGGAAGTCTGCACACCTCCACCTTGGAGAATCTTTTTCACCTGCAATTTCATGTTGCTTGTTTGCCAAGCTGATTAGTGCAAACTCCACGTGGGCAGGGGCCCTGCCTGTTTCACTCCCCACCACATCCCCAGCACCTAATAAATCCAGAGCCTAGAAGCACCAGGCAAATATTTGTTGAATAAATGAATAAATCATGAATGGACTTTTCAATGCCAAAAAAGTAAGAAGGACATAGACCAAACATAAGTGGAAAGGCCTTAAAATGGAATACATTCACTTCTGAAAAGCTCACTCAGGACAGGTCCTTCATTTGCTCATTTTGTCATCAGATGGAAAAATTCAGGTCAAGGAGCAGCTGCTGGGAAGCACTGCCCAGCTCTCCCACCCAGGGATTCAGTGGTGGACACCTCCAAAGATGAAAGAAGGGAAGAGGAGCTGGTTTTGGTCCCGCTGGCCTTTTGCTGTCAACAAGGAGGACTCACTAACTCTGTGTGCAGAGTTGGAGCCTAAAGCGGGATCATTAGAGACCCTGAGCTCGGCTGCTGGGAGCACATGGGTGCCAGGTATGGGGGAGCCCCGAGCTGAAGCTCCATGACCAATTCCATCAAGATGGGGGCCCTGAGTTTCTCGCTTTCTCTCTGCACTTGCAGAGTTGGGGTCCCTGGAACCCCACGGTCCACCAAACTCACCTCCTGCCCTTGTGTACCCGGCTCAGGTCCACTGAGTCCCTGCTGAACACGTCAAACTCATCATTCTGGAAGATGTTGTGACGAGATGCCAGCAGGGGAGTCAGGTCTGGCTTCACCTGTCTGGGGGGCAGCACAGAAATCCATTTCAGGGGTCCTTGCTAGTGGATGCCTACCTGCACCCACTCCCCCCATCATGTCCTATCCGTCAGAGACTCCACCCCCCTTCAACAGCCACATCTGGGACACAGCCTAAAAACCTGCCCAATCCTGTCCAATCCTGCCCCTGCCTGGGTAGGCGGCCACCCCTCATATAAAGTGTCCCTTGGTCCTGCACACCATTCACACAGGTTTTGCTCACGACAGCCCTATGAGATAGTCAGAGGTCACTCAAGCTCTTTTTGCCTCAAGTGCCCTCACCTGTAAAATGGACACATGGAGGCTGAGGAGCTTGTCCAAAGGCAGAGCTAACTTCATTCATTCATTCAATAAACAACATTTATTTATGGAAGAAACACCCATTCCTGCACTCATTCCTTCTGCCTCCCGGGGCCTTCAGGGAAGCAGTGGGCCCAACTCAGGAAAGGTGGGTATGGGGGAATTCCCTGGCAGTCCAGTGGTTAGGACTCTGCGCTCTCACTGCCGAGGGCCCAGGTTCGATCCCTGGTTGGGAACTAAAATCCCACAAGGCGTGCGGTGCAGCCAAAAAAAAAAAAAGAAGGGTGGTTGTGAAGGAAGTGAGAAGCTTTGGCTGTCCTCCCTCAGGAATCTACTGGGAAGGTGGCAATGACAGGGCAGGCCAGCAATATCAGAGCTCTGAAGGCTCTCGACCCCTTGGTCACATCCCTGTGGCTCTAATGGGTCTTCCTACGAGGTGGAGCAGGGCAGTCCAGCGGTGCCCACTCTGCCCTGCAGGGGGCATGTGAGGACCTCCTGGGCCTGAGGTTTCTGTTTCCTCAAAGAGGACATTAGCTTCCACGGTTGGGAAACTCTGCTGTGGGGAAGAGCAAGCGAGCTGAGTCCCGGGACACGTGGGAAGGAGGCGTGGGAGGCAGAGGAACTAAGAAGGGCCCCTGACAAGGGCCCCGGGGCAGGCTGGACGCCGTGAGCTTCCTCCCACCCGTCTCTCCCACCTGTCTAGGCCGCGGTCCAGCTGGCTGAGGGCAGGGGCCAGCCGCCCCTCCAGGATGTTGTTGATCACCTGCTCCGGGTCATAGCTGTAGTGCTCCAGGCAGGCCAGGATGAAGCCCTCGCCAAGGTCTGGCAGCAGGTCCTTCACTTGAGAGATGAGTGAGTCCAGTTCCACGCCACACACCGCGGGGCCTGGAGCAGCCGCTGCCCCCAAGCACTGTGGGAAGAGCCAGAGTGAAGTAGGGGAAGGCTAGGTTGGGCTAGTGACAGGGCAACCGGCCCCCAACAGTGCTGGTCTCGAGTCAGGGGACCTGGTTTGAGTCCCAGCCCTGCCCCTCCTGGCCGAGGGACCTGAACCAAGTCACTTAAGTGAAAGGGGGCTCTACGATTTACCAGCTGAGCTACTTCTGGCTGTGTGACTTGGGGCAGTGTGCTTTTGCACAAAAAACGCAGAGCACTGTGCCTGGCATGGACTAGGTTCTCCATAAACGGCCATGGCTTCTATGAATCAAGTCCTTTTCCTGCTCTGACAGGTTGATGACTGATGTCAGAGCGGAACAGCAACCACCAGACCTGACTATGTGGAGATGCTCTCCTTTGATTATCTCCGCCTCGATGAGGGGGATTCAGTGCACAGACAGCTCAAAGTGGCTTAATTTTTTAGGCTTTTAAGGAAATTTACAAATCAAAAAAACAACAGTAAAACTCCTCCATGTCTGAAATAAGCCAAACGGGGAAAAGGGGGTGTGTGGGGGGAGGCACAAGGGGCTGTCATTCTCCAAGGTCCTGGGACAGCAGTCACGGGGCCTGGGGTCTAACAGGAAGAGCAGCAGCGTCTGTCAATGGAGCATTGAGGGCCAGCCAGGCTCAGAGCACTCACTCCACACAGCAGCTCTGAGCATCATCCCACAGCCACATGGAGGTGGGTAGGGACAGTGGCAGTCCCCACCTTACAGGTGAGAAACCAAGGCTGATGTGAGGGACGTGCCTAAGGCCATTCAGCTGGCGGGTGACAGAACCAGGATACTTCCTTGAGCTGCCTGACCCCAGAGACTGTGTGGTCTTAATCCCCACATCATGGTGCCTGACATTCAGGTAAGAGTCCTGGGCTCAGTGGCCAATCAGTATGGCCACAGACTTGGCGATGGTGAGTTCTGTAAAAGCCTGGAGTGAAAGCGCTAGATCAGAGGTTTCCACTCTGTTTAGAGGAGAGTGCCAACAAGGATTTCACATGGAAAAAGCTCCATTGCTTCATCTTATGGAGGGGAAACTGAGGCTTTGACAGCTAAGCGACTTGCCTTCCTCACACCCTGCTTAGCACGCCCGCAGCTCAGAACCCTCTAAAGGCAACGCAGAGCTGACCAGCAGCTCAAGACTGTCAACTCCAAAAGAAACCCTTTTCCCTGAGAGCAGGAACAAAGAAGGGAGGTTTCCCGCTGCCCAAACCTCTCGATGGGGCCAGGAGGGGCTGGGGAGCAGGGGAAGCACCGCTCTTGTCACACACCTCCTCTTCCTCCGAGTTCTGGGGAAGCGATGACGGTCTGCTGACCGCCTCCGCCGCCACCACGACCCCGTTAGGATTCTCAGCCACCGGTGGGTCTTTGGCTTTGGTGGCTTTCCTTCGGTCCACCCCTTCCCATGCACTCTCAACTGCCTGGAGGATGTAGGCGGTCCGAGTCTCGTCCCTGTGAGGACGTGTTAAGGAGTCTCTCGGGAGGGCAGCTCTGAGGCAGCATTGTTTCTCAATCTATCCCCAGCATCTGACTGTACGGCTTCGGCCAGGGGCTGTCTGGGCTGCATCCAGTGGGCATCACGGGCACCTGGGCTACATGAGGAAACGGGCCAGGCAGACCACAGCCACACTAGCCTGAAAACCCAGTACCTGCCACTCAGCAGAAAGAAGCTCTGGGTAAAGACAAGGCCAGGGGCTGGCAGCAGAGCATCCTGGAACATGGCATTTGGACAATCCAGCAGCTCCTCCTCTGCACTGACCCCCAGGAGGAGGGCCCAGTGGGGACACTACCACTGGGCTTCCTGTCGAACCAGTTGCAGGCTTTCTGCAAAGGCTGGGGGCCTACAGGGTGTCCCTGAGACAGGACTGAGCAACCTATCCAGTCACCAAAATGGTCCTTGGGCCTGCTCGTTCCTGCCCCTCCTCCCTCTCCACTACCCTGGGTATTGCCAAGCCAGATGCTGGGGAGTTGCCCTAGATCCCCTCACTCTACTTCTAACCCAACCCCCCACCAGGCAAAGTATGAAACTGACAATGTCACCCTCTGCTTCACACTGACAATGTCACCCTCTGCTTCACACCCTTCCATGGCTCCCCAGCACTTGCAGGGCTGACCCCAAACTTCTCAGTGAGGGCCATCCCTGGGCCATGCAGGTCTGCTCGGCCCCAGCTCAGCTGCCATGGCCTAAACCCCCTCCCGCTAGACCCCTTCCCCTCAGCCCTCTGCAATCTGCACACAACATCTGTGGGCTCCTCAGACAGGCCTGCTCTGTCTGCTGTCCCCTGGGTTTGGCCACCTCCTCTTCCTTGCGCTGTTCTCAACTTGGATTTCACTTCCGTGTGACACCCCCACCCCAAGCTCCACTGGGTTGAAGGCCTCCTTGGTTTCCCCTGACTCTGAATTTCTCCCATATGACACTCTAACTGCCTATTTAATTATCCATCTCTCATCCTGCAGTGAGGTCCATAAGGGCAGGGCTGAGTCCATCTTGATCACACAGGCCCAGAGGCTCAGCAAAGACTAGGGTAAGTAGGGCTGTATTTGCCCCAAGGATCAGAGCAGTCATCTCCTCCAGAGACTGGGGCCGGGGCCTCGGCGGGCATCTAGGGAAGGCTGGCCTAGACGTGTTCTGGGGCCAAATGTCCCTCCACTCCCTGTGGGTCTGACCCGGTCAGGTCAGGCCCATCCCAGGGGCTGCAGTGGAAGGATACAAGGCTGACGAGGCCTGCTGCAACAGGCTGATGTCATCGGCCACGGGGAAGAGCACATCATAGTCCCGGAGGAACCTGCCAGAGAGAGCGCAGCGGGGGTTGGGGGAGAGGGTGTCGGGGAAGACAGGGCTGGAGCCACAGGGGCTGGTTTGCTGAGGGCCACTCCCCGTGTCTGCTGCCCAACCACAAATGCCAGAAGCTTAGACCGTGGTGAGCACATGGCAGGGGCTCTTTTACGTAAGGTCTCCTGGGGCTGGTGGGAGTGCCACGGGACTGTCCCAACTCAGCTACACGCTCACCTCTTCTCCTGCAGCAAGGAGCTGAAGATCTGAAGGAACTCTTCGATGAAGCCCTGAATGTTGTCACAGCTGGAACAGGACACAGGCAAGATGAGCTCATTCCATGCAGACAATCTGCAGCTCCCTTCCTCGCCCGCTCACCCCACCCTCTGCCAGGCCTCCAGCCAGTTGGAGGAAAGAGGCATTTTTCTCAGTTTCCCATCTTTGCTCAGCAACCCTGGAGCAGGGGAGGGACAAGATGAAGTGAGGGAAACGCCTTTGCTGGGCTTGGGGTGGGGGCTCTTCCACCTGGGTAGGGCAGTGGCTCCCGAGTGTTTACCTGCTTTCTAGGACTGGGAGAAGGCAGATCTGGTTCAGGAGGATGTGAAAAATCTCCAGTAGCTTCTTCCTGGAATGGGAGAGCCTCTGCCACAGGTCACCTAGCAGCCTTCGAAGGCCACAGAGAAAAAAGTAGATTTGAGAGGCAAAAAGGGCACCGAGGGAACTTCTTTCCAGCATTTGCAGGTGCCCCTTGCCCCCCAACCCCTGCCCCCGCCCCCAGGGGCTGGGAAAGCCTCACAGTTTGCTGTTGACAGCAGTTGGCAAAAGGCTACAGGCTCTGAGAGGCCGGCTGGTTCCAGGGCCACTTCTCAGCTCAAACAGGCGGTCAGGAACCAGCAGGTCAATAAGAGCTTGGAGCAACAGCTGAAGGGAAAAGGCTTCAATACAGAGGCCGGGAGGCCATTAGGTAGGGAGGCACCAGCCAAATCCGCACGGTCCGTGGTCCCACCCCCTTGACTTAGAGATGGGGATGCCAAGGCCCACGGAGGGCAGGGCCCGAGCTGGGGCTTCTCTCTCCCACAACAATACTCTTAGTTTTGTCCCCGCCTCACTTGCTATCTTCAAGCCTCCTCTTCTTAATTGCAGACTCCAGTTCGGGAATTGCTATTTCGTAAAAGGAAGCTAGCCTGTGGTGGCACATGTGGGTAAAAGGCTGGATTAGCTCACAAATATCACACTTCATTAGAAAAAGCAAAGCAAAATCAAGGGAGTGGGAAGGCCTATTTCTTGCTCCCAAGTTGTCACCACAGTTTTCTCCCGGGACCACCCTGGCTCTTCCTGAAGTTCACCCCAGATTGTCCCACAGTGGCTGGTCCTAGGAAGAGCCTTGTGGGAAATGCCCTGGAGCTACTTCCCCCATTCATACCGGAAACCAAGGCCCAGATAGGCTCATTCTAACAGAGCAATGAGAAGGCCACCCAGGACTCACTGGGGTTTGAGGAACAAATACAAGGTGACTTTTTTCTTGCTCAAAAACTGCCAGCAGCCCCTACCTCCTATGACATCAAAGTGTAACTCCTCTCTGGTACATCCGTACCTGGCACAGTATAGCCAACCCTGCTTCTCACCTCAGCAACCTCACAGCCACCCCTTCTCAACTCAGATTTAAACTCTCCATCCCCTAAATTAGGAGATTGGGATTAACATACACACACTACTATATATAAAATAGATAACTAATAAGAACCTACTGTATAGCACAGGGAGCTCTACTCAGTGTTCTGTAACAGGGCTTCCCTGGTGGCGCAGTGGATAAGAATCCGCCTGCCAATGCAGGGGACAGGGGTTCGATCCCTGGTCTGGGAAGATCCCACATGCCGCAGAGCAACTAAGCCTGTGCATCACAACTACTGAGCCTGCGCTCTAGAGCCCGCGAGCCACAACTACTGAAGCCCGCACACCTAGAACCTGTGCTCCACAACAAGAGAAGCCACTGCAATGAGAAGCCCGCGCACCAATGAAGAGTAGCCCCCGCTCGCCACAACTAGAGAAAGCCCGCACGCATCAACGAAGACCCAATGCAGCCAAAAATAAATAAATAAATATATTTTTTAAAAATTCTGAAAAAAAAAAATTCTGTAGCAACCTATTGATATATGGGAAAAGAATCTGAAAAAGAATGGAGATATATATATATATATATATATATATATATATATATAACTGATTCACTTTGCTGTACACCTGAAACTAACACAACATTGTAAATCAACTATACTCCAATAAAAATTTCAACAAAAGCGAAAACAGAAACTCTTCATCCCAGCCACACGCTTCCTGATCACGCTCATCCCTGTGATTACTCCTCCCCGGAACTAGATGCACAGCACTCAGAAGATAGTGTTTTTACAACTTAAAATGCAGCTACCTCTCTTCTGGGGTGTAATTCTATCTCTGAACATCTTAAGCTTCCCAAAGCCAGAAATGCAGCTGACGTGCCTAGGACAGTGCTGAATCTGCAGCAGGCACCCTGTAAACATCTGTCTGTCAATCGGCTGGCTGCTGACAACTTTTTCCTAGTGCAGTGCTGTGCGTAGCAGAGGGTAAACCGGCCCAAAGAGGCAGGCCTTTCGAGGCCCACAGCATGGCACTCAGAAGACGACAGAGAGGGTAGTTTGGCTCAAGCAGAGTCAGGCGTTGCCAGGATACACTGCTGGTGGGAGAGTTAACTGAAACAACCCCTATAGAGGGTGCTTTGGTGAGATCTGTGAAAATTTTAAATGCATATACCATCTGTTCCCACAATTCTACTTCTAGGAATTTATTTCTCAGATATACTTGTAAAGAGGTACATAATGACCTGTGTACAAAGTTATTCTTTACGGCAATTTTTTTGTAATAGCAAACAGTTGGAAAAAACCTAAATCTCTGGGGGCTGGTGTCCCACACAACGGAATTCTACCCAGCCATACCAAAGACTGAAGGTGTTTTATGCACAGATGTACATTAAACTTAAAAGTAAAATGCAAACAGTACATACAGTCCTCATAATATGCCAGTATATTAAATATTAAAAAGAGGGCAGGAGATTTATAATGTGTATATTTGCTTATATGTGCATATTTATATGCATATCTCTGGAAAATTCCACAAAAAAAACTAACCCGATGCTTGTGTGTGAGGAACAGAACTGGGGAAGGAGGAAAGGGAGGCTTTTCAATGTGTATTTTATACTTTTTGAGTTTTGAACCATGTGAATGTATTATTCATTCACAGAATTAAAGGACAGAAAGAGAGGAGGGTGGAGAAGGTTGTTCTGAGAGAGATTAGCTAGAGGGCTGTTTGGGGAGGTAGTCCCTTGACCAGAGCCCTCTGGGACTGAGGGGCTGCTTTGCTCAGCGGGTGTTCCTGGCCTCCAGCACAGTTGGAACAGGCTGAGCCAGCCCCAGGCTGTTTGTGGGTCAGAGGCAGTGTCACTTGCCAAAGGCAGGGTCACTCGCAGTCAAGAGTGTTTTCTTTTCTTCCTCCTCATCTTGAGATGGGTGGAGCTGCTCCCCTGCCACCACGGGTACCTCGCAGGAAAGTCAGCTCTTCCAGAAATGACCCTCCCATCTCCAAAGACCTTTTCCAAAGCCATCTGCGCCATGTTTGGGAAGATGCTTTCACAAAATGGGAAAATGTTTATGGTGAGTGAAAATAAGTCTTAAGAACAGCATGATCTCTCATAGTGATTTTCATTTCCTACCTTTGGGGATTTCCCAAAGTTCCTACAAGCATTTGTCACATTTACCATGAGAAAAGATACCTTTTAAAAACTGTGACAACATTTTTAAGAGTCCCATCCTAACCCCTTCCTTGGGGGAAAGTGTGGATCAGTGCTTTATTCTAACGTTCTCCGGGAGGCTGATCAATCTTCATGTCTGATTTTTGTGAGCTGAGGAGAACGAGGCGGGCTCAGGGCACCAGCTGCCATCTCTGGCACATGCCAGGGCTAGATAAATGTTTTGTTGAATGGGTGAGCAAATGACCGAATGGACAGAGGGCTGGGTGGACGGAGCTGGGCAGCTCCCAGAAGCTCCTGCAAACGGTGGGGAGAGATGCCTGGCAAGAACAGCCAGAGGCCACTGAGAAGAGGGCAGCCCACCCCCACCTGCTGCCATTGCCAGGCAGTGTGCCAGTTACCAGCCCACCCCCCGCGCACCCCCTTCTCACTGCACACGGAACAGATGCCCACGGTGCTAAGTGGGCAAAGAGGGTCTCCCTCCCTGCCCCGTATCCCCCTTGGTATCTTTCTTCATCACAGCAGGATCTTTCTATGAGTTCTTTGGATAAAAGCCTCCAGGGCCTCCCTCCTGCCTGCACAATAAAGGCCCCACTCCCTGCCAGCATACATCAAACCAAGTCTGACTTCCCTGGAGCCCTCTCTGGTTGTCGCCTGCTCCCCACGCCTACACCCGCCCTTCGTGTCACACTCCACTCCCCTGTTCTCCCCGGAACACACGCTGGGCCTCCGCAGGCTTCACTCCGCCAGCCTGAATGCGCTTCCAGCCATGGAAACCTTTCTCTGCCTGGAAGGTTGCTGTTCATTCTTAAGACCTCATTTAAAGGTCGCCCTAAAACCTTCTCTTATTTCACCAGATAGAACTTTGCTCCCTCGTCTGTGTTCATAATTCGGCCCCAACTGCTGGCGCCACACGGGCGCACATCTGCTCACATCCTCACGTGTGCTCTTCCCTGGGCTGGAGGCTGAAGTCCTCAGCCCGCTCCTTATCATCTGTCACTCCCTGTGCCTGCCTGTGACAGGGGCTCTGAAACAAAACGGGACTGAATTGAAACTGCCTGACTCTTGGGTTGGTGTTTTTCTTCCTCCCCTCCCCTGTTCTTAGCCCCAAATAGCAGTGCTTCTCAAATGCAGCCTCCACACAGGCAGGAGCTGGAAGAGGGCCTGGTGCATCCTAAGCACCCAATAAATACTTGCTGAACGAAGGTGTGAACTCCAACCTTGACTTCAACAGCCAGAACTACCTCTGTACCTGTAACAGAAGTCGTGTTTCTGGAAGGTTGGGCAAGCCAAAGGGAAGATATCCAGAAAGGCCCAGAGTGTGGTGCAGGTATCACAAAGGTAGAGAACGATGTCCTTTAATTCCTGTCGCCAAAGGAAAACACTGCATTATTCTCCTCCGCCCCCAGGGACAACTCTGTAGAGGGTCTGAGACAAGGCTGACAAAGCCGGGGGTCCCTAACAGGCAGGTGAACGCTGGAGGTCCCGGGCAAAGACTGGCTTGTCCATCTCTAGAAGGACGATCTGGGGAGCTCAACCCAAGCCTTGGGTCTTGCTACTGTAGTTCCAACAGATGCACAGCCGGGGATCTCTAGGGTGACTTCTAGCTCTGGGCTAATACGATTCTCTCTCTCTTTTTTAAAATTAAATATATATATATTTTTTGATGTGTACCATTTTAAAAGTCTTTATTGAATTTGTTACAATATTGCTTCTGCTTTGTTTTGGTTTTTTGGCCGCAAGGCATATGTGGGATCTTAGCTCCCCAACCAGGGATCTAACACGCACCCCCTGCACTGGAAGGCAAAGTCTTAACCACTGGACTGCCAGGAAGGTCCCCTGGGCTTATACGATTCTCTCTTGGAAGTTGAAGGAGAACCCATCCCTGAATCTGAAGACAGCGCCTGAGGTCCTGCACAGAAAGTACATCCCAGTGAGGACAAGAATAGCCCACCCTACTTTCCTTAGAGTTTGAAGCGCCTGTACAGAACAGGGAGTGCATCCTCATAGGCTTCTCTGATTCTCACGATGACGCTAACAAGCAGGCTGGGATCTCCATTTTACAGATGAGGAGACTTATCTGTAGAGACTTCTCTGTGGTTCAGAGGGGTAACATGCCCTGCTCCCACAGCACTCGGTGTGCCCTTTTCTGAAACACTTGTTTAAGGCCTGTTCTCCCACGAGATCGCAAGCTCCAGGAGGGCAGCTCACAGCTGCTTCATTCCTCCTCTAACTCTGGTGCTTAACACAGGGCCAGACGCATGTCCAGGCTCCTTAAACATTTACCTCCCATCTGGCATCCCCATTAGATTCTGAGTTCCATGAAAGCAGGCGCCATGTCTGCTTCTGCTCACTGCTTTACCTTCACGGCCCAGCCTGGGGCCTGGCACGTGCTAGGGGCTCCTCCACGCAAATCGGCGCGGTGGATGAAAGGCTCAATGAATAATGCACCCAGGAACCTGTCCACCTGAACTATGTGAAGACTAAACCTCCATCCTGTTCCCTCCGCTACTCCATAAATGAAGCTCCCAGTGAAAAGGCCTGCTGAAACGCTCTAAACCTGTGTGATGGGAACAGCTGCTGGTGGGGTTGGGGTAAAGGGCTGTGAGCAGGGGAAGAAGCTGCTGGGCCTTCTACTGGCCAGAAAGAAGCTGGGCTGAAGGGCAACCTCACCAGGAGAGGCATGTCGCTGGGGGTCAGCCGGCCCCTCTCCTCAAGCTTCTGGGGTGTGGCGCAGGCCCCGTCCCCTTGCAAACCACAATGCTGGAGGATATTGCTGAAGACCTGTGAAACACAAGAGATGACTCTCCCACATCCCGTCGAGCCAGCAGCTAGACCCCCATCCTGCAGCTAGGGACTGGTGATCTGAAAACTGCTTTGGAATCTTTAGAATATATGCCAGCGTTCCTGGGACACCAGCTGAGACAGTGACCTTCTCAGAGAGCGGGGTCAGAGTGGAATCTGTGTCAAAGTGGAATAATGGGGGCATCCTTCTTGAAGGATTGTGGTGAGGATTAAAATGACAAAATATATGTAAATCCTGTGGATATTACCTGGATAGACTGGACAAGTGTATGGTGATGAATATTTAAGAGTTACAGTCAGTAACATATGTTTTTGGATCCCCTGGAGATGGCAATTTATGGGAACTATATTGAAATAAAAGACAAATCAACAGTGAGGGGAAAACAGAGCCCATCATAAAATCATGTAAGTATTTAACTGATGGTGCTATATTTTAAGTATGCTAGCATGTAAAATTCTAAGAGTTACTGTGAACAGTGGTTATCTCTTGGTGGGATTATGGAGGAAGATTAATCTCCCTCTTTGTTTTTTTGTTCTTTTTTTAAAATTTTCCAAATTTTCTACAATGAACATTATTTCATCTGCTTTGAGAAACGTACAGGGGTATCCTTAGAGGTAGATGGCTGTTGACAAACAACACAAAATGCACCCCAAGCTCTTTCTGTATGAGTGCTGGACAGCCCTTAGATTTCAGTCCTGTTCAAGAGAGGAAAGGGTGAATTCAAAGGAGCGAGGTGAGGGGTGCAACACAGTGACAGTCTGGAGGTGAATCTGGGGTGGCGGGTGGGGGGGGATTTCTCCCAGACTCTTCCAGGAAAGTTGAGAAACATCAGCAGGTAGGAGAAAGGCTCTGCCTCCCCTGGGCAGGGCTGAGAGCCAGTCAGTACCTGAAGGATGGTGGGCATGGTTTCATCCAGGTCATTATAGTAACTTGGCTGTTGGAGAAAGATGTTTCCTGAAAAGAGAAGAGAAAGGTAGGAATTGGGAAAAGACAGTAGGGGTGGAGAGGACACAGTACAAATGGTTGCCAGCATGTTCTGTGACCTTTCTCCCCTTTCCTAAGCCTGCCTGCACTAAAGCAGTCCTGGCCCCGGGCCCCGCTGGCACAGAGCTTTGGCCCAGCCTAGAAACTTCCCCAGGGTGAGGGAGGGACCTTGCTCAGTACAAGTTAACCTTTTAAGCACCTCTGCCCAGCGAATTACGTAAAAGACCCTCCCTGGTCTAACAAGCTCACCCTACCATCCCCAGGGAATGATCACACTTGGGCACTGTGCTTTGTATGACAACACTAGCTTTGTAAATAGGAGCTAGTCATCCAGGAAAATTAGGAGACAGGATTACTCTGCTCAAGAAACCTGGGTGCTACAATCCAGGAGTCTTGCCAGGCCACGCCTCTAGTAATGTGAGGAGATTCTAGGGAGAAATTTCTCTAGAAATTCTCTTACCCTCTGCTTTTGAATCTGCTAGCCATACTAATCCCTACTCCAAGGTGAGAGGCCTGCCAGGGACCTGGAGATAGATTTACCGCACATTTGCACTTATTCCTATAAAATGAAGCCCCTCTCCAAGTGTTCACTATCCTCCAAGTGCTGCTGCTGTGAGTGTGGAGGTTAGAGCATATGGTAACTGGAACAGAAACCAATTGTCCTGGCTGCCCAAATGGGTGGGGGAAGCGGGGAGGGAAGGAGGATCACAGCTAGCTGGGGGACATGATGCAAAATGCCACTGCCCTTCAGAAGAGGCCTGGGTTCCTCATCCCACTACAATCCCAGGACCTAAGGCTGGCTGACTGTCAGGGTGCTCTGACCTCTAGGTGTCCTCTGTCTTTGGGCAGGTCTGTCCTCGGCTGCCTTAATGATAACCCTGCAGCCCTCACTCTATCCTGGATGATTTGAAAATGAATGAGATCAAAGGCCAGATGGGGCTGGGTGAGTAAGCGAGTCACTAGATGGCTGGACTTTCTGTAAACACCTTCCTGGAGGCCGCTTCATTCCTTGATTCCAGAAAGCTGAGTTTTACCAGCAGGAGATTCCTCAGCACCTCCCATCTGACCCCTCAACCTGTGAAGGTACTCCCTGACCTTCTGTGCCCACCTGCTCCTGACAGGCGGGGAGTGACTGAGCTGTCTCCCCACCCACCTCTGCTCTTCCTCATAAAACCCTCCTAGCAATACCCTCAAGGGCAAGTTTGAACTCCTGACCACGGCACAAAGGGTCTGTAAGATCTGGCTTCTGCTGGCATCTCCGGCCACCCTCTTCCCATCCCTCGAATTGCATTCTTCCCTCACACCATCCTCAACCTCACACAACGAGCCCTGTCCCCTCCCTCTGCCTGCAGTGACCTCCCAGAGCTAAGTCCACCATAAGGCAGATGTCACCCTCTCGGCAGAGTCTCCTGACCCAGGCATCAGGAGCAGGTCTCCTCCCATAATTCCCAGGCCACACAGTGGTCCTCACCACTCCTGGACCACTGGGAACAGGGGAAGGCACTCTTTCATAATCCTTCCCATGCTTAGGCCTGAGTAACAGGGATATTTTATAAGCATCAAAATAGATCACATTTCACAATCTACCCTTGGGGTCTTTGGAGTCTCCTTCTCCTTTATCTGATTCCAATGACATTGAAGATCTGACTTTTGATCTCTTAAAGAAATAATTTAAAAAGAAAGGACAGGAATGGCCTCCCTTGAAATATCCCTTCTCAGACTGAAGCAGTTCAGAAACCCAGGGTGGATGCAAGGTATTGTCAAACAGATCAGTGCTGTCCTCCACAGGGCCAAGGCCTCATATACTCCTGCTCTGGCAAAGCAGCTCCAAGAGAGTCTAACTGAAGGGCCCTGCTTTCACAATTACACTTGCTGATTCACAACACCAGCCTTAAGGTTGAAAAAAAAGCAGGAGGCAGGGACAGGGCAAGGACTGGGCTTCTGCCCAAAGGACAGTTGGCCAGTTCCCTTGCTCCCCCCTTGTCTCCTTTGTCAACCCTCTTCCAGCTGATCTGCTTTGCTCAAGAGCTTCTGTGGTGGAGAAAGTGGAGGCTGCCCCTTGCTGTGTCTCATGTCTTCTGCTCAAGGGTTGGAAAGAGAGCTAGTGTGTGTGTGTGTGTGTGTGTGTGTGTGTGTGTGTGTGTGTGTGTGCGCGCGCGCGCGCACGTGTGCGTGCATGTTGAAGGGTGTGGAGAAGGGGCCTGCAGACGGAGAGCCAGCCAGACAGACACGCACACACAATATGAAGGGGCTCCTGATACCTGATCCTGCCCTCTTTTCTGTGAACCAGCCTCTGTGAGCCAAAGAAAGGGCTCTCCCTAATAAGCCAATTTAGGGTTCTCAATCTAGGGATGAGAATATTCTAAAACAGCTCAAACTCTATGAGGGGGTATGTTTTCCTGGAGACAAGCTTTCATCTGATTCTCAAAGGAGTCAGTGACCTAAAAGATTAGGAACCCTGGCAACAGGCGGAGCTCTCTCACACCACCCTTGCTGGTCTGGAAATGCGGCCAGACAGCATCTCTGCCTGGACCCTCACAGCCGTCTACAGCCCACGGACCTAATGCTGCCCTTGCCTCTACTTACAACCTGCTCCCCCACCTCACGTTTTCTCCAGATTCGTTAAGACTCCTCCCTCCAGCTGACCTCACTAAGCCCCGCTTTACTCCCAGATGTGTCCTTTTCTGCCCCAGCAGCCCAAGCAGGCTCTCACCTTCAAACCCACGCTGAAGCCCTGGCCCCCTCCATGGGCTCCCATCACCACCCTCCCCACCTGCATGCTGCCAGATTAACCTTGTCACCAGATGGCTCCCCACCCTGCTCCAAGCTCCTAGATGCTCCAAGCTCCTAGAGGCTCCCACAGCCTCGTCACAGTAAGAGCTCGCACTTACCAAGTGCCTGTAACGTGCCAGGCTCTGTGCTGAGCACCACCTCATATTTAATCCCCACAACCATACTACAAGTTGGTCTTTCCTTTACTCAGGCTTAGAGTGGCTAACTAACTTGGTCAAGGTGACACAGCTGGGACTAGAGCTGTGGATTGGGCAATTCAACTCTAGAACCTGCCTTCTTAGCCACCAAGCGATACTGCTCCCCAAGTGCCAAAGCCTGGCGTGGAGCCCTCCTTGATCTGGCCCCAGCTTCCTCCCCTGGCTCCTGCGCTGCCCTCCCAGAATGCTCCACTCCAACCAAACCGGCCTAATAATTGTTTCTCTAGCTAATCGTGCCTGCTTTTGTGCACTCATCCCAACCTCTGTCTAGAGTATAATTATTAAGGGTCTTTCCCGGGGAAAATAAAAGAAAGTAACTGATGATCAGGCAATAATTAGATTTGAATGAGAAACCAGAGGTTGTTCCAATGAAAAGCTGGATGTGAAATTTCATACACATTATGCTCTAATATGTTTTTAAAAAAATACAAAGAGAAAAGACTAGAAGGGAATAATCACCAAATCATTGTCTCTGGTTGCAGGAATTTAGTAATTGCTTTCCTGTTTCTTTACACTTTATATTCTTTCAAAATTTTCTAAATTAACATATATTACCTTTATTATTGCGGTGGGGAGGTAGGAAGGAAGGGAAGAAGACATTTCTAGGGATAACTGAGCTCTGTAACTGGGCATTTGGAAGTCTCTGTCCTATAATCTCAGGGTGAGGAGTGCTGACAGGGGTGTCCAGGGTGAGTAGCTCTCCGTGCCAGTCCAATGCCATGAGTGGCTATTCAAAAATGAGTCCACTGTGGCACTGTTCCCTCTGTAACTTCCCAACAAAGCTTCCGGCTCTGAGTGAACCTTCCAACCCATGGCCTCCTGATGGGATCCAACTGCTGATGTCTGTTCCCTTCACAAGCCCAAAGGGTCCTCCCTGAACTCTGCCCCCATCTGTTCTCAGCAGCAATGCAAATCTCGACATTTCTGAGGCAGCCCCATCACCCCTGAGGCAGGGAGTGGCCAAGGGTGAGAGCTTGAGAGTCAGACCCAAGTGACGTAAATCCCAGCCTGGCTACTCGTTAGTCACGGCCTCTCAGGCAAGTCCCTTACATATAACCTCAGCTTCCTTAACTGTAAATGGGGATGATGACACCACTGACATCACAGGGCGACTGGGAGGATCAACTGAGATGACATATGAGGAGCATCCGCAGAGTCGCCAGTGAGCACTCAAATAACCGTTAGCTGTCGCCACCGTTCTTACTCTCATCGCCGAAGCAAACTCCCCGACTCCTTCGATTGTTTGACACATGGCCTAATGCTGACTCCAAGATCCTGGAGCAGCTGTGTGATGCCCATTTTTGTCTCCACTCCCCCACCGCCACTCAGTCACTTCTTTCAGAGTTGACACACACGTCCACTAAGACATTTCCAAGCACCACCCACTGCTCTGCTCATCCGGGCGCCCGCCTTTGGAATTTGGGGGCCACCTCTGTGCCCCCCCGCCCTGCCGCCCCCAGGCCCTACTCACCTATCATCTTCTGCAGCAGCGGGGAGTTGCCTTTTCCAAAGAGCACGCAGAGGTCCAGGATCTTTGGGATGTCAAACAGGAAGTTGTTGTAGAGGATTTCTCCAAAAGCAGAGGGGGAAATGAAGTGATCCTAAGGAACAGTGCAGAAAGCATGAGAGACTTTCCAAAAACATGTGCATTGCAGGGTAATAGCAAGCTCACAAGAAACCACCTTCAGGTCCATCAGCAGGGGCCTGGCTAACAGAAGAAGCTCTGTCCACACCGCGGACATGTCTGAGCCTCATGGACTGACCTGGAGCGGTGGTCACACTTCATCTTAACGTAAACAGAAGCAAAAGCTCACTATAAAACCATCAGCTGGGGAATCATTCTAAAATATTTATGTGTAAATCACCATGATGTCTGGGATTGTTTAAAATACTCCAAGAAAAACAGAAAACTCAGGGGGAGGGAGCAAACAAGATGTCTATACCTGTTGAACCCAGGTAATGGGTACGTGGGAGTCATTATACTTTTGTGTATATTTGAAAATTTCCATGTAACAAGTTAAAAAAACAAAAAAGCAAGATACTATTTTTAAAATAAACATGTGCGCACACACACACACATTGAAAGGAAAAAAGTTTCCTGAAGGAACATGCACCTTGACAGTGGTCATTTTGAGGGGAGGGAGTTTTGTGGATGACTTTCATAATCTACAAAATATTTCTCTTATGTTTGAGTTGTTTAGAGACAGCATTATTATTTTTAAAATCAGGGGGAAAAAAGTAAAGGTTTTTAAAAAGCACATACGAGTTCCTCTAAAAACTCAGAACCAATGTATTCGCCCTCTGACGCACAAGGAGGGCATAGTCACGCGCCACCTGGCACAGGGCCTTCAGCTCCCCATCGATGAAAACATTGGGTGTAACGCAGGCGACCCGGTGACTTAGAGGATAAGGGAGGTGGCACAGATTTCTTCCCCAATGGTGGGAATAAAAGCAGAGGGGAGACAGAGGAAACATGATACTTCCAGAGCCTTCCTTCCCAGGGCTGAGAGCCTGGCACAGAGGTGTCAGGTGGCGGTGGTGACCTGTCACGGGATCTGGGGCTTACTTTGGATTCCTTGTGAGTGGACATGCGAAGGAAGGTGAGAAAAACACTTCGGTGGAGGCGCTTCTCCATGTCAACGACCTCAGGGGCCGGGGCCACCCACTCGTCGAACTTTCGGGGGACATAGTGCAGGTAGGAGTCCAGGCACTTCTGCAGAGTCTCGTCAAAGACAACCTAAGCCAGGCGACAGAGGACAGCAAGGGCTCGTCACTGAGGCCCAAGGGCGTGTGGGTGGACTGTGCAGGGCTCACGGCCCATCAGCCCTGGCCTGTGGCAAACACTCCAACCCCAAGGGACTGAAGAGGTATAAATGAGCCGAGGGCTAAACACGAGTTTCTAAAAATGACGTGTTAGAAGGCGTTGTGTAAACATCACTAAGACTGTGATACAAGTCAGAGCAATCCAAACCACAATTTGCTGTTAAGGATCCAGTGTAAGAAGTAGAGAAAAAAAGCATCTCCTGGGAGAGAAAAACAACAGCACCCAACCAATGGCATGTCATGTGCTTTGTCTTAGCGTGAATTTTGATAGAATGTTACCTGGCACCAGAATTTATCGTGAGGCAGGGCCAGGAGCCAGTCGAGGTCATTGGCTACGAAGGTGGCGCGTTCCAGGTACTCCTCCACTAGGGCGGGAATGTTGTCTTTAGGGGGCGGTTTGTATAACACAAAATACCGGTCTGCCTTCTGCTCGGGGTGCTACGGATCCAAAAACCACGTGTTAACGTGGCAGAGGTTAGTCAGTGAGGGCCCATTTGCCAACCCACAGCAATGACAACACTGGGCTGTTCCAACCAGTGACCCTCAGGCATAAAGAACTGAGTGTCTCTGACAAAGGGGGCTTGGTTGCAGCCAGGGAACACCAGGCGGGCATTAAATACCATGTTTTTTGGAGAAATTTAATGACATGGGGAAAGGTTAAGGGAAGAAAAAGCAGGACACAAACCTCTCTATTTTATATAACCAGTTTGGGGAGTTAAAAAAAAAAGTACACATATTTAACACATTCACACACCGGTACAGATTTTTTTTTAAAGTGTGTGTGGGGGGGGCAACCCCCCAAAGCTCACAGTGGCTATCTCTAGTGGAAGGGATTATGACTTGACTATATTTTCCCATTAAAAAAAAGAACATGTATTATTTTTTAAATTATTTTTTAAATCATACAAGTGAGGCATGAGCATCCTCTTTCAAAAACTTACAATAGTACAGAAAGGTGAGTTGCCTGGCCCATACCCCCAGCCCCTGTGTCAACCCAGAGGTAACCCCTCACCATTCCCTGAGCATCCTCACAGACCTTTTCTAAGTATTTACATTAAAATGTGCCCATATGAGGCATTTCTTTGGACCCATTTTCATCTTTCTGACACGAACAGTACCATACTGTACATATCACTGTGCTATACCCTTTGTATAATCAGAAAAAAACCTCAGTATTTTTTTTTTAAAGATGCTAATCAGGTAACTGCAGGTCTCAGCTTAGCATCACAAGCTCTCTCTTCCAACCCTTACCTTGCCATGAACAAATCTTACTTTGTTCACCATAAAGAAGAGAAGATGAGCTCAGTTTTCTCCTCTGACTACATAAGGGCTGCTTTCTCTTGGGGAGGGGGGGGAGGTGATAACAGGAAGAAGGCTGGGCTGCGTCTCAGCTATTATCAACCACAATCCACCCACTTCCAGGTCTGTCAATCCAGGGGGCACAGGAAAACCACAGCTGATTTGTCAGTCTCCTCGAGAACCACCTACACCTCCCAACTGCCTAATGCAAGTTTGCAAACTGTGGAGTCTTTGAGTCCCGCAGGATTCCTTGGGGGTGACCTGCCAGGTGGGTCTTCAGGACCCCTCCCATTTAAATCATAATTTATACAAAAGGAATCCTGCTGCCTGAAACAAATTCAAAACTACTCTCTAGGCCCTAATTTCATCTCCTTGGTTTTCGAGTTCCCCTCCTGCCTTTGTCTGTTGACATCTCACCTCTTAGGTCACTTCTCGGGCCAGGCTACTCATCCCACTCGCCCAGCAGACACACATGTACACACACCCCTGAGAGTCTACCTCCCTACAATCCTACACATTTACTGACACCCTGCTGCGCACATGAAGACAGGCATCCTCTGCAGAGGGGAAGATGCACATCTAAGCTATCAAATGAGCACAACACAGACAGCTCAAACCCGGCAGAGAGACTGTGAGAGGGCAACAGGTGATTAACTGCGCCTGGAGGACGAGGGGCCACTTCCCAGGGCCGGCAGCATCTGAGCTGGCCCTTGCAGGATGAAAAGGATTTTTAGGTGGAAAACACAGTATTTTTATGGAGGCATAAAAATGGGCCATTTAAAAAAAAAAAAAAAGGGTACAGATTGCACCAGGCGGTGGGAGATGGATTTGGAGGGAGAGATGCTGGAAGGATAATAAAAGCCGTCACTCACGGAGGACCTGCCCTGTGCCGGCTGCTGAGTAGGCCTGTCCCCCAGCCCATTTCTTTTTTACCTAGAACAACTATTTCAAAGGGAGACAGTATTCTCCCCATTTTACAGAGGAGGAAACCAAGACTCAGTCAGATTCAGCAACTTTGCCAAGGTCACAGGGCTAAGGAAGCAATTGAGGCAGGATTTGAACCAAATCTGACACTGCAGACCTACTAAATGACCTAAGGTACCACGTGTCACCCTGGTCTCACTGCTCATCCTTCTCACCCCAGCTCTGACCCCACCTCCTCCAGGAAGTCTCCCAAGTCCCACCCTGACTAGGTTAGGGGTTTCACCTGGGCTCCCCAGCACCTGCACTCTATGCTTCCCCGACTGTAGCACTTGTTAAACTGTATCAGAAGTGCTTGCAGATCCGTGGTTGCTGTGGAAGGGGACAGAGGAAGGGATAGATTATAGGGGGGGGCACCAGGACACTTTCGGGAGTAGTAGAAATGTTCATCATCTTTTTTTTTCTGGCCGCACCACACAGCATGTGGAACTTCCCCAACCAGGGGTACCAGGGATCGAACCCGTACCCCCTGCAGTGGAAGTGCAGAGTCTTAACCACTGGACCACCATGAAGTCCAGAAATGTTCATTATCTTGATTATGGTGATCGTTTCATGGGTGTATGCAGATGTCAAAACCAATCAGATCGTATACTTTAAATAAATACATGCAGTTTATTGTCCTCCAATGATACCTCAATAAAGTGATATAAAAGGGAGGGCCTGCCTTCTCCTTCTCCTCCACTACCCTGCAGGTCTCTGGAGGGAGTCTGAGTCTTGCTCACCACAGCAGTCCCAACCCCTAGAACAGTGCCTGGCATCGAGCAGACTCTCCATGTACATTTGCTGATTGAACAAAGGAATGCATGGAGGTAATGAAGGACCAGATCCTGTCAGGGTCTCTGAAGGACCTTCAATGCCACGCTCAAGAGTAGGGGCCATTGGGGGACTTCCCTGGTGGTCCAGTGGTTAAGACTCCATGCTCCCAATGCAGGGGGCATGGATTCAATCCCTGGTCAGGGAACTAAGATCCCACATGCCGCATGGTGCAGCCGAAAAAGAAAAAAAAAAAAAAATGAGGAGGGGGCATGGAAGATTCCAGGGCAAGGAGCAGCAGGCTCCAACTGTATCTTCCACTCTTCAGGCCTGGCTTAGGTTCCACTTGCTGCATGAAGCTTTCTGAACATTCTCTGCCCATCAAACTTCTGCTCTGTTTATCCTGATAAGAAACTATTTTGGACTGTTCTCCAAATGCTCCACTTATACGAGTCTTGTCTTTCTCAAGAGCCCATTCACCCACTTTGGCCCAAGACTTGATTTCTTTTGGATCTTCAATAGTAAGTGTGTGCATCTGCACGGTAACTACTCAATAAACATTAGCTTCAGCTATCACTCTGCAGAGGCAGCATGATGGCTGTCCCTTTGCTGGAGATCTTCTTCTCCCAAGCTGGGACTAAAGAGACAAATGCAGGGTGGGTACATCTCTGAGGACAATCTTTCAGGAGCTTCTGGTGGCCTGCAGCACAGCCAAAAGACTGCTCCTCAATCAAACAGCTGTCTTCCTTAGCTCGTCCCTCTCCCCACCCTACACCCCATTCATAATGCCGCTGTCACCGTCACAGCTGTCATCACCGTCTTCATTGAGTACTCACTATGTCCTAGGTTCACTGCTAATTCACAGGCATCTCATTTAATCCTCACAACCACCCCAGCAAAGCTGGTTCTACTGTTACCCTGTTTTGGATTCTGAGGCTTAGAGACATTAAGTAACTTGCCCAAAGTCACAGGGCCAAGTCTGTGTGACATTAAACACAAAGCCGGGCTCCTTAACTCTGCTTCCACCCCAGGTGGTTTGTGTAGGAGTCAGGCTCTCAGGAGTCCAGGCCAATAGACACAGGTCCTCCTGCCAGGTCCATCCTCCTCCCATTGCTCTGCCCGGCTAGTGCTTATTCACCCTTCAATACCCAGTTCACGATCCCCCTCTTTCTGGAAGGAGTCCTTGGCAGTGTGTGCTCTCCCACCACCCTAAGACCTCCCCGTACCCATAAACCCCGCTGGTCTGGATCAGCAGCCTGGACTTCCTTCCCTCATATCCTGATCATGCTGCAGAGAACTACCAGTCTGCTTTCTCCCCTCAAGGGCAGGAACCATGTCTTTTCTCTTTGTAGCTCCAGTGCCTGTCACAAAGCGTGGCTAGGGTCCTTGAGTCATTTACTGAATGTCTCCTGAGAGCTACTACGTGCCTGGCACTGGAAAACCAGAACAAAGGGAAGGGCCCGGTCCCTGCTCCCATGGAGCCCACAGTCTAGCAGCCCAGGTGTCCAGTACGTGGGGAAGGACTGAGGTGGGAAATCAGACCCAAGGAACCCGTCTCCACCAGCGCCGACCAACAGAACCTCTGCAGTGACGGAACTGCTCTAGACCTGGTCCGTGCTGGCCAATACAGTAGGCTCTCACCACATGGGACTATTTTAACCTAAATGAACTAAAACTAAATTAAAAATCCAGTTCCTCAGTTGAACTAGCCACAATTTCAAGAGCTCAACCACCACACGTGGTGAACAGCTAACATATTGGACAGAACAGTTCTCAATTTTCTGATCAATAACCCTCTTACATAAAAAGATTATGAATACAAGGATATATTGCACAACACAGGGAACACAGCCAACATTTTATAACTATAAATGGGATATAACCTTTAAAATTGTGAATCACTATGTTATACACCTGAAACATATAATGTTGGACATTGACTCTACTTCAATTAAAAAAAAAGTTATAAAAAAGAAACGAGGCTTTATAGCAGAAAGGTTAAGTGTATGGGCTCTAGGGGCAGCCTAGCTGTGTTCCCATCCTGGCTCCCCTAATTTTCCAGTTTTATGACCCTGAACTTTTAGTTTCCTCATCTGTAAAATGGGGACAACCAAAATGCCTACTCAGAGGGCTGTGGTTCGGCTTACATGAGATAAATCCAGGTGAAAGGTTTGGCCAAGAGCGAGTGCTCTATAAATTTTTTTTTTAATTTTTATTTATTTATTTATGGCTACATTGGGTCTTCGTTGCTGTGCACAGGCTTTCTCTAATTGCGGCAAGCAGGGGCTCCTCTTTGTTATGGTGCACAGGCTTCTCATTGCAGTGGTTTCTCTTGTTGTGGAGCACAGGCTCTAGGCATTTGGGCTTAGCAGTTGTGGCTCACAGGCTCTAGAGCACGGGCTCAGTAGTTGTGGCACACGGGCTTAGTTACTCCGTGGCATGTGGAATCTTCCCCGACCAGGGCTCGAACCCGTGTCCCCTGCATTGGCAGGTGGATTCTTAACCACTGAGCTACCAGGGAAGTCCCCTCTATAAATATTAAGTACTATTATTAGAGAGTAGTTAGGAAATAATAGGAAGCCATCCAGAAAGCAGGAAATAAAACACCAAGCTCGTTTCCCACAATTTTACTCAAGCTTCCAGAAAATACTTCCTCCCACCTTGTTCAAGTAAGCTCATATTCTTGGGAAAACAGCAAGGGGGTATGGGGACTCCAGTCTCCGCGTCTGTCTCCTTCTCCAGCACCCTGGCACCTCTCTGCGGCTCTAATCTCTCCCCGCAGCTGGTAATCGGCATGCTCACAGCCTCCTTAATTTTCAGTCTCACAAGCCCTGCCAGGTCTGTGTGTGGCGCTTCTCAGCCCGTTCAGAACTGACCTCTGAAATCAGTGTGCCCCGCCAAAGTGGATAGCAGCTGGGACAGCTCTGAAAAAGGCCCATCCGAAACCTGAGCACCTCCCACAGGGTCCAATCCCCAGACCCAGCTTTGGGCCAGCCCCACTGCTAGGCCAGCTCAGGCTGAGTCAGACTGCCATCAGACTGATTCAAAATGAAATGCTTTGCAGGCAAGGTGTGGGGTGGTGACATGGAAAATACCACTCAAATTCAAGCTGCTCGGAAAGGAAACTTCTACTCTACTCTGGGCCTGGAAGGACCTAATAGCGTCCGACTACTGAATTACAGACTGTGGCCCTTGGGTCATTCTAGAACAGATAAAGAAGGAATTTACTTTTTGCTTCTGAAATTGCAAGAATGATAATATCAGGCTGAACGGCCTCAAGGCACCGGCTCACCAGCGCTGGTGAAGTCCTCAGCTTCCCTGTCTTCAGGTCCTTGTGGGTGATCTGGAGTTGGTCCAGGGGCAGAGCTGGCATTGTGCTGCATTGACCCTCCTGAAAGGAATATGGATGGGAAGAAGACAGCAGACACAGAGGCTCCTGGGGGCAGGGGCCTGCATTGGGGCTGATCCCAGAGCCAGGAGAGAAGCTTCAACCTCTGGCCTCAAAGGCTTCAAAGGCCTGCTTCCTGTACCTACTCATCTAGACGAAAGTGACTTTTTTGCCTAAAGTAGCAGTTATCAGCTGAGGAGGAAAACACTCCCCAGGTGACTCCTGAAATACTCCCACCCAATTTGAGAAGTACTGGTTAAAAGTACCTAGATTATCTTTATTATGGCTCCAGGTCCGTGCCCTCCTTGGCCTGTGAACTGTGAAGACAGTACCTGGACTCTCCTTCTCTTGCTACCTTTCCTGTGACAAGCATAGGCCTGATACAGAGGTGGCTTCATCAAATATTTCATGAACAATTGAATATGAGGATACTGTTCTTACCACTCTAACCAGATTTTAAGTCTTTTGAGGGTTGGAGCCATGGGCCTTTCTTCACTTGCAGAGGGAGTTAAGAGTTTACAGCCTTTCTAGGCTTCAGGGAAGAAGGACACGGATAAATAGAAGGACCAGGGAGGGCAACAGAATTCACAGAAAACTGCCAGAGCAAGCTCCTTTCTAGAGAGGCACAAACTGGCCTCAGAGTCAGTGAGCAGCAGACACCATGTCTCCTGTCTTCCCATCCAATGCTCTTTTCTCAATACAACTTGGCCTGACCTGCAGAAGGACATGCGTATTGGCTGAATCATGGAACAGAAGTGACTCAGGCCTCAGACATGCCACAAAAGGCCAGCACAGTCTCAATGATGACATGAAGACATATCAAGGCTGGGATGAGGAAATCATCACCTCCTGAACCCTCGCAGAGGAGCTGAGGGGCATGGTCAGCCATGAGTTACTGGAGTCCCAGCTCTCAGATATTAGGCCTGGCCCTGGTGTTATGAAGACAGACTGATAAAGCAGGGTCTCTGCCCTGGGGGAGCTTCTGATCCAATAATAAAAATGACAATAGCAGCGGCGGAAACATGCTTCTCATGTGCTGGTGCTCTTCTCAGTGCTTTTCTTAGCATGAACTCTCTTTATGCACCTTAAGTTGCTTTACATGTATTAATGCTCGTAACAACTCTAAGGTTGGTACTATTATTACCTTAATTTTATCAATGAGGTAACAGAGGCTTGGAGAAGATAAGAAACTTGCCCTAGGTCTCAGAGTTAGTGGCTGGTGAAGCACGCTGGCTCTTAACCATTCGCTGTACTGAGTCTAGTGCACTTGAGCTGGTGGGGGCTGTGGCTGTCGGAGAAGCATTTCTAGAGGAGTGCCTGAAGGCTCAGGAGAGCCTGAGTTGAGTCTTGATAGTGGAGACTGGCCGGGGAAGAAGGATGTCCCAGGCAGAGGAAACGGCAGGAGCAAAGGTAAGGAGGTAGGAAGCAGCTTGGTATACGAGGAACCTTGGTTCAGCGGCTGCTTTAAAGACTGTGAAGATATCCATCTTCACATGGGATGCAAAGACAGAGGTCCAGTCTGTCTAGTCCTCGAGGCTTGTTCCAGCTCTAGGATTGCAGTGGATAGTGGATCAGACACATGGTCCCTGTGTCTGAGCTTTCATCTTTCACCTTTGCAACATGTAGATAACACCATCTGTTGTATATACATTACTTCTAATCAAGTTACTATCTTACTAGCCTTTTGCAATAACCCAGATAAGAACGACAAGGATTATTATGCTCAGATGTCCTAAGAGGGGCCCTGATTTGCTCAGGTAAATACATAAGTGGCCAAGTTGAAACTGAAGCCCAGCTCTTGTGCCTGGACACTTAGGTCTCTTGTGCTGATGCTAAAAATACTTCTTTCCTAACCCCTCAGCGATGCTGGGAGGGCAGCTGGAAACATCAGTGGTTGGCTCACCAGTGCAGAAGTCACAAGCCCAGTCCTTTCCATACTTACCTTCCAAAGACAGTAGTGGGAGTGTCCAGTGTGGGGACCTAGGGTGGGGAAAGAGTCATAATGAGGAGGCGGCTCTCCACCCTTATAATTCTAGGCCCCATAGTTCAGGCCTAGACAGGTAGAGACAGCACCTGCTTTTGGAAGAAATCTACTCCTACAAGCCAGTGCCTGTAAGGGTAGTTCAGACCCAGGCTGGTGTGATGGTGTGATGGTTGAAAGAAAAGTTTATAGTTCTACAGCCTGGGTTCAAATCCTGGCTCCATCCTACCCATGTTGAGACCTTGAGACAGTTCCTTAACATCTCTAAGCCTTCATTTCCTCATCTGTAAAATCGGGATAATAACAGTACATAATCTCATAAGCTCTCAGGGTTGCCATGAGAAGTAACCAGTACTAATTCATCAGGATAGTACTTGGCATATAATAAGCACTCAGTAAAGTTCACTTGTTGTTATTATTCAAGTCCCAATCATAAGCAGAGCACTTTGGGCTTCCCCAGTTACTCGACAAACACTAACTGAATACATTCTGGGTCCTGGGCATGTAAATGACTATCATTCCGTGTAGTTAGAGCTGTAACTGGAAATTTCCAGAACAAGCACAGCAGGGAAAGGAAGGATGTCACAGAGAAGATGACTTACAACCTGGCTGTTGAAGGATAGGAGGAAAAGATGAAAAGGAAGGACATTCCAAGCAAAGAGCAAGCATGAGTAAAGGCTCAGAGCCTGTGGCTCTGAAGGAAGAGGGAGACATTTGGGATGGCTGAAAACACAAGGTCAGAGAGGGGGTGACAGAAGTGGAGAGAAGAGGTTGGATAGGAAAGATGCAGCCATGTTAAAAAGAGCCTCAAATGCTATGCTGAAGATTTTGGCCTTTCATTTGAAGGCAGTGAGGCGTCATTTAAGTAGAGGAGAGACACCATCAGAAAGAGAAGATAATAACTTGGTGCAGGAGAGGCCTTCTTTGAACCATTGGAGAGCAAAAACTGTGTTCAATAACTGTGTTAATAGGCCATTCAAAGAGTTTTTGAGTACCTACTATGTGCCAGGCATGGAAGCCTGCCTGGAGAATCCTAAGGCGGGCAAGTAACAGACCTGATTCTGCCCTTCATAGAGTTTACAGTCTTGATGGTTAAGACAGATATGAACCAGACAGCCATACAAACAAGTAAAACTCAACACCGTGAGTATGCTATGCAGGTAAGGCCCTTGGGACTATGACAGCATTTAACAGAGAGAACTAACTTGATGGAGAGAGGATGTCAAGGAAGTTTTGAGTTTTCATCTCAAGTATGAATAGAAATTAACTAGGCAACGACTGGACTCTAAGTTCCAGAAGGATGAGGACCATGACCATGATGATATCTGTGTCCCACCAATGCATCCTCAGTGCCAAGCAGGGCAGTAGATGCCACAAATTAGGAAAGGGCCCCATATTGACCAATTTCAATAAGTCCTGGGAGCATCCCCAGGGATACTGCTGCCTCAGTTTCTGTCTTCACCCTTCTGGTCTCAATTCAATATTACTCTTCTCAGAGACCTTACCAGACTACCCTATCTAAAGTATCCACTCCCCTAGTTACTGTCATATCTTTAATTACCTAGCGCATTTATTTGTCGTTGACTGTCTCCGCTCATTAGACTGTAAGCTCCATGAGGGCGGGAGCCTTGTCTGTCTTGCTCTGTTTGTATCCCCAGTACCTAGATCTGTGCCCGGCACATAGAAGGCGCTGGACATATATTTGTTGAACGAATTAATGAACGCTGAGGAAACTGAAGCTCGGGGTGAAGTGGGAGGATCGTGACTCGTCCAATGCCAAGGTCACTCTCGGGCCGATCCTCGAATCCGAGACTCTAAGCTCTGGCGGCCTAATTGGGCGGGGGTCGGTGGAGGGGTAGGAGGAACGGGGCGACTCGCGGCCCCTGGGGCAGTGTAACGCTTGGCCCTGCCGTGTAGGCAGGGAGGCCCGAGGCCGCGTAAGGCACGGCTGCGGCCCTTCCCAGGCCCGATGCCCCACATCCGGCAGGGCCCAGCCACACACTCACCTCGGCGGCTCCACTGCCGGCGCTGTACCGCCGCCGCCACAGCCGCCGCGGTCCACGATGACAGCTCCCACAGCGCCGGCACTTCCGGGGTCAAACTGCGATTCCGCAGGCGCAGACAGGAAGCCTCGGCCCGGCCCCGCCCCCGAAGCCAACTGCCGCCGGGAAGCCGGGCCCGGGGCCACGCCCCCAGCCGCAAGACTCTGCCCCCGTTAGGAACAGCCTGGCTGTAACCACGCCCACTGTCCCCCCTTAGCTCCCTTCTCGCTTTTGCAGAGAGAATGGAAGGTGGGCGGAGAGCAGGTATGGTTCCACCTCTTGGAAAAAACAAGTATGGTACCTGGGTTCTTAGGATCGCAGGCTTCCACCTCCTTCCTTAACCTACTCATTCATAATCTCAAGTCCAGGAGGAATTCTGCAGCTGAATGCTGCAAGCTGTGTCAGAACACTGAATGCTTCCCTTTATTGGCATCATTTTTTCAGGCAAACTGAACATCCAATGATATGGAAGGGACAGAAAAAAAGTGCCGGTAACTCCATGTTTTTTTCTTCTGGCATCACATCCATTGGCCACACAGGAAATATAATTTGTATCTTCGTGGTTGGTTGGAAGACAATAATGTGTGGCAGCCTTTGGTACAGAGAAAGCTTAAAATAGGACTTCTGGCAAAAGTGTATGGATTGGTCTCATCATTCCCGATGGGTATTAATATCACTGAAGTTTTAGAGCTAAATAACATGACTATAACAAGAGAAAAACATCCAATAAGACACCTGACTTCTCTAAACATGTCTCAGTTTCCTCATCTGTCAAAAGGGGTCATTGATACCCACTTCATCATCATTAGGAGACTTAATGAGATAATACAGACAATAGCAAGCACATAGTAGGTGCTCAAAAAATTGAATGGAGAGAAAGGAAGGAAGAAGAGGAGGAAGGGAGGAAGTGAAGGAAGGAGACTCCCTATCAGTTGGAGTGTTAACCCTTATATATTTTTTTAGCAGTACGCGTGCCTCTCACCGCTGCGGCCTCCCCCACCGCGGAGCAGAGGCCCCAGACGCGCAGGTCCAGCGGCCACGGCTCACAGGCCCAGCTGCTCCACGGCACGTGGGACCCTCCCGGACCAGGGCACGAACCCGCGTCCCCTGCATCGGCAGGTGGACTCCCAACCACTTACGCCACCAGGGAAGCCCTAACCCTTATATTTATTTCATCTTTGTTTTCTCTTCTTTGCCTGAAAAGATTAATGAGGAATGTGAGCTTCCAAAGGAGGCATCCTTGTCTGAGCTATCATATGTCCAACTGAAATGAAATTAAAAAGCCACTATAGGGACTTCCCTGGTGGTCCAGTGGTTAAAAATCTGCCTTCCAATGCAGGGGTTGTGGGTTCGATCCCTGGTTGGGGTACCAGGGATCCCACATGCTGCGCGGCAACTAAGCCTGCGCACTCTAGTGTCCGCGCACAAGGAAAAATCCCACGTGCTGCAACGAAGATCCCGTGTGCTGCAACTAAGTCCCGACGCAGCCAAATAAATAAATAAAATTTTTTTAAAAAACCACTTTAACAGGAGAAACCTTAAACCATGTATTAGTTACACACAAGTATGGAGGAATGTGGGGGCCTCAATTCTCTAAATTAAAAGAAACACAACAACTAACTTACTTTAAGAGCAATTATTTGGGTTGGCAAAGGAGGCGAGTGTCTGTGGTGCTCAAAATCAGTCAAGTCTAGGGATAACTAAAGAGAAAATCCGTCAGGAGTTGGAACTAGAAAATCAGCACAGGAATATCTGGGACTGAGTCCCACCTGGCCCAGATGCTCTGAGTCACCTAAAATGAATCAGTATTGCCTTTGTGTTTCAATCCTCCAGCAAGTGTGTATTTGCAGAGCACCCATCGTTGGGGTTAGCTGTTGTGTGGCCCACACAGTGTTCATTTCCTGTTTTCCCACTCACAGCAGCTTGACTACTCCTCAGAGAACCATCCTTCCCGCTTCAGTCCACATGGAGTAGGACTGACTCTTCACCCAGAGTTGAGGGGTGTACAACTGTATTAGTTATCTATTGCTGTGCAACAAATCACCCCAAAACTCAGTGGCTTAGAACAGTAATAATTATTTATTATTTCACATGGTTTCTGTGGGTTAAGGATGCCAAATTGGCTTGGCTGGGTGGATCTGGCTCAGGGTCTCTCATGAAGATGCAAATCAGATGTCAGTTGGGACTGCACTCCTCTGAAGGCTTGATCAGAGCTAAAGAACCCACCTCCAGGTGGATCCGCTCATGTGGCTGGCAAGTTGGTAACAACCGTTGGCCAGAGGCCACAGTTCCTCTCCACAGGGCTGCTTGAGTATCCCCACAACATGGTTCCTGGCTTCCTTCAGAGGGAGCAATCCAAGAGATCAAAGCAGAAGCAGCTGTGCCTCTATGATTTAGCCTTAGCAGTCACATGCCATGACTTCATCCATATTTCTGTTGGTCACAAAGGCCAGCGTTTGTTCAGCATGGAGGAGACAAAGGACATGAATATCAGAAGGCAAGATCATTGGGGGCCATCTTGGAAAGTGGCTACCACATGGATCTGAGTCTGGCAATCAGCATATTCCAAACCCTCAGCCATAGTGACTGGCTCAAGAATTGATACATGATCCAAATTATACCAAATTCTGAGATCTTTATTGGAGTCAAGAAGAAAGAAAAGTTCTCTTTCTTTTTTTCGGTCGCGCCACCCAACGTGCAGGATCTTTGATCCTCCAACCAGGGATCGAACCTGCGCCCCCTGCAGTGGAAGCGCAGCATCTTAACCACTGGACCACCAGGGAAGTCCCCCAACCCAAGCTTCTTTACATGGTAGTTGGGTCCCCACAGAGTAATAGTGGGAGCTGCCAGATCTCTTGAGGCCTAGGCTCTGATACTCATACAACATCACTTCCTCCACATTCTATTGGTCAAAGCAAGTTATAAGGCCAGCTCTGATTCATGGGGAGAGGAAGTAGCCCTCCTGCCCCATCCACAAGCAGCCACTCATCTACTTTCTGTCTCTATAGATTTTTTTTTTTTTTTTTTGCAGTACGCGGGCCTCTCATTGCTGTGGCCTCTCCCGTTGCGGAGCACAGGCTCCAGACGCGCAGGCTCAGCGGCCATGGCTCACGGGCCCAGCCGCTCCGTGGCATGTGGGATCTTCCCAGACCGGGGCACGAACCCGTGTCCCCTGCATCGGCAGGCAGACTCTCAACCACTGCACCACCAGGAAAGCCCTCTATAGATTTTTGATGGCCGTTTTACAGGCAACCTACAACAGCTAGGGAGACTATGCAATAAGAGAGATTTGTGTGGGAGATAATGGTGTTTTGAGCTCTGGCAGTAGCAAAGTATCCTCAGGAGAAAATGAAACAATAGCAGTGAAATCTCTTTGCAAAGTGTTACATAAAAATACAAATTTCATAATCTACACTGTCCCCAGCCAGGAACTGCTGTCCCCAGCAGCTTTCTGTTAAGCCAGGCTTTCTCTCCATAGGCCGTGTCTGTCCAATCCCCCTGCCCTCTGTCGAGTTCATCAAAGCTTCTGCTGACTCAAGAAGAATCTAGAGAATGATCACTGCAGTGAAAGCCTCAAATCATCCCCCAGGGCCCCTAATAACAAAACATCTGCTTGCCATTCTTCCCTTTCCCTCTGGGTTTTAGTGAGAAAGCAGCATTAAATGAAGATAATGATAAACAACTTAAAAACTAAGCCTCCTGGCTTCCAAGAAGGGAGGCTTAATTTGAAGGCAGCTAATTATCCACTCTATAATTTACAGATAGTGGTTATCTTGCCTTCTGTCACTGGTCTGCAAATAGTAGTTGGAAAGATTAAAAAAAGTCCGGACTTCCCTGGTGGCGCAGTGGTTAAGAATCTACCTGCCAGTGCAAGGGACATGGGTTCAAGCCCTGGTCTGGGAAGATCCCACATGCCGTGGAGCACCTAAGCCCGTGCGCCACAACTACTGAGCCTGTGCTCTAGAGCCCGCGAGCCACAACTACTGAAGCCCACGCACCTAGAGTCCGTGCTCCGCAACGAGAGAAGCCACTGCAATGAGAAGCCTGTGCACCGCAACGAAGAATAGCCACCACTTGCCTCAATTAGAGAAAGACTGCACACAGCAACGGAGACCCAGTGCAGCCACAAAATAAAACAAAATTTTTAAAAAAGTCCAAGCTAATGCATTTTAGAAAGAAGAGGGCAGAGAACCCCCAAGTCAAAGAAAAGAATATTATCAAACATGTAGTCCAGATCTCTCATTTGGTGGGTAAGGGAACTGAGGCCCAGAAAGGGGATGAGACTTGCCCAGAGAGGTCCACAGCTGGCGGGTGGCCAAAAGGGCACAGGAATTGAAGTCTCCATGCTGGCTCCAGCCAAAAGCTCCACCCAGGGAGATGAAAGTGTAGCTCTGTCTGCCCCATGCTGCTCAGAGACTGCACTCAGACCACCCATCGAAGTGGCAATTGGCACATCCGGGCTCTCAGCAATCATCAGTGTGGGACGATGGAGCCACAGAACCGGGGGTAGAAATAATTCCTCAAGGGCTGCGACCAGGTTTAAATTGCAGCGAGGGCTGGGCAGGGGGATTTTTGCTTCACTTTAAGATTGAATATTTTTTATTTGGTAGCGTCTCAGACTTTTCATGTAGGTTCTGAGACGAAGGGCTTTCAAAAGGCACCTCCAGCTACTCTGGTGATGGGAAAGGTAGGTACTTGATGTTTTTAACCATTAAGCCTGGGGTTTCAATATGGTGGAATAGTGCCAGCTCTTTAGCTGTCCTTTGGAGAGCATGAAAAGAAGTTACTGGAAGATATGCCTTGACTATCATGAAAACAGAGGAACCTTGCCTTCTCATGTTCCTGGGTGTTTTCTCCCTGGGCCACATAGTCCCCAGCGGACTCCAGAATGCAGCCACTCTGACCTTCTAATTTCTTAAACGCCCCGGTCCCTTCGCACTTCAGGGCACTAGCCATGCTGCTTCCTCAGCCTGAAATGCCCCCCATGCTCTCCTTATCAAGGTAAAGCCTTCATCTCTTCTTTTCCCAGGTTATAATCATTTTCCTGATATATACACTCCTAGCTAGCTCCCTGAATTTCCCCATGTATCACTGCTCACAGTTCATCGTCTTGTATTTTTTGTGAGATTATTTAATCAGTGACCACCTCCCTCATTAGACTATGTGTCCTGACAAGTTATGAACCTCATCTGTTTTGTTCCCTAAACTTATTCCCAATTCTCAGCTTAGTACCTGGCACCTAATTGCATGCAATAAATATTTGCTGAATGAATGATTGAATCAAAGTGCCAAGATAGTCTAGAATGACTCTTCTTTCTTAAAAATATTTATTTATTTATTTATCTGGTTGCACCAGGTCTTAGTTGTGGCAGGCAGGCTCCTTAGTTGTGGCATGCATACTCTTAGTTGCGGCATGCAAACTCTTATTTGAGGCATGTGAACTCTTATTTGCAGCATGCATGCGGGATCTAGTTCCCAGACCAGGGATCAAACCCAGGCCCCCTGCATTGGGAGTGTAGAGACTTATCCACTGTGCTACCAGGGTAGTCCCAAGAACAACGCTTCTAATTCCAAGTAAAGAAACTGTGGCCCAGAGATGGGCAATGACTTGCCCAGGATCACATGCAGGCATCTAATAGGTCCTTGCTGATTATTCACTCCCTTAAAATACCTTGGCACGTGGGACACAGCCACTTCAAGGCAATGCAAGGCTGAGGGACTCAGCTGTGTTCCATACTCTGGACAACTGTAGTCCCCTCCTTAGCAGAAGTCTCCCCATGAGGCAGGAATTCTAAACCTGAGTCAATGAAGGGGCTCCAGGATCTATGCATCCCCTGAAATGTATGCAGGTATACTGCGGAGCTTTTTTCAGTAGAAGGGCTGCCGGGTTTTATCTGAACTTCAAATGAGCAAGATCCCCAAATGCTAAGAATCACTCACACTAGCTCTTTGCTGAATCTCTTCTTTCCTTCTCACTAGAAAAGCCACTCCACGGCCCAAGAATCTCTGGCAGCAGAAACATGGCTTAGTGTGAGGCTGCGAGGCTAGCAGAGGTCAGGGCTAAGTGGCTAACACGTGCAATCAGAGAGAAATGCACTTTCAGCTTCAGCTGGTTGAGGGTATCAGGGAAAGCTTCCTGGAATAGGTGCGAATTAAGCTGGGCTGTAGTGAACTGTGAAGGTTTGAAGGGCTAGAAGTGATGTAGGGAGAGGGATAGGGTCCCAAATTCCCTTCTGGGAGCCCCAATGTCCTCATCAACTCCCCATGCCCCAAAGGAGAGGTCATTTAAACTGTCTAGCATCAGAGTCTTTTGGGTCCAGACACCAGCCTTTCTGTAGAATCTCTTTTTCCTTCTCCCTCTTGAAGGCAACACAGGCTGTTTTTGTGATGCCAACCATCACCGGCAACCCTTTGTCCCCTCTGTTGAATTATTCATCCGGTGAGATGAATTATTAATTTCTAATTTTGTACAGCAAATGCCAGGCAAACAGGTAGAAATGGATTTGGGACCCTGGGCATGGAGCCACAGACCTCCCCAGGTCCCCTTAAGCACAGGCCACCAGGGCCAAGAAATTATGCAGGAATTTGCAAGGGTCTCGCCCTGGAATGCATTTGACTGAGGGCGAAGTTGGTACAAGATCATGGTGCCCCTTGAAGTGGCTGGGCTCCACTCTCCTCTGGCTCTCAGGCACGTTGCTTTCCTGGGTCTTCGCTGTGGCGATCCTGACTGGCTCCAGTGCTAGGCTGTATTGCGTGTCCACAGTGGGCCCAGCTGCATTCCGTGGAGTGAGTTGGATTTGATTCTGAGCCTAGAATCTAAGTGGCTCAGGGTTAATCAAGCAGGATTTTTCAACCATAGCCCTGTTGACATTTTGGCCCAGATAACTCTTTTTTGGGGACTGTTCTGTGCATTGTAGGATGTGGAGCGGCATTCCTGGCCTCTACCCACTAGACGCCAGTAGCATACCTCCCCCTGCCCCCAGCTGTGGCAACCAAAAAGTCTTGACATTGTCAAGTGTCCCCTCGGGGGCAAAGTTGCTCCCACTTGAGAGCCACTGGGTTAGTGCTTTCACTTCTTTGAGTCTTTTTCTTTCTTCTTCTTCTCCTATCTATTCAGTGGGGATCTAGGTAGTAATTACCAAGGTGAAATATGATGGTCAAACAAGATCACAGATGTGAGGTCTCCACCTGTTCAGAGTGTCCCCATCCTGGGACATTTCTGTTACAGGAACTGACGGTTCTCTTTTATTACTGAGTCCAGGTCTCAGTTAGGATTGTGTTCAGCTGCAGGTAACAGAACAACCACCTTAACCTGACTTGAACAGTGAAGGGGAGTGATTGGTTCATATAACTGGAGTCCCAGAAGTAAGTTGATCTTCAGGTTTGGTTGATCCCACAATTCACCCATGTCCTCATCCTCAGGGACCAGTTCTTTCTGTCTTTTTGCTCTGCCATATACAGTGAGGGTTTCTACTGAGATTGGTTCACCTTCGGGCCCTAGGAAGATCTTCAACAGCCGTCAGCACCATGGGCCTTCTTATTCACTTCAGGGTCTGAAAGAACACATCTGTTCCTGCATTCCAAGCCAGAGTCCTGAGAGCCAACCTGACTGGGCCACTTAAGTCACAAGCCCACTTTGAAATTAGCATCTACATTCAGTAGAATGGGTGTGCTGTGTGGTTTATGCCCATCAAGTCCCACCCCTGGAACTTGGGATGGAATCACCTTTCCCAGGGTATGGCTGTGTAGATACTCAAATGAAGAAATGAAGATCTTAGCACCAACAGGATCCAGTGAGTGTTCTAGAACCAATCATTCTGGTGGAGGGGAGGAATAGACTAGTTGATTGGCTGGACCTGGGTCTTGGCCAACCCTTGGAGATGAGGGCATGGGGAGGTGGGGAAGTCAGCCTCACCCAAGTGGAGGGACTGAAAGGGGGGGAAGCTTGGTTTCCTAATCCCCAAATAGGGATGCAGCTACCAGGAAAGGGCATAAATGGATGTTGGGCAGGCAAGAATAAAAGGTGTCCATTGAATGAGGTCAAGAGAGGGCTGTGGAGGTGGGGGCATGTTAGGATATCTATAGAGGGGATCAGACATCTCTGTGTACCACTTCAGCGGCACGGAGCTCACCATTTATTCCAACTAATGATAGGTGCTCTCAGGTGCGACTTGACAACGCCCCTCCTCTCTCTATGCCACCTGTCAGGCTCAGTACTCACCCTGTGTAACCTAGAAATGTGGGATGTTAATGCTCACACGGCAACCCTTGACCAAAGGGATTCGGAGCTGATGGCTAAATGCTTTCCCTTTTATTCCTCAGAGTGGACACATCCCAGATATGTTTCCTAAGGCATCTCAGACAATCCCAAGGTATTGAGCCACCAGTCACCCACATCAGATCCACCCATGGCCCGCCTTGTCCTGGCTCTTGCTCCTTGTCTGTCCTTCACTCCTGCTCCCTGGGGCCACTTCCTAAATAAACTATTCACACAGAAGCCTTTATCTCAGATTCTAATTTTGGGGGGGGACTTCCCTGGTGGAGCAGTGATTAAGAATCCGCCTGCCAATGCAGGGGACACAGGTTTGAGCCCTGGTCCAGGAAGAGCCCACATGCCGCAGAGCAACTAAGCCCGTGCGCCACAACTACTGAGCCCGCGTGCCGCAACTACTGAAGCCAGCACACCTAGAGCCCGTGCTCCGCAACAAGAGAAGCCCACAATGAGCAGAGAAGAGAACCACAATGAGAAGCCCACACACCGCAATGAAGAGTAGCCCCGGCTCGTGGCAACTAGAGAAAGCCCACGCACAGCAATGAAGACCCAACGCAGCCAAAAATAAATTAAATAAAAATAAATAAATAAGTAAAGTAATTTTGGGGCAACCCAGGATAAGTCAAAGATCTTAGCTAGTCTGAGATTTAGATGTAGGTCTTTATACTTTTTAGACAGCATGTGAAAATAAAAGAAAGTTTTGTGCCTTTAAATTGGCCTCCTGCCTGTTGATTGGGGGCCATGTTCAGTGGAAACTGCTCTCAGCGCTGAAAGTCAAGCCTCTTGAGACCATGTGAGTTCCAGACCTTTCTTGGCAGGAGGCAGTGGTCTGCCAGCTGCTGTGCCCAGGGTGTGCCAGGCGGGCGGCAGGAGTGTCCCAAGATGAACCCCTGCCCAGAGAAGCTGTCAGGGGCTGACTGCAGCCTTGAGAACTTTATCAAGATGTCACCAGCCAAACTGGGAAGGCTGCCCTGCCTCCAGCTGCACCCTGTGATTCTGACTGACATGCCCTCAACTCCACTTGGGCATCAAGAGCTCACTTGGGGTGGCCCGCCGGTGACAAGGCACAAAGCACTCTTTGCAGAGATAGTGAGAGGGGCCTGGAGAAAGGGCTGTCTCCTTTTCTGTAGCCGCCTGCCTCTCCTCCACTGGCTATAGACACATGTCACAGTAAGTCTCTGCTTCCTGCTCCCTAGGCTCGGTTTCCTCCACCGATGCCCACTGACAATCCCTGACACTGTTGGGATGAATGCCTCATTTTCTCAACCTTCTGGCCACAGCCCATACACCTACTGTGCGCCCCTCCTGGCAGGGCCCTTGGCCACCTCTCCTGAGCTCAAACCTTGCTCCTTGCTGCCAAAAAGGCCCTCAGGCCCAGTATGCCTTGCCTTTTGACAATCCTCTAGCTCTCCAACAGAAACCCAGAGCAGGGCTGGCAGGGCATGGAGGCAGCCCAGTTTATATATATTTGGCAATATCTCAGTTTATGATCAGGTATACCAGGGAAATTTGGGACAGGACTGAATAGTAACAGATTAGCCCCAATCTGTGTCATTCCTCAGCAATTTTTTTTTTTGGGGGGGGGCCACATCGCATGGCTTGTGGGATCCTGGTTCTATTATGTAGAAAATAAGCTACAAGGATATATCGTACAACATGGGGAATATATTTTATAATAACTATAAATGGAGTATAACCTTTAAAAATTGTGAATCACTCTACTGTACACCTGTAACTTACATAATATACTTCAATATAAAAAAAAAAGCAGGGACTTCCCTGGTGGTCCAGTGGTTAAGGCATTGCACCTCCACTGCATGGGGCACGGGTTCAGTCTCTGGTCAGGGAACTAAGATCCCACGTGCTGCACGGTGTGGCCAAAAAAATAAAAAAAAAATTTAAATTTTATAAAAGCAAAGCTTAAATAAATAAATAAATCAGGTTAAACATTACTCTTCCAATTGCACTCCTCTTATTTTTTTAAAAATTATTTTTGGCTGCGTTGGGTCTTTGTTGCTATGCACAGGCTTTCTCTAGTTGCAGCGAGTGGGGGCTACTCTTCATTGCGGCGTGCCGATTTCTCAGTGTGGTGGCTTCTCATTATGGTGGCTTCTCTTGTTGTGGAGCACGGGCTCTAGGCATGCAGGTTCAGTAGTTGTGGCTCGCGGGCTCTAGAGCACAGGCCATTGTGGCACATGGGCTTAGTTGCTCCGTGGCATGTAGGATCTTCCTGGACCAGGGATCGAACCCTTGTCCCCTGCATTGGCAGGAGGGTTCTTAACCACTGTGCCACCAGGGAAGTCCCACACTCCTCTTTACCTTCATGTTTTATGGATTTTATGAATCAAATAAATGTATTTTCTAAGTAGTTTTAAGCTCTTCCTTCCTCCACTCCTCCCTTCTTTCTTTCCTTCCTTCCTTCTTCCCTTCCTTCCTTCCTTCCTTCCTTCCTTCCTTTTCTTAAGTATCGTTGAATCTGGCCTATTCTTTTCTCCCCCCCTCGGAATCACCGCACCTCTGTGACTGCTGGTTACTGAGAGGGCATCTCCACAGGCTCTTACTACCCACACCTTGGTGAATCCAAGAGCTGGGAGGCCTAGAATTCTTGATTTTGCTCTCCTCTCCGTTTCCATCCTTGGTGACCCACGGGCAGGCCTCTAATTTGTAAGTCTGGGCTTACCTGTTTGGAAAATGGGTTAAATTATTGATGCCTCCCTCAACAGGGTGTTGAAATTTAATTACTGTTTGCAGCATTGCTTAAGATGTTGAGATGAAAGGCAGTTTTAAAAGTCCGTGTTATTAGCATTAGTAATAAAGCTGAGGAATTTGCGAGTTTGCAAGGTTGTCATAACTGGGAAAAGGGGGAAAAAAAAAAAGGTTGATTTTATGTGGAAAAACCTTGCCCAAAAAACAGCCACAGATCCTGGTTGGTATAAATAGCAAGAACATCCTGTACCTCAAAGGACTTTGCAAATTTCACATTCTTCCCTGTCCCTAAAAAGATAGAACCCACACTTCCAAAACTGAAAACAAGGAGTTACCTGGGGTTTTAAGGAAAGAAATTCAGGGGCCAATTTTTGGCTGAAACAGTTCTCAGTTCTCTTCACAATTTATAAGAAAAGCATAGTTAAAGAACAAGTTCTTCATTTTTACCCTCAATACTTTACTTTTTCTTTTTGCATTCTGATCACATTTCTACCAACATAGCAGTTAACAAGGACTTTTAGAAACCTACTATTTTTGTGAACACTTTATAAGGGGAGGTTAGGATAAAATAAAAGGTTAAAACTCAGCCCATGCCCTCAGAACATTTACTGTCAGGCCAGAAGATAAATAGGAGCAAGTGGCCTATATTTAGAATTTATTTCACGGTGCCCTGTTATTAATAATAACTGCCCCCTTTGGAGTGTCCCAAGTCCTTTGAAATGTATTACTTCATTTGATCCACTGGCAGTGCTGGAATTACAAGCTCTGATTTGAGGTGAGGAAGCTCAGACACAAGTGACTTTTCTAAGGCCATACAGCCTGCAAGTGATGGTTTTGGGACTTAAACTTAGTCCTGGGAATTGGAATGGTCTAGGGGAATCTAGTGGAAAGATCTAGTGTTCCTTCCACTGTAGTACTGCCACACTTGGAAGCTAATCAAAGGAAAGGCCTAGCCTTTTGCCCCAGGTTCAAGGCCAGCTTAAGCCAAAGACCAATGCCATGTGGCATCTAATCAAAGAGGAGCAGTGTAGAGGTTAAGGGTGTGGGTCTTGGACTCAGAGGCTCTGGTTTTGTTCCTGACTCTTACTGACTATGTGGATTGGGGCAAATGACTTGACTTTGCTGAGCCTGTTTCCTCATCTATTAAATGGAGATATAATAATAGTGTTTCTGTCTTCCTTAAGTTCTCTTAAAAGAGATCATCTGTGGAGAGTGCTTAGCCCAGTGCTTGACATATCCAGTCTTTGCTAAAAGTTATCAGGTGAGACCATGTTAGGCAAATGAATGCTAAATGCACCTTTACCCCTGAAAGGAACCATCTTGGGCCAAGAACTCAAAGGAATTAAAAAAAAAAACACACCACTTCAGGACTTCCCTAGTGGTCCAGTAGTTAAGACTCCACACGTCTCACTGCAGGGGGCACATGTTCGAGCCTTGGTTGGGGAATTGGATCCTGCGTGGCACGGCCAGAAAAAAAGACCACTTTTATTTTGAGATAATTGTAGATTTACATGCAATTGTAAGAAATCGCCCCTATGCCCTTTACCAATTTTCCCTTTTATTACTATAGTACCATATCACAACCAGGAAATTGACATTGATATAATCCACCCACTTATTTGGATTTCACCAGTTTTACGTGTGTGTGTGTGTGTGTGTGTGTGTGTGTGTGTAGTTCTATGCAATGTTATCACATGTGTAGGTTTGTTTGACTACCACCACAGTCAAGTTACAGAAGAGTTTCATTTCAAGCATCCCTCAGGCAACCATTTTATAGTCATAGCCTTCTCCCTTCCTCTTTGCTTCCCTAACCCCTGGCAACCACTAATGTATTCTCCATCTCTACCATTTTGTCACTGCAAGAATGTTATATACATAGAATCATCCTATATGTAGCCTTTTAAAGTTGGCTTTTTTTGTTCAGCATAATTCCCTTGAGATCCCATGAAGTTGTTGCGGGTGTCAATTGTTACTTCCTTTTTATTACTGAATAGTAGTATTCCATAGTATGGAAGTGCCAAAATTTGTTTTACATTCAGCCATTGAAGGACATATGGTTTGATTCCAATTTGGGGCTATTATGAATAAAGCGGCTATGGACAATCATGTACAGGTTTTTGTGTGAACATAAGTTTTCATTTCTCTGGAATAAATGCCCAAGAACACAACTGCTGGGTATTTGTAAGTGTATATTTAGTTTTGTAAGAAATTGCCATACTGGACTTCCCTGGTGGCACAGTGGATAAGAATCTGCCTGCCAATGCAGGGGACGCGGGTTTGAGCCCTGGTCCAGGAAGATCCCACATGCTGCAGAGCAACTAAGCCCACGTGCCATAACTACTGAGCCTGTGCTTTATAGCTCGCAAGCCACAACTACTGAGCCCGCGTGCCACAACTACTGAAGCCTGCGTGCCTAGAGCCTGTGCTCTGTAACAAGAGAAGCCACCACAATGAGAGGCTGCGCACTGCATCAAAGAGTAGCCCCCGCTCACTGCAACTAGAGAAAGCCCATGCACAGCAGTGAAGACCCAATGCAGCCAAAATGAAAGAAAGAAAGAAAGAAGGAAAAGAAATTGCTGTACTTTTTTCCAGAGTGACTCTACCATTTTACACTCCCACCTGCAATGTATAAGTGATCCAGTTTCTCTGCTTCCTCACCAGCCCTTGGTGTTATTATTATTTTTTATTTTAGCCATTCTGGTAGGTTAATTGTTATACCTTACTATGGTTTCAATTTGCATTTCCCTAATGACTAACGATGTTGAACATCTTTTCATGTGCTTATTTGCCATCTGTCTACTCTCTTCAGTGAAGCGTCTGTTCATGTCTTTAGCCCATTTTCTAATCGAATTATTTGATTTTTACTGCTGAGTTTTGAGAGTTCTTTGTCATATATGTAGTTTATAAATATTTTCTCCCAGTCTGTAGCTTGTCTTTTCGTATTCTTCGTAGGGCCTTTTGCAGAGCCTAAGGTTTTAGTTTTGATGTGGTCCAACTTATTGACTTCCTTTCATGAGTTATGCTTTTGATGTCAAGTCTAAAAAATGTTTTGCCTAACCCTAGATCTCCTTTTTTCTTTTCTAAAAATTTTGTGGTCTTATATCTTACATTTAAATCCTTGATCCATGTTGAGTTAATTTTTGTACATGGTGTGTCATTTAGGTCAATGTTCATTTTTTTTGCCGAAGGATGTCCAATTGCTCCAGCAACGTATGTTTAAAAGGCTCTTTTTTTTCTGCTGAATTGCTTTTATACCTTTGTCAAAAATCAGTTGGGCGTATTTGTTTGGCTCTATTTCTAAGCCAAGAACCCAAAGCAATTTTGACTCAAATATTTACCACGTGGTATCAGTCCATACAAAGATTGAATGAAGACCAACATGTGAAGTATTTATCAAGCAATCTAATCATCTACGTAATTAAGTGTGAAACTGTAAGAAATTGACTGTGAGTATCCTGATCATTCCAACATAGGCCCAGGGATGTGGTCCAAAGCAGCAGGTTGTATTGAAACAGGCCCTGGGACTTCCCTGGTGGTCCAGTGGTTAAGACTCTGAGCTTCCAATGCTGAGGGTGCAGGTTCAGTCCTTGGTTGGGGAACTAAAATTTCCATACGCTGTGTGTCAAAAAGTTTTTCTAAAAAATAAAAGAATCAGGCCCTGACTCTGGAACTATGATTCCATAGTTTATCACCTGAAAGACATGGGGCAGGTAAGTGAGTTAATTAGCCTCCTGGAGCCTCACCTTCTCCATGGTTCAACGGTGATAATATTACCTGCCTCACAGGATTAGTTTGTGGTGGGGAACTGAAAATGGCCAACAACGAACTTGGTCCACAGTAGCTGCAGCAAGGACAGATCTGAGGGATAGTTTGGGAGTTTTACCCCCATTTTCTCTCTCAGCCCCCTCCCAAGCAACCAAAGTAAACATCCACTGTAAGTAAAAAGTGTGTGTGATTTGTAAATGTGTTTTACAAAGGCAGCTTTGATGTCTCAAAGCTAGGGACTTCCTAGTCCCTCCCTTTAAGCAAGCTACTGCTCTTAAACCCTTCTCTTACAGAAATTGCAGAGATGCTACAGGTCCACAGTATAGGTTGGGCATCTGTTCTCATGAGCATCAGAACTTAGGACTGGCATTCAAGGGTCTCCATTTCAACCTCATCTGGTCACTAACACTGCAAATGAGGTTCATCATTTTCATTCTCTGGACATCAGCTTTTCCCTAGAAAGGGGATGAAACTTGGTCTTCATCTCCTAAGGTGGCTTAGGAGGACCAACAAATAACAAAATACAGAATACCTGGTGGATGTCCTCATGCTTAACATGTGTTAAGCTTTGTTGAGCAGGGGTTCTATACTATGGCTCAGGCCCAAATCCTGCCCTTCTTCCACACCCCCCCAGCCTCTTTTTGTATGGCCTGAGATTTAAGAATTTTTTCTACATTTCAAAGTGTTGGTAATAGAAAGAAAAAAGAAAGAAAGGGCAGAATATGCCACAGAAATGTATGTGGCTTGCAAAGCCTAAAATATTTACTGTCTACCCCTTTACAGATAAAGTTTGCTGGCCCCTGTAGTAGAGGATAAAACTGGGGCTCAAAGAAGGGGAGGATGTCATATACTTGAGGTCACACAACAAGGAAATGGTCAAGCTATCCATCCATTCATCCATCCAAAATATATAGATTGGACTCCCTTTATATGTAAGGATAAAAGTCTGCAAAAGCATGGGATAGTTAGTGCAGTATTTACCAAAGTGGGTTCTGAGGAGCCCAGATCCTGGGAGTTGCCCAGAAACATGTCCTCAGCTCAAACGAGTTCTGGAAACTGAAAAGTCCATAACCTCTTCTTGAAAGGTTACTATGTATAACAGCATATCAAGGTTCTGAGAAGTCCTACAGCAAAGAAAATAATCTGGTTACCTTTGTTGAACTCAGCATGTCCCAAATTTATTCAGTTAGGAAAATTTTGTTTTGTTCTGTTTATTTTGATGATAGCTACGTAATATCATTCCTCAGAAACATTTTGGAAATTCGGAAGTTATAGGCCAATCACTTGCGTTTGACAGCTGGCCTGGCCACTTTGCTGTAAGACCCTGAGCAAGTCACTCAGCCTCTTCCAGCCTCATTGGTGGAAAGCAAAGACTTATTTCCAGCTACATGTCTGATCCTCTGTTTCCTGCCTTTAGAGCCGCATTTCCCACAGAGGTGTTTGTTGACAATCTTTCACGCTGTTGGGCTAGGGGTACAGGATTATTTTTTCTCTCTGGTTGGATATAATTCTGTAATTTCCCTGAATGACCAAGGCCCCCAGATCACATCAGCTGCCCTTTTATGCCATGTATGCCCTGATGAAGAAGGGTGGAGTGGGTTAGGTTCTAGGAGACTCAAACTTAAAAAGTCAAGAATGTAGGACTCGGGGAGACAGATGGCATACATCCAATAAAAGGATTTGTCAACATCCAGAGACTTGTTGGAACAGGGTTGATTATTTCCTAGAGGTGCTGATGAAGGAATTTGTAATATTAGAAGAATGTAACCATTATGGAATCTAGCCTGCCATCTATGATTTACACAGCATTAAATCATAGAATTTCGGCACAATTTTATTCTTAAAATGGTAAGCCTGCAGCACAGAAAGATGCCCAAATAAACCTATACTTGCTCCAGTTGCTTGGTTTGGTGAATAGTTTCTCTTTTGCCTCTGGGTCTTTGCACGTGCTGTTCCCTCTCAAGAGTCATCTTTCTCTTGACTTTTGCCCAATTAACTCCAGCTTTCTTTCCAGTCTCTGTATCAAGGTTACCTGGACCACTATAAGTGTGGGTGGGTTCTCTACATAACTGCTGCTGTAAATCCTGTATCTTCTCCATCAGAGCACTTATCTGCCTTCTGTTGACTTTGCCTTGTCAACTAGACCATAAGTCCCAGGAGGGCAGGGACCGATTGTGTCTTGCACACTATTGCGTCTGCAGAACTTGGCATTGTGCTGGACAAAGTGGGTACTCCACAAACATTGGTAACAAACCAAAAGACTGAGTGTGTATGCTCTTTGGACTCCTTGGTTCTCAGACACATTGGAGCAACTGAGGCAGCTTGGTTCTCAGACACATTGGAGAAACTGTCGAGGTGTGGCAGGTCTGGGAATGGAGCCGAGATCCTCTGACACCGGGTATAAGATTCTTTTTCATACTCCTAGACCACTTCTTAAATAACTTAATTCCTTTCCAGCAGAGCTTTTGCAGCCTTATTCTAGTCTTTCTTGTCATCACCTTAGAGGTTAAGACTGTTTCGGATAATTATTTTAAAACAAATGGGATCTTAGGGTAGAAGAAAATTTATCTAACTCTCAGGGGTAAGGAAAAACGTGTGTCTTTTGGACCTTGAATTTAAATGAGCCAGAAAATCCCTGCTAATTCTCTTCCCTTGCTGGGTCCTATCTGCTTCATACTTAGCAAAGGAGAAACCCAGCCTGTGTCATGCATGATTATGCCCTGCTGTTTGCTCTCTTCCCCTAGAACATTAAACACCCTGAGCAGAGGGGGAAGAAGAGGTAATCTCAGGATGCCTGGCGGCCAGATGGGTGTTTGGGGCAGGCTCTCTGCTCTGGTGGGAAATGGGAGGAAGTCGAAATGTTAAGAAAAAGAAAAAAGAAAAGACTGATGGGGCTTTTACATAAAAGGAACAAGGGAGTCTCTGTTTGCTTCAACCTTTGCAAAAACCATTGGCTTTTGAGCTGAAAGACCTGGGTGCTTGATTTACTTGTTTACAGAGTGCCTTTGGGCAAGACTTTCCTCTCTCTGGGTCTCAGTTTCCCCAGCTGGCAAGGGAGGGTCTGGATGGCTTGAGCTCCCCACAGCCTCAGAGATCTGGAGGGTGCTGATTCGGCCGTGTTACATGGAGAGAGGAGTGTAGGCAGCACAGTGGTTAACCATGTGGACCCCACCTCCCGCTCGCACTGGCTAGGGCTCTGGGCAAGTTCCTCACCTCTCAGAGCCTCATCTGCATTATGGGGTGGATCGTCTGGCCCTTCCTCATTGGGTTGCTGGGAACTAAAGCTCCTAGCAGTATTGTCACGGAACCAGCACTTAATAAGAGTCAACTATTATTGGGACTGCTGTCCCTGAGATGGTCCCTAACCCTGGTCTTGGTGTCCCTTGACCAGAGTTCCCTGCTTGGGACCTGGTTAGTGGGGGCAGGGCATCCCTGGCAGCACTTGGAAACTCTGGGCAGAAGGGAGGAGGAGCTATTTTCAGTGGATTCTGGTTCTATTTGTGGCTGCGAGTTGGCCCAGGCTGCAGGGAAGCTTTGGGTAGAGCAAGCTGGGCACTGAGAGGGGTGTGTCGTCTTACATCAGAGATGGTAGAGAGAGGGGGAAGGGGGACGGAAAGGAGAAAGAGGGAAGGTACCGCTCCTCTCCTATGGTTCTCGCTCCCCTCCATCCCTTTCTATCCTCTCCTTGCCAATTTCATCTCCTCTGCTTTCTCTGGGGGAATTTAGAGGGGGCAACTGGCCTTTCAAGGTGGATTTAGTTAGCAACATGAAGCGATCCATCAATCTGGTTGACACAGTGTTCCCAAAAAACAGCACTGATTTTCTTAGGCTGAAGTGGGATTCGTATCCCCAGCAGAACTGTGCAGTATTTACTAAAGCGTGAGTGGTGTCTAAACCATCAAACATCTAAATCATTTATCAGAGTGTAGAGGAAGCACTCTCATTTCCCCACTGGACCCTGGGGTGGTACTTGTTGAACCCCTCGTCCCCAGCTTCTTAACCTCTCTGGGCCTCAGTTCCCTCATTTATGAAATCATTGTGGGGGGTGGGTGGGGAGTGGGGAGGTCTTGGCAGAGAGACATATTTGGAGCTCTTGAGTCCTTTCCAGCTGCAATTCTGTGATTCTCTGATGCAATCAAACAAAGTGAAGCTGAATCCATTAATCAGAGCATGGTTGGTAGGACTGGCAGGCTGCAGAGAGAGGATGACATCCTACTCTGTGATTTTCTGGATGAGAAAACCGAGGCCTGGAAGGTGGGGTCAGTTTAGGCAGTGGGTCAGTGGTTCAGCTGGGTCACGAATCCAGGCCTCCTACCTCCTATTGCAGCAGGTCTTCCCTGACACTGGACTGCTGGGTGCCTCTCCCTGGGAGGAGGACAGGAAGCACATCTGTACACAGGCTAACTTACTTAATCACCACAGTAATTCATTTTCCATATGAAGTCACCCACATAGTAAGGTTTGGTGGCAGGTCTGCCCGATTAAAAAACTCCATCACTATTTCAGTGTTTCCCAAAGACCAGTCATTTGAGTACTATCCTCATGAATTTTTGACATAATCAGCTTTGTACTAATACTTATATCACATTTTTCTTTAAATCAATTCCTCACTTTACATAAATAAACGTAGTCTCATCCTAAGCAAAGCTATCTGTGATACTGAGTTTGATCTGTTATATTTTTCCAAATATATATTAAACATAACTATTTAAATTAAAAAATCTATGTGCTGACTAAAAATGTCTTTGCAGTTGAGTAACTCCAATGAATATGGCGGTGGTTCTCAAACTTGTTGGTTTCTTTAAAATTATTGATAAATAATAATAAAGAAAGGGACTTCCCTGGTGGTCCAGTGGTTAAGACTCCAAGCTTCCACTGTAGGGGGTGCGGGTTCAATCCCTGGTCAGGGAACTAGGATCCCTACAAGCCGTGCTGCACGGCCAATAAAATAAAATAAAATAAATAAAATTATTGAGGACCCTGAAGAACTTTTGTTATGTAGGGTATGTCAATTGATATTTACCTTGTTAAGAATTAAAACTGACAAGATATTAAATTACTTATATTCATTAAAATATAACATGGTTTAAAAATAATATTGTAAACCCATGACATGGTAATATAAATAACGTATTTTTGTGAAAAACGGCTCTATTTTCCAGAACAAAAAATTTAATGAGAAGAATGGCATTGGGGACTTCCCTGGTGGTGCAGTGGTTAAGAATCTGCCTGCCAGGACAGGAATAAAGACGCAGACATAGAGAATGGACTTGAGGACACGGGGAGGGGGAAGGGTAAGCTGAGACGAAGTGAGAGAGTGGCATGGACATATATACACTACTAAATATAAAATAGATAGCTAGTGGGAAGCAGCCACATAGCACAGGGAGATCAGCTGGGTGCTTTGTGACCACCTAGAGGGGTGGGATAGGGAGGGTGGGAGGGAGACGCAAGAGCGTGGGGATATGGAGATATATGTATACATAGAGTTGATTCACTTTGTTATACAGCAGCAACTAACACAACAATGTAAAGCAATTATACTTCAATAAAGATGTTAAAAAAAAAAAAAGAATCCACCTGCCAATGCAGGAGACATGGGTTTGAGCCCTGGTCTGGGAAGATCCCACATGCCATGGAGCAACTAAGCCCCTGCGCCACAACTACTGAAGCCTGAGCGCCTAGAGCCTGTGCTCCACAACGAGATGCCACCACAATGAGAAGCCCATGCACCGCAACAGAGTAGCCCCCACTCACGGCAACTAGAGAAAGCCCGCGCGCAGCAGCAAAGACCCAGCACAGCCAAAAATAAATAAGTAAATATATTAAAAAGAGAAAAAAAACGAATGGCATTGTTTTACACATTTGCAGGTCTTATTAAAGTTTGACTTAATACAGGAATTCTGCATTCCCCTTTCTGCTTCTGCTTTCAATCTGTCAGTTTTTTTCATTGAAATACATGAAGACAATCCAGCCTCATACAATTCAGATGGTTGTGGATATTCTTTTTTTGATACTACACTAAAACTTGAGAAGAGGTAGTTTCTTAAAGTTTAGTTGCATAAATTCATTTGAATGAATCTTTTGTACTCAGTTACACTAAACTCCATTGGTTTATCTTGCACTTTGAATAGATCTTTTATTCATGCATGATTTGGCAACATCATGAATTGGTCATTTAGAAAATATTGGTTCATTGGGTTATGTGGCTCTTCCAAATGTAGCCATGGTTTATTATACAGTATCAATGTTTCACTTTTGTTAATATTACTACCCATCTAAGCAAACGAGGACACGCAAATAGTGATCTTATGTGCACACAGAAATTCCTCCTACATCCTATATGCTAGTTGAGGATTCCTTAGCCCAAGTTAAAAGGCAAATACGGTGATACTCTGTCTAAAAAGAGGTCAAAGTGATATGCCAAAAGTCTGCCTTCTCCCGTCGTATTCCTGGGGAGTTGTGGGATTGGGTGAGTGGATGTTAACAGCATATTGGCTGAATATCTTCCTCGAGCCAACTCATTGGGAGCTAGCCAGCCTATGGCTGGGCTGTCCTGGAGTCAGGTACTAGCTTCCACCCAATCAGAGACCACCAACTATGGAACCCTACCCTTCATCCATTGCCTGAGCAGAGGCCTAGGTAGCAAAACGTGTGCCCCGAGGGGACTGAACTTGATGGGAACCTTATTTTACTGGGCAATAGGAGAAACAGGTGGGAAAACCTGTTCATCTGTTATTTTGTACTTACTATTTCCTCTCTCATACTTTAAAGGCTATAATCATATAACAGTAAAAGGAAAGCTGGATAGCAAATTATAAATAAAGCTGCAGAGTTGAGGTGGGAGGGAAAGTCACCGTTAATATGTGGATCTGAAGGGCCAACAGCAGGCCACCACTGAGCTTCAGATTTAGCCCTGGGCTTTCTGGAAGCCAAGGTGAGAAGATACACAATCAGCTGCCTCACACTAATTATCAGAAAGGAAGTGCACCTGTATCTGTGAGCAACGTAGTCAGAGAATATTGCCTGCTATATCAGTAAACAAAGGATGTTGTGGCCATCAAGCCATCAGCCACTGCAGCCACCTTCTTTACGGTGCTGCAGGGGATTCAGGGTGGAGAAAACAGGATATTGGCCCCAGTTCGTTAAGGTGCATATCAAAGAAATGATTTCAATGAGCCCAGACTCCTGCATCTTCCCATGCATAGTAAAGTGCTAAATTCATTAACTTGAGATGTCTGTTTTTTCTTTAATTAACGGTAATCTTTTGATGTTCTGACTACCTGTTTTTTTGGTGCAAAAATTCCTATATATTCTGGCTCCTCCCTTACCTCTTTGGAACAGTCCCCAGAGGTATCAGAGAGGCTGAGAATAAAACATATTCTCAACTTTTAGGTTGTGCAATTTTTTTTCAGCTGACAGAGTAGAGCAAAGCCTTTCCTAACTTTGAACTCTAATGTAGTTTCTTACTTGGGATTTTATTTCAGGCAACGATGCCATAGAGTTGGCAGTACAGCCTGGTGGGTGGGAGCATAGCTTTTGTTGTCAGTTGGGTTTGGGTTTGACATATATATATTTTTAAATAAATTTATTTATTTAATTTTTTGGTTGCGTTGGGTCATTGTTGCTGCATGCGGGATTTTCTCTGGTTGCAGCGAGCGGGGGTGGGGGGCTACTCTTCATTGCAGTGTACGGGCTTCTCATTGCGGTGGCTTCTCTTGCTGCGGAGCACAGGCTCTAGGGCGTGGGCTCCAGTAGTTGTGCACAGGCTTAGTTGCTCTGCGGCATGTGGGATCTTCCTGGACCAGGGATCCAACCCATGTCCCCTGCATTGGCAGGTGGATTCTTAACCACTGTGCCACCAGGGAAGCCCCTGGGTTTGATTTTTAAAAAACTTTTAGTGCATCTTATCCTGGGCTGCAGTTTCTTCATCTGTAAAATGGTGATAATAACAGTATCTACTTATTCGAGCTGTGAAGATTCAATTAGATGAGTTGTATAAATATTAGCTATTAGTTAATCAAGAAATTTCCCACTGCTTGTCATGAGCAGTTCTAGGTGCTGGGGGTAAAGTGATGAACCAAACAAAGAAGATCTTTATCTTTAAGTAGCTTTTACTTCAGAATGGGATAAAAAGACAACAAACACGAAAAACAGGTAAATAATTGCACAGAGTACTGTGGAAAAAGCGGTACAACAAATGCAAGGATAGATTTCATTTGACTGGTTCTCGCAGTCATTTTCCAGAAAAGTCAAAGGTATAACGTTAAAACGTAACTCTGATGAGATGAATCTGTTAGGGCCTGAGGTTAATTCAGTTCTGGTGTGTAGAATTCTTCTACAGGCTATTGAGTGTGGGTTACAAGTTTGTTTTTTGCTTGTTTGAAAACTCACTTCTTCCAGCTGTGCTTTGGTGCAAGCAGTCTGAAATTGTATTGAGTAGAACCTTGAGCACACTGTACTTAACTTGCATTACATTAAATTAGTTTTATCCTCAGCACAATTACAGGTGAAAGACACTACTATTGTTCTAGCGTTGTCTTGCCCAGGGCTATAGAGCTAGGAAAAGATGCCTCCCAAAAATCTGTGGGACCACCTTTGGTTTTCTTCTTCGCCCATTACCCAGCCGTTTCTCTCCTTCGCCAGCTGCGCTTCCCAGCCAGCCCCTCGCTCGCCCCGGGCGCTCGGCTGATCAGCAACCCGGCTCACCCGCAACCCGGCTCACCCCGGGGGCGTGGTAATCGGCCCAGACCCCGCCCCCTCCCCCGCGACGGCCCGCCCTCTTTTCCCCTGACCGCCGGCTGAGAGGCCGAGCGTGCGCGCGCGCCCCCGCTCGCGGCCCAGCTCTGTCTCGGGAGCGTGCTCTGTGTGGCCGTCGCCGCCATGTTGTTGTGGTTGTGAGAAGGCGGCGGCAGCGGCAGTGGCAGAGGAGCAGCCGGTCGAGACGCTCCAGCGGCCCAGGCCCTGCCCCCCGCCGGCCCTGGCTGGGAGCCTTGTGGGGTGGCGGAGGAGGCCGTGCCGTGACGGGCCTCACCATGTCCTGCCGCCCGGTAAGGAAGGCCCCCCCCCTCCCGCCCCGTCTTCTCCGGGGGTGAGGAGGAGCTGGAGGAGGGGCGGGCCTCGGCCCAGGCGCGGCGGCTGTCACCCTCTGAGGAGGCGGCGGCGGCCGGCGGGGGGCTGCGGACGGCGTGCGTGGCCCGGGGAGGGTGGCCCGGGCGGCGGCCGCGGCCGCCAGAGGGAGGCGCGGGGAGCGGGAGATCAGCGGCCCGGCGCGGCCCGGACCCTCGGCGCGGAGGAGGCGGGGTCCAACCCGGGCAGCCTTCCTGAACTTGGTGGGGAAGGGCCCACGGGGCTAGGGGTGTGAGGCGCTACCTCGCAGCGTCCGGGGAAATGTCCGCGGACCCCCGGGAGGTGAGTGTGCGCTCCTCGCCCCGACCGGGTCTGTGGGAGTCCTCCATGGCGAGAGGCCGGAGGTCGGGGGCCACGGAGCCCCCGGGGCGAGCGGAGCGGGCCCGGGACTTGTGGGAAGGAGGAGTGGCCGCCTTACTGTGCAGCAGGGCATCACCCTGACCTGGTAGTGCTTGGGTGGGAAGGATGGTTCGGAGGCGGTTGAGAGAGCTCAGCAACACTGGTCAAACAGCTCCACGAAAGATTGCAGAGTAATTTCTCAGATGAAAATCGGGCCACTAAATGTATTGAATCCTGCTGCTTAGGACCCCTAAGATAATATTGTTGGTTGTACTTTGGGCTGGAAAACTTCCTTCAAAATAGTGGGGTAAATTTTATGGCCGTTTTAATAAACTCATCGGGGGTCTGATAGTCTCACCTGTGAGTTTTGCACATTAGCTATTGTTGGGTAATGATGGTCAGGTGTCGTCTCCAGACTGAGGCCTAAATTCTTAACCGTTTTAGTATCTTGACATACACTTTGCTATCTGACAGTATCTATTTTTTCACAACGAGGGAAAAAAAGTTGGCATGCCCTTCCAGTTGAGCTTCACCATCGTTTCTCATAATGTTGACAACAGTGCCATCGAGGCCTGGGTTGAATTAGGTGAGATGATTTTTTTTAATGTAAAGTAGTCGTGACTTGTACATGAAGAGGTGTTGGGGACCTTCCCCTTTCAGATCCAAGGCTGTTTCAGTAGGGCAAGAGACAAGACGCGTGTTGCTTTTTGCTCAGAGACCAACTAAGGTAAGGTGTGTTGGTGGCAAGCAGAAAGTCTTCTTTTCCAAGGCCTGTGACTTGGGTGGGTAGAAGAGCTTAGAGAATGACACTGTTTTGAGTAAACCCAGTACAGTATGTGTCATTTAACTAAGTTTGGAGAGTTCTAGAATTTTAGATTTGCTCCCTATAAAGGCTTCTTTCAGCTCTAATTACTTTCCTCATTTTCAGGTGGCCCTGAGCTGTTCGAGTGACCAGCACACTGGTGCAGCCCCACTTGTAGTTAGTTAATGGCAAGCCATAGGAGAACCGAGGTTTTCCCTGCTTGTAGGCCAGGTTTTTTTAGTTCAGTCCTTACCTAATTAAATACCAGTTGTCGGAAATAATATGGACTGCCTGAAATGCTGATTCCTGGGCCTCACGCAGGACCTGGTGAATTAAAATCTCTGAGGGTGGGGCCTAGGAATCCATCCTTACAAAACTCCCTGAATGATTCTGGTCAGCCAGGTTTGTGAACTTGTGCTTTAGATCACTTTTGGTATTCCAAAAGATTTCCACTAATTACGACTCCTGAGAGTGTTTTTAATTGTTTATACAATTTCAGAGGTATGGAGGAGGGGGAAGCCTGAGAGATAAAACTGAAAATTGAGCATCTCTTAAAATATAATGGATTTATGTAGGGGAAACAGATTTGTTGCCAAAAATTATTTGTGCAGGTTCTGAGGAACACACTTGATAAAATTAGAGGCTGCTTGACTGGAGGTATATCCAGAGATACAATGAGGAATCCAGAGGAAGGAAGCAGAGAGGGAGAGGCAGTAAGTCTGCTTCTGGCCCACAAAGAGCTCCACTGAAGGTGCTTCCCAGCATCATGATTGCTCCTACACCATCTGATTCAGTTTCTAGTAAAGTGTGGGTAGGGCAGGTGAATTAGCAGTCATTTGAGACAAGGGTTGTGAACCAGGCAGGTTTACTGTGGACTGTGAAAAGTTGTTGAAATATGCCTGAGGCCCTGAGGACTGGTAAAGTCAGTTTTAAAATCTGTTGCAGTTTTGGTTAACACCTTCTATGGTAAAGTGGAGTGCTGAGTTACCAAAGGAAGTAGTCATATTGCAGAGGGGGTGTGGTGAGGTTTGTTACAAGTTTGGAAGAGTTGGAAGAAAATGTTACAGTTGTATAGAGCAGTGAAGGAGTTTGCTAAATATCCTGTTAAATCATAGTGTAGTATTGTTAGAGAAGTACACCTAGTTGTCCACTGCAAGAGCCAGAGGCCATGTTTGTTTTGTTCTTTGGTGTCTCCAGTAGCTAGCATAGTTCCCAGCATATACTGTGCTCTCAGATATTTGTCGAGTAAATGAATAGTATTGAGATGGGAAAAAGAACAGTTTTGGTGGTTGATAACAATGTTTGTTATTAAAAGTTACTTGATCATTTGCATTGGATTAAAGAGTGAGCTTTTTAGTCCTTGTGGTTTGGAACTTTGAGATCCCATCAAGAGATTCTGTTTTCTAAAGACTGCTATTGCACACTATCCTGTTCTCTAGTTTTTGGGTCGTAAATGTGCCTTAATATTTTTTTTGTGTGTGTATGTGTTTCTTAATTATTTTAGGTATTGGTGTTTTTTTTTTTTAAGCGCATTTTGTTAGATGCAGAGGTATTTAGAATAATGGGAAGCTGTAGATTGGCAGAGATTGTGTCATTAATTTGACTCTGTGACTGCTGTTAGGAATGTCGCTTCTCTGGACCTCAGTTTTCTTATCAATCTACGATTAAAGGCCTGTACTTGTTGACCTCAAGTAGTTTCTCCAGCCTGAATTTGGAAATCTTTAATAATTTGTAATTGTTACTTAGTATTAATCTCATATAGGTAGATGAACCTTTTAATTAAAAAAAAACTGAAAAAAGAACATTCTGTTTTGAATTCTGCTTTTGACTTATGGATTTTAGACATTGTTCAAAAGTGCTCTGGAAATTGAGCTCATGTTGCAAGTATTATGCAGAAACAACATGCTTATGCTGTTGTAATTAACTTAGTGTTGAAATCAAAATGGATTTCACATAGGGAACTTCAAAATTTAGTGTGAAGCCACAAGATTAAGAATGGTTCGGGGGAAGTTTGTGTAATTTATGTGGTCAGCTGTTTCTTACAGACCACCCAATTTTGTAATTTTCTGTGGTGAATTTATATGTAATTTTATAATCAGTGAAACTTAAGACAAAGCACGAGATTAAATACATATCCAGTTGAATTAGGATTCCCAATAATTTTAGAGGCTAGAAAATTGTTAATATTCATTGTTATTTTTAATTTTAATTTCATGCTTGTATCTTCACTTTTGCGCCTAGAACCTTAACATACCTTTTAAATTCACATTTGTATCAGATGTTCAAAGTGAAAACTATTGTAGCATGGCATTGGATGACCAGTAAGTCCTGGGTTCAAGCCTGGGTTGTGCTTCTCATTAGCTGTATTGTTTCTGGCAAACCACATAACCCTTCTGAGCTTCAGTTCCTTCATTAGTAAAAGGAAGAAGAGCAAATTCTCTGTTTATATCAACCTGTCAGTGAGGATCAAATGGAGTGGTGTATATGAAAAGCAATCTAAAAATGTAAGGGGATGATAATGGAGTCATATTGTATTAGAATCCTATTTTCCTGGAAGAGTTGGCTTGTGGAGCAGTGGTAAAATCTGGTATCTGCTGTCAAGTGCAGAATTTACTAATATCTCTGGTAAAGCAACAACAAAATGTCTGTACTCTGCCTGGAGAAACCTTTTAGCAAGCACTTGTACCAGTCTGCCAATAGAAATGGTCACAGTGTTTCAAGAAACTTCAGAGGGATCTGGGAGTCTTACATTTGTGCCCAGGTTTGCACTTGGAGTAGACTTGCTAGATTTCACACATTTTGTTATGTTAGAACGGTGGTAGAAAGTGGAAGGGTCAAGGAGTTTAGTACATTCTGTGTAAAGTTTTAGGGCTCTGTTTTCTAAATGGCAGGTGGCAACGTCATAGGGTAGTGAAATCAATGTGGTGATTTCTAAAAACTAGAAAATATCAGCACATCAGAAATGGTAAAAATAATTATTGATTTGGGAAACTTTTGTTGTTTTATACATTTATATATGTGTATTGAGTTGCAACATAAAATGTATTTTTTCTTTTCTTTTTTTTTTGTTTTTCTGCACCGCATGTCTTGCGGGATTTTGCTTCCCCAACCAGGGATCAAACCTGTGCTCCCTGCAGTGGAAGCATGGGGCCCTAACCACTGTACTGCCAGGGAATTCCCTTGTCTGGACTTTTAAAATACATGTGCTATTGTTTCCTTAGGCTAAATTCCTAAAAGTGGGCTTACCTGGCAAAGGGTTTTTTTTTTTTTTTTTTTTTTTAAATTTTTGGCTGCGTTGGGTCTTCGTTGCTGCACCCAGGCTTCCTCTAGTTGTGGCGAGCGGGGGCTACTCTTCATTGCGGTGCGCGGGCTTCTCACTGCAGTGGCTTTTCTTGTTGTGGAGCACAGGCTCTAGGCGCATGGGCTTCAGTAGTTGTGACACACGGGCTCAGTAGTTGTGGCCTGCAGGCTCTAGAGCGCAGGCTCAGTAGTTGTGGCGCACGGGCTTAGTAGCTCTGCGGCATGTGGGATCTTCCCGGACCAGGACTTGAACCCGTGTGTCCTGCATTGACAGGCAGATTCTTAACCACTGAGCCACCAGGGAAGCCCCGGGTTTTGTTTTTTAAATTTGAATATACTCAGGGCACCCTCTAGATAGGATGCTATTTTAAAGTCTCAGCAAGAGAATATCAGTGTCCAATTCCATGTATTCTTTTTTTTTAATTGGGGTAAAATTGCTTTACAATATTGTGTTAGTTTCTGCTGTACAATGAAGTGAATCAGCTATATGTATGCATATATCCCCTTCCTCTTGGACCTCCCTTCCACCCACCCATTTAGGTTGACACAGAGCACCGAGCTGAGCTCCCTGTGCAATTCCATATATTCTTGCTAGTGATTTACTACCTTTTAGCTTGTTGGAGTTTAAAATAGTTTGGGAATAGTTTTCCTTTGTTCTTTTTTCAGCATCAGATCTTAGCCTCTACAGCTTAACTGTGGAAGGGGCAGGTAAAAATGAAAGTGCAGTGATAGGGACTACTTTAGACCAATGGTCTGTAAACTTTTTGATTGCTCATCCCAACAGTAAAAAAAAAATTTGAGTATTAATGTTCAATCCTTAAGTATTTAATTTACAAATAATATGTATAGTAACTGGTTATTTTGTACCTTATACAATATAAACAAAAAAATTAACAAGGATGAGAATTAAAAATAAAGTTCAAATATCTTTCTTGTTTACCCCAGTGGAGCTATCTTGGGTACTCCTTGAAGTGTACTATACTCTACTTTGGACGTAACTGCTTTCGACGCTTAAGATTTAACGTTGGGCTTTTATGGTTGACTGTTTTTGGGCCTTTCCACTAATTGTGCAGATGGTCCAGCCTAGTTGGATTATGATAGTCTTTAAAGTGTCCCATGCTGTTCAGAGTCACATCCTCAGTAAGTGCAAACATAAACCTTGCTCATAAAGCATCAGTTTGATACCTTTTGTCATTGTTGACGTGGCTGAATTGAAAAGGGCAAATCATAGGATAGGAAACAGTCTAAATAATTAGTCTACTTCTTTTAGATATGAAGAACTGATATTGTGTAGAGTATATTTTTAAAAGTCTATGCTTTATGGAAAGCAGTTTGGTTATAACATTTTTGTTTTCTAAGAGGTTAGGTCTGGGCTTCCCTGGTGGCGCAGTGGTTGAGAGTCCGCCTGCCGATGAAGGGGACATGGGTTCGTGCCCCGGTCCGGGAAGATCCCGCATGCCGCGGAGCGGCTAGGCCCGTAAGCCATAGCCGCTGATCCTGCGCATCTGTTGCCTGTGCTCCGCAACGGGAGAGGCCCGCGTACCGCAAAAAAAAAAAAGTCTTGGAGACTGAAAAAATTGCTCCGTACTTGCTTTCCTTTGCTTGCAAAATACCACAATTAACCTTTCACTCTAACTCCATTTGGAAGAGCCTGAGTCAGTAACTTTTAAAAAATGCTTTCTTGGGTTGAAACTTTCCCTGATGAATCTTAGATTAAAAGGTAACTTTTTTCCTTAAGTTTGAATAAGTTACTTTTGATTTGCCCCTTTCCTCCCCGCTGTAAGTTATGAAATCAGAAAATGGTGTTTTTGCACTACAAAAATGAGTCTCCCTCTCACTTCCCATCATGGAGAATTTAATTTCAGTTATTTTATATGGGTCGATATCAGAGAAAGATAATATTGAAATCTTAGATATTGTGAAAAGAGCAACCTTAGCGATTATTTTTTGCTAAAGAAATTTTTTTTGCCAGTTAAAAGATAATTTATACTGAAGGGGATTGCTATATACAGTATTTTGGGAAAAGGGCCAGGTATCCCTTTTTACCTTAGGTAGCATGATTTATAAGGTGCTGTCACATACATCTTCTTAGATCCTCATAAGGATTTGAAAGCATCATTTAATCAGGGATGTTGTGACTCCTTTGAGGCCACATGCCTAGTGTTTGACATCATATTTAAAGAGGTAGACTGTAATCCCTGCAGAAGTAGGTACTGATGGCTATTCTCCTTCACTCCTCAGCACTTTATATACTGCCTGGTACAAAGTAAGCTATCAATATTTATGGACTAACTGTTTGAACTCGTACATATATATTTACATGTGTAAATAAGTTATAGCATTGTAAAACCAATACATCATTTTCTATAGTTAGATTTTTCGTTCATCTGATGTGCACAGAAAATGTTTTTGTGGGAGAGGTCATTAACTTTACCATCAGCCTTTCAGATATCCTCTTTCTTTCTCTTAAGGATAGACTCATGGTGACAAAAAAATTAGTCTTGATGTAATTCTTTTCACTGTGTGTGTCCCTCCTACTGGCAAGACTGTGTGTGTGTGTATATATGTATGTGTATATTTATTTATATAGTAGTTTCCTATTTAAAAAGGAAACATACTCATTAGTTAGTCGTTGGGTGTATAGTGGTTCTTGAAACGTGGACTTCATGGTTTGCCATAGGGTGAATGAAAAGGAGCAAGTATGATTTCTCTCACTTGTCTTACTCTTTCCAGTTGCCTGTACACGTGGTTTTGGTTTACTCTGAAAACACTGAAAAAAAAAAGTTAGTCTTCTGAAGAAGCTGGTATTTTATTCCCCTTTGGTCTGCTGAACTTAAAATCATGTTTAGTAAGTGAACTAATATACTTCTATATATAAGAGAGACCCTGTAAAGACAAGAATGGAAATATTAATAGTGATTAATTTTTGGCTGGGATAGTGACCATTTTCTGCTTCATATTCTTTGTAGTTTCCCAATTTTCTGTAATGAACATGTATTATTACTCTTATAATTAGGAAAAGGCTGCTATTTTAAAGTACATTTTAATATCCTTAGTTTTCTTTTTTTTTTGGCTGTGTTGGGTGTTCGTTGCTGCGTGCAGGCTTTCTCTCGTTGCGGCGAGAGGGGGCTACTCTTCATTGCAGTGCATGGGCTTCTCGTTGCGCTGGCTTCTCTTGTTGTGGAGCACAGTCTGTAGAGTGCACGGGCTTCAGTAGTTGTGGCTTGTGGGCTCTAGAGCTCAGGCTCAGTAGTTGTGGTGCACAGGCATAGTTGCTCTGTGGCATGTGGGATCTTCCCAGACCAGGGATCGAACCTGCGTCCCCTGTATTGGCAGGTGGATTCTTAACCACTGCACTACCAGGGAAGTCCCTGTCCTTAGTTTTCATTGGCTGGCTTATGAAGGTTTAAGTCATAGTCACCATTGAGGAAGTGGGTTGTGGTCTTCCCTGGTGGTCCAGTGGTTAAGATTCCGCACTTGCACTGCAGGGGGTGCGGGTTCACTCCCTGGTTGGGGAAGTTCTGCATGCTGTGGGGTGTGGCCAAAGGAAAAAAAAAAATAGAGGAAGGAAGTGGTTCCTTAACTGACTCCAGTTCCTAAGCAGAGTGGCAGCTGTAGGAAGTGGTATGGGAAAATGGGGCAAGCAAGCTGATTTGAACTTTCTTATTGTAATTTCCACTATGACTGAGACAGTCTGGGCTTTGGTCACAGTTAAACACAAGACCTCCATCTAATTTTACTCTTCCTAATGAGCTGTTTGAGAATTATGAAACCTTAAAAAGAAAAATCAGATCCTATGTACTGTAAACACAGGACTTGGCCTGAATTCCCAGTTTGCTTGCTGATATGCCATGTGGACTTGCCATGTGGAGCAAGAACTGTAGCTGTGTGTGTGTGTGTGTGTGTGTGTGTGTGTGTGTGTGTGTGTGTGTTTAAAAATATCAAGTAGGTGGAGAACAGTATGGAGGTTCCTTAAAAAACTAAAAATAGAAGTACCATACAACCCAGCAATCCCACTACTGGGCATATACCCTGAGAAAACCATAATTCAAAAACAGTCATGTACCACAATGTTCATTGCAGCTCTATTTACAATACCCAGGACATGGAAGCAACCTAAATGTCCAACGGTAGATGAATGGGTAAAGAAGATGTGGCACATATATACAATGGAATATTACTCAGCCATAAAAAGAAATGAAATTGAGTTATTTGTAGTGAGGTGGGTGGACCTAGAGTCTGTCATACAGAGTGAAGTAAGTCAGAAAGAGAAAAACAAATACTACATGCTAACACATATATATGGAATCTAAAAAAAAAAGGTGATGAAGAACCTAGGGGCAGGAGAGGAGTAAAGACGCAGATGTAGAGAATGGACTTGAGGACACGGGGAGGGGGGAGGGTAAGCTGGGACGAAGTGAGAGAGTGGCATGGACTTATATATACTACCAAATGTAAAATAGCCAGTGGGCAGCAGCCGCATAGCACAGGGAGATCAGCTCGGTGCTTTGTGACCACCTAGAGGGTGGGATAGGGAGGGTGGGATAGGGAGGGTGGGAGGGAGGGTAATGCAAGAGGGAAGAGATAGGGGGATATATGTGTATATATAGCTGATTCACTTTGTTATAAAGCAGAAACTAACCATTGTAAAGCAATTATACTCCAACAAAGATGTTAAAAAAAAAATCAAGTGGGACTATAGCAACTCAGATGTGATACTGATTTTGTACATGTAATTTGAACTGGAATATACTTAGATAAATGACTTATTTTGGCAGTAGAGTCTCATTGGGGTTTTGGTGTTAATGTACAGCTGGGAGTTGAGCCACTGTAAGTTTATTTACTCATTTATCTGTTGATATTTTAGGAACGTCTATGTAATACATCCTTTAGAGTTTAAGTGATAGAGTTTAGGTAGAGCCTGGGCTTTTGCTGTTTATTGCATGTTATAGTGACTTAAATGCTGTGTAAATATTCAGAATGTTAGATTTCTGGGGTAGAACTCTTTTTAACTATCTGCCCTTACTTTATTATTTTATTTTAGTTTTTATTTTTGTTTGTTTTTTACGGTACGCGGGCCTCTCACTGTTGTGGCTTCTCCCGTTGCGGAGCACAGGCTCTGGACGCGCAGGTTCAGCGGCCATGGCTCACGGGCCCAGCCGCTCCGCGGCACGTGGGATCTTCCCGGACCAGGGCACGAACCCGTGTCCCCTGCACCGGCAGGCGGACTCTCAACCACTGTGCCACCAGGGAAGCCCTACTTTATTATTTTAAAGAATAAGATTAAAGTTGAAGAACAATCAAGGTAATAAAGGTAGGTGCTAATATAAATTTATAGAGGTTTTTAGTTAAAAATATTATAATAAAGATATATGGGCTTGTCAAAAAAAAAAATACCCTGTAGAAGTCGATAAAGGCCATATTCCTCTGTTCCAAAATTCCACAATCTTGGCTTTCTTTTTTTTAAAAGTAAAATTTAAATATTTCAAAATTTAGAAAAATATGGAGAATAATTTAATAATCACCATGTACCTAATTTAAAAGATGTTGATTTAGATTTAATAGATGTTGACGTCTTGTAAGATTTGCCTGAAAGGTGTATTTATATTTGTTTTTAAAAATCAAAATATATAGTTTGGAGTCCCTTTTGCATTCATCTTAGATCCTGTTTCCATTATCCAGAGGTGGTTTTACTCTCTTAGCCCATGCTCTTTTATCTTTCCAACAAATGTCTCTGTGTATTTAACATTTAGTATTATGGTGTTTCAAATGTGTGTGGTACCTTAGTGTATATATTCTGTTTGAAAAGCTTGAAATTTATCTGTGTTGATACATGTATATTTACTTCACTTAAAAGCTGTTAGCTTAATAGCTATTCAGTTGTATGAATAGAATGCAATTTTAGTCCCCTATTAATAGTTGTTTTCAGTTAATATATAGATCTTAAAATTTCCCTTTAGTAGGATCAAACTGTACGTGCTTATCTACAATTTGTTTTTTTCTCAGTAATGTACTACAGACATCTTACTGTATCACAAAATATAGATTTACTTCATTTTTAAGGACTGTAGTTTTTTAAAACTTTTTATAGGCATGCTACAATTATTTATCCAGTCCTTTACTGATGGACATCTAGGGATTTTTTTTTTTTTGGCATTTTTTCCCCTTATTACAAAAAGTGCTGTCTCTCATGGATATTCTAGCACTTTATACTTTTGAACAACGGTAGGATAATTTCCACAGAAATAATTTTGCAGAGTAAATTTTGGGGGAATAGAATTGCATGCAATAAATATTGATGCTTTTATATTAAAATCTAAACCAATACGTGTATTTGTAACTTTCTTATTCCTGGTCTGTTCACTTAGGTATGTTCAAAATGGGTGCTATGTAAGAGGCGCTGAGATGGATAGCTTTGTAATATAAAGCAGCTAACATGTTAAAATTGCATAGTAGAAACTAGGAGGAGTCCCAGCTTTATATAGGTGAGGCACATAGAGCTGTGTTCGGGGAATAGTTTTAGTTTTGCTAGCACAGAATAGAGGATTCAAAAATAAGTTTGTAAAGTGCTATAAATTAATCAAATCCTTAAATTACTTGATATTTCTTTTTTTTTTTTTTTTTTTTTTGGCGGTACGCGGACCTCTCACTGCTGTGGCCTGTCCCATAGTGGAGCACAGGCTCCAGACGTGCAGGCCCAGCGGCCATGGCTCACGGGCCCAGCTGCTCCGCGGCACATGGGATCCTCCCGGACCGGGGCACGAACCCACGTCCCCTGCACTGGCAGGCGGACTCCCAACCACTGCACCACCAGGGAAGCCCCTTGAAATTTCTTTTACTTGCTGTACTGAGCCCTTTTAGGCTGAGATCAAAGGCAGTTTTGGTGAAGATGTGTTTGGTGGTAGTGCGCATGATCGGGAGCAGGCAAAGATTAGAAAGCAGTGAAGAATCTGTACTGTACTCAGAATTAGGTAATAAGGACCTGAATTAAGGTGGTGGCAAGGTGGTAATTTAGATAGCTAGATTAAAGTAGAGGGTTGTTGGTTGATACCCTAAAGGAAATACACAAATTTGAATGGGAGGTTAGTGGCAAGGATTCAGAGTTGGTGGGTTTTGGGTCTCAGAGAATAGTGATAGTATAGAAATATGGAATTGGGAGGGGGAGCTGGTTTTGGAAAAGGACAAAAATGAAACCCTTCACACGTTTACCATTGAGGCCAGGGTATAGTAGTAAAAATGTCCTGCAGGAGCTTGGAGATAGAGAACTTGAGGCAGGAAGAAAGGTAGGCCTTATCTGGATGAGATCTTGAACCTAGAAGAGCCAGAGATTGAGGCTCACATTTAGGGGAGTGGGAGAAGATTGAATTTTAAGAAAACCTGTTAAAATTAGGTTAATGAGGCATAGTGGAGGCCAAGGAGATTTCCAAACGAGTGATAATTAAATTTGAGTGAAATGGGAAACAATGGGATTTGGTGATCCATACTAGTCATCCATCATTTTCTTAGGTTAATTTTAGCATAATAAGGGGTGAGGAGTGGGGGATGAGACAGCATGTATGGAACCTGTGTTGTTCAATAGAACTTTCTCTGATTCCTTCTGACATTCGATAACTGCTGTTCAGTACATATTGAGCACTTGAAATTTCGCTAGTTTGACCAAGGAACTGTTGGGTTGGCCAAAGTTTTTGGTTTTTAAGTAAAAATAAAAGACATTTTTCATTTTCACTGAGAACTTTATTGAACAAGATATTCACCCTTTTGGTCCACTACCTTCTGCCATTTTTCAGACAACTTCATAATTCCATCTTCCCAAAACTTTTAATCTTTTTGAGCAAAGAACTGTTCCAGGTGCCTTTTACAGTCTTCTAGGGAATTGAAATTTTTTCCATTAAGAGAATTTTATAAAGACAGAAATAAATGGAAATCCAAACGTGCAATGTCTGGTGAATACAGCGGATGAATCAGAATTTCCCAGCCAAGCTGTAACAGTTTTTGCCTGGTCACCAAAGAAACATGCAGTCTTGCGTTATCCTGATGGAAGATTGTGTGTTTTCTGTTGACTAATTCTGGACGCTTTTCGTCGAGTGCTGCTTTCAGCTGGTCTAATTGGGAGCAGTACTTGTTGGAATTAATCATTTGGTTTTCCAGAGGAGTTCGTAATAGAGGACTCCCTTCCAGTCCCACCATATACACAGGCATCACCTTCTTTGGATGAAGACCAGCCTTTGGTGTGGTTGGTGGTGGTTCATTTCACTTGCCCACGATCTCTTCCTTTCCACATTATTGTACAGTATCCACTTTGCATTGCCCGACACAGTTTGTTTTGAAAACGGAACGTTTTCATCACATTTAAGTAGAGAATCAAATGCGGAAATACGGTCAAGAAGGTTTTTTTTTGCTTAACTTGTGTGAAATCCAAACATCAAAGTGATTAACATAACCAGGCTGGTGCAAATGATTTTCATCGCTTGATTTGGATATTTTGAATATGTCAGCTATCTCCCATGTGGTATAACGTTGATTGTTCTCAATGTCTCGATTTGATCACTATCAACTTCAACTGGTCTACCCGACCATGGAGCATTGCCCAGCGAGAAATCTCCACCACGAAACTTCTCAAACCACTTCTGACACATTTGATCTGTCACAGCACCTTCTCCATACACTGCACAAATCTTTTTTTGCGTTTCAGTTGCGTTTTTACCTTTCTTGAAATAATAAAGCATAATATGGCAAAAATATTGCTTTTTTCTTCCATCTTGAATATTAAAACAGCTACACAAAAATTCACCAATTTTGATAAGTTTTTTTTTTTTTTTTTTAATTTTCAGCTGTGTTGGGTCTTCGTTGCTGTGCGCGGGCTTTCTCTAGTTGTGGTGAGCTGGGGCTACACTTCGTTGCAGTGTGCAGGTTTCTCATTGCGGTGGCTTCTCTTGCTGCAGAGCACGGGCTCTAGGGCGCGTGGGCTTCAGTAATAGTGGCGCGCGGGCTTAGTTGCTCTGTGGCATATGGGATCTTCCCGGACCAGGGATCGAACCCGAGTCCCCTGCGTTGGCAGGTGGATTCTTAACCATTGCGCCACCAGGGAAGTCCCAAGTTTTGTTTTTTTTTTTTTTTTTTTTTTTTTTTTTACTGTACCCTGATACGACAGGTGTCACAATACAGTAACAACATTGTTTTGAATGAAGTTAAAGACAACTAAGTGCTACTAGAGCCATCCCAATAAATTAAAAATTTTTAATTTTAATTAATTTAAATTTAAATAGCCACATGTGGCTAATGGCTACATGTTGGACGGCACAGATTATGGACTGTTAAAATGAAACAGTGATGTAGATTAGCAGGAGGAGGAGATCTCAGGATAAAGTAGAAGCATTTCGTTATTTAAAAATTTTGTTGCAGTGCTATCAAAATTGTGTTGGAATTACATATTTTAGTGCAAACCAGATTTTTGCATTTTTATGTTCAGTGCTGGCTATAATTAATTGACAACTCTTTTCTATATGGAAGATCAAAATTAATTTTAAGAGAATTATGGTCTGAAATTTTTTCATGATGTCCCTTCCCTTTTTTTCTTCTGTCTTGCTTTTTAAAGATAATAATTCAAATTTTATAATTTATAATTCAAATTTTACCCAATATCTTTTGAGACATTTGGATCTCTATTTTCTCCAATTAAAAGTAACTGAAAATTTCTGTTTTAGAAATCTCATTGGGGAGAGAGGGAATACCAGCTATACTTTAAACAAATCAATATCTTAGATATTTTATGGCTTGAGAAATGGTTTGCTTTGAGAATGATTTATGGTTTAAATTTGAATATTTGATAATACATGAGAGAACCTTTCTTACTAGGCTTACCTAAATGCACTTTGCAAGAAGAAAAATTAAGTGTAAATGGAAGAACCCATTCACAAACAGTGCTAATTATGTGATTCCATTTCTATAAAGTTAAAAAAATAAGACAAAACTGATAGATGGCAACAGAAGTCAGAATAATGGTTATTTTTGGTAGTGAGCATAAGGGAGACTATAGGGTTGTTAATGTTCTGTATCTTGATCTGGGTGGTAATTTCATGGTTTTCTTTATGAGAATCATTGAGTTGTATACTTATATAAACTTTTTTGTATGTATGTAACACTTCAGTTTTAAAACTTTTACCGCCTCACAAAATTTTAATGAACATAATTAGCTGAGTTTGTCTTTCTTTAGCTTTTTAATTTTTCTGCTATGTCTGTCCATACGTGAATACACTTAATGATGAAACCTATTTTGTCTTTTAAAATTACGATCTAAAACATGCAGAAGGGTGCATAAAAAATGTATAGCTTAATGAATTTTTAAAATGAGTATATTGGAGAGACGTCTCTTGTGGTCCAGTGGTTAAGACTCTGCTTCCACTGCAGGGGGCATGGGTTCGATCCCTGGCCTGGAAACCAAGATCCCGCATGCCTTGTGGCGTGGCCAAAAAAAACTACATTGGAGGGTTTTTTTGTTGTTGTTCATTTGTTTTAGAGTATGTCGTACCTATGTCTGTAAGAAGGGAAGGAGTTGATAGAGGGCGAGAATTTTTGAAGAGAACAAAGTTTTGAGGATTCTCAGAATACCATATCTTTGCCTTGGCTCTTCCTTTACTATCCCCTTGGGCAAATCATTTAACTTAATTTGGGTCTCAGATTTTTCTATACATTGGGGATCATACCTAACCTTCTTTGCAAGGTGACTGGTGCAATTCAAAATTATAGGAACATAGAATAATATTACTAGATAGCCCTTTAGGCTTGAATTCAGGTCTCTGACCTTACAGAACAGAATTGTGATGTGAAAAGATAAAATGATTTGTACAAGGACACACAGCTGGTGATTATTAAGATTATTCATTTACATTGGCTTAAAAATTTCTGAGGCTTTTAAGTATGCTAGGCACTATTCTAAGCAATTTACATGTATTAAGTTGTTTAATTGTCTAGGATTATTCCCAGAGGTAGGTATAATTATTCCAATTTTACTGATGAGGAAATTGAGGCAAAATGGGGTTAAGTAACTTGCCCAGGTAGTTGCGTTCTTTGCTATACTGCCTAGCTAAGTGAAAGCACTTAAGGATTTTAGGCAAATATTAAGATTTTTTAATAATGTTTTACAGATTTTGTGAAGTAAAATTTTGGTTTTTGAACCAAAATTAGAAAAAGGAACCTCATTTGTTGTGACTATCATGATTATGGAAAAGATTGATGTTAATACTTACTGTTTGGGTTTTATTCTGTCCTTGACAAAGCTCATTTTCTTCTTAAAATGACTAGGATGTAAACACTAGGTAGTTTTCTTTTAAAAATAGATTTGTTTTTTTAATCCTAAGTCAGTTTATTTCTACTTTACAAATACTGTCTAGATTTCTAGGCAAAATGTTAATGGAAGGGAGTTTTCAGACTTGGAGGCAGATCTAATAAGGTTTAGTGTTCCTGTATCGGTTGTTTCAGCAGCATCTGGTCCTTGTTTTCAGGACAATAATACAGATTCTGTAAAAATTTATTTTAGACTAAGGTATAACTTACATACAGTAAAACTCACCCTTTTTGAGTACAGTTCTGCAAGTTTTGGAAACACATGATCAACACTAATCAAGATATAGAAGAGTTCCATCACCTCAAATTGTCTTTGGCAACTACTGATCTGTTTTGTCGCTATAGTTGTCTTTTCCAGAATTTCGTATAAATGGAATCATGCAGTATGTAACCTTTTGAGACTGGCTGCTTTTATTTAACATAATGCACTTTGAGACATCCATAGTTTGTGTATCAGTGATTACTTTTTATTGCCGAGTAGCATTCCATTGTATGGATGTACCACAGTTTGTATATTCACGTTCCAAGTTCATTTGGGTTGTCCAGTTTGTTTATTTTTGGCTGCGTTGGGTCTTCGTTGCTGTGCGTGGGCTTTCTCTAGTTGCAGGGAGCGGGGGCTACTCTTTGTTGCAGCGTGCAGGCTTCTCATTGCGGTGGCTTCTTTTGTTGCAGAGCACGGGCTGTAGGGCTTGCAGGCTTCAGTAGTTGTGGCTCACAGGCTCTAGCAGTTGTGGTGCACGGGCTTTGTTGCTCCGCGGCATGTGCGATCTTCACGGACCAGGTCTCGAACCCGTGTCCCCTGCATTGGCAGGGGGATTCTTAACCACTGTGCCACCAGGGAAGTCCTGGTTGTCCAGGTTTTGATAACTACAAATAAAGCTGCTATCAAAGTATTCACACACGTGTGTGTATGCCCATGTATGTGTTTTCTTATGGTTTAAAAAAATATATGGTGCCTAGAGCTTTTTTAACTTTATTATGGAACCTGAAAAAGCTTGTAATTTTCACAGAATTTTGTTAATTGCTTAGTAAACTTCACCCCCCAGAAATTTCACTCTGGAATGAGAATAATTTGTTATACAAATAATCTTACAGTGTAAACTGTAAATAATGAGAATTTTTTAAAATTAAGGAAGTAGGCACATGTACTTAGTGGATATATTTACTTATCAAACTCCTTAGTGCATAATGTCATATTTTGTTTTTAGTAGCTCTTGAATTGTGAATCTTTGACTTTCTTTTGTTCCTCTAGCTAGCAGAATGGTTATATAATTGGTTATAAAAAGTCTATAAGTAAAACAGGTTTAGCACTACAGAGTTCCCGCAAGATAGCTGGAAGTATTAATATTGGTTGCCAGTTTCATGTAAACAAGTCATAAAACTTACAGTTTATGGTTGATTAGCTACTTGAATTAAATTATCCTCTTTTTTTTTTCTCTGTAGTGAACTTTCTTTTTCTAGCAATATGAGGGCAAGAAAAAGAGGTGTAGGAGCTTTTATCTTGGGAAAGAAATTGCAGGCAATTTTTGCAAGTTAATGTTTCAGGGTTCTGATTCTGACCCTGCAGAGGACTTCAGAGACTGTAGGTGGTATATGACATCTTCGAGAATAGTATGTGTGTGTTTCTTTTGATTAGTCTTAGAATTAGATTAGTTTAAGCCTTTTGGATACTGTGATGAGGTACTTGGTACACAGAGCTACAGAGCTTCTTTCAGCAATGTACATTTCTTCTGAGTTAAGATATTTAGAAAACTGAATGTTGTGTTTAGAACCAAGAGACATTACACTTCAAATATGAACATTTGGTTAAGGGGATATCTCACTTGTAGGCCATCATGTTTCTAGCTATTTCCCATGGAAATATCCATCCGGAGATGCCCACTCTTGACAGTAATGGGGATTGCAGATTAACAGTTTGTTTTCTGTATGTGGTTGTTTGCTAGTAGCAAGACTTAGGTTCTTTACTTTTCCTAAGACTACAATATTGGTGATTCAAGTTGAGAATTCCAGGATAGAGTTGCCAAAATTAGAAATATTGGAGTATGGAGGTAGCAACCATGGGATCAGTATTACGAATAAAATTTTAATTAGCTGTATTAGTTGCACACTAAATTTTCACTGCTACCTAGTGAAGTAGGCAGGGCAGGCTGTACTATTACTCTCACTTTACAGGTGAATAAATTGTGTTTCAAAGCTGTCAGAACTTGTCTGAGGTTGCACTGCTAGTGAATAGCTGAATTAGAACTTCAGTCCAGGTCTTCTAATAACAAGTTGGATGTTCTTTCCACTATTGCAGTTTAGTATGGTGAAGAGCTCAGGCTTGGGTTTTAATCTTGGTTTTAGCACTAGTACCCTGTGATCCTAGGCAAATTCCTTAACTTCTCCTTGCCTCAGATTTCTCAATTTTAAAATGGGGATAACAGTGCACTTGGGGCTTTAATTAGGATTCGGCAAATGCTTACAACAGTAGCTAGCCAATAGTAAGCACTCCATATATGCCGGTTGTGGTCGTTGCTACTGTTACTACAGTGATAACACTGCTTCTTTCCCTGAAGGCATTATAACTGTCCATTACTTTTTTTTTTTTTTTTTTTTTTGTGGTACGCGGGCCTCTCACTCTTGTGGCTTCTCCCGTTGCGGAGCACAGGCTCCGGACGCGCAGGCTCAGCGGCCATGGCTCACGGGCCTAGCTGCTCCGCGACATGTGGGATCTTCCCGGACCGGGGCACGAACCTGTGTCCCCTGCATCGGCAGGCGGACTCTCAACCGCTGCGCCACCAGGGAAACCCCATTACTTTATTTAGAGCTAGGAGCTTTTGCATTCCTGCTCCATGGAACTACTTAAGTTGCATTACACACACCCTTCCCCCATTCCCAGTGTTTTACCTTCTCAAAACGAAGAAATACAAAAATTTATTAGTGGGTTCATCTAAAAAGATACAAAAATAGATTTTTCCCTTTAGAGATATTTGATGAGCCTTCAGAGAATTCCTGGGTATCTCAAACTTTTGTTAACTTGAGAATTCTTCAGCTAGTTTACCTGATACAGAAAAAGATAACTTTTCCTTTGTCAAGAGCATGAAAAACTTTTAAATGTACCCATTTGCATAACATCTACTTAAAGTTATCAGGAGATTTTACAGGGCATTTTTGGACACTTGCACAGAAGAGAATCTTTTAACATGATACTATGTAAACCTGCTTGGGTTATTCATTCCTTCTTTTACTGAAACATGTGAGTGGCTTGCTTGGATATGTATCTGTGTCCTTTCTTTGATAAACACCTGAGGGAGTCTTTGGAAATGCAGTGTTTTGGCCACTATTTCAGCTCTGCAGAAATATGGTTTCATGATAAACACAACAAAAAGCACATTGGCAGCAGTCCAGAAGCTGACTCACCAAGGAGTAATGATAGACACTTTGAAGGCAATGGCCTATCCCAGGGTCCTATTTCAAAGCTTCATGCTATGATAACATCAGTGAAAGGCAGCCAAGAAATCAAGATGTGATCTTACTTGTATCTCCTGGGAATAATGGTAGGAAAGACTTCTGTAGTTGGATGCAAGTAAGATTTTTTTCGTAATGATCTTGTAAAACTTGGGGATGGGCAAAAAGGTGCAGATTCAGAATGGTGGTGACCTTTGTGAGGCTGTAGTACCATTTCCTTCTCTTGGACTGGATGAGAATAATCTTGTAATAACTAAGGGTTAACTCAAGAAGCTCAATGCCATATCAGTTTTCTAGAGCTCGGGGAATATACTTAGCTCAGTAGTAAGCACACGTATCATGTTCATGTCAGACACTGTAGCTACTGTTTCCTACTTGAACAGACTAGAAGAAACCAAAGCAAGACCAGAATCAGTTCAGTTTTGAGGAACAGACCCTTTGCCTACTAGTGTTGCATATTTTAGGAGTAAAAATATTAAGAAGGTGGACTTGCTTCCGAGTCATGAAATAAGTACTAACTGTGGTTGTTTTTGTGGATTAGAATGATTGCAGCTCCATTTCTAAATCCAATTTTATAGGCTTAAGTTTTTCTACATGGCAAATTAAACTATAATCACTACCGAAGATCATTGCTGACTCTGTGTGGAAATAGCAGTATGCCCTTTCATGTTGTTGAAAGTTGTTTCAGAGATAAGAAAACACCTCAATAATCTGAAAGTATTTTTCAGAGATAAAGCTAAGTGAATATGCCACAGTGATAGACTGACCCTTTTTGATTATTGTGGTACTTTCTATCTACCAATAAAAATTGTTAACATCATAGTCCTTTCCTATAGAATATTAAGGAAGATTGCTTTTAGCTATTTACTGTATTTTTTTCAAGCATAAAGTTTAGGAAATAAAAACTTAGTTTTCTGAGTGCTGTAATTTAATATGTGCTTTATCCAGAATGTGCCTCTTTAAGTGCTTTTCTTGAAGAAATGTTACTTTGTGATATTTTTGTATAATTTGAGAATATAGATATCTCTTCCCCCCCCCCCCCCCCCCCCCAACCCAGTAATCTGGGCCTGGTTTCAGTGCACTGAGAGGAAAAAAATCCTAGTTTTTCTTCTTTTTTGCCTTTTTGAAATGGAGTAGTATGACATTCCCCCCTTGCCTTTTTTTCTTTTTTTTTAAACTCTGGAGAAGGAAGGATTTATTATTGCTTGCAACACTGGGGAGAACACTGAGGAATCTTTCCCAAAGCAGTGTCTGGCCCTTTTGTTTTTGAATTGGTCTTATATATGCTTGTCCTACTTAAGTTCTTATATGATTTAAACTTGGATCTGTAAATTATTAGCTAGCTCTATGACTTGGGCAGGTTAACTTATCTTTTTGTGCCTTAGTTACCCCCTTTGTAAAATGGGATAATACCTCATAGGGTTGTTTTAAGATTAAATGACTAATAAATGGTGAAGCACGTGGAAGAGTTCTTTATATGTGTTGGCTATTATAATTGTTATGAGCAAGGACCTTCTCCCCTACACTATTTGCAGCTCTACGTTTTTGTAATGTTTTCATAAGTAGTATGACTAACAGAACTCTGTATTAAGGAATTTAATTATCATAAATAACTATAAATTTGCTACTTATTAAAAATAGAATATCATTTTATTCCCTCAGATTGAGCCTGAAAGATAAGAATTAGTAGAGAGTGAGCCTTTTTTTATGTCTTACAGGTACTCAGATACTACTAAATGTAGGTCATCGTTTGAATTGAATTCTGAGTATACATGCAGTTATGTAGAACAGAAACAGCTTGCATGGGACTGGAAGTGCCAGAAAGATAAAATCCGTAGAGGGTAGCGAACTGAACTGCGTCATTTAAACTGAGTGGTGGATCAGTGAAGAATTTTGGGTTGTGAGTTTTCTTTATAACACTCAATTGTTTTGAAATGATTAGCCTTGAAACAAAGTAATTTAAAACTTAGATATGCTAGGAAGTTTCAGATTCCTTTCCACTTAAATGCCTTTCAAGGAAGGAAGCGGGAATTCCCTGGCAGTTCAGTGGTTAAAACTCTGCTTCCACTGCAGGGGGCCCGGGTTCCATCCCTGGTCAGGGGACTAGGATCGTGCAAACCGTGTGGCGTGCCAGAAGGGGGGGAGAAAAAGGAAGCATTTTTCCAGAAATATTTAGCTCCCTGAGTGTTGTATGATTCTTAGCCATTGCTGTGTTGATTATATGATCACTAACAAATATGAGTCTCATGTTATGCTTTAATTTCAGATTTGTGCCATCACTGAGTGAATTTTTAAAATGAGATTGCTCTGTTTCTTGGTAAACTATCATATATGCTCATTAAATTGACCTTTTCCCCCTGTGTTTGGACTTTTCTGTAATTTTAGGTCACTGGTTTTAGAGCCAGGGGTTAGATTTCTTTATTTTTTACATTTTGGATTATATCTGGAGGATTATTGCTAATTCCTAGATTGTGCCCTTAAGGCAGATTTTTTGAACATTAGGGGCTTCCCCAACCCTTAATTATACTAGTAAAAGGAATAGGGTTTTCATTGGATTTTTGTTTGTTTTTGAGGTTCTTACATTTAATTCACGGAACCAAGATAACTTATAGATAGTGGCAAGTCATTGCTTTTAGTTTATTCAGAAAGATTTCTCGTTACTCATTTTCTGGTGCCTTAAGGGTAGAACATGTGTATTAGGCCTGGCCAGTTTTGTCTCTCTCACTTGTACTGATTGGCATCCTACACAAAGGGCCAGTAGGTATTCTTCACTGGTATTGATACACAGATGACAGGAGAAAGCTGTCAGTTTTCTTCTGGGCTTGTGAAGCTGAGACTGCCTCTAGCGGGAGGCAGGAGGTTTGTAGTGGGAGAGAATGAGGCCAAATGAGTAAAGAGGAGCATGAAATAAAGAGATGGATCTGGTGGCATTGAGACTTTGAGGCCCTACTGCCTGAAGTTCATTCTTTTTGTATCTGTGCACCACCTTAGTATTCTTCTGTGAGCCAGGCAGTTCTGATTTTAAGTTAGCTTGGGTTTCTTTCGCTTAAAATGGAGAGTTCTAATATATCTAATATTAGTCTAGTAACGTTTAAAGATAGTTTGGACTTTAATCTCAGGGTAAATAATTAATATGCATAGGTAAATTCAGTTCATACATAATATTCAGAATCAGTGAAAATAATGAAGTATTTTCAATTTTCAGTGGTCTTTGCTTATAGGGAAAAGTGTCAGGATGGGTATAGAATGGATCAGTATTCTTTTCTAACCGTTTATACCTATACGATGTAGGAGTTTCCTTTAAAGAGATTATCACCATAAGTAGAAGAGCAAAGATAGAAAGTTAGATTATAATCATAATTCACTCATCAGGCATGAATATCCTCTATTGTTTTCTCAAAAAGAGGCTGTGGTAACCGTATAAAAGTGGCAGAAAGAGGGAGGAGAAAAACTGGAAAGTAGAACAGACAAGAGGAATTGAAGAGATGAGCTACGTATGCTAAGAATTAGTGAACAACTAGTATTTGCTGTAGGTTCCATGGATTGCCTACTTCTGGATTAGATGCTAGACTCTTGTGAAATGAATTGGTAATAGAGATGAAGAAAAGTTTTAATTTGTTTTCTTTAGGCTGAGGTTAAGATTGATGTGGTTAATAAGTATTAAGGGCAGCTTTCTTGTCTTGCTTTTAAAATAAGCTGTTGAGGGCTTCCCTGGTGGCGCAGTGGTTGAGAGTCCGCCTGCCTATGCAGGGGACACGGGTTTGTGCCCCTGTCCGGGAAGGTCCCACATGCCGCGGAGCGGCTAGGCCCGTGAGCCATGGCCGCTGAGCCTGCACGTCCAGAGCCTGTGCTCCGCAGTGGGAGAGGCCACAACAGTGAGAGGCCCGCATACTGCAAAAAAAATAAAAAAAAATAAAATAAAATAAGCTGTTGATACTATGTTGTCTTGCAAAATCTGGTTCTTTCATTACTTGACCGTAATTGCTTGATTGTAACACATAATGGGAGAATGAAAGGTAAAGTACTCAAAACTTTCAGCATTTTTGTTTTGGAAGCCTTTGAATACTGGGATTAATGCATAGGCACTTCAGTTAACATGAAGAACTTTAAAATAATCCATTCCCAAAATAAACATGACCACTGGCAAGTATTTGAGGTATCTGTGCTACACCGTCCAACTTTTAGCCTAATCTGTTTTAGCTGGCTTGCCCTGAGTAAGTTGAAACTTCCTTTACGGCTTCACTATGGGTTAAATGCAGTTCGTGGAGCTCCATCAAAAGGGTATTAGTTATACAGATTCTCATGGTCATTCCTAAAGCATACATTCTGTGTTTAGATTTACAATAAAATGATCTGTATCCCTAAACATGGTTCCACCAGTTACTAATGATTTTGGGGCAAGTCATTAACTTCTTAGAGCCTTACTCTAACTAAGATTTTGGAAAAATACTTGCCTTACCTGGAGCATATGTGTATACCTCTGACTTTTTTTGCTGCTAAGTGCAGGGGAAAAAAGCTTCATTGAGGTATAATTTGCACAAAATTTCACTTTTTTTTTCCCCTGTGCCAAGCAGTGTATGGGATCTTAGTCCCCCAACCAGGGATCGAACCCACGCCCCCTGCAGTGAAGCCTGGAGTCTTAACCACTGAACCGCCAGGGAATTCCCCAAATTCACTCATTTTTAACTATGTAGTTTGAGTTTTTAAAATTGTATAAAGTCATATAAATACTCCTATTTCTATCACCCCAAAAAGTTTGGATCACTTTTCTTCCCCAATCCCTGCCTGTGGCAGTTACTGATAACTTTCTATAACCATAGTTTTGCCTTTATTCTAAAATGTCATATAAATGGAATCATACAATACATACTATTTTGTGTCTGCCCTCTTTTTTTTTTTAATCAATTTATTTTTGGCTGGGTTGGGTCTTCGTTGCTGCCCGAAGGCTTTCTCTAGTTGCGACGGGTGGGGGCTGCTCTTCATTGAGGTGCATGGGCTTCTCATTGCGGTGGCTTCTCTTGTTGCGGAGCATGGGCTCTAGGTGCGGGGGCTTCAGTAGTTGTGGCTTGCAGGCTCTAGAGCACAGGTTCGGTAGTTGTGGTGCACGGGCTTAGTTGCTCCGCGGCACGTGGGATCTTCCTGGGCCAGGGCTTGAACCCGTGTGCCCTGCATTGGCAGGTGGATTCTTAACCACTGCGCCACCAGGGAAGCCCTTGTCTGCCCTCTTTGACTTAACATAATGCTTTGAGATTCATTCCTGTTGTTAAAAGTAGTAGCAGGTTGTATTTAATTGTAGTATTCCATTATATGGATATTCCATAGTTTCTTTATTCATTAGTTGATGGATATTTGGGTTTCTAGTTTGTAGCTGTAATGAATAAAGTTCCTTATAAATATATGTATACAGGTCTTTGGGCATTTGTTTTAATTTCTCTCAGTTAAATACCTAGAAGTGGAAATTGGAGTTATGTAGTAAATGTATGTTTATAACTTTATAAGAAACTGCCCAACTGTTTTCCAAAGTGACTATACTGTTTTGTATTCCTACCAGCAATGTATGAGAATTCCAGGTGTTCCACATCCTTGTTAACCCTTGGTATAGTCAGTCTTTATTTAGCCATTCTTCTGGGTCCGTAGTGATATATTACTGTAGTTTTACTTTGTAATTTCCAGATGATTAACATTGATCATCTTTTCGTGTGCTTATTTGCTATTCATTTATCTTCTTTGAAGTGTTCTTTAAAATCTTTTGCCCAGTTGAAAAATCAGGTTGTTTTTTAAATTGCAAGAGTTCTTTATGTTTTCTGGATATGAGTCCTTTATTACAGGTTTTGCAAATCATGTTTTGCAAATATGTTCTCATAGTTTGTGGGTTTTGCCTTTTCATTTTCTTAATGGTATCTTTCAAAGATTGAAAAATTTAATTTTTATTAAATCCAAGTTACTGATGTGTTATTTCTCTTATAGTTAATGTTCTTTATATCCTATCTAAGGAATCTTCTGTAAGCCTAAGGTCACTAATATTTTCTTAAATTTTTCTTTTGCAAGTTTGTGGTTTTACATTTAGTTCTGTGAAACACTTCAAGTTAGAGTCTGTTTAATGGATGAGATAAGGGTTGAGGTTCATCATTTTGTATATAGATATCTAAAATTTCCTCTAAGCAATGCTGTAGCTGCATCCCACAAATTGACATACTATGTACTACCATTCAGTTTGAAATATTTTCTAATTTCTCTTGTAATGTCTTTTTTGCTATGGATTATTTGGAAGTATGTTGTTCAGTTAACAGATATTCGGGGTTTTAGTTATCTTATTGTTACTGAATTCTAATTTAATACCATTGTGATCAGAGAACATACTGTATAGGATTTCAGTCTTTTGAATTTGAGGTTTGTTTTGTGGTGAGGCACATGATGGTAAATATTGTATGTGTCCTTGAGAAGAATGTGTACCCTGCAGGTAGACATCAGTTATTGGTTGTTAGCATTATTAGTCTTGTATACACTTATATATTGTTTTGTTCTACTTGTTCTATCAGTTACTGAAAGAGGAGTGCTAAACTCTCAAACTACAATTATGGATTCAGTTCTGTCAGTTTTTGCCTCATGTTTTTTGAAGTTCTGTTTTTAGGTGCATATATATTTTAGGATTGTTATGTGTTCTCAGTAAACTCACCCTTTTATCATAGTGACTTGTCCTACTTTATCTTGGTAATATTTGCTCTTCCCAAGGAAACTTTGACATGAATATGGATAGCTCTTGTAGCTTTCTTAGGACTAGACTGGTATTTGAATGGTGTATCTTTTTCCAACCTTTACTTTCAACCTGTCTTTGTCTTTATATTTACAGTGTGTTTCTTGTAGTTAGCACATAGTTAGATCTTGATTTTTTAAATTTAGTCTGACAGTCTCTGCCTTTTAAATGGTATCTTTTAAAAAGTCTGTTAACATTTAAGTATTGATATGGTTAGGTTTAAGTCTACCAGCTTGCTCCTTGTTTTCTGTTGTGGAGATCCACTCGGACCTCTAGAATTGATATATGATTATTTTATTTTTTTATTTTTTATTTTTTTGCGGTACGCGGGCCTCTCACTGTTGCGGCCTCTCCCGTTGCGGAGCACAGGCTCCGGATGCGCAGGCTCAGCGGCCATGGCTCACGGGCCCAGCCGCTCCGCGGCATGTGGGATCTTCCCGGACCGGGGCACGAACCCGTGTCCCCTGCATCGGCAGGCAGACTCTCAACCACTGCGCCACCAGGGAAGCCCGCCAGTATTTTATAATAATTTTATATGGAGTATAATGTATGAAAATTTTGAATCACTATGTTGTACACCTGAAATTAATATAATGTATAGTCAACTATATTAAAAAAGAAAAAAGGATACCTCAAATTAGAGCTGTCTCAAACTTTTGAAACTCATAATTGAGTTTCTGATTGGGTTTCTACTGTGCTTGGATTTCCGCTTTTTGGCCAGGGTGTGCAAAGTACTTTGAGGCAAAAAGCTTGGGCAGTCAGAGGTCTGAGGTAGTTTATTTCCCTTCTCTCAGGGATTGAAGTTCTGTGCTGTCTGTTGTTGATCGTCCAAGAATTTTGGTTTATATATTTTGTCCACTCTTCTAGTTGGTTATGGTGGGAGGGCTAGTCCGAGACCATTTACTCCATCATGACGAGACTAATATTTTAGAAATGCAAGATTCTGCATAATAAAAGTTCTTATAGCCTTTAAATAATATATTGCACTTCGCAGGCAATCTTTTGCAGCAGCTTTCCTGGCTTAGCCAGTATCCGTGTTGTAATTACGCATTAAAGAATTTTATGTAAATTAAGAAATGTTTGGCCTTTATAATAAGATTGTAAATAGTACCCTGGATCTACCAATTGCCTCCTAATGCCTACAGTTGATAGCTGGAACTGTCTCATTGGCCACTGCAACCACAGTAGTTTGAGCTTTGAGGTATAATGTCACTAATGAATGACAGTTTATTCTGTTCTTGTTTTATAATATCCCAACACCTTTAGAAAGGATTTTGTATTGGCTTCCACCAGCTGGTATTCATTAGAATATGGAAATAACTCAAACAAGAGGACTAACCTCTTAAAAATCCACTTTAATGTTAGAGGAGGAAAGGTGATTCTAAGTGACTGTTTTTTCACATGAAGGCAGCATTACATTTTCATATTTATTGCTTAAGGAAAAAATTATGTGGCCAAAGGTTATCTCTTATAGTTTGGTCATTATCTAGGACTGCGGACTTCAGTTTTGTTTTCTTAGTAATATTATTCTCTACTCCCTCCTCATCTAAGAGAAGACCCTTCATATAAGATTTAAAAAATCATACCGGGATTTGCATTAAAAGTTGCATTGTATACCTAGTAGAATTTATAGTCATAATGTGTAATTTTCACCTACTAAATAGGGCCATCTTTGTTCACCAGAACCTTTATTTCACTGGAACAAGTCTTTGTGCCAGTTTTGGCACCACTCAAGGAATAGTGGCAGCCTTTAAATATTGACAAAAGATGTCAAATAATTTCCTGTCACTTTATTGTCGTTATTACTACTGGGTAAAAGATAGAAAGTTATAAAAATATTGTGCATTTATTTAATACATGTTTTTGCTTTCCTTTTAGTTTTTAAAGTCTTGGTAAAAAGTCATTTTTTGGGTAAATTGACATACTGTGTCTATGATATATATGGATAGTAAGATCCTCGTGTAGCTTGAAGACAGCTCATGGAGTAAATAATATTTGCTAACAATTAAATGGGATTTGAATAACTGGCAAGGGATCATTTGATACAGGGAGGTTGCTTATTTATCTTGAAATTGTATAATACTTTTTCTCATCTGAAATCATCAAATGTCTTATGTGGCTAATGCAGACAGTTTAAGTGTTTAATTTAGCAAAGATTAGTAACTGCTGGTGTTATCTGGCTTGAGATGACCTTGAAGGAAGTGTTGGGAGCATGATCTGTACTGGGCTGTTGAGAACTTTCTTTAGAGATACATACATAGTTCTTTCTTACACTGATCTCCCAGTGTATGCCAGAATAAGGTCTTACTTCTTGATGTATTGAAAAATAAGTCTGTGATGTTAAGCAAGCATCTTTAAATTGGTCATGTAATTTAAAATGACTTCCATGTAGTCTAGTTAATTTTGAACTTTAAGTTTTGCGTTTTGGTAGCAGATAGGAGCTCTGAAGCATTTTCTCTGCCTTGAAACATCTTTCTGTTTATTATCTTTGCCTATTTCCTTTACAGGATTTGGCTTAGGTTTATTAATATAATAAATATTTACCAAGTGCCACCTATTTACTAGACACTGTTATGCGCTAGGCCTGTGTATGCAGTGGGGAACAAGATTACTTGGTGTCTGACCTCATTCAGTTTGTAGCCTGTAAAGGAAAAGGAATAGGAGTTGGGGAATTACTTATGTATGTGTCTTTTTTTTTTTTTTTTTAAATAAAATGGGCAAACTATGCTGAATGGGTAAGGTAGTCTTCTGCTTTGTTTTGGTACACTGGGAGTTTCACCAGAATCTGTCTCAATCAACTGTTAATTTAAAGGGACTATATCATGTCATATGTTATGAGTAAAGCGAACTTTACCTAAAATGATGCTATGGGTTGTGGATTCTAAAAGGTAGAGGTACACAATATTACTTGCTTTTAAGAATACAAAGAAAGGATTGTCGGTTTGTACAATTTTCTTATTTCTTTCCTTCCCACAGGAGACATTTTAGTATCAGCCTAAAATCTAAAATTATAGCTCTTAAAGTTTTGGGGAAATGTATCGTACGACTACATAGTTTTGCTAGTAGTCACTGGGTGATTAAGTTTTCCTCATTTTATGCTTCCTGTCCTTTTTCTTTTCTAGGGGGGAAAACAGTTTTCTCTAGGTCCCATCTCTTCCCAATTCTTGTAGCATGGCACATTTTTATTCTTTATACCAAAAGTGTACATATTTAAGAGTGAATGATACTCTGTCATGCCATGGATTTCTCACTGACACGTTTGATGAAGGGGTTTAAACTGCCCAATTTCATGTATGTTGACAGCAAAAGCTAGCCAAGAAAGGAGGAAGGGAAGTTTTTATCAAGAGGTTAATAAAATTATTGTTGTAAAACAGTGATATATGCCCAGTAAGAAATTTGGCTCTTGGAATATAATAAGTGTTTCTGGATTACTAATTTATATTGATGTTTGGACATGTTTCCAATTCTGGTTTTAATCTGTAGGAAATATTTTTCTAGATTAAACTCAACCCACTATAATTATGTTTATAATTTATTTTAGATATTTAACTTTATTAGGCTACTGATTGATAACATTATGTGTGCATTTTATTTCACCTGTGCGTTTCTTATTCTTAAGATTTAGGTAATTTGCTTTAAAAAAAATTAGATAACTCGGGAGAGAGGGATGGACTGGGAGTTTGGGGTTAGTAGATGCAAACTATTATATTTAGAATGGATAAACAACAAGGTCCTACTGTATAGCGCAGGAACTATTTCCAATCTCCTGGGATAAACTGTAATGGAAAAGAATATAAAAAAAGAATGTATATATGTGTATAACTGAGTCACTTTGCTGTACAGCAGAAATTAGCACAACATTGTAAATCAACTATGTTCAATAAAAACACTCAAAAAAATCAAATGCATGAGAACTCTAAAAAAAAATTAGACAACTCAAGAATTCACTAGTTATTCCTTATTTAAAATATTATTAGATCACATATTATGCAAATTGACTCATTTCTGCTAATTAAATCATCTGTAATAGGCTAGAGAAAAGAACATTTTGTTGGAGTCTTACTATGTAAAACTAAGCCATCAGTAAATTCATGGCTAAGATTAAGACTTTAGAAATACAAGGTTCTTAAGTTGAAGTCTGAATATGGGCATTTAGTAAACAGTATTCTTGCTAAATTTGTCTCTTCAGTTTTGGTTCCTGCTAGTATTTAGAATATTTGAATGTTGTGTTATATTCATTTGGATATTTATTTTTGCATCTACATAACAAAAAGGAAGTGGTTGGTATTTAAACTTTTTGAATGGTAGGAAAAGAATCTTAGAGGCAAAGGAAATCATTTCAAGACCAGTGTTGTACACCTATTATGAACAAAGATTTTTTTTAACCTTATGTATAAATAATTCTCTAGCATAGAGATTGTTCAAGCTTTGATATAAGGCACAGATGGTAATTGCATTTGGCCTAAAGATTGATGCTGACCAAAAGTTAAACCTTGTGAGTTTTGCTGCTTCTAATTTTTTTTTGCCTTTTGATATTCTTTGAAAATATATGAATGACTACTTAATTTCTTCAGCTTTTACTAAATTTTGTTTAAAGACTTAAAAAAGCTTACAAGTTTAACATGTCAGAGTTAAAACAAAAACTCCACAAGGTTTTGTGTGTGGATTTTTTTGCTGGGGTGGGGGTGGGTGGGTTGTCCTCTTGTAATGCTACAATAAGTTAATGAACATCCTTTTAATATTTGGGGGAATTTCTTTTATGGGAGCTTAGGATTTTTTTTAACATTTTAATTCATAGTTCATTTATTTTCTGAAATTCTTATTTCACTTTACTACTTTTACTATATATGTGCATATATATAATTTTATTGTGGTAAAATATACATAACATGAAATTTACCATTATAGATGTACCGTTCTGTGACATTTAGTACAATCACATTGTTGTGCAACTATCACCTGTATCCATTTCCAGAACTTTTTCATCTTCCTCAGCTGAAACTCTACCCATTAAATACAAACTTCTCATTCATTCTCTCTCTTCAGTCCCTAGCAACCACCATTCTGCTTTTTATCTTCCTGAATTTGACTACCTTAAGTACCCCATAAGTGGAATCATACAATATTTGTTCTTTTGTGACTGGCTTATTTCACTTAGCATAAAATCATTGGTTTATCCATGTGGTAGCATATGTGAGAATTTCCTTCCTTTTAAAGGCTGAATAGTACTTCACTGTACATATATACTACATTTTGTTTATCCATTCATCCATCTGTGGATACGTAGGTTGCTTCCACCTTTTGGCTATTGTGAATAATTCTGCTATGGACATGGGTATACAAATACCTGTTCAAGTCCCTGCTTTTACTTCTTTTGCGTATGTACCCAGAGGTAGAATTGCTGGATCATATGATAATTTTATGTTTAGTTTTTTGAGGAATTGCCATACTGTTTTCCACAGTGGCTGCACCATTTTACATGCCCACCAGCAATGCACAATTTCTACACATCCTAATACTTTATTAATTTCTTTCTTTGTTTTAAACAATAGCTATTTTAATGGGTGTGAAGTAGTATCTCATTGTGGATTTGATTTGCATTTCCCTAATGACTAGTGATGTTGAGCATCTTTTCGTGTGCTTACTGGCCCTTTGTATGTCTTCTTTGGTTTGGAACAAAGTCTGTCTTTAGTAGCCACAAAATACCTTAGAATGGGTGCCTTAAACAACAAAAATTTATGTTCCCACAGTTCTGGAAGCTGCTAAGTCCTAGATCACAGTTATAGCAGGGTTCAGTTTTTGGTGAGGGCTCTCTTCCTTGTTTTCAGAAGAGCACTTTGTCTTCATATGGCCTTTCCTCTGAGACATATGAAGGATGGAGGGAGCTCTCTGGTGTCTTTCTTATAAGGATATTAACCCTATTGGATCAGAGCCCTACCCACCCCTTATGACTTCATTTAATCTTATTTGCTTTTGTAAAGGTTCTTTCTCCAAATACAGTCACTTTGGGGATTAGGCTTCCACATTTTAATTTTGAGGGGACACAGACATTCAGTCCATAACAAAGTATTTTGCCCATTAGAAATTATTTTTGGTTGTTCTTGAATGTAGGAGTTAAAAAATACATATGTATATGTACACGCAGACTAGATATGAATCCCTTATCACAAATGTTATTTGCAAATATTTTGTCTCATTCTGTGGGCTGCCTTTGTACTCTTTGCATCAAAGGACATTATCAACAAACGATTTTCATTTTGATCAAGTGCACTTTGTTAATTTTTTTACTTGTTGCCTGTGCCTTTGATGTTACATCCAGGAAATCATTGCCAAATGCAATGTCATAAAAATTTCTTCCTGTGTTTTCTTCTAAGAGTTTTATGGTTTTAGCTCTTTGATCCATTTTGAGTTAAATTTTGTATATGGTATAAGAAAAGGGTCCAACTTTATTCCTTTGTATGTGAATATCCAGTTTTCCCAGGACCATTTGTTGAAAAGACTGGGTTTCCTGTTGAATGGTCTTGGTACCTTATGTGCCCCATATATGCAAGGTTTTATGTATGAGTTCTCTGTTCTAGTCCATTGGTCTTTATGCTAGCACCACACTGTTTTGATTACCATAACTTGGTAGTAAATTTTGAAATCAGGAAGTGTGAGTTTTCCAGTGTTGTTCATTTTTTTTCCAAGATTGTTTTGTCTGTTCATGGTACTTTGAAATTCCACATGAGTTTTAAGATGAATTTTCCTATTTCTGCAAAAAACATCATTGGGATTTTGATAGAGATTGAATTGAATCTGTAGATCACTTTAGGTAGTATTGACATCTTCACAGTGTTCAGCATTCCAATCCATGAACACATGGTATCTTTCATTTATTTGTGTTGTCTTTAATTTCTTTTAGCCCTGTTTTTGTAGTTTTTAGTGTACACGTGTTTTGCTTCCTTGGTTACATTTATTCCTAAGTATTCTTTTTGATGCTATTGTATGTAGAATTGTTTTCTTAATTTCATCTTTGGGTTGTTCATTGTTAAGTATTCTATATTTTTATAAATTTATTTATTTTTGGCTGCGTTGGGTGTTCGTTGCTGCATGCAGGCTTTCTCTAGTTGCAGCGAGCGGGAGCTACTCTTCCCTGCAGTGCGCGGGCTTCTCATTGCGGTGGCTTCTCGTTGGGTAACTTGAGCTCTAGGCGCACGGGCTTCAGTCGTTGTGGCACGCGGGGTCTAGAGTGCAGGCTCAGTAGTTGTGGCACACGGGCTTAGTTGCTCTGCGGCATGTGGGGTCTTCCTGGACCAGGGATCAAACCCATATCCCCTGCATTGGCAGGCGGATTCTCAACCACTGCACCACCAGGGAAGTCCCTGTATTTTATTTTTGTGTCTTGGACCAAGAATATAAATTTCTAGCTTTCCTAGCTGGTAACTAACTTGGTTATCCATACTGATGTTCATAATTGATTTGGTAGTCTTAACAGTTTTTAAAAATGTTTGGATGAGGGGTTCCCTGGTGGTGCAGTGGTTGAGAATCCGCCTGCCAATGCAGGGCACATGGGTTCGATTCCTGGTCCAGGGAGATCCCACATGTCATGGAACAACTAAGCCCATGCGCCACAACTACTGAGCCTGAGTTCTAGAGCCCGTGGGCCACAACTACTGAGCCCGCGTGCCACAACTACTGAAGCCCGCGCACCTAGAGACGGTGCTTCGCAACAAGAGAAGCCACCGCAATGCGAAGCCCGCCCACTGCAATGAAGAGTAGCCCCTGGCTCATCGCAACTAGAGAAAGCCCGCACGCAACAACGAAGACACAGCACAGCCAAAAGTAAATAAACAGAGTAAATTAAGAAAAAATGTTTGGATGAAATAATTTGGAAAGCATGTTTTTCCTTAATTTCTTTTGATGCCAGTAGTAATTTGTGTGCCCTTTGTTCTGAATATTAGGGTAGTAGCTTGGGAGTGGCCTGAGCCTTGGAGATAAAGTGATTAAAATTAAGAGTAATTGTAGTGAATAATTCCAGACACATCTTAAAGGGTAAATCTTGTGATGGTTAGTTTTGTATGTTAACTTGACTGGGCCCAGGGGTGCCCAGATTAAACATTTTTTCTGGGTGTATCTGTGAGGGTGTTTCTGTATACGGTTAGTGTTTGAATAGGTGGACTTAGTAGAGTGCCCTACCCCCCACCCCCAGTGTGGGTGGGCATCATCTAGTCCTTTGAGGGCCTAACTAGAACAAAAAGGTGGAGGAAGAAGGAATTTGCCTGTTTTTGCTTCCTGCCTGTCTGCATGAGTTGGGACATTGGTCTTCTGCCCTTGGACTGGGATTTACACCACCAGCTCCCCTGGTTCTCTGGCCTTTGGACTTGTATTGAAATTATACTGCTGGCTTTCTTGGGTCTCCAACTTGCAGATGGCAGATCATGGGACTTCTCATCTGCTTTAATCCTGTGAGCTAATACCTCATAATAAGTCTCTTCATATATGTAATTTATTGGTTCTGTTTCTCTGGAGAACTCCAGCTAGTACAAATCCCATTTTTTAAAAAAGTAACCAGGGAGTAAGAGTGGAAACAATATGTTCCTTTTTGATTTCCTTTTTTTTTTAAATGACAGCTTTGTTTAGATATAATTCACATACCATAAAATTCACCCTTTTAAAGTGTACAGTTCAGTAAATTTTAGTGTGTTCATGGAGTTCTGTGGTTATCACCACTAATTTAAAAACGTTTTCAGCACCTCCAAAAGATACCTCGTACCCTTTAGCAGTTCCTGTCCTTTCCCACCTCTTTTCAGTTGCTGGCAAGTACTAGTTGACTTTGTTTCTGTGAATTTGTTTATTCTGGATATTGTATATAAATGGATTCATATGTGGCCTTTGTGTTCTGCTACTTTCACTCAGAATAATGTTTTTAAGGTTCATCCATGTTGTAGCATGTATTAGTACTGTATTCCTTTTCATGCCTGAATAATATTCTATTGTGTGGATAATACATTTTGTTTATCCATTCATCCATCAATGGACGTTGGGTTGTTTGTACTTTTTCACTATTATGAATACTGCTATTATGAACATTTATGTGTAGGTTTTTGTGTGGACACATATTTTCAGTTCTTTAGGGTATGCTCCTAGGAGTGAAATTGCTGAGTCATGTAGTAACTATAGGTTTAGCTTTTTAAAGAACTGCCAGACTGTTTTGAACAGTGACTGTACCATTTCACATTTGTACCATCAGTATTTTAGGGTTCCAGTATCACCACATCCTTAACAATACTTATTGTTACCTGTCTAGCCATCCTTAGGGGGTTGGAAATGGTATATATTGTGGTTTTGATTTGCATTTTTCTAATGACTAGTGATGCTGAGCATCTTTTCATGTGCTTATTGGCCATTTGTGTATCTTCTTTGGAGAAATGTTTATTCAGATCATTTGCCCATTTTAAAGTTTATTATTTTTAAAATTGTTGAGCAGCATTCTTTATATATTCTGGATACAAGTTCCTAATCAGATATATAATTTGCAAAAATTTTCTCCCATTCTGTCGATTGTCTTTTTCTTGATGGTGTTCTTTGAAGTACAAATATGCTTAATTTTTTTTTTTTTTTTTTGCGGTACGCGGGCCTCTCACCGCTGCGGCCTCTCCCGCTGTGGAGCAACAGGCTCCGGATGCGCAGGCCCAGCGGCCACGGCTCACGGGCACAGCCGCTCCGCGGCACGTGGGATCCTCCCGGATCAGGAAACGAACCCGCGTCCCCCGCATCGGCAGGCGGACTCCCAACCACTGCGCCACCAGGGAAGCCCCCAAATATGCTTAATTTTGATAAAAATCCCATTTACCTTTTTTTTTTTCCTTTGGTTACGTATGGCATTGGTTTTTTATCGAAGAAGCCGTTGCATAATGCAAAATCATGACGGTTTTACTCCTTAGTTGTAGAAGTTTCATAGCTTTATTTCTGACAGTCTGTGATCAATTTTGAGTTAATTTTTGCGTATGGTTGTGAGGTAGTGTTCCAGCTCGATTCTTTTGTACGTGGATATTCAGTTGTCCTACCACCTTTTGTTGGAAACAGTCTTCTTTCCCGATTGATATGTTAAGGCATCTTTGTCAAAAAATCAGTTGACTGTATGTGTCTGGGTTTCTTTGTGGACATGTATTTCTATGACATTGATTTACATGTTTATCCTTAAGTTAGTGCCACATTGTCTTGATTACTCTTGCTTTGTAGTAAGTCTTGAAATTGAGAAGTGTGAGTCCTTCAACTTTTATTCCTTTTTTCAAGATTATTTTAGTTATTCTGGGTCCCTGGCATTTCCTTATAAGTGTTAGGATCAGCTTGTTACTGTATGCAAAAAAACCAACTGAGGGGCTTCCCAGGTGGCGCAGTGGTTGAGGGTCTGCCTGCCAATGCAGGGGACACGGGTTCGTGCCCCGGTCCGGGAAGATCCCACATGCTGCGGAGCGGCTGGGCCTGTGAGCCATGGCCGCTGAGCCTGTGCGTCCGGAGCCTGTGCTCTGCAACGGGAGAGGCCACAACAGTGAGAGGCCCACATACCGCAAAAAAAAAAAAAGAAAAAAGAAAAAAAGCCAACTGATATTTTTAGAGGGATTTCATTGAATCTGTAGATCATTGTGTGAGTAGTAGTGCCATCTTAACAAATTAAATCTTTAGATCCATGAACATGGTGGGATGTCTTTTTATTTGCTTAGGTCATCTTTAATGTCTTTCAGCGGTGTTTTGTAGTTTTGAAGTTATTTGTCCTAAATTCTTTTTTTCATTTTCTGTTCTAGATTTTGAAGTGTATTAAAGGGTAAAGTTCATCCTTAGTGGTGGTAGTTTATTAGAAAGAAAATTTGAGTATCGCTGTATTTTCCAAAGCAGCATGCGATATGATGCGTGCGGTAGGCAACAGCAACACGTGTGAAATCATAGAGATATTTCTCAGATGAGATCATTTAAGGGGTGAAACGTATTATAATTTCTTGTTTGCACCAGTGCCTTCCAAAATAAGATTTCAGTACTCAATATTAAAACATTAACATTAAGGCTAAAATTACCTTAACCATGTTTTTCAATACTGTTTTTTTCTCATTGTCTCTACACATAAACCACTGTAATTAGTTTTGGTTTTTTCTTCCAGGCTTTTTCCTTCATGCCTTTGTGTATATATGTACCCCTAAATAATATATATACCATTCTTTTTTTTCAATTTTATCTTAAATTTTGTAATTTTTATGGTAGACAATAATCATTTGCCCATTTGAGGCCAATAGTCTTGATTAAAAAATCACAAAGTTGTATAAATGTTCTCTTCCTTCTCAAAAACCATGTTCATTTTCTCTCCATGAAACAGGGCTGCCTGGAAAGCCTTGAACCACAGTGTAACCCACAGAGCTTAACTTTGGCTCATCAAAGCAGTGTCACAGCTGTTCCAAGAGGGGGCATTTCTTCTCTGGAAGTATGAAGCCAGTGATTAGTATACACAAATCAGCTTTTGCCACCACTGTCATTGGCTGAGGACAGCAGTAGGTTCATATGAAATCATTATTTTTGTTAGAAAGTGATGGAGTGAGCATAATTCCTAGTAAATTTCATGCTTTTTCTGCCAGAATACTGAGGTGAATGACCTTGAAGTCCAGTTTCTTCATAAGCGTCTTTATCCAGTGATGATAATAATTTCCCTGGGAATTGGGGTTCTCCTCTGCTCTCAGCAGATCCTGGGCAAACCAAGTAACCTCACTGATGCCTCAGCTTCCATATCTTGCTCTTGAAAGATTCACAGGCACAAGAAGGAACCAAGCGGTGGGCAGAGGGGGTAGGGAGGAGGCACAAGTCCAGACTCAATTTCTTCCCTCATTTCATAATATATTGTACATTTCTCTCTATATCTTACATTTTCCTCAGTAATATGTCTTAGAGACATTTGCTTAAATATTATATAACATTACCTAATATGAACATTGCTTTGTTTTTATTACCTGTTGCAGTGAAGATTTTTCTTACATTTCTCTCCGTGCACATGTGACTACTTCTCTGAAGTATACCAAGAGAAATAGAGTTGCTACAGGTATGACATGCATACCTGTAGTTTTAACACACTGCCAAAATGCTCTTCAAAGTAGCTATAATAATTTTACTTCTACCAAAAGTGTATGCAAGTAGTCATTTTCTATGCACATACCAGTATTTGAAATTAAACAGTATCTTTTTGCCAATCTTATAGATGGAAAATAGTTATTGTCGTTGTTTTCATTTGTATTTTTCTGATTATTTGAGGTTGACCATACTTTCATATGTATGTTGAACGTTTGCATTTCTTCTGTGATTTCCCATTATCGTTTGTCTGATTTTTTCAGTTGGGATTTTTTTCCTCTCTCATGGCTTATAGGAGGTTTTTAAAAGAATATGCTCAATTCCTTTCAGATTATTGCAATCTGATCTTCCTTTTACCATAGATTAGTTTTACAGAATTTAATATAAATGGTCATTCCCAGACTTTTTTTTTTTTTTTTGCGGTACGCGGGCCTCTCACTGTTGTGGCCTCTCCTGCTGCGGAGCACAGGCTCCGGATGCGCAGGCTTAGCGGCCACGGCTCACGGGCCCAGCCGCTCCGCGGCACGTGGGATCTTCCTGGACCGAGGCACGAACCCGCGTCCCCTGCATCGGCAGGCGGACTCCCAACCACTGCGCCACCAGGGAACCCCTCCCAGACCTTTTATGTGGACTTCTGAGCTTATGATTATATTCAGTTTGTTATTAAGAAAAGGAACTTAAAAAATTGAGTTGTTGGCTAAAAAATTTTGAATTAGAGTTGAGTGGTTTCCAAATAGTGACTTGGGAACTTTCCTTCACTGTTTAATTAGAAAAAAATTTTGTTTTAAATTCTGTAGTGGAAACACTGACACAACAAGGTTAACAGTACTCGAATCTCTGAAATGAGATATAGCCCAGTGGAAGGAAGATAGCAGTAGCTGATCTACCCCTATCTGTTTCCATACTTGCCTCTTAAATGTTAGTTTCATGGTACTCTTTACCATTACATACATTGATTTTGGTTTATATTGTCTTGTACATGCAGACCTTGTTTTGATAAAGGACAACATCCAGAGTGATAGTGTTTTAGTTTTTGCCAAAGCTATATTAAAAAAAAATAATTTTTATTCCCATAGTCCCCCCCAAAAGGGGAAAAAAACCTCCAAGTTTATTTTTTTAAGCAGACTAAGTTAGTAGAGGGGAGGATGTCTAACCTGATTTCTAGCCTTTTTGTAACACAGTTAATGTTACAGATTCATCAAGATTTCATGTTATTTGGTGGGAACTCCTCTGACAGCCAGCTCTTCTTTCTTCCTTGCTTGTGCCTTGATCTCATTGCACACCTTCTGCTTAAAGTTCTGCAGTGGTTATTCTTTTAAAAAATACCCATCTCAGAGCTTCACTCATGTTAACCAAGATTACAGGGACTGGTTAATAAATCTGAATGCCCATTCAATATATGTCAGTCTGTTGCATTGTAGGTTTGTATTTAAACTGAGAACTTCTCTGTTCTCTGAAAGCACTTCTTGTTTTAATTAAAAAAAAATTGAGATATGATATACATATAATAAAGTGTTGTAACCTTAAAGTTTGACAACTTTTTAACCTATGTAACTATACCTAGATTAAGATGAACATTTACAGCTCTCCTCCATTAAGACTCCCTCCCACCCTTTCCCAGTCAATACGTACCCTAAAGAGATAATCACAGTTTTGACTTCTGTTACTATAGTGCCTTTGCTTTTGTGTTTAGTTCCATGGTAACAGTTCTTTTTAAAATGTTCCTTTTTTTGGTTGTGAATTTACTGGAACACTGGAGTGGCATACCTAGCCTATTAGTAAAGTTATAATCAGAGATTGCTTGGAAGGCATGGAAGTAAGCAAGGTGAATTGTATGATTCAGATGATTAATAGTATCATTCTAAGGTAGTCTTATGCAGCCTTCCTCATAGACAATATATTTTACAACCTCCTTTTTCATTTTGATTTTTTTATAATAAGGAAAATAAAGAATGATGAATGTTCATGTACTTACAGACTAATTTAACAATATTAATCTGTCATATTTATGTCAGACTTAACAAATTTTTTGCTTTGATATTATTTCAAATTTAATAAAATCTACAGAAGTAATATGAGGAATTTACCAGTGCCCTTCACCAATTGTTTATATTTTGTTTCATATGCTTTATAATTCTTTTTTTTTTTTAACCATTTGAGGGTAAGCTGGAGGCACTGTGCCCCTTTGTGTCTTTAGAGTTTATTTCTTAAGAATAGGGTAAGGAACATTCTCTTGTATAACCACAGAGCAATCCTTTATGGGTTCTTATAGTTTAATTTTGAGGATAATTTTATATCTGAGTTCTTGGATACACCTCTTAGTTGGCAAAATATTCACGTTTCCTCAGGTTCCTATATCATCAGAATTTTTAGTATATATATATATATATATATATATAAATATATATATATATATATATTTTTTTTTGCGATACGCGGGCACAGGCTCCGGACGCGCAGGCTCAGCGGCCATGGCTCACGGGCCCAGCCGCTCTGCGGCATGTGGGATCTTCCCGGACCGGGGCACGAACCCGTGTCCCCTGCATCGGCAGGCGGACTCTCAACCACTGCGCCACCAGGGAAGCCCAGTATATTTTTAAGTGTCTTATAACGAAATGCAGTTGTTGTTTGTTTTGCTGTTGGTCAAGACATTTTGACATTTGAGAATTAAAATACATCTTGCTGACTTCCGCTTGTATTTCATTGTGTTGTTGTCACCAGGTATACTGTATTCCAGTATCTTCACATAATTTTTGAACCGAGAGGTGCTAATCAGACTTTAGTCTGTCAATGTCCATTGCACATTCATACCATAAAGTATCAAAGATGATACTATAAACCCAACAGAGCATTTTTTGTTTTTCCTTATCACCACCTCCCACAGAGGTGATGTACTTATGCTTGTCTGAGCCACATTTATTCTCCTCCTTGTTCTCTTTATATAATAGTACACACTTTTAGGGCAGTTGATTTGTGGATAAAGGCATTTCTGTTGTGTATAAGATTTATGGAAGTGAGTAAATTTGCTTGGATACACCAGAAAATTAAGCTCTGGGCACTATAGGTCTTGGCATATATCTAACCAACTGAGCAACTGTCCGTGTTGGAGTACTTGAAGAAGGTGGTGGTTTCCCTCATGCCCTGTTTGGATAGTCTGGATAATTTTTCTTTTATACATGTAACGTCTGGAATTTTCTCTTGTTTTATTTGCATGTTAAAATTTATAATATAATTTTTTCCTTAGTACCTAAGTTTCAGTATTTTATTATACATTGTTATATTGGTAGAATTTGAAAAATCCTATCATTGTTTTAGGGGAAAACTCAGTTCGGGTGATCATTCACATCATGGTGAGGTGTCTACTCTGGTATTTTAGAATCTAGAAATGTACTAGCTCTTTGACCTTGGGCAAATTACTTAATCTTTGGGAGACTTGGAGTACTCTCTCTGAAATAGGTATGAGCAACCTATGAAGATTAAATGGGATAATGTATGAAAAGTACATTGACACATAGTTCAGTAAATACTAGCTCTTAAATATGAAGATAATGGTGTTTATTCAGAGTTTGGTTTTGTTTAACAAAATAATAAAATAGCCCTTTAGACTAGTTTTACTAAGCCTATATTATCCTATTATAGTGTTAAAACAGAGCTCTGGGGACTTACCTGGTGGTCCAGTGGCTAAGCCTCCGTGCTCCCCATGCAGGGGGCCTGGATTCGATCCCTGGCCAGGGAACTAGATCCCACAAGTAAAAGATCCCGCACGTGGCAATGAAGATCCCTCGTGCTGCAACTAAGACCTGGAGCAGCCAAATAAATAAATAATAAAATAAATATTTTTTTAAAAAAGAGCTCTGTATGCAGTATTTTAACTGTGATTCTCTTGTGAACTGCGTAATGGATACTTCTGTATTGAAGACCTTTCAAGAGTTTTTTATGTATGTTAATTTATTCTCCAGTAATTCATGAGTTTGGTCAGGGGAGGTAATTAAATTTTTTTGAGAGCTCAGGAACGATAACCAGAGTGTGTGGTGTAACTAGTTATTGATGCATATCAGGGCATTAGTGATAAAGCTACCATGTATGTGATTACTAAGTGCCAGGTACACTTCTAATTGCTTCTGTATATTAGATCATTTAATCCTTAATACTCTGATACATTGTTGCCATCAGAAGCTTCGTTAATGAAGAGTGACCTGTTGAAGATTACAGAACTAGTAACTGCCTGAATTAGGTTTTGAGGCAAGGTCAGGCTGACTCTAAAGCTGTGCAAGAATGCCTAAAAACTAACACTGTAATGCTAGTGTATGTTTTAAATTCTATTTGTTTATTTATTTATGGTTGTGTTGGGTCTTCGTTGCTGTGTGCAGGCTTTCTCTGGTTGTGGCGAGCGGCACTACTCTTCGGTGCGGTGTGCGAGCTTCTCGTTGCGGTGGCTTCAGTAGTTGTGGCTCGTGGGCTCTAGAGCACAGGCTCAGTAGTTGTGGTGCATGGGCTTAGTTGCTCGCGGCGTGTGGGATCTTCGCGGACCAGGGCTCAAACTGTGTCGCCTGCAATGGCAGGTGGATTCTTCACCACTGCGCCACCAGGGAAGTCCCTGTTTTTAATTCGTAAACATTAACATTCCCCCTGGAGGCTTTGTTTAAAACAGGAGACACTGAAGAGATATTATACAGTAAAAGGGGAAATCATATTCCTTCACTCTGCCACAGGCTGTTGTAGGGAGTAGAACAAAGGAAGGAAAGCAGGAGATTTAGTATTAAATATGGACTTTTACCAAAGAATTTGCCTTTCCGATTAGGTTTACTGTCTGGTTGATAATCCTTTCTCCCCTGTACCCTTTCCAGGGAGAAGTTTAGAAGCAGTGGACAAAACCACCTGTCCACTCTGAAACTCCTTTGATTGGTTTGCATCTCTTCCTATTCTATAGTCTACAATTACAATTTGGAACAAAATTAGATTTAAGAATAAAAGTTTCTTCTGTGGTTTTTTTTTTGCGGTACGCGGACCTCTCACTGCTGTGGCCTCTCCCGCCGCGGAGCACAGGCTCCAGACGGGACGCGCAGGCTCAGCGGCCATGGCCCACGGGCCCAGCCGCTCCGCGGCATGTGGGATCCTCCCGGACCGGGGCACGAGCCCACGTCCGCTGTATCGGCAGGCAGACTCCCAACCACTGCGCCGCCAGGGAAGCCCTCTTCTATGGTTTTGTTATAGTACTGACCTTAACACGCTAATAAATTTTCTTTGAAAATCAGATAATTTGGGTATGCTTCGGAACTTTTAGGTAGTTGTAGTCTCATTAATACACTGATCACATGGACCAAATTCTCTAATCCGGTCAGCTTTTTGCTTCCTTGCTCTTGCATTTGCTCTATTGTGCTGGTGCCCATAACAACACAAGCTTACAGCCCAGTGATGCAGGGCAAGTAGACTTCCTTCCTACCCTGAAGTTTTTTCCTGTACTGTATGCCAGCCCTGAGGATGGTGAGCCTGGGAGTTTAATGGAAAAACCTGATTTCCTGACTTTCTCCCATTGGATTAGATTGTCTCAGTGCTGAAGTAAAAAGTGGGTAGAAAGCAGTGCCTGGCTTGAGGATATTTAATAAATGTTCAGCTTTAAAGTGAATGGATTTGTTGCTTTAACATCTCAGAAAATGTCAGTGGCTTGAATGTTATTGGGTTGGCTAAAAAATTGGTTTGGGTTTTTCCACAAGATGTTATGGAAAAACCTGAATGAACTTTTTGGCCAACCCAATACTATTGAATAATTGTAGTGGAACATTATTTAGTGACACCAAGTTTTCAATTTAATAGTCATTTATTTGCCTTGGTAAATTCTCTGTATTTTCCCATATTCTCCAAAACTTGCTTCTCTTCAGTTTTTTGAGTTAATTTCTTTAAATAGAATATAAAATTGTAACATATAAAAAATAACCCCCTTCATCCTTTCCATTTGAGTTTTTAAATGCTTATTTTTTGATATAACTGACTTGGCTAAAAGACATCCTGGATGATTTGATTTTTTGGATTTTAAAGGCTTATGTTTTGCCCCTTTTCCAGAACGTTTTGTCAAGCATCTGCTTCTACAGCTGAAAAAAACTTAAGATACTTCTTGATAAGTATCTTAAGTAAGGATTAAGCTTCCTTATTATATAACTTCTTATTCTCTATGTTACCCTTCTAGTCATTTCTGCTAATTTTTCAGCTTCACTGTATTTTCTAACTCATTTGGACTTGGGACTTTTAATACCCTTATCAGCAGGGCTGAATCTTTTTATTTCTGAGGAGAATGCTGACACTTTAAATGGTTATAAAAATTAGATGTTTGAGTGCCTACTGAATGCCAAGATATCCTTTTCTGGAGACTTCTTTATTAACCACACACTGTTTACCTTTGATCACAGCAGTCTTTAGGCTCAGGAGCTGCTTGCTCTCTTCTTTTTGTGCTTGTTTACCTTTTCTTTCTTAAAACTTTGAAGAAAAAAAAAACTTTGAAGACCTTTTTTTTTAAATACTAGTTTTTAGAATATAAAGTTTGGTGAATAATAGCACTACATATAATTTTGGGGTCCCAATGAAGTACACATCAAAATGCATTTCATAATATAAAAGGATCTAAAATCATTGAATGATGGGATAAACTTCCCAAAGCCTGTTTTTTTTAGTTATGATGCTTCAGTAGGTACAGACGTTTTGAAATCTGAGTGTCTGATTTGGAACCATATATACACTTCTGGTCATAATGAGAAAAAAAGATTTTTATTGATTTGTGAGCTCAGAAGTAAATTTTTCTTGGTCACTAGAGTACTGGTGTTTGTAAATTCTTTTCTGCTTTTCCCATAGAATCCTAGCACAGGACTGGGTATGTAGTTGGCAGAGTCTCTTTTTCAAAAATTAAGAATTTCAGAATGGCTACAACAGAGCATTAAACCAAGTGTGGAGTCCCATGTGACCGCACAGGTTGCACACCCATGAAGCTGCCCCTGTCCTGGCTAACGTGTTCAGTTCTTCAACAGATGACTTAGAAAAACTGTACATTTCCTAATTTTGAGGCATAATTGTATGTTTTACTATCTTCATTCGAAGAAAACATGTCTGTACTATCAGTAGAATCTAGAATATCTTGAACTGGTTTACATTAGTTTTATTTTCTAATGTAAGATCTGGTTCAGGAGTGTTACAACTCAAATTTTTATTACAGGTTTAAATAAAATAAAAAACACAAAAGACTATGCATCTGAAAGATGGGAAAGGGACTTTATTGGAGCTGAGAGTTTATTCAGACATTGAGATCGTATAGAGAGAGACTTGAAATAGATGGTTCTGAGTTGTGACTTGAAGTCATGTGCTTATCTTACTCTTGAGATAACCTTATAAACCATTTCAGGCATGCTAATTGAGGTTAACTAAAACTACTTTTAGCAAAAGCCATATGGTGCTTTTCCTAATGAGCTAAATCGAGCCTTAAAATCCAAAGATACAGTTTTTTAATGAAATTACTTGAAGGTTTCAAGTTAGACATTATTCTGGGATGATTATGTGTGCGGTGGTATTACTTGGCTATTTTATACAGAAGAATAACAATTGATGTGGACTTTCAGATGATGCTGTACTATTGATAATAATATTCTATTTTAATAGGTGAAAAATTTGATGGGAGTTGAAACTAGAACCCCCGTTTTCTTCCAAGTAGGAAATTGGAACATTCTCAAAGATCCAACATTTCTTTTTTTTTCTTTTATTGTTCCTTGTTGCCAGTAGGCTAGTGAGTGGTTAAACAATTTCTTTGACAAAAGGTGCAAGGTAACTGACTGAAGCCATCATATACCACATGCCTTTGATCATGTCATGAACTTTTTTTTTTGAATTTTATTTATTTTTTTATACAGCAGGTTCCTATTAGTTATCCATTTTATATATATTAGTGTATATATATCAATCCCAATCTCCCAATTCATCACACCAGCCCCCTTCCCCCCGCCACTTCCCCCCTTGGTGTCCATACGTTCGTTCTCTCTGTCTTTGTCTCTATTTCTGCCTTGCAAACAGGTTCATCTGTACCATTTTTCTAGATTCCACATATATGCGTTAATATAGGATGTTTGTTTTTCTCTTTCTGATTTACTTCACTATGTATGACAGTCTCTAGGTCCATCCAGGTCTCTACAAATGACCCAATTTCGTTCGATTTTATGGCTGAGTAATATTCCATTGTATATATGTGCCACATCTTCTTTATCCATTCATCTGTCGATGGACACTTAGGTGGCTTCCATGTCTTGGCTATTGTAAATAGAGCTGCAGTGAACATTGTGGTACATGACTTTTTTTGAATTATGGTTTTCTCAGGGTATATGCCCAGTAGTGGGATTGCTAGGTCATATGGTAGTTCTATTTTTAGTTTTTTAAGGAACCTCCATACTGTCCTGCATAATGCCTGTATCAATTTACATTCCCACCAACAGTGCAAGAGGGTTCCCTTTTCTCCACACCTTCTCCAGCATTTGTTGTTTGTAGATTTTCTGATGATGCCCATTCTAACTGGTGTGAGGTGATACCTCACTATAGTTTTGATTTGCATTTCTCTAATAATTAGTGATGTTGAGCAGCTTTTCATGTGCTTCTTGGCCATCTGTATGTCTTCTTTGGAGAAATGTCTCTTTAGGTCTTCTGCCCATTGTTTGATTGGGTTGTTTGTTTTTTTAATATTGAGCTGCATGAGCTGTTTATATATTTTGGAGATTAATCCTTTGTCTGTTGATTCGTTTGCAAATATTTTCTCCCACTCTGAGGGTTGTCCTTTTGTCTTGTTTGTAGTTTCCTTTGCTGTGCAAAAGCTTTTAAGTTTCATTAGGTCCCATTTGTTTATTTTTGTTTTTCTTTCCATTACTCTAAGAGGTGGACCAAAAAAGATCTTGCTGTGATTTATGTCAAAGAGTGTTCTTCCTATGTTTTGCTCTAAGTGTCCACTCTTACATTTAGGTCTCTAATCCATTTTGAGCTTATTTTTGTTTATGGTGTTAGGGAGTGTTCTAATTTCATTTTTTTACATGATTTCCCATCACCATTTATTGAAGAGAATGCCTTTTCTCCATTGTATATCCTTGCCTCCTTTGTCGTAGATTAGTTGATCAGAGGTGCGTGGGTTTACCTCTGGGCTTTCTGTCCTGTTCCATTGATCTATATTTCTGTTTTTGTGCCAGTACCATGTTGTCTTGATTACTGTAGCTTTGTGGTATAGTCTGAAGTTAGGGAGTCTGATTCCTCCAGCTTGGTTTTTTCCCTCAAGACTGCTTTGGTTATTTGGGGTCTTTTGTGTCTCCATACAGATTTTAAGATTTTTTTGTTGTAGTTTTGTAAAAAATGCCATTGGTAATTTGATAGGGATTGCATTGAATCTGTAGATTCCTTTGGGCAGTATAGTCATTTTCACAGTATTGATTCTTCCAATCCAAGAACATGGTATATCTCTTCATCTGTATCATCTTCAATTTCTTTTCTCAGTGTCTTATAGTTTTCTGCATACAGGTCTTTTGTCTCCCTAGGTAGGTTTATTCCTAGGGTTTTTTTTTTTTTTTTTTTTTTTGCGGTATGTGGGCCTCTCACTGTTGTGGCCTCTCCCGTTGCGGAGCACAGGCTCCGGACGTGCAGGCTCAGCGGCCATGGCCCACGGGCCCAGCCGCTCCGCGGCACATGGGATCTTCCCAGACTGGGGCACGAACCCGTGTCCCCTGCATCGGCAGGCGGACTCTCAACCACTGTGCCACCAGGGAAGCCCTATTCCTAGGATTTTATTCTTTTTGTTGCAGTGGTAAATGGGAGTGTTTCCCTAATTTTTCTTTCAGCTTTTTCATCATTAGTGTATAGGAATGCAAGAGATTTCTGTGCATTAATTTTGTATCCTGCAGCTTTACCAAATTCATTGATTAGCTGTAGTAGTTTTGTGGTGGCATATTTAGGATTCTCTATGTATAGTATCATGTTATCTGCAAACAGTGACAGTTTTATTTCTTCTTTTCCAATTTGTATTCCTTTTATTTTTCTTCTCTGATTGCTGTGGCTAAAACTTCCAAAACTATGTTGAATAATAATGGCGAGAGTGGACTTCCTTGTCTTGTTCCTGATCTTAGAGGAAATGTTTTCAGTTTTTCACCATTGAGAATGATGTTTGCTGTGGGTTTGTCATATATAGCCTTTATTATGTTGAGGTAGGTTCCCTCTCTGCCCATTTTCTGGAGAGTTTTTATCATAAATGGGTGTTGAATTTTGTCAAAAGCATTTTCTGCATCTATTGAGATGATCACATGGTTTTTATTCAGTTTGTTAATATGGTGTATCACATTGATGGATTTGCATATATTGAAGAATCCTTGCATCCCTGGGATAAATCCCACTTCATCATGGTGTATGATCCTTTTAATGTGTTGTTGGATTCTGTTTGCTAGTGTTTGTTGAGGATTTTTGCATCTATATTCATCAGTAATATTGGTCTGTCATTTTTTTTTGGAGTATGTTTTTCTGGTTTTGGTATCAGGGTGATGCTGGCCTCATAGAATGAGTTTGGGAGTGTTCCTGTGCAATTTTTTGGAAGAGTTTGAGAAGGATGGGTGTTAGCTCTTCTCTAAATGTTTGTTAGAATTCACCTGTGAAGCCATCTGGTCCTGGACTGTTGTTTGTTGGAAGATTTTTAAGCACAGTTTCAGTTTCATTACTTGTGATTGGTCTGTTCATATTTTCTGTTTCTTCCTGGTTCAGTCCTGGAAGCTTATACCTTTCTAAGAATTTGTCCATTTCTTCCAGGTTGTCCATTTTATTGGCATAGAGTTGCTTGTAGTAGTCTCTTAGGATGCTTTTTATTTCTGCTGTGTCTGTTGTAACTTCTCCTTTTTCATTTCTAATTTTATTGATTTGAGTCCTCCCTCTTTTTCTTGATGAGTCTGGCTAATGGTTTATCAATTTTGTTTATCTTCTCAAAGAACCAGCTTTTAGTTTTATTGATGTTTGCTATTGTTTTCTTTGTTTCTATTTCATTTATTTCTGCTCTGATCTTTATGATTTCTTTCCATCTACTAACTTTGGGTATTGTTTGTTTTTCTTTCTCTAGTTCTGTAGGTGTAAGATTAGATTGTTGATATTTTTCTTGTTTCTTGAGGTAGGCTTGTATTGCTATAAGCTTCCCTCTTAAAACTGCTTTTGCTGCATCCCATAGGTTTTTTGTTTTGTTTTGTTTTTTTGCTGTACACAGGCCTCTCACTGTTGTGGCCTCTCTGGTTGCGGAGCACAGGCTCCGGACATGCAGGCTCAGCGGCCATGGCCCACGGGCCCAGCCGCTCCGCGGCACGTGGGATCTTCCCGGACCGGGGCACGAACCTGCGTCCTGTGCATTGGCAGGTGGACTCTCAACCACTGCGCCACCAGGAAAGCCCTGGTTTTGTTTTAAATTAATTTATTTTTGGCTGTTTTGGGTCTTCATTTCTTTGCGAGGGCTTTCTCCAGTTGCAGTGAGCGGGGGCCACTCTTCATCGCGGTGCGCGGGCCTCTCACTGTCACGGACTCTCCCGTTGCGTAGCACAGGGTCCAGATGCGTAGGCTCAGTAGTTGTGGCTCATGGGCTTAGTTGCTCTGCGGCATGTGGGATCTTCCCAGACCAGGGCTGAAACCCGTGTCCCTTGCATTGGCAGGCAGATTCTTAACCACTGCGCCACCAGGGAAGCCCCATCCCATAGGTTTTGATCATTGTGTTTTCATTGTAATTTGTCTCTAGGTAATTTTTGATTTCCTCTTTGATTTCTTCAGTGATCTCTTGGTTATTTAGAAATGTATTGTTTATCTTCAATGTGTTTGTGTTTTTTACGTATTTTTCCCTGTAATTGGTTTCTAATCTCATAGCATTGTAGTCAGAAAAGATGGTTGATAATGATTTCAGTTTTCTTAAATTTACCAAAGCTTGATTTGTGACCCAAGATGTGATCTATCCTGGAGAATGTTCCAAGCGCACTTGAGAAGAAAGTGTAATCTGCTGTTTTTGGATGGAATGTCCTATAAATATCAATTAAATCTGTCTGGTCTGTTGTGTCATTTAAAGCTTTTATTTCCTTATTTCTTTTATGTCTGGATGATCTGTCCATTGGTGTAAGTGAGGTGTTAAAGTCCCCCACTATTATTGTGTTACTGTCGATTTCCTCTTTTATAGCTGTTAGTAGTTGCCTTATGTATTGAGGTGCTCCTATGTTGGGTGCATATATATTTGTAGTTGTTATATCTTCTTCTTGGATTGATCCCTTGTTCATTATGTAGTGCCCTTCCTTGTCTCTTATAACATTATTTTAAAGTCTGTTTTATCTGATATGAGTATTGTTACTCCAGCTTTCTGTTCATTTCCATTTGCATGGAATATCTTTTTCCATCCCCTCACTTACAGTCTGTATGTGTCCCTAGGTCTGAAGTGGGTCTCTTGTAGACAGCATATATATGGGTCTTGTTTTTGTATCTATTCAGCGAGCCTGTGTCTTTTGGTTGGAGCATTTAATCCATTCACGTTTAAGGTAATTATTGATATGTATGTTCCTGTTACCATTTTCTTAATTGTTATGGGTTTTTTTTGTTTTTTTTTTTTTTTTTTTAATGGGTTTGTTTTTGTAGGTCCTTTTCTTGTCTTCCCACTTAGAGAAGTTCCTTTAGCATTTGTTGTAGAGCTGGTTTGGTGGTGCTGAATTCTCTTAGCTTTTGCTTGTCTGTAAAGCTTTTGATTTCTCCATTGAATCTGAATGAGATCCTTGCCGGGTAGAGTAATCTTGGTTGTAGGTTCTTCCCTTTTCATCACTTTAAATATATCATGCCATTCCCTTCTAGTTCTGCTGAGAAATCTGCTGTTAACCTTATGGGAGTTCCCTTGTATGTTACTTGTTGTTTTTCCCTTGTTGCTTTCAATAATTTTTTTTGTCTTTAATTTTTGTCAATTTGATTATTGTGTGTCTCTGCGTGTTTCACCTTGGGTTTATCTTGCTTGGGACTCTATGTGCTTCCTGAACTTGGGTGGCTATTTCCTTTCCCATGTTAGGGAAGTTTTCGACTATAATCTCTTCAAGTATTTTCCTGCGTCCTCTCTCTCTCTCCTCCTTCTGGGACCCCTATAATGCGAATGTTGTTGCATTTAATGTTGTCCCAGAGGTCTCTTAGGATGTCTTCATTTCTTTTCATTCTTTTATCTTTATTCTGTTCCACGGCAGTGAGTTCTACCATTCTGTCTTCCAGGTCACTTATCCGTTTTTCTGCCTCAGTTATCTGCTATTGATTCTTTGTAGTGTATTTTTCATTTCATTTACTGTATTGTTCATCTCTGTTTGTTTGTTCTTTAATTTTTCTAGGTGTTCTTTAGTTCTTCTATGTCTTTGTTAAATATTTCTTGCATCTTCTCAGTCTTTGCCTCCTTTCATTTTCCAGGGTCCTGGATCATCTTCACTATCATTATTCTGAATTCTTTTTCTGGAAGGTTGCCTATCTCTACTTCATTTAGCTGTTTTTCTGGGGTTTTATCTTGTTCTTTCATCTGGTACATAGCCCTCTGCCATTTCATCTTGTCTATCTTTTTGTGAATGTGGTTTTTGTTCCACAGGCTGCAAGGTTGTAGTTCTTCGATCATGTCAAGAACTTGATCTCCTTGGAGACTAGTTTACTTCATGCAAATTTTAGTACCTTAGAAGAACCTTGGACTTTACCCAAAACACTAGTCACCTGTAAATATATGCTTTTTGGTTATAGGGGAGATCAGGAGTTCATATGCATACTCTCAGAAAGAGAGAGTCTGGTGATATTGGGAGGGTGATGCATATGATCTCATTGTACAACCTTTTCTAAAGACAGTATACTACTTTTGGATGGGGTTTAGAGACTCTGCTTTAGGATACTGTTTTAGGATTTTTTTAAGTTAAACTAGAATTTATTTAGTGAAATACACAGATGGAAATGTGCGGTTTGTTTCAGTATGTATTTATAGCTGTGAAGCCACTGCCTCAATCCTGATATAGAACTTATACATCGCATTAGAAAGTTTTCTCTTGCCCCTTTCTGGTTATTTCCCTGTCTCCTTCTGCCCAAACTACTGTTCTTGTTTCTGTCACTACAGATTAGTTTTATCTGTATTTGAATTTCATTTAAATGGAATCGTGTAGTATTCTTTTTTAACTTGCTGCTTTGAGTCAACATAATACTTTTGAGATTCCTCCATGTTGCTGTGAATATCAGTAGTTCATTTATTGCTGAGTAGTATTCCATTGTAGAAATACACTACAGTTTATCTGATGACCTGTTACTGAACATTATGAGTTCTTTCCAGTTTGGGGCTATTATGAGTACAGTTGCTGTGAATATCTGTGTCCAAGTCTTTTTGTGATCATGTGTTTTCCCTTCTCTTGGGTTAATACCAAGGAGTGAAATTTTTGGGCCATAGGATAGATGTACGTTTAACTTAATAAGCAATTGTCAAACTGTCCTCCAAAGTGGTAATGCCAGTTTACATTTCCGTGAGCCATGTATGAGTTCCAGTTACTCAACATCTTAGCCAGCATTTGTTCTTGTCAGTCTCTTTAGTTACTTACTGGGTGTGAAAGGTTATCTTATTGTGGTGTTTTCACTTGCTTTTTGCTGATGACTGACAATGCACATTTTTTAATGTGTTTATTGGCCATTTATATATCTTTTGTGGGATTTCTATTAAAATCTTTAGCCCATTGAAATTTTTTTTATTGATTTTTTTTGAACACTTCTTGTATTGAGGTATGACAAAGTGCATGAGATGTAATTGTACAGTGTAATGAGTGATTATAAAGTGAACACTCATGTCACTACTATCCAAGTTAAGAAATAGAATACCAGCACCCCAAAAGGCTGTCCACGTCTCTGTTCCTTCCAATGCTTATCCTTTCCTTCCTTCTTAGAAATAAGTAACCACTCTCCTGGCCTTTATGGTAATCACTGTATGGCTTTTATTTGTATTGTTACCCACGTGTACATTCGTAAACAATAGTTTTGCCTGTCTTTGAATGGAATCATACTGTATTTTCTATCTTGCTTCTCTTGCACATTCCTATGTGTTGTGTGTTGATCTAGTTCATTTTTATTGCTGGTATATTGTACGGATATGCTACAGACTATCCATTTTATTGTTGCTGGACAAGTGGGTTGTTTCTAGGTTTGGACTACTATGAACAATGCTGCTGTGAATATTCTTAAACATTTCTTTTGGTGCAGTATCTGCATTCTAGGGTTTATTCCTAGGAGCACAGTTTCCAGGCCACAGGGTATGCATATCTTCGACTTGAATGCCATGTTGTTTTCTAAGTGGTTTATCAATTCATATTTCCATTAGTAATGAATGAGAGTTCTTGTCCCATATCCTCATCAACACTTGATATTGTCAGTGTTTTCAGTTTTCAAAACCTGGGAGGTGGTTAGTAGTATCTTGTGGTTCTAATTTTAATTTCCCTGATGATTGTTTTTGAGCATCTTTGCCTATGTTTATTGGCAATTTGGATTTCCTCTGCAGTTGCTTATTCAAGTCTTTCATCCATTTTTCTAGTGGATTATTTGTCTTATTTTAAAAAAATACTAATTTGTAGTTCTTTGTATATTCTGGATACCTTGTTGGTTAAGTTTGGGCAAATACTTTTGTCCATTTATTTGCCTTTGTTTTCACTGTCTTTATGATCTAACTAATAGAAATTCTTAACTTTAGTGTAGTCAAATTTACTTTTTTTACTTTATGATTACTTTTTTTTTTTTGCGGTACGTGGGCCTCTCACTGTTGTGGCCTCTCCCATTGCGGAGCACAGGCTCCGAACACGCAGGCTCAGTGGCCATGGCTCACAGGCCTAGCCGCTCCACGGCATGTGGGATCTTCCCAGACCGGGGCACGAACCCGTGTCCCCTGCATTGGCAGGCGGACTCTCAACCACTGCGCCACCAGGGAAACCTATGATTACTTTTTGTCTTATTTTAAAAGTCTTTCCATACCTAGAGATCATGAAAATATTTTCTTAAACATTTTTTGAAAGCTTTATACTTTTGCCTTTCACAGTTATGTCAGTAACTCACTTGATGTTGCTTATAGTGTATGAAATAGGGGCCAATTTCATTTTTTTCCATGTGGATATCAGTTGTCCCAGCATACTTTATTGAAAGGCCAGTCCTTCCCCTACTGTTCTATATTATCTCTTTTCATAAATCAGGTGTCCATTATATGTAGATATGTTTCGTGGCTGCCTGTTCTGTTCCATTGGTCTCTCCCTGCGACAGTACCACACCATCTTTAGCTAGTATGGTCTAATCTTCATATCTGTCTTAATGAATCTTCATATCTTGATTCCTCTCCCCCTTTGAAGGGCATTTTAGCTATTCTTGAACTTTCATGATTTCAGAATCATTTTATCATCTCCTTCATAAGAAAAGAAAAAAACACCTGCTAATATTTTGATTGGGATTGTATTGTATTATCAGTTCAAATTGAGAGAACTGATAATTTACAGACTTTGTAATTTATTGTGGTGGTCTTTACTGTCTTTCAGTACCTCCTCATAATCTATCTTCATTGAATTTAGTCCTGGGTGCTTGATAGTTTTTGATGCTGTTATACATACATTGTCTCTTTTCTCTAAATTTTTTTCTAACTTAGTCTTGCTAAATCTTTGTAATCCTTTGTTTTTATATATTTCTACATCATGTTATTAGGTTTATATAATACAGCAGCATTGTTTTCCTAATTTGAACATTTTATCATTATGAAAGGTTCTATTTCTAGTAATGCTTCTTGCCTTAAAGTCCTTTTTTTGTATAAGTATAGCCAAACCAGTTTTTCCTTTGTTAATACTTGCTTGACATGTTTCTTCATAATCTGTTTTCCAATTTTTTTGTTTCCTTAAATTTTCAGTTGTGTGTTTCTAACAGTATTTAGTTGGATTTTTTTTTTGGCTGAGCCGAGTGGCTTGAGGGATCTTAGTTCCCCAACCAGGGATTGATCCCAGGCCACCACAGCGAAAGTGCTGAGTCCTAACCACTGGACCACCAGGGAATTCCCTTGTAGTTGGATTTTTAAATTTGGGGGCTGCTGGGACAGTACAGCTCAGTCTGTCTTCAGTTTTAGCAAGTTATTCTGGGGAAACAAGATGGTAGATTGTTTTCTTTAGGTGGTGGTAGTAAAGTGACGTTCATTGAGGAGCAAGTTCATTGTTAGGATTTTTAGCTAGTGTGACAAAGGCAGAATACTCCATTAGTAGTAGAACTGTTGAATGTTAGTCAGCTGATTAGTTATTTTTCTTTCTGATAAAACTTTATTTGCAGTAGGTCTATATAAGTGCTTTATCACAGAACATAAAAATTAGCTGTAATTGCCGTTTGGTTTTTTTTTGTAATTGCCATTTTTAATTGGTATAGTTCTGATTTAAGCTTTTCTCACTTTTGAAATATTTACTTTTATCTCAGTTACAATGAATGAAGTGTAAATTGTCCTCATTGCTGAAATCACTGCTGTCTTTGATTTATATTAAAAGCAGATCTCACCATAAAGTAAATATAAGCTCTACATTAATTTATTTCTGGAAATGAATTAATTATTAAGAAAATATTTGACTTTTAATATTCATAAACTGAATGTTTTATTTATTCTTTAAAGCTGTAATTTGAGTATAATAGTTTGATTACTTAGAAATTTTTAAATTTCTAATGTTAGTGTGAAAGAAAAAACATGGTATGGTTTATATTATCATGTGGAAAATTAATTCAAATGAGTATTTTTGTCAAGAAATCTATAAAACTTTAAAACTAAATTTTAGCATGCAGTGTCTAATAGTATCCTTTGTTCAGTTGATACAAGAAACAGTAAACAGAATGATTTATATTTGAGTTAAAGTAATGCCCTAACTATGTAAAAAAAAAACTCTGATATACATTATTCAATTATGATTTTACTAAGGAAATAAGGCTGAATGTTTGAATCACATGATTTTGTTATCAGGACTCTGGGTTGCTGGTGATAGAAACTGAATTAGAGCTTAAATAAACAACAAGAGAAGGGGTGGCTTTATTGGCGGAACACTGGAGTGGCTCACATAATTGAAGAACTGTGGCAGGCAGCTTGGGGACTTTGAGGACTGGAAGTGGGGGTAGAGTGTCTCAAGTATTCTAGCTTTGCATCTCTCTGGGCATTGGTGTGGGATCCTCTCAGGTTTCTCCTGGTTCATAGCTGCACAGTCCAGAGTGTCTTCTAAGTGTCTCAGTAATATTTTCCATGGTGCCCAGAGGCCAAAAAAATAACAGTTCCATTTATAAAGTGGTTAGGGCCAAACATCCTAAGTATTTATTTCCTAACAATTTAATTATTTGAAAAGTTGATACATGCAATTTGAAAGAGAACATTTTAATTTCCATATATATGCATGTTAGATACTGCACAGATTCTCAAGCCTTAGAATCAGATCAGACATTACACCTCTGTTTCCTGTTCCACACTGATTGTTAACATGGTGCTTGCTTTTTATCATAGCAGCTGCTAAAACTCCTGCTGCTTAAAGAAATGTCACTGAAAGGAATGTTTTGTGAGTTAATGTTGAAATTATGAATGACCTCAGATAGTCGTTTGTGTGGTCCACTAGATGTCAGTTATTGCCATTTCCCTTAAAAACTAAAAACAGTCCTGTAGGGACCCTGTGAACTTGCTGTGGTAGGCCCAGGGTGACTTGGTACACAGTGAGGGGACTGACTCTAGTAGAAGAGAAGGATTCTCATTGGTTCCCCCTTGGTTCATGTGGTTCAGGGAATAGGCTATGACTTGGTTAACCTGGGTTACTCACCCAACTCCTATGCTTAGAAGGGCATAATATTCCATTGTATGGGTATATCAGTTTACCTATTTCCAGTTGTTTAAAAATTGTAAACAGGGTGTAAATTCACATCTTGTATATCTGTGACTATTTCTATAGCGTATAGATTCTATTAAGTCTCACCTAATACTTAAACTTGAAAAAAGTTTTATGGATTTGAAAACATGATTATTTGTGCTTTAAAATTATCTGGGTAATTGAGGATCAGAGACCTAAGAGCTAAAACTATAACACTCTTAGAAGAAAATGTAGGGGAAAAATTTCATGACGTTGCATTTGGCACTGATTTCTTGGATATGACATCAAAAACACAGGCAATAGAAGAAAGAAATAGAATACACCATCAAGAGAGTGAAAGGCAACCCAAAGAATGACAGAAAATATTTGCAAGTCATGTCTGATAAAGGATTAATATCTAGAATATATAAAGAACCACAATGCAACACCAAAAAAACAACCCAACTAAAAATGGGCAAAGGACTTGAATAGACATTTCTTCAAATAAGTTATACAGATGGCCAGTAAGCACGTGAAAAGAGGATTAGTATCACTGATCATTAGGGAACTGCGAGTCAAAACCACGGGATACCACTTCACACCCATTAGGATGGCTATTGTCAAAAAGTGGAACAGTGTTGATGAGGATATGGAGAAATTAGAATCCTGGTGTATTGCTGATAGGAATGTAAAATGGTACAACTGCTGTGGAAAACAATGTGGTGGTTCCTTAAAAAATTAAACATAGAATTACCATGTGATCCAACAATTCCATTCCTTGGGTATCTAGCCAAAAGAAGTGAAACCAGGGACTCTTAACAGATTTGTACATCAGTGTTCATAGCACTATTCACAGTAGCCAAAAGGTAGCAACAACCTAAATGTACATCAGTGGATGAATGTATAAACAAAATGTGGTACATACAGTCATCCCTCGGTATCCATGGGGGATTGGTTCCAGGACCCTGTGGTGAATACAAAAATCCAAGGATGCTGAAATCCCTTGTATAAAATGGCATAGTATTTGGCATAGTATTTGCGTATAACATACACACATCCTCTGGTATGGTTTAAATTGCTTCTCGATTACTTGTAACACCTAATATATATAATGTAAATGCTATGTAAATACAATGTAAATGCTGTATAGTTTCTGGCAGGCGCAAATTTTTTTGCTTTATGGAACTTCCTGGATTTTTTTCCACCTAAATTTTATTTATTTATTTTGTTATTTTTTAATTTTTGCGGTACGCGGGCCTCTCACTATTGCGACCTCTCCCGTTGCGGAGCACAGGCTCCGGACGCGCAGGCTCAGCGGCCACGGCTCACGGGCCCAGCCGCTCCGCGGCATGTGGGATCTTCCCGGACCGGGGCACGAACCCGCGTCCCCTGCATCGGCAGGCGGACTCTCAACCACTGCGCCACCAGGGAAGCCCCACCTGAATATTTTTGATCTGCAGTTTGTTGAATATGCTGAGGGGAACTTGAGAATATGTAGGATCTACTGTACATACAATGAAGTATATTTGGCCTTAAAAACGAAGTTTGGGATGATGAAAAAGTTCTGGAAATGGGTAGTGGTGGTGATTGCACAACAGTATGATATACTTAAGGCCATTGGATTGTACACTTAAAATGGTTAAAATTGTAAATATTATATATTTTGTACCACAGTAAAAATAACCCTGAAAAAACTACCTTAAATTTGTACTTTGTTATATTTCAACTATACCTTAATAAAGCTAAACAAAATCTTGGAATAATCTAGAAAATTTGTGAAGACTTTAAAGGTGATGAAACAATAAACTGCATAGTTTTGAAAGACAATTTGTTCTACAAAGTAATATTCTTATGGAGGCAGGTCTGTGGAACAGAGGCAAGCAACTGATATTTTTACCTTTTTAAAAAAAATTTATTTATTTTCGGCTGCGTTGGGTCTTCGTTGCTCCGCGCATGGGCTTTCTCTAGTTGCAGCGATTGGGGCTACTCTTTGTTGAGGTGCATGGGCTTCTCATTGTGGTGGCTTTTCTTTGTTGTGGAGCACGGGCTCTAGGCGTGCGGGCTTCAGTACCTGTGGCTCACAGGCTCAGTAGTTGTGGTGCACAGGCTTAGTTGCTCCGTGGCATGTGGGATCTTCCCGGACCAGGGCTCAAACCCGTGTCCCCTGCATTGGCAGGGGAATTCTTAACCACTGCACCACCAGGGAAGTGCCGATATATTTTAACTCTAGGAAAACTTTTAATTATCCCTGGTGGCACCTTCATCCATATGGGATGAAAATATGTCTTATTGCTAAATGGTGCAAAACAGATTTGGAGGGTCATATTTATTGTTACTGGTGGTTTGCTGTCAGAAGAGAGAACAAATTTTTTTTTTATAACGGGGTTCGGATTGGGCTGTTTACTTACCATATAGGGTTCTTACTAGTGATAGAGATCAAATGGAGAGTATGCTTATTAAGTTCACAGATGACTTGTAAGCTCCTTGGAGGATAGAATTAGAGTTCAGAATTATCTTGACAAGTGAGAAGATGTTGTAAAGATTTTAAGGAACATGTGTCAAATAGTGTACTTTAGACAGTGGATAATAAAACACTGATGAAAATCTCTAGATTTGTGGGAGAATGAAATTGAATAAAACCTGTACTGTTCTCTGAAAAATATAGTTGAACATGTAGTAAGTATGTAAGAAATAAACATGCTCAATATTACAGGGGTTCCTTACTTGGATACTCTTTATGAGCAGTAAAGTTAGCATCAAGTTTTACTGTATTAGCGAACTTATTTAATGGAGAGGCAGTGTGGTATAGATGCTTATAATGTAAACTGTGGAGCCAGAATGCCTAGGTTTGAATTCTGGCTTCTCCACTTAGCTGGTATAAGTTTAGGAAAGTTACTTGTTTGTATATCTTTTTTCAACTGTAAATGGTAACAATAATGGTTACTACTTTATAAAATTATTGTGGGGTTAATTGAGTTAGTATACATAATACTTTTAAAACAGTGCCTGACAGAGGGAAATGCTCAATAAAAGTTAACTGCTAATAAAACAAGCTTGACAGCTGGCCACATTTGACTCATTAATAGGAGATTATACTTGTTTCGTTTGACTGTTTTCTCTCCCTGTTCTTGCTGTTACTCAAAAAATTATTAAAAATAATTTGGACTTGTTCTTCCTATGCAGCATGCCAAAGAGTATTTCCATATTTTTTGATGCTGTAGAGTCAGCTATTCATGTGGATGTAGTACTATTCAGGTTCTTTGCCAGTTATAAAAAGCATTAAATGTATATGACTGAAAAATTATCTTGGCTTCAAATTGGAAGAAACTGCTTTATTTCACCTTTGTTAATTCAAGGAAGGTTGAGAAAAGGAAAGAGGAGGAGTCCAGTTTTGGAGGTAGAAGCAAAATTATTACACAAAGAATGGGACATAAAAAGGACGCTTTAGAAGTGGCTTGATCAAGAATTCCTACTTTTATATGATGGCCTCAAAGAGATCAAAGAGGATTAAGACCACCTCTTTCTTGCTGTCACTTTTGTATTCCATATCTTTGTTTTGAAGCAGTATTTCTAGCTTGACAAAAATGACCCTCATTTTACACAAAAGCAGCATTCTGTTAATAGAATGCTGTATTAACTATAATATCAGTTATTACAGTTATCAAGTTCCTGTTTGCTTCAAGAAGTTTTTACATGTTAGTGAAACTATAGTTACAGTTTTCTGGTCACATATTATCTATTTTTAGTGTAATACTGGAACGTGAAAGTAGAAAGCACTCCAGTTTTCCCATGATTGTAATGAGAATTATCACCTATAACCTCTCTTCCAGTTATCTTTAATTGCTTATGAGAAAAACTTTTATGATATCTCAAAACTCTTAAGCTTGGGTACATATCTGAAGAAAATGAAAACATTAATTCAAAAAGATATATGCACCCCAGTGTTCATAACAGCATTATTTACCGTAACCAAGATATGGAAGCAACCTAAGCACCCATCAATAGATGAATAGATAAGGATGATGTGTATATACACAATGGAATACTACTCAGCCATATAAAAGAATGAAATCTTGCCATTTGCAGCAACATGGATAGACTTGGAGGGTATTGTGCTTAGTGAAATGTCAGACAAATACTGTATGATGTCATTTATATGTGGAATCTAAAAAATAAAACATACTAGTGAATATAACAAAAAAGAAACAGACTCACAGATACAGAGAACAAACTAGTGGTTACCAGTGGGGAGAGGGGCAAGTTAGGGGTAGGGGACAAAGAGGGAGAAACTACTAAGCATGAAATAAATAAAGATACAAGGATATATTGTACAAGACAGGGAATATAGCCAATATTTTATAATTATAAATGGAGTATAACCTTTAAAAGTTGTGAATCACTATGTTGTACATCTGAAACATATTATAAATTGTACCTCAAAAAAACCTCTTAAGGAGAGAAATTTCATTGATCAAAACATTTTGAGTACCTCTTGAGGGAACTTGCCTCTGTGTGTTTGAGAGAGAGCGAGAGGAAAAAAGGGAAAAGGAGGAGGGTGAGAGAGGGGAGGGAGAGAAGTAGACCTAAGTAAAAGAGAATAAATGTTAAATCATGTGTACTTGCAAAAATGCAGTGAAAGTTTAGTGGTTTGGAATACTAGAGGAGCTCTAGGGATCTGGTTGGTGGAGAAAGGGCCAGTCTGGGTATAGGAAATAACATAAGCAATGGCAAGGCATTTGGAATGGACACAGAATGTCCTAGAGGGAAGAATAAGATTTTCATGTGGGGGAGACCTTGTCATTAAGAAGGAAGGTCCTCGTTTTGGGGAGGTCTTGTTGAGAGGTATGTTTAGATCTTGACAAGTACTATGATAGTATCCTGAGAATTGAGAATGTGTAGAGAATAATGGTTAACACTGCTTGGCTCAGTTAAGTGATTTCTTCTTGGTTAGCCTCAAATGCCTACGACTAAAATTTTTGCTTCAGCAAAATCACATTACTTTTTAAAATTTTGGACTTTGAAAGTTTTTAATGAATAATGGAAACTTATACATCTTTCAATCCCAAGGGTTTATTCTGTATGAAGAAAGGCAAGTAGAAATGTTGGATTTATGGTAAGAACTAGAATATAGAGATTTTAAATGGGAATGGGTGTGCTTGAAACATTTATTCAGTGGGTAGGTAATAGGAGGCTCTGGTTAATTTCTTGTATTGACCTAAATTATGCTTGTTTTTTAAATCTAGAAAACAGTTATTGAGCATGTTTCTTGTCCTCATCAGAATTAGTATTCATTGAACATTGATTAGAAAACTATTAATGTTATCTCCATTTTACAGATGAGAAGACTGTATCACTTTGGGAATTTCACTCAGTTTGGAGCCAAAATTCACATCCAGAACAGTCTGATTGCAGAACCTGTGCTCTTACCTAGTAAGCTGTATCGTAATGCCTCTTGTCAAGCGGTAGTGGTAAGGCCCTTGGGTTCAGATGTTGAGTGTTGAGTGGGAAAATGACCTATATAGATAATCACGGTCTAGACAGTTAGAAATGTAAGTAATTATAATGACATGTAGTAAGTGTTACAAAATAGAGCTGTATTGAAACTGCACAGTGAACTCTGAAGGGAAAGTTTTCACAGTGAAATTAATGTTTTCAAGCCAAGTATTGAAGGATATGTTGGATTTATCCAAATGGATTAGGCGGTATGAGTAAATCAGGCAGAGGTAGTAGCAGTGACAAATGCTCATGCATGAAAAATTTTAAAGAAGCCTCAGGTCGTTCATTCTGGACATATACGCCATAGGGCATATCTTTTTTGAGCAGGGACGTTTTATGGAAATGTCTGTTGACAGGATCGATATGCCAGGTGATGTTCAAAGAGGAATTGACCAGAATCAGTTCTAAGTTCAGTTGTAACTGGTTATTTTGTTTCATAGGTAATAAGGTCTAAATAAATTGAATTCAGCAAATGTTTGAGAACCGGTTTGCTAGACCAGTGGTGGTGGCCCTGGTGGCATGGAATGGAAAGATGGAAATTGAGCATTTCAAAGAAAGCAGTGGGAGATGGTGTCAGATTTTGTTATTGGAAAGAGTGTCAGATGGTTTCCAGTCTTGAAGACCTAGGCTGACCAAGATTCCCAATGGAATATTAAGAAAGAAGATATGGTGGGGGAAGGGAAGGGAGGCCAGTGATGGCTTCTGTTTGGAATATGTAGAGTTGGAGGTGCTTCATTGACAGTCCAGAGGAGATCTGCTATTCTGCTCCTGTGCCAGCAATAGCAGTCAGGATTGGGGAAGCTGTGGGAGCTCTCACGTAGTAGTAGCAGAAACCTTGAGAGAGGCTATCATTTCTGTGGGGGAGGACTGGATGTTGTTGTTTATGGCCCTGCTCAGGCCTGCTTTGAATGGTTTCAGACTTTTAATGGATTGGAAAAATAGGTCTTATTAAGCAAAATGAGAGAATAAAGCAGCCCGAGGAAAGACAGGTAGCAGTTTGTCTTATGAAGGATTTGTATTATCATATAGTGCAGTATAACCCAAACCTCTCATTAATATATTACCTACACGATTTTTTGCAGTATCTGTATACCAAATGATAATGCATCTTAAAATCAAGTTTTTTTCTTTCTTGGTGATGTGTAAATTTAATGGTGTGCCTTGACTTCGGTGGCATCTCAGAGTCAATAGAATGCAGAATGTTTTTTCCAGTGCTCATTAGCATAAGTATATAGTTTTGTTTTTTAAAGGCCTTTGTGTTACATTTAAATCCTCTCAAATATCACCAATGGTATGTATACCATACCATGGAAACAATTGAAAAAATACCTATATGTTGTAGAATATAGGTTTTAGGTTAGATGTTGAAGAGTAAATCAGTAGAAAGTGTAAACTCTTCCCAAGGTTTTTATATTTCTTTGCATTTTAGCATATGTGTGTCCTGACTAAAAACAGAATACAGAATGTGTTTGTCCATTCATAGGCCTGATGTTTACCAGAGAGCTTGGGTAAATGCATTATTCCTTACACCTCTTTTAGACTTCAGTTTCTTTGACAAACTATTTTCATGTTGGAAAATGCAAGAAACATGAGTGGCTCAGATTGACCTTGAAAGTGTGGTATTATTCTTAGTAGTTATGTTCACATGCTTATTGGAAACTTGAGAATTCCGGTCACTTGTCTGTGTGGATTTTTTTTTTTTTTTTTTTGGGCCGCACCGCGCCACATGCATGATCTTAGTTCCTGACCAGGGATCAAACTCCTGTTCCCTGCAGTGGAAGCTTGGAGTCCTAACCACTGGACCACCAGGGAAGTCCTAGTACTTAAGTTTTTTGATGTATAAACAATATATTTAGAATACTCAATATGTTTAGAATAGGTTGATATTAGGCTGTATGTTTGAGCAGTTTTTCATCTTGTTTTAGAGAATATTTTACCTATATTTTATTTTTATTTATGTATTTATTAAATAAATAAATTTATTTATTTGGCTGTGTTGGGTCTTTGTTGCTGCATGTGGGCTTTTCTCTAGTTGCGGAGAGCAGGGGCGGCTACTCTTTGTTGCGGCGCGCGGGCTTCTAATTGCGGTGGCTTCTCTTGTTGCGGAGCACGGGCTCTAGAGCGCAGGTTCAGCAGTTGTGGCGCACGGGCTTAGTTGCTCCGCGGAAGGTGGGATCTTCCCGGACCAGGGCTCGAACCCGTGTCCCCTGCATTGGTAGGCAGATTCTTAACCACTGCGCCACCAGGGAAGTCCCTTACCTATATTTTAATGTGCTTACTATGAATATAAGTAATTTAGCCAGCATGTTTTTTAAAAAAGCTCCCGCCCCCTTCCTTTTCTGATTAATGGATTAAGCAAATTGATAGCTTAAGAATTTTTAAAATTCAAGCTTTGGTTTTTGTCTTCAGTTTGAACCTATGACTTGTCTTGAGGTTTTCAGAGTGGTTAATTTAAGTGCAGTTATTTAAGGACAAAGGAGAACCCTCTTAATAAGACTTTATTTCTTATTAGCTTAGGACTTTTGCCCTCCTTTTAAGTAAAGCATGTTCGTGAATTCTACTTTTTGACTTTAGCTGAAAATTTTTTCTTCCTGTGTATATATATATATTTTTTTGCGGTACGTGGGCCTCTCACTGTTGTGGCCTCTCCCGTTGCAGAGCACAGGCTCCGGACGCGCAGGCTCAGTGGCCATGGCTCACGGGCCCAGCCGCTCCATGGCATGTGGGATCTTCCCGGACCGGGGCACGAACCCGTGTACCCTGCATCGGCAGGCGGAGTCTCAACCACTGCGCCACCAGGGAAGCCCCCCTGTGTATATTTTGATGGCAGTTACATGTTTCCCTCTGTTTACATGAGATAAATATTACTAGTTTAAAAGGGTGGGTCTCTTTCTGGGGATCTGTTGAATTGTATTGGTCTTAAAAGGATTCTTAAGAAGATGGTGTTCTGGTCAAGACGATTTCTGGTCTTTTGGCTATTTAATAATTGAGAATTGAGGAGGTTATTGGGTTTTTATTGGCTTGTTTTTCAAAAATATGAGTAGCCCCCTACCTAATTGCCAGAATACAAATTTTAACTAGGCCAGCAGGAAGAAGAGTGGATTCTTTTTGTTGCACATATAGCCTCTACTATTGGAATTTTGTTTCTCTTTTCTGAATATACCTATTGGCTAGTTGGAGTTGGACAGTTTATAATTGAGATGACAGCAGTTAAAAATGTAAATCCATTTCTTCTCTTCATTGTTAAGTTTTACGCTTAAAGGATGGATTTGCATTTTCCTTCAGCTTTCTGGTCCTTGTCCATTTTGATGCCAGTTACTCTGCATAAAACTAAGTGGAGTGAACCAGAATTTTTCTGAAGAATCTGTTTACAGATGGGTAGAGAAACATTAACATTCCATATATTATTAAAAAACTGATAAGCAGTATGCAGATTAGCTAGGTTTGGAATACTGATAGCTATTTTTTGAGTGTAGTTTAATTCCAGATTTTTCCTAGAATTGGTGTTGAATATCCCAAGTACCTAGGCATAATAGGAAAACCATGTCATTTATACGTGGGCATACTTTTGACTTCCTATGGTAAGTAGACCTTCAAACTAAGTTGCTTGTCTTTCTAGAAAACAAACCTCTCTTCCAGCAGTGAGGGCGGAGGGTTGGTATAAAAAGGGTGGGGTTTAGAGAGTCTGTTTTTGCCACTCTAGGGCAGGATGCAGAAGCAAAGCATATTAGAATAAACGCTGTAAATTTGCAGATTTCAAAATGACATTGGTGTTATTGAATTTTACATTTTTTTAGTTGTCTTTAACAAAAATAAGTTTTTGGTCTTTGCTACCTCACTGATTTCTTTTTCTGAGTACATAAGAAATAGGAGCTCATAATTTAAGCCTTATTAAAAAACGTTTTGAGAACCTATTGTAAAACTGCTCATCTTCATAGGGATTGGTCATTTAAGTGTTTTGTCCAAGAAAATGCAGTTATAATTTTATTCTTCGAACAGTAGGAGGCATGGACAGAGTCTGCAGTCTCATGTTGAGATAATCATGATTTTTTAAGAGAGGCAGAAGTCATTACAGGATTATAATTAGGAAAATTTAAGTTTCCATGAAGAGGTATATACTTCCTGATTAGGAACCTTTCTTTTTTTAAAAATAGAACATTTGACCTATGCATTGCCCTTGAGAACTTTGATTTGGGACAGTGCAGGGGAGGAAGGAGGGGGAAACAAAATTACTTCTTTCCTCTTCATCAGAGGTTAACTGAGAGCAAGTGGCAGGACATTAATGAGCATGCAAAAATTTGCCTTCTCTTAATTTCCCAACAGTAGACCTTGGAATTAGTCAAAGAAGCAAAAGTCAGGAAACATTTTTCCAACACTGGGGCTAGTCTTTCTGATCTTTCCATAGCAGTTATAAATATTGAACTACCTCTGGCACTTAGATGAAATGATCCTGCTTGGCTTTTAATTTAATTAATTTCTAGTGCTTTGAATGCCTGGATTTTCTATCTCGATAACCGAGACTTAAGTATTTGGTTTCTGTTAAGAGTTTTTTTTCTTAGGAGATAGGGAACATTTCTTCATTTACCATGGTGAATCTAAATGCTGCCTTATAAAATTAGATTTAAAATCCTTAATTTCAGTAGTAAAATGATACCTGCCTTGTGACTTTTCATGGAGGATATAGAGTCAGAAAATAATGCTACAAATTACAGAAATTCCTTATAATCCCATTAATGATTTAATATATCTGAGTTAGTAGTATGAAGTGAATGTTTTCTTTTTTAAAAAATAGTATTTATTTATTTGGTTGCACCGGGTCTTAGTTGTGGCTTGCTGGCTCCTTAGTTGCAGCACATGGGCTCTTTAGTTGTGGCAGGCGGGCTCCTTAGTTGGGGCATGTGAACTCTTTGTTGTGGCATGCATGTGGGATCTAGTTCCCTGACCAGGGATTGAACCCAGGCCCCTGGCTTTGGGAGCGCGGAGTCTTATCCACTGCGCCAGCAGGGAAGTCCCGTGAATAAATTTCTTTATAGAAGTGATTATAAAGAGCAAGTCAAAACATTAAAAAAAAACCTTTTTTGAAATTATTTTTACCCTTTTTAGCAGATTGTATTATATCTTCGGTTTTAATCTTTTCTGGTCACCACCAGAAAATGTCTTCACTAAGACATCATGTATGATATTTGCTCCCCCGCCCCCCTTTTGTATAAGGATTAAGTTTAAAAGGGAAACACTTGTAAAATAAGTGATTTTAAAAGGTACAAATCAAATTCGATAAAGTTCGTTTGATCACAGCTGATCTTTTCTGAGAACATGGTCATGGGCTTCCTTTTGCCCACTTGAGATGTGAAAAGCAAAAAGGTGCACCTGAAGTACAGTCAGATCTTAATGTCTAAAAATTCTAGAGCACAGTTTCTTTGCTTTTGACTTCTCACATTTTTGGGTCCCATTTGGAAAAGCAGCTGTCAGTATTTCAGCCACTTAAATGAAGACAAATGATCTTAAGTATTGATCACTAACCAACTGTTTGAAATTCTGTCTATTGCAGATACTCCTTTGAGGAATGTATTCAGAACTTCTCCCACATTAAAACAAAACAAACCAAAAAAAACTCCTCATAGAATGAACCACACTCTGTACCACTAATGTAGTCACAGAATTATTCAAGATTGATCTTTGGTCATTATCTATTGAAACAGAATTTTACTTGTTAGAGTGAACATTATCATTAATGTTGCTGGTTCAAGAGACTTACTGCTAGTAAAAGACTCTTTGATACAGAAATTTGATTATAACATGGAGTTCATCTGACCGTTTCTGACAACCTACTGGATTTTTGTTTTTCAAGAAGATGGTTGTTTTTTGCTTAGGAAATGATAATATTTTAGCTGCTTATCTGTGTCCTACAGCTGGCAGAGGAATGCAGTACTCTGACCATGAATTTGCGTCTGTATCCCTGAAAACACACAGACCTTACTTAGTGTTTTCAAAAGAGGTAGAAAAGACATGTGGCATCTTTTTAAAAGTTTTTTTTTTTTAAATAAATTACCGTGTTTGGAAAACTCACTGAGTTTTCCAGGACACTGACTCAATTTTGTATTTAGTTTCTTTTTACTTTTTTTTTTTTTGAAACATGGTCCTAATAAGTAGAGGGGGGAAAAGTCCAACTGAGAGCATTCAGCCATACTTTTATTTTTTAACATCTTTATTGGAGTATAATTGCTTTACAGTGGTGTGTTTCTGCTTTATAACAAAGTGAATCAGCTATATAGCCATACTTTTTGAACTGTCTCTCGGTTTTTATTTTCATTTATAGTTGACTTCAGCAGCAGAAGTTTAGAAAACTTGAGGTTTGGGCTCCTGTACAGGGAGTAAGACCAAACCACAGTAGTTTTACTCAGTTGCTAAATGCTTGGGTTTTGGGTAATACTAGTGATTAAATCATCTCCCCACCATGGAATAATCTCCCCAACATGCCATAGAATCCTAGTTTGGGAAGGTCATATCATCCATCGGATATCCGAAAAGTTACTAGGCATAAATGAGGAAGCACTAAGAAGCTGCCCAAAGTAGTAGCAGTTGTAAAGTCACTTCTTAAAATTTAACATCTCTGAATTACTTTATGACCGCCACACTCAAGTTTTGCTGTCAGTGTTTCTTACTATGCAGTGCATGTGCAAGAAAAGCCATTTCTTTCACATACAGTGAAAATAAAAGATTCCTTTAAAATTACTCAGTGTTGCCTTCTTAAAGTTTTGAACCCTCAATCATTCCTGCATTTGAAAGTGAGACAGGGCTGTAAAAAAATACTTCATGGGGTGGGATAGGGAGTGTGGGAGGGAGACGCAAGAGGGAGGGGATATGGGGATATATGTATATGTATAGCTGATTCGCTTTGCAGAAACTAACACACCATTGTAAAGCAATTATGCTCCAATAAAGATGTTAAAAAACAAACAAAAACTTCATTGTTCTTTTGAAGTTAAAATGTACCCTAGGCAAAAAAGTGCTGCTTTAGCCACCCTTCCCCACCCTGGACACCCCCCCCCCCCCCCCCCCCCCCCCCCCCCCCCCCCCCCCCCCCCCCGCACACACACACACACACACACACACACACACATTTTTAGGAGGCCTGGCCTGAGCCTCTTGAGTTTTTCCTTGTGAATTTGGTTTGACCTAATTAGTTTTTGTAGTTTGGATTCATTTATTATATAAATGGCCCAAATTGGTGTGCCTCTTTGTTGAAGCTGATCTGGTAGGTGGCATACACATGATAACAAACTATTCCATGTAGGTGTCCATTCCTTATTAGCCTTCTCAGGGCCTCCATGCTCTTCTTCTTAATCAGTATCTCATTGTCTTCCAGAAAGACATGGACTGTGCTTTGCAGCTGCACAGTAATATCTAGTATTTTAGTATTTAATAATCAAGTATATTTTTATTCTCTTTAGGGTTTCCTCTTGAAATAGATAAAATTCTATCCATAGTATAATACATGATTGTAAAAAAATTTACCTTTTTCGGATAACTGCAAATTCTTTTTCTTTTCTTTTAACACTATCCCCCAGATGGAACTTAAGGGTGACCATAGTTAACCCTTGCCCCACACAGCTGCCCTGGCTGGCTGTTCATTAGTGCTTTATGTGTTTAAGAATCCCATGTTACTAGACACTTTAGGTAATTGCTTAGATTTAACGTAACCACTTTACATTCTACCTCTTCAAATATATGACCGTTCAAGGTCACCCAAACATAACTGTTCCTGCTCTGAGGTGTACATGACTGGTATCACAGAATATCATCTGGCTTCATGAGAAGGTAGCTGGTGGCACCAAAGAGCTTATTTCAGACTTACTTCTACATGGCCTTTATCTGGCAAATAGTCCTAAGAGGCATAGGCAGGTTTTAAAATTTTGTTGGCAGTGTTTCACAATGGCATACTTGTTTCCAACCAAGTAGATGTTTGGTTGTGGTTAAGAGGAGTCATTGCTGGCATTGAAGCAGACCTGCCTGAACATTTTTGTTGAATCTTCCTGTTGTTTGGTCCATGCCTTGGAGCTTTACACCTGTGGAAACTATACACAAACACTTTTGTATTAATGGACTTAATATCTTTGACAGAATAAATTACCAAGTAATTTCTAAACATGTCAAATGATCCTTGTACTAGATGTAGTGATTTCTTTGAAGTAAATGTAACACCATCAATTCATTCTTACCCCTAGACTTAACCTGTCTCTTGAATTTAATCCCATTTCACCCCTTATTACTGGCTGGACATACATGTACTTGGGAGGCCACCTTTAAAGTCAGGGTATCATATCTGGTGTTGCTTCCTTGGAATCTACCCTTCATTTCTTAACAATACCATTCTTTTTCTACTCACCACAGGCCTTAGAATTTTGCAGTTACCTTTGACAACATGGTCTGCCCCCTTTTTTCCATTCCTAATCAACTACCAAGCTCAGGCAATTAATGCTTTCACTCATTTTGGTGTCTTCTGCATTTTTACTATGGTTGAGATATTGGGCCCTTAGCAGTTCATACCTGCACTACTAGTCTAGGAACATCCCAAGTGACTTTTCCCCTCCAAACCATCCTACTTGCTGCTTTTTAATACTACCATTTTCATGTTGTTATTATCCTGCTCATAAAGCTTTTGGTTTAGTGCCATCGAATGAAATCTAGATTCCTTAGCTTGGCATTCAAGGCCCACAGTGTGTCCTGTCTTTTTAGTCTTATTTTCCTGAACATGATTGGTATTCTGACCTATTCTTTATTTCTCAAAAATGTGCTTTCTTCCCACTGTGGCATTAATAGCCATCCTTACTTGGCTTCCATCCCCTCTTTCTCTTTATTTAAATTCCACCTAATCTGTAGGACTCAAGTTGAAGTTTTCCACCTCCTGTGAAACTTCCCTGGGTTGTCTCTCCTCTTAACTCTAAGTACTTGCATGTCATTGGACAGTTAACCTTGTAGTACTCTGATACTTCTTGGGTTACAATGAACTATGTCTCATCATTTTTTGCATTTAATACTTAAGTGGAATGTGCCTTCATATATATTGTTTTATCTGGTTTTTTTTTTTTTTAATAGCTAAGGACAAAGAGACCCAGCATCTGTTCTTTTAAACAAATGTTTTCTTATTATCCTAAATAAAATTCATAGATGATATAATGTACCTACAGATGTAGTTTTTAAAAAATCAATAACCTTACTATAGTATAAAGGAAAAATGAAAAAAACTTGTAACTTGTATTTCAGGTTTCAAATACTCAGCAAAAATTATACTCTAGAAAGAAAAGTTCTTACAGATTTAAAACCCCTGAACTTTCCTGCTATACTGTGTTGTACCTCCTTAAACAACTTAACAGGACCAATCTTGATACTAATACGATTTGTATCTGAAGTTGCAAGTTATGAGTAGCCTTAGTTCCTTTCCCATACAGCATGTGGTCAGTACAGCCCAGCCTGTATTAAACTAAAATTAACTTTTACAAAATTTAAATTAAAAGTTACTGGGAGACAAAAATAATTACTTGTAAAGTGGTTAAAACACTTTATTATTACATGTTTAGCCTCCTCTTATATGGTTCTTACTTGTTTAAAAAATGGTTCCAGAGGTTATGGCAATAATGTGATATGTTGACTGACTCTTTAATTTTAGGACTTTGATATTTTGTGCAGTCCTGTTCATATATGTGACTTTATGTCACATAAACAGCTCAAAAGGATGAGTTGCCTGCCAATACTGAGAGAAGTCTTTACAAAGGAATCAGGTTGATAAGGTCTTTTATCTCTAAAGATCAGATTGTTGCCTAGTTGTGACAAGAATTCTTTGTGTTTAGACTATACTCCTGCCTCTCTGATTTTTTTCTTACACAAAAAAGACCCCTTGATAGAAGCCAATTATGTGTACAAATTAAACTACCAAGACCAAACCTAGATTTCCTGTGATCTTCTTAGTTGTTTAAAGTACTTGTTCCTTTAGTGGCAAAGGTTTACCTGAGAAGCCATCAGAAATGATGCTAGATTGATAGAGAAAAACTCTTAAAGAGGAGTATTTATAGGTTCTTGGAAAGTTCTATCTGTGCAGTTCTGTAGTTTCTAAAAGTATGCTAAGGCCTGACTTGGCCCGTTTTGCACAATTAAACATTCTAAAACCTGTGGTTGACTAAATAGTTCACATTGTAACAATTTAAAAAATAATGTATTGTCATCGCATTCTAACTTGTAGAGAAAAGTCTTGTGGGGAGATCTAAGTGGCTTAACTTGATACTTAGGATATTTGTCATTGTAAAACTACTGGTTTTTCTTTTGCAGATTTTCTTGTGAAACGTTCCAGTAGAAAAAGTTCTTGGGACAAACTTCATTTGGTAAGTTTGTCCCCCTACCTCCTGCCCCCTACTATACTCTCTGCTGTTCTGAGGCAGCAAAAGGTAATTTATAGATGAATTTTGGGGGCCTGTTTTGTCTGTGGACATAATTATTTAGGTGAACCCTTGTATGTTCACTTTAATGTTAAATCTCAATATTTGGTGGTTTGGTTTTTTTTTCCCATTAGGACTCAAGCCAGATTACTTTTCCCATATATAATTGTGCCATAGTATAATATACTGTGCCTAGAAACTTGTATTTAAGTTGAGATTAAATGAGTTGTGGCCCTAATCTTTTGTTTAAAATAGTTCTTAACATGATGTTCTTTTAAATTGAAACTTGGTTCTTATTTTGAGTTTTCTTAAATTGTTAAATTTGTGTGAAAATCGAGGCCTCATTACTAGCATTAGTGGTACTAATGTGACGTTCAACTAGAAAATAACTTCTAAAAAATTTGTTAGTCCTGCCCCCAGTGTGGATGTTAACCCCTGTCCTGTCCTTTTTTTCATAGACCTTTATGGATCTGTTATTACCTAAGTCTTTATTACTGCCTCTTTTTTCTGCCATCTGTTTAATGGAGGAAATTATTATCTAAGTTTATTGAAAAGAGAAGTTGCTGTTTTGGTTTTAAGTTTCTGGATCCAAATCATTCCCTTGTTCCAGAACCTTTAGCTTGGCATTGCCTCCAGATTAAGGATCAAGCTCCTTAGCATGGCATTTTAAGCTCTTTATAAGTGAGCTTTAAGCACCTGCAACTAGGCACTCACTTCCTCCATATATCTAGAAAGTCTTTTGCTGTAGCCAACCTGACCTACTTACTGTCCCTCAAATACTGTCCAATATCTTGCCTTTTTTTTGGCAAGATATTTGCTTGTGCTGGTATTCTTTGCTTGTGCTGTTCCTTTACCCACTTTGTCTCAAAATCTGTCTGGTTCAGCCATTAAAAGTGCGAGTGTTCCACAAAGCCTTACTTGAGTGCCCAGTTCAGAGTCCATTTCTCTGTCTTTTGCATCCCCATGATATTATATTTCTACATCTGTTATCACACTCTGCCTTATTAGTTATGTTTGTCACCCCACAGGATTGTGAACATCTTGAAGGCAAGAACTATCTTCATGTTTGAATTTTCAGATCACACAAACGTTCCCTGAGTCCTGGGATACTAGTGTCTTCTCAGTATAATTTCATTTTAATTAGGATTTTTGTTTTTGTTGTGTGTGTTTGGTTAAGAATAAGGGAGAAGAATTAGATTCTTTTATTCTAGTAGAGAAGAATTAGATTCTTTTGTTCTAGTAGAGATTAGTTATCTTGTTGATTCAGGGTACTGTTTTTTTTTTTTTTTTTTTTTTTCAGGGTACTGGTTTTTTCCTTTCTATATAGGAAGGATTTATATAGTACATATAATGTGTCCTTGTAGTCCAAGTTGCTCAGTATCTCACTTGGCTGAGTTATTGTTGGCAAGTGTGAGTTTTAGTTACTGATTAAGGAATTGAGTAATTTCTTGTTAACAGGTGCCTGAAAGAATGAGATTCCATGTTAAGTAGGAAGATAAATGTCTTACTTCGGTAAAGATTTCTCAGAAGTCACATTCTGAGACTGACACTGGAGACCAGTGAAGCCTGCAGATTCCAACTGTCAAATTCTCATACATACATTAAGAAAAGAGAAATCATTTGACTTTGCTTCAAATAAGAATTTTACCCTTCATTTGGCCTAGCAGGGTGCATATTAGACCTTTGGAGAGGAAATGTAATCCTAACGTATTACTTGACTCTTCAGTGTTTAATTTTTTAAAAATTTATTTATTTTTGGCTGCGTTGGGTGGGTCTTCGTTGCTGTGCACAGGCTTTCTTTAGTTCTGTTAGGCGGGGGCTACTCTTTGTTGCAGTGTGCAGGCTTCTCATTTCGGTGGCTTCTCTTGTTGCGGAGCACCGGTTCTAGGCACCCGGGCTCAGTAGTTGTGGCGCACGGGCTTAGTTGCTCCATGGCATGTGGGATCTTCCCGGACCAGGGCTGGAACCCATGTCCCTTGCATTGGCAGGTGGATTCTTAACCACCGCGCCACCAGGGAAGCCTGATGTTAGATTATTAAATTAATTTTGATACCAGGAAACATATTATTGGAATTAATATAATGTGGGTTCCAAATTAAAAGACTAAAGAGAGATGACAGCTAGATCCAATGTGATCCTAGACTGGATCCTTTTATAGAGGGGGGAGGAAATCTCTGTAAAGAATGTAATTGGTTGACCAAATTGGAATATAAAAAGTAGACTAAAGTACTATATCAGTGTCAAGTTTCCTGAATTTTGAAAACTAGTTCTGTGGTTATATAAGAGATTAATTTTGTTCTTATAAAGTATATATTGAAGTAGTAAGGGGTAAAGAAGTAGCATGACTTGCCTTAAAGGTCCCAAAGGTCATAGAGTTTAGTGAATGGCAGACTCAGGACTCCTGTCTCTTCTGCCCTCAGAACCATTGGTTTACATCCCTGATTATTTTTTTTGATGGCTTTATCTTCACACTCTGTCTTAGGTCAAGTGAAAAGCTTTTATGTAATATTACTTTGAACTTCCTTTTTAAAAATGTCTTTGTAGAAAAGTTTATTTTTCTAATTACAAGGGTAAAGTAATTCTAAAAGTGTAAAAACAAAGTCCCTATTCCCACTTTCTTCCTTAGAGTGGTAACCATTGTTAACAATCATTATATCATTTTTCTGTACATGTACAAACATGTTTCTGGATTAATACAAATAATGCTTATGCGTATTTTTATTTTAACCTTTCAAATTACAGAACATTAGAACTTCTACCAAGTTGATAACTGAGTTAGTGAATTATAGTTTCATAAATGGAATTAGTATGTGTAGTCTTTGGCAATAATGATCTCCCCCACCAAGTGTGTATCTTTTTCACCTAGTAAATTTATTTTTAAGAATCAGGGCTGCAGAAATAGTGACTTGTGCAGAGATATGGGCAAGGATGGTTATTGTGGCTATTTTGATTGTAATAGAAAAGTGAAAATAACCTAAATGTCTCAGTAATTGATGAATTAGTAGGTTATGGTGTATCGGAATATAATGGAATACTGAACTGCCATGTTGAAAGTATGTAGTGACACAGGAAGGATTTGGTACATTGAGGGAAAATGTGCAGAACAATGAATACAGTATGATCCTCCCCCCTCATTTTTCGGGGGTAGATTATGTATGTCTTTGTATATGAATAAAGAAGTGTCCTGGACAGAATTATAAAATATTAACAGTAGTTGTTATTACGTGTAGTTGAAGTGAAGGGCAGCAAAGAACGAGAATGGAAGTTCTACTTATTTACTTAAAAAATAACAGATTTGAGATATAATTCATATATTATACTATACATTTGACCCATTAACGTATACAGTTCAGTGGCTCAGTATATTCATTGTGCTGTGCAACCATCACTGCAGTCAATTTTAGAACATTTTATTACTTCAGAAAGAAGCTCTCCATACCCTTTAGCTATCACCCCCCCCTTACCTTCCACCTCTCCCAGATCTAAGCAGCTACTAATCCACTTCCTATCTCTATTAATTTTCCTGTTTCATTTCTGTCAAGTATGATATGTGGACTTTTGTGACCGGCTTCTTTTACTTGGTATAATGTATTCAAGGTTCAACTATATTGAAGCATGTATCAGTACTTTGTTCCTTTTAATTGGCTGATTAATACTCCATTTTGGGATATACAACATTTTGTTTATCCATTCATCTGTCAGTGGACATTTGGGTTGTTTCTGTCTTTTGACTATCTTGAATAATGCTGCTATAAACATGTGTATATGAGTTTTTCTGTAGATATGTCTTTGTCTCTTAGACAAAATTCTATTCTCTTTAGGAGTGGAATTGCTGGGTCAGGTGGTAGCTCTATGTTTAATCGTTTGAGGAACTGCTAGGCTGTTTTCCAAGGAGGCTGAACCATTTTACACTCCCAGAAGCAGTATCTGGGGACAGTTGCTTACTTTTTACACCTGTATTTTAAATTTTCTTAGAAGCAGCATGCATTACTATTACAACTAAAAAATTAAAAAGTGTTAAACTACTTCTCTTAGGCTAACAGTAATGACTCAGTTTCTTCCTTTTGGTGCTAGTGTAATTACCATTCTGGAACGCAAGTTTTGCAAGTCAGTTATTGACTATTTTTTAATGATTGGCTATATCTGCTCTTTGTAGTATTAATATTATAAGGACCTCCAGCAGCTTCGTGATTCATATTGGTTGCAGAGTTACCCATGATCTTGGCTTTTTCTTATGAACTTGGAATTCCTATAGAAAGTTTACCTTTCCTCAGATGTTTAAAGCAGCACCTCTTATTTTGAACTATGTTATCTGTTTTCTTATCTCCCCTCTTGCACCATAAATTCTTTAATCTTCCTTAGCCCCCACATCTAGGCCTTTACCTATTACTGTCAGTTATACTCTAAAATAACTTATATCCTTATGCTTTTATTCCATCTGCACTGCCTCCATTCTAAATCAAGCCACCATTTTCCTCCCTGTAATTGTCTCCTGATTCTCTTTGTTCTTTTTGTTCTCTAATCCATTCACCACACAGTAATCAGAATTATTTTAAAATCAAATCATATCACTCGGCTGTTTAAAATCTGTCAATGAATTTTTGACACTTGGAATATAATCTGTTGCCCTTGGAATATAATTTATACTCCTTACTATCTACATTATCCTCTTGTACATTTCTCCATCTTCAAGTTGGGCCACTCTTCTTTCTGACTCAGTACATTTTAGCTATACCGGCTTCCTCTTTTTAATCCTTCAGAAATGCCAAAGTCTTTTCCTTGTCAGGAACACATGTTGTTTTCTGTACCAGAAACTGGCCTTGCTGCACAGAGAGGCCTTTTCTGACCACCTTACCTAAAGTAGGACTCCCATACCCCCACCCTCTCAGTCTCTGTCTCAGCATCCTGTTTGTTTCCTTTATCACATTGAGCACAATTTGTAATTATAATTATTTGTTTCTGTCTTCCACACTGGGATATGAGCTCCTTAGTGCAGGAACCAGCATAGTGTCATAGTGTTTGACACGTAGTTAGTTCTCAGGTAATTGTTGATTGACCAAAGTGCAGCACACCATTTTACAGTCTTTATTTGGTGTAGAAATGGAAGACATCAGGGACTTCCCTGGTGGTCCAGTGGCTAATAAGATTCTGCACTCCCAGTACAGGGGGCCCGGGTTCAATCCCTGGTCGGGGAGCTAAGATCCCACATGCCTCGTGGCCAAAAAACCAAAACATAAAACAGAAGCAATATTGTAATAAATTCAATAAAGACTTTAAGAATGGTCCACATCAAAAAAATAAAAAACTTTTTGAAAATTTCAAATGTATAAAAGTAGAGAAAATAGGTTAATCTCCATTTACTTATCTCATTGGGCTTCAAAAGCTATCAACTCATGGGCCCATCCCATTTCATAGATATATACTCCTATTCATTCTGTCTGTTCCATGATATATTACTTCATGTGTACATATTTCAATTGTATATCTAAAAGAAACTTCTAAAAAGCCATAACCACAGAAACCTCCTAACCACTGTGACATTGTCAGTTATACGGAAAATTAATAAATAACATCAAATATTATATGGGCAGATTTCCCTAAATGTCTCAAATTATTTTTATACTTTGAATTAGGATCCAAGCAAAGTCCATATATTGCAGTTGGTTGACATGTCACTTACATCTCTTTTTTAATCTGAGTGTTCCTTTGATCTCTTCTGTCTTGCAGTTTAAAGAATTGGGGTTATTTTTATATTTTTATAGGTTTCTCTAGACTAGATCTATGTTCATCCTATATTTCATTAGCAGTTGTAAAATGATGATACTTATTTGTGTCTTTCCTTTTTTGTGTATTAGGTGAAATACTACCCCCATCAACTACTTGGTTGTACAGAGGTTCAGTTTATATAGGAAAAGCAAGATAAATACTAATTCTTTGCCTTTATTTACCAGTTTCAAAAATAAGAAGTTGCTTACTTAGCATCCTCCAGTGGTGACCAATGAGAGGGAGAGAGAGAAATATTATGAACTTATAATTAAACATATTGAAATTCAATACATAGTGCTTATTTTTGCTCAAATTACTCCATTTTCACCAGTAATTCTGTTTAGATTGGCTCTGGAGTCCTTTTGATATACCCTTAGTAGTCTTTGATAGTTTCCTTGCTTTCCAATTTAATGTTCCAGGATCAACTTACACATTTTCTGTTCTAGACCTGTAATTGGCTATTTCTCAGGAGCTTTGTTGGCTCCTTTTGAAGTGAGAATTAATATTTAGATACCATGGTCTACATGCTTAGAATGCTCGTTGCTGCTGGGTTAGTTCCATAACTTTTTTGCAGTAAGATTATTTTTAGTATTTCATGAAGAGTTTGATTATATTCATACTCCTCACCTACACATCACATAAAACTTACCCTTTAAAAGCATACAGTTCAGGAGTTTTAGTATGTTGTGCTAAACCACCACTAATCTGTTTTCTGTCTCTACCTAGATTTAAAATTCTGGGCAATTCATATAAATGAAATTGTACAATATGGTATTTTGTGCCTGGCTTCTTTCAGTTAGTATTATGTTTTCAGTGTTCATCCGTATTGTATCATGTGTCATCAGTATTTTAGTCTTTTTTTATTGCTGGATAATATTCCATTGTGTGGATATACCACATTTTATTCTTTCATCATTTGATGGACATTTGGGTTGTTTCTGCTTCTTGGCTATTATGAAAAATGCTGCTGCGAACATTAACACACAAGTTTTTGTGTGGATATGTTTTCAGTTCTCTTGGGTATATACCCAGGAATGGAGTTAATGACTCATATGGTGAATTTTAAAGGAACTGCTAAACCATTTTCTACAGCAGTGCGTGAAGGTTTCAAGTTCTCCATGTTCCACCACCTTTTTTATGTTCATTTCTTCATCACTGGAGTTGCACTTTGTTATGTTTTGAAAAACTTCAAATCCACTTCTATTTGAGTTATTTAAAATACAGCAGTTCGAATATGTATATGATACTGTCATTAGACATTTAATTCTAAAACACAAATGTCTTTTGCACAACATTAGGACAGTTTAAAAATAAAATTCATCCAGTAGGTGTTTCTTTTTAAAGTGATCTTTAAGAGATTTTTTTCTAATAAGTTCATACCCTCAGGAATAATTTCTTTGCCTTTCCTCCTTTCCTTTTTAATTAATTCCAACAGGTGGCCTCTTTACATACCCTTGCCACCTCATCTAAAACAGCAGTTCTTTGTTACTCATCTCTAAACCCTGCTTTATTTTCTTTGTAACACTTACCAGCTACCTAATATAAACATATCTATTTGTTTCTAGTGGGGAAGGCAGGCAGTAAAATTTTTATTTTATTTCATTTTTTAAATTTATTTTTGGCTGCGTTGGGTCTTCGTTGCTGTGTGTGGGCTTTCTCTAGTTGAGATGAGCGGCGCTAGTCTTTTTGTGGTGCACAGGCTTCTCATCGTGGTGGCTTCTCTTGTTGCGGAGCACAGGCTCTAGGCGTGCAGGCTTCAGTAGTTGCAGCATGTGGGCTCAGTAGTTGTGGCGCATGGGCTTAGTTGCTCCGCGTCATGTGGGATCTTCCCGGACTAGGGATCGAACCCGTGTCCCCTGCATTGGCAGGCAGATTCTTTTATTTATTTATTTATTTATTTATTTAGGCTGCATTGGGTCTTCGTTGGTGTGCGCGGGCCCCCTCCAGCTGCGGCGAGCAGGGGCCACCCTGCACCGCGGTGTGCGGGCTTCTCACTGTGGTGGTCTCTCTTGCCGCGAAGTGCGGGCTCTAGGCGCATGGTCTCAGCAGCTGTGGTGTGCAAGGGCCCAGCTGCCCCAAGGCACATGGGAGCTTCCCAGACCAGGGATCGAACCCGTGTCCCCTGCAATGGCAGGTGGACTCTCAACCACTGCACCACCAGCGAAGTCCCAGGCATTAAAATTAAGCTCCATGACTTTTTGGTTATAGTTGTCTCCCCTAGATCTAGAGCAGTGCTTGGGTTATACTAGATGTTGAATAATTATTTATTGAAATGAATGAATAAATGAGAATTTTATGCTAATCTCTGTTCTTGAGCTAGGTTATATCACAAAGACTTGTTTTAGGTTTGAATAATGGTAAGAATGATGACTCTGACTTGATTTGTTACTAAACCACTTGGTTCTTCCTCATCCTTCTAGCCTCTGAACAATGGAGTACCCCAAACCACCACTTGGTCCTCTTAGTTTCTCCATCTGTACTTGCCCCGGAATTTACTAGCTTTAATGCCATCCACACCGTTACGGCTCCCACATTTATGTTACTATCTCTAGCTTCCATCTTCTCCATCTCCAGGCTAGTTTGTTCAGCTTTTACTTGGTGTCTTCAACGGGATATCTGATAGGCATCTCAAATATAATGTGTCTAAAATGGAACCTTTGATTCCCTGTTTCCCCTCCTGTACCTCTGCACAGAGTGGGTAATCCATTTTTCTTAATGTTTTCCCTCATCAGTAAGTGGGAAATCCTTGCTTCTAGATGCTGAAGCCAGAAAGTGTGACTTCTTTTATTTAATGAATTAGCTCAAATCCTGTGGGTGGTAATTTCAAAATATATCCAGAATCCAGCAGTGTCTCAACCATTTCCATCACTACTTCCTATGGTGATTATTTCCTTCTGACAGGTCTTCCTGTTTCCTCCTATGCTCCCTCAGCTCCCCCAACAATCTAGTCTGTTCCCGCCCTATAGCCAGAGCCATCCTTTAAGTCACCTCATGTCACTCCTTTGTTCATAACTGCACAAGGCTCCACATGTTCTGGGCCCTGCTACTTCTTTGATGTCCTCTGTTCCCTCACTTTCACTGCTCACAAAGAGTTTACTTTGAATATTGAATCCCAGACTGCCTAAAATATCCTATATTCATGGAAGTTCAGTGAACTAGAAATGCTGGCTTTGCATGAAATGTATTTTTTTTTAAAAAAGCTACTTATTAGAGATGATAGTGTTCTTACTAGCCTGTCTTTGAGTTTCTTGTTAGGTATTCCTCCCCCACTCTTATAGTTGTTTCTGAAAACCAGGTAAAGGTATTAGTGCAGTTTATGTGACTTTTCAGTGAGCACAGCATATTGGGGCAAAAGGCAGTTTTTTCATATTTTTTTACTAAGCCAGTTTGGTTCCCACAGATGGGGAGATCCACTTTGAATTTACAGATAACCACAAAAACATACTGTAATATTACAAGAATGTTGTTTTTGCATTTGCAGGTCAGTTTTAGTTATTGCTTTATTATTTTCATCTAAGGTTTATAATATTTTTTGTATTGCTATCAACATTAAGAACGTGAGCATTTGCTACTTTTTTGCTCAAATAGTTTATGACCAGGAGGATTTTCACAAGGGAGTTAAGGAGTTTGGATTTGACTAGTGGGGATTGGCTGGGTGATATTCAGCTTTTCCTTGGCTGACTGGTCAGGTCTTTAGCTCCTTGTATATGCAGTTTCTTTAATTAGGGTATGGCCAAACGGGGTGGGGGTGTGTGTGGGAATTGCCAATTATGTCCTTTTTTTTTTTTTCTTTTTCAAGATCCAGGCATAAAGGAAAGAAAAGCCTTGCCAAGATACGGAAGAAAGGACGGGGATCTCTCCTCCTAATCTGGGCCTCCTGTCATGGTAAGTACAGAGAAATAACAAGAAAATTGAACTTGAACTCTGTCCTGACAATTAAGTGAATACTAATAAGTTCAGTTACCCATTTTTGTTATTGTGAGAAATCATTTCACTTTTTCTTTCCCAGAACTCTCTTGTCTATTTTCTTTTATTGTTTACTTAGTAGTAATAATTTTAGAATATTCTAGTGTCTTAGAGCAGTTTTGCTTCTATTAACTTTAATCCTGTGAGTTAGATATTGTCTCTTTTCAGTAAGATAGTAAATGGAGTCAAGACTAAAACCCATGTTTCTTGGACTACAGGGTTCTTATTCCTTTTCTAGGAAAGAAGGTATCATGAAAAGTTTTTCTCTGTGTGTGTGTTTGTGTGTGCGCGCGTGCGCACGCGCGCATGTGTGTGTTTTGTTGTGTGTGGGAGAATTATATGGTCATACACATATTCTTTATGAATTTACCTTTCTGGATAGAAGCAATTCCCTGTCTTTCCTGTCCTGTCTCTTTAAGGCATTATTTTTATCCCAGAGAAGATGAAGTAGCTCTGCACACTCCCTACCTACCTACCTACGTCTTTGACTAAAATGAGTGTATTTCAGTGACTGTGGGCCATTTAAGACCCAGTTCAGGCAGAGATGATGGAGCAATGAGCCAACCACATTTCTATCAATCCTGAGAACATGTAAACCGTGCTCCAAGGCTTAAAAAGGAAATGGTCCTCTGTAATATTGTCCCGCTTCTATCTTGGTGATGTTTTCTAGAACCAAACTCTGTCTCATGCTGGTGCACAAAAAAGGAATTGAAAAGGCCATGTTAATTTCAAGCTTCATTAGGAACATGGGTGGAAAATGCTTTTCAAAATTAAAAACAAACTAAAACAAAACAGAAAAACTAGTTGTATAGAAGTGTCATTAAAACGACGACAAAGGTAACTGCTCTCATCTTAAATCTTTGCCAGTTTTTTCTTAGTTTATGGGCATAACAACTTTCTAATGTATTCTATACCCAAACACTGATTTTATTGGTTTTCACGAGTTTTTAATGAATTGAAAAAGTGTTTGCCTAATATTTTATGGTATGTATGCCAATGCTAATGAGTAGCAAATGGTGGGCTTATGAAAGCAGCTCTGTTCTGTACTGAGGGGTTGTCCTTCATTGTGTACCACATAGCTACAACGGTGTGGTCTTCATTCTGGTGCTGCTGGGGTCTCTGGTGCCCTGCAGACGGTCTTCCTGGTGTGCTCTGGAGATACTTCTGTGTGCAGCACTTGGCGAGCAATATGACCATGGGTCTTTTTTAAAAAATCTGTCATAAAGTAGCATTATAACAAGTTTTTACAAGTACTTATTTACAACTCTTCCACCAAAACCCATGGTTGTGTTCCTTTCTAACTAGTTTATGTCGATATGTAGTTGGAATTAAAACATAATTATTTTGCTTATTTCACTAAATGAATTAAACATTTTTCACTCGTTGACTCATTGGATTCCTAATGATTTTTTACTAGCTACATATCATTTTGCAAGTTGTTGAATCATTTGATTTAAATAATATTAATTAATATTTTCTTTTGTTTTAGAATTTTGGTTCTGTGTCCTTAATCCTTATTTTTTGTAAAGAGAATTCAGAAGTACTGGTTTTTCTTTGTTTTTTTAGTGTATACTTCTATACTAATTTGAGTAACATTCTCATACTTTTAAAAGTTCTTAAATGAGATTGAGGTTTTTTCGGGAGATTAAGTATTAGGAAGATGTTTTCATGTTTCATTATGGAAAATCTCAAGCCTGTGCATATCGAGAATTGTATGATGAACCCTCATATATGCATCAACCAGCTGCAATAATCGTCAGTTCATGGCCGCACTTGTTTCTTCTGACTCCCTCACCCACACCTCTTTGTATTATTTTGAAACAGATCACAAACATTATATCAAGGGAAATTTATTTTTGATCGCCTTTAATACCAGTCTTAAGAATGATAAATTGACAGACTGACAGTCACTTTAACTTTTACATTTGTCAAATGTTCCTACAGATATTTCACTCATAAGTATAGTTTTTTTTTTTTATCCTGGAAGGCTGTATATAAATTCAGTTTATAGACATTTCCACTGGTCAGCCTCTACTCGCCATGTTCTTTAAATATTTATCTCTAATGTTGACTTCTGAGGTATAGACTTAAGTCTCTTACCTGCATAGTTTAGTGAATAGCAGAAATTAGCCTGGAACTGTGGTGACTGATCCCTTTTCAAGATTTTATAGGTGACCATATATGGCGCTGGTGGAGATTAAGTACCACCAGATTCCACAATGCCTGGTGTTCCTCAGCAATAGCAGGAAATCGACCATGTGGAATACATTCTCCTACTAATAAACTACTGCTTATAGCTAGCCTAGGAGAAATTTGTTTTCAAGCCTCTTATCAGGCTAACACTTGACAGACTTTTTCTTTTTCTTTTTTTAGTACATTTATTTATTTATTTATGGCTGTGTTGGGTCTTCGTTGCTCCACACGGGCTTTCTCTAGTTGCGGTGAGCGGGGGCTACTCTTCATTGCAGTGTGCGGGCTTCTCATTGTGCTGGCTTCTCTTGTTGCAGAGCATGGGCTCTAGGCACGTGGGCTTCAGTAGTTGTGGCATGCAGGCTCAGTAGTTGTGGCTTGTGGGCTCTAGAGCGCAGGCTCAGTAGTTGTGGCGCACGGGCTTAGTTGCTCCGCGGCATGTGGGATCTTCCCGGACCAGGGTTTGAACCAGTGTCCCCTGCATTGGCAGGTGGATTCTTAACCACTGTGCCACCAGGGAAGTCCCCAGACTTTTCCTTCCTTGCCTTTTGTCTCCTTCCAGCTCTTCCTCCATCAGCCATCTCAAGTTTGTCCTCCCTTTTACATATGAAACTCAGAAACTGTAATAAATTAGGTAGTTGATTCAGCTTATGTTTAGCCAAGTAATGTTTTTACCATTCTTCTTGGAAAGTCTGTGAATAGTTTATCCTAATCCTTGGGGATTAAATGCATTTTTATGTATTGTGTTGGCCATAAAGTTCATTCGGATTTTTCTGTAAGATCTTGTGGGAAAATCCGAACGAACTTTTTGGCCATCCAGTGTAAGGGGGAAAATCAGTCCAGAAGCCGTACAGGTAACGTGAACTGAGACAGTTTTATTAAAAAAAGCATTTATTTCATTTGTGAAATATTATTTCTTTATGCTCATCTTGTTTGCCAAATTCTCAATTCTCTTATGCTGAAAATCATTTGTTCCATTTTCAGTTTTTGGTAACTGCTTTGGTTATATGCATTGGCCTGGATTAGCCCCCAAGTAAATGTGCCAGCAAGAATGAATTGATAAATGGCTTCTCTAGTTTTTTTTTTGTTGTTGTTGTTTTTTAGGCCTGCTATATTATTTCAGTTCTATGCTATTTAGAGGTCAGTAAAAATCTAGTCCAGGAATCACTTAAAGAATTAATGATGTGTCAAATGATCTTGAAGAGAATAAAAGTTTAGGCCTTATATATTTAGGTGAGTTTAAAAAGTTAATGTGATGCTGAGAAAGCATGTTTACAGTGTACTTTTATGTAATAATTTTTAAAAGCCCCCCCCCCATATTTTATAGCTTTTCCTGCCTATCCCCTATTGGTTTATGAGAAAAACTTCCTAAATTCAAGTTTTCTCATATCTTTTCTCTTTAGTGCTGAGTGTAAATACTCAGTATTCTTTAAGTCAAGAACTACATCTTAAGAATGGAAATAGTATTGGTTAAAAGAAAAAAAGGTAACATTTATAGAAAAATTGAGTTCCTTTCAAATATGACTATGTCCCTTATTCCTTCACCCAATCATTGACCTCAGAGGAAGTGAGTGGAAAGGAATAAAATGGAACAGATTGACACAAAACTCTTCATATAACAAGTTATTTTGGTATTTATAGAAGTGGAGTCATTCTTCGTACACCCTAGGTAATTATATTTCTTGAGGCTCCAAGCCATGTCATATCAACCTTACTAAAACATACCAACTTCATTAAACTTTTATTTATTTATTGCTATAAATAACTGAATAGATTTTTATACTTTTGCTTTTGAAATTATTTGATTATCAGCTATGATTTCTTGACAGTCATGGTGAATACTTAGCAGTGTCACTTCCCTAGGACTGCTAAGTATATGACAAGTTTTATATTTTTTGGTAGCATTTTATGAACCATTTATAAAGTTGTTACAGTTTTATTTTTAGAATTTGAAGCCGCTAATTTCTTTATACATTTTAAGTATCAAACTTTTAAAAAGTTTGTGCCTCAAGATAAAACCTGTGCCTCAAGATAAAATGGCCCCTTAGAGGGGTTGGAATGGGCCCAGTCAGCTAGAGTAGCAAAGATACAGTTTTATGGGTAGTAGCTGAGTGAGTGAGTGTTGTTGAAGTCTCTGTATGGCTGTTCGTTTCATCACTAGGTGACTGGTTTTATAGAAAGCCTGACTTCAGATTAAACAGCTTTAATTGGTATTAAAGGTGTTCAGGTGTCCCCTGAATCGGCAGGCGGACTCTCAACCACTGTGCCACCAGGGAAGCCCTTTACAGTTTTTTTTTAAAAAATGTTTGGCTTAATAGATGATAGCTGGATTCTCATACCTACTTCTCCATCCAATTTGTTACAGTATGTTTTTTTTTAAATAAATGAAGTAAATCCAGCCTCACAGAGATTCATAGTTAGAAAGAGGAAGAGTATTTTAATAGTTTTTCCAGGTAGTTGTGTGTATTCTTCTTTTATACTGCATCAGAACTTGACAAGTATCAGTTCTTTTTAATAAATAAATTTATTTATTTATTTTTGGCTGCATTGGGTCTTTGCTGTGCACGGGCTTTCTCTGGTTGTGGCGAGCGGGGGCTACTCTTTGTTGCAGTGCCTGGGCTTCTCATCGCGGTGGCTTCTCTTGTTGCAGAGCACCGGCTCTAGTCGTGCGGGCTTCAGTAGCTGTGGCTTGCCGGCTCTAGAGCGCAGGCTCAGTAGTTGTGGCCCATGGGCTTAGTTGCTCCACGGCATGTGGGATCTTCCCGGACCAGGGCTTGAACCTGTGTCCCCTGCCTTGGCAGGCAGATTCTTTACTACTGCTCCACCAGGGAAGCCCCGACCAGTATCAGTTCTTTGAAGGTTAGTTGCAGTGTGGAATCTGAAGCCATATCAGTGAACTTTTTGTATTATGTTAAAACCATAGGTCTGTCTTGCACTTTAAATTAATCTTTTATCCATGCATAATTTTGTAACATCAAGAATAGGTCATTTAGGGGCTTCCCTGTTGGCGCAGTGGTTGAGAGTCCACCTGCCGATGCAGGGGACACGGGTTCGTGCCCCGGTCCGGGAAGATCCCACGTGCCGCGGAGCGGCTGGGCCCATGAGCCATGGCCGCTGAGCCTGCGCGTCCAGAGCCTGTTCTCCACAATGGGAGAGGCCACAACAGTGAGAGGCCCGCGTACCGCAAAAAAAAAAAAAAGAATGGGTCATTTTGAAAATAATGAGGAATGAGAAAATAACGAGTAATGCAGATCTTCCAAATGTCGACATATTTCGTGATAAAATTTCTTTAAAAAATCACCCTTGGGGACTTCCCTGGTGGAGCAGTGGTTAAAAATCCGCCTGCCAGTGCAGGGGATATGGGTTCGATCCCTGGTCCGGGAAGATCCCACATGCCGTGGAGCAGTTAAGCCTGTGTGTCACAACTGCTGAGCCTGTGCTCTAGAGCCCGTGAGCCACAACTACTGAGCCCGGGTGCCATGACTACTGAAGCCCATGCGCCTAGAGCCCATGCTCCACAACAGGAGAAGCCACCACAATGAGAAGCCTGCGCACCGCAACAAAGAGTAGCCCCCACTCTCCTCAACTAGAGAGAAAGCCCGCATGCAGCAATGCAGACAAAAACAAACAAAAAACCTTGAGTATTGTTTGTTTATAGGTAGGATTTTTCTTTCTTTGAGATTAAAAAATTGTTAGAAGTGTGATAAGTAGCATGTGTGGAAATGTCCACTAACTAGTGGTTGTACTTCTTACTGGTGCTGTCAGTTTAACATGATATGGTTTTGCTTATGTAAAATTTGCTGTGTAAACAGATTCCATCATAATTTAAAGTCAGACTTTCCACCAGATTGCTTTTTCCCCCTGGTCTTCCTATACCATAAAAATTCATAATGTAAAAGGCTGCTTTTTAATATAAATTATAATTAGTTCAATTCACGTGCCATTTAGATTATAATTTATTGCTTCTTTGAAATTGCCTTAATAGTAATAAATCTAATTTGTAATATAAAGCAGATTATGCTAGGGGTAGTGGTTCACACATGTTTTCAGTTTGAGAATTCACTTCTTAAGTTTACATTGAAAAGAAAAAAACTTTCTGTTATGGAAAGTTCACATATAACCAAAGTAGACACAGTGGTATAGTGAACTCTCACTTAAAAGTTGCATGAATTATCCCTCATGGACAGTTCTGTTTCATTTATGCCCCATTCCCTTCCCTCTCCAATTATTTTGAAGCAAATTCCAGACGGGAGTCACATCATTTCATTTTTATATAATACAGAATGTATCTTTCAAAAATAAGAATTAAAGGTTATAACTTAAGAGAAAAAAGCCACTGTATCTTGGTTTCTCTTAAAAGTAATATACTAAGAACTTACTAGTGCTTAATAGAAATGTTCTTAACTTCTTTGACTTTTTTTTTGGCATTGGTGTGTTCTCCATCTAAAGGCGCCTAATGTATTAGATGGAACACTTTTGGGGGTGAATATTTTTTCATTGAGCTTTCTGCCAGTTCACCTTGGTCACTGGACTCTCACTGTTATTATGCTTCTAGACATGGCAGAAAAACCCAGTATGGATGAGTAGGAGCTTTGAAATTATTTAAACATTTGGGTTTTTCCAGGATGAAGAGACTCGGCACAGCCTTGAGTGCATCCAGGCCAATCAGATCTTTCCCAGGAAGCAGCTGATCCGGGAGGATGAGAATCTTCAGGTAATTTCAGGCCACTTTTGACTGTGAAATAAGTATTAAGCATCATAGTAACAATGTAGCAGAGCTAATGGATTCAAGTAATGTACTATGTATAGGAAAATATGTATTAGAAAAATATATTTTTTCCTGATCCATACACATAATAGAAATATAAGCTGGAAAACATCTCTCCTTTTAGAAAGACTTTTTTTTTTCCTGAGAATTCACTGAGATGATCATCTCTGTGTCATTCCTTCTGTAGTTTAGAATATGAATAACTAGGTTTTATGAATCTTGAATCTTGTGGGTATAAACCCATCCTCTTTAGGTCCCTTACCCATTTATGTAGTGTTTTTGAGTGACAGTGTTTATCATCCATTCACCTGACCCGTGTTTGAACACTTTGCTTTACTGCTTCAAAACTCTGAAGGGTTTCTTCTTCCATTTTGAAGGTTCCTTTCCTTGAACTTCATGGAGAAAGCACAGAGTATGTGGGCCGTGCTGAGGATGCCATCATTGCCCTTTCTAATTACAGACTTCACATCAAGTTCAAGGAGTCTCTGGTTAACGTAAGTGTTTCTCAGCTGTTCTCCCACTAAAGTAGATGGAGAAAGGAAGCATTCAATAAAAAAAACATGTTACTGTTCTCAAAGAGAGGAGTGTTATATGGGGTTTGGTTTGAAAACCTTGTGTGCTCTGCTTTTCTCTCACGTAATTTAAGCACTCAGGGACACTAGGTTAGCAAGCAACTCTTGTGCGTGATTTAAAATGATACATGTAGTTGTCAGCTAAGGTGTCCATTGTCTACTAACACTGCATGAATTGCAGTAGGTAATGTTGTACCATTAAGCTTTGTAAGGGTGCAAAGGCTATATAGGCTTTTATTCCTCAATTTTTAGTAGTTGCTGACTGCCTCAGTTGAGAGAACTTCCTGGACCTTAATGTCAAATGTTGAGTTGTACTTTGAGCTCAGTGCAGACTTCTGTTATAGGATGAAGTTATTCTAATGGCTCCTTAGTGGTATTAAGTATAGATGTCAAGTACAATGTGTATTTGCATAATGGACTATATATTGCTGAAGAGAAGGAAGGCTTTCAGTTTTTGAGTGCATTTACCCTTTTCAATTATGAGGGTATTCTCAGTGAACTGGTTCTTCCAGCACACTTGCCATCATTAATAGTTTTCAATAAATGTGCCTTTCACCACAAAAATGTGAAGGTTCATGTATTTCAACCAAATGAATGCCTTCTTCCTTCCTCACTGGACCGTATTGTGGCTTTTTGCACTTTGGTTCTAGCACAAAGAAGTGTATTATGACATCTTGTAAAAGCTCAGGACTGTAGTTTCATTCAGATTGTGTGTTTTGGGGTTCATTTTGGGATTCTTAGAAAAAGTTTACTCAGCCATCCAGAAGTTACCCAATTCCTTCATCATATTTTTCCCTTGGCAAGACTCAAATGGCTGACATTTTCTTTGTGGTTGGCATTTATTATTTTAGTATTTATTATTATTCTTTGTAGTTAAGCATTTATATCCAGGAATCATTGTGGCCTGAATTCCTTCTGGTTTCTAGATTTGGGCTATGATCATATCTGTTATGTTAGTTTTCTGCCTATCAGCTAAAAATACACACTGGATTCATCAAGGAAAGAGGCATGTTGTGCTTTCTTACCATATAGCACTGTATTCAGAAGGGCCCATTTGGAATTGGGTGGCCGTGATAAGAGGGGACAGGATTGAATCTCCTATAACATTCCAGCAACCAGGCGTTTCCTACCAGTTACTGTGGAAATAATGACAGTAATAATTAGTAGAATTGCCCAATTTAATTTTGTGTTTAAACTGTGTTTAAATGTCTAGAATTGATGAAATTGTAATTAAATTGCATGTGGAGATAATTTAGTTTCATATTATTGCATTTTTCCATACAGTCCTCTGTCTCTCAGCTTTTTGGTTTATGGCGAAGTATTTCAGAGACTATTTTTAGATCTATTTGGGAATATGGTCTGTTGGAGAGAAAGCATGGCTTTGATCATGTCATTCACCAGCCTGAAGCCCTTCAGTGTTTCTTAACTACTTCTAAGATGAAATTACTTAGCATGGTATGATCCTTGGCCCCTGACAGCTTTTCTGTATCCCTCTTTTCCCCCTTCTTCCCTTTGTATTGGTAAAACCACCCTCCTTGGAATCTCAGACATACTTTACACCTCTGAGTTCTCTTTTCTCCTACCCAGGGAACTTCTCTGCATCTGTCAAAACCCAGTTCAGGTGATAAATTCTTCTGTGAAGCCTTTCTCAATCTTCCCTCCCTGACAGTTTATTACCCTCTCTTCTGGCTTTTTCTGTATCTTGAACATACCTTTACAACATTTACCAGATATGCTGTAATTTTTTGCTTATTCATCTTTGTATCTTCAGAATCCAGCATGTGTACTGGTGCCATGGTATTCAGTAAATACTAAAGTGAATTGAAGTTAATAGGGGTTTGAAATTGATATTAGACCATTTTTAAACCCCCTTTAGGTTTAAAGTTCATTTTAAAACATACTTCTATGTAAATACGCCTGTGTCATCTTGTCTCTTAACAGTAGCTGTATGAGTAGGTTGTTTACTGGAATTCTTGGTCCCCCACTGTGATTGAGATACAGTGCTTAAGAAAACTTACCCCTGTTTTTACTTTTGACTCATTTCTTCACCTAAAAGTGCTTTCCATTTAGCATTATAACCCTCTAAGGCATAGAGCCTGCATGTCACGTTTTAAAAAGCCCAAGATAATGGTTTTGCACAGAAAAATTGTTGTGCAAAAGTATTTTGGCGTTGCAGTGACTTTAAACATTTCAGGTTGAGAGCGACTAGGACTTCTTCATACAAGTACGTTAATCACATCGCAGTTAGTGCTAAGGTTCCTAAAACCTGTGGTTACTCCAGGAAACAATGGCTCCTCCTACACTGGGTCCTCCCTCAGCAGATGAGTATTTCAGTAAAATCTGTGAGATTAAGAGACCCCCCCCCTTAAAGGTTATTATATCTAAATCAAACATAAATCTACCATTACCCAGATGTGCCAGTATATATTGTGGCATGCTCCAGTTTGCATCATTTTGTATGCTTTTAAATCAACACACATCATTTTGTATGCTTTTGAATCAACACATTTAGCACTTTAGAGAATGACTTACTGTCAAGCTTTAAATAGTTACCTGATAATCATATATTCTCTGTAAATTTCACAGCAGCGCTGAGATACATCATTACTTTAATGCACACACATTCACTGGATATCAAGTTTCCAGTTTCTGGGGTAAAGAACCTCTAGTACAGTTCAGTTGTAGCATTTAAGGTATGAATTGCTCCTATTCTGTGCTTTTCCCAAACTATATTTTTACATATGTACAGGTAATTTGTTCAACTAATTTATAAACAAGTAAGTGTTCAAGTGGAGTTCATGAAATTTTTAAACAATTCTTGTTGTGTAATTCAATAGACCGCCTCTCAATCTGCTGCTTCTGCAATCCCAGTAAGTAGCATGAGAATTCTAGGCGGTTGTTGCACCTGTGCTTGGAACAAACTGGTTTTGAGTGTCAGATGCTCACCTTGCAAATCAGCAAAGTGTGTCATCTCTGCATGAGTCCCTTCCTTCATATTAGACAAAGTTCTAGTGGTTTCCTATATGAGGACAATTTGTGGGGTGGGGATAAAGCCACACAGTTTAAACATAAGCGGGTGGAATTGTGACCTTCAAAAAATGTAAACTGAATTTCAACCAGAAATAATTTGTAAAGTCAATGTGAGTATTTAAAAGGACATTAAAACTCCATTTCCAGACTGCTCTGTTAATGCTTCTTAGGAACAAGCTGGAAGTATACTTGGAAACACTTTACTTAGCATTTTCCTAGATTCTTTCCATTGCCTAACTATTGTATATCAAAAATCTTCATTCCCCAAGCATCAAAAAGGAGGTTATTGTTAACAGTGCACTTTGGCCTTAGCACTCATAAATCAGAATAGCTTCTGAAACCAGTGCTGGAAGAGTATCTTGTAAATACCACAGGTGAGCAATGAAGAGTTTGGGTCTTTAACCTGTGACAGTCTTCTTCCTCTGACAGTTTTGGTTTTTTTTTTTTGTTTTTTTTTTTTTGCGGCACACGGGCCTCTCACTGTTGTGGCCTCTCCCGTTGCGGAGCACAGGCTCCGGACGCGCAGGCTCAGCGGCCATGGCTCACGGGCCTAGCTGCTCCGCGGCATGTGGGATCTTCCCGGACCCGTGTCCCCTGCATCGGCGGGCGGACTCTCAACCACTGCACCACCAGGGAAGCCCCCTCTGACTGGTTTTTGAGTCATAGGAGTTAGAGTCCAGATATTCCAGTGTGTTACAGATTTTAGGTTAAGACTCATTACATTATTTTTTACTCTGCTATTGCCAGTTTTACCTCACATGTGTATGCAAGATTAGTACTTCCCATTCATGCTATAAAAAGGGCATTTGTTTTTAAAAGGTATACATTATCCCACTTTTAAATTCTGGTGCTTAAAAAATAATTCACACACACACCCCCACCCACCCAGAATGAATTATGGTAAATATAGTAGGATATGATGATATAAAATTCCCTCTGGAATGAGACAGTACTGTGGGTCTTTTATACTTGTGCATGTCTATTAAATTTTTAAACTGCCACTCTTCTGCTTTTTTGGATTGATGCTCTTATGAGTTTTGGTGTACATGATATAACTTTTGACCTTTTGAGGAATTAACAGCACTGAGTGTGTTTGATGTATTTTGAGCATGAGTTTGGTGGGTTTTATAAGAGGAAAAGCACTGTAATGGGAGATAGAATTGCCTGGCAGGTAGAAGGCAGAGGAGAAAGGAGCAAAAAGAAAATGAGTTGCTACAAAACACTGAATCAGTGGGTAAGAGAGGATTTGAATGTGACTTTAGATTTCTTTGAATTGCCTCTAAGGAATCTTGGTTTACATTCTGTTTTCCTCTTGAAGATCCCTGGTAAAGAGGCTACTACTTAATTGTGAAAGAAAAACTAAAGTAGAGCTCACACAGAAGGGAAGGGCATCTTAGAGGAAGAAAGAAAGGAGTACCATATGTAATGGAAGGACCCTGAGCTAGAGGACAGCCATGGATTCTTGTCCTGACTTGCCGCTAGCTTTAGTGTAGTGGCTTAACCTTCCTGGGCTATAAAATGGTCTGGCTCTTGTGTCTGTAATTCTTTGTTATGAGGTTGAATATTGGGTATATCTAGTTACGGAAATGGTAAGAGAGCCTCCTAATATGTGATGAAAGTTGAGAAACGTAAATCAGTGGACTTGCCTTTAAAAAAGTAGAGAACCTTATGTTTTCGTTGGATGTATGAAGAGGAAAAGAAGCCTATCTCTGGCTTTTTAGAAGAGGAAGCAGTCTGGGGGCAGGGGTGCATTGAAGAGTAACATTGAGGTGAAAGGGGAAGAAAAAAGGGAGATACTCATTTGATATAAAATCAGGTATTTCCCTTTTAGGTCCTTGTTCTTGCTGCATATTAAACTTCCTTGCATGTGACAATTTGCATGATTATTAAAATCTGTTTTCTGTGTCTATGACTTGAGTACACATGGTTGTTTCTGGTGACTTGCTAGTATCTGTATACTAGCAACCAACATTTTTATCCTTATTCCTTAAATTTGCAGTGTTAAAATACATGAAAATTTGTATATTGAAAGCATTTAGGTAGCATGTGTTTTGCATGCTCTGAGGTGTTGCATATTTGTATTTTGGAAGTCTGGACATAGGCTCTTGGGCTCTAGTCCAATAGTAGGGATGTAAACTTACCTGTTCTTTGTAGCAAAATAGCACAGACTGGTCCCCTCCCTCCAGCAGCTGCTAATAGCGTTAGTTGGTTTTCAAGTTTTCTAGCTATAAGGAAAGGTGATAGAAGGGGATCTGGGATGCGGGTGACTGCTGAGAGAGCAGGTGGATTTGTAAAGCTCACTCTCACTCTACCCCAGACTCTTCCCATTCCCTGTTCCTGGGACTTCCTAAGTTGTGACCATCCGAGGTTGAGAAAGCAAAGGCTTGTGTCATGTAGGAAGGTTGGAAGGTTGTCCAAGGAAGTCAGGAAGCATGCACCATTTTGGCTGGTAAAAGTTTAGAAAATTGAGATAAGAACTCAGGCCTCTTAATTGCCAGTCTGGCAGCTCTTTTTTGTTTGTTTGTTTGTTTTGTGGGGGGGGGAGGGAGAAGGGGGTTGTAGGTTTAAAAACAAAGAAACCCAACATGAGTCTGTTATAGGATACCCAGAGGACTGGCCTGAGAACAAATCAGTGTTCTCTTCTGATCTCTTAATCTCCTATTACTTCTTCACAATTTATCCCCACTGATACATTGTTGGGTTTTTTTTTCCTTCTTAGACGTACAGGTCTTGAAAGAATTTTTAGCTGCATCAACTCCAGTTTCTCACAGCACCTTGGGGTTAAGGACTTAAACAAAAACAGAGGGCCAAAGCTCCTTTTTTTCTCAGAACACAGGCAAGAATTCTTAGTCTTTCTCTTACTTCTGGTCCTATTATAAGTGTAAGGGAATTTTATTGATTAATCAAGAAGGCTCGGGCCTCCCTGATGGCGCAGTGGTTGAGAGTACGCCTGCCAATGCAGGGGACATGGGTTCGTGCCCCGGTCCGGGAGGATCCCACATGCCGCCTAGCGGCTGGGCCCGTGAGCCATGGCCGCTGAGCCTGCACGTATGGAGCCTGTGCTCCGCAACGGGAGAGGCCACAGCAGTGAGAGGCCCGCATACCACAAAAAAAAAAAAAAAAAAAGAAGGCTCTAGTCCTGAGGTAGAACTCCCAGCCATTACCTGAGTAATATTATTTTGTTTTCTTCCCCTTTTTAATCCCTGCCCCAGTTTGTTTGTTTGTCTAAGATGTCCGGCATTGGGCTTCTTTTTGATCTCCACATCCTTGTTCTGAGAGTTCTCAGCTGACTCTGGCAACTGCATGGTGGGGCAGCGTTTGCCAGAAGTCTGTTTCTGAAACTGGTTCAGCTAACAGGAGGGCCACCCTGTGCAGGCAGCACTCTCCTGTTTCTGTCTGTTGGAAGAGACTGCCTCCTTCTCATGCAAAACATGAATTGTTGGAATGCTCCTTGCAACTCCCAGAGCCACATTTTGGTTGGGCTTGATACAGTGTAAAAAGACCCTTTTCCAATGAGTGAGAATATCTACTATTATTTTTACCAGGCTCTCTTTAGAAGTTTTGGAAATTGTTTTTTGAAGCCAGGGGTTGAACCAGGATAAGATGAGGGACAGAGGGAGGATTCTAACAACCGCTTAAGGATTTGTCACCCTATTCAGATGCTTTCCCTCCTGTCTGCCTGCCTTCTTTGATCCCTCTCCACTGTCATACTTATCCTGTGTTCAGTAGTCTGCTGACCAGATTGGCAGGGAAAGAACCATCCCAGCTTACTCATACCTTGAGCCCCACTTGGCAGACAGGGCTCCTCAGCTTGTCTTTTTTTTTTTTTGGCTGCTTTGGGTCTTCGTCACTGCACGTGGGCTTTCTCTTCTCAAGTCGTGGAGAGCGGGGGCTACTCTTCGTTGCAGTGCATGGGCTTCTCATTGCGGTGACTTCTCTTGTTGCAGAGCACGGGCTCTAGGCACACGAGCTTCAGTAGTTGTGGCATGCTGGTTCAGGAGTTGTCGTTCATGGGCTCTAGAGTGCAGGCTCAGTAGTTGTGGTGCATGGGCTTAGTTGCTCTGTGGCATGTGGGATCTTCCTGGACCATGGCTTGAACCTGTGTCCCCTGCATTGGCAGGCGGATTCTTAACCACTGTGCCACCAGGGAAGTCCCCTCAGCTTGTCTTTTGCAGCAAATTAGACCTAGATAATTAGGCCACTGTGAGACCTGCTCCCTTCTCCTCGTTACCTAGTCTACTGAGCAGAGAGCCTGACCTGCAGCTCTGTCTACTCTCTTGTCTTTTTTGTGCAACCTGCAGGCAGTTTAGACCTCCAGTCTTTTTCAAGATTCTCCTTTGCTGACACAAAGCCACAAGCCCACCTTGTCATTTGGGGCAAGTGACAAGTGTAGCCCCACTAGCCTCTTGATCTGCAGCTCTTTTCTGTCAACAAGACAGGATAACTGTTCTGGTTCCCTTTAGCTTCTGTGTCATCACAAATCACAGCAAGCTCTAACCTTGTAAAGTAGTACTTTGAGAGATGAGTTTGAAAGTTTGTTGCCAGAAAGATGGCGTATTTCCCTGTTCTTCCAGATGTGGTGCCTCCTCTTTATTAGTTAGCTTTGTGCTATGACATGACTTGAGGGCACTGATTAGAGATTGAGAAAGGGAAACCCTAAATCACCCAGGAAATCACTTGAGTGCTATTGATTTAGATGGATATGCAGTTCTCTGCTTCTTTTTCCTGCAGAACTTTCTAATCACTCTTGTTGGACACACTGAAGAACTGCAGGGTCAGTACCTTTTTGACTAAGGGAACTTCATCTTTTTTTAATTGCAGGTTCCATTACAGCTTATAGAAAGTGTTGAATGCCGAGATATATTTCAGCTTCATTTGACTTGCAAAGACTGCAAAATTATCAGGTATGTGATGAGTTTATGCTATTGTTTAGTGTGGGAAATACTTCTTAAAGGATGGATTCATGATTTGATAACAGAAAAACAGCTTTTGAGGGTCAGCCTAGTTAGGAGTATTTTCGGAGTAGTTAGTCCCTGAAATATGTTATCTTTAGCCTACTTTGCTATTGGAAAGGTGTTTTTTATTTGGAGATGATTTTAAATTTACAAAACAGGTGCAAACATAAAAATAGTAAAGGGCACTAGTATTGTTAACATTTTACCCTATGCTTTATCGTTTGCAGGGGGCGTGTGTGTGTGTGTGTGTGTGTGTGTGTGCACGCGCGCGCACGCGCTAGTGTGTGAAATTCTTGTTCTGAACGATTTGAAAGTAAGTTACATAATCATGGCTCTTTGCCCTGAAATACTTAAGTGTGCTTTCTTAAGAATAGGGGTATTTTCTTACATAACCCACAGTATCATTGTCACTTCACAGTTTTGCACTCATAATACTTTTTATCCAATCTACTCTCCATGTTCCAGTTTTGTCAGTTGACCTAATAATGCCCTTTATAGCATTCCCCCTACCTCGTTCAGAACAGGATCCAGACAAGGTCACTTATTACATTTAGTTGCCGTGATTCTGTAGCTTTCTTTAATCTGAAATGTTTTCTACCACCTTTCTTTATCTTTTATGACATTAACGTTTTGAAGAAAAAATCTTTTATTGTAATAGAAAGTTTCTTATTTTGTATCTGGTGTTACCTTGTGATTAAATTGAGGTTGTGCGTTCTCAGCTGGAATACTATATGTATGAGGTTGTGTCCTTTTCAGGAGATTGTATTACAGCTGGAGGCAAATGGTGTCCATCTGTCCCTTGCTGGTGAGGTTAGTTGTGATCACTCTTGTCAAGGAGTCACCCGCTTTCTGTGTAATTTCTATATTTTCTCCCTTGCAACTAATCAACAGTCTGGGAGGCACTTTAAGACACTAGAAATGTCCTGCTTCTCATCACATTTCTCCAGTGTTGGCTTTATCTGATCTAGTCTTTACTATAATGGTTGAAAAGTGATGCCTAAAATGCATTTTAAATTTAGTAGCTCTACCAGTTTTTAATTCCCCAAGTTTTTGCTGTATTTCTTTGACCTGTTCTGGAGTGCCAGTAAACATTGTGTGTGGACATATTGATGAGCCACACTGATTGGGACAAGAGAGAGGTTTAAGTGACCTCCTTGTTGTTTTTTTTTTTTAAATTTTTGTTGGAGTATAGTTGATTCCTCCTTGGTTTTAAGGTAAATATTTAAGTTGCTTTTTAGCCATTGAGATTTGGCTTGCTTTTGATAGATACTGGTTATAACTCACAGTTTTAAAAGGTTGCTTATTAATTACTCAATTTTAGATACTGCATTTAAAAAGATAAAGTATTTTTTACACTAATTATTTTAACCTCCTAGTTATATATAATGCAAATTGCACTTGATAATAGAATTGTTTTTTTCTCTACATGGTAACATCTGAAAATTTCAGTGTAATGTATCTTATTTTCGATCTAAAGTTGCTGATTTATTCTAATTGCTAAATAGATAAATTTTGAAATTATTCCCTAATTGGCTAAAAGTACTGTGAACCATTTTTGAGCTTGCTATAATAATGTCATAACAAAACAAAAAGAACTTCTTTAAACATATTGTTTGAGAAGGACAACCATAAAGCTTTGGTGGAAGAAGTGGAATAAAACCCCATTCCTGGAAGAGAATGACTGTCATTTTACTTTAATAATTGTCAATCTCAGAAGAGATTTTATTAGTCTAAAAAAAATAGGTTTTCCACATGTCCAGCTTTCTTCTTCTTGACATTTTGCACCATTGGCTAAAATTTGTTGGACATGTTTTGTTATTATAAATCATAAACATTAGACCACCTTAGTGTTTTTTTTTGTTTGTTTTTTTGCGGTACGCAGGCCTCTCACTGTTGTGGCCTCTCCCGTTGCGGAGCACAGGCTCCGGACGCACAGGCTCAGCGGCCATGGCTCACGGGCCTAGCTGCTCCGCGGCATGTGGGATCCTCCCAGACCGGGGCACGAACCCGTGTCCCCTGCATCGGCAGGCAGAATCTCAACCACTGCGCCACCAGGGAAGCCCTCTGGTGCTTTTTTGACTGTAGTTATCATTTCACTGTGAGTAGGCACTCTTGAAATGGTGGCTACCCTTAGGTTTCATTGTCAGCTGTCTTCTGATTACATTTGTACTTGCTTGGCTTTACAAAGGTGTCAGTTCTCAACCTTTGAGCAGTGTCAAGAGTGGCTGAAAAGACTGAACAATGCAGTCCGACCACCTGCTAAAATAGAAGATCTCTTCTCATTTGCATACCATGCTTGGTGCATGGAGGTCTACGCCAGTGAAAAAGAGCAACATGGAGACCTGTGCAGGCCAGGTAGGCCTTTCTAAAACGTTCAGATGGTGATTTCATTGAAATACTGCTTGAGATATCCATAACATGAAATGGGACTCCTTAGCATTCGTGTATTTAATCAGTGTACTTTTTATGGAGCACGTAGCATTTGCCCATCATTCTTCTAAGCTCAACGGAAGATGTTTCCTACCTTTCAGGGGGAAGGAAAGAACACTAGACTTGGCATCACAATTTACTGGGCCTGACTAAAAACACCTAGGGTATGGGTGTTAGGGAAGCCCAGTGGAAGGGAGCCACGAGCGTTATATACATGTTTGCGAAGACTTCACGTTTGAAGTGGCTTTTGAGTAGGCTTTGAAGGTTGAATAAGAGTTCATTGATAACAGACTGGGGAAAAGAACTTTAGACAGAGCAAGTAGCATGAACAAAGGTACAGAAGTGTGAACTTAGGCCACAGAATAATGGATTACAAAATGGCTTTTTGCTGTCTTTGAATTTCAAGTCATAGATTACCTTTTGTCACCCCTTTCATCTCACAGATGATGAAACAGAGGTCCAGAGAGGCCAGGTGACTTTTCTCAGGGCAAATAAAGAAGTTGGGCCTATACTGGAACCCAGGCTTCCTGACTCCTCATGAAATCTTTGTCACACTCACTGTCTTTCTCCCTCAAAAATGGCGTTGACCAAGTTCATGCTGTTTCTCTGTGTGTAGTTTTCTATAAATTGTACGTTGCCGTAAATAGAACTTTGCTGGTCCAGCACCGAATCTTTAATGTGTCTAGCTTGGAAGCAACGTCTTGAATTCCTAAGCAGTGAAACGTTGTGAGCTTCCTTCCAATAACGTTTACTCTAGAGACTTTTTCCTTTAAACCTCAATTTTCAGTCCTGAACCTTCAATATTAACAATTCTGCCCTGGGTTGTTTTAAACATTGGAGGCTAATCTAGCAATGCTTGGATCCCTTTGTTTCCTGGCTCATTCACTGGTTAAAGCTTTTGGTTCATATATTTAATTAAATTATAGCAAACACAGACATATTTTTAAAGATGCTTTAATATGTACTTTTGTTTGACCCTCATGACCTTGTCAAACAGGCAGGATAGGCTGGTGTTTCTGTTTTGGGAGCCAAAGAAACGGAGTCTCAGAGTAAAGCCTGTTGCCAAGTCCCACTGCTAGGCAGTGACAGAGCCAGGACTTGAACCCAGTTCTCAGCTATTGGGAGCTGACTGTATGGGGTGCTGTGGATACAGAGATGAAAAACAGAGGCACCTGCCCTTGTGGAGCCTCAGGGAAAGCTCCAGGAATCCAAGCTTCCCACAAGGCTGGTCAGCCAGTGGAACCCAAAGTCGTTCACAAGAGTCACCCACACCAACCTTGGAAGGTGACGAGAATGTGCCTTAGCTGTCTCTCACTTCACTCTCTTATCCATTGCATCTTTCTTTTTCCTTCTTTATATGAGATGCCATTGTATTTTAATTTTTTTTGTTTATGGCTCTTTTCAAGTTTTTTTAGTTTTTAAAAAAGTAACATTTACATGCAATGAAATGCACAAATCTTACATGTGTATTTGCTAAGTTTTTAGCCATTATATCTTATTTATTAGATTTTTAACCTCTACCATCTCGTAGGATAATGAAGTTATTGAGTGTATCTTGCTGTATTATGTTATATAAGAACTTTGATTTGTTTAAGGCTCTTAACTCCAAAAGGCATTCCCTAGTTTTGGGTTGCCAGTGTTCAGTTAACAAGGCTTGAATTTCTCCTAACCTGTTTCTCTCACAACCACAGACTGAAAATTCCTCATCTTTAGATGATTCCTTATTCCCTTGATAATTTAGTTTCTTTAGGATTTGAGTCAACTCGTAGAATATTCCTAAGATGCGTCAGATCAAAACTTCACTCCTGTCTATTAATTATAGATGACTTTGTCCTGAGCTGAGATGACTTTGGTCCCCAGGTCTTTCCCTTCTTGAAGATATTTGGTATTCGTTGGCCACCAGGACATCCAATTTCCTGTCTTTTCATGGGTTTGTGATGGATGGAGGCATTTGGGGGTTAGAATACTGATTTATGAACTAGAAAACCTGAATTCAAACCTGTACTCTACCATTTAATTTTAAAAATAATACTGGGCAAGCCATTTATCCTCTCTGTACTTTAGTTTCTTTTGTTCTTCAAAGTGAGACATTTTTTTTTCTTCCTGCCCAAGCTGATCTGGATATTCTGAAGATCAAATCTGTTAATGCTGGAGAGTTCAATTCAGTAAATGTTTGAGTGCCTCCTATGTGCCATGCTTGTGAATACATTTTGGAAATTATGAATATACAAGACGGTGCCATTGTAACTGATTGGAACTTACTCTATGCGTAAAGGTTGTATTTTCTTTTCAATATATACATTCCACACTGAAGTCAACCTGCTACAACTCACATGCAATCTTACTGTACTTCAGTGACTTGGTTTGAGTGTGTGTATATATGTATGGCTTTTTCCTTTTATATATTTTCACTGTGGAGTACAGAGGAAAACCTGCTTTTAAAAAATACTGTGGTGGCATTTTTTTTTTTTTTTTTTTTTTTTTTGTGGTATGCGGGCCTCTCACTGTTGTGGCCTCTCCTGTTGCGGAGCACAGGCTCCGGACGCCCAGGCTTAGTGGCCATGGTTCACAGGCCCAGCCGCTCCGTGGCATGTGGGATCTTCCCGGACCGGGGCACGAACCTGTGTGCCCTGCATCGGCAGGCGGACTCTCAACCACTGCGCCACCAGGGAAGCCCCTGTGGTGGCATTTTTAAAGCCAGTCAACCTAGTTCTTTCGTCTCCACCCAATGTCATTGAGTATTGGTGGTGGCTACAGCATTACTTACCAATTACAAGCAGACCAGACAACCACATTCTTATAAGTCATCTTTATGTGAGACAGCACTTGAGATATTTCAGAGTCATGCCATTCTGTAATCTGTCCCAACACATGAGACCACAAGCATAGACTCTGAAGGGTGGAAGTTAGTTTAGTCTTTCAGAAGTTAATAAAACCTTTTATGGATTCTTCTCTGCCTAGCCTGTTAAGAGTAGAATGTGTCAGAGAGGGGGGAAATGGGAAAATTACATCATTACCCTGTATTCATATAAATCGTAGTTTCTGACTGTTGAACCTGTCATAGTTAAGCCAGCCATACTGTGGCCACAGCTCTAAGTCTTAATCTGCTTTGGAGGAAGTCACCACATTGCTGTTGGAGTTCATTGTAAAACTCTTGACTCTGCTCTTAGCCCCTTTCAAACTCTAAATAAGAATGGCCTGGACTTCCCTGGTGGTACAGTGGTTAAGAATCTGCCTGCCAATGCAGGGGACACAGGTTCAAGCCCTGGTCCAGGAAGATCCCACATGCCGCAGAGCAACTCAGCCTGTGCATCACAACTACTGAGCCTGCGCTCTAGAGCCCGCGCGCCACAACTGCTGAAGCCCGTGTGCCTAGAGCCCGTGCTCCGCAAATAGAGAAGCCACTGCAATGAGAAGACCGCGCACCTCAACAAAGAGTAGCTCCCGCTCACCACAACTAGAGAAAGCCTGCACACAGCACCAAAGACCCAATGCAGCCAAAAATTAAAAAAAATTAACAGGAGAAAATTAAAAAAAAAAAAAAAAAAAAAAAGAATGGACTAAAGCTTAAAGCTTCTCTCCCATATGCTCAACATCCTCATTTTAGCTGCCTTCTTGGTGACTGTTCTGTACTTCAGCATTAATCTGGAGTTCTGACAGATGACTGGGCAATTCAGTTGCTATTTTAGTAGCATCAGACCCACATCTCTGACCTCTCTTCTATGATATACCCATTAAGCACATTTTGATTAACTATGAATAGCATGACTCTGGGTCATGTACTGTTGTGCAGCTGCCTGTTTCGTATAAAGTAAAAGCCCTTGTCAGCAGAGTCCGTTTTCTGAGTTTAAATGCAGTCCAGTAAGTGTATACGTCTAGACGACTGTACTGGGACCTTTGTTCATAGAAAAGAAGGATTCTTCCCTCCGTATTTGAAAATCTGGGAGGGCTAGTTCTCACCTTCTCTGACTCTGATACTGTTCTTCGTCACAGTAAGGGCCTGGCCCTTCTATCCCAGGCCTTTAAGTTGTGTATAATTGTAGGCTTGAATACTCAGAATCACTGGGAAGCTAGGCTTTTGCGGGGAAGTTGTTTTTAGACTGCTGGTTGACACTGTGGTTATGATAGAGGGATTTACTGCTTTAAAATTTTTTCATTCCCATTAAAATAAGAATTGCTAGACTGTTTGTAGTATAAGAAATACAAAATGTTAAAAAGGGACAGATCCTCATTTGGGGATGGGGGAAGCACACAGGAAGGGTTGAAATGGAAATACAAAGCTAAACAAATAAATTGGGGTGTTACAGCATATCTAATGTTGAATCAGTGGAGACACGAGAATTCTGAGAGGGGAGTTCTTAAGGGAAATCCAGCAATATATGTGCTTGGCATGCACTTTTCTGGCAGAATAAACACAAGTGAACTTCTAACACAATTTAGCAAAAGCCAGTTGAATTACTCATGTATGTAAGGTCTGCTGCTAAATTTTTTTTTCAAGCAGTGGTTTTCAAACTAGGTTGTGATCCACCAGTAGGTCATGAAATCAAAGTTTTAAGAAATGAAATATGAAATGAAAATTCAGGATAGAAAATATCAATGTATCACACACATAGTAAGGGTGGGTATTTTGTGAAACTTTAAAAAAATAAATATGTCGTATTGAGTTGTGATGCAAAACATTCTTATTGTGGGTTGTGATGGTCAGTTTCAAAGTTGAAGTTGATGAAGTCACTGCTTTAGAGGATACAAAGATAATTAAAACTCTTCTCAAGGAACTTGAAACAACAGATTTTCTGTGCTCAGTACTCAGTGTATATTTCTTTGTGTGTAGCTCAGAATTTCATGCGGGGGATGGTAATTCTAAGCCCTTTCTTGGGCAATTGTTCTATGTAGAAAACTGCCTGAGGAGGAGGGGAAGGAGGTGGAAGAGAAGGAGGTGGGAGAGGAGTGGGGGGAAGGAGGAGGAGGTTCTTGTTGTTATTTTGCCAGTGATTATTTTAAAGTTATAGAAGATTCTATTTAGAGTATGTGTTTAAGATAGAGGTACTAATGTAAATGACCATTAATTAAAATACCTTTACCTTTTGCAAAGACTTAGAGCTGTATCCTAGGTTGGGGAAAATCTTGTCATTAATTAATGAACTTGGAAGTTGCCATAGTGCTTACAGCTTTTATATTGCGATTAAAAGTGAAAGATTCCCTGTGTAGAATTATTGATGGTCACCACTCCTTGCAATTTGTAGACAACACTCCAATTCAGATAGCTTTTTCCTATTTGGAAGATTATATTTCTTTTAAAACTTTTCCAAAATGGGATAGATTCAGTTGATTATTTCTTCCTGCATCTCTGAACCTCACCTTTTTATAGCTCTCCTTCAGGAAACATATAATAACTTAGTTTAAGCTCAAGAAAAGCAGTTTAAATGGGAAGTAGTTTTATAGACTTGTCCTTCATTCAAGTAATTGCTATTTCATATTCTGAAGCTCTTCTCCCAGGGAGAGCAAAGCTTTGATCACCAGTGCTGGCTGTTTTATGCTTTTGTTACTGTAGTTTCTCCCAGCCCCCACCAGTATTTATTTTACAACCTGTAATACTATATGTTAGAGGTACTGCTTAATGGTTTGTTTTGTTGTTGTTGTTTATTTGTTTTTTATAAAATTACTGCTCTAGGACTGTTTTCAAGGAAGGAAGTTATTTCAGATTTAATGACTTTTATGTTCGGTTCATTTCTGCCTTTGTTGCTCGCTGTCTTGAAGAAGCAGCCAAATTCATTAGGGCAAATGTAGGCAGGTTATATTTGTTTGGGTGGATGTTCTTACAAATGCTCAGCACTGTAGTTACTAGTGTGGTGTTTCTTGAGATTCCTGGGTACTGGCAGTTAAAAGTCCATGATCTTTTAACTGCAATTCTGTAATCTGTAAGGTTCTGAAAATCAAAAGATTTTTATTTTATTTGGTAGTTTGACTTGATCTGAACTATTTGTTGCTTTATTTATCCCATTTAGTGTGAATTATCCATGCATTTCACTGTAATGATGTTAGTGTTTGGTTAATGCTGTTGATATCATTAACCCAGTATTATTATACATGCACACCTTAAAATCCAGAAAATTCAGGTTCTGAAATCTGGCCCAAAGTGTTTCTCATGAGGAGTTATAGGTCTATACTACTATTCTTGATGAACTTGTTGATTTTATTTCTTATGTATACATCAGTCTCAGTGTGGAAATGGGAAAGTAGCCAGTATAGGGATAAGAACATGGGTTTTTAGATTAGACAGACCTGCCATAATAATCACCTCAGTCTCAGTTTTGTCCTCTGTAAAATGAGCCCAGTGATACTACTCTCAAATTTGATAGTAGTGATTAGATAATATTCTTTTTTTGTTTTTTAGTTTATTTTTAATTGAAGAGATAATACTAATTCTTAATTAAAATCAAAATTAATTTCCTCATTTCTTCTTATAGTCTTACCTGGCAGGAGATTTTTTTAACTAAATATGTTATTTATACAATACCTTTTTAAAAATAACTGAGCAGGGTAGCAATGCTTTCATTCCACCTGTTGTGGAAAATCATATTCATTTCGTCCTTTCTTCTATCTGCCTGTGGTTCTTAGGGGAGCACGTAACATCAAGGTTTAAAAACGAAGTGGAGCGGATGGGTTTTGATATGAACAACGCCTGGAGGATTTCCAACATCAATGAAAAGTACAAGTGAGTTGTATTTGATCCCTGTGGACTGTGTTTCATGGCCACTGCCTTTGCAAGAAACCCCAATTCTCATGTGGCAGGACATTTGAATTTAGACTTTTTCTTTGAAATGGAGTTTTATTTATTAAATCTAAATGCCTCATCTTCAGCATACTTCTTGAGCCTTCTGTTCCCATTGCTATCACTGGAGTGGAAAGAGATCCTTACTTATAGTAGGATCCTGGAACCTTCCTTTCTATCCCCTCCTATTCTTCCTGGCACATGCATGTCTAGATAATATTGTGCTTACCTGTAAACAGGGAGTTTCTATTGTTCTCATCACTGCTTGACATCACATTAGAGATAAGATTAGTGATCTCAGAAGCAGTGATAAAACGCTTACGAGTTGGTTTTTACTGTAATTTTACTCCAGATCCTATGAAATAGGCTACCGTATTATTCTCTAATTTGTTGATCTAAAACTAATGTCACAGCTATGATCGCTTAACCATTAAATATTAATGTAACCATTATTACATATTTCCCATTACCTATTTCCCTAAAAGGTATAAGAACTTTGGTAGGGGAGGGCAGTTAACTACTATGATTTTGGTGATCCAAATTTCTATAAAACAAAAGAAAATTGTCCAGAATTTTAAAATTAACATATCCTTCTCCTCTTAAGTTTCCCTGCAGCAATTGGAGGCCTTAATCACTCTGTTGTCCTTCCAGCTGCCTCAAATTATGATAGGTATTTTCCTGGACTGTTTGTGGGTAGCCACCGGAGCATTTCCTTTTTTGTTGGAAAAACAACGGCTAATTACTATGCACAGCTCTTAACATGGACCTTGGCCAAGGAGGTGGTGTGAAGAATCAGGAGCTACAGACGTATCATACTTTGCCTGTTCTCAGTGACAGGTCAAATTAGAGAATTGAGGTGGAGTGAGGAGGGGGGTCCTCAGGGAGCCTGAGGCTGCCACAGGCTTTGCTCACATGTAACCCACCTTTCCTATACTGGAAACTGCTTATCTACAAGTGAGAAGCTCATACTTGCTGAAGAGCTGACTACTAGGTAATGTAATCCTTAGAGAACAAGGAATATAGTGATCCAGAATATTGGGTGAAGTAAAACAAAACCTGAATTAAGCTAAGCTTGTTGAGAAAAAATTTTTGAGTTCAAAAGCTAGTGGTTTTCAGAAACCTCTTTTTAATATGGATTTAAAAAATTAACTTCTTTGAGCCCACTATTTCCACTTCAGAACCAGCCTTCAGGACATTGAAAAGTTCTTCGTACTACAAAGGAAGAATAAGAGCCAAATTTACTCTTAAGCTTGAAAGAAGATAAAAGGAACAAGACTTATGGTTAGAGTGTTAATTTATAATCTGTGTCCTAGGTTATTTTTAGCAGTTTGTAGATAGGTATTAGGAAGTTTGTGGAGCTACTTTTGGTCAGTCTCCATTCTCCTGGTTAGGCTTTTGAATTCCTGATACTTAATCTGGAAATTGAGAATAAGAGAGAGAGATTTAGTGCAGAATGATCAGATCCCTCAATTCCTAAGCAGTTTGTATTTTCCTGCCTCTTCCCCTAATGCATAGAGTAGGTAGGCCATGATGGTAGTGGAGGACGAGGAGCAGTTTGTATATTTTTGGATTTGGATTAAATGTCTTATTGCCTTCGCTATTGAGAAGGAATATTGGGTTTCCCAGAGAGAGACATGTCTTGTAAGTAAAAAACCTATCAGAAATAATGCTTTCTAGGGCACCAGCTGGACTAGTATGTGCCTACTAGTATTTTCCCTAATGAAAACAGCTTTTCTTATGCAACATGGTAAATCAACTATAATATAAAATAAAAGTTAAATTAAAAAAAGAGAAAAACAGCTTTTCTTCCCCTTGAGTGTAGTTTATTCTGAAGTACGTTTTATAGAAATTATGATTAATAGCATATTCACATTACTAACTTGGCTTAATGGAGCTACGATTATGTATGCAGATGGGGCTGACCCATAGTGCTCTATCTATATACCCATGGCTGCACCTGTTACCTATAATTAGGACACCCTGTTTGGTTCACATCAAAGAATATGTTAGTAATCCTATGAGGTCTCTGGAAACTTGAAATTGTGGGCTCTGGCCCTTCTTTTCATGTTTCCCTGAAAGACTGAGGGTCTGGTAGAGGTAACACAGACTTCCACCTCTGCAGTTGGACTGGGCATTTGTGTAGTTAGAAATGACCCACATATTGGTTACAACAGTTACAATGGAGTAACTGCCTCTCAACTCCCCTTTTTACCTTGATAGTTAAGATCGCCAGATTTCCAAAAGGCAGCATCAAGTGGAACAATCCAAGATAGTACATATATACATAAGTAAACACTTAAGGCAACCCATTCTGCTGAGCAGGCCAAGACTCAGGTAATGCTCCTCATTGCCTTTTAACAGGCTCTGGGGTAGCTTGATCGACATCCTTCTGCTGGCTCACTCATGTCTCTCCCTCTTCTCCCCTCCCTCTCTGTCTTCTTCCCTTCTCCCTCTTCCTCACCTTCCCTGTTAGGCTGTGTGCTAGCTATCCACAGGAGCTCATAGTGCCTGCTTGGATCACTGACAAAGAACTAGAAAGTGTCGCAAGCTTCAGGTCCTGGAAGCGCATCCCCGCCGTCGTCTACAGGTAAGTAAGCCTGGCCAGACCCAGCCTGGTCTGGTGCTACTGCCCACTGCATGTGGTCTGCTGCTTCTGTTGCTGCTAACCTGGGGGTGGGGGTGGGGGGTGGTTCAGGGAACTTTCCAGGTTATTCTGTACTTCCTTATTGCTGAAGCTGCTCATCCATTCATATACCAGTAATTCATCTGGAACACTACCTGATGATTCAGTTGACACTGAAAAAATTTTAATAGAAAAGTGGCTGGACTTGCTATTTTAAGATCCTTTTGACATTCTGTGGGAAGATAATGTGCTCATTGCATTTAGCTTCAGATGTTGGCCTTTGGATTGAGAGAGATGAATCCTAGAAAGTACAAATTGGGAGTGTAGATTTGAGTCATTTGTGATTGTCTTTGTGGTTGAAACTTTGACAGATGGAAGAGGTCTGCTTTGAGAGGGAGCATTTAGAGAAGAAGGCTAGGGCTTGGCTGGATAGATGCTATCAGAGATCAAAGGCAGGAGAGTCAAGGGAGGCAGGTCCTAGGAGGGGGTGGTGTTGTGGTGACGAGCACAGGTTTTAGAATTCAGGTCTTCTCTCTGACACACCTTGCTGTGGCACCTTGAGTAAGTCCCCTAACTGACCTCAGCCCTTTCCCAATTAGTAAAATGGGAATGATGTTCTTACTTCACAGGTATGCTGCAACATCTGAATGAAGCACTGGGCTTCCTAAGCAATGTCTGGAGTAGGTTGTATTCCTGAGGGCTGCTTTTGTAATTCAGTGAATAGCTAGCTCAGTTCTCACAGAATCATGTTAAATTTTTAAGAGGTCATTCCCTCTTATTTTGGAACAGTTTCAGATGTCCTTGTAATATCACGTTCTCCATTTCATTTTTCCAGTTTGCAGACATTATGGACTCTCCTTGAATTCGGGCCAAACCAGTGAGGTTTAGTTAGAAACTCATGCCAGGAGGCAGTCCATTGAAATACTGAGGTTGTAAGAAGGGGTTTATTTCCTTGTGGAATTCCCACTGAGGTAACCAGCTTGTTTAGCCCATGGAAGGCAGATTCTGATGCCCACCCTGAAGAGGGAGAGATGGAAAAGTACGTATTTGCTTCTGTCCCAGTGGAACCCATTAAGTTTTCAGCCTCAGTTTTCATCACCGTTGTTTTCAGACACTCCTAGAAAAGTAGGTCACCAAATTTACTTATCACTCAAATGGTAAGGATGACACAGGAATTAGAGCAGTGAAAGCTGAAAGGATTAATGAGTCTTATCAGTGATCGGCCCAGCTCAAATAGGGAAAGCAGCCAGCTGCTGCTCTGTGGACAGCAGCTGTTTAGATCAGCAGCCCTGGCATTTGTGAGGTTTGCTGACTTTGAGCATAAGGGGAAAGGATTCTCATTCTCAAAGTAAGGGTCTTTTGGTGAATTCTCCCTGTTGGTAGAGAGGCCTAAAAGCGTAGGCTGAAGAAAAAAACTTAGAGTAAACATGGGAAGCTTCTTTCCCCTTCCAAAGTTTATTCCAGAGGGCATAAGCTTCCCTAGCTCAGGTGGCAGGATGCTTCTGAATCCATCGTGTGTTTACTGAATGTAGTTGTCTGTAAATTGCAGTAATGACTCCTTAGGTTGCTAGCAGCAGTTACTTGACAGCACCATGCTGAACCAGCACCTGATTTAGTGCTTTCTCCTATGGTGATGAGAGAGTGCTTAATTGGATTTATTATTGAAGACAGAGATTGCTTTAACACAGAAAGATGGTGCGAAGGGCGCCCATCTGTAGTGTAATTCACAGCTCTCCCCCTTTGTGCATTGAGTGATTGTTAGAAACTTCTAGTTATTTAGGGAGTTGATTAATGCTAACTTAAGGATAGTTTAAACATTTGTATCTTTCTATATAAAACTGAAGCATTTAGTATTTAGTAGGGGACTCATACATTGGACATCTTAATTTTTATTTTTCCTTGTTCTATTTGTAAAATGATGGAAATGCTCTTTAGTGATTTTTAGCTGTAGTGTTTTTGTTCTCTTTCATGCAATCTAAAGCATTTAGAAGACTGCAGAAAACTTCACTGCTTATTGCAGCAGTTCAGTTGCAATCTAGCTATTATAATACTATGGCCCTTAGGGAATTCCCTGGCGGTCCAGTGGTTAGGTAGGACTCCTGCTTCCACTGCAGGGGACACAGGTTCCATCCCTGGTGGGGGAAGTAGGATCCTGCATGCCGCGTGATGCGGCCAAAAAAAAAAATAATGTGGCCCTTAAAACCCAAGACCCAGGCTGACGAGTGCCATCTACTGTTCCTCTCGAGCATTGATGGGAAAGATTTCAGAAGAAAAGGATGTGCAGGAAAGGCCCTGCCAGCCTATCCTATAAAGGGTTTGCTGTCAATCAGCTCATTGGTTACTCAGCACCTATTATAATATGCTAGGAGGCATTTTAAGAATCAGTGAGGTTTTATTTATAGTTTGGCTCCATTCAGCAGGTGACCCAATTGAATGTGTTGGCAATACACAAGTACTTTCCATTATTTGTCTCCTAATGAGGGAGGATTTAAAAACTACAAGCAAACTGATGGTTCCAGTGGAATTTGATTATTGCCAAATTTAATTTATTGCTTATGAGTTTTAGGATTGAAAACAAAAATCCTTCTCACATTCCTTGAACAAGATAAATAGATTCAATAGTCTGTTTTTAAAAAATCCATCTATGCCCTACATGTGTTATATGTGTGTATGAATATGTGTTTAGAAACAACTTTAATGGGAGTAAAAGACATTGACATTTCTCTCTAGGATATAGAATTGGGAGACATTAAAAATTTTTGCTTACTAGCTTTTCTACTCATTTATTTTTAAAGTGAATGATTACCTCTATAACTTCTAAAAACAGCTTTATTGAGATGTCACATACAATTCATTCTTTTAATGTGTATAGCTCAGTGATTTTTTTTTTAGTATATTTGCAACTATCACTACAATTATTTTAGTACATTCTCACCACCCCAAAAAGAAACCCCAGACCCATTAGTAGTCACTCCCCATTCCCTCCCCAAGCTCCTTAGTTCTGGGTCAGTAAATCTACATTCTGTCTGTATAGATTTACCGATTCTGGACACTTAAATGGAATCATAGTATGTGGTCTTTCATAACTGACTTCTTTCACTTAAGAGCAATAACATACTCAAGGTTCATCCGTGTTGTAACATGTATTAGAACTTGATTCCTTTTCATTGCCAAATAATATTACCTTTATAACTTTTTAGTTGCTAAAATTGCCTAACTAAAATTCCTAATGAAGAAAAGCTTGGGTTTTTAGAGCATCTTAAGGTAGACTATGAGTATGATTTCTGGTCTTCTTTCTTTTTTTTTTTTTCCTGTTTGCGGTACGCAGGCCTCTCACTGTTGTGGCCTCTCCCGTTGCGGAGCACAGGCTCCGGACGTGCAGGCTCAGCGGCCATGGCTCACGGGTCTAGCTGCTCCGTGGCATGTGGGATCTTCCCAGACCGGGGCACGAACCCATGTCCCCTGCATTGGCAGGCGGACTCTCAAAACCACTGCGCCACCAGTGAAGCCCTGGTCTTATTTCTTGATAAAGGATCTTATCAGAGTATGGCTTATTGATATTTATTCTATTCATTTCCTTCTAATAGTTTACAGAAGGGTGGCTGGCTCATTGAGCTATCTGCCTATAGTAAGAGCAGTTGTGATTCATGAAATGTCAGGAGGTTTTGTAAAGCAGTCCACTATGGGCCAGGTAAGTATATCCGTCCCACGTGTGGGATCTTGTTTTGAAAAGAATCCTCAAGCCAGCCCTAAGTGTACAGTTGCTACAGTGGGCCCTCAGAAGTCAGTGACGAAACAAATGTTTGTCAGCATCTATTATGCTAGGATATTCAGGTGTAGTATTAAAAAGGAGAGATTAATCCTTCATTATTAAGTGTGGTATTTGTAGTTTTTTAACTGATTTTCAAAAAATAAATTTAAATATTCAAGTATTTTCTTTATGAATATTAATTTTTCTCTGACAATACACTTTTATCATTTTGTTGGTGATTCTACAGAGGTCTCTAAAATGGTTTGGTAATCAAGAAAGATGCAGATAGGTTTTGTTATTTTTAATTATTATTATTTTAAATATTTATTTATTTGGCTGTGCCAGGTCTTGTTTGTGGCATGCAGGCTCTTTTAGTTGTGGCATGTGGGATCTAGTTCCCTGACCAGGGATCAGTCCCGGGCCCCCTGCATTGGGAGCACGGAGTCTTAACCGCTGGACCACCAGGGAAGTCCCTAATTATTACTTATTTATTTTTTGTCTGCACTGCACGGTATGTGGGATCTTAGTTCCCTGACCAGGGATCAAATCCGTGTCCCCTGTAGTGGAAGTGTGGAGTCTCAACCACTGGACCGCCAAGGAAGTCCCAGGGTTTTGTTATTCTTGTTCCTGTATAAGACTTCTGCCCTGAGAGGACTTGAAGCTAACCCATCACTTACTTGCAGTCAAGCTGTTCATTAAGGCATTTAAAATCTACTATCTCACTTTTTGTATGAGCACAGAGCATCTGAATGGGGCCACTGGGATGGGTACAGTTGTTGTCTTGTTCCCCGCACAGGCACCAGAGCAATGGAGCTGTCATTGCCCGCTGTGGACAGCCGGAGGTCAGCTGGTGGGGCTGGCGAAATGCTGATGATGAGCACCTGGTGCAGTCAGTAGCCAAAGCTTGTGCCTCCGACTCCCGATCCAGTGGCAGCAAGCTGTCAACTAGGAACAGTCCCCGAGACTTCCCCAATGCAGGAGACCTTTCTGATGTGGAGTTTGGTAAGGTGCTCCCTGGGCCTCTGGCAGCAGTTTTTATAGCATCTGAGAACCTTTTCTTGAAATGGCCTTCTTCCTGTAAGACACAGAATTTGTTTCATAGGAGAGAGAGAGTGAAGCATCAGTTGATGGGATTGTTTGAGGAGTCATGGATCTTGGCAAAAACCAGAAGACCCTCTGTTTCAGACTTGGTTTAAGTGGACTAGAGTGTTTGTTGTCTTTCTTGCCATCATGACAAGATGGAATATATATGTAATAGGGGACCTACAGTGTCTCCAGACCATGGGGGAAAACACCAGGATTATGTTGTAGTCATTCTAGGACTACAGAAATGCGGTATAGGAGATTGTAGGCAAAATAGAAAACAAACTAGAGAGAGAAGTCCTATTGTATTAATGTAGTTTTGGTTAGGTGGGTTTCACTTAATCGAGTTTTTTGAATACTGTAATAAGTGCCTGTGGTTCTTACTTTGTGGCAATTCTGGGAGAGACAGGTTCATTTAGTTTTTCCTTCCTGCTCCTGATGTCCCTAGATTCTTCTCTGTCAAATGCTTCAGGAGCAGAGAGTTTAGCTGTCCAACCACAGAAGCTTTTGATCTTGGATGCACGCTCCTATGCAGCAGCTGTGGCGAACCGAGCCAAAGGAGGAGGCTGTGAATGCCCAGGTGAGGCGCACAGTGCTTTCGTCCCTGACCCTCTGTCCCTGTGAGTCCACCCCATGCCCAGCTGGGTCTTAGTTCTCAATTTGAAGTGAATGGAAAGCCATGTTCCTCAACCTGTCTTGAGACAGCCAGAGCTCCTTTTTGGATTCTTAATACCGTATGCTCTTTTTAAGGGAGAAATGGAGGAGGAGGTGCAGTGAAACCAAAGAATCTTCCTTCCCTGTGCCAACTTTTAGGTGATAAGGAAAGTAAATCCTCTCCCATAATAAGGCCTGTTATGTTTGGAAGCTTCTTCTTTAGCAGCTCAGTTTCTCAGCCTTCTAAAAGCTTTTTTTTGTGTTTGACAGTGGGTATGCTCATTACTAGCCTCACAGAAAACTCCTCACATGACTTTTACTTAGAAAACATGGGGTAGAAATTGAAGCAGCAGATACAAAACTCTAGCAAAGTGCCTCAGTCTTGACCTGTAACACCCCTACTGTTTGAACGCTGGCTTTCTCCAAGGACCTGTTAGGTGCCAGTTGTGTGCTGTTGGAGCAGGTAGAGGCACTGAGCTCCTTTTTCAGCTGTGAGCTAAGCTGGAATCTAAAAGCAGTTGTACCAAGGTGAAATTTGAATGCAGAAATGCATGGTTCTGCTAGGTTCTTTTCAAAGAGATTCCAGAGATGCAAAGTGAGGAGAGACCCAAGAAGTAAACCTGGGGTAAGATGGAAGTATACACATCTTTTTTTAAAAAAAATAACAGCTTCTATTTTATATCAGTATCTTCTTCACAAATCTAACCTTCCTTTTTGAAAAGACAGCTAAAAATCAAGCACTGTTTTCCTCTCATAATAAAGGACTGGGCTAATAGGCATCAAAACATTGGCATTTCATTAGTCAGCAGCTACAGTGGGTTTGTTTTATAGCCAGTTTGCTCCTTTTAAATTTGGCCATTTGGACTTTAAATTCAACATATTTGTGTTCTCTTTGTTGTTATTCTCTCCAGAGTATTACCCGAACTGTGAAGTTGTTTTTATGGGGATGGCAAATATTCATTCAATTCGGAGGAGTTTTCAGTCTCTGCGATTGCTGTGCACACAGATGCCAGATCCGGGAAAGTAAGACCTTGGCTTTGGCTTTAAGTTTGCACTGATTTTTTTTTTTAATGAGTTTGAAAGTGTCTTTCTATTTTTTGGTGAATTTCAGTTTAACTTTCAGAGTCCCTGGTTATTCTTACTCCTGTGTTAGGAGCATGCAGCACAAAGGAGGAGCTGGAAGAAAAATCTAGCACTTTGAAAGGTTTAAAATGTGCAGCAAAGAACAGATCTCAGCCCTCAGAATGGAAGCATTGCCGTCTTATTTTTCCTGGGCCCTCTTCCTTTTCTTCCACATGTTTTTGACTCAGAGTAACTTAATTCTTTGTTTTCTGACATACTGTAGTGACACTTAACTTTCTATGAACTGGAATGTTTTACTGTGAAGAGTAAAAATTTATTCATTATGTTCTGAAAAGGGTTAAAAATTCTTTAAACTTGCCAGTAGGTCAGTTCCTTTTACATTTGCTTCTAATTTCTAAACTACCATCTTACTTACTAAGAACATTACCATGATTTTTATTGCTTATTAAAAATGAATGGCTGGCATTTGCTGTGAGGAAGGTGAAATAACACTCCTCCCCCCAAGGGAACTGTTTGAATACAAGATAAATTAGGAGGAATGCTCTGTAAAACAAATATGGACAGATAAATATTTCAAATCCCCTGTTTTACTGTTTCAGGAAGCCAGAAATGTGCCAGAGAAGACAGAATTTTCTCTGTTCTGGTGTTTGTGCTAGGTCCCATAGCTGTTTCCCTGGGTTCTGTTCAATAGATCTCATGATTGCATCAATTTTGCAGCATTGTTTGATTTATTAAATCAAATGGCTGCCTGAACCAGTTGTACTAACTCCTGGTAGCAAATGATTAAATTCATCACAGTTGCAATCAGCCCAGAGGGTGAAGCAGTTGTCCTTGGGGAAAAGCCTGACCGAAGAAATGAGATCGCTGCCCTGCTTTGGGGATTAGCAACTTGCATCTGCTATGCATATTCAGAACCTAGCTAGTAGTACTCTTCCCTAAAGGAAGGGGAGGGCATAGAAAGAGCCTGGTTGAGGATTCAGGAGATCTGCCACTAATTGACTGTGTGACTTAGGCCAGTGGCTTAATTCCTGTGGTTATCAGTTTTTCCTGTCTATAAAATAAAAGGGATAGAGTCAGTACTACCTGATCTCTAATATCTTCCATAAGTTAAAATTCTTTCTTAAAAAGCTGTTTTTTAAACTCTGAGTCAAGAAGATGTAATTAGCCCTTGCTTGGTCCAAATGAATGTCAGGGAGGAGGAGGGAGGTTGTAAAGGAAGAAGGAAATGCTTTGTCTGTCTTTGGCAGCAAATCATAATGCAGTACTGAAGCTTCCCTTGTGGATAAAAAGAAGCTATGGCAGAGGCGGGACCAGCTTATAAGCGAGCCTCCTGACACTTGTTTGCGGCCGTAGAGGGCTACGGCATGCTTAGGTTGCTACCTCAGCTTTTGAAAATAGGACAAGGGAGCCTGGAGTCTCAGCACACCTCCTCCATTGGCAGATTTTGGAGTGCAGCTTCTGTGTTAGGCATGGACGGATGACACCAAGTGGTATGTAAGAATGATTCAGTCAGGTTCAAGAGAACCAGGTTCTCATTTACTGTTTCTCCAGGGGCCAGGAGATAAATTAGTATTTGTTCTCCTAAGCCTCATCTTTTATTTTTTTTCAAGACTGTGTGAGGAATGAGAATAAATAATCCACCAGCAAAAAATGTTTCTCAGGTATTTAGTAGGACATAGAAGGTCTTGAGATAGAATTTTTATCCACGGTTTAAAAAGTAGGAACCTTCAGTGTGTGCTAGGCACTGCACAAGGAGGGTATAGCTGTGCCTGAGACACAGTGTCTGCCCACTGAGGAGTCAGAGTCTGGTTGGTATAACAAGCAAATCCATGTGAAGCCACTGCTTATGCAGTACATTCTGGTGTTTGTTTGCCTGGAAAGACCATCTCTTTGGACTATTCCAAATTCCCCAAGGTTTAATAAGCCTTTATAGGCTAGTCTTGGCAAAAGCCTTCTCATAGTCCCCTGACAGAAGTATTTATTCTCTCCTCAAACTCAGAGTTTGAAGGACTAGACTGTGGTCTTAACTACAAATCTGATCACATTTTGGAGAAATTGGAGCTTTTTGGGGGGATTGGGGAGTAGAATTCATGACAGGGCACAAGAAATAAAATGTCAACACAGTTAAAAAACCATTTGTGATCAGCTTGTGATTATTCCCAAGGGGCCATTCTTGGGATCTGATACTCCCTGAAGGCCTTTCAAAAGGTTTTTAGATCCCTGCTGAATCTAGTCTGTACTAAGCCCAGCAGCTGTGTAGCCACAGGCGTATTAATTTGTGTGAGTCTAAATCATAAGTTTGGGCCCATCCAGTTTTAATCCATAGACATTCAAGACTTGATCAGTGGTGGGTGTTGGGGTGTGGGTAGTAAGCGATGTTGTCTGCACTGTTGTTGGATGTGGCATCTAGCTTGTATCTTATTACAGACATACTTACATTTGAGTTTTCTTTACCTTTTTTTTGAGGACTTGCTGGGCAGAGTTGCTGATCATTAAATATAAATATTTTCTCTTTTCCATCTCAGAGTGGCTGTGTTTTTTGTTTTTTTGTTGTTTTTTGGAGAAGATTCCAGGAAGAGCTACTTTTCTTATACTGGGTAGATATACCTATTATGGACTAAAGAATATTAAATATTAATTCTCTCTGGGAAATTAGCTATAACATTTTTGGAACAGAAGGTGGCCCTGTTAATTACTGTCCTATTTCTAAGGCTCTCCTCTATTGCATGGTAGGGCTTGGGTCTCATCCTTGTACATGCTTTGTAAACACAGAGATTTTCTGTTTGTTTTGGCAGTGTTTTATTTGGAAGGAAAAGTCTTTGGGAATTGCTTTTGAATATGACTGCTATTTGGCATGACCCAGTATATCATAAAAATCAGCATTTCCTATCCCCTTCTGTTTTATTTTTGTAGTTGGCTCTCAGCTCTTGAAAGTACAAAATGGCTCCATCACCTGTCTGTGCTTCTGAAGTCAGCACTTCTGGTAGTGCATGCTGTGGATCGTGATCAACGACCAGTGCTAGCGCACTGCTCGGATGGCTGGGACCGCACCCCCCAGATTGTGGCATTGGCTAAGCTCTTGCTGGACCCTTATTACCGAACCATAGAGGTAGGATTTGACACTTCAGGATGAGTGGGGGAAACCTTGGAGGGTTTTATGATCGGTTTTGATTGAGGTGGCTAGGCCCAGTGAAAGTGAAATTTCTGTAGTTTTGAATCATTACTCCTTTATCTTGAGCTAAATTGTTGTGGTACGTACCACAGTGCTTGTGCCTCTTAAAAGGGGGTAGATTGTGAATAACCAGGTATTGAGAATACAGACATGTTTTCCTTTGCAGAGTATCTACTTGGATACCCCAGGAAAGTGGGGCTTCTATAGAAGGATCTTGACATGCTTATTATGGTAATGGGTCTGTATATCACCACAATATTCTGTGGAGAAAGAACCCTATTGTGAAATAATCACCTATTGGGTTAAAGATATAAGAAAAACCATAAAGGTACCCTAAAATATATGTAAATCTGGGATGGGGAAAGATTTTACAAACATGACTTTGTAAGCATACCATGAAAGAAATTAAAAAATAAAAAAGAAATTAAGGGGGGAAAAAGTATGACTTTTTTATAGTGAATGAAGGGCTAAAAATATAAATAGTCTCAACGAAGACTTAGATAAATGCTTAGTTACCACCCCTTTGATGATTATGGAATGGAGTTGAGGGAATCGGGACACTGCCCTAAGCCTGTGTCCCATCCTTTGGCCGTGGGGCTGGGTTAGGGGCTCCTGGTGGGCTTAGTGGGAAGGTGTTAAAAGGGATCACTGTTGGTGACATTAGGCTCAGAACAGTTATAGTTTGGATAGACAAGCACAAATGGGTCTCTCCTGGGTGCTTCCCCGCAGGGTTTCCAGGTCCTCGTGGAGATGGAGTGGCTGGATTTTGGCCACAAGTTTGCTGACCGGTGTGGTCATGGGGAGAACTCGGATGATCTGAACGAGCGTTGCCCAGTGTTTTTACAGTGGCTGGACTGTGTTCATCAGCTTCAGAGGCAATTTCCGTGCTCTTTTGAGTTCAATGAAGCATTCCTTGTGAGTTTGGGCTTGTGATTCTTCGTTTTGGGGACCTTCTAAATTCATAGGGGTATCAATGCAAATGTTAGTGGGCCAGTTTTCACATGAAACTGCATCCTTTCTAGAATTTGAGGGGTCATTCTTCCATTTTTAATTAAAAACAATAGTAATAAACAGGTGTTTGTTTATTTAGTGAATCCATGTGTACTAAGTTTACATAAACTTTGAGTTCTTCTAAACATAACTTTTAAAATGGATGATAAAAGCACTAAACAGTAGTTAGAAATAGAAGCAATAGATTTTCATCTGCTCCCTCCAGTCCATCTACCAACCCCCCTGTGTCTGTTCCACACTCTCTGCTCCCTGTCCTTTGAAGGAGGATGTACTATCCTTGCCCTCTTCCAGCCCCTCCTCCACTTGTGCACCAGCTTCCATCCCCCTCCTTTGCTCAGCTTCATTGCTTCAGCATTTCTCCTCCCTGCCCTGTGCATGAGCCTATTTTCCTTTTTACCAGATCATTGCCATCAGCATACAAGCATGGTATAGTGCCTCCTATTTCATCAAAACCGTTTCTGGGTACTGCATCCCCCTCTAGCTATTACCTCAGTTTTCATATCTCATTTCTTCACAGCAGAGCTCCTCAAGTCTTGACATTTACTCTCTCAAACGCTTCTCCTCCCATTCTCTTTTAAACCTGGTCCAGTCAGGTGTTCACTCCACCACTTTACCAGAGCTGCTCTTGTTAAGGTCACCAGTGACCTTCACATTTCTAATCCAGTGATCAGTTTTCAATCACCCTTTTTTTTAATTGCAGTATAAGTGATAGATAACATTATATTAGTTTCAGGTATACAACAGTGATTTGATATTTGTATAAATTGCTAAAAGATTACCACAAAATTCTGGTTAACATCTGTTACCATACGTAGTTATGAAGTTTTTTTCTTGTGATGAGAACTTTTAAGATGTCCTCTCCTGGCAACTTTCAAATATACAGTACAGTATTCCTAACTTACAGTCACCCTGCTGTACATCACATCCCACGATTTACTTATTTTATAACTGGAAGTTTGTACCTTTTGACTGCCTTCATCTTCTTTGATCCATCATTAAAATTTGGCACAATTTAATCACTCCTTTCTTGAAACACTTTCTTCAGTTGACTTCCAGCACAGTCTTAGTTCTCCGCTTCACCAACTGGTCCTTTCTGTCTCCTTTGCTGGTTCCTCCTTCCCTCCCCACTCGTGAATGCTGGGAGTGCCCCAGGGCTCAGCCTCCTTCTCTAGGGATTTCATCCAGTTTGTTGGCTTTAATTGCTCTCTGTGATTCCTACATGCATACGTCTTCAGCTCAGATCTCTCTCTCCACTTAACTCCAGGCTCTCATCCACTTGTGACTACTCAGTATCTCCACTTGGATGTCTTAATGGTATTTCAAACTTAACTCGTTCAGAACTCAGTTCTTGATTTCCATATGTCTCCACCCCAAAACTTATCTTCCAGAAGTCTTCCATCTCACCAAATGGCAACTCACACCTTCGATTCATTTAGGGCAAAAACTTTTATGTCATCCTCAACTCTCCTTTCTTTCATATTCCATATTCAGTCTGTCAGCAGATTCTGCAGCTCTGCTTTAAAAATATATCTAAAACCTGATAACTTATTGCTACCTGTGCTGTTCCCAACACTGGTCTAAGCCACCACATCTCCTGCCCCAATTCCCGAGTCAGTCTAGCAGCCTGAGGAATCCTTCTAAAACATGATACAGACCGTATCATTCCTCTGTCAAGAAACCTCCAATGACTCTGCTTTTGACACAGGATAAGTCACAGTCCTTAAAATGGCCTGCAAGGCCCTTCTGCAAGGCCTCCAAGGCTCTCTCCACAGTCCTTAAAATGGCCTGCAAGCCTGTCCAGGCTCATTTCCTCCCATCCTCCACCTCATGCAATGTCTGCCCATCCTCCACCTCATGCAATGTCTGTCAGTTCCTCAGAAGTTGCAATCCTGTGCTCACCTCAAGGCCATTGTGCCTGGAGCAGCCTCCTCTCCCACCCCCGGCTGGTATGATCTGCTCTCTCATTTCCATCAGGTCTCTAGAGGCCAGTGAGCCTTCTCACGCTGCCCTGCATGTGCTCTGGCCCTCTTACCCTGCCTTATTGTTGTCCATAGCACTGGTCACCCCTACCCCCACAGCCAGAGCGAGCTCTACCAGGGCAGGAGAGCCGTCTTCTCACTGTTGCCTGTCCAGCACCCACAGAAACATTTGGGGTATGTGAGATGCTCAATAGCAACTTGCTGAATGAAAAGCTGTTTAGAAGTTCAGACTTGGGTTGCATACTGACCTGCTCCTATGCCCAGTTTATATGGATAGCTGTTAACTGGGGACCTTGGAGACTGTTTACAAGGGAGGTCAAGAGGATGGGGGTGCCAGGGAGGTCAAGAGGATGGGGGTGCCAACACCCTGTCTTTGCCGTTTTGACTCAGGAGTGATGGTGGCTGGGGTTATGAGGAGTCTGCGATTGGGTGGCTTACTTGGGTCCCCCATCCTTACCAAGCATGAACTGAAGTGCACATCAGGGGTGTCGGGGAAGGTGGCTTAGCTGGGCTGACCTTCCCCCAGAAAATGCGTACCCATTGTTTGATTTTGCCTCATATTGGACTCCCATAGGTGAAACTGGTGCAGCATACCTATTCCTGCCTGTTTGGAACATTCCTGTGCAACAACGCCAAGGAGAGAGGGGAAAAACATACTCAGGAACGGACGTGTTCTGTGTGGTCGCTGCTTCGGGCGGGCAACAAGGCTTTCAAAAACCTACTGTATTCCTCTCAGTCAGAAGCCGTATGTATTCTTTAGTCTTTTCTCCCTCATCAGCAGAATGAATTTGGGGATGGGGACATATGGGATCTTTTTTGAGAAGTGACTGTTTTCTCGAAGGCATCTCAGTTGTCTCTGGATGGAGTAGTTCCATTTTTTCCCAACCACTTTGTCCTGAGAAAGGCCTGTTTTCTGGTTATTCTGCCCTGCTTCTGACTGCTCTTTGTTCAGGGTGGTTTGATTTAGCAAACATCTCTACTTTGCCACTCTAGACATGAATCTTTTCTGGCACCTCCGCCAGAGCTTATTTCTAGCATGTTCTGTCTAACAGGTGGAGGAGGCACTTAAGTTGTTCCCTGGATGCCCCTGATAGCTCAGAAGGAGCTGCAGGCCCCCAGCACCCTTCCAGTGTCAACAGGCAATGATACCCATTACAGCATCTGTCTCAGCAGAAAACTGTTTGTGACACTAGCAGTGTGTCTGTGTGATCCTCTACTCACATGGAGAACTGGCAGGCCCTTTAAGACTTTGTTCCTCAAAGGAACACTTTCTGTTAAGCAGAGAAAAGGAGGCACTTATATCTGTGCATTGGTACACAGTAATGTACACAGTAATGTTCCTTTTAATGCATCTTAAATTCTAAAGTCACAAGGAAGCTAATCAGAGGTTATATTGATTTGCTGGACTATTAATTAATAAACCTCTTACTACAGTTAAGTAGTCCAAGGAAAGATTGAAGCTAACTGCTTCTCTCTCTCCTGTGACTGCTGGGGAAGTAACAGTACAGAAGAAAATTTCCTCCTTTTCACTTGATTAATTTAGATGATCCTATAAAACAGGTTTGACAATGTGTTCTGAAGCCAAGCTTTTGTACTAGGGAACTATCAACCATCTAGAATGACTCATTTTCTTGTGTGGTAAAAGCAACAAATTAGGTTGAGAAAAGCCAGTCATTCAATAAAGGTGACCTAAGAAACAACTAATGAGAAGTGGATTTAAAGAATTTTTTTTAGATTTTCATTCCCACAGAGGCTGTCAGGTGAAAAATGTCCCGTCTACCCACCACCCGCCGTGATAGAGCTGCATCCACTCATGCTAATGCCCCTTGGAGATTGTGCAGGACTGCTGGGCGTTCCTGCTTGGTGCTTGCTTCTTCACCCTCATTTCTAGACATTTCTAACAGACTTGTTGGAAGTTGTTTAAACCTGTGTCCACCGCTTTCTCTTCAGGTGCTGTACCCTGTGTGCCACGTGCGTAACCTGATGCTGTGGAGTGCAGTGTACCTGCCCTGCCCATCCCCGTCCACCCCTGTGGACGACAGCTGTGCACCATACCCAGCCCCTGGCACCAGCCCTGATGATCCACCTCTGAGTCGGTGAGCCTGGGGCTGATGCCAAGACTGCAGGTCCTTTGTGGGTGTACACTCCTGTGTTGGGATGCATCCAGGGATGGTTGGAGATCATGACATTATTTGGTTCCACACATCTTTCTTAGATCTCTGAGGAGCAGTTTCTCAGTGATGGAGCATATCCTCTGGGTTTCTTGTGACCCTCTGGCTGGAGTTTCAGCCACTGCTCTGTGCTCCTGCCTCCCTGCTGTGACTTGCTGTCCTGGGCTTGAAAGGCAGATGCCATCAGATGATAGACAGTCTGGCTTTGAGATCTATGAATTAGCTTTATTGAATTCAGACTGATGAATAATAATTTAAAATATTGTAATATCAGAAGATCAGCAGTGCTACTTTCCTCTGCCACTAATTGAGAAACATAGCAGTATCATGAAGAATATCTTTTTAAAATAGCGTTTGCTATTAGCTTATTTGTATGTGTTGGGCATGGGGTAGGGATGGTGCCAGAGGAATAGAAGTACTCGTCCTGGAGCTCTGCCTTTCTGCAGTCTGAGCCTTACTCCAGATGCGCCATGGCTCCTTGAGTAGCCGTAATGGAGCCATTTATGAAATGACTGCCTGTTAAAACCTGTTGTCTCCTACTTCCCTGTGAACAACCTCATATTCTCATTTCCCCCAAACTCCTTCCTTTAGGCTACCAAAGACTAGATCATTTGACAATCTGACCACCGCCTGCGAGAACACAGTGCCTCTAGCCAGCCGGCGCAGCAGTGACCCAAGCCTGAATGAGAAGTGGCAGGAGCACCGTCGTTCGCTGGAACTGAGCACTCTGGCTGGTCCTGGAGAGGAGCTTCTGGATCCTGACAGCCTGGGGAAGCCAGCCAAAGTGCTGGGTGGCGCCGAGCTGTCTGTTGCAGCTGGAGTAGCTGAGGGGCAGATGGAGAATATCCTGCAAGAGGCCACCAAAGAGGAGAGTGGGGTAGAGGAGCCTGCCCACAGGGAGATGCAGGAGGTCAAAGAGGAGGCTCTTTTAGAAGAGGGGAGGAGAGGGAAGACCCCTGAGTGCCCAGCCATTGTGCTTCATCAAGAGCCAGAACTGGGTGATGCTGCTCTAAGGAGCCACCATCTAGGCACCAGCCTTCTTGTGCTCTCACAGGGTATTCCTGAGCAGCAGGGTGGGCACAGTATTCTCCCCAGTTCTCTCCAGGAGCCCCCCCAGGGAGAGGATGCCCAGGAGGTCCCTGTGGAACAGTCTCGAATAGGAGCTATCACACAGGACAGGGAGGAGGCAGTCCTTCCAATCTCAGTAGATGTGAAAGTTGGCTTTGGTACCTCACAGTCAAGTTCTCTGCCCTCCCAAGTTTCATTTGAGACCAGAGGACCAAATGCGGATAGTTCCATGGACATGTTAGTGGAAGATAAAGTGAAGTCAGAAAGTGGTCCCCAAGGCCATGATAGACCTTGCTTACCTGCCAGGGTAAGCAGTGGCAGGTTCAGTGGCAAGGAGGAGCTTCCTCAAGCCATGGAGCCCAGGCCTTCAGAGAGGAGCCTGGCTGAGAGGCCCCAAGTGGGATCTCTGGTGTATAGGACTTCCCCCAGCAGCACCCAGAGCCCAGCGCATTCTCCTTGTGCCTTGCCTTTAGCTGAATGTAAAGAGGGGCTTGTGTGCAATGGTGCTCCAGAGACTGAAAATAAGGCCTCAGAGCAGCTCCCAGGGCATAGTACCCTCCAGAAGTACCCTACCCCCAATGGGCACTGTGCCAATGGGGAGACTGGTAGGAGCAAGGACTCACTGAGCCGCCAGCTGTCTGCCACAAGCTGCAGCTCTGCCCACTTACACTCGAGGAACTTGCATCACAAGTGGCTGCACAGCCACTCGGGGAGGGTGTCTGCAACTGGCAGCCCTGACCAGCCTTCCCGCAGCCACCTGGACGATGACGGCATGCCTCTGTACACGGACACTATCCAACAGCGCCTGCGTCAGATTGAGTCGGGCCACCAGCAGGAAGTGGAGACCTTGAAGAAACAAGTCCAGGAGCTGAGGAGTCGCCTGGAGAGCCAGTACCTGACCAGCTCCCTACGCTTCAATGGGGACTTTGGGGATGAAGTGGTAAGTACACTATGGTGCCTCCATAGCTGCACAAGGAGACAGGGCACACTGAGCCGGGGCGCCCTTTGTACAGATTTCTGAAAGAACTGGAAAGTTCCAGAATTGAGAGAGGCTGGAGATCAGCCTCAGCCAGGTGATTGGCAGTGTGTTCTTCTTTTTCTTTCCTGTCTTGCTTACTTTCCACAGGTATCCTGTCTAGACAGAATTAGGAAGAGAGTTAGCACTCACTATGTGGTTGGTCAGTTCTCTTCGGAGAGAGGATCATGCCTTGAGAAAAGCGTGAACTCCTGGGCAGAATAATATTTGTAGGGCAATGTCAAATGTTCCTGTGAAATCATAGTGCCTGTCCTACCCCAGTAGCTAGTGAACAATTAGCTGCTGCACCCCACCCCCCCAACCCCCAAACATAACATGGGCTGTAGCTGTGAAGGTTTAGTTCTTTTTAAACAGGTATTTGTACCTACCTTGTGGCAGGTGATGGCAGTAGAAATGGGGAGAGGTATCACTGTTGGGAGTTAGCACTGATGGAGCCTGGTGACCGGAGTGGTGGTACCTGAGGGGAGGTTCTCAAGGAGGCAGTCTCGACATGATTAAGGACAAGTGTGAGTCTGGCTCTGAAGCAGTCAGCGTACATTAAAGGCGGGCTCGTCCAATGACTTTCACTTCAAACTGACTTGGTTTTTCCTTTATACTAATGATGGTTTCTCATTTTCCCAGAGTCCTTCAGAGAAAGGACATGCCCAAAGCACTCAGTTTCAACACACACATGTAAGTGGCAGGGTTGGACTGACAGGCCCCCTGAAGCAGCTGACACTGAGTTCCCACTTCATCCTGGTCATTTCTGCCCTACTCACTTCCTGGAACCCGAGGCCTGTCTTTCCACTCTAGAATCCCTGCACATAACCTTAGATCTGTGTATCTCTCTTCTAGCTGAGCTCAGCCCTGTCTCTGAACCTGCTCAACCCAATTCTTGATGGCTGAGGCACCTAGAGATTCAGCAGCCCTAACACCCAGGCCCGCCCAAAGTCCCCAGTGCTCCCTTCTTTGCCAAGCCCTTTCTTCTTCTGGGAGGAGACCAGGTTCATTCTGTTCAGCTGTGTTTGTTTGCCAACAGACTTCAATTCCTGACTCGGAAAGCATTCTGGATCAGAACTGTTTGTCTCGCTGCAGCACAGAGATTTTCTCTGAAGCCAGCTGGGAGCAGGTGGATAAACAGGACACGGAGGTACAGGCTCAGCCCCTGTTCTGAGTGCCACCCATGCAACTGTTCTGCAGTTCTTCTCTACCCCCATCATCCATTCCCCCTGCCCCTGGCTAAGGAATGACCACACAGCACACTTAGCCTTGAGCCTCTCTGAATCTCAGCATCTATGAATTCCCATCAAGCCTAGAATTTCTCAGCAAGGGAGATGTAGCAGGCCAGCCCTCTCTCCTCATTGCCTCTATGAACTGGAGCCTTGCCAGCTCTCATAGCGACCCAGGGTGCTATTGCCTGCCACTTGATCTCAAGGGAGTTTGGAGTCCCCTCCAGGGAAACGATTTGGACGCCTTTCTTGTACTGCTGACATCAGACCTGATGGGCTGGTGCCACTGGAGCCAGTGTGGTCCTTGTGACTCTTGCTGCCCCCCAGCATGGCTCTGTTGGCTCCGGCTGGATGGCCCATCTCCTGTCACTAACCTGGCCTCATCCGTTTTACAGATGACCCGTTGGCTCCCTGACCACCTGGCTGCCCACTGCTATGCATGCGACAGCGCCTTCTGGCTTGCCAGCAGGAAGCACCACTGCAGGTGCCACTGGGAGGGTGTGGTGGGGTGGGTGGGGGTGTAGAGGCTGAGGTTTGGTCCACAGAGCCTGCAGATTTGAAAGATGCAGGCAGCTGGCTGGCAGTGTTCTGAGGCAGACCCCAGGGTCTTCAGGACCCTGACTCACCTTTTGTGCCTCTGAAATTGGTGTTTGCAGAACTGCACTGGGTGTCTTTCTTCCATTTTAGAGTGATCGTGAGTAAGTTTTGAAAATGATGTCCCTTTTTTATTTTGGTTCCTGGATTGATGAAGCAACTGCTACCACCACCCACACCGCCATTTCTTATTCCTAGAATACAATTTCTTCCCATTCAGCACGGCTGCTGTGAGCAAAGACAGTTTTCCTGCTGTGGGCAGAGAACTTCGTTTTCCTACTCCTTACCCCCTCTCCCTGACCGCATACTTATTGGTTGGAGGACTAGTGGGAATAGGTTAGGGTATAGTCTTCAATCCATAAGGCTCCTGACTTCTTTCTTCCTTCTGGGTTGGGGTAGTGAGTGGTTAGGGATGCTTTGCCCCAGCTGGGGTGGTGACTGGAGGATATTCAGTGTTCTTGGGGTAGGAATTTTATCTGAACTGTGACATAGCCCACCCACATGAATGGACCTGGATTGAAAATGGAACCACCTCTTTGTCTGGTGATGATGCTTCTAGGACTGTCTCTCTCCCCACGCTCACCCCAAGCCCAAATGTCTTTAGTTGGCTTCTTCTCTGAGCTCTTTCTCCCCTCCTTGCAGGGACATTGACCGTGTTGATCAAACGTGGTGAGCATTTGCAACAACCTGTCTGTGATTTCTGCACACCTACAGTAACTTCTCCACACTAACGCTACCATTTCCCCCTCTCTGCACTCATTGGGATGAAGCTTTGGGGCAGGAGTGCAGGCAGGCAAGCAGGTGGGCTTGGGTGGGGTGGGGGGACCACAGCAGCTGGCTGCAGGTTGCAGCCGTGGTTGCCCCTGCTGACTGCATAGGTCAGCCGAGCCATCTTGCTTATGGCAAGAAGCGGTGCTTCAGCAGGCGCTGGTCTTGTGGAATAGCCAGTTGAGGGGTTTTAGAGCTATTTCTTTTGGGTCAGTCGTTCACTTAGATGCCAGAATGATGCCGGTGACTTTCAAGTCAAACAGCATGACTTTTTTAAGGAAAAAAAAAAAAAAAAAAAAGCCCAGGACTGAACAGAGATGGTCTTTCTGGAGAACTGTTAGCATTGAAGACTTAAGGGAAAACTCCACTTAGGGTCTATCAGGATCCCCTGAAAGAAGTCAGATAGAAAAGCTTAACTCATCAAATACATGTCAGGCCTTTAAGCTGAATTCCAGAAGGTATGTTAAATAAATGTACACATCCAGAAGTAGATTTAGGTAATGTTTCTCTGTAACCACAGTTGTTGCTGACTCATGCTTTTCAGAAACAGAGTTGTGAAGTACTCACTGCATTCTAGAAGATGAAGTCTTGTGTTTTAGTTCTGTCTTTCCATTGCTCCTTGTCTAGCCTTTTCCTTTTGCGGTGGTATTTTGTTGCCAAAGGGTATTCAGTATTCTCTCTTCTGTGCTTAAATGATCCTTAATCCAGCAGTGGGTTTCCTTTCTGAGGAGCATAAATGAAAAGGTAGTGAGTGATAACTGGCTAAGGAGGAGGATTTCCTTTTAGATGCTTGCCCCAAGTCTTTGGCAGGCTGCATTAGACTCTTCGGAGTCTCCTATTCTAGGGCCTCCCCAGAGTGGGGTGGGGTTGTAAGGTGAGCAGAAACTCATCCTCTGCCAGTTCCCTTTCCTGGTAGTTGTGAAGGGCATCAGTTTGGGTGTGCAGACCTTTGCTGCACAGGCGCATCAGAGCTGGGCTTTTCAACTGGAGGAATGGAGAGAGGCTGGGGACCTGGGTGCAGTCAGGCCTTCAGGTAGAGCTGATATTCCCTGGAGATGCATGGGGGCAGGGGAGTGACCCAGTGTCAACTCATCCTTGTCTAATAGGGTGTGTGTGTGCACCTGTGTTCACCTGTGCTCTTGTCTTTTCACCCTGAGCATGTGTCACTGGTTGCTTGTCTCCTGGCTTCGCATGCTGGCAGCAAAAGCAGTCCTAGATGGCAGCAGTCAGTTCTTCCTGTTGCTGCCTCTGAGCCTTTGGGCAAGGCTCCTCACTCCCCAACTGGGCTGGGAGTTTCTGTCATCTGATTAGCTCAGAGGCAGTTCATTGGACTCTGGCCTCTCTGTGATCATAAGCTACACAGAGGCCATTGCCCAGGTGGGTGTGGCCACAGGGTTTTCCTGGGCCAAGACTTGGCCATTGAGCTAGCAGCTGCCTTCTGCCCTGGGCTCATTTGTTTTCATGGATCTCTCTTGAGCAGCATCTACCTGACACCTTGTAACCCTGAGCCATAGTGGTGAGGCAGCCAGGGTCCTTGGCCCTAAAGTGAAAGTGGTGTGCGATTATGCTAGGGAGCGGTCCCCTCCCTCCCTGGCTTCTTCGTGGGTTTAGACAAATGAGTGTTTGATATTAGAGGAGTCTCCGGCATATCTGAATCGTGTACAGAGAAGCGCTGTCTTCTGAAGTTGGTTTCTCCACCCCGTGTCTGCTGACACTAATGCTGTTTTTGTTTCTGCTCATCTCAAGGAATTGTGGGAACGTATTCTGCTCCAGTTGTTGTAACCAGAAGGTTCCAGTTCCCAGCCAACAGCTCTTTGAACCTAGTCGAGTGTGCAAGTCTTGTTATAGCAGCCTGCATCCCACAAGCTCCAGCATTGACCTTGAACTGGATAAGCCCATTGCTGCCACTTCAAACTGAAGCTCAGTGACCTGGGGCAGGCAGAGGCCAAGCTGCTGTTCCTCTGACAGGCCCACAACAGCCTGGGCAGACTGAGAGGCCCGTGCACTTTGGAATGGGGACATGGAACCAACTGTGCAGAGTGATGGAAATTTGGGATGTACCACTGGATTGTAGATTGATCTCTCCCTCCCCAACCCACCCCCACATTTGTTTTCCTCTCCATTTTCTATCCTCCCTCTGCCTCCAAAAATGAGACAAGTACCCTATTTGTCTTTTTTTTTTTTTGGATGGAAGACCAGAGGTTGCCAGGCCCCCTGTAACTGTTGAGCTGCCTGCTGTCAGGCGATGCTGAGGGGTGGCTTAGTTCCTCAGGATGGGAGGAGGCTGGTTGAGTCAGGAGTGGAGGCCTCAGATAGAGAGCAGCGAATAAAGCCAGTGCTGACGTTTGTGACCATTCCTTGTATCACTGCCACATCAGAGCGGATTGGATTGGAAAAACCTTTGCTGCTGAGGACGCCGAAAGCATCTGCTCTAAGAGCAGTGCCCCAGGTGCCCTCTCCCTTCCAAGAGGGACTGGGCTAGTCCCATCCCACAGGCAGATAAATGGGATTGGGGTTTGGAGGGAGGGGCACAGGCACATAGTAAGTGGGACCCCTTAGGCGCTCCCACCCTGTTTGGGTAAAGAAGGGGTACACTCGTGAAGCAGGGAGAGGGCTGGGAATGGGTGGCTGGCTATTCTCCCCCATGGGATTCTCTTTTTAACTTGACCCCTTGTCTAGGGCTCCCCTCACTGTCAACAGTCTGCCCCCCTCAGCCAGGCTGTGTGGCGCTTCCCACCCTCAGGCATAGGGTGCAGACTGGCCAGAGTGCAGTATCCTGTTGCCATGGTCAAGGCCAAAGTATGCCCTGAGCCTGGAAGCCCCTTCTGGGGCCTGGTCCCCCAAACAATCTCTCTTCCTCGTCTAGCACACGGAAATCCAGACTCAGGGTTCCAAAAATTCCCCACTCCCAAACCAATCATGGATCTCCCCCTTTAGGGGTAGAATCAGCCTTTCAGAGTGCAGTGTCTGGAGAAGGGAGCATGTCCCATAGACTCAGCCTTCCTCCGCCTCCCCTTCTTGGAGCAGTGGGAAGGACCCAGCAGTCCCACTGCCCTGCTCCTGTGCTGCTGGTCAGCAGTGAGGGGCCACTTGGTGACTCTGCAGGGCTCCTTAGAGAAGTGACAAAGCCCGTAGGAGATGCAAGGCACCTTTCCTTAGTAAGCTTCGATGGGGTCCAAAAAGAGCCTTAAATCAAGAATATTTGTGGTGGAGGTGTGTATGGAGAAGAGTGGAGAGGAGTTTAGGTTTGTGCTTTGTGATCTTGGCATCCATGTTTTGTGCCTGCCCTCCCTCTCGGGGGAAGGGCCATGCTTGGCTCTGCTAAAAGCTGCTAACTGGTAACAGGGCGGATTGTGGTGGGCAGTGGGGGTGAGGCTGGGAACTCTACTTACCCTTTGGAAGCAATTCCCTGGCTAAAGGCAAGTTGTCTCTCAGGAAGGTGGCTCCTGTGTGTGCCTGGGTGTAGATAAGACGAGGCCCAGAAGCCTTCCCTGGAGCTGTCAGTCCAGGCAAAGCCAAGAGCGTCTGAGTGCATCCGACTTCCCAGTGGCAGGAGGTTGCTCAGAATCTGAATTTAGTGAAACAGGGTGTAAGTTCTTCACACTCTGTGTGGTCTGGCCTTGCAGGTGGGGAGAAGTCAGTCTATCTGAAGATTGTGCAGGTCCTAGTGACAGGTGCCAAGAGGTTACGATACGGGTTTCTTGGGTCTGATGTACAGTGTGAATAAATGCTTGCAGCTCTTAGCCCTTTTTTGATCAATGAAGCACTTTTTTATTAATATTTTTCTTTGTATGTAAAGGAGGAACCATAACTCTCCGTAGCTGTATATATAACCCTTTTCTCCTAAAGAGGAGTTGGTCAGTGCTCCTATATTTTTCATTTTTTGTCAAAGCAAGAAGTAAATACTTTAGAACTGTTAAATATATAAATAAAGTGAATAAAGTTTAGTGTTCCGCATGGTAGCATTTGCTAACACGTTCTAATTCTTTTTCCCTGTGGTTTATTCCCCTTCACCCCATTTCCCTCTTACACAGAAGCAATTTGAGGTGCTGCTGAGAAAGTTGACTTTGGCAAAGGAAAACTACTGATTTCTTTTAAACTCTGGACCTTGGCAAGGAGCCGCACCACAATACCCACACACTGCAACACATTTCCTCGATGGTTTTTGCCACTAACATCTCCAAAGCTAAAAAGGCAAAGCAGTCTGACATCTTAACAATCAGCTGTTCTTCCTTATCTGAAGAACTGAGTGTCAACACTAATTAAAACTACCTCTGTCCTCCAGGCTCGTTTTTGTTTTTGTTTTTTTGCTGTTGCTTTGATTTTAGCCAGTGCTCTAGCCCCTTAACCCCACGCAGGGAGCAACAGCTGCACCTGTAGCAGCAGGTAAGAACTGAGGCATGCGTGCAGTGGAGACTGAAAGGAGGTTTTGCGGGGAGGGTGGCTAGAAAGTGCTTCTGCTCTGCCTGTCTTGGATGAGACAATTACGGGTGGGCAGAGAGACCTTGGGCAGAAACTGAATTGGATGAGTGGTTTGTGTGCCTAACTAGAGGTCTCCTTCCTCCTCCCACACAGAGGGAGGAACCTCTGCTCCTAAGCTCTGCAACCAGCCGAGAAGGCCGTAGTTTCTAGTCACTTCCGGACTAGTTCTTGTTCTTCGCGGAGGTGGATTTTCTTTCCTGTGTCACTCTTGGGCACACTTCCCATCCCGTGGGCCTGTGGGGGACGTAACGTTATGCAGTTCTTCCTGAGGGAAGGTAGGTACTGAGTAACGCCCAGCTCTGGGGTTGCCAGCCTCACATCTGTGGTGAGTTGGGGGCTCTGATGAGTGACCTGCTCTGAGCTACCGGAGAGCCTTCCAAGGTCACTTTCCGGATGTACTCACTTCCTAAAGTACAGACGCACTTAGAAACAGCTCAGCTGGTTCCAGTCTGAGAGCTGTGTGTGCCATCTGGCAGGTGTTTGAGAACTAACTTGTCCTCTGGGAGGAGAAGGTGCCACTTCAGCTGCCTTCAGTCCATCTGGGAGCCAAGTCTGTGCTCAGACCAATTTGTAAAAACCTGAGTTGTGTCAGCCAATGTGTGTCTACACAGAGCTCCTGTTGTGCCTGGGGGCTAATGCTTAGCCCTTGGCAAGTTAAAAACACTTGTAGGATCTAGCAAGGCTGTTGGGTCCATAGAGGGGGAGTTACTGGCGTTACGGAAGATGAAGAGCCCGGTGCTGGTGAGACCTGCACAGTGCGAGTCAAGGCAAGGAACTGCCCTGTGGAAGAGGGCAGTATGTGAAGAAAAGCTGTTATCCGAGGACACAGCCAGATTTCTTCAGGCTGTCACATGGAGGTATTTGGTCTAAGCAGTGGAGTACTAACGGTGACCTTGAGATGCCAGGATGTCCTCTTCATCTCTGAATTTTTCCCCTCTTTCTGTACTTCGGTGTCCTTAATCCCAGTCCAAAAAATGATAGGACTGCCTTAATCCACTGAGACTTCCTAGTAAAGGTGTACAGAAAATTTTTCTTTATTTTGCTAATATGCTCATTGTTCATTTCTATGTTAGCAGAGAATAATATTCTAAGAATTAAAAAGGTACTGTGGCGGATTTAAAGGGGAATGAACAAAATGCTGCCCCAGAGCATTTGTTAATTTCCAGCTATTAAAAAATATCAAAATGGGAATTGAGGATAAACCCTAGAATATGGTTTCAGGCCACTGTCCTTGAGACAGCTGATATACTTGGCCACTGCACACGAGGCTGGGAGATCGTTAACTGTAGCCATGACCTCTGCTGATGTCTTAAGAACAAGGGCTGCTTTGAAGGTGCTGTTGCAGGACTTTTCATTTTGCTGGTACCTATTCAAGTGATCTGTCTCCAGGGCTGCAGCTGTACCCACCCGACTGCATTAGCTGAGGGTAGGGCTAACAATGAGTGAAAATGGACCTGGACTGTGGAGCAAAATGACTTGAGTCTCCATTTGGAGTTTGGAAAATATGGCAGGAGTCCCAGCTGTTTAATTTCTAGTCACATTTTTTAAGAACATTTGTTCAAAGTCGAGGTTACTGATGAGATGTCTGAAGGGCAGGACAAGAATGTGTGAGAGGCATCTAGCAGGAGTAGGTGGCTACGCTCCTAAGCCTCTGACTCTTAAACAGGAGTCTCCCTGCCCCCGGTACACAACCACACTTACACCTTGGTCCTCTCCCTTGTGTGGAGTTCATCTGCTGCACATCTGTGCAGATACCAGCTCCCTCCCTGGTTGAACAGGGCTCTTCCAGACTAGGCAGTTGTCGGAGGCGTGAGGAGGAAAGGGAAGGGGTACCCTCTGAAGTAGAAATTACAAAGTTTTTTAATGCTGCTGTGGTATTTTATTTACCACTTTTTTATCATATCGAAGTTCTTAGCTTCTCTTATAGTGCTCATAGCAGTTGCATTTCAGTTGTATTTTCAGTGAAATTTGTTTTACACTGGCATTCAAAATTGACCTTTCACTCTTCCTGACTGGTTTAAGTTTTTTTTTTTTTAAATGCAAACTGAACCCATGAGGCTCGGAATCTGGTTAAAAACGTCGTGTTGCTGCTGACAGTAGTGCCCACTATTGTAACAGCATTGATTCTGCTATAGCCTCCGTGACCATGTAAACTAAGTAAATGTCGTTTTCACCCACAGTTGTTCAGCCCCTTGCCACTGTGGTTCTCTAGTCAGTCTTGTGACCAGTGTTTTAGGTGCATGGGATAAAACAGCTCCACTCCTTAGTCTGTTCAAGAGACAGGGAGGGGCCTGGCCAGGAGGGGGCAGCAGGAGTCAGCATCTGTGTTTCAGAGGCCTGGGACTTGAAATCCTGGTATTAGAGGTAGGGGGGAGGGACCTTAGATAGTGTGGTTTTGTGGTTTTCATGCTGTTCTGTGGGGAGCGAGCCTTCTGTCCCATTCAGTATTAGGCTTCCAAGTAAGATGTGATGTGATTTGAAGAAAGGTTCTGATGATTAAAATGAAAGTCTGAAATCATTGATTTAATCCAACCTCCTGATTTTTTTAAATTTAATTTTTTATTTTTTACAGTAGATCCTTGTTGGTTATCTGTTTTAAATATAGCGGTGTGTACATCTGAATCCCAAACTCCCAATCTATCCTCCCCCGCCACCCTTACCCCAAGTTCATTCTCTAAGTCTGTGAAACTGTTTTGTAAATAAGTTCATTTGTATCTTTTTTTTAGATTCCACATAATATCATATATTTGTCTTTCTCTGACTTACTTCACCTAGTATGATAATCTCCAGGCCCATCATCTATGTTGCTGCAAATGGCATCATTTCATTCTTTTTAATTGACTAACATTCTGTTGTACCACATCTTCTTTATCCACTCATCAGTCGATGGACATTCAGGTTGCTTCCATGTCTTGGCTACTGTAAACAGTGCTGCAACGAACACTGGGGTGCCTGTATCCTTTCGAACCATGTTTTTCTCTGGATATAGGCCCAGGAGTGGGATTGCTAGATCATGTGGTAGCTGTTATTAGTTTAAGGAACCTCCATACTGTTCTCCATAGTGGCTGTACCAATGTATATTCCCACCAACAGTATAGGAGGGTTCCCTTTTCTCCACGCCCTCTCCATCATTTATTTGTAGATTTTTTTGATGATGGCCATTCTGTCCGGTGTGAGGTGATATCTCATTGTAGTTTTGATTTGCATTTCTCTAATAATTAGCAGTGTTGAGCATCTATCTATGTGCCTTTTGGCCATCTGTATGTCTTCTTGGAGACATGTCTGTTTAGGTCTTCTACCTATTTTTTGATTGGGTTGTTTGCTTTTTTTTTTTTGACATTGAGCTGCATGAGCTGTTTGTATATTTTGGAGACTAATTCCTTGTCAGTCGCACTGTTTGTGAATATTTTCTCCCATGCTTTGGGTTGTCTTTTTGTTTGTGGTTTCCTTTGTTGTGTAAAAGCTTTTGAGTTTAATTAGGTCCCGTTTGTTTATTTTTGTTTTTATTTCCATTACTCTGGGAGATAGACTGAAAAAGATATTGATGCAATTTATGTCAGTGTATTCTACCTATGTTTTCCTCTATAGTATCCGGTCTTACATTTAGGTATTTAATCCATTTTGAGTTTGTGATATTTTGTTGAGAAAACCAAGTTTCAGGGAGCAGCAAAGATTCATCCATGGTTACCAGTGAATAAACAGAAGAATTTGAATAAGAAACATTCTCTCCTGCCCCCTTCCCCTCAGTGCTCTTGGGTTTCCAGAAAGCAGCCTTAGATAAATAGTTACTCTAACCTGGCTCTCTTTGAGTTAGCCAAACCAGAAATCTTGGAAAAGAGCTTAGTAGTCACTACCAGAAGGCTTAAACTGTGAGCCCTCCTCTCCCTGGTAACCCAAATCAAAAGGCTTTGATATTGTAATGCAGTATTTGTTTTTCTTTTAAACCTTTCATGTACATAAAAAGTGTTAATAGCATGAACTAAGTTCAAGTCATGTCTTAAACTAGTGGGGTGGCAAGGGTGGTGGGGGGAGCATTTTTGACTAGTGCAAATGGGTTGTGAGCTATCTCAGTGTCCAATTTATATCTGATTTTGTTTGGTATAGTATGGAGGAAAAAATCCTGATTTTTATCTGTGTAAGTGGAAATAGTCATAGGTTGTCTGCAATCTCTAGTTATGGACAAAACTGAAGTAGATACTTGAAAAAAGATCAAGAGGAATATCCAATACCTGCTTTCAGCCCTTATCCTCCATACATCAGGTAAGAAACACACGAAGGTTATAATCACTAAAACTGTACTATGGTGAGAGCCATAGCACTGAGTTGCAGCTGGGTGTGGCGATCCCAGCACAAGGCTTGCCCCTTCTGCATCAGCGACCTGAGAAGCCCACACAAGCACAATAATGGAGGCCTTACCTGAGGTCTCCGGCAGCCTAAGCAATGCATGTTTTACATCTGAGTGTACGTGTTACAGACGACTTTTAAAATTTAAGATGACACTTTGCAGGGAACCTCTGAAGCACTGCCACAAGAGCCAGTTTCAAAACCACTCGTTTGGTGGAAAGAACCTGGGGTTTCTGAGCCCACAAACTTGGGCTGGAATCCAGCCCCGCAGTGCCAGCTGAGTTGCCCGTGGGTGGTGAGGAACTGAGCATTTCCTTATCTAGAGCAGAGCACTGGCCACAAAGGGGGGGTTGACAGTGAGTGCCTAGAAAGTGCTCCCCTTTCCACCATCCATGAAATGAGGTGACATTTCTGTCTCTGGCTGCTGGTGGACATTCTGAATGGTCAGAGCCAAACAGAGCTTCTGTCCCACCATGTATTAAAAACTAGAAGATGACTGGCCCTGCCCTGGGTCTTCCACCTTACAGAGGTAACATTCTGATCTGAGTTAAAATAAATTGCAAGTTTATCACTACTCAAAGACTTTAAAGTTCATGAACTTAAAATATATTTTTTTAATGGATGCAAGTCTGCAGGTGCACTGCTGCTTTAAAGTCCTATAAAAGCAATGGGAAAGGGGGCCAAGAGAAAGAAATCGCTTGTTGGAGTTGGGGTGGCATCTAAGAACTCTGAGTCCTGTGGAGACTGATGTGGCCTCACTTTGCTGAACAGGTGATGAGTTTTAGGTTCCTGACTGAAGACTGACCAAGCCTTAAGATATGCAGACCAGCCAGCTCTCCAGGCTGAGGGGGTAGGTAGAGCGAGGTGGGCCTTACCTCTGCCCAGCATGGATGTCTAAGGCCTGGGCCAGATTGTGTTCACTACCTGGCAAGCGAGCCCAAGGTTGGAAAAGGAGTGAAGACCTTGCCTTCAGCTCATCCTCCTTTCATCTCCAATGCCAAAGGAGCCCATGGTGGCTGAACATATTTAAGCCTTCGTCATCCAAATTAAAACAGATGTGAGTTAATTATAAATGGTTCCCCTACTGTATTTTGCCCATTGGAAAATCAGTCCCTAGAACTAGAGGTTCTTTCAAGTCACCCAGAAGATTCTGGTACTCACTGGCACATACTCTATACTGGGGAGGCTCCCAATTTTGAAGTCCCTGTCGGCCCTTGGGACCTGACCTGGGTAGCATAATTCTATTCTTTCACTTGAGTTGATAAACCAGCCAACTGCTGCCTCAGACTTCTGCACCCCAGCACGTTCTTGGGTGTCCCCAAGGACTATCCATACCTGCTGGCTCTTCTGCCTCTGCAGTTGGCCTTAGAGGCTGCGCCAGACCATCCTTTCCCTGTGCCTATGTTGGTATTGGTGTTCCTGAGGTTCAGTTCTCTGCCCTCCTTCCACACCTGCTTCCCTGGAAATTTATAAATCAGGGTACTTAAAATGGAGACACTTTATTAACAACAGTTCCATATGAGTCTCTGCCAGAAATGCAGCGAAGTCATCCTTCTCCAGGGGCTTGGAGAAACTGCTAAGGCATCAGGTATGCCCACCTGAACCAGTGTGCAAGGCCACCTCACATGCATACCCTTACATCCACCCTGTGCAGCTCTGAGGCATTAACTTGGGGACTGGTTCTCATGGGCCTGAGGACTGCTTGCCCAGTCTTGTCAGTTGAAAGGATGGCTGAACCAAAAGGCCTGCAGCACGGGCCTTGCCTTTTGTCTTCTGTGTGCAGGATCTAAAGTGCTAGGATGTCAGCATTTCCTTCCCAGTCAGCTTGAAGCAGGTGTGAACACTGATGTCACTTTGCCATCCTCTCTCCCAAGCCCTGCTAGGAAGAGTTGAATTCCTCCCCAAGGCAGGTGTCAAGGTGTCAGGGGTCAAGGCAACTCTTAGCCCAAGAAGCCAGAGCTGGGTGTCTGCCTAGGCACATGCCTGTGTGTGCGTAGCTCTGTGCTGCCCTGACCCGGAGATTGTGGGACCTGTGTTCTAGCCCCTTCATTGATGATTTAGGGTGTAGCCTTGACCACTCTACTCTGCTTTAATTTCTCCTCTATGGGGAAGTTTGTCCAGTCAACCCACAAAGCTGTTGAGGATCCAATGAGGAAATAGATCATGTTTTACAAAGTCTAGTTGCCCTGACTTTGAGGGCATGAGGGGTAGCATCCTGCAAAGCCCACACTTGAACTTCTGCTCTGCCTGAGGCCCCCACCTTACCTGCTTTCACACGTCGTCCAGAGCTGGAAGCGGCAGGAACCCTTCTCGTTTCCCAGGCAGCCGTACTGCTCCAAGGCAAGAGAACTTCTCTTCTTACCTGTACCTGCTCAGCTGGAGGGAGGAGGGAAACATGTCAGGTCTTTCAGGGGTGATAGGGACTCCCAGCCATCTCCAGCCAAGATGGTCCCCAAGGTGAAATACTTAAGATCCAGCCACTTAAGTGGGTGGAGTGTTACCAGGGACAGGTTCTCTTGCTGGGGTGGGAGCTCTGCCCGGGGCTGCTGGGAGTCTCCGAGAGGTGGGCTCCACGGGGTGGCCTTGCTTCCAGGGCAGGTGAGGGCTGGGCAAGCAGTCAGCCATGCTGGCCCCTTCCCTTCGGGGCTCTGCCGCCTTACCTCCATTCTGGTCAGTGTCTGGATGGGCAGTGGTGATCCCTGAACTTCCCAAACACAAATCTCTTGATGTCTGCCCATCCTGAGAAAGAGGCACCAGAGGTGACTCCCTGGCCAGTTTGTGGTGTTGCCTCTGTCCCGCAATATTTTGCTATCAGCTGCCCTGCCTGGCTTTCTAGGCATGCAGAGCCGGCCCTGCACCCCATGGGGAACAGAGAAGTGGGCTCAGGCAGCAGGTCCAGAAGGTGGAGGAGTTGAACTCCTGCCTGCTAAACCACATGACCATGGCCTGCAGCACGCAGAACACTTGCCCTCAGAGGGGAACTGCACTCCTCTAGTCTCTGAGTAGGAGCAAACTTTCAAAGGAGCCCTCTGGCACCCTTTCCTCCACGGTGCCATCAGCCCCACTGTACTTCCACAGCCCTATCTGACCTGAGAGTCCCTCTCACCTGCCCTGCCCCCATGCCCAGAGCTCCTCCTGCCTCTCCCCCTCCTTTCCCTTCTGCTCCAAACTCCCCTTGCCTCTGCAAGTCATCCAGGACAGCGTCACACTAAGGCAATAAAATACACAAGCCAGAAACAGCACAAATGTCCATCAACAGAGCAAGGGATAAACAATTTGTGAAACATTCATCTACAAGATCTAACACAGCAATGAATGAATAAACTAGTTACACATACAAACACACAGATGAATCTCACATAATACTGAACGGAAAAAAGAACAATATTATGTGCTCTATGATTCCATTCTTTAAAAGTTCAAAACCAGGCAAAAGTATTATTTCAGATGCCAAGGTATGGTAACTACAAAAGCCAGGGCCTTGGTCATCTCTAGGGGTTGGAGCGAGCAGGTTGGGGAGGGTAAGTGGGCTTCCAGAGTGCAGGAGATGCTTTAGGTACTGATCAGAGTAGTGGGTTTCATGAATGCTCATCTGATATCAGCCTCTACAGATTTTTTAAAAAAAATTTTTAACATCTTTATTGGAGTATAAACTACAGATTTTTAATGTACTTTTCTACGTATATGTTATTTCAAAGTTCAGAAAACAAAAAACCCAGCCCCTCCACCTTGGGCTTCTCAGGGCGTCAGCCCCTTGGTGTGCATACCTCTCATGCAATTGACTGGCCTCAGTGGGGGATATCTAGTGGGGAGCTGTCAAGGCCTGAGGAGAAGGGTTGGCCCAACTACTCAGGTGGCCCTGGGTCAATGAATGGGGGCCACCTTCATTCCTTCTCCAGGGCGGGTGGTCCTGCCCGTAGTGCTGTCCCTTCCTTAGCCCAGCCTCATTGCCTTCCCAGGGAAGTTTGTGTTGATCTGGAGCACTGGCTTTCTGGCTTGGTCAGGGTGGCCTTGAATGGGCCTTACCTGACCTAGGTCTGCTTCTCATGAACGGGATCTGCTATGACGAGTTGCCCCAGTGCCCTAGGTTTAACTTATATTGGGTAGGATGCTCTTGGTTTCCATCGTTTGTTTATGGTCATCTACCAACTTACCTAGAGTTGGTGGGGGGACATTACAGAGACCCCATGGCTGGGAACCTTTGATTATATACAGGGATACCAGTCAAATAACAAAATATGAATTCCTACTTCATGTCAGGCACCTCAGTAGGCAGAGAAAGCCAGAATCCTGTGCTCATGGAGAAGACTGTGGACAAAAGACAGGTAAGTGTGATGAACGCTGCAGAGCAGTCTGGGGATCTGTGGGAACTTGCAGCAAGTCAGCAGAGGGGTTCCTAGGGAAGTAATGTATAAACTAAGGCCTGAGGAATGAAGAGGGAAAGAGACAAGAAGCTAATTCATTGAGCATGTACTGTGTGCTAAGACACTTTCGTCATTTCATTTAGTCCAGACAACAACCCTTTGTATTATTATTCCCATTTTACAGATGAAGAAACTGAGGCTCAGAAAGGTGAAGAGCCCTATCCAAGGTCACTCAGCTAACATGTGGCAGAATGAGGACTTGAACTCTAGTCTGCATGATTCAAAAGCCAGGCAGTGAGGAGGCTGCTGTCAGTCATGGCAAGAAGTGGTGGTGGCACCATTGGATACAGAGGTAGATGTGCAGGCCCAAGAAGGACCCTGAAGAGAGAACTAACAGGATTCAGTGAGCACTGTTGAGGCAAAGGAGGAGGAGGAACCAGACTCCAGGTTTCTGCCTGGATCACCTGGATGGACAGTGATCCATCCAGTTGGATCATTTACTAAAATGGAGAATGGGGAGGAGTAGGTTTAGGGGGAAAAATCATCTAAATTTGATATTCTACTTCAGTTTAAAAAAAAAAAAAGATTGGTTGATTAAATGAAAATAAAACAGGGATAATTCCATTCTAGAAACTCCCTCTCTTCATGCCTCCTCAATCCCAGTGTTTTCTACACTCATTTGTTGCCCCTTCCTTCTAGTTTTCTAAAGCACCCCAATTCCTTTCTGATCCGTGGGCCCTCTAATAACCAAACCCCAAGCAGATCAGAACTGGGAGGACCACCAAGAGAATGCTGTCCTTGGCCACACCATCTGCTCCCTCAGCAGTGGCCCTCTGGCCACCCCATACTTTGTCCAGGTCTCCTGACGCTCCCTCCTCTGCAGAGGCTCTCTGCCAGGGAAGGAGCTGCTCCTATGCTTGAGCTTCTCGGGGTAGAGTTCCCCCCCCCCCAACCCCGCATCCTCCTAGTACCTAGAACATTTGGTGTGTGCACAGCCTCTGCAGTCACACAGGGCCCCGCACTCAGAAGGACCTTGCCCTCGGTTTAATGCACTTCTATTGCAGTTTTGAAATTCCTACTATATTTAACAAGAGGCCTCATTTTCATTTTGGACTGGGCCCTGCAAATTCTGTAGCTGGTCCTGTCCCATGTGTCTGCATTGTAATGGTGCAAAACACTGAGTGGTAGCCTTTCCCATCTGTGGGGATGAACCTCTTTTCCATCTAGGAAGACCCACTGTTTTAAATCAGAGGGAAATAAAGCAAAAAAGAGCTCACTTTGTTTCCGTGAAATACAGTTTTATGTGCAGTTTTATGTTTCTTCATGGGTAATAACTTAGGAGGGAACCTTGGGAATAGAATACAGAAGTAAAATTATGGGCCATTAACTGTGGTTAATTGTTTCTTTATAGCTTAGAGTGGAGGCACGTTTGGATTGCTTTGGCACTCACAGTTATAGGTAGGGAAGGCGGTCTACTTAAATATAACCTAAGGGGACTTCCCTGGTGGTCCAGTGGTTAAGAATCTGCCTTCCAATGCAGGGGATGTAGGTTCGATCCCTGGTCGGGGAACTAATATCCCACATGCTGCGGGGCAACTAAGCCCGTGTGCCGCGACTACTGAGCATGTGAGCCACAACTAGAGAGGCCCATGAGCCACAACTACAGAGCCTGTGTGCCACAACTAGAGAGAAGCTTGCACGCCGCAACTAAGACCCGACACAGCCAAAAATAATATAAAAATAAATAAATAAAACCTAGGGCCCCTCAGGAGGTGGAGGGAGAGGCAGCTGAATGATGACCCCAACCTTGCTTCCGAAGCCAAAACTGCCATCAAGGCCTCACCTCCAGTTAAAGTATTTCTCTCACAAGCCTCATTACTGAGCAACTATGGACCCCTTACCTGACATCCTCTCAGCTCTGCAGGTGTGGAGGTGGTCTATGTGCTGTCTGGGCATCCTGCTGCAGCAGCCTTTGGGGTGTAACTCATACTTGTCCCCAGTTAGTTGGTGTCATCTGCCACTCAGGCTCCAAACAGCTGCAGAAGATCCTTGCTCACTTTAGTAAACACCTGTTTTAAAAAAAAAATTGAACTCAAAAAATGTTTGGACTCCTTGCTAAAGAAAGGTACAGAAATGCTCCGCCGGCTATCGTCATAGGCTTTCCCGTCCTAACGAGCTAATGGATGAAGCACTCAGACCGCTGAATGAGAAGTCCTCCAGTGTCGTTCACCTACAGTAGTAACACCAAAGACTTCAAGCACAGCACACAGAAAATAAAATCCATCCCCGATTCCTTTTCTCAGAGACATAGCCAATATCAATCCAAACTGTTGAAGGCTTTTTGGAATGTACTAGGTCATCCCATTTACACTGTTGAGCTGATCATATAATTCAGCTGTCCTGCCCTGGAAGCTTGGCTGACCTCCTTTGATTCACAAAATACAACCCAGATTCCTTGGTCTGACATCAGCTGGCCTACCAGGCATACTCAGCTATTCTCGACCCCATGGACTTTCTCCCCTTAACTCTCCTCATCTGTTTCCTCTCCCTCAACTTTCACATTTCTGTTATTGAGTGCCTGTCCTTGCTAGGTCTGGGGGACACAAAAGGAGGAAAACAGGCACAGTCCCTAGCCTGGGCTTTCAGTCTAGTGAACCCATGAATTATGCAAACCTTCATAGCAAACGGTGAGGAGGACTGTGACGGAAAGTGGTGGGGCTCTGAGCGCCCCATCAGGGGTTTGGTCTAGTTTGGGCATCAGGAAAGGTTTCCTTGAGCAGTGTGATTTCTGTGGAAAGAGAGAGGTGGTAACTAGGCACCAACCAGGGTGCAGGGAGGCTGTGAGGAGGGCCAGGTCAGCAGGGCAGTGGTCTCGGAAGCAAGGCCCTTTAGAGGGAAGCATTGAAAGGCCAGTGGGGCTGGTGTGCAGGGGGCACAGGGGGATGTGAGCTCGGGTCAGATAAGCTGAACCTGAGGTTGAAGAGTAAGGTCTTTGTCCTCAGAGCCGCGGGAAGCCTCTGAAGGATTTTCAGTAGGGGGAACACCAGAGCTGTGTTTTTAAGAGCCTTCTGGAGGAGGTACAGGGCCATCGTGCTCTGGGTGAGAAGGGAGCAGCAGTGCAATAAAGAAAAGTGTCTGGGCTGCAGAGAGGGGAGAAGTACACAGGAAGGACAACAGTGTCACCTGCTGAGGGTATGTGTGTCCCGGGGAAGTCGGGGGGTTAGTTCTGAAGAAGGCTCTCCAAATGTGCTCAGAGGGAAGTGTGGCCTGGGGTTGGACGTGTGAGAGTCGAGGCAGAGCGATGGAACGGAAGCAGTGGATGGGAAGGAGCTCCGCCCGAGAGAGAACAGGCGGCCAGGGACTGAGCTAAAAGGCCAGGGAGAAGAAATGAGCTGCCAAAGAGGGCAGGAAGGAAAAGAAAAAGGAAAACGAAGGCAACATGGTGCCAAACAATAGGGAAGAAAGTATTTCAGGAAGCACCAGCCCTGAAGGATAAATAAAAGCCCCACGGAGAGAAGGGGAAAAGAAGGGTAGAGAGAAGAAGCAGCTCACAGTCCAGAAGGCAGAGCCCTGAGTTCTGGGAGCTGGAGCTCGGATGCAGGCGAAACTGGAAGGGGGAGAGGAGGCGTGAAGGCAGGTGGATCAAGAGGGGCCTCAGTAAGGAGTTTGGACACAATCCTGAGGGTCAGCGGAGAGTTTGGTTTTGCCTGCCTTTTTAATTAGAAACAAAACGCATGCTCCTTGTAAATAAAACAAGACGACCACCCACCACCAAAACAAACTCTAGCAACAAAGAAATGTATATGTTAACAAGTGAAAGTTCCTCTGCCAAATCCCCCCTCCTCAGCTAGCACATTGGTGTTATCATTCCAGACCTCTTCCTGCCACTCACAAACTTCATTAGTTTTGTGAAAACAGGATTATGCTACCTATAATTTCTGCAACTTCCCTTACTGAATTAGCAGTAATCTTGAATTTCCTTCTGGGTGATTACACGCAGATGTGCCCACCGGTTTGAATGGCTGTATGGTCCTCCACAGCCCAGATATACTTGTATCCTAGGATGCTGATTTATTTTCTTGAACCTAAAATGGCTACTGAGGTGCCTAAGGAGAGGAGTATTTCCTAGGGGACTAAGTCCCAGTCTGGTTCTGCCATTAAGTACCTAGCTCTGGGGAGGGCACGGCCCCTACTGGGCCTCAGTTTCCTCATCCACTGTGTGCCAGGCACTATTATCTCATAAAACACGAGTGTTAATATTTCTCATCGATGAAGGGCTTTAGGTAGAGGAATGTAATGATCAGATTTGTGCTTCATAAACATCACTCGGGCTGCAGTATGAAAAATTATTTGCTCTTTCTTCTCATCCATATTTGTAAAAAAAAAAAACCTTACCAATCTTTCAAGGTCTAGTTCAGATTTTCCCTCTTCCAGAAGTTCCCTCTCCATCATGCCCTACCTCCTCTTAATTGGAATTCTCCTCTACCTGGTTCTCCCCCTAAAACATAAAACCCCTTGAAATTGAGAATATTTTTCATCCTCACATGCTCCACAGGAATAGGTCTATATGAAGACTTAATAAATCTCTGCAGAATTGTCCATGCACTAAAAAAATCATTTTGGTGGGACAAAAGAAGGAATAAATGAGCCATTCAATACTTGTTTGGGACTCAAGCCTTCGTTTGATAAAGAGTTTATCCACAAGCCTCAAGATGTGTATGATTAAGCACTGCAGGAGGTATTTTCCTGGCTCTGAAAGGTCTGACTTGCCCTGCCTGGAGTGCTGATGTTAAATAAGACTGTCTGGGAAAGAGGCACTAAGGCCAGCCTGGTTTATGGTCACAGGGCTTTAATAATATCCTGCAACTCTGAAGCCTGAGAGCTTCTTTTTCACCTTGTACAATACATTGAGAGCTTTGCCTTCACTGGACTATTGCTATATAGGAATGAGTGACAGTGACTTGCTTTTTCTTTTCTTTTGAAAGTTTTGCCCATTAAATACATTTTTCTTAGATCCATGCAGTTTAGAATTATGGAAATAAAAAGCTTATATTGAACACCTATTTTGTGCTTGAAGATCAGTTCTTCTGTTTCATAATTTAAAATAACTCAGTATAAAAACAGAAATAAACAGGACCTAATCAAATTTACAAGCTTTTGCACACCAAAGGAAAACCATAAATAAAACGAAAAGACAACCCAATGAATGGAAGAAAATATTTGCAAATGAAGCGACCAACAAGGGATTAATCTCCAAAATATACAAACAGCTCATGCAGCTCAATATCAAAAAAACAAACAACCCAATCAAAAAATGGGCAGAAGATCTAAATAGACATTTCTCCAAAGAAGACATACAGATGGCCAAGAGGCACATGAAAAGATGCTCAACATCGCTAATTATTAGAGAAATGCAAATCAAAACTACAATGAGGTACCACCTCACACTAGTCAGAATGGCCATGATTTAAAAGTCTACAAATAAGAAATGCTGGAGAGGGTGTAGAGAAAAGGGAACTCTCTTACACTGTTGGTGGGAATGTAAACTGGTACAGCCACTATAGAGAACAGTATGACGGTTCCTTAAAAAATTGAAAAGAGTTGCCATATGATCTAGCAGTCCCACTCCTGGGCGTATATCTGAAGAAAAACGTAATTCGAAAAGATACATGCACCCCAATGTTCATTGCAGCAGTATGTACAATAGCCAATACATGGAAGCAACCTAAATGTCCATCAACAGAGGAATAGATAAAGAAGATGTACATATATACAATGGAATATTACCCAGCCATAAGAAAGAGTGAAATGCCATTTGCAGCAACATGGATGGACCTAGAGATTATCACACTAAGTGAAGTCAGACAGAGAAAGAGACAAATATCCTATGATATCACTTATGCATGGGATCTAAAAAAATGATACAAATGAACTTATTTACAAAACAGAAACTTATTCACAGACTTCAAAAACAAACTTATGGTTACCAAAGGGGAAAGGTGGGGAGAGGAATAAATTAGGAGTTTGGGATTAACATATACACACTATTATATGTAAAATAATCAACAAGGACCTATTGTACAGCACAGGGAATTCTACTCAATAATGTGTAATAACCTGTATGGGAAAAGAATCTGAAAAAGAATGGATATATGCATAGCTGAATCACTTTGTACACCTGAAACTAACACAACATTGTAAATCAGCTATACTCTAATATAAAATAAAAAGTAAATTTAAAAAATAACTTATAGATAAAAAGTCATTTACACAAAATATCTTATCATCTAAGGAAAGGCTGGAAATTTTCTGTGACTTCTAGAGAGTCTATAACCAAGAACAATAAGCCCAAGTAATCCAGAGATTTCTGGATTTAATTTGAAAAAGAATTTCACTGGGTATAAGTTAAAAATTATTCTGAAAACAGGTACCTGTCTCCGGGAGTGTGGTGGGGTCAGGGATTCACTGAGAAGGACCACAAGAAAAACTCTGGAGTGATAGTCATATTTTACAATTCTATATGGGATACACATGTGAACATATTTGCCAGAACTAACCAAATGCTGTACTTACAATTTGTCCACTTCACTGTACATGAATTTTTTTAAATGAAAGCAGCCTTTGTCTTCTAGAGAGCTCATTCTTCTGACAGGACTTATTTTTTTTAAGATAATTTTTTTTAGAGCAGTTTTTTTTTTTGTTTTTAATTAATTAATTTATTTTTGGCTGCATTGGGTCTTCGTTGCTGTGTGCTGGCTTTTTCTAGTTGCAGTGAGTGGGGGCGACTCTTCCTTGCAGTGCACGGGCTTCTCATTGTGGTGGCTTCTCTTGTTGTGGAGCACAGGCTCTAGGTGCGCGGGCTTCAGTAGTTGTGGTGCGTCGGCTCAGCAGTTGTGGTGCGTGGTCTCCAGGGCGCGTGGGCTCAGTAGTTGTGGCTCGTCGGCTCTAGAGCACAGGCTCAATAGTTGTGGCTTACAGGTTTAGCTGCTCTGCAGCCTGTGGGATCTTCCTGGACCAGGTATCGAACCCATGTTCCCTGCATTGGCAGGTGGATTCTTACCCACTGCGCCACCAGGGAAGTCCCTAGAGCAGTTTTAGGTTCACAGCAAAATTGAGAAGAACTGACAGAGATTTCCCATATATTCCCTACCCCCACATATGCTCAGCCTGCCCCATTATCAACATCACTCACTAGAGTAGTACATTTGTTATAACTGATGAACCTACATTGACATATCATAATTGCCCAAAGTCTGTGGTTTACATTAGGGTTTACTTTTGGTTTTGTATATTCTATGGGTTTGGGCAAATATATAATAACATACCAGGATTGTAGTATCATACAGAACAGTTTCACCATGCTAAAAATCCTGTGCTTTGCCTATTCATCCTTCCCTCCCCTCTAACCTCTGGCAACCACTAATCTTTTTACTATCTCCATAGCTTTGCGTTTTCCAGAATGTCATACTGTTGGAATCATACTGTATGTAGCCTTTTCAGATTGGCTTCTTTCACTTAGTAATATGCATTTAAGGTTCCTTCATTTGTTTTTCATGGCTTGAAATGCATTTCTTTTTAGTGCTGAAAAATAATCCATTGTCTGCAGGTACCACAGTTCATTTATCCATTCATCTACTGAAGGGCATCTTGGTTGCTTCCAAGTTTTGGCAATTATGAATAAAGCTGCTATAAACATCCATGTGCAGGTTTTTATGTGGACATAGTTTTCAGCTCCTTTGGGTAAACCATATATGAAGTTTACCTGAAAAAAAAACCAACCCTCTACACAAACATTAAATTCTAGTTAAACGTATGCATGCTGAAGCATTGAGGAGTGTAGTGTATTTATGTCTGCAACTTACTTTGAAATGCATAAAAAATCATTTATGGATGGAGGGATGGATAGACAGATATATGATAAAGCAATATAGTAAAATGTAAATTGTAAAATCCAGATGATGAGTATATTGGTTTTTACCATAAAATTCTTTCAACTCTCTTGTATGTTTGAAATTTTTCATTAAAAAATGTTGGGAAAACATTGTTCTGAAGCGTATGTCTTACTCTCATATTAGATGCATCTCAGAAAGCCAACCAGTACCTACAGTCATCTGGCTGTACCCAGCAGCTCTAAACTATAACTAAAGACATACTAAGAAAGCAAAAGAGTGCCATGTCAAGGTCCTTAAGGCAGTCCTGCCTCTGGAAAGGACAGTGATGTGAACTGGTGTGAGACAGCTGAGGTTACTAAGTCACTAACCAAGGTGCTTCCTATACAGTCATAGGGGTGACCTGTGAGTTGAGAGATGAAACAAAAACTAATTCTTGCAGCAACTTATGATGATAATTATGCTAAGAGGGTGGATAATGATCAAAGTCAGCCCCTGCCATGCTCATGTGTCCTATTGTTAACATCTACCTGCTTGCTGGAATATAGCCTCCACTACAGAGAGGACAAGGGCCAAGAGGAAGAGAAGTCCTCATCTCCAAACTTATTGGCCCTGGGAAACGTAGGGGAGGCAGGGGTAGAACTGTGGAAAATGAGAGAGATACTAAGGAATCTGTGTAATAAAATAGCTAACATGAACCCCATTCTAAACTTGGATATTACATTTCTCTTCTAGCAACAAGCTAAAAAGGCAGCAAAGGAGGGTGGGTCAGAGCAGCAGTTCCCAAAGTATAATATGGGGTACTCCAGAGAATCATGAGGTTAAAACTATTTTTATAAGTTTCATTTGTCTTTTCACTTGCCTTCTCCTGTAAGTGTACAGTAGAGCTTCCAAAGGCTGCATAACATGATATTTTAACACATTAAATGCAGAAGCAGGTTTGAGAATCCAGCTGTCTTTTTTCCAGCTGTCTTATTTTAGTCAGACGTTAAAGAAATTTGCAAAAATGTATAACAATGCCACTCCTCTAATTTTGTTTTAGAAAATAGTTATTTTTCATAAAGACATTATGTATGTTAATGTGTAGTAAGTTTTTTATTTTTTATTTTAAAATGAGTTAATACCTTAAAGTTTCACAATTTCAATTTCTAATATAAAATTTGATAGATATAACTCACATAAACAAAGGCTCTTTGGAGGTCCTTTTTATTTAAAGTTTTACTGATGTATAATTTACATATAGTACACAAATCTTAAAGATTCAGCTCAATTCATTTTTACATATGTATACACCATGTAACCTCCACCACATTCAAGTTATAGGCCATTTCCATCATCATGGAAGGACTCACCAATCCACCAGAGGTCACCATTATTCTGATTTCTGTCATCATAGATTAGTTTTGCTTGTTCTTAACTTCATATGAATGGAATCATAATATGTATACTTTTGTGCCTGGCTTTTTTCTCTCAGCATAGCGTTCTTGAGATTCATACATGTCATTCTGTGTATTAATAGTCTGTTCATTTTTATTATTGCCAGTAATATTCCATTGTACAACTATATCACATATTGTTTTCTTTTCCTGTTGACAGACATTTGGATTTTGTCCAGTTTTTGACTATTATGAATAAAGCTGCTATGAACATTCTTGTACAAGTCTTTGGTAGCCATATGAATTAATTTTTCTTGAGCATATGCCTGGATGTGGAATTGTTGGGTTCCACAGTAGGTCTATGTTTGGCTTTATTAGAAGCTGCCAAATCATAATGGATGAGAATTTCAGTTACTCCACATCCTCAGCAACACTTGATAATGAAAGTTTAAAATTTTTTTAGCCATTCTGCTAATTGTGTTATTATGGTTTTAATTTGCATTTCTTTGATATTATTCTGAGTTCCTTTTAATACATTAATTGGTCATTTGAATATCCTCTTTCATGAAATGCTTGTTCAAATCTTGTGTTCATTTTAAAAAGATAAATACTATATCACTTATATGTGGAATCCAAAAAATGATACAAATGAACTTCTTTACAAAACAGAAATAGACTCGCAGACATAGAAAACAAACTTATGGTTACCAAAGGGGATAGCAAGGGGTGGGGAGAGATAAATTAGGAGTTTGGGATTAACAGATACACATTACTATATATAAAATAGATAAACAACAAGGACCTACTGTACAGCATAGCGAAGATTAATCAATATCTTAAAATAACCTATAATGGGAAAGAATCTAAAAAAGGATATATGTGTGTATATGTATATATGTATGTACATACACACACACACACACACACACAGATAACTGAATCACTTTGCTGTATACCTGAAATACAACAATGTAAATTAACTATACTTCAATTTTAAAAAAACCTTAAAAAAAAAATCTACCTCAAACCCTAAAGAAAAAAAAAAGATGAATAGGAAAAAAAATTATCTTTAGCTTATTGATTTGTAGAAGTTCTTTGTATATTCTATATATGAATTCTTTATCATTCTATAGCTGGCCTATTTTTTTTTTTTTTTTTTTTTTTGCGGTATGCGGGCCTCTCTCACTGTTGTGGCCTCTCCCGTTGCAGAGGAGCACAGGCTCCGGATGCGCAGGCTCAGCAGCCATGGCTCACGGGCCTAGCCGCTCCGCGGCATGTGGGATCTTCCCGGACCGGGGCATGAACCTGTGTCCCCTGCATCGGCAGGCAGACTCTCAACCACTGCGCCACCAGGGAAGCCCCTATTTACTTTCTTAATGATGCGTTTTGATGATCAGATGTTCTAATTTAAGTCAAATTTATCAATCTTTCTTATTTGGTTTAGTGTATTTTGTGATCTGATTAAAAACTTTATTTACCACAATACCAGGAAAATATTCTCCTATGCTTTTATTTGGAAGTTTGATTGTTTTAGCTTTTGATTTTAGGTCTATGATATACTTAACAAATTTTTGTGTTTGAGTTAAAGGTCAGGCTTTACTTTTCTCCATACACACAATTAGTTGTTCCAAAATCAATTCCCCCATGTAATTACAGTGGCACCTTTGATGTAAATCAAGAAAACATACATCTGTGGGTCTATTTACGGATTCTTTGTTCTGTTCCAGTGGTATATTTATCTATCCTTGCTCCAAAAGTACTCTGTGTTAATTACAGTAGTTTTGTAGTAAATGTTGAAATATGCTGGTTAAGTCTTCCAGCTTTGAGAACCAGTCATTTTTTTATTAAAAATTTTTTTCTTTATCAAGATTTCTTAGATATTCTAGGGCCTTTGTATGTCCATATACATTTTGGCTCAGTCATTTTTTCAGAATATAAGGGGATCCTGAGACCAGAAACTCTGAGAGCTGCTAACTGAAAGTATGGGCTCAAATGCTGGAAGCCCAGGATCAAATCTCAGTTTTTGCCATCTATTAGTTGTGGGAAATTGGCAAAGAATTTAATTTTTCCATGTCTCTGTTTCCTCATCTGTAAGTTGGGACAACAATAGTATCTATAATATAGGGTTGTGTCCATCAAATGTTAAACATTATGAGAATGTTTTTGTGTTTGTTAAAATAAATGGGACAGGTACACTGAATTTTTTTTTAAAAAAAGAGTATGAAGTCAAAGAAAAACCCTAAAGAATCAGAAGGAAATATGTAACCTTTTGACAATCTCAGTGTACTTAGAATCCAGTTGTATCAGCTTCATATAAAAATAAAAATATACAAAACAACTGTACAAAATCTATGGGATGCAGCAAAAGCAGTTCTTAGAGGTAAGTTCATAGTGATACAGGCCTTCCTCAAAAAAACCAAGAAAAATCTCAAATAACCTAACCTACCACCTAAAAGAATTAGAAGAAGAAGAACAAACAAAACCTAAAGTCAGCAGAAGAAAGGAAATAATAAAGATCAGAGAGAAATAAATACAAGAGATTAAAAAGCAACAGAAAAATCAATAAAACCAAGAGCTGGTTCTTCGAAAGGGTAAACAAAATTGACAAACCTCTGGGTAGTCTCACCAAGAAGAAAAGAGAGGACCCAAATAAAATAAGAAATGAAAGAGGAGAAATAATAAATACCATAGACATAAAAAAAAAATAAGAGAATACTATGAACAATTATATGCCAACAAACTGGACAACCTAGAAGAAATGGACAAGTTTCTAGAAACATACAGCCCACCAAAACTGAATCAAGAAACAGAAAATTTGAATAGACTGATCACTAGAAGTGAAATAGAATCTGTAATTTAAAAAAACAAAAACAAAACAAAAACAAAAAAACAAACTCCCTACAAACAAAAGTCCAGGACCAGATGGCTTCACTGGGGAATTCTTCCAAACATATGAATAAGAACTTATACTGATCCTTCTCAAACTCTTCCAAAAGACTGAAGAGGAGGGAATACTCCCAAAGTCATTCTATGAAGCCACTATCACCCTGATACCAAAACCAGACAAACACCAAAAAAGAAAATTACAGGCCAGTATCAGCAAATCTGTATCTGTATTGATGACTATATTAATCTATTATCTATGAATATATTGATCTATAGCTATATAGTGATATCTATATTTGATAAATATAGATGCAAAAATTCTCAACAAAATATTAGTAAATGGAATCTGACAACACATGAAAAAGGATCATACACCACAATCAAGTTGGATTCATCCCAGGGTCACAAGGATGGTAAAACATACACAAATCAATCAATGTGATACACCACATCAACAAAAGAGAAGACAAAAACCACATGGTGATCTCAACAGATACAGGAAAAGCATTTGATAAAATTTAACATCCATTATGATAAAAACTCTTACCAAAGTGGGTATAGAGGGAACATAACTCAACATGATAAAAGCTATTTATGACAAACCCATAGCCAACATAAAACTCAATGGTAAAAAGCTGAAAGAAAGCCTTCCCACTAAAATCTGGAACAAGACAAGGATGCCCACTCTCACCACTTCTTTTCAACATGGTATTGGAAGTCCTAGCCACAGCAACCAGACAAGAAAAAGAAATAAAAGGTATCCACATTGGAAGAGAAGAGGTAAAATTGTCCTTATATGCAGATGACATGATACTATATATAGGAAACCATACAGACTCCACACAAAAACTACTAGAACTGATTAAAAAAAAATTCAGCAAGGTAGCAGAATACAAAATTAACATACAGAAACCTGTTGCATTTCTTTACACTAACAATGCAATATCAGAAAGTAAAAAAAAAAAAAAAATCACGTTTAAAATCACATCAAAAAAAACCCAAAAAACAAAAAACTTAGGAATAAACCTGATCAAGGAAGTGAAAGACTTATATGCCAAGAACGATAAAACACTGATAATGGAAACTGAAGATGATTCAAATAAATGGAAAGATATCCCATGCTCTTGGACTGGAAGAATTAATATTGTTAAAATGGCCATACTACCAAAAACAACCTACAAATTTAACATGATCCCTATCAAATTACCCATGACATTCTTCACAGAATGTGAAAATCCTAAAATTTATATGGAACCATAAAAGACCCAGAATTGCCAAAGCAGTCCTGAGGAAACAGAACAAAGTGAAGGCATAACCCTCCCAGACTTCAGACAATACTACAAAGCTACAGTAATCAAAACTGCATGGTACTGGCACAAAAACAGACACACGGATCAATGGAACAGAACAGAGAGCCTGGAAATAAAGGCACACACCTATGGTCAATTGATCTTCGACAAATGAGGCAAGAATATACAATGGAGAAAAGACAATATCTTCAGCAAGTGGTGTTGGGCTAGCTGGACAGCCACATGTAAATCAATGAAGTTAGAACACATCCTGACACCATACACAAAAATAAACTCAAAATGTCTTAAAAACTTAAATATAAGACAAGACACCATAAAACTTCTAGAAGAGAACAAACGCAAAACACTCTCTGACGTAAATCATATAAATGTTTTCTTAGGTCAGTCTCCCAAGGCAATAGAAATACAAGCAAAACTAAACAAATGGGACCTAATCAAATTTATAAGCTTTGGCACAGCAAAGGAAACTATAAACAAAATGAAAAGACAACCTACAAATTGGGAGAAAATATTTGCAAATGATGTGACCAATAAGGGCTTAATTTCCAAAATATACAAACAGCTCATACAATTCAATAACAAAAAAACAAACAACCCAATCAAAAAAATGGGCAGAAGACCTAAATAAACATTTCTCCAAAGAAGACATACAGATGGCCAACAGGCACAGGAAAAAATGCTCATCATCACTAATTATTAGAGAAATGCACATCAAAACTACAATGAGGTACCACCTCACACTGGTCATGGCCATCATTAAAAAGTCTACAAAAAAGAAATGCTGGAGAGGGTGTAAAGAAAAGGGAACTCTCTTACCCCGTTGGTGGGAATGTAAACTGGTGCAGCCACTATGGAGAACAGTATGGAGGTTCCTTAAAAAACTAAAAATAGAGTTGCCATATGATCCAGCAATTCCACTCTTGGGCATATACCCAGACAAAACTAATTCGAAAAGATACCCCTATGTTCATAGCAGCACTATTTACAATAGCCAAGACATGGAAACAACCTAAATGTCCAAAGACAGATGAATGGAAAAAGAAGATGTGGTATATATGTATAATGGAATACTACTCAGCCATAAAAAAGAATGAAATAAAGCCATCTGCAGCAACATGGATGGACCTAGAGATTATCATACTAAGTGAAGTAAGTCAGACAAAGACAAATACCATATGATATCACTTATATGTGGAATCTAAAATACAACACAAATGAACATATCTATGAAACAGAAACAGACTCACAGACATAGAGAACAGACTACTTGTGGTTGTTGAGCAGGGGATGAGGGAGAGAAGTATTGGGAGTTTGGGATTAGCAGATGCAAACTATTATATATAGGATGGATAAACAACAAGGGCCTACTGTATAGCACAGGGAACTATATTCAATATCCTGTAATAAAGCATAATGAAAAAGAATATATGTGTATAACTGAGTTACTTTGCTGTACAGCAGAAATTAACACAACACTGTAAATCAACTGTACTTCAATAAAAGTTTTTTAAAAAGTAATAAATAACAGAAGGCAATGTGGGAAATTCACATATACATGGAAATCACACAACACACTCCAAAATAACCAATAGGTCAAAGAAGAAATCACAAGGAAAATTAGGAAATACTTTGAGATAAATGAAAACAAGAACCCAATGTATCAAAAGTTATAATGCAGCTAAAGCTTAGAGGGAAATTTATAGCTATAAATGCTATATTAAAAAAGAAAGACCTCAAATTAATTACCTAACTGCACACCTTAAGAAACTAAAAAAAAAAAAAAAGATGTGCAAACTAAACCTATAGGAAACAGAAGGAAGGAAACAATACAGACTCAAGCAGAAATAAATGAAGTAGAGAACAGAAAAACAATAGAAAAATCAATGAAATAAAGAGTAGATTCTTTGAAAAGATCAACAAACTTGACAAACCATTAGCTTGAAAGGCCAAGAAAAAAAGAAAAGACTCAAATTACTAAAATCTGGAATGAAAGAGGGATGTTATAATCTTACATCAATAAAAAGGATTATAAGGGAATTTTATGAACAAATGTATGCCAACAAATTAGATAACCTAGATGAAATGGAAATGTTTCTATAAAGACACAAACTACTGAAATGGACTCAAGAAGAAAAAGAAAGTCTGAATAGGTCTATAACAAGCAAAAGGATTGAATCAGTAATCAAAACTTCCCACAAAGAAAAGCCCAGAACCAGATAGCTTCACTGTTGAATTCTACCAAACACATAAACAAGAATTCACAAACTTTTTTTTTAAACATTTATTTATTTTTGGCTGCGCAGGGTCTTAGCTGCAGCATGTGGATCTTCATTGCAGCATGCAGGATCTTTAGTTGCGACACTCGAACTCTTAGTTGCAGCAATGTGGGATCTAGTTCCCTGACCAGGGATCAAACCCAGGCCCTCTGTATTGGCAGCATGGAGTCTTAGCCACTGGACCACCAGGGAAGTCCCTTACAAACTCTTAAAAAAAATAATAAAAGGAAAGAGAATACTGCCCAACTCATTCTATGAGGCCAGTATCACCCTGATACCAAAACCAAATTTAAAAATACCACAAGGGGGACTTCCCTGGTGGTCCAGTGGGTAAGACTCCACACTCCCAAAGCAGGGGTCCCGGGTTCGATCCCTGGTTGGGGAACTAGATCCCGCATGCACGCCACAACTAAGAGTCCGTGTGCCGCAACTAAGACCCTGAGCAGCATGCATAAATATTTAAAAAATAAAAACATCACAAGGAAAGAAAACTACAGATCAATATTCCTCATGAATTTAGATGTAAAAATCCTTAAAACATACTAGCAAACTGAATCCAGCAATAGATACAAAGGATTATGCACTGTGACCAAATGGAATTTATCCTGAGGTTGCAAGTTCAATATATGAAAATCAATTTAATACATATTAAAAGAATAAAGGACAAAACCACATGATTGTCTTAATATATGTATAAAAAAGCATGAATACAATATGTGTATAAAATCAAACACCCTTTCATGCTAAAAACATTCAACTAATTAGGAATAGAAGGAAATTCCATCAACCTGATAAAGGGCATCTATGAAAAAACCCCAGTGAACATCATACCTGATGGTGAAAGAGTGAATGCTTTCCCCTAAGATCAGGAACAAGACAAAGATATCCACTCCTCCCAGTTCTAGTCAACATAGTACTGGAGATTCTAACCAGGCAATCAGGCAAGAAAAAGAAAGAAAAGATACCCAGATTAAAAAGGAAGAAGTAAAACCAGCTCTATTTGCAATGACATGTAGAAAATCCACACACACACACACACAAGAACTATGAGAATTAATAAGCTAGTTCAGCAACGCTAAAGGATACAAGATCAATACATAAAAACTAATTATCTTTCTATACACTAGCAATGAACAATCTGAAAATGAAATTAAGAAAACATTTCCATTTACATTGTGATGGATTGAACTGTGTCCCCCAAAAGCTATATATTGAAGCCTTAATGCCCAATGTGACTTTATTTGGAAATAGGGCCTTTAAGGAAGTAATTAAGGTTAAACGAGGTCATAAGAATGAGGCTCAAATCTGACAGGACTAGTGTACTTATAAGAAGAAGAAGAGACACAGAGATCTCAGTCTCTCCACATATGCACAGAGGAAAATGCATGTGAAGACACAGGGAGAAGGTGGCTATCTGCAAGCCAAAAAGAGGTCTCACCAGTAAGCATCCCTGCAGGCACCCTGACCTTGGGATTTCAGTCTCCAGAACTGTGAAAAAATTTATGTTGTTTAAGTCAACTAGTCCATGGTTTTTCTGTTATGGCGGCCCAAGCAAACTAACAGAAGCATGAAAAAGAATAAAAAACTTAGGAATAAATTTAACCAAAGAAGTGCAAGACTTGTACAACAAAAACTACTCATGTCATTGAAAGAAATTAAAGATCTAAATGAATGGAATGATACCCGTGTTCATGAATCAAAATTTTTAATGTTATTAAAATGGCAATACTCCCCAATCTACAGATTCAGTGCAATCCCTATCAAAACCCCAGTTGCCTTTTTTGCAGGAATTGACAAGCTGATCCTAAAATTAATGCAAGGGACCCAGAATAGCCAAAACAATCTTGAAAAAGAACAAAATTGGAAGATTCACACTTCTCTGATCTCAAAACTTAATAGAAGTTTACAGTAATCAAGACAGTGTGGTAGTGACAAAAGGACAGACATATATATAAATAGAATAGAAATATGAGTATGTAAATAAACCCTCACAACTGATGGTCAATTGATTTTTTTTTTTTGCGGTACGCAGGCCTCTCACTGTTGTGGCCTCTCCCGTTGCGGAGCACAGGCTCCGGACGTGCAGGCTCAGCGGCCATGGCTCACGGGCCCAGCCGCTCCGCAGCATGTGGGATCTTCCCGGACCGGGGCATGAACCCGTGTCCCCTGCATCGGCAGGCGGACTCTCAACCACTGCACCACCAGGGAAGCCCCGTCAATTGATTTTTTTTTTTTTTTTTGAGGTACGCGGGCCTCTCACTGCTGTGGCCTCCCCCGTTGCGGAGCACAGGCTCTGGACGCGCAGACCCAGCGGCCACGGCTCACGGGCCCAGCCGCTCTGCAGCATGTGGGATCCTCCTGGACCGGGGCACGAACCTGCGTCCCCTGCATCAGCAGGCGGACTCCCAACCACTGCGCCACCAGGGAAGCCCCATCAGTATTATTTTTAATAGCAAAAAGGTGGTGACCCAAATGTCCATCGACTGATGAATGGATAAACAAAATGTGGTATACCCACACAGTGGAATATTATTTGGCCATAAAAAGGAATGAAGTACTGATGCATGGTACCACATGGATGAATATCATACTTTTGTTTTACTAAATGAAAGATGCCAGACACAAAAGGCTATATATTGTATGATTCCATTTATGTGAAATATCCAGAACAGTCATCCACGGAGGCAGTAGATTAATGGTTGACAGGGGATAGCGGAGGGAGAAATGGGGAATGACTGCTAATAAGCATGTGGTTTCTTTTTGGGGTGATGAAAATGTTCTGGAATTAGTAGTGATGGTTGCACAACTTTATGAATATACTAAAAACCACCGATTTGTATGCTTTAAAGTGGTGAATTTTATGTATATGTAAATAAAAAGTATATTTAGAAAAGAGGATGGTGGGAGTTCAGGCCAAGATGGTAGAGTAGGAAGACCCTGAGCTTACCTCCTCTCATGGGCACACCAAAATTACAACTATTTACAGAGCAACGATTGTTAAGGAAGACCAGAATCTAGCAGAAAAGATCTTCAACTAAAGATATAAAGAAGGAACCACAACGAGACCAGTAGGAGGGGTGGAGCGGTACAGTCAAGCCCCACACCTCTGAGTGGGGGACCCACAAACTGGAGGATAATTACAATTGCAGAGGTTCTCACCAAGAAGCAATGAGTCTGAGCCCTACACTGGGCTCCCCAGTCCTGGGGTCCTGCACCAGGAAGAAGAGTCCCCAGAACAATTGGCTTTGAAGACCAGCAGGGCTTACTTTTGGGAGACCCAGAGGACTGTGGGAAACAGAGACTCCACTCTTAAAGGGCGCACACAAAATCTCACATGCTCCAGGACCCAGGGCAGAGGCAGTGATTTAAGAGGAGCCTGGGTCAAACCCACCTGCTGATCTTGGAGAGTCTCCTGGACCGGCAGGAGGCAAACGGAGCTCACCCTGGGGACACAAGACACTGGTGGTAGCCAATTCTGGGAACTCATTCTACCATGTGGACACTGGTGCTGGCAAGTGCTATTTTGGAATCCTTCCTCTAGCCTATTAGCACTGGAAACCAGTCCTTCCCACCAGCCTGTTGGCACCAGCACCCTCAGGCCAAGCAACTAGCCAGGCAGGGACACAGTTCCACTCACCAGCAGGCAGGCTGCCTTAAGACCTCCTGAGCCCAAAACTGCCCCAGGATAAGGCCCTGTCCACCAGAGGGCCCAGAACCCAGCCCCCGACACCAGTGCACAGATACTAACCATGGGACCTCCAGAGTCCTGCAGTCAGAGACCCCAGGACCCAGCTCCACCCACTAGTGGGCAGGCACCAGCCCCAGGACCCTCTGGGCCCTGGCCCCACCCACCAGCAGGCCAACATACCAACTCCAGGGCCCCCAGGATCCTGCAGCCAGAGACCCTGGTACCCAGCTCTGCCCACCAGCAGGTAGGCACCAGCCCCAGTATCCTCAGCCCTGACCACCAGAGGACTGGCACTAGCCTGGGAGCAGCCTCACACATCAGTGGGCAGGCACCAGCCCCAGGAATCCCCTGGGCCCCTGCCATACCACGAGTGGATGGACACCAGCCTCAGGACCGCCACAGCCCTGCAGCCTGCTATGGCAGGACCCAGCCCACCTTTCAGCAGGCCAGCACCAGCCCTGGGACCCCGTGAGCCCCAGCCCTGTCCACTAGCAGGCCAACACCAGCTCTGAGACACCTTGGGCCCCTTAGCCAGCCACCCTGGGATCTGGTCCCACCCACCAGCAGGCCAATACAAGGCTTGGGACACCCCAGATCCTGAAGCCAGCTGTGTCAGGAAATGGCCCATGTCTACCAGCAGACGAACACCAGCTCCAGGATCCCCAGGGCCCTGCATCCAGAGATCCTGGGAACTGGCTCTGCCTACCAGTGAGCCAGCACTAGCCCCAGTAACCGCTGGGCCTTGGCCACACCCACCAGCAGTTCAACACCAGCTCTGGGACCCCTGGACTCTGCAGCCAGAGACCACAGGGCCTGGCTCTGCCTGCCAGTGGGCAGGCACTAGGCCCAGGACCCAGCTTCACACACTGATGGGCAGGCACCAGCACTTTGATACCCTGGGCCCTGACCTCACCCAACAGCAGGTAGACACCAGCCCCAGGACCACCATACCTCCACAGCCTGCCTTGTCAGGACCCAGCCAACACACCAGAAGGCCAGCACCAGCCCCAGGACATCCCATGCCCTGGGACCCGCTGCACGCTGCCCTGCCCACTGGCAGGTCAACCCCAGCTCTGGGACACCTTGGGTCCCTCAGCCAGCAGCCCTGGAATCCATCCCCACCCACCAGCAGGCCAACACCAACTCCAAGATAGCTTGGTCTCATCAACTAGCTACCCCAGGATCCAGCCCCACTCACCACTGCACCAGAACTAGCTTTGGGACACCTCAAACCCACAGCCAGCCATGCAGGAACTGACTCCACCTACCAGTAGGCCAACACTAGATCCAGGAACCCTGGCCCCACAACTAACCATCCCAGAACCTGGCTCTGTCCATCAGTGTGCCAGCACTAGCCCCAGGACCCTCCAGGGCTCTGCAGCCAGCTGCCTCATGACCTGGTCCTGCCAACCAGTGACCAGCAGCCTCCTCACCGGGCAGGGCCTAGCAACCCAGCTGGACCAGGGACAAGCCACACCTACCAGACTGCCCACAGTAGTCAGCCCACCATAACAGAAGGACCTATGCAGCCCACATGGGGGCACCCCTAGAGCACATAGGTCTGGTGACCAGAGGGGAGTGCACTGCTGGGACATATAGGACGTCTCCTACAAAAGGCCACTTTTCCAAACTTGGGAAACATAACCAAAGACATAACCTATGTCTCTCACCAGAGACACAGAAATAAAAACAGCACATTAAAGGGCTTCCCTGGTGGCGCAGTGGTTGAGAGTCCGCCTGCTGATGCAGGGGACATGGGTTCGTGCCCCGGTCCAGGAAGATCCCACACGCTGCGGAGCGGCTGGGCCCGTGAGCCATGGCCGCTGAGCCTGCGCATCCGGAGCCTGTGCTCCGCAACGGGAGAGGCCATAATGGTGAGAGGCCCACGTACCGCAAAAAAAACAAACAAACAGCAAATTAGGAAAAATGAGGCAACAGAGGAACATGTTCCAAACGAAGGAACATGATAAAACCCAGAAGAACTAAGTGAAATGGAGATAGGCAATCTACCTCATAAAGAGTTCAAGGTAATGATCATAAAGAATTCAGAAGAAGAATGGATGAACACAGTAAGAAGATGAACAAAGAGTTAGAAGATACAAAGAAGAACAAAATAGAGCTGAAGAATACAATAATTGAAATTAAAAATACACTAAAAGGAATCAACAGTAGATTCGAAGATACAGAAGAATGGATCAGTAGAAATCACTGAAGCTGAACAGAGAAAACAAAAAGAAAAGAGGACAGTTTAAGAGTCCTCTGGGACAGCATGAAGCATACTTACATTTGCATTATAGGGATCCCAGAAGGAGAAGAAAGACAGAAAGGGGCAGAGAACATATTTGAAGACATAAGAGCTGAAAACTTCCATAACCTGGGAAAGGAAAGACATCCAGGTCCAGGAAGTACAGAGAGTCCCAAACAGGATCAACCCAAAGAGGACCACAAGACACACTGTAATCAAAATGGCGAAAATGAAAGATAAAGAGACCATCAAAAGCAGCAAGGGAAAAACAACAAGTTATGTACAAAGGATAAGTCTATCAGCTGAATTTTCAGCAGAAATTTCAGCGTGGCATGATATATTTAAAGTGATGAAAGAAAAAAAACCTACAACCAAGAATACTTTATTCAGCAAGGTTTTCATTCAGATTTGATAGAGAGGGCAAAAGTTTTACAGACAAGCAAAAGCTAAAAGAGTTCACCACCAAACCTGCTTTACGAACAATGTTAAAGGGACTTCTCTAAGCAAAAATGGCCAAAACTAGAAACATGAAAATTACAGAAGGAAAAAGCTTATTGGTAAAGGGAAATATACAGTAAAGGTAGTAAATCAACCACGTACAAAGCTAACAGGAAGATTAAAAGACAAAAGTAGTAAAATCATCTATATCCACAATAAGTATTTAATGGATACACAAAACAAAGAGGTATAAAATATGATGTCAAAACCAGTAAATTGTAGGAGAGGGGAGTGTAAATTCAGGGTCATTAAAATGCATTTGAAATTAAGAGATCAGCAACTTAAAATGATCACATATACATATAAGTTGCTATATATAAATCTCATGGTAGCCACAAACCAAAAATCTGTAACAGATATATGCACAGAAAAGAAAAAGGAATCCCAACATCAAATATAAAAGATAGTCATCAAATCACAAGGGAAGAGAACAAAAGAAGAAAGGAAACAAAAAAAGAACTACAAAAACAACTCCAAAACAATTAACAATGGCACTAAGTACATACCTATCAATAATTACTTTAAATGTAAATGTACTAAATGCTCCAATAAAAAGACACAGGGTAGCTGAATGGATACAAAAACAAGACCCATATATATATGCTGCCTACAAGAGACTCACTTCACATCTAAAGACAGACATAGACTGAAAGTGAGGGGGTGGAAAAAGGTACTCCAAGCAAATGGAAATCAAAAGAGAGCCAGCGTAGCAATACTTACAGCAGCCAAAATAGCCTTTCAAACAAAGACTGTAATAAGAGATAAAGAATCAATCCGAGAAAATATAACGATTGTAAATATATATGCACCCAACACAGGAGCACCTAAATACATAATGCAAATTATTAACCAACATAAAGAGAGAGATTGACAGTAACACAATAATAGTAGGGGACTTTAACACCCCACTTACATCAATGGACAGATCATCCAGACAGAAAATCAATATGAAAACACTGCCTTAGAGATATAGACCAAATGGAATATATATGAAACATTCCATCCAAAAGCAGCAGAATACACATTCTTTTCAAGTGCACATGAAACATTCTCCAGGATAGATCACATGCTAGGCCACATTTAAGAAAACTTAAATCATATCAAGAATCTTTTTCCAACCACAGTGCTTTTTCCAACCACAAATCAACTACAAGAAAAAATTGCAAAAACACAAACATGTGGAGGCTAAACAATATACTACTAAACAACCACTGAAGAAATCAAAGAAAAAATTTTAAAATACCTGGAGACAAATGAAAATGAAAATACAACAGTCCAAAATCTATGGGATGCAGCAAAAGTAGTTCTGAGAGGGAAGTTTATAGTTATACAAGCCTACTTCAGGAAACAAGAAAAAACTCAAATAAGCAACTGAACCTTACACATAATGGAACTAGAAAAAGAACAACAAACAAAACCCAACGTTAGTAGAACGAAAGAAATCATAAAGATCAGAGCAGAAATAAATGAAATAGAGACTTAAAAAAACAATAGAAATGATCAATGAAACTAAGAACTGGTTCTTTGATAAGATAAATAAAATGGATAAACCTTTAGCTAGACTCAGGAAAAAAAGAAAGAGGGCTCAAATCAATAAACTCAGTAATGAAAAAGGAGAAGTTACAACCAACACCACAGAAATGCAAAGGATAAGATTACTACAAACAACTATATGTCAATAAAATGGACAACCCAGAAGAAATGAACAAATTTCTAGAAATGTACAATCTCCCAAGACTCAACCAGGAAGAAATAGAAAACATGAACAGACCAATTACCAGTAATTAAATTGAATAGGTAATTTTTAAAAATCCCAACAAACAGAAGTCCAGGACTAGATGGCTTCACAGGTGAATTCTACCAAATATTTAGAGAAGAGTTAAAACCAAGTCTTCTCAAACTATTCAAAAAAACTGCAGTGGAGGGAACACTTCAAACTCATTCTACAAGGCCAGCATCCTTCTGATACCAAAACCAGACAAAAATATCACACAAAAAGAAAATTACAGGCAATATCACTCATGAACATAAATGCAAAAAATCCTCAACAAAATATCAGTAAACCAAATTCAACAACACACTGATAGGATCATATCCCATGATCAAGTGGGATTTAGCCCAGGGATGCAAGGATGGTTCAATACCCACAAATCAATCAATGTGATACACCACATTAACAAGCTGAAGAATAAAAATCATATGATCATCCCAATAGATACAGAAAAAGCTTTGGACAAAATTCAACATCCGTTTATGATAAACACTCTCCACAAAGTGGGTATAGAGGGAACATACCTCAACATGATAAAGGCCATATATAAGCCCACAGCTAACATCATACTCAATGATGAAAAGCTGACAGCATTTCCTCTAAGATCAGGAGCAAGACGAGAATGCCCACTCTTGCCACTTTTATTCAACATAGTATTGGAAGTCCTAGCCACATGATTAGACAAGAAAAAGAAATAAAATGAATCTAAATTGGAAAGTAAGAAGTACAACTGTCACTGTTTGCAGATGACATGATACTATACATAGAAAATCCTAAAGACACCAGCAAAAAACTACTAGAGCTTATCAATGAATTTGGTAAAGTTGCAGGATACAAAATTAATATACAGAAATCTGTTACATTGCTATACACTAACAATGAATGACCAGAAAAGGAAATTAAGAAAAGAATCCCGGGACTTCTCTGGTGGCGCAGAGGTTAAGAATCCGCCTGCCAATGCAGGGGACACAGGTTCGATCCCTGATCCAGGAAGATCCCACATGCCGCAGGGCAACTAAGCCCATGCACCACAACTACTGAGCCTGCACTCTAGAGCCCATGAGTCACAACTACTGAGCCCGTGCACCACAACTACTGAAGCCCATGCACCCTAGAGCCCACATGTCGCAACTACTGAGCCCACGTGCTGCAACTACCGAAGGCCATGCACCTAGAGCCCATGCTCTGCAATAAGAGAAGCCACAGCAGTGAGAAGCCTCTGCACAGCAACAAAGAGTAGCCCCTGCTTGCCGCAACTAGAGAAAGCCGGCGTGCAGCAACGAAGACCCAACACAGCCAAAAATAAATAAAGTTTTTTTAAAAATTAAAAAAAAGAATCCCATTTGCCTTTGCATTAAAAAGAATAAAATATCTAGGAATAAAATACCTAGGAATAAATCTAAGGAAGTAAAAGACCTGCACTTGGAAAATTATAAGACTCTGATGAAAGAAACTGAAGATGACACAAACAGATGGAAAGATATAACATGTTCATGGGGGGCTTCCCTGGTGGTGCAGCGGTTGAGAGTCCGCCTGCCGATGCAGGGGATACGGGTTTGTGCCCCAGTCCGGGAAGATCCCACATGCTGTGGAGCGGCTAGGCCCATGAGCCATGGCACGGCTAGGCCCGTGAGCCATGGCTGCTGAGCCTGCGCGTCTGGAGCCTGTGCTCTGCAACGGGAGAGGCCACAACAGTGAGAGGCCCACGTACCGCAAAAAAAAAAAAAAATTAAACATAACGTGTTCATGGAGTGGAAGAATTAATATCATTAAAATGACCATAGTACCCAAGGCAATCTACAGACTCAGTGCAATCCCTATCAAAATACCAATGGCATTTTTCACAGAACTAGAACAAACAATTCTAAAATTTGTATGGAAACACAAAGACCCTGAATAGCCAAAGCAATCTTGAGAAAGAACAGAGCTGGAGGTATCACAGTCCCTGACCTCAGACTATACTACAAAGCTACAGTAATCAAAAGAGTATGGTACTAGCACAAAAACAAACATATAGATCAATGGAACAGAACAGAGCCCAGAAATAAACTCACACACTTCTGGTCAATTAATCTATGACAAAGGAGGCAAGAATATACAATGAGAAAAAAACAGTCTCTTCAGTAAGTCGTACTGGGAAAACTGTACAGCTACATGTAAAAGAATGAAATTAGAACATTTTCTCATACCATATGGAAAAATAAACTCAAAATGGATTAAAGACCTAAACATAAGACCTGAAACCATAAAACTCCTAAAAGCAAACATAGGCAGAACACTCTTTGACATAAATTGTAGCACCATTTTTTTTTGGATCTGTTTCCTAAGGCAAAGGAAACAAAAGCAAAAATAAGCAAATGGGACTTAATTAAACTTAAAAGCTTTTGCTCAGCAAAGGAAACCAAAGACAACACAAAAAGACAACCTACTGAATAGGAGAAAATATTTGCAAATGACATGACCAATAATAAGTTAATATCCAAAATATATAAACAGCTCATATAACTCAATTAAAAAAAAAACCCTGATTAAAACATGGGCAAAAGACTTGAATAGACATTTTCCCAAAGAAGACAGACAGGTGAACAACAGGCACATGAAAAGACGTTCAACATCACTAATCAGAGAACTGCAAATCAAAGTCACAATGAGATATTGCCTCACACCTATCAGAAAGGCTATGATCAAAAAGACCACAGGTAACAGATGTTGGCAAGGATATGGAGAAAAGGGGACCCTTGTACACTCTTGGTGGGAATGTAAATTGGTGCAGCCACTATAGAAAACAGTATAGAACAGTATAGAGGTCCCTTGAAAAACTAAAAATAGAACTATCATGTGATCTAGCAATTCCATTCCTGGGTATATATCTGAAGAAAACGAAAACACTAATTCAAAAAGATAAATGTGGGCTTCCCTGGTAGCGCAGAGGTTGAGAGTCCGCCTGCCAATGCAGGGGACACGGGTTCGTGCCCCGGTCCGGGAAGATCCCACATGCCGCGGAGCGGCTGGGCCCGTGAGCCATGGCCGCTGAGCCTGCGCATCCGGAGCCTGTGCTCCGCAATGGGAGAGGCCACAACAGTGAGAGGCCCGCGTACTGCAAGAAAAAAAAAAAACCCAAAAGATAAATGCACCCCAGTGTTCATAGCAGCATTGTTTACAATAGCCAAGACATGGAAGCAACCTAAGTGTCCATCAACAGATGAATGGATAAAGAAGATGTGATACACACACATATACACATAATACTACTGGAATACTACTCAGCATAAAAAAGAATAAAATTTTGCCCTTTGTAACAACATGTATGGGCCTGAATAGTATTACGCTTAGTGAAATAAGTCAGAGAAAGACAAATATATGTTAGCACTCATATATGGAATCTAAAAAATAAAACAAACAAATGAATATAACAAAATAGAAAATGACTCACAGATATAGAGAACTATTGGTTACCAGAGGGGAGAGAGAAGGAGGGAGGGGCAACATAGGGGTAGGAGATTAAGAGGTACAAACTACTATATACAAAATAAACTACAAGGACATATTGTACAGCACTGGGAATACAGCCAATATTTTATAATAATTAAACTGAGTATAATCTAAAACTCTGAATCACTATGTTGTACACCTGAAACTAATATAATACTGTAAATCAACTATACCTCAATAAAAAGAAAAAAGAGGATGTTTTTCTGTATGTACACTATACCTGAATAAAAAGTTAACACACAGGAACTTCCCAGTGGTCCACTGGGTAAGACTTTGCGCTCCCAATGCAGGGGGCCCAGGTTCGATCCCTGGTCGGGGAACTAGATCCCGCAGCATGCATGCCACAACTAAGAGCCCGCATGCCACAACGAAGATCCATCCCATCCCACAAGCCGCAACTAAGACCTGGCGCAGCCAAAATAAGTATAAATAAATATTTTAAAAAGTTAACACACAGATAATGGTTTCAAATTAGATAAATGGAAAAAAAATATTATCAACAGAAATAGGAAGTTTTCAATGCATCTTTTCAAAGATCAATCCATTATGCATAATTTGAACGTATCCCAGTTAATTGCTTGGGTATTTGGGATTCTTCCAATAACATATGTGCATTCACTCAATGTGTTTATTGAGTAAGTCTTATGCCTAGTCACTTTTCAACAAATAAAGGTTGGTGGGGGGTATATCCACAGGTTATTGATGAGGTCATACTTTAAATTCTCCCAATGCCTCTAACTACAGTAAATCTTCTGTGCTATGCACTAACATGACTGAGGCTAACATAGCCCCTGGCACATTTGAGAATATGACTTTCAAAGAAATCTGGCTTTCTGGTATAGCTTTCCTAGGTGTAAGTTATAGCAAACCTCTAAGTGATGTCTTCTTGCAATTCTTTCTCCCTTTCATTTTTAAAGCTATGTTGGTAATTTCTGTGTAATGTCTCACTTTCCAGTTGTTTAACCTTTCTCTTGGCAGGAGGGAACTGGGTTTTGTTTGTTTGTTTAATAAGGAGAGTTAGAAATGCCTGCCTCAGATTTCTTGTATCGTTACATTCAGTTCATGCTAAGATCATAAGTATTCTGAATCTTAAATTAGGCACCGTCTCAGTCAGAGGTTAGTACTTACACATTTATCATTAGGTTACTATAAACTAAAGGAAGGGGAAGAAAAGCCCCTCATGGGGCTGAGGTTGGACTATGTTCTCATAGGAGTTCTAAACCATTTTTGGTAACTGTCATTTTCCAAGCATCAAAATGTGTAGAAAGTAAAGGGCCTCAAAATATGGGCATCAGTAGTGTGGCAAATTTTGAACATCACCTCATCTCAGATCTCTGTACAGAGGTACCAAGTTGCAATCACAGAAAGGCAGTTTAAAAACTACTTCATTTGAAATCTTTTCTATTAATGATAAACATTAAGAGGAATAACATAATCTTACATGTCAACAAAACATCACAGTCAGCAGAAAACGCAATTAAGTAGCCAAATAGAACATTTCTATAATGTTTGAGCATTCAATATCTTCCTTGACATTATTTTTTAGTCGGGGCACTCAAGCAGGCAGCAGCCTGTCACTTACAGCCTCTGTCATTTCCCGTTCCAATTCGTTAAACCCTAGGCTTTCCCCAGAAACACACAATCCACATGGAGATTCTTCTGCCAGTCAGAAAAGATCAATTCAAAGGATGCAGAAATTGATATGCAACTCTTGAGTGGGCATGAACGCCATAATAAACTGCTACCTACGCATGGAATTATATTTTCTAGGTTGACAGTGTATGGGCAGAAGCAGCAGGAGCATATGTTTAGATTTTATAGTCGGCGCTTATTTCCTATTGACTGGCTTCTCTTTGGCTGCCAAAAAATAGATCAAGTTCAGAAGCTAAAGCCAAGTTGTCAATTCTTTACCTTTGCCTTTCTCTCTAAAAAATACCTAAATTAGTAAGGCAGCATAGCCAATTTACACACAGAGGCTTGATTAAAAACTTCAATCATTTGCCTCTCTTTCCTTCCCTGTAATACTTAAAATTCTAGGATTTCAAATTCATAAACGCTTCTATAAACACCACTGATCCAAAAAAAAAAAAAATCACATGGCTACTGTATCATGTATGCCCCAATGAAAATAACACCCTAACGCAGAAATGAGAGGGCTCAAAATAATGTAGCTGGAGCTCTCCTCTTAACCATGAGTGAGGCACCTGGGATTGCAAAGGCAACATTTAGCTTTCAGAAGCTTGTTGCTGACAAGAGTGGAAAGAAAGGATCTTACATCTTCTTTTCTTTCCTAATTCTAAAGCGGTGAGCAAAATGTCTGCTTTTATTGGTTTGAAGTGGCCTAAACCACTGCCAAAAAATGTGCAAAGGAAATTATATATACACATTCTCCTCCTAAAATGCCACCTCCTTTGTGAAGCTGTCTTGATTCCCCATTCACAATGCATACCTTCCTTCTCTACACTCTATCATAATTTATACCTCCATTAATATTTGCAAATTATTTTCTGTGTGAGTAATGTGTTTACAGGTCTCCCTCTCTTACTAAACTGTAAACTTCCACAGCTCAGGGACCCAGTCATTATCTCTCTGGTCCCCACAAGGCCAAGCAGAGTGCTTTATAAATGGTAGGTGCAAAATAAATGTTTGATGAATGAATAAATACGGTGGTGTCAGCTTTATGATGACTAGAAGTTTTGATGTTAAGAGTAGTTGCTCCCCAAACCTCAATCTCTTTTCTCTGTATTTGGTATCATGATTATGTGCACTGAAGACAGAGAAAGATTTAGAGATGTCTTCCTGAGAATACATTTTATATTTGATATGTCTATTTTAATAACCCTCGAGTAAACCATCTTTTGGAAAAGATTTCCAGGGTTAGACGGAATTCAATGGGGGCAAGTTTCAATGAGTCAGACAAAAGCTGTCTCTACTTCCTGTGATGCAGTGTGCTGTCACACACCTCAGAAAAAAAGTGCAAAATTGTAAAAGCCGAGAGCATGACTCCACAGGACTCTATTAACCAGGAAAGAAGGAACCCTGAATGGTCTTTAGTTCTCAAAAAGCAAGGGTCTAACTAGAAACTAATGAGTGACAACTGTTTCAGGTACACAGCGTAAAAAGGAAACACACGTGTCTAAAGAGAGAAAGGTCAACTTTAGGCAATGAAAAGTCATCTCAAAAAAGATCCTCCCCCCACCCCCACCCCCCGCATTTTCATCTGTTTCACATGTTATTTTACTACTGGATACAGGATTTGGCAAAACTAACAACTGGTTATTTGGAAATTTCTAAACAATGATCACTTTCTCCTACAATGTACATTTTTCCATTCCAAAACAAACAAGATACTTGGTTTTGACAGGGACAATTTCCAATCGCTTAGCACTGAAACGCATAAAAGAAAATGGAAAATTGTTTGAATACCATATAGCACTTTTGAGTTTATTAGGCCATTATCCCCAGGGCTGGATTTAATCAAAAGATGAAGAATACAAACTCAAAAGCTTTTAGTTGACAAGAAGTAAGTCTTGGAACTTCCCTGGTGGCGCAGTGGTTAAGAATCAGCCTGCCAAAGCAGGGGACACAGGTTCGAGCCCTGGTCCGGGAAGATCCCACAGGCCACGGAGCAACTCAGCCTGTGCGCCACAACTACTGAAGCCCGCACACCTAGAGCCCATGCTCCACAAATGAAGCCACCTCTTCCTTACGGTGTGCAGGCTTCTCTGTAAGAGAAGCCACTGCAATGAGAAGCCTGCACACCGCAACGAAGAGTAGCCCCCGCTCACCACAACTAGAGAAAGCCCATGCTCAGCAACAAAGACCCAAAGCAGCCAAAAAAAAAAAAAAAAAAAAAAGTCTTGGGCTTGGGATTTTTGTGTTTGAGCTGTAAGTCAGGTTCACAGAAAAGTAATCAGAAACTAGACTGGCTGGAGATAAGAAAGAGCCTTGAAATGAGAGGTGTGATACCATGGGTTCTACCTGTGACTTGGCCTCTCAACAAGCCTGGGGACCTTGAACAAATTACCTAAACTCTTAACTGTGAAGTTCTTTGATAATTTCTAAAGCCCCTTTTAGCATGATCAATTTTTAATTGTCTAATATTTTTCCTTAAGTCATCAATTAGTTCATTCAACAATATGAATACCTTCAATGAACATAGTAAAGGACAGTTTCTGCCCTCAAAGAGTGGATAAGTCAGTGGGAAAAGTGAAGGCTTCACCCGCAGTTCCTAGGAGCTCATTCATCCATTTTAGTTCTAAACAAAGGTCACAGAGGAGCCCAGAAGGGAATGTGGATGGAAAGGAGTAGGAGAAACCCCACAGAAACTCTTGGGAGGAAGAGAGGGTAATTTATTGTCTCAGTCCACCAAGTTTATTGATTACTGTGCTGGGCACTGGGGATCCTGGGGTGACCTGAAGAGATCAGGCCTCTAATGAAGCTTACTTGCATTCTAGATGGTGAAGAAAGAAAAACAGGTTAACAAATAAATGAAATCCAGATTGTGATTAGTTCTAGGAAGAAAACAGAGTGATAATGAGAGAGAATAACTGTGTGTGTGTGTGTGTGTGCATGCGGTGTGGTAGGGGGGTGGACTTCAACATAGAGAAGGCCCTTTGGAGATGGTAGTGGTTAGCTGACAGGGACCTCAAGTGAGCACAGCCAGCACACAGGGGCTAGTAGTTCAGCTAGAGGGAAGCAGGAAAATGCCGAGGCTGGAAAGGGCTGGAGCAGACAGATCATCTGCATGGTTGTTTTAAAGAGCAGTTACTTCTGGAAAGTACAGAATTAAAGCAGTACAGATGACCCTTGAACAACACCGGTTTGAATTACGCGGGTCCACCTACACGTGGATTGTTTTCAATAAATACTACAGTAATGCTACACAATCCACAGCTGGTTTAAATCTTGGATGCCGAACCTCAGATAAGGAGGGCCGGCTACAAATTTACAGGCAGATTTTTGACTGTGCAGACTGCCAGCACCCCCAACCCCCGAGTTGTTCAAGGGTCAGCTGTAGTTCTTGACTAAGGGCCATTTTGTCCCCCAGGGGGCATTTGACAACGTCTGGAGACATTTTGGGTTGTCAAATGATTTGAGGTGGGGAGGGTACTACTACTGAGATTGAGAAAACCTGCACTAAAGGAATTTACTGCCCGAAGTTTGGTTTTAGTCATTAGGTTTTTACAAACTTTAATCTTTTTTTTGTTTTCCTTTACTGTGGAAACAAAGTAAAAACAGGTTTCAGGTGACCCAGTGCTTCATCCACTCTCTCAGGAAACCCCACTGCAGAGGTTCCAGGGGCTCCACAAACCGCTGAGAAGCCCCACAAGATACTAGATGTGTAGCTGAACCCGTTGGAAAGGGACCTGCGGAGACCCACACCCAACTGCTCACTGGGGTTACCTCTGCGCAGGGGACCAGGCTAGGAGGCAGTGTAAGAGGAGCACATATTCGTGTTTTATTTCCATAATTACCAGTGAATATTAAAAATAATGCAAAGTGGGGGTCCATACAGGGAAGAAGTGGAGAGATGCCCTCCCGCACGCGAAACCTCTGTCCTCTGGGCCTCTACCGCCCTTCTGCGTTGACCCGGTCCCTCCAGGCTCTAGCCTCCCCTCCCACAGCCCACACCCCCACCCCCGGCGGGCCCTTGGCCCGCATTAACCCCACGGCCCCGCAGGCTCTAACCCAGGCCCCTCTGGGCCCGCGAAGTCCTCCCCGCCCTCCCTCACCTCGGCGGGCAGGCGTCTCCTCTGGGAGGCTGGCAGCAGGCTGTCCTCGACGTAAGGGTTGCCCAGGCGGAGCAGCCCCCAGCCGAAGGCCCCGTCGGGGTCCGTGTGCGGCGCCTCGAGCTCGGTGCGGGTCCCTCAGGCCCGGGAGCGCCCGGCGAACCCTCGGAAGGGCGGGAAACGCCGGAGGAGAGGCTTGGAGCCGGAGGCCTGACGGCAGGTGGGCAGGGAACCACCTCCTCACGGGCGCCAGGCGGCCAGGCGTGGAGGGCGGGGCTTGCTGGGGGCGCGTTAGCCGTCGTTCGCCTCTTTTCGCATATTCATGAGACCGAGCGAGGCGGGCCGCTCACGCGAGCAGAAGTAATGAATTATTCATGAAGCGTCTCGCCCCGCCCAGGAAGGTCTCGTTGATTATTCATAAGCCAGAGGGAGCGTTTGAGCCGGAAAAGGCCGTTGAGTCCCTCTCACTGGGAGGCGTCGACCCTCTGAGGTGAGGGCTGTCCAGATGCGAGGCATACGGAGAAAAACGGCGCTTGAGCGTCGTTAGAGTTTTTGGGGTTTTTTTCCTCTTAGGTTATTTTTTTCCCTTTACGTTTCTTTTTCCTCGAGGCTTTAAGTTTGATTTGAAAGTATTTCTGTGAGGCCCGAAGTATTCTGAGGAGTAGCGGGAAGGCCGGGTCTGAGGGGTCTAGGTAGCATTCCCCACCTCCCTCCCCAAAGCTTGATGATGAAAAATTTCACATTTACTGGGGGTGGGGGAAGTGGGGTGCGGGGGTGGAGAGAATTGTACTGGGAACACTCACATTCCCACTATCAAGGTAGCTTTTAAATTGAAATGGTGGAATGGTGGTAGAAAAGAAGGAATCAGTCCAGGTGAGGACGCAGCAGCGGGCAGTCGGCAGCCAAGCTCTTATTCCGGCCGACACCTGCGTGTTGCAACCAGTCGGATCGGGAGCTTCGTGGGGGAGGGCTGTCTATCTTCTAGGTCAGGTTTTCTCCAGCCACTGAGGTGTTCTGTGAGAATCAATGGCTGGCGCACACCAAGAGGTGTGAGTCCCCACGGGATGACCTCAGCTCCTCTTTCGCCTTATCCAGGATTTGCTGTTTAATCTCATGGACTTTAGTTCCCCAAACAGTGAAGGGGAGAGAGTGTCTTGAAACTCAAGATTAACCAATCACCGAAATGTGTTCAATTGTGCAGAGCACTGGACTCGGTGTGCAGTACATCATGTTACTTGGCTGATGAAAATGAAGAAAAAGTACAGTTCTTGCCCGTAAAGGAGTTTTAATCTGATTAGGATAATAATCTAATTTCTCCCTCATTGGGCCATAAATCTCTTGAGGTAGGAACAGTATTTTACATCTTTGTAAAAGCCTACACGAAGACTAGCACGTGGTAGTCGCCCAGTAAATGTTGAATAGAATGAATAATTGAAGTAGCCTGAAGAAGATATTAAAAAACCAAAAGAGCATGAATAAATACCCAGTTAATATAGTGGAAACCATTTACTCTGAGTGAGCACAGAGTAGGGGAATTAACAGGACCAAATGGGATTTGTTAAAATGGAGAATAATAATTTATGGGAGCAAACTCTGTGAAACCTCTGAGTCACAGGGTGACCTTTAGCAAACCACGTTCCCTTACTGGACTTCACTTTCCTCTTCTTTGTACTGATAGTTTTATATTGTACATTTAAATCTATGATCCATTTTGAATTAATATTTGTATATGGTGTCAGATTTAGGTTGAAGGTTTTCAGGGTTTTTTGGTCTATGGATGTCCTGTTGTTCCAGCACTGTTTGTTAAAAAGACTATCCTTCCTCCACTGAATTGACTTTTCTTTAAAATGAAAGGATTGGATTAGTTTTAGAGGATGTCTCCTCCCCCTTCCAACTCTGATTTAAGCCCATTTATGTTGACAGGTACTTCCTTTGAGTAAAGCTATCTCCTTCATACCATACACATGTATGGAAGGTCATCTGGCTGCATTTTAGAATCTAGCTGTTGGACATTATACATTTGATAGACAAGGGATTTTCTTGTTTTAAAAAAATGGTTTTGGAAGATTGGGAAAGATGGGTGAAAAGTATTAGGAAATCAACTATTATTGTCTTTGGGCAAATGTAATGAAACTTTTTTGTGTGTGTCACTCAGAATGCCACCTACACCCCCCCAAAAAAAAAGTGGCTTAGGCCTTCAGAAACTAAACAACAGCTGGTTAATTTTTATCTGAATCTTGGATTCACACATAAAAGGGTAAAAGGGTAATTGTGCCACCATTTTAAATAGGGCAATTGTGATGCAGGTCAAGAAGTAAGCCCAGAGTGAGTCTTATCTGAGAAAACACAGAAATTTTGTTTTTCTCAAGAAGATCATAATCCTTGTCACAGAGTAGACATATCAAGCATAAGAGTGAATGTATTGATGCCCTGTGAAGTTTCAGATGTTTGTGGATCCAATATACAAGCAAATATATAAGTCAAAGACATTTGGAAGTTAAAGTTCTGTTCTTAAAACCCATAGTTATGAAATATCTCTTAAGTTTTAGATAATGAGTCAGAACAAGGTGATAAAAAATTATCAGAGTAATTCTCTGAGAGTACATGATCTGTAGAGTCATACCTCCTGGGGCTGTCAGCTTGTGAGCTTTCAAAATTAAGCAGAGTTTGTACTTGAATAGGAGACCTCCACAAAACACCTGCTCAAAGGGAAAAAGACAGTAGCAACAGAATAGTTAGAGGTTGAAAGGAGCCTGGCTATTTAAAATAATTATTTAGATTTTTTTGCCTTCCTGAAGCCAGTTTATCTCTGGACACCAAAAAGAGACCCTACCATGTTTAGAAATAAGCAAGCAAGCCCAACAACTAAGAAGGTGCTGGTAATGCAGTATTTTAGATGGAATGAAAGCAAGGGGAATTTCATTACGCAGAGTCATTGTAGAAAAACCCCTAAATTGTGAGTCAAATTTTCTTGATTTTTATTCTCAGTTCTGACTGACCTTGAGTAAGTCAATTGACTTCTCTGGACCTTGATTTTCTCATCTAGAAAATTAGATGTTTGGACTAGATGACATTTAAAGTTCCTTCTACTTCTAAAATTCTGTAATTCTATTCTAGACCCTTACTTTTTCCTTGTTCATGTGGTACTTCTCTATTGATTCAGCAGATATTTTTTGAGCACCTACCTACTTTATTCCACTACTGTCATGGTGCTAAGGATTCAAGAATGAGCTAAACTAGACACAAAAGTTTATATATGATTCCATTTATATTAAATGTCTGGAATAAGCAAATCCATAGAGATGAAAAGTAGATTAATGGTTGCAAGGAGTCAGGTGAGGGGAAAATGAGGTGTGATTGCTAGTGGGTATGGAGTTTCTTTTAACGTAATGAAAATCTTCTGAAATTAGATGGTAGTGATGGCTGCAAAACTTCATGAATATACTAAAACCTACTGAACTGTACCTTAAAAAAAAAACTTTAAAAATATAGAATGAACTAGGCAGATACAACTTTGCCCTCATATTATCTCACAGCAGGGTGGGGTGGATACATAAATGCAATGATATGGAATATATTACAATGGGCACATAACCCAGACTTGGTGGTGAACCAGGGAATAATTCCTCGAGAAACTTGTACTAAGCCATGTCTAGAAGATGAGTAGGAATTGGAAAGGGAGGAGGATGTTTCAGGCAGAAGGAACATTACAAAAGCCTGAAAGCTAGAGAGAATATAGGTTAATTAAAGTAGATAAGAATAGCTGATGCATAAAAGTGTAAGGGAAAATGGTTAGAGATGTAGCTAAAGAGGCATGAGCCAGATCTTGAGGCTATGGTAAGGAGTTTGGATTTCATCCTGAGGACAGTGGGGAGCCACTGAAGTATTTCAGTTGAGGAAGTTACATAGTCAAGTTTGTACTCTAAAAAGAATACTCTGGCTGCAATACAAAGAACAGACTGGAGAAGGGTAAGACCAGTGACAGGCAGACTGGTGGTTGAAGAAATCCAGTCAAAAGATGAGGCTGATCTGATCTGAAGCATAGATGACAACAATGTGTATAAAGTGAGGAGTGGACACTTGAGAAAGGAGAATGGATGTGGGAATGAGGGAGGGAACAGGGTTGAGTCATAGTTTTTAGGCTTGAGCATCTAGGTATTTGATGTTGTCATTCACTTAGCTAAGGTACAGACATAGGTTTCGGGCAAAAGAATTCACATTTGGGTATGCTGGGAACATCAAATTGGAACTGGCTCATAGAGGTATAGATCTGCAACTCCCCAGTGAAACCTAGGTTGGGGGAATACATCTAAGAGTCGTTAGAATAGAAATATAATTGAAACAACAAGAAAGTATTTGTTCATCCAGGGAGTGTGTTTAGAAGTTAAAAAAAGAAAAAAAATCTCCTAGGACAGAGCCCTTGAAGAACACCAAAAGCTAAGAAAGGGTCAGGTTACACTCAGAAATGAAGGTTATAATCTGAAGTCAACAAAAGATACCTTGGAATCATTAAGGACCAAAGGACTATTAGGTGGTTTCAGTCTCATGTAAAATCTTGTAAAAGAGTGTCCCCTAGTGCTGCTCTGAAGAAATAATTTGAGAGAAATTATTACCTGTTTATAATCTCTATCACCACCTTGTGGCAGTGTCCTTAAATAATTCTGCCCTCCTTTATTTGCAAAATCTTCCAGAATCTTGCATTAATTTGTACACAAAAACAAGTCACGGGCTATCCTGAGTGATCCAGAATGGAATTTCTTTAAGTGGGTTATCTACAGATATTTTGGTCAGAACTCCATAAAACCTTGACAAGAAACTACAATATAAATTAAGTACTTTGAAAAGAAAAAGGGAAATTTACTTCTTTTTTATGTTAGTGAAGCAACAGAATTGAAAACTATGTATTTTAAATATTAATACTTTTTATTGTGGAAAAATGTACATTACATAAAATTCATCATCTCAGCCATTCTTAAGTGTATAATTCAGTGGCACTAAGTGCATTCACAGTGTTGTACAACCATCACCACTACCCATTTCTAAAAATTTTTCATCATCCTGAACAGAAACTCTGTACTCATTGAACTCCCCATTCTTTCTACCCTCCAGCCCCTGGTGACTTCTATTCTATTCTCTGTTGCTATGAATTTGACTACTTTAGGTATCTCTACCTCATATAAGTGGAATCGTGCAATATGTGTCCTTTTGTGTCTGGTTTATTTCACTTAACATAATGTTTTCAAGTTTATCCATGTTGCAACATGTATCAGAATTTCATTCCTTTCTAAGGCTGAATAATATTCCATTGTATATACCACATTTTAAAAATCCATTCAACTGTTGTTGGACACTTGGGTTGTTTCCACCTTTTGGCTATTGTAAATAATATTGCTGTGAACATTGCTGTGTAATCTGTTTGAATCCCTCCTTTCAATTCTTTTGAGTTTAGACCTAGAAGTGGAATTGCTGGGTAATATGGTAAATCTGTTGAACTTTTTGAAGAACTGCCATACTGTTTTCCACAGCAGCTGCACCATTTTACATTCCTACCAGCAGTGTACAAGGATTCTGATTTTTCACATCTTCACCTCCACTTGTTATTTTCCACTTTTTTGAATAGCCATCCTAATAAGTATGAAGTGTAAACTTTAACTTTTGAGTTTACTTTGAAAATCAGTTACACATGAAGTTAATTCAAGAAGTATTTTTGAGCCCCTGTTATATAGAGAGCACTGTTACACTCTGAGGGAATAACAAGGATGAGTAAAATATACTGTTGAATCTTTAGGGGATTTACAATTTATTTTTCCCCTCCAAATGTATTTGGGAACAAGTAAGTCAACTTAAATTTTTATCGGGTGGTTGGAAAAACTAATCCAGAGATCTTACTTTATAGAAAATTGGTAGTGGAGATAAAAATGTTTATTAAACTAATTTTCAAAAGAATACAATCAAATGCTAATTATATAGTTCTTCGGAAAATTCACAATAAGGATTACGTTAGGCAAGGTCTCTAATTTTTTTTTTTTTTTTACAGGTTAGACTTGTTAAAAGAATCCTTGATAGATTGCTATAATGGCCACTGCTCAGCTCTCTCATTCTATCAGAATTCACAAGGCACCTAAGGTATTTATTAAGAATTAAAAGAAAATCAATGACTATTTAGTGAGTTAGTTCAGAATCATGACTTTAATCTTTGGTGTTTTTTTAAACAGCAGTTTTGTCAGTTAATCGGCACATAATATTCTGGCAGAGTATGTCTACATTTTAACTGGCTAATGCACTGAGGATGTTCAGGAAATTAGAATAGATTTCTACAAAGTAACTTATTGGGTGCTTGTTTCATGTTTATATATTTAGACTTTGTAGAGCAAAAGAAATCAGAAACAAAAAAAGATGTTTAAAGAGAATGGCTCTTTGTTAGACATTCACTTCCTGACACAATTAGGACACTTCTAATGCACGCTATGATGTAATTATAATAACTGGAGGAGAGAGCACTTAGAGAAACTAGGATCCTGGGGCCCTGGGGAAGCATGCCAGGGCCAGGCAACCTTGCTGGGTTCACCTGGGCAAATTTATCTTGTCCCATGACATTCATTAATGAACATTCATTGATTCATTGAGAGCTTAATATTATATAATATATATGTAATGCTGTGTTATTCTCTGAGAGAATTAAAAAAAAAGAATCTTCACATTCTAGAAGTTTATAATCTGGTTAGGGAAATAAGATTTACAGGAGGTAAGTCAATATACAAAGCAGTATATGCATTAAATATATGTGAAAAGAGTAAAGCAATACAAATTATAGGAATTCAGAGATTTTATATAGACTGGAATGGTTTGTATATTCCTCACGAAGGAGATAGGACTTAAGGTGGACCTTAATTAATGAAAAGGATTAGGAGAGAGGAGAGAGAAGAGAATTCCATGAGGAAAAACTAGCATATGCCTTGGCTCAGAGTAAGAAATGAGCATGGCATGTTTCAGAGAATAACAAAGAATCCATCCTTACTGTAGTGGAGTGTCATCATGTTGGACAGAAGTAGGAAATAAAATTGAATAGGAACTTTGGGGACAAATTAATGTGGATCTTAAAAGCCAGGCTAAGGAATTTATGCTTTATTCTGTAATCAATGGAAAGTCAGTGGTTTCACCAGGACAGTGAGTAAAATAATGTTTTAGAAATATTAAGCTGTAGCAGAGGCAGGGAAGATTGAAGTTGAAAGAGAATTAGGGCAGAGAGAAAGCAGTCATCTTTCTGGCTCAAATTCAATATACTCACCAAGCCAACTTCTGATCTCATTGCATTTCCACTTAGGAAACCCTTCCTGGGGTGAAAATGCTGAGCTGGGTATATGAATTGCAATCAGCTTGGCAGTTATTTTTCTCACTGTAAATTAACAAATTGACCTTTTGATATAAACAGATCTTTGTAGTTTGGACTGCATGAGCTACTCCTCCCAGTAAATTTTAAGTGACTGTATGATTTTGCTATTTAATACTTAAAACAGCAATAATAATAACTATAGAAGCTAACATTTATTCAGCACTTACCATGTGCTGGGCACTGTGCCAAGGGCTTTATATTATTATTTCACTTAAACCTTGAAATAAGGGGAAAACTGAAGCTCAGAGAAGTAAAGTAATTTGGCGTAGGTCATGTAGCTTGACAGCTGAGCTGTCAAACATTACTTATATCATTAGCACAATTTCCTTTTAAAATAATTTATAATAGTGTTTTCTATTATCAAGCCACAGTATTTTCATGTATTAGACATTTATAAAAACGTGAATGATAACCCTTAAAGTATTAGATCAACTGAGCTGAGAAAAAAATCCCTGGAGTATAGAAAAGTAACAATTCTAGAGGCCTCTTCCAATCATTGATCTTCATTATTACAAATGGCCTTTTAGATTCTATATTTAAAGTAAACATCTTTATATTTTTAGGTTATTTAATTTTACAAGTGGTTATTACTCAAGTATTGCCTCTAAATTTTGGCATGTTTTCAATAAGTTATTATACATGTATACCATGCCAGCTATTACCCAATTACCCCAAAAGAACCTTAATTTCTCAGGATCTATGGGTACCAAAAGCAATTTTCTGTAAAATTTTACACACATACACATACACACACATGCATATTACATACCTAATTCTCCTTCAACGTTAATCTTTCCTACTTCTGCTGTAGCTTAATATTTGTAAAACAATTATTCTACTCACTCTCCTAATCAAACCTGCTGCTTTTCCACTCGTTACAGAATAAAGCATAAATTCCTTAGCCTGACTTTTTTTTTTTTTTTTTTTTTTTTTTTTGTGGCACACGGGCCTCTCACTGCTGTGGCCTCTCCCGTTACGGAGCACAGGCTCCGGACGCGCAGGCTCAGCGGCCATGGCTCACAGGTCCAGCCACTCCGCGGCATGTGGGATCTTCCCGGACCAGGGCATGAACCCGTGTCCCCTGCATCGGCAGGCGGACTCTCAACCACTGCGCCACCAGGGAAGCCCTTAGTCTGACTTTTAAGATCCATAATAATTTGTCCCCAAAGTTCCTATCATACATGCAAGAATAATTTTATGTATCTTTTTAACAACTGAATATAATATGGTTTGACAAAATGATGAACTGATAATTCATTTTCGCTATGTAGTGTACCAAAGAGGAAGCAAGCTTACATTGCAAAATCATGTCTAGAATGTCCTGAAGACATTCTAGAACCAGATATAGATAAAGATTTTGGGGCGTTCTCTTTCATCTAAATGCATATTTGTGGGTAGTACCTGCCTCTAAGTAACAGAATTATTAAAACTTCAACAGTTGAAACTGTGCAGTATAGTAAGAAAGACCTCTGAATTTGAATGAGGTAATCAGAGATTTACCATTCTGACTTCTAATATCATAGATTAGCTTCACCTGCTTTTGTACTTTATATAAATGAAATCATACTTTAGTACTCAATTGTATCAGGTTTCTTGCACTCAGCTTTATCTGTGAGAGTCATTTATACTGCAGAACTTTTGCTTAAGCAAAGCACAAAGATGTGGAAATACATGGTAGTAGAATAGTAGATGAATAGTAGTTCCACATGGCTAGGGAGTAGGGTGCATAGGAGGGGATAAGGGAGGAGGGGCAGAAGGGAGGGGTGGGAGATGAGACAGGAAAGCTAGGCAAAGATAAGATTTTGACAGTTCTCAAACGCTACACTTGAACTCTATCCTGTATGAACACTGGGAGTGTCATGATAAGATTTGTATTCTTTAAAGTTAATAATGTTGGCAGTATGAAGGACAGATTGAATGAAAGAAACTGTTAGCAGGGAGGTCAGAGGCAACTACAGTATTAAAGGGGAGAAGTGACCATGTCCTGAGCCAAGGCAGTGGCAGTGAGAAGAGAAAGGAGAAAACAGATTTGAGAACTCTCCTAGAGAGGATTAATAGGACTTTGTGATTGGATATGGGGAATGGAGGAGAGAGAGAAGCCGAAGATGACTGTACTTCTAGCTTGGATGATTGGAGTGGATGCTGATCCATTTGTCTGAGAATGAAACTTGGGATCAGGTTTCAGTCAGGGTGATAGAGATAAACTGAGTTTGAGGATGTTATGGCAACTGAGAGAGAGGAGAGTGTAGGCAAAAGTGTTAAGCACTGCAGAGGAGCTTACATAGTACGAGGACCGAGATGAGGTCAATGATAGGATGTACTTGGTGACTTTGTAGAGAATAGTATAGAACAGAGCGGGTGGAAGAAAGATTGCAGTGGGTTCCGAGGAGTGTATGAAAGGGAAGATTATATAATCATAGTAAAACTCCCCATTTTGCTTAAATCCATGGGTCATTGTAAAATAAATTATATCAGTCTTGAATTACTTGGATAACCGTCTCTGCCTTTCTTCTTTGCCTTGCCAGTGAAGATCTAATCTGACGCAATATTCAAAGCCCAGTTTCCTTTTGATTATCTATAAAGGTATCAGATTTGAGGTCTTGAAAAATCTTTCCATTTTACTTGTGGTAATGGCATGATGGGCTGAATATATTAAAGAATACTAATCTTTTTCATTTTCCCCCCCTCCCAGGAAACAGTTTTCCCATGTCAAATAATTAATGAGCATGAGTCATTGATAATGGTGAAGAAACTTTTTGCTACTTCTATCTCATGTGTAACATATCTAAGGGGCCTGTTTCCAGAGAGCTCCTATGAAGAAGGCCATTTGGATGGTAAAGTTTAACTAAATGGTTACTTTGGCTGGTGGAGCCCTTTTCCTCTATTTGGCAGGAGTAAAACTTTACTTTCTCACAGAGTGTGCTAATTTCAAGTCATGGGTTCTTTAAGATCAATTTGCTAATTCATTTTCCATTTTAATTTCACTATGTTTAGTGGTTTTACTTATAGGAACCATTAGTTCCTGGCTAATACCAAATCACCGAATGAAGAGAAAAGAAATATGTATGGACAAGCCCAGTAATTCTAAACTGTACCTACAAAAGCAGCAGCCAGATCGAAATCTACTTGGGTGCTGTACATTTGCACTATTTTGTGTCTCAACTGAATTTTTTTCTTTGAGGTAGACTTTGGCCTTGAGGAATTTTAATTGAGAAGTTTAATTCTTTCTGTTAACATATACAAATATGTGGAAAATATGCATACCCATGCCAAACCCATTTGTTGATTAACATGGATATGTAGACAATTATTATTCTAATCAGCTCTGGTTTTTTCTTAATTTTCTGTCTTTTCTACTTTTCTTCCTTTTATTTCTTATGTCCTTAAACTCATGATCTCATTTCCTTGTATTACAAGCTGTTTCTGTCTCCTTTCCTTCTCTTGTATTAAAAAGAATGTACCTAGGACTCTTCAATTTTTCAAAAATCTTTTTGTTTAAAAAGATGGATTGTGATAACAATTCAGAAAATTTTGCTGATTTGTCATGAAAGTGGGAAAGTATCATTTGGAAAATAAATATAGAGGGCTACAAGTTTCCTTGTAAGATGTTATTTTTCAAAATCTAACTTTACTTTAAATTTCTCACATCTGTATTTAATGATATACTTAGGCCTCATTCCAATTTAATTTTCTTAAACATTTGATTCTCTACATGAGCATCAATGAAATGCATGTGTGCTATAAACACAAAAGCATTATATTTGCAACTGTGACAGCCTCATTTGTGTTATGTCCTCTTTTGGTCTATAGGATATAAATCTGTAATAGTGAAAATGTTTATATGTAGCATATAGTTGCAGTTTCTCCTCTTGTTTGGAATATAGAATTGGAAAAAGACATATTTGGAGTAATTAACTAAGCGCTTACTGTGTGCCAATCACTAACCTGTGCATGGAGGGCAATACCATTGTTTATAGCTTTATTTTTTGTGACAGTTTTAATGGAAGTTATATATCTCCCTCCCAGTGTTTGTACTTAAAGTAGCATATATCATAAAAATGCCCAGTACTCCTAAGTTGCTCTCTTTTTGGCAATCTCTAAATGTTATACCAATATGGAATAATTTTCATATCTCTCAATAGCAATAGAGGTAACATCAATTTTAGGATAGGAAAACAATCTGAAAAGGTGAAGTGATTTATACAAAGTCATACATGAATCAGTAATTGATTTTAGACTGATCTAAACCAAAACTTTTAATGTGATTTTCTTATTCTTCCTTCCTATAGTAAGGTAGTCGAATTTCAGATGGAAATTAATATTTGAGAATAATCCATGGAAACATTTTTCATCCTTTTTTTCTTTCATTGAGAGAGAGAGAAATACCAGAGAAGTGATTTGAGACTGAGGTGTACGTTTTAAATTGGTTGATGGAGATGGTCTCAGTACTACCTTATGATAACTTAGAATTCAGCAGAAGCAAAGAAGTGACACAAATTGATTTTGCAACCAAGTCAGTTGTGCTACATTGTAGAAGGGAAGACTGCTAATCTATAATAAAAATGGGAACTAAGTCAATTATCAACATAGGATTTATTTTTAAATTAGATATTTAGTGATTCAAAATGTTTTTATAAGCTATAAACTAAGTAAGTTATAAAAATAAAATCATGAAAGGAAATACCCTTATTTAGTATGGACAATTTTAGTGCAACAGACTGTTTCTATTTTTGTAGACCTCAGTTTAAAAATCCTCCGAGAAGATAAAAAATGTCCTGGGTCACTGCATATTATCAGGTGGTAAGTAATTGAAATTCCACCAAAGTTGAACAACATTATTTTTATCATAGCTGAAATTACCCATAAGACTTTATTTGGTAAGATCATTTCCTTAAAACTATTGCCTTCTTCCTTTCTTTCTTTTCATCTTCTTTTTTTTTAATTTCCTAGAAATGTGTAACAATTTTTCAATATTATTTTAAGATACTGATTTAGTTTTGTTTTTGAAGAAAATGGACTTTATATAAGAAAGAAAAAAATCAAAATTTGATTACTCATCATATGCATGTCAGTGTCCTAAACATTATGGGAGGCCAAAAGAAAAGCAAGATGTGATTCCCTACCTCAAAATTGCTTACGTATTATTTATAAAGTACTATCAACATATTAAAAGATATAGGAATTTCTAAAAAATGATTAAATGGGAAAGGTGAAATGGTTATCAATTTAATGTATTTCAAAGCAAGAAACAAATCAGTTTTGTACTTGGGATTCTTTCTGGCTTTGCATCTGGTCCAAATTGACACCAAACATTTATTTCTTGACAGGATTCGAGGTTGTTTTGATGCTTTGGAAAAGAGATACGTAAGAATGTTTTTAAATTTACACCAGGATCAAAGACTCATCCTTTATCCCTTTAAAAGAAAAATTTAGCCTTTATTTTATTGTTGTGTTTTAACAGTATACCAGTTCCTACATTTGCATTCATGAACCAGTTTCTTTTTATTTTGTGTCTTTGTTGTCCTGTTGATGTCTTGTTTACATCAATTAGAAATGAAACCCTCATTTTTCTCTTTTACATACTCATATCTTTTTGACCACAGAATTTCCTCTGAAGTCACTGGAAGAGATCCACAGGATGTGGGAAAGGGCAGACAAGAATCTGGCATTTAGCACATTGAACATGTTCAAAATAGTGGCAATTCAATTTGCAGATATGAAAGGAAAAAATGGACTTGAATAATCGGTTTTTATTCTATGTCAGTTATTTTGTTAGCTATGTTTGGCACATGTATATAACCTGTTCCCTCAAAATAGCTAGTATTGTAGCTTGAATTTTTTTTAATGCAGCTTGAATTTTAAGTGCATTAGATTTTTCTTGCTGCCCAAGACAGCTATGAAGCGTGTAAAAATTAGAGGCACTAGTCCTAGTTGAAGAGATAATATATAAATGAACTTTCCACCACTGCTTTCTCCTTTCCCCATCTCTGTCTTCTTTTTACTTCTCAATTCCTATTCCTTTAAAAAACCTTAAGGTGAGTAAGCCTTACAATGGATTATTTAGTTGCACTGATATATTTCCTTTTTCATTGAATAGTTATTACTTATGATTTATTCAACACTGACTGGGGGGTTGAGGGATACAAAAATAAAACAGATATGAGATTGTGCACACAAAGAGCTTATAGTCCATGGCAGAAGATAGATGACATGCATGCACGGCTGATGATCAGCTATTGCACACTGGCATAGCTGTACCTGTTGTTAAAATGTTGAAGTACTCTATATCCAGTGGTAAATGGTTGCTTCTCTGAGATCCCAAATGACTCCCACCATGTCCGCCCCTTCACCCCACCAGTATCTCTTCTGGGATGTCCCTAGACTGTTCCACAATCTAGCAACTAAAGGGTTGACACCTGGCCCAGGGGGGAGCTTCCAGGAACCCAGCACCAGGGCTAAGTTGGCATCTTTTCTGATTAATCAGTACCTGTGCCATGTTGGGTTGTTAAATTTTGATTTTTTCATATCAGTTTGATATTTCATTAGAAAGTGATGCATACCAAAGGCAAGATATTGATCATGTGCAAAGGAAGTATGGAAAAGGAGGGGTTATATCCAGTGAGGGACATGAGGGAAATCTTTGGGAGAAAATGACTTTGAAGGCCCTTAGTATTTAGACAGGTTGAGAGGGGAAGAAGGTCCTCACCAGTACACCGAACAGCACTCATTCATTCTCCTTTGTCCGTTCATTTAGCAACATTTCTTGAGTGTCCATCTTTGAGGGGCAGTGAAATATAGTTAAGAGCTCAAGGTTTAGAAGAAGTCAGTCTGAAGTGAATCCTAGTTCTGCCACTTAATACCTGTGTGATCTTGGCACATAACCTACCTCTTGGTAACTTAGTTTCTTTACAATAATAATAAAACGAACCTCTTAGGGTTGTTTGAGAATTAAATGAGTTAATAATCTAAAGCAGTAGTTTTCAAACATTAGCTTGCATCAGAATCACCTGGAGGGCCTGTTAAAACACACATTGCCAGGTTCCACCCCAAAATTTCTGGTGTAAGAATTTTCATTTCAGACAAATTCCAAGTGATGCTGAGACTGCTGGTCTAGGGACCATACTTTCCAAGGCATCACTCTCACCATTGCTCACCATGTTCAAGCACACAAGCATTCGAGAACATGCCAAGTGCCTTTTACCTTTGTACATATTGTTACTTTTGCCTGCAAAATTTTCTTGCCTACCCCACACCCTTTATCTGGCTAATTCCAATTTATCCTTCAGGTCCCAGCCTAAATATTTACTTCCTCGGGGAGGCCTTCCCTGACAACCACCCCCCCCCCCAGCCTAGACTGTTCATCTGTTTAATGGTCACAAGCACTCAGTGCTGCTACTTCATAGCAATTAACACAATTGTAATGATGTACCTATCTGTGTGCTTTTTTTGTTCTCTCCTGCTGGTCTGCATGTTCCCTGAGATCAGGGGCCATTTCTATTTTTGAATGAATGAATGAACTATTAGTTAAATAATTAATATAAATTAGAGTGTTACTGTGTAGTCTGAAAATCAATTGTATGCAGTAACCAAAACGGCCACACAGTGTCACTAAAGTTTTAGTCTTTTGGGTGAAATAGGTGAATAATTTGATACAAAATTATGGTCCTGAAATTTTCTCATTTGTATCCTAGTTTTTAATAGGCTTGCTTATATCTCTATCTCTGCATCTATATATTCCATTATTCTTCCAAGCAGAATCTGTTTATAGTAATGTAGTTGTAGGGAGGGCAGAGATTTTGTAGACTTATATCAGACTTAAAATTTTTTATTTTAGATTACTTTCAAAACGCAAACTGTTTTAGAGATGCTTATGGCATAATTAACTTTTAGTAATAATGAATTATTTTGTATATCTTTTGCCTCCCAAGCTAGAATGTAACTTATAGAGACTAAGGATAGTTATCTTCTTTTTTTTTTTTTTCCATCTCTCCCCTCCCCAGCAGAACCTTGGGTATGTAATAGAGACTCACTTGAATGGATGAATAATTAGTATCCATTTCTCTGACCTTCTGAATAGTATTTTTTTCCTACTCAGATCTTTTAATTTGAAAGTCATATTTTAATTAGACTTTATTGAAAATAATAATAATATAGGTGCAAGTGTATAGTAACAATAGTTTTTTTTTCTCTTGAAGCTACACATGGCAGTACTTACAGTAAGTGCACATTTAAAGACCAAGCCTCTGTCTCTGCTTCATTGTCTTTTGGCAAGTGAAATAGTAAAACGGTACTCTCCCCCATCCTCCCTGAATTTCATTGTCTGTCCTATGCATTTTGGAAGAAAAAAGAAAACTCTATCAGAAGTTTTAATAAAAAATCACAATCTACATATTTCTTTGGCATATTATAATACATGAGGAAATATATAGGCTATACTATCTGTTTCATCTATTGGCTATTAGAATTTCATTTTCTGAGTTAATTTACAGACTCAAAGCTCTTTGTTTTTGAAGTTTTACAGACTTTTTTGAAGCTTTGTATACTTCCTGGTATATAACACGGTATATGTAGTTAAGAATAGAAGGAAAATGAGAAGATACTATTTTTTTTTTTTTTGCGGTACGCGGGCCTCTCACCGCCGCGGCCTCCCCCGTTGCGTAACACAGGCTCCGGACGCGCAGGCTCAGCGGCCATGGCTCACGGGCCTAGCCGCTCCGCGGCATGTGGGATCCTCCCGGACAGGGACACGAACCCGTGTCCCCTGCATCGGCAGGTGGACTCTCAACCACTGCACCACCAGGGAAGCCTGAGAAGATACTATTGAGAGTCTTAGATATATGAGTTATTTAAAAAATTTTAAACCATAACAAATTGCTGTGACTGTAGTGCAGTCGCAGTAATCATAAATATCTGGTTATCAATTTCCTTATAATCAGGGTTCACAGAATGCTCTAAAGACTCTCTATGTTCACAAAATAAGAGCTTATTCTATCTCTAGCTTGAAATATATATCTCAAGATACATATATATATATTTCAGTACTCAATTAATATAGCACAAATTGAACTCTTCACATAGAAAATGTATTCTGTGGGGAGTAATCTAGTTTCCGAAATTAAATGCTGTTTATTTTTCCTTAAATAGCTTTACACAAATCCGAAGGAACCTGAGGTAAGAACACATAAAGAGATGGGCAGTATATTATATTTAAATATGTTTACCTGAGTTGAGGCCATAAATTATATCACTAGACTACCATATGAACAAAGTAACTTGTAGTGAGCTTTTTCAGTGTGTTTTATTATAAATGTCACCAATTCTTTATTATGAGATTTAAAAAACTACCTAAGGGTATTGGGAAAAAAACATTGAGTAGAACTGAGCGTATTCCCTAACACGTTAACAGTAAGAATCTGTATGAAAACTACCTTTTATTTTTATTTTAAATGATGCTGAATCCTTTCTATTTCTGACCTTTGTGGCATAATGCTAAACTTTTTTTTTTATGGCTAACTTAATTCTCTCCCTTCTGACATTTTCATAGATTTTTAAAGCTTTACCTCTTTACTTCTCTCTCTAAATTTCTCCCCTCTGCTTATTGAATCCTACTCATCCTCAACACCAACTTATGTTTAAAGCTTTCATGAAAGCCTCTTTGGCTGTTTTGTTCACACTAATTTCTCCTTTCTCTAAATTCCTTTCTCCAGCAGGACCTCACAATTTAACACTCTTAATTAATTCATAAAGATTACTTTATCTCCCTAACCAGATTGTGATTCCTGAGGACAAATCTTGTCTTCTTTTCGATCTCCCAGTGTGAATTCATAGTCCTGGATACGTAATAGTAACTTGTGCTACTTTGAATGACAGCTGTGGCAGTGGCACAAATGGAGGGAGAAGCCCTTCGTTCTTTCTTCTCATTCTATCCTCTATTTTCCTCCCAGCTTTCTTTCCTCTTCCCTTTCCCTTTTGCTTGCTTTCAATTTTCCTTCCCTAAACCTATGGATTTAGCCTAACTGGTAACCTTCACAACTAAGTTAAGTGTTTTTTAGTCTTTAATATCCTTTCTTCTTTGGCAAGATTATAAACAGCTGTTTGAGCAAGGCAAAAGAAAACTGGTGCATGAGGTGGGTAACAATTCCTCAATGCCCAAGCTAAACCTATTTTTATCTTTGTCTCTAGTTTCAATTTTTTTGTTTTCAGTAGGTTTGAGGGGAGGTTTCCCAAAGTAAGATCTCTTGATAAATTGTTAATAAATTGGTCATTTCCTTAGTGCAATAAATTATTATGTTTTCTTATGCATGTAAAACTCATCTGAAACTAATGGTTTTGAGGTAGTGAAATGCTGAGGAAATTGGGCTATCTACAGAAAAATATTACAGAGTGGGAAGAAAACTGTTAAATGAGTTTTGATGCAGGCAATATACATAATAATAAAGTTAGAAAGCAAAAGCTTATTATATAAGTTCTGAGCTATCATTTATGACCCAGAAAAAAATATTTTGAACTCTTACATATTATTTCCTATAGCAGTGATCCCTAACCTCTGTGTTCACGGCACACTCTTGATTACTAGAAAATTTGGTGGCATGTTTAAGGGTATTAAAAGACTTAAAAGGACACCAAATGTGTCAGCAATAATTATGGTATAACTATGGCACAGCAATGTTCATAGTGCCTGAAAGTATCCATGGGGTTACACTGTTTTATGGTTGCTCTTTAGCACCAAGTCACTGATAGAACTATTTACCTCTTTGATCTTTTTCTTCTATGTACTCGCAAAACAGCATTCTCACATAAAGTCTTTCTTTGGCATTTATCTGATATGGTGCCATGTTTCTTGACTCATACTGGTAGAAGTATATATTGTCCCCTAAGCAAAACTGCACAAACAGTAACAACATTAATATTTACCTGAAGCAAAAATGCATTTTACACATGGACTAAAATTTGCAGCACTCTTGTGAAGAGTCTGTCATGGTACACCAGTTGAGAACCTCTGTCTTAAATAAGTTTGCTTATCCAGTCCAGAGACCAACAGAGTTTTGGGCATTGCACAAAGCTGTGGTGCTTCTGCACTTGAGGCTTTGTTCTGGTTGCTCCATCTTAAGAAAGAGATGAACTGACGAAAGTAACTAAAGTAGTGAAGAGGGCTAGTGTGTCTTTTCTGCAGGTACACACTACAGAATGGGTGGAGGGTATTAATAAGATGTGTAAGCCAAAATGTAAATATGTTAAGGAAATTTTTACACAGTTTAATGCATGATAGACCCATAAAGAATTGCTATATTTGAATATTGTGAGGATTCAAATCCTACTATTTCACCATCTGTTTTTCTTTTTGCCTGTTAGAGGTGGTCAACACCGCTTTTAATAGACTGCTTCAGGAACTGAACTATAGATGGTCCCTGCTTCTAGCCACAATATACTTTTAGATACTTTGTTTTTAAAAAAATCCTGTAGGATGAAATCCTAATTGAATGTGAACTCTATCCTGGCTGAATATTTATTCATTCAGCAAGTATTAATTGGGTTCCCCTTATGTGCCTGAAACACAGGAGTTAATGGGTAGACAAGGTCCCTGCTGTCTGGAAGCTTACGTTCTTATGAGGGAGGATAAACAATAAACAAGTAAACAAAACTTAGCAAAACAGTTTCAGATAGATCGTAATGCTATGAAGAAAATAAAAGTTGGTATGCTGGAGAGTGCTAAGGTGGGAATGGAGGAAGAAAGATTGGAGGGCAGTCCCTGGAAAGCCTCCCTGAGGGGCCACTGTTTGAGCTGAAACTGAAGAAGAGTCACCCCATGCAGGCCTGTGAGAGGTAATAGCATGTGACTGCAGAACAACACAGTAGTTAACATTGCAGGCGCTGGAGTCAAATCCCAGCTCTACTACTTACTAGCTTCATCTATAATGATGTAATACCTACTCTGAGTGTGGCTATGTAAGAATGAATAGATGTAGAGCATTTAGGGAAGTGCCCAGATATCATGATTATTATCATCAACTGGAGACAACATTTTCCAGAGTACAGTTGTGTAAAGGCCCAAAGGCAGGAAGGCATCTTGTGTGTTCATGGACAAAGAGGGTGCCCTGAGCCTGAAGCTGAGTGAGTGGGAGGGAAAGAGGCAGGAGATAAGGTCAGAGAGGTAGGCAGGGGGACAGATGAGTAAGGCCCATGGACCAAGGTAAATTCTGGATTTTATTCTAAGGGCAATGGGAAACCATTAACAAAGGAGTGACATGGTCTGATTTGCATTTTCAAAACTTTTTTGGCTGTAGAACAGAGAATGAATTTGGAGGAGGAGGAGTAGTTCGGAAGCAAGCAGATCAGATGGAAAGAGATGGTGTTGGCTTGGATAGGGTGAAGAGAATGAAGGTGAAGAGAACCAGATGGACTTGGGATGTGCTTTGGAGATAGACCTGAAAAGTCTTGCCGATGGATTGGAGTGTGGAGGGAGAATGAAAAGCTGTGTATGTTGCTGTTGCTTTGGACCATGTGGATGCATTCAGTATGATTAATAGAAACCATTGGTGAGCAGTTTAAAGACTCATACTTATTAGGCAACACATTAATCTGAAAAGCAGGAGAATGTTTTATGAGGTGTTAAGAAGAGACTAGTGCCTGCTGTAAATATACCTTCCTTGATCAATCAGACTCGGATGGAAGTTATTAAGGATTATCATCTTCTATAAAACAATTACAAACATAACTCTTTTATTAGTAGTTGCACTAGGGACCAAATAATAAAATGTTAATAAAATTATCAGCCACTAAAGGATCTACTCTCGATAGATTTTTAAAAAATAAAAGATAGCTCAGAGTATCAAAAAGCTAGAGCTGGTTGAGAAACATGGGCGGTCAGGAAGAACAGGCATTGTTTACTTGACAGGGCAACTATACCGCATCAATGCATCAACGCATCAACGGAAGAGAGGATATTGTGTATCTAGCCTGTCTGGAGTGAACCTGTTGCTGTAGGCACCTCTATTCTCACATATCTCTCGTATTGTACTCACAAAGCAACATTCTGAACTTGGTTTGATTTCTCAAGTAGACTGTCTTGCTAGAAAAAATCTTTTTCTCTTAAAAATAACTCCATTACAAGTCAGTCTTTTTAGAGTATAAGCACCATGAGCCAGTTTCCCTAGGACCTGCTCACCTATAATTCATGGGATACCAAATCTCAGAATACACAAAAGTAACAAGAACATTGTGATTTTTTCTGATCAGTCTAACATTCCATTCCCACATTGTCAAGGAACAAACACTGAAATAGATGAATGAAGGGTATTTTTTGTGTTCAGACTTAAATTCATACCCTTGCCTGTCTTTAGCACCTTCTCCAGCTCTGTGTACAGACTGCTGTTGACCCTTGAACAACACAAGGGTTAGGGGTGGTGACCCCCAAGCAGTGGAAAATCCATGTATAATTTATGGTAGGTCCTCCATATACACGGTTCCTCTGTATCCTTGGTTCATCATTCTCAGATTCAACAACCATGAATCATGTACAACTGTAGTATTTACTATTGGAAAAAAATCTGCGTGTAAGTGGGCCTGCATGGTTCAAACCCATGTTGTTCAACAGTCAACTGTACATGTATCTGGGTCAACTGTTAGCTTCAACTATTAGGCAATCACGTTATTTTAAATGGAGTATATCTCTCATGAGGAAATCTGTCCTTTATTTCTAGCTTATTTATATCTGTTTATATTTGTCCATATTTACAGCTAGCAGACAGCAGTGGTGTCTAGTTTTTAGTGCAGCATCAAAAAAACAAAAATAAAAAAACACCTGATACCATAGACCCTGGTTCCTTTCTGATTTTTTCTAGCTTTCCTGTTGCCATTCTAGTCTTCCCTGAATTACTACAGAATTCTCTCTCTCTCTCTCTCTCTTTTTTTTTAATATCTTTATTGGAGTATAATTGCTTTACAATGGTGTGTTAGTTTCTGCTTTATAACAAAGTGAATCAGCTATACATATACATTTATCCCCATATCTCTTCCCTCTTGCGTTCTCTCTCTCTCTTTTTTTTTCAGGAGTCTCTGAATTGTTCTCATGGTTCCCACTTCTCTGCACTCTTAAAATAGCCAAGGTGATCTTAAAAACTGCAGATCACTCCCATGCTTAAAACCCTTCAATGGACTTCTGGTTTACTTGGAATAAAGTCCAAACCCCTTAGTTAACAAGGCCCCACAACTTTCTCTACAACCTCATCTCCTACACTCTCCCCCTTGCTCACTCATCGTCAGCCATTTGGCCTCCTCTGTGATCCTAGAAGAGGCTTCCTTTCCTACTGTAGAGCCTTTGCATTGATGTTTCTTCTGCTGGGGTGCCCTGCTCTCCCCTAGCTCTGCACATGGCTGACCTCTCTCATCAATGAGGCTCAGCTCAAACATCACCTCTTTAGTGAGGCCTTCCTTGGCCCTTCCAAACCAAATCACCACCTCTCCCTTCTGTACTCTGTCACAGCATCTGCTTCATATTGTTCACAGCTCTTATTACTACCTGAAATTATTTTATTTGTTTACTTGTTTATTGACCATTTCTCCCACCAGTCTGTGTTTTCTAGAAAAACAGGGACCTTTTCTGTCATGTTCACCATAGTGACTCCACTGCCTGACACAAAGTAGACATTCAATAAATATCCTTATCATGAATGAATGGTTTCTTAACTAGTTCCACTGTTATTTACCTAAGCTGGGTCAGACACTTGACTCTGCTTTAGCTTCTCCAGCTTTAAGATGGTAACAAGAGATTATGCCATCTAACTCATTTTCAGCATGGAGGAGAAAAAGTGTTATCTTTATATCTGGAAATATTACTCCTGAATAATGTAATGCTATAAAACAAGTATGTAGGAGGTATAGTAGGTATACAATGAAAGTGTTCCTTACCTATTATCAGATAAGATTCTGGATTTTTAAAAAATAATTTCTTTCTCTATTCCCTTTGCTATTTCTAGAAAGTGACTGAGATATACCAGTTCAAATTCAAATACACAAAAGAAGGAGCCACTATGGATTTTGACAGGTAGAATCTAATTGTTTAATGAACATGAGAAATATGTAGGATTGAGGTAAACATAAGCTTCTTGAGGCCAGAGATAGGTCTTATACTTCCTTTGTAACTTCCCCAACAATCCCACAAAAACCACTATTATGAAAAGGGACTGTAAAAATTGTTTAAATTTCTGAAATCCATAGATGAAGCCAGTAGGAAAAGAGGCTTCCTTTGCTTCTTTCCTTCTTCTCCTATAGGTGATATTAGTAGGGTCTAAAGGCAATTTAGTGGTTAAGAGTTCTAATTCCTAAGGCAGAAAGATCTAGCTTGGAACCCCAGCTCTGACTATTACTGGTCATTTAACTTTGGACAGAATAATAAACCTCCCTAAATATTAGTATTCTTATCTGCAGAGTGGAATTAATAATATCTACTTCATATGGTTGCTGTGATTATTAAATTATAACGCATATACAAAGCTTTACCCATGCCTGGCACATAATAAACACACAGTAAATTGTACCTAGTGGTGGGGATGGTGGTGGTCTTTGGAGGCAATGGTGGTTGGTGGGTGGCACAGCAGTAGAAATTATATTAATGAGGCTGTCTATGTGGTGTTGATTGAAGAACTCCATGAGGCTCTATCTAGCCACTAATTCAAAGTTTCTCAATTGCTATGCCAAGATATTAACCCTTTCTACCCTCAATATAGCCAGATCAGGACTGGGGTAGATGAAACCCCTGCACTATTTACCTATAGACACAAATATTCTCATCTGTTTACCCCAGTATGTCATACAAATATAATTATCTATGTGTCCCTGTATGGAAAAGACTGGAAAGCACAGCATTTTCCTATCAAGTCTGAAATTCCAAGTTTTAGATATACTAATGGGTTAAATAGCAAGGACAAGGACATTTACTTCAGAAGGTCCTTAGTAAAGATGGAGATGTTTTGTTGAGGAGCAACATTTATTCCCCTCCCAGTAGCTTTTGGATTCAGATAGAGCTAAGTATTGCTGATGAGACGGAACAGAAGTGGGGAGGGTGGATGATGGAGAAAAACCTTGGGTGGTAGAAAGCTGCACCTCAGGGGGATGAGTTTCTCTGAAAGGAGTAACACTGAAGAGAAATGTGGCCTAATTCTCAATTTTCCATACTATTAGCTCTGTCTCATCATTTATTATTACAAGTTTAATGATTTCTCTCCAAGATTCACACCCTTAATTATCTTCTCATTTGTAAAATATACGGACAGCGTTAGGATGTGTAGTGGAAGTAAGTTCTAGGAACAAGAATTAAGGTACTAACCATCATTAGCTAACATCTGTATAACACTTTACAGATTGTTCAGCACTTTTCACACATATTCTCTCACATAAAACAGCTGCCTTTTACTCTCTGTACAACTGACAAGCAGATTAATCTCTTTTGTTACGAAGGCACATATGTCTAGAGGTGAACAGTAAAACATAAGTGGCCGAATCTGGGACTTCCCTGGTGGTCCAGTGGTTAAGACTCCGTGCTCCCAATGCAGGGGGACCGGGTTCGATCCCTGGTCAGGGAACTAGATCCCACATGCCGCAACTAAAAGTTCTCTCACACTGCAACGAAGATCCCGCGTGCTGCAACTAAGGCCCGGCAGAGCCAAATAAATAAATAAATATTTTTAAAAAGAAAAAAGAAGAAATGGTCAAATCTTTTACTAAAGGGAAGAGAAGGTAATGCATACGTGACCAAAGGTGGGCATTTGTTCAAGTGATTGTTCACACAAAATTACCTTATCACCTCTTCTATAGTAAAGAAAATTTTCCTTTTAAAAGAGTACAAGGGAGTCTTGAAAATGATTTTACATGAGTATGATTTTATGAATATGGTGTATACTGAAGGATCCCATGTGCTACATGGCAATAGCCCCTCCCTCTCATTACCTATTTCAAATTTGGTTAAATCCTGGTAGACAAAACTTTAAGTTTTTCAAAACTGAAAAAGGAGCAAATGTGATTCCTTAATGTTTGTTTTATGAATTCACACTATCTCTAGTAGTTCAATTACTAAGGATTATTTTTCAGTATTGAGAAAGGCATTGTAAAAATATATTGCAGTCATAGTCCTTGGAAACTACTCAAATGTGAGACTAATTGGGGAAAAAATTTTGGAGAGAAATAAAAAATGTTTAGAGTTGGAAGGTAATTTAGTCCAACTTGTCCATTCATTCATTAATACAACAAATGTTTATTGAGTACTTAATATAGTTGGGCACTAAACTTAGTACAGTGGAGATGAAAAATATAGCCATTCATAGTCTAGAGGGGACATACAGTTACAAACAGGGGTGAGGTATAGGGATTACCAGGGAAGACTTCCCTGAAGAGATGACACATGAGATGGGTATTAAAGGATAAATTCGGTAGAGTCAGGAAAAGAAGTGGGAAAAGCACAGTACAAGCAAAGTGAACAGCACATACAAATGCACAGGAGTAAGAAGGAACTGGGTAGTAGTTGCAGATGAAGGTGGAGGTGAGTGTGTGGTTGGTTGTGAAAGGCATTGTACACACACTGTTCTCAAATTTGATTGAAAGGTGATGGATATAATAGAAGAAACTTAAGCAAGAGAATGACATGAGTGGATTTTCCTATTAGGATATTATTTTGGTAGTAGTGTGGAGAATGTTTTGCAGTGTGGGCAAGAAGAAAAGCAGGAAGAATAGTCAGTCATTGTCATAATCCATGTAAGAGTGAGAAGGGGATGCCTCTGAGAGATAACCAGATGGTACAAAGGCCCAGAGCTGATGATTGATTTAACTTGGAGAGGTATAGAAATGTGTGTAAACTTATCTCACATAGGAGCTAACTGACATAGAGTGTCTAAGTGACTTGACCGGGGTCATTCAGCCAGTTAGCAGCAGAGCCAATATTAAATGTCAAGTCCATTGTTCTCACTATTATAGTATGCAGTTATTCGTAAATCAGATTTTTAAAAAATCAGGTCACATTGAAAATGTCTTAAAGGGAACTTGCTACTTAAGAAATCCTTTGTATATACATTGCAAAAAGTACAATAACTCCTCTAATTTACATTCTAAAATAGTCTCAAGAGTGTCCTGAGTTTATATTTATCTGATCATATAGTAAAAAGTTTTGTTCTTTTAAAAATAGATTTTCAGTATTATATGTGATTGAAAAGTATGCTGTTTTTCTATGTGGTTATAGCAGTAGCACAACCTTCGAAAGTGGGACAAACAGTGAAGATGTTAAGAAAGCCAGTGTTCTACTGATGCGTAAATTGTACATGATGATGCAGAACCTTGGACCCCTTCCTAATGATGTTATACTTACTATGAAACTCCACTACTATAATGCAGGTAGGTGGAGACCTCTAGTCAAATTCCTTCTTCAGTGGTGAAGTAAATGTTTTGGATAAATAGAAGGATTTTGGCAAGCATTTGAAAGAGATGTCTGTTGTTACACATGAAAGATTATGCTGACTTGTTCTCCTGAAACTCAACAGTTTTCTTGGTTTTCTGCCCTTTTCATTTTGCAGTGACCCCACATAACTACCATCCCCCTGGTTTTAAAGAAGGGGTAAACTCACACTTCCTGCTGTTCGAGGGGAAGCCTGTAAACCTGCAAGCGGGATTGGTCTCCACTGGCTTTCATAGCATGAAATTAAAAGTCACAACTGAGGTCACCAGAGTGTCTGATTTGGAGAACAGAGTCTTTCAGGAGAGCAGCACTACAGAGATCGCCCATCAGGGTCTAGACTGTGATGAAGAGGAAGAGGAAGAGGAATGCAACAATCACGTAAGGCAAAGCTGTAGCGACCGTCCATTGCTTCAGTTAAACCCAGTTGACATTTTTCAGTTCATACACAGGTCATATCATAGTAACAGTATCCAATGGAGTGTGCTGGGTGTAAAAACTGAAACAAAACTAGCCCCTAACCTCGAGTCTTTATTCTAAAAAAGCTATTCTAAAAAAACTATCTTTGAGAAGGAAATATACTCTGTTAGATGAAGTGGTCCATGCCTAGGAGAAAAAAAAGACTTTCTAATATACTTCTTTTTATAAAAGGTACCCATGAATTTAGGAAATTTTGGATTTTCTATAACTTATAAGAGCATATTAAACATATTTTAAAATATTATAGGTGTTTATTCATACTCACTGCAAGTATAAGTAAGTTCTTGATTACTGGGGTAGAAAATTGTTATGGATAAACCTAAGTCAGAGTGCATTCATTTTCACTGCTGTAGATTATTCTACTCTTGACAGACATTCTTTCTTCCTCTGCAATTGTTCTAAACATTCATGTATACACCTCCTCGTACACATATGCAAGAGTGTCTCCAGGGAATATACCAAAGAGTTCTAGGGCTTGCACATTTTCAACTTTATTAGGTAATGAAAAACTGTTCTCTAAAATGGTTGTACCAATTTATACTCCACCAAAAGAGGAGGGAGTGCTGTACATTATTGTCAATACTTTTTTTTTTTAAGTAATACTTTAAATTTTATTTATTTATTTAGTTAGTTATTTATGGCTGCATTGGGTCTTTGTCGCTGCGCGCGGGCTTTCTCTAGTTGCAGCGAGCGGGGCTACTCTTTGCTGGTGCGCGGGCTTCTCATTGCGGTGGCTTCTCTTGTTGGGAAGCACAGGCTATAGACACGCGGGTTCAGTAGTTGTGGCTTGCGAGCTCTAGAGCGCAGGCTTAGTAGTTGTGGCGCATGGGCTTAGTTGCTCTGCGGCATGTGGGATTTTCGCGGACCAGGGCTCGAACCCATGTCCCCTGCATTGACAGGCAGATTCTTAACCACTGCGCCACCAGGGAAGTCCCCTTGTCAATACTTAATTTTACCCAAGTTTATGTTTTCTGCCTAACTCCTGGATGTAAATGGTAATGCTTCATGATTTGATTTTGATTTGCATTCCCCTGATTATTAATGAGTTTAAGCATCTTTTCATGTATATTGGCTGTTCTGGTTTTCTTATGTATAAAGTAACTGTTCAAGTCTTTCATGCATTTTTCTATTGGATTATTTATCTTTTCCTCATTGATTTAAAAATATGTTCTGAATAGTAATTATTTTTCATTATTTATGTTGCAATTTTTTTTCAGGTTTGTGGCTTGTCTCTTCACTTTCTTTAAGATGTTTTTTGCTAAAGAGAAGTTCTTAATTTTTTTTTTTGAGAAGTTCTTAATTTTAATGTAGTCAACTCTTTTCCTCTAATATGTGCTTTTGGATATTAAGAAATTCTTCCTTATCTGAGTTCATTTTTAATATTCTCCTCTATTTTGTTATAAAAAATTTAAGGTTTTTCTTTTTACATTTTTATTCCACTTGGAGTTTATTTTTATTTGTGGGGTAAGGTAAACCAGACCCCTTTTACATTTTAAAATCCAAGTATAATATACATACAGAAAAATACATATATCATAGTGATACAGCTCAATAAATATTCACAAACTGAACACCAGGGCTGGGATGAGAGTGAGGCAAACAAGGTAAGAGTGAGTACCACCTTAAATATTACTTCCTAGGTATCTTGTTTGCCTCACCCCATTCCAGCCCTAATGAATACACATGTGAAATCAGCACCCAGATCAAGAAACAAAATACTACCAGCACCTTGAGAAAACTCAGTCTTACTTTGCAGTCACTGTTCTACTCAACAGGAGTATCTCTATCCTGGCTTCTATTAGCATAGATTAGTTTCTCTTGTTTTTTATTTTATAGATGTGGAATCATGGAGTATGAAACATTTTTTCACTGCTTTGAACATTCCAAACATGTTTTTTAGTGAAATGTATACACATTTCTGGAGGGAATAGATTTACTAGGAGTAGAATTGCTGGGTCACAGGATATGAGTACATTTAGCTTCAATAGATACTACAAAACAATTTCCAAAGTGCTTGTGCCAATTTACACTTCCATCAGCAAGTTTTGGTTGCTCCACATCCTCATCAACTGTTGGCATTTTCCATCTTTTTAATTTTAGCCATTCTGGTGGGTGTGTAGTGGTAGGTCATTGTGGTTTTAATTTGTAGTTTCCTGATGACTAATGAAGATGAGCACATTTTCACATGTTTATTGGCCATGTTGGATGTCCTCTTTCGTGAAATGTCTTTTCAAGTCATTTGTCATTTTTCTATTGGGTTCTATTGGGTTTGTCTTTCATTCTTATGGATTTGTAGGAGTTCTGAATATATATTCCACATATAAGTCCTTTGTCAGATACATGTATTGTGAATATCTCTTCAACTTTCTAACTTGCCTTTTTACTCTCTTAACGGTGTATTGTGATGAACAGAATATTAATTTTAATATAGTTCAACTTATCAATCTTTTCGGCTATCTTCGGCAGTTTTTATTTAAAAATTTTTATCCACTCTAAAGTTTACAGAGATGTACTCTATGTTTTTCTCTAACAAGGAGAAATAGCTGCAGAAACAGAAGTGATTTTTTAAATTATAAGATACCTCCATGAATAACATCATACCAAAAATATAAATAACTGACCTTTCTCTCCCCTATCTTCAAGTATTTATATATTTTGGTATGACGTTATTCATGGAGGTCTCATAATTTTAAAAATTGCTTCTGCTTCTGTAGTTATTTCCCTGTTTTTATATCTGGTATTTATTTGTGCCCCATTCATTTTTCTTGGTTAGATTGGCCCCAAATCAGTATTTTTTATTACTCTTTTCAAAGTCATCTTTTTTTTTTTTTTTTTGCGGTACGCGGGCCTCTCACTGTTGTGGCCTCTCCCGCTGTGGAGCACAGGCTCCGGACGCGCAGGCCCAGCGGCCATGGCTCACGGGCCCAGCCACTCCGCGGCACGTGGGATCCTCCCGTACCGGGGCAAGAACCCGTGTCCCCTGCATCGGCAGGCGGACTCTCAACCACTGCGCCACCAGGGAAGCCCTCAAAGTCATCTTTTAGTTGTGCTGATCTCTTCTGTTGCTTTGTTTTTCTATTTTGCTCATGTTTTGTTTTTATCTTTGCCTTCTTCTATTTCTCTGGTTTGGTTTTGTCTCCCTTATTCCAAACTGATCTCTCCATCAATATATAAACATATATATTCTACGAGTACCTCGAATTCAGTATCAAATGGAATTTCAACTTCTTACCAAACATGCTCTTCTTCCTCCCAGGTTCCTTATTTTTGTATTTCATTAAAACTTTACCAAGCAGCCTGACCAGGAATGTGTCCAACTCCTATTTTCTTCTCACTTTTCACAGTCTTTTGGTTGCCATTTCTGTCTGTTTTGTATCTGAAATACTTCTCCAGTCTGGCCCTATTGCCATTGTACTGATTCAGGCTGTCATCATTGCTTTCTTGGTGAAGGACAGCTGAGCCTCCTAACTGAGTCTCCCTGATGTCAGCATTGCCCCTCTAATTTGTCTTCCAGAGTGCCAGAGAGTGAGGGTACTAAAACTATGATGATCATTTTCAAATATTTCAAGTTGATTTATTTTGTGTAATTTCAAAGGTCAGAATGAGAGCCAGAAAATGAAAATTACATTGGCTGGGTGAGGTGTGCAGAGGTTGATTTTGGCTCAAGAGAAGGAAGAACTTTCTCTTAAAAAATTTTTAAAGCAATATCATAATGATATTAAAGTAATTTAAAAAGCAGTGCAAATCTTCCAGCTGTCCTACCATCCCATCCCATCACTACTCTTTTCTTTCCTTTTTTTTTTTTTTTTTTGGCCACACCACGGCATGGGGGGTCTTAGTTCCCCAACCAGGGATCAAATTTGTGCCCCCTGCAGTGGAAGCACAGAGTCTTAATCGCTGGACTGCCAGGGAAATCCCTGTTTTCATTTTTATATTTTCCATCCCATCTAGTCTTTTTCCACAGATATACATATTTATACATGATTTTAATCATGGTATAAATATAAATTTGTTTTATTGATAATTTTATACTTAATATTAATTTTATAGCTATGTCCTACCTTACTCTTCATATTTTTAATTTTAATGAACTTTTTTTTCCATTTAGGTATTATACCATTTTCCTACATTAAATATTTAAGTTAATTCCTGATTTTACTACTATAAATGGTGTTGTAATAAATACCTTTGTATGTATGGCAGAATTTTCCCTTATTTTCTAAGGGTATAGTATCAGCAGTGAAATTTACAGAGCCTGAAAATTTGTATAGCTCTCAAATGAGTATTATCATTTTCCAGAAGCTTCCAGCTTCTCTACCTCCTCAGGATGGATTTTCTAAAAAAGGCAACTACTTGATAAAACTGACTGTCTTGAGAACGGTGAATGCTTTTCGACAGCTGTGTTCAAGTACAGGTATATACTATGTTCAAGATAGAGTACAGATGATTGTCTCTAGGGTGTTGCAAGAGAAAATCATGATTTAGGGGGAAGGTTGAACTAGACTGACCTCTGAGGTCCCTTCCATGCTAAGATTCCCTGGGTTATATTTTGAATTCCTATTAGGAGAATAATGCCCTACTAAGCACTGTGAGGAAAATTAAGACATATAAAATATAGTTTCTACCTTTGAGAACTCTAGCTGAAGAGACAATATCTACATGATATAAAGAAAAATAATACTGGAGAGTATATGAATGATAGAAATAATATTAACTAACAATACTGAGCATGATACTCAGGGCTTCACATGTATTATCACTTTAAATCTTCCCAGCTATTTTATGAGGTAGATTCTATTATTATCCTGATTTTACAAAGGAGAAAACTGAAACTTAGAGAAATTTGCCCAAGGCTACAGATACAGTGAATAAGTAGCAGTGCCAGAATTCAAATCAAGGCAGTTGGACTCCAAAGCCTGTGCTCTTAGGATACAGAAATAAAGGTAAACTGGCACTGTGTGGGAAGGTTTCATTGAGTTGATTTTATGGATACATCAGTTTGATTGGCAGAGATTAGGGCAGAGGACGTTCCAGGCAAGTTGGAAAGTACAGTGTGGTAGCATCAGAACTTCTGTCTCTATGATTTGGAATTCCAATTCTGAACCTTCCACATCTTTTCCTGTATCCTACCTGGCTTTGCTGAAATCTCTACTTTTCATAAACTTTAACTCAAAGATTTTTAAAAGCTTTTTTAAATCATAAAATTTTTCTATTAAAATATGAAGTTTACAAAATCTTGATCAAAACAGCTTATACTGCTTTTTCACCAGTGATCCATAGTAAAGAAGTAATTTAACATAATCATCTTGTGAGGTTATTGTAAGATTGAAAAAAATATTTTAATACAATTTTCTTTTTCAGGTTCTTTCTTTTTTTTTTTTTTTAACATATATCACTTTTTTTTTTTTGTAGGAGTTTTTATTAATTGTTTGTTTTTGCTGTGTTGTGTCTTCATTTCTGTGCGTGGGCCTTCTCTAGTTGTGGCAAGCGGGGGCCACTCTTCATCGCGGTGTGCGGGCCTCTCACTATCGCGTTCTCTCTTGTTGCGGAGCACAGGCTCCAGACGTGCAAGCTCAGTAGTTGTGGCGCACGGGCTTAGTTGCTCCGCGGCATGTGGGATCCTCCCAGACCAGGGCTCGAACCTGTGTCCCCTGCATTAGCAGGCAGATTCTCAACCACTGCGCCACCAGGGAAGCCCTCAGGTTATTTCTTATCTCAGTCACAGAAAGACAAATATAAAAGATTTCTACCAGTAGTTGAAATTATTCAATATTTGTACTCTTCATTTTCTGGTGTGATCCTTAAGATCTGAAGAACAATGTAAAACTGAGATCATAGTTTGGCAATGGATTCAGAAATGATTAAAGGAGATAAACTTGAAATTTAAAATTTCTTAGATGATAAGAACTCTTTTTTTTTTTTTCTTTTTTTCTTTTTTGCGGTACGCAGGCCTCTCACTGTTGTGGCCTCTCCTGTTGCGGAGTACAGGCTCCGGACGTGCAGGCTCAGCGGCCATGGCTTATGGGCCCAGCCGCTCCGCGGCATGTGGGATCCTCCCGGACCAGGGCACGAACCCGTGTCCCCTGCATCGGCAGGCGTACTCTCAACCACTGTGCCACCAGGGAAGCCCAAGAACTCTTTTTTTTTTTTTTTTTTTCAAAATTTATTTATTTATTTATTATTTTTGGCTGTGTTGGGTCTTCGTTTCTGTGCGAGGGCTTTCTCTAGTTGTGGTGAGCGGGGGCCACTCTTCATCGCGGTGCACGGGCCTCTCACTATCGCGGCCTCTCCTGTTGTGGAGCAAAGGCTCCAGACGCGCAGGCTCAGCAGTTGTGGCTCACGGGCCTAGTTGCTCCGCGGCACGTGGGATCTTCCCAGACCAGGGTCAGAACCCGTGTCCCCTGCATTGGCAGGCAAGTTCTCAACAACTGTGCCACCAGGGAAGTCCCCAAGAACTCTTAAAACCTAACTCCACTTGGAAAATAGGACACAGAAACCAAGTAAAGAGACCAAGGAATCCCAGGACGAAACAGGGTTATGTAGAACTGTCTGAAAAACCCTGTCCCAAATGTGTCCTTATTTTATCTACCTCTGAGACATCTTCAGGACAGGTCTTACTTCCTTGTAGGGGTGGTTTAAGCTTAAGGCCTTAGGTAGTAAGGACACACAAACACAGTGGCACCTCACAGTACTCTGTGAAGTTGGACCTGTTTTCTCTGTTTCAGTCAGCTGGACGGATAGCAATAGACATATACACTAGAGAGAGGCTCTTGGACAGGTTTCTTTTTTTTTTTTTTGCGGTACGCGGGCCTCTCACTGTTGTGGCCTCTCCCGTTGCGGAGCACAGGCTCCGGACGCGCAGGCTCAGCGGCCTTGGCTCACGGGCCCAGCCGCTCCGCGACATGTGGGATCCTCCCGGACCGGGGCACGAACCCGTGTCCCCTGCATCAGCAGGCGAACTCTCAACCACTGCGCCACCAGGAAAGCCCTGGATAGGCTTCTTTAAAGAATTCACCTATGTGGTGACAATAACCACATGTTCTGGAATTGGTTGTAGAATCTTATTTAAATTTTATGCTAAGTTTAAATGCTGAGGGAAAAGTACTTCTTTCTAACAGAGGTACTTAACCCAGGCTCCTTAAAGGACTAGTAATTACTGATACATCCAGACAGCTATAAAAAGATGGAGAGCTAATGTTGCACATGTCTATTGTAGAGACTGATGGTCCTAGTTTATTAAGACATTACAGCTCTTTGGGAATTCGTATTTTTATCAATTTTTAAGTGGGGATCCATAGGCTATACTTTTCTAATTTTCTGAGCTTTTTATGAGTTTTTGTACCTTCAGAAAGGGTTGCTTTTTCTTTTTGATGAAGTCCACAAAATAATACATATAACAATATATGCCTTTTTTTCCCTGTGTGAAGGCCATTTTTTTCCCTGTGTGAAGGCCATTTCTTACCTTTTGTGCTAACACATTTGATTAAAGTGTAAATGATTTGTTTTTGAGAAATTAGAAGGTAAAGTACATTGGTGCCAAAGTAAATGGTACCATTTAAGTGTGGACTAGAAAGATATTTTCTGTAATTCCTTAGAATTGCTTTGTATTCTAATCAGTGGATTAAAACAAGAGCCTTTTCATTCAGAATCTATTTTCTCCCACTAAACTCTGAACTGAAGTTTTGCATTTTTGAGGTATAGTCTGATGATTTTCACAGTATTACATCTCTTGAAGCATATATGCCTTGTTTGATACAATGTAGTGTTGGCAAGAATATCTTAGATTCTTGGAAATAGAGTTGATTATTGAAAACGTTGGAAGAGGCACATTATCTACAGAAAATATTCAGACTTAAAAACCACACATCATTCTCTCTTTGTCATGGGGCTATAGTCCTTTTCACAAAGTTTCTTTTTGTCAAATAGGAAATTTTTTCAATTAATTTTTCTGTTCTGCATTACAGAATATAATTGTTATCCTCTGTTAACCATGAAAAGAGGAATGAAAGTTGGTTGACTTTTCCATCAGTCATATAAATCATCTCTTTTTTTAAATGAATCACTCTATAACATACCAGAGAATTATCTCCTTCTTTTGTGAGTGGGAAGAGCCACTCTGATGATCTGTGTATGTTTCATTTACATAAAGAAAAAAAGAGTACATTGATATATATATATTACAACAGAAGAAAAGCATAGTGAGTAATCTTAGGTAATAACACTTTGGATGTTACTATTATTAAACCCTAGCATTAAAAGAAGTAAGTTTTGTTTTTTTAAAAAAGGAGTAAGACTGAAAATGTTCTTTCTGGTTTAAAAAAATACCTGTAATAATCTGAAATAATACAATGTTATCATTATACTAAAACCAGTGTAATATTAGGCTCTATTTAGAGTTTTTTAAAAAATAAAGACTTTATTGAGATTTAGTCAATTACATATTGGAAAAAATATAATGATAATGTTACTTAATTATATAGAACTATATACAGTTGGCCAATTTTTCTAATACTTGTTATATGTGCTGCTAGTTTTCCATCTGAAGTTACATTGCCTGTTGGTAAACAGATGAGATTATGGTTTGTAACAAACCCAGGCATTGTAAGGAGAGTAATTCTTTTGGTATTTATATTAGGATCTCAAAATTGAGATTTAAGACTTCAGAAGATCAGTCCTTCAGACAGTGATAAAGAGGAGCTAGAAACTGAAGTATATATATATCCTCGATGGAGCCACCACCTCAAATTTGCTTCTTCCTGCATGATGGAGGGCTCCTCCTGCTTTGATAACCAAATTCAGAACAAACAGAAACCTTATAGCTAATGGCACTGGTCTGACATTAAAACAAGTCTACACTTAGCTCATTGTGAAGGAAGTTTAAAATAATATTCTAAAATACTCTAATCAACCATAAGGTATCAACATTTATTCAGTCAGCAAATTTATACTGAAGCCTATCATGCTTGACTCACTGTACAAAGATAAACACGTCAAATCCCTGATTCAGAATCGCTCAGGAGAAATGGAACAAGTAGCTGTTATATAAATAATAATAATAATCAGCATTTATTAAGTGCCTACAAAGGGCTTTATATACACATGGCTTCAATTGATCCCAACAACTTTGCATAACATTTTATAGCTGAAGGAACAGAAGTTCATAGACATTAAGTAGCATATCCAAGGTTGCCCAACTAGAAAGCATCAGAGTCAGTATCAGAGAACCTAGGTCTCTCTGGCTCCAAAGCTCATCCTCAGTCCATTAAACCTTACATTCATTCATGTAGGAGAGAATGTTAAAAATCCCACAAGAGAGCAAAAATCCTATAGAATGATTAAATTCCACTTTTATTCATGAAGGAATAATGTAACAGACTTGTTCTCCTGTTATAAAAAATTAGGAAACTGGGTAAAATATATGAAGCAACTGTTTTCAGACATTAGATAACAGGAAAGGCAAAACTGTGATCCCTGAGAGAAGAAAAACAAGGTAAGCCTTAAAACTGCACCTTCCATCAGGGGGTTCTTTCTGGACCACCGGTGTGGGAAGGGGGAACCCAAGCAGAGCATGGCATCTTGCTGGGCTGAAGAAATAGACTGGAGTTTGAGGAAGCTGAAGCACCTGGGGACAGAGTATCAGAAGGGGGGGATCTACAGAGAGAAAGAGCTCCAGAAATCATCACTGGCATCCCTTGAGTCTTTTGTTGAATATTCAGCTTCTCAAGTATGGGTTGAAATTCTACAAGGTTGGACACAGAAAACTATTGGGGGAACTGTAAAAGAGTCTAAGAACTCTCACAAGACTGACAGACATTCACCTAACAATCAGTTATGTGGAGAGACCTTGTTGAACACCTGGAACATTCAATAGAGACTCCAGAAGGGTTACACCTTAGCATGAAGGCTAAACCAATCCTTTAGTGAAGGCCTCCAAACTGAATTCTAACAGCTTAAAAACAAGCCTTGAAAGGATCAAGCTTATTTGCCTACCAAAATAGCATTCAACACTTTTTAGAGGAAAACAAAGTCCAAACACTCAACTATGTAAAATTCTTATTGTCCAGAATCCGATAACAATTCATTCACATGTAAAGCAGCAGAAAAACTGACCTATAACCAAGGAAAATTAGTCAATAGAAGGAGACCCAGAAATGCCAGCAATGATAAAATTAGCAGATAAGGACTTTAAAACAACTATTATACCAAGTGCAATAATAACCTATGTTTACACAAAAACATGTATACAAATGTTTATAGTGACATTATTTGTAATCTCCCCAAACTGGAAACAACCAAGATGTTCTTTAATGGGAGAATGGATAAATTTAAAATAAAAAAGAACAAACTACTGGTACCTGCAACATCATGGATCAGTTGCAAATACATCATGCTAAGTGAAAGAAGCCAGCATCAAAAGACTACATACTGTATGATTCTATTTATACAACATTTTTTTCTTGAACAGCTTTATTGAGATATAATTCATATACCATACAAATTGCCCACTTAAAGTATACAATTCAATGGTTTTTAGTATGTTCAAAGAGTTGTGTAACTATCATCACAGTCAATATTAGAACATTTTCATCACCCCAGAAAGGAACCCCATACCCTTTAACTAACACCTCCCTATTTCCTCTTTCCATCTCTCCCCCAAGTCTTAAGCAACCATTAATCTATTTTCTGTCTCTATAGATTTTCTTATTCTGAATATTTCATATAAGTGAAGTCACACAATATATTGTGTTTTGTGACTGGCTTCTTTCACTTAGCATTATGTTTTCAAGTTTCACCCATGTGGTAGCATGTATTGGTGCTTCATTCCTTTTTATGGCTGAATAATATTCCATTTTATGGGTAGACCACATGTTTATCTATTCATCAGTGATGGACAATTAGGTTGTTTCTACCTTTTGGCTATTATGAATAATGCTACTATAAACATTCATGTGGGACTTCCCTGGCAGTCCAGTGGTTAAGACTCCGTGCTTCCACTGCAAGGGGTTCGATCCCTGGTCAGGGAACTAAGATCCTGCATCATGCCAACAACAACAACAACAACAACAAAATGAAAAAACATTCATGTACAAGTTTTTTGGAACACTTATTTTTAATTCTCTTGGGTATATACCTAGGGGTGGCATTGCTGGGTCCTATTAACTCTGTTTAATCATTTGAAGAACTCCAAAACTGTCTTCTAAAGTGGCTGCACCATTTTATATTTCCCCCTGCAGTGTATGCAAGTTCTAATTTTCTTCACATCCACAAAAAGACTTATGTCACTTTTTGATTCTAGCCATCCTAGTAGGTATGAAGTAACTGGTATCTCGTTGTTATGATTTCTATATCTGTAGCAACTAGTGATATCATTGTTTATTGTCCATTTATATGTCTTTCATGGAGAAATGTTTATTCAGATATTTTGCCCATTTTTAAGTTAGGTTATTTGTAAACAACAATAAAAACTGTTGAGGTGTAAAAATTCTTTATTTCCTGGGTACAGTCTCTTAACAGATGTATGACTCGGAAATATTTTCTCCCATTCTATGAGTTGTCTTTTCATTTTTGTGATGGTGTCCTTTGAAGCACAATTGGTTTTTAATTTTGATCAAGTCCAAATTATCCATTTTTTCTCTTGTTGCTTATGCTTTGTGCGATGTGTGTATGTGATATCCAAGAATCCTTTGCCAAATCCAAGGTCATGAAGATTTACTCCTTTGTTTCCTTCTAGGAGTTTTATAGTTTTAGCTCTTACATTTAGATCTTTGATACAGTTTGAGAGTCAATTTTAGTATATGGTGTGAGGTAAGAATCTGACAGCATGCTTTTGCATGTGGATATTCCAACACCATTTGTTCAAAAGACTGTTCTTTCTCCCTGAAATGGTCCTAGTGCTCTTGTCAAAATCAGTTGACCATAGGCAGGTGGTTTTATTTTCAGGACTCTCAATTCTATTCCATTAGTCTATGTGTCTATCCTTATGCCAGTACCACACTGTCTTGATTACCATTGTTTTGTAATAAGTTTTGAATCAAGTATGAGTCCTCCTACTTCCTTCTTTTTTCTCAGGATTGTTTTGGTTATTCTGAGTTCTTTGCAATTTCATATGAATTTGAGAATCAGCTTGTCAATTTCTATAAAGAAGTCTGCTAGGATTCACATAGGGATTGCATTGAATCTCAAGATCAGTTTGGGGATTAATGACATCTTAATAATATTAAGCGTTTTGATCCATGAACATGGGATATTTATCCATTTATTTAGATTTTCTTTAATTTCTTTCAGCAATGTTAGTTGCACAAATCCGTTAGTTCTGTTTCTCTGCAGAACCCTAGATAATACACTTGCTGAACTTGTTAGTTCTAATAGTTTTTTAGTGGATTCTTTAGGATTTTCCACATACAAGATCATGTCATCTGCAAATAGATACACTTTTACTTCTTCCTTTCCAATCTGGATGCATTTTATTTCTTTTCCTTTTGTAACTGCCCTGGCTAGAACTTCCATTACAATGTTGAATAGAAGCGGTGAGAGTGGACAGCCTTGTCTTGTTCCTGATCTTAGGAGGAAAGCATCCAGTGTTTCACCACTAGGTACGTTATTGACTATGGTTTTTGGGTAGGTGTCTTCTAACATGTTGAATAAGTTTCCTTCTATTCCTAGTTTCTTCAGTGTTTTTTTTTCTAATCATGAAAGGCTGTTGGATTTTGTCAAATGCTTTTTTTCTATTAAGATGATCAAGTGATTTTGATATGATGTATTACATTAGTTGATTTTTACATATTAAACCAAGCTTGTATTTCTGGGATAAATTCCATTTGGTCATGGGAGATTATATATATATATTTTTTTCCTGAATTCAGTTTGCTAAAATTTTGTTAAGGATTTTTATGTCCACATATATAAGAGATATTAATCTATAGTTTTCTCTTCTTGTGATGTCTTTGTCTGGTTTGGTATCAGGATAACATTGGCCTCATAAAATGAGTTGGGAAGTGTTCACTCCTTTTCTATAGTTTGTGGAGAGTTTGCATTAGTTTTTCTTTGAATTAAAATAAGCTAGCTGGGCCTGGGTTTTTCTTTCTGGGTAGTTTTAAACTTATTATTAATTCAGTCTCTTCACTTGTTATAGATCTATTTAGATTTTCTATTGATATTTCTTCTTGAGTCAGTTTTAGTAGTTTGTGTCTTTCTAGGAATTTATTATTTCAGCTATGTTATCTCTATTGACATATAACTGGTTGTAGTACTCCTTTATACTGCTTTCTTATATATTTGTAAAGTCAGTAGTAATGTTTGCTGTTTTATTTATTTATTTATTTATATTTATTTATTTTTGGCTGCATGTGGGCTTTCTCTAGTTGTGGTGAGCGGGGGGCTACTCTTCATTGTGGTGCACGGGCTTCTCATTGCGGTGGTGTCTCTTGTTGTGGAGCACGGGCTCTAGGCACACGGGCTTCAGTAGTTGTGGCACATGGGCTCAGTAGTTGTGGCTCACGGGCTCTAGAGCACAGGCTCAGTAGTTGTGGTGCACGGGCTTAGTTGCTTCCAGGCGTGTGGGATCTTCCTAGACCAGGGCTCAAACCCGTGTCCCCTGCATTGGCAGGCGGATTCTTAACCACTGTGCCACCAGGGAAGCCCTGCTGTTTTATTTCTGATTCTAGTAATTTGAGTCTTTTCTCTTGTTTTCTTGGCTACAGGTTTGTCAATTCTGTCAGTCTTTCAAAGAACCAGCTTATGGATTCATCAGTTTTCTCTATTGTTTTTCTCTATTCTCCATTTCATAAATTTCCAATACAGTCTTTATTACCTTTCTTCTGCTTGTTTTAGATTTAGTTTGCACTTCTCCATCGTCTTAAGGAGGAAGTTTAGGTTCTTTGAGATCTTTCTTCTTTCTTAATATAGGCATTTACACCTATTAAATTCCCTCTAAGCACTGCTGTTTTAGCAGTGTTATGTTTTGTTCTGTTGTATCTTCTTTTTTATTAATCTCAAATGATTTTCTGACTTCTCTTTTGATTTCTTTTTCAACACATTGGTTATTTAGGAGTGTGTCGTTTAATTTTCATGTATTTGTGTGTTTCCTCGATTTTATTCTGTTCTTGATTTCTAACTTTATTCCACTGTAGTCAGAGAATATACTTTTAATTATTTTTATCCTTTTAAATTTATTTGAGATTTGTTTTATGAGTTAACATATGGTCTTTGCTGGGGAATTCCACATGCACTTGGGAAGAATGTATATTCTGCTGTTATTGGATATAGTGTTTTATAGATGTCTGTTAGGTCTAGTTGGTTTATACTATTTTTCAGTCCTTTTATTTCCTTATTAATCTTCTGTCTAGCTGTTCTACTCATTACTAAAATTGGGGTATTGAAGTCCCCAACTGTTATTGTTGAATTGCCTGTTTCTCCCTTCACTTCTGTCAGTTTTTGCTTCATGTAATTTTGTGTTCTATTGTTAGGTGTGTATATATGTATATATGTTTATAATTATTTTATCTTCTTGATGGATTGGCCCTTTTATCATCATAAAATGTCCCTCATTATCTCCAGTAACAATCGCTTCCTTTTGATGGGATTGTTTAATCCATTCACACTAATATTATTATTATTATTTTAAAGTCTTTATTGAATTCATTACAATATTGCTTCTGTTTTACGTCTTGGTGTTTTGGCTGTGAGGCATGCGTGATCCCAGCTCCCCGACCAGGGATCGAACCTGCACCCCCTACACTGGAAGGTGAAGCCTCAACCACTGGACTGCCAGGGAAGTCCCTAATGTTATTATTGATAAAGTAGGATTTATGACTACCATTTTACTTTTCATTTTCTATGTGTTTGGTTTTTTTGTTCCTCTAGTCTCCTTTACTGCTTTATTTTGTATTGAGTGAATATTTTTAATGAAGCATTTAAAATTAAACATTTTTTCACTAAATTTTTTGGTTTTTTAATTGGTTACTCTATCATATACATCTTAACTCATCAGAATTAGCTTCAGGTTTATGCTAATTTAATTCCAGGGAGATTTAGCAGTGTTACTCCTATATAGCTCTATTCCCTTTCCCCCTTTTCTGTGGTTATTATTGCTATTAATATTACACCTATAATGTTACACACCCAGCAATACATTGTCATAATTATTACTCTGCCATCTGTAGTCATTTTCTTAGCCCAATGCAGCTTTGTTCCTACTCAAGTCCTTTGTGCTTATATTGGCACATATATTACACTTCCTTATGTTATAGATTGAACAATACATTAAATACACATTATTGAATTTCTCCAGGAGTCTCTTCTAACAGGTCTGAGGTGATATCTCATTGTGGTTTTGATCTGCATTTCCCTGATGAGCATCTTTTCATGTGCCTGTTGGTCATCTGCATTTCCTCTTTGGAAAAATGTCTACTTCTTCTGCCCATTTTTTCATCAGGTTGTTTGGTTTTTTTGATGTTGAGTTATATAAGCTGTTTATATATGTTGGATATTAATCCCTTATCGGTCATGTCATTTGCAAATATTTTCTCCCATTCTGTAGGTTGTCTTTTCATTTTGTCAGTGGTTTCCTTTGCTGTGCAAAAGCTTTTAAGTTTAATTAGCCCTCATTTGTTTATTTTTGCTTTTATTTCCTTTACTTTTAGGAGACGGATCCAAAAAATTATTGCTGTGATTTATGTCAAAGAGTGTTCTGTCTTTGTTTTCCTCTAGGAGTTTTATAGTATCCAGTCTTACATTTAGGTCTTTAATCCATTTTGAGTTTACTTTTGTAGATGGTGTTCGAGAATGTTCTAATTTCATTCTTTTACAGGTAGCTGTCCAGTTTTCCCGGTACCACTTATTTAAGAGACTGTCTTTTCTCCATTGTATATTTTCTTGCCTCCTTTGTTGTAGTGAAATTTATTTCTTAAATAATAAGACTTGAAAGTCAAAATTAGTCCTTGATTGGTGGGCTGCAGAATGGATGTTGTATTAGCAGGCATGAAAACAACATTAATCTCATTGTACATCTCCGTCAGAGCTCTTGAGTGACCAGGTACATTGTCAATGAGCAATAATATTTTGAAAGGAATTTTTTTTTCCTGAGTAGCAGGTCTCAACAGTGTTATCAATAGATATACTGTCATCCAGGCTCTGTTATTCCATTTATAGAGCACAGGCAGAGTAGATTTAGAATAATTCTTAAGGGCCCCAGGATTTTCAGAATGGTAAGTAAACACTGGCTTCAACTTCAAGTCACCAGCAGTATTGGCCCCTAACAAGAGACACAGCCTGTCCTTTGAAGCTTTGAAGTCGGGCATTGGTGTTTCCTCTGTAGCTATGAAAGTCCTAGATGGCATCTTCTTCCAACATAAGGCTGTTTCATTTACACTGAAAATCTGTTATTTAGTGTAGCTACCTTCATTAATTATCTTAGCTAGAACTTCTGGATAACTTGCTGCAGCTTCTACGTCAGAACTTGCTGCTTTATCCACTTTCATGTTATGGAGATGGCTTCTTTCCTTAAACGTCATGAACCAACCTCTGCTAGCCTCAAACTTTTCTTCTGAGAAAAGCTTCTCTGAGCTTCTGAGAGCTTCTTCACCTCTCTAAGCCTTCTTAAAATTGAAGAGAATTAGGACCTTGCTCTGGATTAGGCTTTGGTGTAAGGCAATACTGTGGCTGGTTTGATCTTCTATCCAGACCACTGAAACTTTCTCTATATCAGCAAGCCTGTTTTGCTTTCTTATCATTCATGTGTTCATTGGAGTAGCATTTTTAATTTCCTTCAAAAATTTTTCCTTTGCTTTCACAGCTTGGCTAACTGTTTGCCACAAGAGGCCTAGCTTTGGGCCTAGTATGGCTTTTGACATGCCTTCCTTTATTTAATCTTAAAAAAAACCAAAAAACGTTTTGATTTAAAGTGAAAGACATTCAACTCTTCCTCTCACCTGAACACTTAGAGGCCATTGTAGGGTTATTAATTGGCCTAATTTCAATATTGTTGTGTTCAGGGAATAGAGAGTCCCGAGGAGAGGGAGAGAGATGGGGAACGGCCAGGCAGTGGTGCAGTCAGAACTCACAAAATGGGCTTCCCTGGTGGCGCAGTGGTTGAGAGTCCGCCTGCCAATGCAGGGGACACGAGTTCGTGCCCTGGTCCGGGAAGATCCCACACGCCGCGGAGCGGCTGGGCCCGTGAGCCATGGCCGCTGAGCCTGCGCGTCCGGAGCCTGTGCTCCGCAACAGGAGAGGCCACAACAGTGAGAGGCCCGCGTACCGCAAAAAAAAACCCGAAAAAAGCCCCCCCAAACCTCACAAAACATTTATTAAGTTCATTGTCTTACATGAGTGCAGTTCATGGTGCCCCCAAAAGAGTTACAATGGTAACAATCAAAAGATCACTGATAACAGATCACCATAACAAATATAACAATAATGAAAAAATTTGAAATATTTTGAGAATTATCAAATGTGACACAGAGACATGAAGTGAGCAAATGCTGTTAGAAAAATGGCACTGACAGACTTGCTCCACACAGCATTGCCACACACCTTCAATTTGTAAAAAACGTAATATTTGCAAAGCACAATAAAATGAGGTATGCCTGTATTAGAAATCAATAACAATATATCTGGGAAATATATAAAAATTTGGGAAATATTGAAAATATCAATAAAATTGATAAACCTATAAGCTAAACTGATTAAAAAATAGAGAAGACGCAAATTTCCAATAACAGGCATGAAAGATCGATATTTCCACAAATCTTACAGATATCAAAAGCAAAATAAAGAAATATTGTAAAAACTGTATTCTGATAAATTGGACAACTTAGACGAAATAGTCACATTCCTTGAAAGACACAGATTACCAAACTGACACATATAGAAATAGATAAACTTAATAATCTTATATTGTATAAAGGAGTTGAATTTGTAATTGAAACTCTTCGCATAAAGGAAACTCCAGTTTAGATGGTTTCATTGGTGAATTCTTTCAAACAATTAAGAAAGAAATAATGCTGATCTTAAACAAACTCTTTAAAAAAATATTGAAGACTTCACAACTCATTTTATGAAGCTGGAATTATCTGATTCTAAAACCAGACAAATACATTATAAGAAAAGAAAACTCTGAACCAAACAGTACCAATAGCTCTCATGACTGACTATAGATGCAAGTATCTTTAACAAAATATTAGCAAATCTAATTCAGCAATATATAGAAAGAAAAATACATCATGACTATATGGGGTTTATCCCACAAATGCAAGATTGGTTTAAGGTTTTAAAATCAATCATTGTAACTCACCATATTAACAGAATAAAGGAGAAAAACCACATGATCATCTTTATAGATGCAGAAAAAGTGTTTGATGAAATCAACATTTATTTGTAATTTTTTAAAGAGAAACTTCTAGAAGACAAGGAATGGAAGGGAACTTCCTCAACCTTATAAAAGACATTTACACCATGCACCTTTGGTCAATTAATCTATGACAAAGGAAGCAAGAATATACAATGGAGAAAAGACGGTCTCTTTGGGACTTCCCTGGTGGTCCAGTGGTTAAGACTCCGCACTCCCAATGCAGGGGGCTCAGGTTCAATCCCTGGTCAGGGAACTAGATCCCGCATGCTGCAACTAAAGATCCCACATGCCACAACTAAAAATTCCTCATGCCACAAGGGAGATCCCATGTGCTGCAACTAAGACCCGGCACAGCCAAATAAATAACTAAATAAATAATTAAATAAATAAATAATTTAAAAAGATAGTCTCTTCAACAGCTAGTGCTGGGAAAACTGGACAGCTACATGTAAAACATTGAGAATGTTACCTCACACGATATACAAAAACTCAAAATGGATTAAAGACCTATATATGTAAGACCTGAAACCATAAAACTCCTAGAAGGGAACATAGGCAGAACACTCTTTGACATAAATTATAGCAATATTTTTTCAGATCTGTCTCCTCAGGCAAAATAGATAAAAGCAAAAATAAACAAATGGGACCTAATTAAACTTAAAAGGTTTTGCAAAGCAAAGGAAACCATTGACAAAACAAAAAGACAACCTACAGAATGGGAGAAAATGTTTGCAAATGATATGACAGGCAAGGGGTTAATATACAAAATATATAAATAGCACATACTACTCAATATCAGAAAAACAAACAACCTGACCTAAAAAATGGGCAGAGGAACTGAATAGACATTTTCCCAAAGATGGCATGCAGATGGCCAACAAGCACATGAAAAGACACTCAACACTGCTAATTACTAGAAAAATGCAGGTCAAAACAACGAGATATCACCTTACACCTGTCAGAATGATTATCATTAAAAAGTCTACAAATAGCAAATGTTGGAGAGGATATGGAGAAAAGAGAACCCTTGTACACTGTTGGTGGGAATGTAAATTGGTGCAGCCATTATGGAAAACTGTATGGAGGTTCCTTGAAAAACTAAAAATAGAACTATCATATGATCCAGCAGTTCCTCTCCTGGGTGTACGTTCAGAAAAGACAAAAACACTCATTCAAAAAGATACATGCACTCCAATGTTCATAGCATTATTCATAGTTCATAGCAGCATTATTTACAATTGCCAAGATATGGAAGCAACCCAAGTGCCCATCAACAGACGAATGGATAAAGAAGATGTGAGATACATACATACATATGTATATATATATAATGGAATATTACTCAGCCATAGAAAATAATGAAATTCTACCATATGCAGCAACATGGATGTACCTAGAGAATATTATGCTTAGTGAAATAAGTTAGAAAAAGACAAATACCGTATGATATCACTTATATGTGAAATCCAAAAACAAAAACCAAACATATGAATATATAGGCAAACCAGAAACAGACTCACAGATATAGAAAACAAACTAGTGGTTACCAAAGGGGAGAGGGAAGGGGGAGGAGCAAATTTGGGATTAAGAGATACGAACTGCTATGTATAAAATAGATAAGCAACAAGGATATATTATATGCACAGGGAATTATAGCCATTATCTTGTAATAACTCTTAATGGAGTATAATCTGTAAAAGTACTGAGTCACTATGCCATACACCTGAAAGTAATATAGTATCATAAATCAACTATACTTCAATTAAAAAAAAGACATTTATGGGCTTCCCTGGTGACGCAGTGGTTGGGAGTCCGCCTGCCGATGTAGGGGACACGGGTTCGTGCCCCGGTCCGGGAAGATCCCACATGCCGCAGAGCGGCTAGGCCTATGAGCCATGGCCGCTGAGCCTGCGCGTCCGGAGCCTGTGCTCCGCAACGGGAGAGGCCACAACAGTGAGAGGCCTGCGTACCACAAAAAAAAAAAAAAGACATTTACAAAGAACCTAAAGGTAGCATCGTACATAACGGTGAAAGACTAAACACTTTGTACCTAAGATGTAGAGTAAAATAGGATATCAACTCTTACTACTTCTATTTAACATTATACTAGAGGTCCTAGTCAGTGAATTAAAGTAAGAATAAAAAATAAAAGGCATACAGATTGGAAAGGAAGGAGTAAAACTAAATTTCTTTGAAAATGACACGACTGTGTACACAGAAAATCCTGACACTACCAGGATTAAATTCATATATGAAATTAGCAAGGTCACAGGATACAGGGTCAACACACAAAAAAACTATTGTATTTCTCTATACTGTCAATGAACAATTGGAAAATGAAAAATTTAAATACTATTTACAGTGGCATAAAAATTCATGAAATACTTAAAGCTAAATTAATAAGACATTTGCCAAAATGTACACAATTAAAACTATAAAACATTGCTGAGATAAATTAAAGAAGACCAAAATAAATGCAGAGATCTACCATGTTCATGGATTGGAAGACATGATTAAGATGTCAGTTCTCTCCAAATTGATCTATACATTCAGTGGAATCCCAGTCAAAACTCCACAGGCCTCTCTTTTGTGGAAATTGATAAGCTGATTCTAAATTTAAAAGGAAATGCAAAGGACCTAGAAAAGACAGAACTTTTGAAAAAGAACAAAGTTGTAGAACTTACTGTATCAGATATCGACACTGTAAAGGTACTAAAAGTACAGTAAACAAGATAGGGTGACCTTGTAGTAAAGATAGACATATAAATCAATGGAACAGAATAAAGAATTCAGAAATATACCCACACATATATAGTCAATTGAGTTTTTACGAAGGTACCAAGGTAAAAGATAGTCTTTTTGACAAATGGTGCTGGAACAATTGGATATCCATATATCCATATTAAGTGAACCTTAATCCTTACCTCATACCACACACAAGGTTAATTGAAGACAGATTAAGGACCTAAATGTAAGAGCTAAAACTATAAAACTTCTAGAAGGAAACAAAATGTTCAGCAAAAAGTTTTCAGGCAGTTCCCTAAAAATACTAACCATAAAAGGAAAAATATTGATAAATTGGACTTTATTAAAATTTAAAACTTCTCTTCCAAAAAGACATTGTTAAGAAAAAGGCAAGCTAAAAACTGGGTGAATAAAAAAACAAAACAAAACAAAACAAAAAAACTGGGTGAATATATTCTTAATACATACATCTGACAAAGAACTTGTATTCAGGATATATAATTTTTATGTGTACAGATGATATTTATACAGATAATTTTCAACTCAAGAAAACAGCCCCATTTTTAAAAATGTCCAAGAATTTGAACAGACACTTCACCAAAAAATATGTACCCATAGCCAAGTAAGCACATGAAAAGATGCTTCATGTTATTAGTCATCTGGAAAATACAAATTAAAACCAAAATGAGATACTAGCATACATTCACTAAAATGACTAAAATTAAAATCGACAATATCAAGTGTTGTCAAGGATGTAAATCTTTTGGAATTTTCATACATTGCTGGTGGGTATGTTAAATGGTACAACCACTTTGGAGAAGATTTTATCAACTTCCTATAAAGCTAAACATATGCTTACTATATGGCACAGCAATCTCACTCCTAGTTATTTATCCAAGAGAAATGAAAACATATAATCACAAAAATACTTGAACAGAAATGTTCATAGCAGCTATATTCATAATAGCTCCTATTATTGGAAACAACCCAAATGCCCATCAACTGGTCCTGGGATCAGCAAACTGTGGTATCTTTGTACAACGAATTAGTATTAGCAATAATAATAATAAAGAATAAACTGTGCAAAACTGTGAATAAATTTTTAGAAGTCAAAAAAAGTCAGACAAGAGTACATACTATATGATTTCATTTACATGAAATTCTAGAAGCAAAACTAATCTAAAATTATAGGAAAAACTGATGTTTGCCTAGGGGTGGGGGTTGGATGGGGATTTAGTGCAAAGAGGAATAGGGAAACTTTAAGTCGATGAAACGTTCTCTATCTTGATTGTGGTGGTGGATATATAGGTTTATCAAAGCTCATAGAAATGTATAATTAAAATAGATGCAATAGTATGTACGATAGTATGTAAACTTTGCCTCATTACAGTTAAATTTTAAAAAGCAGTAATCCATGGTATTACTCATTAAAGCCCTATTGGTAATTGTTACAAATTGGAAACAACCTAAGCATCCCTCAGTGAAAGTTTGGTTCAATAAGTTTTGGTAGACCAATAAGATGAGGCACTATGTAGCCATTAAGAACACAGTAGAGAAGTGAAATTATAGATCTGGAGAAAATATTTGTACTTTTTTGGTAAATGAAGATAAGATAAAACAAGCCACCTAATACTTTCCCAAATATATAATTTAATTTGGGTTATGTCAATAATTTGCATTATATTCTTATAACTATATAATTCTATAAAGAGCTGAGTTATGTAGTAAGTCATGATTGCTTTTCCTTTCTTGCCTAAGTTTTTGCTTTCTCTGCAGTTAATAATTGTTCTTCATTTGCTTAGTTTTTCCTCTACTTATTCCTAATTCAATTCCAAACTTTCTGCTGATTATCTAAACCTGCACTATCCAAAATGGTAGCCCCTAACCACATGTGGCTATTAAAATTTAAATTAATTGTAATTAAGTGAAATGATAAGTTTAGTTCCTCAGTCACACTTGTCACATTTCAAGTGCTCTGGCTAGTGACTGCTGAATTGGACAGTGCAGATATAGAACATTTCCATCATCACAGAAAGATCTAATGACAGTGCTGGCCTAAGTCTCCTTTAAGATACTCAGAAGCAATAATTTTGTCCTCACTGAGAAATTTCTCCTGGAGCTTTTCACCTTTGACCAAATCTGTTGCTCTCTGGTGCCTGGCTCTCATCCTGGAATCTACCTTCAACAATTTCTGGGGAATTCTTTGCCTCTCCTGTGTTAGACCTTTTGTTTGCTATTCTGGGTTTTCTCCCTCATTTCCATGGAACATATCCTCTGATAACTTCCTGAGAAGAGGAGTGATGGGAGGTGAGTTTTTGAAATCATACAAGCCCTAAAAATATTATTATTTTACCCTTATATTTGATTGAGAGTCTGGCTGGAAATAACAATCTAGGAGGACAATTATTTTTCATGAGAATTTTGAGGCATTGTTCCTTGTGTTCTAGCTTCTGGTGTTGCTGTTAAGAATTTCCAAGCCATTCTGATTTCGAGTTTTTGTATATTATCTGTTTTTTCCTGTCTGGAAGGTTTTCCCTCAGATTTCTGAAATTTCATAATGTTGTGCCTTGATATAGGTCTGTTTTTCATTAATTATTTATGCTTGTCAGTCAGTGGCCAGTTTGAATCTGGTAACTTGGGTGATCCTTCAGTTCTGGGAAATTTTCTTGAATTATTTCCTTGATAAAAATTATGTCCCCTCAAAACTCTCTATCCTTTCTTTCTGGATCTCCTAATATTTAGATAGTAGACCTCCTGTATATAGTTACTCTATTTTTAAAAATCTTTTCTCTACAATTTTCCATATCCTTGTGCTTTTGTTCTGCCCTCATGGATAACTCTTCAACGTAATCCTATTCTTCTGTTGAGTTTTTATTTGTGCTATTGTATTTTGTTTCCAAGAGCCTTTTGTTGTTGTTCTCTGAGTGTTCCTTTTTACGGCATCCCGCTCTCGTTAATCTTACAGAATTGTCTCTTATCTCAGAGGATATTGATATCTCTAGATACATTTCTTCTCTTTGTATGTCTTTGTTTGTTTCTTCTATTTGTTTGCTGTTTCCTCCTTTACCCCCATCCACCTCTCCTACCTCTCTCTCCTCAGAAGGCCAAAGATGGCTGGTAGTCGTTGGTTGTCTGCTTATACTTAAAAGGGGAAGGACTAGAAAGCTCTGAGCTTGTGGATGATTGTGATTGTGGCCTTCATTGTAGAATGATATGATCAGGGCTTTGGGAGGAATGCTCAATATCTGTATTTTTTAAATCATTCCTCTTGGTCAGTTTCTTCAATCTATGCTGGCCACCAGTGTTTTGGGAGCCAAATAGAGATAGAGGGCTGAGGGTCTCCACATTCTGTATGCATAGTTTCACTTAATTCCCCCATTTCCAGTACCATAACCCTGCCTCAACTGTGCTTTGGATCCCACTATCCAAACACCTCTATCACCTTCCCCAGAGAATAAACTTCCAATTTTATGCCTGGGTGGTCAAGGGGCAACTGTTTGGTTTTGCAAAATTGAAGAAGGGGTCTGAGGATTCCAACTGCTTCATAAATGTCTTTTAGTTGGTCTTATTTTAGCTCCTCTACCCACCCTCTTTATCCCTTATTTCACAAGTACCTTATGCTGGAAATTCTTTAGACTGCTGTACATTTGGATGGTTCTTGGTTTGCCCCACTGCTGGTTTAAGTTACCACTACATTAGTTACCTCTCATCCATCTGCTTTCCAGCTTCCAAACTTTCATTGCTGCTGCTTTCTCTCTTATTCTTTCTGTCCTTTGGGGTTTCTACTCTTTAAATAAATCTCTTTACTGTCATTCTAAAGAGGTTTGGGGAGGAAACTAAATAAATGTTGATGGTGTGTGCATCTACCATCTTCACCCAGAAGTCAGTAAATATACTCCTAAAAAAATAAATATGTCAAGAATTACTTTATAGGACCAGCAATGCATTTTTTTCTTTAAGCATTTTGGTCTGAAGAATAAAGGTATTATTACTTGCTTCAGACAGGATTTCTGAGAATTGGTAAAGTATTGCTCAACAATTTTAACATAAAAAACACTTCATAATACTATAAAGATACTACAAAAATCATTTTTAAAGAATTTAAGTCTAGGGGCTTCCCTGGTGGCGCAGTGGTTGAGAGTCGGCTTGCCAATGCAGGGGACACGGGTTCGTGCCCCGGTCTGGGAAGATCCCACATGCCGCGGAGCGGCTGGGCCCGTGAGCCATGGCTGCTGAGCCTGCGCGTCCGGAGCCTGTGCTCCGCAACGGGAGAGGCCACAACAGTGAGAGGCCCGCGTACCGCAAAAAAAAAAACAAAAAAAGAGCGAGAGAATTTAAGTCTAAATGGTTTCAAGAAGAGAATATTAGCTCAGAGTCTTCCACTTGGAAATAAATATCTCAGATGGGTAGAAGGCCACTGGATATAATAATGATATTATCTGAAAATATTTGCATGTTTAAAATTTTTCATGCATACTCTATCTTTTCAGAGCTTGCTAGAACATCCATAGTTTCAATTTAGGAAAAAAATATTAGTATAAGATAATTTAAAAGTCCACAAAGATACTGTCCTATTACTTAGAAGGACACACAGAGATCAAATTCTTCCACTTGGTTTTGGATGCTTTGTGTCATAATCCTGACTTTGTTCAAAAGCAAGACTTTGAAATTCTGAGTAGAAGGTGAGGAGGAAAATTTGAATGAAGTTGTTCTAAACATTAGGAAGAAAAAGCCTTCACGTGATCCTGATTATCCCTCTAGTTACTGTGCTGTTTCCTTACCAAATTTTTCATAAGAGGCTTTCCATTTACTGTACCCCTTCTCACCTGCTCTTTGAATCAGAAAGCTGGCTTCTTCAGTCATCTTCACTTTCCTTCACTTTTCCTAACAATGACTTTTAATTAAGAGATCTCACTGTCTTTACTCCTTTTTTCAATCTTCTTGGCCTGTTTTATGATGTTGACTCTACTCTCTTTTAAATGTTCCTTTTTATTTCTATGACATTATACTGTTCTCATTCTCTTTCCATCTGTCTGTGCTGTCATCCGCTTCTCTTTGTTACTTTTTTTCCTTCTCCCACCTCTAACTGTTGGCAAAGCCCAACCTCGTCAAGGCCCAGACTATATAATCTTCAATGTCTACATACTTTGGAGGATTCATCCATTCTCAGGGCTTTAATCATCACATGTGTGCTGTTGACTCCCAAAAGTCTTATCTTGTGCCCTGACCATCAGCACTGAACAGCTTCAGTTCTATATCTTTAATCTTCTGTTGGGCATTTCCACTTTGATATCTCACTATCATGTCAAATCCAGTATGCTCATCTTTTTATTCACCACTGCCCTCCCCTTTCCACACCCAGAACAACTTTCCTTACCCAGTTTCCCTGCCTCTCAGCAGTTTCCTTTATCCTCTCAATGTCTTAAGTTCAGAATCTTGAAATCATTCTTATTTATTCAGTCAGGTATCAAAATTCATCCAAGCCTTCCTTTTCCAGTCTGTTCTTACTGCCAAAACTGGAGTCCAGGCCTTCATCCTCTTGCATTTGAATTGCAGCCACAGCTTCCAGGCTCTCCCACAGCCTCCTGCTCTATCCCATATACCACTGCCAGTCAAATCTTCTTTAAATACAACTTTCATCATATCACTTCCTTAATCAAAATCTCTCATGATTCCTATTTCCTACTACATCAAGTCTAAACACCCCTACCTGACTTTCAGGCCACTCATGAAATGGCTCCATGTTACCTGTCTTACTTCCCACTCTTATCCAACCTGTTCCCCCTTCCTTAAGTCTGTTTTCTCACTGTCAAAAGAACAAGCCAAGTTTGTTTCTGCCTTCATATCTTAACAAATATACTTTCTCTTGCTTGGAATGCCTTTCTTCTTTCTATTGACCTAAATCATATCCATCTTGCAAGAGAATTGTCTATGCTTGCTGTGTCCACTTCCCTGCTCTCTATTCTCTTTGACCCACTTTAATCAGGTGTTCACTCCCACTAACTCCACTGTCCAATACACAATTATTATTTTCCTATCATGAATTCACACCTATACCACCAATTCCAATCTAATACTACAGAAATCATTCTAGTTTTCTCACTTTCTGTATTTGTCATTTCTTTCTCCATCAGTAAGAAACCTGGCCCCCATTATACTTAACATATTTACTTATGTTATCTGTCCCCTCGAATGTAACCAAGCTCCCATCCTTGCCACCTTCCCTACACACATATAGATACCTATCTCACCCTGCTCAAGCTCTGACACCCCCTGTGAGTCACCCATACTTGTGAGGCCCTCCCCACTCCATTCAGCCTCTGACTTCTCATGCTAGGCCCGTCCTCCACATGGAGGCTTTCCTCACGCTGCTCAGGTTCTGACTCCCCTCTGGCACACACCTCTCTGGCTCTGCCACACCTGACACTGGTGTTAGGACTGAACTGCTCATTGAGGGGCAGGAAGAGGAAGAAGAATTAAAGTCAATATTTTATTTAGAAAAAGCTTTCTAGCTAGTGTAGATTTGACTACAAGTTGAGAAGGTGATAACATTTGTTTCCTTTCTCCTAAAAAACACATATTGTCAATATCAATCTGAAATACCATAGGAATCAGTGGACAAGAGCCAAAACATTTCTGAAAGAATACCCAACCTAGATCAATGTAGAAACAAAACACCCAGATAAAGAAAGAAATATTTCTTCATATTTTTCCATCTTTTGTTCAAATATTTTGGTATTATGGACACAGCCTCAGGATCACTATCAAGTGCTTGTGATTATGGTAAATTCATGAACCTTACATTTTTGAAGATGGTGGTTTCTGATGCCTGAGGCTCAAAATTAATTTTATCTTTTAAAGCTGAGAAATGCAAATATTTCATCACAATAATATTATAATCATTCGGTTAGACCTCTGCAAGATCGCCCTTGATAACCGTTTCACAGAGATGAAGCACTGATGAGGAGTCAGAATGTGGCCATCAAAGAGACTACAGACAGCCCCTGGAGACCACAACTTTCCCAGGACAAAAATACCCAAGTTTGCTTCCAAATCCTTTAAAGATATAAACTAACCATTCCAAGAAGTAGCTTTCTCATTCCTACTGTTACTCCCAACTTTCTTTGTCTGAGAAAGGCAAATTTAGCCTTTCTTCTAAATCAAGATATGATAGACTGGACTTTTGTTTAATTCTAAGCCAAAACGTTCCCAAACTCCCACTGCATTCCTGGGAAGTCCTAAATGCTGTTGAGTGTTCCTTGGCCATGTCTCATTCCTTCAGGGAGTCAAACACTCTCCATCCATACCCTCTTGGAGACCATGAAAAGGGAACACGGCCTCTGTGACTGCTCCCACCATGTGGGTCCAGATTAACTTTACAGTCCACTTACGAGGAAGCTAACAAGGCTCCTCTGTGGGTGTTTGAGCACACCTTACAAAACTGCTGATGACATCATGAGCCAAAGAAAGCAGGTCTCACATTGTGGACTAAGCCTAAATATTAATACTACTTTATATTTATGTAGTGTCTTTTTTCCAAGGAGCTCCAAACCTCTTTACAGACATTATGTCATTAATCCTCAAAGCATTGCTGTTTGGTACATGGCAAATACTATCCCCCTCCTTTTTTTTTTTTTTACTGTGATGGAAACTTGCAAGTCAGTGATGGAACCCAGCCCCCTAGTTCTCAGTCTTTGCACTATACTGTGAAAATAACCAGATGAATAATTTTTCAAGCTTATTCATTTCTTCTTGGGTGGGATTTGAGAGGATGTCTCAGTTTGTATGCATTTCAGTTTTCAGTGCAAGTTTGTAGCTGAAATTTGAAGGGAAGACCGTTACTAAATGTATAATCTCACTTATCACTCAGAGATCCCGTATACTTCTCATACCCCAGGATAAGTTAGATTTTTTAAAATCCCTATGCCAGTTTAGGGCACATTTCATTTACAGCAACCACATATTCACCAAAATTAGGCAATGTTCAACTAGATACAACCAATTTGTATTGAGTGATTAACATGTACCAGATACTGTGCCAAACATTTTCAAATACATGATCTTATTTTACATATATGATATCCCATGCGGACCTGTTAGATTAAGTCTTATGTGTATGGATACAGAGTGGGGCAAGAAAAAGAAAGGTACTAATAGAAGTATGGCCTCAGCTGCCATGTCCCTGCCTCCAACCTCCCCTCCCACCCCCCAAACCAAAGAGCTCAATTAACTCTAATTCCCTTAGTGGAAATCCCCAGCATAAATATTTCCACAAAAAGGGAAAATGTGGGTGAATTCTAAAAACCACTAGGAATTAGCTCAATACCCACCAAAATAAAAACCCTAACACCTTAAAAGATTGGTTCCTGCATATTCACCAATTAATGCAAAGCACAGAGAACAAAACACAACAGTGTCTAATGAAGACAAGTATTTCTTGATTTCACTTGGTTAGACACTTCCTCATCAGGAATATTCGAACCAGGAATTATGAACTATGGTGGCATAATTTTAAACACAAAAATCAATTTCACATCTCATTTTTTTATTCTTTCATGTGACCCACCGTCATATTGTTTTCCAAATTGGTAGATGTCTTTACGCTGCTGAATTAGATAATGGCAGTGAAAAGAGAGATGCTGGGGGAAAACAGAAAAACTCTTCTTCTAAAACAAGGAGAAACTTTCAACTTTTAATCATTAAATCTGAAAGCCTCAGAGTAAAAATGTGCCAGATGCCCTGCAACAATAATACTATTCCACCCTGCTCTCTGGCCCAGCTTGATTTGAAATAGCCTTACATTTCTAAATAAATAGTATTTAATTTGAGACTGAGCAGTGCTATCCCATCATGGAAAATCTTTATAGGTTGGAAAATATGTACAGTATGTCATACTTTAGGTATATAATCTAGCCATATTCTGTAGCATAGCTATACTGCAGTTTATACTCAACAACCTTGGGTTTTTAAGAAAATGTATTCATATTTTAAATATCTGTTTTTTTCTTGTCATAGGAAATATTAGCCAAAAGGAATATCCTGTATCCCAAGTAAAAATTTAGTGATGGGGAAACTTAGAAAGTGGCAGTAAAAAAAAAAGTGATGTTTGCCCTACCAGGGTTGCCATGCATGGTTGTATTGATTGTGCACAATTCCAGCGGGGTACCTAAAACATAGATAGCAATGTGAATGGCGCCCCCTGGAAGTGAGCAATGCCTGGCCATTCCGATTTAATTAATTAGTAAAGCTTTGGAAAATATTCATGTTTTTTCTCAGATTCACAACAAAGACAAGTTGTAAGCTGCAGCGGGACTTTTATTATTCATCCTTATGTTTTTGTGTGTGTGCAAGTTCTTAGTTCTTCCTCTCCATATTGGTTTTTTCTTTAATATATTTATTTTATTTTTGGCTGTATTGGGTCTTTGTTGCTGCACATGGGCTCTCTAGTTGCGGCGAGCGGGGGCTGCTCTTTGTTGCAGTGCGTGGGCTTCTCATTGCGGTAGCTTCTCTTGTTATGGAGCATGGGCTCTAGGCACGTGGGCTTCAGTAGTTGTGGCACTCGAGCTCAGTAGTTGTGGCGCATGGGCTTAGTTGCTCCGTGGCATGTGGGATCTTCCTGGACCAGGGCTCAAACCCGTGTCCCCTGCATTGGCAGGCGGATTCTTAACCACTGTGCCACCAGGGAAGTCCCTCCATATTGGTTTTAAAAGACTTCCCTACTGACTGAGCTTCAGCACACTGGTCTGGCATCCTCCCAGCTCTAGGTTTTTATGAGTCAGGGAAAAACATGTGCTGTTTTGAGAAGAAGCTCATCAGATGTGCTCAACCAGCCCCAGGCTAATTTTTGAAGTCCCTTCCCCCATTCGCCTTCTCCCTCTACATTCCTACAGCATCCTGCTTGTATGTTTATTTAGCCCTTACTTCATCTTACCTGTGTTAGATGTTGGTTAGAGTTCACTGTTTCTACATCTTTGTTCCTCACTACCTTGAGACACTCTGCTGCCCATCCCTGCCGTGTCATCCTGCTGTTCCCATCACCACCACAGCACTTAGCATGGTGCCTTGAATCTCTGCCTTCCTGACCCTCCTTTTTACCCTTCTACAGTTTGGTTCTCTTTCATTTCCTTTAGTCAGGAGGAAAACATGTGGTCTCCAGATGGGGAAGATAACTGGAGACAATGGGAAGAAAGCCCACCTCCATCTGATATGAGACCAGGAATGACCCTGCAGATAGGTTGGTTACTTGGTCACAACCCTCCACTTCCTCATCAGGCCAGGCCTGATCCAGCTTTAGTAAAACAATTTGAAGAGGATGATATTGTGAATTTTATAGCAGTTTAAGTTTTTTAGTGGTACAGTTGATTTCAAAATGAAAACAGAAGTTTCTGGAGGGATGTACAAGAAACTGGTAACAGTGGTTGCCTTCTAGGCAGGGAATTGAGTGGCTCTGGGATGGCAGGGAGAATCTCACTGTATACCTTTATTTTACATTTTGAATTTCATACTATGTGACTGTATTAGTTATTGAAATAGATAAATAAAATCAAGAAAAGGGAACCAGGCAATTAAATAACTAGATGTGAACTGAATGGAAAGTTCTGTTAATTATAGGAAAGGATTCAAATATATTAAAAAATAAAAGTAGATCAGAAGGAGAGGTATGATTATTTTCATTTTCTGTTAAAAACTTTGAAAATGTTTCACTGTTGGCTGAAAAAGTAAAATAAAAATTAAGGTTAGGTGTCTGTCCCTCATATAAAACTTATCCTCACTCTAAACGCTCAACTACTTCTTTTTAGTTTTTTCTCTTTTCTTCTTCAAGTGAACTTAGGACCAGTTTAAAGTGAAAATCTGACTTCTTAGTGAATGTATCTTTGCCACTCTGCCTCCACCTTGTATGGAAGAACTGTTCAGGGGATGCCAGAGTTCTTAAGTGTCATCTGCTTTGCCCTCTCCTTCCTGCCAGCAAGAGTAGGCAGTTATGACCCGAGGTCTGGATGTCACACCCATAGAGATCTTCCATCTCAGACAGTCTTCATACCAGAGTGGTCTTTTTCTGTCTGTTTTATGGGGCCTATCTCTATAGTCATTTCTGTACTTACAGTTATACTATGTTCCTTTCAACACCTGCTGAAGTACTTTATAGAGACTCAGACTCAAGCAAATGACCTACATAGCAAGTCTATGAGAAGCAGGGTATCACATTTCCAATTCTGTAACTATTATCTGTTCATCTCTTTTTTGAAGAATCGGCAAACCTATGTCAAGTTTAGTGCATCTAATAACATCATCATATCATTGCCTGTAGGTTTCCTCCTACATGCCACAAACCAAAAACAACTTTTTCATTTTTATAATTACTTCAAGTATGTGCTTGAGTGTGTTTATATGTGTTTTATATGTCTACCTTTAGCTACCATAGAGTTAATAGTTAATTACTCAGGCATTTGAAGGTAGGAAAGTAGCTGACATTTTTCTACTGAAAAGTATCTAATAATAGTTTAGAATATTTTATAACTGTAAAACGTAAGCCAAACAAACTTTAAAGGTTTTAATGTTCTTTTATTAACTTTCCAGTTAACAAATTAAAATAGTTTCATAATAAAGCTTTCATCACATTGAAATAAAGGAAAACAAAGAGATAAACCATGTTAATTATAAACACATCAGTTCATAAAAGATATAATTTTAACAATAAGCAAACTAATATGGAACTTTATATTTTTAATATAATTTAATTATATAAGTTTTACATGAATACATTCTCACAGATAATTCAAACACTACCAATAAGGGTATTCTATACCACTGATTTTGTATTTAAAACACACATACATACACACACACACACAAGATGTGCTGACCAATATGGTAGCCACTAGCTATATGTGGCTAATTTGAGTTGAGATGTGCTGCAAGTGTAAACTACATACTGGATTGTAACGACATAGTATAAAAAATGTAAAATATCTCAGTTTTCATATTGATTACATATTGAGGTAATATTTTTGATATATTGGATTAAATAATTATTAAAATTTAATTTCATCCGTTTCCTTTACTTTTTAAAATGTACCTACTAAAAATTTTTTAATTTTATAATTGTGCATTCTATTTCTATTGGACAGCACTATATACATGTATAGGTATGTATGTATATATAGTATACATACATACATATATATATACATGCATACATATATATACACACATATATGCATATATTTGTGGATTTTTAAAAATTTATTTATTTGTGGCTGCGTTGGGTCTTCATTGCTGTGAGTGGGCTTTCTCTAGATGCAGTGAGCGGGGGCTACTCTTCTTTGCAGTGCATGGGCTTCTCATTGCAGAGGCTTCTCTTGCTGCGGAACTCGGGCTCTAGGCACACAGGCTTCAGTAGTTGTGGCACGTGAGCTCAGTAGTTGTGGCTCGCAGGCTCTAGAGCGCAGGCTCAGTAGTTGTGGTGCATGGGCTTAGCTGCTCCGCGGCATGTGGGATCTTCCCGGACCAGGGCTTTAACCTGTGTCCCCTGCATTGGCAGGCGGATTCTTAACCACTCCCTCACCAGGGAAGTCCCTATTTGTGGGTAGTTTAAAAGCATAAATGGGATAATATCTTTTCCTGAAACTTGCTTTTTTCACTTAACGTATGTCTTAGAGATTTTTCCTTGTTGGTATATTTAGATTAACCCCATTCTTTTTAAGTACTGCATAGTATTCCTTAGTAGTAAAGTGCTCTAGTTTGTTTCAATTTTCTGCTATTACTGGAACATTTGTTTTCACTTTTCCTTAGGAACATTGTTTCAGGGAATGTCCTTGAACATGACTCTTTGTGTGCATATGGGGACTTTTCTCTAGAATAGATGACTAGAATAGATGTGCATTTGAAATTTTTGTATATCCTCCGGATTGTCCTGTTCAAAGGACGTTTTCCTTACAGTTTCATCTTTTTTTAAATCACATGCCACTTTTTATTTTTAACTGAGGTAAAATATATGTAACAGAAAATTTATCATTTTAACTATGTTTTAAGTGTACAGTTCAGTGGCATTCACACTGTTGTGTGACCATCTCCAGAACATTTTTCATCTTCCCAAACTGAAATTCCATACTAATTAAACAGTAATTCCCCATCTCTCTTCTCAGCCCCTGGCAACCACCATTCTACTTTCTGTCTCTGTGAATTTGACTACTCTAGGTGCTTCATATAAGTGGAATCATGCACTAGTTGTTCTTTTCTGACTGGCTTATTCCACTTAGCATAATGTCTTCAAGGTTCATCCATGTTGTAGCATGTGTCAGAATTTCCCTCCTTTTTAAGACTAGATAATATTCCATTGTATGTATATACCACATTTTGTTTACCCAATCATCTATCTATGGACATTTAGGTTGCTTCCACTTTTTGGCTATTGTGAATTATGCTATTAACATGAGTGTAGAAGTATCTGTTCAAATTTATGCTTTCAGTTCTTTCAGGTATATACCTACAAGTGAAATTGTTGGATCATATGGTAATTCTATTTTTAATTTTATGAGGAACTGCCATACTGTTTTCCATAGCAGCTGTACCATTTTACATTCCCACCAGCAATGCACAAGGGTTCCAGTTTCTCCACATCATCTCCATTACTTGTTATTTTCTAGTTTTTGTTTGTTTGTTTGTTTGTTTGAACTAATAGCCTAATGGGTGTGAAGTGATATTTCACTGTGGTTTTGATTTGCATTTCCCTAATGATTAGTGATGTTGAGAATCTTTTCATTTGGTTGTTGGCCACTTCTGTATCCTCTTTGGAGAAATGCCTCTTGAGGTCTTTTGCCCACTTTTTAATCAGGTTGTTTGTTTTGTTGCTGTTGAATTGTAGTACTTTATATATTATGGATATTAATCTCTTATAAGATATATAATTTGCAAATATTTTCTCTTATTCTATGGATTGTCTATTCCATCTCATTTGTAGTGTCCTTTGATGCACAAAAGTTTTTAATTTTGATGAAGTCAAATTTATCTATTTTTTCTTTTGTTGCTTGTGTTTTTGGTGTTATATCCAAGAAAGTCTTGCCCAATCCAATGTCATGAGGCTCCCCCCTATATTTTCTTCTACGAGTTTTATAGTTTTTAGCTCTTATGTTTTGGTCTTTGATCCATTTTGAGGTGGTATAAGGGTCCATCTTCATTCTTTTGCATGTGGATATCCAGGTTTCCCAACACCATTTTTTGAAAAGACTTTAGTTTCCGCACTGAATCCTCTTGACATCCTTGTCAAAAATCATTTGACCTGGGCTTCCCTGGTGGTGCAGTGGTTAAGAATCCGCATGCCAATGCAGGGGAGACAGGTTCGAGCCGTGGTCTGGGAAGATCCCACATGCCACGGAGCAATTAAGCCCATGCGCCACAACTACTGAACCTGTGCTCTACAGCCCGCAAGCCACAACTACTGAGCCCGCGCACCACAACTACTGAAGCCCGCGTGCCTAGAGCCCATGCTCCACAACAAGAGAAGACACCGCAATGAGAAGCCCACGCACTGCAACGAAGAGTAGCCCCCATTCGCCGCAACTAGAGAAAGCCCGCGTGCAGCAACGAAGACCCAACACAGCCAAAAATAAATAAATAAAATAAATTTATTTTTTAAAAAACTCTATGAGAAACTTTAAAAAGAAAAAACTCATTTGACCATATAAGTGAGGGTTTATTTCTGGGCTCTCTATGCTATTCCTTGGTCTACACGTCTGTCTTTATGCCAGTACCATGTTTTGATCACTGTAGCTTTGTTGTAAATTTTGAAATCTGGAAGTGTGAGGCTTTCAACTTTGTTCTTCTCTTCCAAGGTTGTTTTGGCAATTCAGGGTCCCATGAGATTTCATATGAATTTTAGAATGGATTTTTCTATTTCTGCAAAAAAAAACGTCATTAGGATTTTGACAGGGATTGTATTGAATCTGTAGATTGCTTTGGGTAGTATTGACATCTTAACAATATTATGTCTTCCAATTTAGGAACACAGGGTAACTTTCCATGGTTTCATCATTTCATACTTGCTTAAAAAGGTTTTTACAGTGCTAAAGCTGTAAACAAAGTTTTCCATATTTTCTTCTGATAAGTTTTTCTACATTTTCTCCTAATGAAGTAGTTTTGCTTTTTACTTTTGGCTCCCTAAGCTAGCTAGAATATTTTTTTCCTGGTGTGAGAAAGTTTTCCCATTGTGTTGGTACCACTTGAATCATCTACCCTTTCCCTGCTAATTTGAATGCCACTTTTATCATAAATTAAAAACCCATAGATATATAGGTTTTTATACTTGCTATTCTATTTTACTAGATTGATCCATATGTCTATTCCTATATTACTGCTATTGTGTTTTAATTACTCTACATTTATGTTTTGCTGTCTGGATGGGCAACTCTTTTTCCCCTCATAGTTCCTCTATTTCAGTATTTGAGAGATTTTCCTGTGTATTTTCACTTCTAGACGACTACTAGAATCATCTTAATAAGTTCCAAAAGACATATTATTGGGATATTGATGGGGATTGCATTGGTTTGATAAAATTATCTTGGGAAAATTGTGACATTTTTACAATAACAAGTCTTTGCATTTTGAGGAAAATTTATTTCTAATTTCTGTATTCCTATTATCACCATGGTCCCTAGGAAACTTGTTTGCTTGCATTATATAGATTGCCTCTGTAAAGCAGTTCTGTCCAGTAGAACTTCTGTGATGATGAAAATGTTCTATATCTGTGATGTCTGATATGCGGTTATTTATTCAGCACTTGAACTGAGCACCCACATGTGACTTTTGAACACTTGAAATGTGACTAAAGCAACTGACTAAACTGAATTCTAAATTTTATTTAATTTTGATTAATTTAAATTTAAATGGTCATGTATGGCTAATGGCTACCATAATAGACAGTGCAGCTTTAGGCTATGTGAATAACTATGTAATTGAATACTTTTGTAGGTAGTAGAGGTAGGTAGCAAAAGAATTACTGATGTGAGACACCACGTAAAGCATTGCAGAGAGTCTAAAGATCATAATATTAATACAAATGAATCCCTAAAGAACAGAAAACCCTGCCCCAGGTAAAGGACAAATTGTTTACAAATATTAATGCTGTCAGGAAAACTTAATTACAAAAAATGGGCTGTGGGTATTCGCTCAAGAAAGAAAGCTCATATTACATTAAAGAAACAGGAGAGGCTCTGTGGATGAAATACTTTTAGAGATTGATCTTGAAGGAATTATTCAAAATTTAAGAGAGCAAGTAATAGAAGATTTCTGTATTCTGAAATGTGGAGGAAATAGAGAAGAGGGAAAAGAATGAGGTGTGTTTGGGGAATAACTGTATTAGTTTCCTAGGGCTGCTGTAACAAATTACCACAAATTTACTGGCTTAAAACATCAGGAATGTTTTCTCTCACTAGAGGCCAGAAGTCCAAAATCAGTGTCACTGGGCTGAAATCAAGCCACACCCCCTCTAAAAGCTCTAGGGGAGAGTCGGTTCTTTGCTTTTTCCAGCATCTGGTGGCTGCTGGCGTTCCTTGGCTTGTGGCCACATCACTCCAGTTTCTGCCTCAGCAGTCACACTGTCTTCTTTTCTGTCAGTGTTCGAATCTCCCTCTGCTTCCCTCTTATAAAAATATATGTGCTTATATGTAGGGTCTGCCTGGATAATCCAGGAAAATCTCTTCATCTCAAGATCCTTAATCACATCTGCAAAGACTGCCCCCCCCCACCCCGTGCCTTTTTTGCCAAATAAGGTAACATTCACAGGCTCCAGGGACTACGACATGCACAATCTTTTGGTGGCCCATTTTTCAGCCTTTCAAACCACAAGGATCCAGTTTGGCTGGAGTAGGGATACCTGTGGCAGTAGAGATGATAACAGCCACCAGTCACTAAATGACTCGCACGTATGAGATGTACCAGGTGCTCTATCTGTGCTATTTCATTTACTCATTACAAGAACTCTGTGTAGGCATTAGGAAATGAGAGAGGAATCTAGGGTGACTGTGTTTTCCACCTTTGATGACTGGGAAATGGTGATTAACAGAAATTGAAAAGTCATGAGGAAAAATTGGTTACAAAGGAAAATGAATGAACTCAGTTTTGGCTTTAGTTTGAGGTCGCAGTAGGCTATGCCCAATAATGGTCAACCGCAGATAGAAGCCCAAGAACCCTACATAGAGTTCTGACAGCCTCTCCTGCAATTTCCTACCTTTGTTTACCCCTTTGGGTTGAAAGCAAATTATAAGGAGCACTAAATTTGAAGTCAGGAGACCTGTGTTCGAGACTTCTACTTACTAAATGTGTGAACTGGACAAGTCATTTCACTTCTCTGAGCTTCAGTTTCTAAATCTGTAGAAGAGGAATAAAAACCCCCTCCCTGTCCACATAGTTATTGCAAGGAATAAATGACATAACATTTATGATGTTCTTAGCACAGTCTGTTGTAAGCCTTCAAGTGTTTGTAAAAAGAAGAGCAAAAATTTTAATATGTCAAACTTAAATATTTTAATTTGAAGGTGATATATCTTAAAGTTATCTGGATTCTAAGCAATAACTATTAGTTTTGAAAGTCCATTATTGGCCCCTTTCCCATTGTCCATACTTTTATCACATAAGTGTCTTAAGTGCCACCCATGACAATTCACTCCCTTTCTAAACAGATGACCTAAACTCTACTTCATAGAAATAATTAAGGCCATCAGGTATAGATCATTCAACTTCCTGCCCCCCTATTTAAAGATGTACCTGTATCTATATCCACTTTTACCACCCTCCTGCAGACCTCAAGTAATAGCCCGTCTTTTATCCAAAGTGAATACACTTTCTACACGTGCTCCTGAGGCAGTGTCTTCCATCCTGAGCTCCACGTCACATAGTCAGTGCCCTGGTGGACATCTTCATTTGGATATCTCACCTCCAATTCAGAATCTTGAAAACAGAGTCAGTTATTTCTCCATCCATCCTCCCCATCTTGTTTCTACCACACACCCCCTTAGCTTCCTCTGTTTCCCATCTTTGTCAATGGCATTACCTGGGTAATTCTTGTCATTTTTTACTCCTTTCTTTCTTTTGCCACCTCTGTGCCCATTACAATGGATGGCAAAGATATGTTAGGGTTCAGGTTCAGGCCTTCATTCTCTCTCTCTTCGGCCCTCTGCCGCTTTAGCCCTCTCCTGTCTAACCTCACTGGTGCTCTTGTTCTTGCTTGAAGTAGCCTCATTGCTTCTTGTCACACTCCTCCCCAGCTCACCCCTCACAATGCTGCCATAGGGACTTTTCTAAAACAAATCTGCTCTTAGAACCCTTCAGCGGCACTCCACTATAGTACAAAGTCCAAACTTCGGAGAATGACATTGTCTGACCCAGCCCACCACCCTATGCCCTTCCTGTTAGTCCCACTGAACAATTCCCAATTCTCCAGGAGTATTCTGCTTTATATCTCCGTCCCTGTGCTTTTGTCTAGAATGTTCTCTCTGCAAGATCAGTCCCTAATGCCATTTGCCTGGTGAATGTCTGCTCATCTTGCAGTACTTAGTTCAAGTTTCACATCCCCTTTGAAGCCTTGCCAGGCCTCCCCAGGAAGAGCTGATAAGATCTTTTTGGAACCTTTACTGTACCCTATACGTGACTCTATCATTTCATCTGTAGCCAGTTTGTTTCCCCACCATAATCTCTTTAAGGACTTGAAGTATGTCTTGATCAGCTTTGTGTCTTTAGTGCTCAGCACAATGAAGGACACAGAGAACATGCTCAAAAACATTTGTTGAAAAACTGAATTAATTATAGAACTTTAAAGCCATATGATGCCTTAGAAAATATAGAGGAAGGCAGAACCGATATAATAACTTTTAGAGATTAATGGAAATACGTGATTATGACTCTAAGGAGAATACATATTTACCTCCCAAACAGAGATAAACATGGTCCAGAACCCTGGGCATAAACTACAGAAAATCAAGAAAGTAAGTTAATGGGCAAACTCTTCATAAATCTCAGTAAAACATGAGACACTTCCCAACATATCAGAGAGTTCACAGCTCTACTGGAATTGGAGGTAAGCATTCTCTTTAGGTATTTGGTTTCTTACTGCTCATTCATCTCAATGTTAACACGAGCTCCATTTATGCTAATTGCATTTATTTTATAATTGCTGTTGATCTACCTTTCATTGTACAAAAAAGATAAATGTTAAGGGAAAGGATTCAAAACTAACATCACTGCTATAACTTACAGGGGCACAGACCCTCTTTGAACCATAAATTTCCTTGATCTAGGAACTTCTTTCTAAAGAAAAACGTTTTGCCATACCTGACCTGACAATTTTGAAGTAAGCAAAATTCACTGCACTCTCACCCTAGGCACAGAAGTACTCACGATATTTCCTGGGTGTCTGGGGCTGCCCACTCCTTGGTCCGCCACACGGATCTACCTCCTAAAGCAAAGCACACTGCCCTGAACTGCTTTTTCTATATTGATACTTATCTTTCTTCCCAAAGCCTGTGAGGCCCTGCTTTCAGCAGGCTGCCACTTAGAGACATTTGATAAGTTAATTTACACTAACATCATATTGAGTAATAATTCCAGGGGAATTTATATTTTTAACAGGAGTGTGTTGGATATATAACACCTCACCCTAAGAGCCAATCTAATGAAGGGACATTTCTCACTGTCCCATATACCTTCTGTGTCTTTTTATGCCTTAGTGTCTTTAAACATGCTGAATGAACCTTCCACCTAGAAGGATCTCTCCTATCCACCCCCATCTCCAGTACGGTGAACTCCTACTCATTCTTCAAGACCCAGCTCAACATCCCTCTTCTGCTAAGGAGGCTTCTCTAAATTCCCCAGGCTGAGCTGGTCACTCCCTCTTGATTTTGATAAAACTTTGCATACTTGCTATCTCAATTTCTTTAATTTTTTATGCATTCTTCAACGACTTCAAGGTAACTTCTGCCCTGAACAATCCAATGCCCCTAGTAACCTCCATGTGGCTAAATCAAGTAGGCATATTTCAGTCCTTATCTTGACCTCTCAGCAATACCTGACACTACTGACCACCGCCCTCACCTCTTTTATTTTCTCTACTCCTTCTTAAAACTCTCTTCTCTTGGCTTTCTTTGTAGGACAGTCTGCTAGACTTCTTTTCTCTCTCTCTTTCTCAACCTTCTTTGTTGGCTCATCTTCCACCTGATCTCTAAATATTGGAGTTCCTTACGGCTATGTCCGGGCCCCTTTCCCTTCTCACGCTCTGATCTCTCAATAAGCAATCTCTTCCACACCCAGGGCATTAATTAGCCTCAATATGCTGATGACTCTTAAATTTACGTGTCCAACCCAGACTTTTGTCCTAAGCTCCAGATTTCCACATATAGCTGCCAATTCAATACGTCTACTTGGGGTTTCTCAGGTACTCCAAACACAGCAGGTTCAAAACTCTCATTGTTCTCTGCCTGAGACAACAGTCCCTCCATCCATTGAGTTAGCTAAACCAGAAACCAAGAGTCATTATTGACCTACCTACCTCAGCTTTACCACTGTATCCAGTTGATCATCCTTCTGACTCTACCTTCTAAATATTTCACTGTTGACTTCTCTCCATCTGCACTGGTATCCAAGTTATTACCTGACTACTACAGTAGCATGACTCATCACCCTGTATCCACTTGATGCCTCCAATACCTTTCTATACAGCAGGCAGAGTGCTTTTGAAGACAGATTCATTCATTCATTCATCCATAGAAAAAAATGTATTAAGCCCCTTCTAATGTAAGTTGTGACCAATACAGGCATGTCCCTGATCTCTTGGAACTCTATTAACAGCATATGACTGGGGTACCTAACTTAATTGGAATAGGGGAAGGAAAGTTTCTTTAAGGAAATAATTTTTCAGCTGAGATCTGAAGAATGAGTAGGAATTAATTAGGCAAAAAGAGGACTGGTGTAGGGGAGAGAGCTTTTTCAACAGAAGGAATATCATGTGCAAAGGTCCAGAATCAAGACGAAGCAAGGTATGAGAAAACTGAGAGGGCAGAGAGTGAGAGGCAGAGTAGAGGAGATGAGGCTGGTACTGCTGGGCACAGCCAGGCCCTGAGAGGGGGTGGCTCTAATTGGGAGGTATTTGGGGAGTAGGAGCCCCCTCAAACGGCCCATCACAGTGGATGAGTGTGAGAGTGGGAGTGGGAGCAATTTTCTAAGGAATGACTGCAGAGCTTTCATCAGGGTTTTATAGCCAATCTGTGACCCCTCTCCTTCCCTAGAAGTGTAAAGAACAACTGATGGTGTATGAAAAGCCAAGGCAGGAACTTTGGACTTTGTCCTAAAAGTAGTGAGATGCCATTGGAAATCATTAAGCCAAAAAGTAACATGGCCAGATTGTAAAATCTACAGGGCAGGGATTTTTTTTTTTTTTTTTTCCGTGTACGCGGGCCTCACACTGCTGTGGCCTCTCCTGTTGCAGAGCACAGCCTCCGGATGCGCAGGCTCAGCGGCCATGGCTCACGGGCCCAGCCGCTCCACGGCATGTGGGATCCTCCCGGACCGGGGCACGAACCCGTGTCCCCTGCATCGGCAGGCGGACTCTCAACCACTGTGCCACCAGGGAAGCCCCATTTTTTTTTTTTTTTTTTAGATTCCATATATATGTGTTAGCATATGGTATTTATTTTTCTCTTTCTGACTTACTTCACTCTGTATGACAGTCTCTAGGTCCATCCACCTCACTACAAATAACTCAATTTCGTTTCTTTTTATGGCTGAGTAATATTCCATTGTATATATGTGCCACATCTTCTTTATCCATTCATCTGTCGATGGACACTTAGGTTGCTTCCATGTCCTGGTTATTGTAAATAGAGCTGCAATGAATATTGTGGTACATGACTCTTTTTGAATTATGGTTTTCTCAGGGTATATGCCCAGTAGTAGGACTGCTGGGTTGTATGGTAGTTCTATTTTTTAGTTTTTTGAGGAACCTGCATACTGTTCTCCATAGTGGCTGTATCAATTTACATTCCCACCAACAGTGCAAGAGGGTTCCCTTTTCTCCACACCCTTTCCAGCATTTATTGTTTGTAGATTTTTTGATGACGGCTATTCTGACCAGTGTGAGGTGATACCTCATTTGCATTTCTCTAATGATTAGTGATGTTGAGCATCTTTTCATGTGTTTGTTGGCAATCTATATATCTTCTTTGGAGAAATGTCTGTTTAGGTCTTCCGCCCATTTTTGGATTGGGTTGTTTGTTTTTTTGATACTGAGCTGCATGAGCTGCTTGTATATTTTGAAGATTAATCCTTTGTCATTGCTTCGTTTGCAAATATTTTCTCCCATTCTAAGGGTTGTCTTTTCATGTTGTTTATAGTTTCCTTTGCTGTGCGGAAGCTTTGAAGTTTCATTAGGTCCCATTTGTTTATTTTTGTTTTTATTTCCATTTCTCTAGGAGGTGGGTCAAAAAGGATCTTGCTGTGATTTATGTCATAGAGTGTTCTGTCTATGTTTTCCTCTAAGAGTTTGATAGTGTCTGGCCTTACATTTAGGTCTTTAATCCATTTTGAGTTTATTTTTGTGTATGGTGTTAGGGAGTGTTCTAATTTCATTCTCTTACATGTAGCAGTCCAGTTTTCCCAGCACCACTTATTGAAGAGGCTGTCTTTTCTCCATTGTATATTCTTGCCTCCTTTATCAAAGATAAGGTGACCATATGTGCATGGGGTTATCTCTGGGCTTTCTATCCTGTTCCATTGATCTATATTTATGTTTTTGTGCCAGTACCATATTGTCTTGATTACTGTAGCTTTGTAGCATAGTCTGACGTCAGGGAGTCTGATTCCTCCAGCTCTGTTTTTCTTTCTCAAGATTGCTTTGGCTATTCGGGGTCTTTTGTGTTTCCATACAAATTGTGAAATTTTTTTGTTCTAGTTCTGTGAAAAATGCCAGTGGTAGTTTGATAGGGATTACATTGAATCTGTAGATTGCTTTGGGTAGTATAGTCATTTTCACAATGTTGATTCTTCCAATCCAAGAACATGGTATATCTCTCCATCTGTTTGTATCATCTTTAATTTCTTTCATCAGTGTCTTATAGTTTTCTGCATACAGGTCTTTTGTCTCCTTAGGTAGGTTTATTCCTAGGTATTTTATTCTTTTTGTTGCAATGGTAAATGGGAGTGTTTCCTTAATTTCTCTTTCAGATTTTTCATCATTAACGTATAGAAATGCAAGAGATTTCTGTGCATTCATTTTGTATCCTGCTACTTTACCAAATTCATTGATTAGCTCTAGTAGTTTTCTGGTAGCATCTTTAGGATTCTCTATGTATAGTATCATGTCATCTGCAAACAGTGACAGTTTTACTTCTTCTTTTCCGATTTGGATTCCTTTTATTTCTTCTTCTTCTCTGATTGCTGTGGCTAAAACTTCCAAAACTATGTTGAATAATTGTGGTAAGAGTGGACAACCTTATCTTGTTCCCGATCTTAGAGGAAATGGCTTCAGTTTTTCACCATTGAGAATGATGTTGGCTGTGGGTTTGTCATATATGCCCTTTATTATGTTGAGGTAAGTTCCCTCTACGCCTACTTTCTGGAGGGTTTTTATCATAAATGGGTGTTGAATTTTGTCAACAGCTTTTTCTGCATCTATTGGGATGATGATATGGTTTTTCTCCTTCAATTTGTTAATATGGTGTATCACATTGATTGATTTGCGTATATTGAAGAATCCTTGCATTCCTGGGATAAATCCCACTTGATCATGGTGTATGATCCTTTTAATGTGCTGTTGGATTCTGTTTGCTAGTGTTTTGTTGAGGATTTTTGCATCTATGTTCATCAGTGACATTGGCCTGTAGTTTTCTTCCTTTGTGACATCTTTGTCTGGTTTTCGTATCAGGGTGATGGTGGCCTCACAGAATGAGTTTGGGAGTGTTCCTCCCTCTGCTATATTTTGGAAGAGTTTAAGAAGGATAGGTGTTAACTCTTCTCTAAATGTGTGACAGAATTCGCCTGTGAAGCCATCTAGTCCTGGGCTTTTGTTTGTTGGAAGATTTTTAATCACAGTCTCAATTTCAGTGCTTGTGATTGGTCTGTTTATATTTTCTGTTTCTTCCTGGTTCAGTCTTAGAAGGTTGTGCTTTTCTAAGAATTTGTCCATTTCTTACAGGTTGTCCATTTTATTGGCATATAGTTGCTTGTAGTAATCTCTCATGATCCTTTGTATTTCTGCAGTTTTACCTTGCTCCTTCATCTGCTGTGTGTTTCTCTGTCTTCTCATTTTGCTTAACTTACTGTGTTTGGGGTCTCCTTTTCACAGGCTACAGGTTTGTAGTTCCTGTTGTTTTTGGTGTCTGCCCCCAGTGGCTAAGGTTGGTTCAGTGGGTTGTGTAGGCTTCCTGGTGAAGGGGACTAGTGCCTGTGTTCTGGTGGATGAGGCTGGATCTTGTCTTTCTGGTGGGCAGTACTGCGTCCGGTGGTGTGTTTTGGGGTGTCTGTGACCTTATTATGATTTTAGGCAGCCTCTCTGCTAATGGGTGGGGTTGTGTTCCTGTCTTGCTAGTTGTTTGGCATAGGGTGTCCAGCCCTGTAGCTTGCTGGTTGTTGAGTGGAGCTGGGTCTTAACATTGAGATGGAGATCTCTGGGAGAGCTTTCGCTGTTTGATATTACATGGAGCTGGAAGGTCTCTGGTGGACCAATGTCCTGAACTCGGCTCTCCCACCTCAGAGGCACAGGCCTGACACCCAGCCAGAGTACCAAGACCCTGTCAGCCACATGGCCAGGTACGTGGAGAGTTTCTTGCCTTTTGGGAAGTCTGAGGTCTTCTGCCAGCGTTCAGTAGGTGTTCTGTAGGAGTTGTTCCTCATGTAGATGTATTTCTGATGTATTTGTGGGGAGGAAGGTGATCTCCACATCTTACTCCTCTGCCATCTTGAAGGTCTCCCTCAACTCCCAGGTTTTTAACTTGGACATCTCCAGGGGAATGCTTGCCTGGGTGGCTTTGGCATCAAAGGTGCAAACTCAGCCAGTTAGAACACACCTGGAAAATGTTTCTCAAAAACATGTTGCTTTCTATGGATAAATTTGTTGGTTTATATAGTTCAGAATATGGACTATTGATCTATGTTAGGAAGTATCCCCTGACTGATCACGCACTTGCTTTCGAACCCACTAGTTTTCTATAAACCAGTGAGACTTCCCAGACCTCACTGGTTGCCCTGAGACTGTATACATTATTAAAGATGTTCTGATGAACTCACTGTAAGAAAATTACAGCTCTGAAACTTGTAATAAAACTCTGGTTTACTTTTGAGCAAAGAAGAAAAAGAGAAAAACACTATTAAACCATCAGACCAACTTGTACACCCATCTTGTTTTCTTCCCAGTGTATCCAGACTTGATAGAAGTGAGGATAATTTCATTTGAATAGAAAGCATGCCCAAGCAACATTTTTTAAAAAGCTGACTTTTACCAAGTACTTTTTCTTACAGCTACACTGTAAAAAATTCATCTCCTAGATGCAGAAGTTGGTTTTTGTGCTTTGGGTTTTTATGTTGCTATTTCCTTTCCTTTAGAGCAGACCATTTCAAACTTTGCATATCTAAGCAAACCAGTTACTTGAAAAGCAGCTCTACTTATATTCTCAGAGTTTTACTGCTCTATATAGTCAATGTCTTGGTTTAAGCCAAAGGGAATTTGTGGTTTCTGAGATCAGAAATTCAACTACTTTCTAAAACGAAAAGTTAGTGATTAAATTAGCCATTTGTAGACCCAATCTTTGGTTCTAAATGGTACTTAAATGCTTTAATGACATTTCCACTATTTTGTAGTAAAAACATGTCAATAATAATAACCTGTATCTATAACAAAATAAAAAAAGAATAATGTTGGAACCTCTACTAGATATTCTAAGTCTTGCTTAAAAACATATATCTTATTCCATTTTCCTCCAAAGAAAGAACAGAGAACATGGAAAAACCTTTCCTCCCATCTAGTGGCTGGAAAATATAAAAATGCCCTCCATGTGTTTCTTGGAATTCCAGGCATTAGGAATTATCTGACATCTGGTTGTTCACTCAGTTAAGCAAATATAAATTCTAAAATCTTTACCAAAGCTGAGCCCAATGGAGAAATATATGTCTATGATGATTCACTAATCAACTTGTCTTAAATCAATAACATATAAGTCTCATCAAGCAGAAAGAAGGGCCATGGTGCTTCCTAATTCATTAATCTGAACCTACGATTAAAATAATAATAATAATAATAAGGCTGTATGTTTCTGCTAACTGAAAACGGACTTCAATTCTATTTGCCTCTAAACCAGCCAGTGCCCTAGATCTCTCCTGACCCTTAATTGCCCCTTGTTGGCCCCACACCTTGACAACTCTTCTCTCAAGAGCTGCATGTGCTGAATTCACTAAAGAGAGCCAAGAAATTGTCCCTGAAACTGGCTGCATCCAGGGGCCTCAGCTCCTGAAACTTTGAATTCCAGACTCTGATACTGGCAGCAGGGCCTCTGTGCAGGGCTAAACCAGCCCACAGGAAAGCCGGTTTAGATTGGTTATGCAGCAAGAGGGATTAATGCTTGGTCTACCTGTCTTGTATATGCCTTGTGCAGACGTCAAAATCTCTGCTGAATTGTGCCTATCTCTGATGATTCTCACAGATTCAAAGAATGAATTTTGTGTACAGTCAGCAAAGTTCTGAGAGCTCCAGGAAGAAGAGGAAGGTCAGCCAACCAGTGAAAGTCTTCATCCCTGACAGAAAATGAAAGTTAGATGCCTTTGCTACTTTTATTCTAAAATAAGTTTATTTTGCAACAAATATGCATGAAGTGTCTTAGTAGGAAAGTAAGTTCCTATCACCAAAACCTTTTACTAAATTTGCTGCTCAACTTTTTGAGTCAGTTTACTAAGTGCTAAATTACTGGGTAGGACATGGGTTTACTTTGCCACAAGGAAACAAGGTCACCAGGGCTGCTTTGGGACAGCATTACTTCAAGGCTGAGTTAGAGATGAGACACCCTTTATATTTGTAAAAGAACCACAGCAGCTATTTTGAAAAGAAATAAGCGTTGTTCTCAAAGGAAAGAGGGTTTTCTTTGCATAATTAAACTTCCCAGGTACTTAGACTACTGTGAAACGTTTTAACTTGTTGTAACCTGTGTGCTAGAAGCCCTCTTTAGCTTTATTAAAATTCCCACAAAATTGCATAGCATACGTGTGGTGGTGCTTATCCAGGTGTGATTTTTGTGTTAACTTCAATCACGAGGTTGATCAGCTAAGTGTTAGACCAAAACGTACTCTCCCTGTAGAGTTCCTCAAAGCTGGTCCTCCACCCTGTTCTGTTGGCCAGCCCGAGACAGGACTAGGCTGCAGTGCAGGAGCCTGGCTCCCTTCTGAAGGCCGATGTTAAATGCTTCCCCCAAAACTTCAGTTTATCAGTCTGTAACCTGCAGATGATGCTACCAGTCCTCTCCTTATTCTGGAAGAATTCTGATAGACTTAATGATTAGTACCAGATGAATAATAAACGATGAAGTATTATTTTTATTATTTATATAACATGAAATTTAATAATTTTGTTTAAATGGATAGGACCAATAAGTTAAATGTTATAAGTGTGTGTGCTTTCTGGTTAAATAAAGCCAAAATACGAGGTATTTTTTGGCTCATCTTTTTTTTCTTCATTCAGATCAGTGTAGAAAGGACATCAGTACCTGGAGTGCTTGTTAAAATACAGATTACTAGGCCTGCCTCATTTCTACTAATCAAAATCTCAAGGGGTGGGCCCTATGGAAAACTCCCTGGGTTCTAATGCACACAAAAGATTGAGAACCCAGGACCCCTGATCCAGGCTAAAAGGAGAATCCCTGCTAGACATGCACTTTAGCCAGCAGAAGGCTGTGGGTTGTAACAGAGAAAAATCTGAAGGATCCTGCCTGTCCAGCACTACCTTTTGTGAGACTCTCATCCATTTCTGATTGCCCATAGGCAGCCTCCAGACTGGAATCTTGAATTGGCCTGTAGCACTGGGGCCTGCCAGAGAGGAGCATTTTCCCTTCTCCCAGCATGTTAAGTATACTCACATAAGCTCACTCTGCCACTAAAAGGAGGAGGAGGGGGAAGGTATTGGGTTTATTATATCCTTGATAGAATTGTAGCCTGAGTCACCACAATTTCTTTTAAGAGACTCATATAAAGAGATTAGCTGTCTAGTAGAAGGATTAGGTTTATTTTGTGTCTCTCCAGAGCGTAGATCCAAGACCAAATTGGTGAAAGCTATAGGAGGTCATTTGGACTCAGTATAAGGAGGAACTTTGTAACTCCACAGGTTGTCAAAAATTTGAAACAGGCTGCCTTGTGAGGCAGTGATCCTACCCGCCCCCCCAAGCGTTTGAACACAAAGGAGCTTCATATATACTCTAGGAGGCTTTGACTCTCAGAGCAAATTAGTTATGGGGAGTAATTAGTCAATCTGGATCTCAGAAAGAACCATTTTGTTTAAAAGAGGAATTTAGCTCTTAATCGATATTTATAATTTTCATAAACTTAGCCTAAGGTGGCAGGTCCTTTAAGTCTAGAATCTGAATCTGTCTAGATACTTTTTTAGTGAGTTTACCGTCTCTATTAACACCCCCCCTCCCACAATGGATGCTAATAGGTGGAATGTGTATGTCTGATGCAGTTTGTGTGAGGCAGCAGAGAGAAGTTGCTGGGCCTGTGCCTTGGGCTGGACACACAAAGGAAGAGATCTGCTATCAAGAGGATCTGAGAACCAAGAAAGCGTGAACTAGCTGATTTTACACAGCAGAGTTCATATGTGCAACCAGCTATCAAGATTGGAGGCTGTTCAGTGCTATTTACTGGATGATTTATTGGGATGGGGAAAAAAAAAAAGAACCTCTTTTCTAGTCTATTCATTTCTGTCCTTAATAATAATGGAATGAGTAAACATAAGTTCATCAAGGAGCTGGAACTTCAGGGAAAAGAAGGAAGACTTAGACCCCGAGCTGGGGAGCCTAAGCTTTGGCACACTAGCCATTTCCTCACCCTGCTGGTGCCTGGGTTATCAGTGTGCTTATAAAAATCAGCTGCAGATAGCTTGGAAACTGGGACATTGTTAAATTAACATTTTTGCAGGGGAAGTTTGGCTGTCTGGGGTTTTTCTGTCTTTACAGAAAATTGGTCTAGCTGGAAAGAGACAGATTAGGTTCATGATTGCCACTAGCCTTTGAAGCCAGGCACCAAAACCACACCTTCATTTCCCTTCTTGTAGGTCCCTATGGTATCTGGGTTCTTTCATTCTCCAGCTCACCTCTACCAGGAAGACACTGGACATGTTCATCAGTGTCAGTTACATTCACACAAGTCCAAAGTTGTGTATATGTTTTTTAAAATAACACTAACCATTAGAGCCAGTTTTCAGTGTGTCTTAAAATTGTCAATTCATGGTTTCAAACCCAACAGTACTGGATCTTGAGAGATTTCCACAGATTCTTATAGTAAAAATAATTCTCAGTCAGAATTCCTTCACCGGTCAGAAGGAAGACCCAGGTGATAAAATGAGAGTTAACACGCTGTGCTTTTAAGAGTTAAAGCAAGGTCCTCCCACGGTGAGTCTAGATTCCGAACAAGCGAAGAAATGCCTTTGTCCCAAATGTATTCTCTTTAGAAATTATTAGTTTATATATATATTTTTAAAAAGGTAATATTTTCAATGTGATTGTGTGTTTGTGTAATGAGGCCCTGGCTGAGACTTGCTATGCAGTTTGCAAGTTTCTGTAGAGGAGGAGGGCCTTAATTAATGGGCTCTTTGGTTTTGCAATGGTAAAGCCAAGATCCTATCCAGAAATGGAGAGACATGAGGTGCTAATCAGCTCACATCACTTCCCCTTGGGTGACTACATCTCTGCAAATAGGGTCTACCTTCTGGGAGTGTCGAAGTTGTTGAGACTGACTCTGGAGGTGGTGGGCTCACAGTGGGGAAGGTGGAGGGGTAAACTGATCACTGCAACCTGGCTGGAAGTTGCCATGAGATTTGCTCAGTAGGGGACCCTGGGAACAAGTCTCACTAAACAGTCTCGTCTGGTCTCAACTGTGCCATGAGGTTCAGCAGTACAAGGGTTTCCCCGTGGCAGGAGTGGTGAGACAGGCAGATTCAGAGAGCCAAAAACATCTAAGACAGACTGGTGGAGCACAGACCATTCCTTGGGGATTCAAATACTTAGGGACCTGGTATAAGAGTGGGGTTCGTTACTTGTGTACCGCAGGACTCCTGAAGGCTGGAGGAGTCTGGGGCATCTGGATTCCATCTGGATAATTACTAATCGGCTCTAGGGTAAGGAGGCAAATTTAGGTTTTCATCTTTCTGTGAGCAAGGTAGTTAAGGAAAAGGCTAGGGTGCTGGCTGCAGAACCTGGCTGCCGTTTTCTAGACAGGTTATTTCCCTGCTCTAGCCCTCGGATTACTCAATCTATAACATGTGGATAATAGCGGTACCTACCTAGTGACACAGTTGTGAGGATTAAGCCAGGCAATTCAAGCTAAGTGCCCAGCGTGCATATAGTCGGTGCTCAACAGGTGTTCATCACTTTTGCTATTTTTTAGCTCTTGGCACGTCCCCTTTCTTAGTCTCAGGAGCTCAGAGTTCCTGTGCTGCTTTTTGCCTACCCCGAGATCCTGCATGGACACCCTCTCCAAGCCTGGGCTGGCACTTGAACCATGCTCCCAACTGCTTCTGTTCTCAGCACCCTCCCCACTCCTTTCCCTCAAGACAGTTTGATGGAAGGGAAGCATCAGATGAAGCTTAATGCGCTGCCCTCCCACATGTGCACTTTAAAACAAAAGCTTGTTTATAAGAAAACTGAATCTCACATAGGGAATGAGATATGAGAAAAGATTGAATAAACAGGGAAGAAGAAAGTCTAAGGAGAACTTCATAGCTGTCTTCAAATATATGTGAGGCTGTCTGGAAATGCAGGAACCACAGATACAATCTGTGTTGTTCCAAAGACAGAACACACAGACCCAGGAGGAAGAAGTGGCAGGGAGGAAGGTTTGGGCTCAACATATTGAAGAATTTCTCCCCCATGCAAGGTGCCTGGCACACGGATTTTAATGTTTTCGTTAGCAATTAGAGCTGCCCATGACTGCTTCTTTTTTTTTTGAATGAGTGAATGAGTTTTATATGGAATTTTGATTTTTTTGGAAAATTTTTAAAATTCTTTTTAATCTCTATTTTTATTTATTTTTATTTATTTAGTTTTTTTAAAGAAGATGTTGGGGGTAGGAGTTTATTAATTAATTAATTAATTTTTGCTGTGTTGGGTCTTTGCTTCTGTGCGAGGGCCTTCTCCAGTTGTGGCAAGCAGGGGCCACTCCTCATCGCGGTGTGCGGGCCTCTCACTATCGCACCCTCTCTTGTTGCGGAGCACAGGCTCCAGACGTGCAGGATCAGTAGCTGTGGCTCACGGGCCTAGTTGCTCTGCGGCATGTGGGATCCTCCCAGACCAGGGCTCGAACCCATGTCCCCTGCATCAGCAGGCAGATTCTCAACCACTGTGCCACCAGGGAAGCCCTATTTTTATTTTTACAGTTTGATGATTTATCACAGAGCAAACACCTAAGTATCTACCACTCATTCAAGAAATAGATCATTGAATTCCCTGGAGGTCCAGTGGTTAGGACTTGGCGCTTTCAGCTGTGGCTCGGGTTCAATCCCTGGTCGGGGAACTAAGATCCCACAAGCGGCGCAGCGCAACCAAAAAAAAAAACGATCATTGCCAGCATTCCAGAAATTGCCTTTGTACCTCTAGCAAAGGGCTACTCCTCTCTTCCCCATAAAAGTAACCACTATTCTTTGACTTTTTTATCCGTGACTGCTTCTGACTGTAATGAGTTCCCCATCACTAGAGGTGTTCAAGCCGAGTTGTCCAGGATGTTGCTCTATGGATAAGAATTGAATCAAATGAATATTGAGGTCTCTTCTAGGTGTAAAATTCTATGACACTGTTATTAAAGGTAGAATTTCAACAGAGAGATTTTGGGAGCAAAGCAACATTTTATAAATCCTTTTCCCAAAAGGCAATAGAGTGAAGTTGTTAAAGCTGAGGGTTCTGGAGTTAGACATTGCCTGGGTTCAAACCCTGGTCATCCTACTTACTAGCTGTGTGACTCTGGGCAAGTTTTTTGCTCTCTCTGTACTTCAGTTTCCCCATCTGCAAAATGCGGTCCATAATAGTGTCTCTATCGCAGAGTTATCGTGAGAACTAAGTGAGTTAATATAGGTAAAGCACTTTGAAGAATACCTGGCACAAAGAGAGTTAATGCTCAGTACACGTTAGTTACAAGGTATTATCTGATACCCTTGCTACTCTGCAGCTTTTTATGTCTTTTCAGTATGTGGAAGGAAGTCCCTTCTACCATAATTGACCCTGACCTTGTTTTTTCCTAAATCATATGCCAGCCATGGCCACTGTAATTAACCAGTGCACTGTCTATCTCCTGTAGGCAAGCTTTAAAGCTAAACAAGCAGGCAGAGCCTGTGACGTACAGTTTATGAAGGATCCTGCTGATGAAACTCAATCACGGCCGTGGACACCTTAACCCTGACACATGCCTGGCAAGTGGTGGATGCCCAGTAAATACTTGTTGAATGAATAGATGAACTTGGCAGGGTTCTTATTTTTTCCTACATTTTATTTATTTATTTTTGATTCGGTAATTTCATTCACATGACTTAAAATTCAAAAGGAACTAAAGGCTATAGAGTGAAACACATCCCTCCCGCCCTGTCCCCAGTTTTCCTCCCCATAGGTGACTAAGGTAACCACTTTCTCATATGTCTTTCTAGAGTTATTTTAGGCATAAATAAGTAAACATACTAGCATACGCACGTTGGTTTCTTTCCCTCCTTTTTAAACAAACAGCCACATACACTGTTCCAGGTACGTTTACTGATGTGGTCACAGAAGTGGGGGTGAGCATGGGCGCACTAAGGATGAATTAGAGAAGAAAAAGCTCAGAGACAGAAAATCAACCAGGCAACTCTTGCATCAACCCAGATGTAAAGTGATCAGAGCCTGGGCTAGTATATTAAAGGGGGTAATCAGGGAAAGAATTGTTTGAGTGGGTTTTTTTTTAAGTTTTACACCAGGGTAACTGCCACCACAATCAAGATATAGAGCGTTTCTGTCACCCCCAGAAGTTCCTTCATGTTCCTTTGTAGCTGTGCCCCTCCCTGGGCCCACATACCCACTCCTCTGCTTTGTCAGAGTTTTTCAGCTTCTGTGTTTCAGGCCTACGTGGTGTGGTGGGAGCTCCACTCGGCAGAGATAATCATAGTATTAGTCAACTGCAGTGGCACTTCCTCTGGGCTGGGCATTCTACTAAGCACCCACTCGTGCTCATCCATTTAATCCCTTCCACACCAAAGGAGGCAGGTCCTGCTGTTATCTCGATTTCTGATGAGCCATCTAAGATACAGAGAAGTGAAATCACTTGCCCAAGGTCACACAGCTAGTAGAGCCAGAATTTTGAACCCAAAGCAATGTGAAACTAATCAAGAAAATACTCAAACTCCAACAGAAAGACTTCATTACTATTTAACCAGAGCAAGGGAGGGGGGTAAGAATCCTTCGCAGGTTAATATAGAATGGATTTGTCCAGCAGTCTTCAAGTGTGCTTTAAATGGCTAGTAGCCTTTCTTCATGGGCATTAGTCAGTCAGCAGGCAGAGTTTCATTCCCTGGCCTTCGATGTGCACACCCGCCACACCGCTTCCTCTTAAGAAATTACAACATTCAGAACTATCTCTTTATGGTAAAGAACTGGTGTGGTCAGGGTATTACTGAGAAGACAACTATCTCTGCCTATCTATGGGTCCAAGAATATGCATGTCATTCTGAAACCACAAGGAACGTGGTTAAGTCCCCTGGTCACATCTCTCAACAAAGATTTATCTGTTTCGCTGTTGCCTCCAAAGAGCTTTCCTCCTGGACTAAGATGTTAATTCATGGTGATGTCTACTAATGGGCCTTCCCTAAAGAGGAGCCTATTAAAGGAATTAATTACATTGAAGGTTCAGAAAACTTCCCAGCATAATGAAATGGCTCCCCAGCTGTAATAGCCTGAGAAAGAAATCACCGATCTAAATCCTGAGACAAGTTCCTATAAAGTGAGAGGCAAGTTTGCTCAGGTAACTACAGACCCTAGGAGAAACAAGATAGTGAAAATGTTAACAATGAAACCAATTTTCACTCACTGATGGGGTTTTATTAAATATAGATCATATTTTTCCAAAAATTTCAAGTTCTTTATTACCGCCTCTTTTATAAGACCTATGTTTGCCACTTATTAATACTACCAATTAACATTAAAATGCAATTTTAATGTTTTTTTTAATAAGAAAATAGTTCTCTCCAGTCAACATAGTATAAAAGATAATGGAGTTAGGATGGATTATGTGGCACTCAAATTCAAGAGAAGGTGGTAGAATTATCCTTTCTGGAAGTCTAGATTGGTTTCAATGCAGTGTTGCCTAAAGCCCGGGGAGTAGATTAGATGACTTTCTGGTCTCTTATTCCTCTGTATGGCCTGCTTGTACACTGTCCAAATCTCCAGAAATGACAATAGCAGAAGAAAAAAATAATGGCAGAAGATTAACTGTAGTGCTAGGGATTGTGCTAGTTACTGATAAACCACCAATTTGTTGGTTTCCAGGTAGACTGAGGAGGGTAGCGTAATGTGGAAAACTGGCTAGCAATTTGGCAGAATCTGGGTTTTAATCTTAATCTTGGTTCTCCCTTTATTTCTGGACAAGTCATTTATCTCCTCTCTTCTTCTGTTTCATTAGCTGCAAAATGCAGATGGTGACCCACCTAGGGTTTTTAACAGCCAGGAGGTAGATGCAAGGGGTGGTGACAGCCCACGCTAAATCTGGCCTTGTGCCTGGAATCCCTCTGCCTGGGCTCTGGGGTAGTTTGGAGGAGGAAAGGAGAGCTCCCTTGGGGGCCCAGCCCATTCACCACTGGTTCTAGAGAAGGCCTGATCCCCAGGAGCCAGGGGAGACCATACCAGTCCTCTGGCCCCTCCTCCAGATATTAAGGTTACTGTTGAGCAAAAGTGAGACTTATCTGAACCTAGTCTACCGTCAACTATAACATGGGCTTCACTTGGAATGAACTCAGCCTTAAGGTTGGGGCCCAGGGGAAAGGTTTTTTAAAATTATTATTATTAACGAAACTCATTTACAATTACGGTATACATAGAACAGTCATTTACATGCTATAAACTCTTTAGGAGATTATGGTGGTGATACACTATGTAAACTAACTTTGAAAAGTTACAGAGGTTGCAAGATGATTAAACACCTTTCACTCTCCTGCTATTGTTTGGATTTTAAGTGTTTCTTAGAATGGGCAAGTGACATAAAATCTAACCTACTTCTAGCTAAAAGTCTAACAGTTCTGATGGAAACTGTTAAACCAATTCTGCAACCAAAAGACAAACGGCTTAAAACTGCCAGGTATCAGTATTATTGTATTATTCCCTTTAACAAAAACTTATAACTGAAATTTATAGGTAAGAATTTACAGTAAGCAGCAGGTACTTGGAAACTTGTCAGTTAAGGTTTCCCATTAGAGAACTTCTGCTGTAAGCTTTTTAAGCCTCTAAAGTCAGAAGAAAGAAAAAAGAACTTTCACAATTAGTTTCTAAGGAAATTATATAAAAGTCATAATAACTAAGAGAAAAGTTTTAGACTGTCATTTCCAACAGGACATGACCTCCTAAAGAAAAACACATTTTTTTTTTTGGAGAAGGCTGTATATAAATAACAATCAAAATCTATATTCTTGATATATTTCTAAAGAAAATAGTTAACTAAATCTCTTTAAAGTGATTTTATTTCCTGCTGCTCCCCCAACCTCCTCAAAATTGAGAATACAACAAATATTTGCATAGGTTTATTATTCACATTTAATCATGAATAATTCACTTTGTACAGACAGCTGGGTAAACAAGAGATTTGGAGTTTCCTTTTTCTAGAATATTTTTCCCTTGGCTGAAAGGAAACAGCATCAGTGTGGTTTTATATGGTTTTCAGTGCCATCCTGTCCTCCCTCCCTCGAGCAGGAGGCATCCCCTCTTTTATGCTTTTTTTTTTTCCATTTCTTTCTTTCTGTCAGTTATTGGGCTACACCTCACAAACACATTTTTTTTTTTAATTATGGAATGAAAAATGAGCTCCACCACTCAGTACTTTGGTCTGCAAGACAATATCAAGTATATGTTCATGGACCTGCTTTTGTGTAGATACTCTCACAGTGTTGGGAAAAGATCCTTCTGAGCTCATCCTGCCTCATCATTAGATCCTTCACCTTCTATCACTCATTAACAATTTCACAATTATTTGACTATCTACCACAAAGCCGGCTCTCATTTCCCTCTTCTCCTCCCGGGCCTACGTGAGGAAGTGAAGCACGCATCACTGCACACAGGTTTATCCAGGGCATTTCAACCTGGGCAAGGGGGTATAATTTACCAAAGGTCAAGGATCCTTCCAGTTCTGTGAACGTCACCAACCAAACTGTGATAGTATAACTTGTGGTTTAGAAGAGAATTAGGCTTGCTGTATGTAATTCAGCTATGACCAAATTGGGGGTGGGGGGTGGAGGGAGGTCACAGTATACCCTTGAGAAATCCCTGCTCTTTGTCATGACCTGGCAAATTAAGAATTTTAGCCACCCAACAAATGCCATGCGTCCACCCTAACTGCATTAGTTGAGCACAAAACATGGGCATAGGGATGTATGTATCCTCTCTTCAGCAACACGTATCATAAAATATGAATGCCATAGAAGTATGGCCAAGAGCATTCCAGAGAAAATTAACCACGATTTGAGTTAATTAAAAATTATTGTTTTCTTCATTTAACAAAAGCGCTTACCATGTGCTAGACATTTTCTAAGCACTTTACACACATAAACTCTTTAATTCTTATAACAACCCTATGAAATAGGTACAATCCTTATCCCCATTTTACAGATCAGGAAAATGAAGCACAGAGAAATCAATCAAGTCATTTGCTTAATGTCACCACAGGAAGTGGTAGGGCCAGGACTCGAACCAGGCAGCCTAGCTCCAAAGTCTGTGCTTTCAATAACCATGCTGTACAATGAGTATAAATACCTGCTTATGGCAAAAAGTTTAGAAAAATAAGAAAAACATAAAGAAGAAAAAAAATTACCCATAGTCCCACCACCCATTTTTGTGTATTTTCTTTGTGTATGTGTATTTGTGTGTGTGTACAAAAGCATTTAATTTAGTGGAATTTCTCATCTACCCCCCTCTCTCTTTCAATTAGCTATACCTTACGAACATTCTCCCATAGAAAGATATCACTTTGATTGCACAAACAATTGTCTTAGTGTACTTTGTAAATAGCAGCCCAGCCAAGTTTGGAAGCACTTATTTATGATTGGTGGGGTAGAGTAGGGGGCTGCTGATTTAGTAGAGGCCTTATTTCCCTAAACTCAAAGAGCTTCCCTGAAAATGGGCTTAGAATGGTTTCTTTTAAGTGACCTGAAAAAATGTGTTGTGTCTAGAAACATAGTGTGACTTTTCCCTTCAAAGCATTTCATGTTATGTCCACTTCATATTGTTCAGTTTCCTTAGGGGCGGGGCAGGGGGAGTGAGTCTGGGTGCAAAGAAAAATGTAGGCTAGTCAACAGGAAACCTGAAGTCCCTGAAACAGCACAGTGGCCACTAATCACACCCTGGCAGGGCTGCTTTCTCTTTGACAGGTGTTGCAAAAATAATAATAAATGTTCGAAAGAACCATTTACCTGGTAAACAAAACTGTTATTAAAAACTGGTGTTATACGCCAAGACACTGAAGAACAGTCTCTGAAGCCAAGACAGTAGTGGTCATTGCTATGACTGGTGACAGCTTTGGGCCAAGTCACATGCCATCCCGTCAGCAGCAGGGAGGTAAACAGCACAGCTATGTGCCTGCCGACCTAACCTCAAAACCTCTCAGGAGCACAAGGAAATTGGCTTGAAAAGACTGTTTCTCTTTTTTTTCCTCCTTGTTAATTGAATTTCTAGCACTAATTAAAGCAGCAGAAACAGAAAACCATATACAAAAGGGGAAGTCAAAGAATGACCCCCGTTTCTGAAAAAAACCAGTCATCTAGTCATTAGAAACACAGTTGCATCAATTCTCACTCTTTCCTTGAGCTGTTTTACCCATTTGCAGGTGAGGCAGTGGAGAGCAGGGCCGAGGGCCAAGCTTTTCAGAGGGCCCTCTCTGGGAATTACTTTCATATGCACATAAATTTCCACAATAAGTACCTTCTGGAGTTCGCATACAACGAAGTTACTCTTCCAAGCTTCCTGCCCACTGTTCTAACTTGAGTTGTGCTACCAGAAAATCAGGTGAGTATCTCAACTGCTAAGTCAAACTTGGCTTTTTCTGGAAACTGGAACTCACTAACTTGAGCCCCTAAATCCACCCCCCACCCCGCCCCGTCTTCCCTTTAAATTACCTCTTACCCATAGTCACTGGTCCTAGGTCCCCTTGGAGCTGTTGAGGCAGGAGCTGTCTGAAATTTAAGATTCAATACCAGGCAGCCAGATGGATCAAAAGAAATTTTTCTTTGACCCTAAAACTAAGGTCAAATCTGTTTTTCTTTCCGTTGCAAGTGTTTTGAAAACTTCTTTCTGTCTGAGTCTTCTAATCCCGGGGGAATGACAAGGCATTGGGACTAAACTAATCAGCTCTTCTAACCAACAACCTACTAGGGATGGAGGGTCACCACTTCTCCCAGATCCCATAGAGCCTCCTTCAAGGGAGGGGTTGATCTGGGGAGAAGTGAGTGGTGAGGGCCAGACTAACAGCCTGTCTCTGGAGAGGACCTGAGCAGACAATAATCACAACGCAGGACAACACAGAACGCACCTTTACGTAGGATTTACAGAGTGCCTCTAACGTATATCATTTCTTTGAAGTTTCATATCTGTCTCGTGAGGTGGGTAACGACCACTACCCACAGCCCGGAGAGGTTGTGTCGGCTGCCCGGATCACAACATTCACGTAGAACCTGGGTCTGAGGGTTGCAAGGCGTGCATGGTGGCCTTGCTCTCCCCCACCCTCCGTCTCCTTGGTCCACACCTTGTTCAGCTCAATATAGGGCCTACACTGCAGTCAAAGGCTGTCTTTCTCTAAGGCACACTGATCAGTTAAATGACTCTGTTAAACGGTGAACGTCTGGTCTTGGTGACCCTCTACCCCATCCTGAAGGCTTCTCTCCTATGACCTCGGCCACCTCCCATTCTCCCAGGACTCCCTGAGGCAATACCACAGCACGCCTGCCTGCCTGCGTAACCACTTGGGCCTTGAACCTAGACCTTTTCTCCCACAATTAAACCCACTTACTCTGCATCTCATCTCTCCAAGCCCTACCAGGGGGGCAATTTGTGCTAAGAGACTACACGCTGGCAATGATATAACATTCTAACACCCCAAACCGCCCGGGGACCACTTGCTGGCTGTGTGTTTGGGCAAGTAACTCAGCACCCACCCAGGAATGTCACCTGTAAAATGCACATAACAGTTGTTTACAAGTGAGGATCAAGTGAGCTCATTCAGAATGTCATGTAATCAACTGAATTCCTTCTCTTCCCCTCAACCCTTCTTTCTCTCCTAAAGCAAATCTCAGGGCACTGTCCTCTCTCACCCAGTTTACAGTAGCAGCCCTTTGACCAGTCTCTCTGCCTCCAGACCTGACCCCACCACACACCCTCCACCCTGGCTAAAAGAATCCTTCCCGAGAATGAGTATGAACAGAGTTTTGTTTGTTTGCGGTACGCGGGCCTCTCACTGTTGTGGCCTCTCCCGTTGCAGAGCACAGGTTCCGGACGCGCAGGCTCAGTGGCCATGGCTCACAGGCCCAGCCGCTCCGCAGCACGTGGGATCCTCCCAGACCGGGGCACGAACCCGTGTCCCCTGCATCGGCAGGCGGATTCTCAACCACTGCGCCACCAGGGAAGCCCAGTATGAACAGATTTATCCTACCTAAAACCTCCAGTGGCTCCACAGGGCCTCAGAGTCAAGTCCAGACTCCTCAGCGCAGCCCATGTGCCCTGCGTGCTCAGCCTTTGCCCCCCTCACCAGCATCCCGGTGCTCAGTGCCCGGCGGGCATGTGCCATGCTCTCCTCTTCCTCCAGGGCGGTGAGCAGGCTGTTTGCCTACAACCCTCTCTCCCAGTGGCCTTTCTCATTTCTATTCATTCTTTAGTTTAAGCATCATTTCCTCTAGGAAATCTTCCTGAGTTGGGTCAGATGCCTTCCCCTGTGGCCCTGTCCTCTCCTTCTTCTCATCCTGGCACCTAGAACACACTGTAACTGCCTGGCCGCCCACCCCTTGCTTGCTCCTAACTCTCTGCGGCTGGGCAAGCAAGAGAGGGGTGAATATTCACCCTGGCACCTTTCCTGAAATACATAAGGCAGTCAATTATTTTAAGTATGTTACTCTTACTTGAAAATACTTGCATTTCAAAATGCCCACCCTTTTCTTTGCATCTCAAAATCCACTCAGCCTTCAATGCCTTATCCCAAATAAAAGAGTAACTTTGGAATATTAAGTCTAGCCAGTGAATATAGTATTTTTTAATCTAAATGAAAAAGGGGGGGCTTATATGATAATACTATTACAAGATAAATTAGTGTTAATACTTCTATGGCGGGGCTTCCCTGGTGGCGCAGTGGTTAAGAATCCGCCTGTCAATGCAGGGGACACGGGTTCAAGCCCTGGTCTGGGAAGATCCCACATGCCATGGAGCAACTAAGTCCGTGCACCACAACTACAGAGCCTGCAATCTAGAGCCTGTGAGCCACAACTACTGAGCCCACGAGCCTAGAGCCCGTGCTCTGCAACAAGAGAAGCCACCGCAATGAGAAGCCCGCACACCGCAACGAAGAGTAGCCCCTGCTCGCTCTGCAACTAGAGAAAGCCCGCGCATAGCAATGAAGAGTAGCCCCCGCTCACCGCAACTTGAGAAAGCCCGCACACAGCAACGAAGACCCAATGCAGCCAAAAAAGTAATTATAATAATCCTTCTATGGCATATTCATACAAATATCTCAATCTATTCTTATAATACTCCTATGGATTGGACTCATATTTTACAGGATATGTTAGTTATGACTCCACAATTGCAAGTGGCAAAACCCATCCTGAGTTAGTTTAAGCAAAAAAAAAAAAAAAAAAAAAATTGGAGAGTTTGCTATACCCATGCAGGGGTGGAACCCAAGGCTTATAGTCAGAGGTTGCAAAGGGATTAGACTTAGAAACTGCAAAACCTTTAGAAACCCAAGGTTACTGGGGTCTTGTTTCTGCTTCTTTCTACACGTACAACCCATTCTTCTCTCTCTTCATAATGGCTCTTTCTGATACCCAGTCCATTGGCCAAAGATGGCTGCCCATGGTCCAAGGTCAACAGTCACAGGCCCAGCTACATAGGGAGGCTGAGAGGCTGCCCCTTGAATCCAGGCACTGGTCCTCCCGGGAGAGGGTCTGATGGCCCAGCTGAGTCGGGGAGGGGGAGTGTGGACCACAACGACTGGGAGGGGTGGGAATCACACCACACAGAGGCCCATTCTCCCGACCCTGTGGCAGTGAGGAGAGGGGCTAGGAGGGGAGGAAAATGCCCACAGAAAGGGGTCCCCTACGAAGAGGTTAAGGGACTTGTCTGAGAGCAAATGAGGCCCAGACGGAGCCAAGATGAGAGAACAGGTGTCAGACACTGGCTTTGCCTAAAGGTCTACAATCATGTTTTAAAATCAAGAATCAGAAATATTGAGACTAGGCAGAATTATGACATACGGACCAAGATATGCATTCTACAGTGCACGTGTGACACTAAATATACGTACTAAACACCCATTTACAGAAATGGCCTGTCAGCAGCATGGCAGGAGGGACATTCAAAGCTCTATGGAAACCTTTTGCCAGAGCTTAAAATTAAATTAAAACAACCTTATGTTAAATCCCAAACAAGAGGCTTCCCTGGTGGCACAGTGGTTAAGAATCCTCCTGCCAATGCAAGGGACACGGGTTCTAACCCTGGTCCGGGAAGATCCCACATGCCGCAGAGCAACTAAGCCCATGCACCACAACTGCTGAGCCTGCGCTCTAGAGCCCAGGAGCCACAACTACTGAGTCCATGTACCACAACTACTAAAGCCCGTGCACCTAGAGCCCGTGCTCCACAACAAGAGAAGCCACCGCAATGAGAAGCCCGCGCACTGCAACAAATAGTCCCGGCTCACCGCAACTAGAGAAAGCCCACACGCAGCAACGAAGACCCAACACAGCCAAAAATAAATAATAAAATAAATTAATTTAAAAAAAAAACCCAAAGAGAATTCAAAACCAATTATAAAACAATCATGTTTAAAACTCAACAGTAGTTTCAAAAACACATTTAGTTAATTCATTTAACTTCAGTAGAAGTGGTTTTTAAATATTGATCCTATTGGTTTTAAATTTGCTTTTAAGAATTCTGTAGACACTTAGAAGCAAAAGAGATTAAGCAAGTAGAGGTGGGAACCTGCCCTGAATTTCCTCTTAGCTGTGCGCCCTGCACCCATCCACCTGGGAGTCTCCACTGTCCCTCTATGAAACCCTGGCTTTCTTCTGAGCAAGGGTGCCGCCTTGTTTGAAAAATCTGTGGTCTAGCCCAGATGGACGAATGAGGCCTAGAGCAGTGGTTGTCAAACTTGAATATAGAAAAACACCTGGGGAGCTTTTCAGAAATACAGATTCTCAGACTCCACTCCCAGAGACCAGATCCAAGGAGTCTGCAATCCTCCCGGGGAGCCCAGCCAGTTCTGACTGGGGGGCTGCTCCAACCCACTTCAGCAGGAGCCATCATTCCTAGGCCACTAGCTGCTGAGCCAGAACTGAGACCCAGGTTTCCTGATGTCCAGTTCAATGCTTTTCCCACCATACTCCACCGACTCTCCAACTCTTCAATTGTCAAAATACAAACTTCACTATTTTAAAAAAGACCAGAATCAGACAACAATGAATGGATAAACAAAATGTGGTATACACATACAATGGAATATTATTCAGCCTTAAAAAGGAAGGAAATTTTGACACACACTACAACAGGGATGAACCTTGAGGACACTATGCTAAGTGAACTAAGCCAGTCAGAAAAGGACATTTACTGTATGATTCCACTTATATGAGGTACTTAGAGCAGTCAAAATCACAGAGTCAGAAAGTAAATGGTAATTTTCAGGGGCTTTGGGAGAGAGGAATGGGAGTCATAGTTCTTTTGTTTTTTTGGGGTTTTTTTTTGTTTTTTTGCTGTACGCGGGCCTCTCGCTGTTGTGGCCTCTCCCGTTGCGGAGCACAGGCTCCGGACGCGCAGGCTCAGCGGCCACGGCTCACGGGCCCAGCCGCTCCGCGGCATGTGGGATCTTCCTGGACCGGGGCACGAACCCGTGTCCCCTGAATCAGCAGGCGGACTCTCAACCACTGCGCCACCAGGGAAGCCCGGGAGTCATAGTTTAATGGGTACAGTTTTAGCTGGAGAAGATGAAAAAGTTCTGGAGATGGATGCTGATGACGGTCGCACAACAATTGTGAATGTGCTTACTGCCACAGAACTGTACACTTAAAAAGGGTCAAGAGAGTAAAATTTTGTTATGTATTTTACCACAATTAAAAAAAAAGGAATCAAAATTTTCTCTGTCCTCCAGCAGATTTCACTTACCATTTTGTGGATGGGAAGACACATGTACAAATCAGCTGGCTTCTGGATGGGGGCTCTGGACGTTAAGGTCAACCAACTGCTTTAATCGTGTGCCTTCAGCCACCCCCAGAATGGTCCTCTCTCACAGTCACTCCCAAGGTGCTGCCTTTTGATGTTGCTGTGAAGTTCTGCGTCAGCACCTGCTCATGCCTCAGCCTAACTAACACCTGCTGAGGGAGTGACAGAGGCCCTCGGGTCATGGAGGCTCGCCCCAGAGGAAACGAGGGAGGGAAAAGTGGACGCTGGAAAGTAACTCTGGAAACGGTGACAGCGGTCCTGAGCACACATGAAGTGAAGGCCAGGGAAAGCATTAAGATGGGAAACTCTGTGGTCTTTTGCAAGAACCTCTGTAGCATCGCAGCTTCCTAGGAATATGGAGGAAGGTCGTGAAGCACGGGGTAGAGATCACTGGAAAATAGGCTCCCTGCCGCCTGGGCAGACTTTCGGACCTTCCTCTCGTGATGCTCAGCCTAACCTTGCGCAAAACCCTCTCCCAACAAGGTGTGCAGATTGAGTTGACCACTGAAAGCCTGCATCCACTTATGCCCAGAGACTAGCGCTTCACTGGAACTTCAGCCTAAGCTGAACAACCAATTGCTGAGAAGTTATAGGAAAGGGCAAAGCTGAAAATCCATGAGTCGTACGTAAGTCCTTGGCGACAGCTGGGAACCCAAATTCCATTCTTAGTGGAGAAAAGGGGCCTGAATTGCCTTGAGCAAGAAGGGAGAGCAAGGAAGGAGGGGAAAAAGAAACAGGGGAGAGGTCAGGACTGACACTGGGGTGAGTTTTCTCTCCCTGCCCTGAGTTCACATGGTGGTCGTAAGTTCACGGTGTCAGGCAATTTCCCAAACATTTGGGGAAGTTACTCATGAAGAAGAAGCCACGTCCAGACAGCTCATTGGGAAATGTGGACAGTCAGTGCCTGGGTGGTTCTCACACTAATCTGAGATTTATTAAGTCTTGGAAAGCAAGCAGCAGAGAGAGTTTTTACAATGAGAGTCATCGGCAGGCATTTCGATAGAGAAGAAAGTTTCTCTTTGGTCTGAAGGAAGTGGCAGGCCCCCGGGGGACTAGGAAGGCGGGAGCGGGAGCTCCTTTTGTGAGTGGAGTGGCAGAATCATTCCCTTCTGAGTACCCTCCCTTGCAGGGTACAAGATTTTCAATTGCAGTTGGGAGGAATTGGACTCAATGATCTAAAAGAGCTAACTTTCCCCCCCAAATATTGTGTGATGTGGCATCAGCACCTCAGCCAGATTCTGATGCTGCTCGGGGGGAAGTTAAACAGGTGGATTTCACTTTATAACACTGACTTTTTCTTCCAAAGTTATACGGAAATTAAGTTGTTTTAAATCTACAAAGGTAGGGCTTCCCTGGTGGCACAGTGGTTAAGAATCTGCCTGCCAATGCTGGGGACGTGGGTTCAAGCCCTGGTCCGGGAAGATCCCACATGCCGTGGAGCAGCTAAGCCCATGCGCCACAACTACTGAGCCTGTGCTCTAGGGCCCGCAAGCCACAACTACTGAGCCCACGTGCCACAACTACTGAAGCCCGCTCATCTAGAGCCTGTGCTCCGCAACAAGAGAAGCCACCACAATGAGAAGCCTGTGCACTTCAAGAAGAGTAGCCCCCCGCTCACCGCAACTAGAGAAAAGCCCGTGCGCACCAACGAAGACCCAGCAGAGCCAAAAATTAATTAATTTTAATTAATTAATTAATTTTTAAAAATAAAAAAAATAAATCTACAAAGGTAGTGAAAGAAACCCTACTGGAAATCTTTCATAAATCTAAATATGTTTCTGAAAGGTGATTAAACACTTCTGAAATATTTTGCACGTTGCTCTGAATTTTGATTCGTCTCCTTTGCCGCTGCAACGTTCAGGATGTTGTAAATGTTGTAGTTTGATCATCTGTCACTACCTATCTTGATTTCCCAGAATGTTACATCAACCAGATTGGTGTCCCTTAGTCAATGATCCAGTAAGTCTATAGCTTCCTTGGGACTTTACAGTATATCAACACTTTACCAAATTTTTCTTTTACCAAAAAAAAAACCAACCTAAAAAAAAAATTTCCAAACACACTGGAAGACCAGCCGGCCCTAGATCACAGCTCAGGCTGAAGTTCCAATAATGGGCTAGTCTCTGAGCATAAGTGGATGCTGGTTTCAGTGGTCAACTCAATCCACACACCTCATTGGGAGAGGGTTTGGTACAAGGCCAGGCTGAGCATCATGAGAGGAAGGTCTGAAAGTCTGCCCAGGTGGCAGCAGCAAGACCTGAGGAGGGATGTGGTTAACGAATTCCACAAGGACCCATAGCATAGAGAGGCCTAGAATGTGGAGGGACAGCGCCATGGAGGGGGGCCCCCTTCCAGCTAGCTCTTGAGGGGAAGTAGAGGTCTGGATACTCAGAGTCAGGCAGGAAAAACCTTTCCTACAGAGGTATGAGGATAGAGGTACACTTGGGGACAGAAAATGGACTGATGTGGCAGGGTTTCTGGAAAGGTTAGATCCTGGAAACGTTTCAGAAGAAATTAAGAATTAAAGGTTTGTAAACACTTATGAGAGAACAGTAATTGTTAGGAATCACTAAGCATGGATTCACTAAGAACTAGTCATTTCCTGTTTCTTATAAGATTACTAGACTGGTAAACTAGAGGGTGTTGTCAAAGGGATCCTTGCCATTGGCTGGAAGTTTCTATGGTCCTGTGCAGGAAAGGAACAGAAGGCCCTGAGTTCTAATGTGTATCTCATTTCAGCAGGCACCTGACATAGTTGGGCTCAATGAGATGCTAGTCAAGAGCATGGTTTGTATGAGAAAACATTCATTCCCAAAGGCAGCTGGTGATGGATTGATGGTAGGACGGAGGACAGACTCTGGTACTGACAGGGGCTCCATGTTTGGCCCTTTTTTCCATCTCCATCAATGTTTGCCAACAGCATAAGGAAACACACAGGCTGCATCTATCAGAATTTCAGATAATGTAATACCGGAAGGGGAAAATAAATGTATTCGTTGATATATTAGAAAAAGGTCTTTGGGGACTAGAATGATGTCAAAAACAAGCAGCAGAAATACAATAGATATTAAGGGTAAAATGCTGCCTCCATCGTCAAAAAATCAACTTCTTAAGAAGCAGATGGAGAAATATGTCTCAGCAACAGTTGATGCAAGAAGAGACACAGGGCTTTTGGTTCACCGCTAGTGACCTAACAGTGCAACGCACTTGGAAGAAAAGACTGTATTTAAGAAGCATCTAGTCTCTATGTATTCTCTGATTCAACAAATCCTTATTTAGCCCCCCAATATGTGTCACTACTGTGATGGGCAGTGAACACAGGAGGACAAGACAGGTGGAGTCCCTGCCCTCATGCAGGCTGTAGTTTACTAGGGGAAAGAAGTAAACACCAAAAAAAAAAAAAAAATCGCTGAAACTTGTGACAGGGGCCCAGCAGCACATAAATGAAGGTCAGAAAGAATGTGGTGAGGGATGTGCTTACTTTTCCTGGGTGGTCAGGGCAGGCCTCTCTGGGGAAGTAGCATTGAAGCCAAGGCCATATGAAGGGGAAGAGGAGACAGGGAGATGGAACATTCCAGGCAGGACAGGGAGTGCACTGGCCCTGACCACAGAAGGAGCTTGGTGTGTTCCCAGAATTGAAAGACCAGTAAGCCTTGTCTATATTCATGGCCACCAAGATCCATTCTCGCTTTCCTCCGTGGTGATGCATGCTGACACGCTGTATCATGTTTCCCAGCCTCCTTCGCAGTTGAGTATGGCCACGGGGCCGAGTTCTCACCAGTGAGATGCTAACAAGTGGTCTGTGTCGGGAGCTGGGCCCTTAAGAGGTGGACACACCCCCTCCTCACTCTCTGTTCTTTCTTCCTCCTGGTTGCATCTGGGACTTGGTAGCCACCCAGCTTGGACCAGAACACCCCATGGAATAGTGGAGCCCCAGCTCAAGGGGCCTGGGTCCCTGAATGACTGCAGAGAGCAGGGCCACTTGCTAACCTGCATCAATCACCTCAGGCAGGTACTTGAGAGAGAAAAAACATTCTATATTCTTTAAGCCACTGAACTACTGTTGTATCTCTCACCTAACCTGACTATTACAGAAACAAAGGAGATACTAGCTCCACCAACCAGATCGCATTTAGAATACTGTGTTTCCTTCAAAGGGTCACTTTTTTTTTTTTTTTTAAGAGACACTGACCATTTGAAGCATGCCCAGGGGAAGGTAAGGACAACGACATTTAGGAATCCAAAAACCAAGTCAATGAAAATCTGTTAAGGACACCACAGTTGTTAAGTCTGGAAAAGAGATTTCTCAGGGGTGGCATGACAGCTGTCTTCAAACATTGAGAAAGAGGAATGAAGCTGAATTGGAGTAGCTCCTATAGGAGCAATGGGTGGTTGGGATTTACCACGAGGCAAATTCTGATTCAACATAGGGGAGAAGTTTCTAATGATTAGAAATGATTTGAAAAAGGCCAGATTGTTTTCAGGATCAGAGGCTTCTCCCCGCCACTGTGTCCAAGCAGAGACTGGCTGCCCACTTGTGAGGAGACATTTACAGGGGTGATCTTGGCATCATTGCAGAGATTCTAGTGAATTCTAGGATTTTAGGTAGAAGACGTGGTAGATAATGCAAGCTGAAGCCAGGTCATAATGGGAACTGAATGTCGGTTTGGACTGAATCCTGGAAGCAGAGGGAATCTCGAAGGTTTCTGAGCAGAGTAGAAACAGGTTTCTGAGCGGATTAGCAACATGATAAAAGCAAGGAACATGGCTTTGGCCAACACAGGAGGAAGAAATCCTGATTTTCACAGTCCTTATTGGTCATTTGATGCATGCACTCCCTGAACCAGTAGCCATTTAAGGAAAGCCAAGAGTAAAGAATACAGATTTTCATTGCTTTATTCTTGAGATAATCCAAAAAATATTTGGGGACTAGCATTTTTTTTTTTAAACTTATCTTCTGAGATGAATGATCCATTTAGTCCAAGGAACTCAAACTACACCCTTGTCTCATTCAGGCTTGTCTCATATCTGAACTGCTCTGTCAGGGGCAAGACCATCAAACCTCCTCTCTCAGATAAGGAGAAGGACTCACAAAGAGGGCCAGTGAGTTGTTCAAGGTCACGGTGAGTCACGTGCACAGTGGCAGGGCAGGCTCCTTGACTGAGGTCTCCCACGCTGCCCCGAGTCCACGCTAAGGGTGCCCTCAACTAGGAATGTCTCCCACATACAGGAAAAACCAACCTAAACCAACAGTCTTTCCAGAGTTGGAAATTACCTGAGACATTTCAAGTTCAACCAATTTCATTTTGCAGGTGAGGAAACTGAGGTTTAGTGAGGTCACCTGGACAAAGGCAGAGCTATGACTTGAACCCAGTTCCCGGGATCACCTGTACTACATCTTACCATCCTACCGGTAAATTGCCCAGGAACACCCCACACACAATTACCTGGAATCAACTGGGTCATCACCATTAGCTCCACTGTCTGGAAATATAAAGGCTCATATTGGCTTTGGCCACCAAAGAGAGGAAACATTCTGCAATGCTTGAAAACTCACAGCTGAGGGGGTGCTGGGGAGCACTGTTTGAGCCTTGTACTACAAAGTCAAAAGGGAAAACATGTGTTTCACATTTGTCTTGGGATGGGAAAGAAAAACTTTTCCTTTCACTTAATCTCCATTTAAACAAACAGAGAGACTGCCCTTTTTGTAAACTCACCCAACGTCAAATATCGTTCACTAGCCTGGCATCGGCTTACTAAGCCACTACAGAGCCACTTTCCTCACATAATCCCCTCAATTAGAAGGCACTTCAGCTTGAAGAGGGGCAAGTAAAATAATACACATTTCCTCTGATGAACTGAACAAGAGTCAGCTGAGGGAGTCAGGTTTCCAAATCTGTAACCTCTGGTTTCAGCCAGAGACCCAAGGCAATCCGGCTTTAGTCATGACTCAGGATTTGGGGAGCGAAAGCAAGCGCAGTCAAGTGATGTAAGAAAATTCCCCCCATTCCCCCATCCCCCTGGCATCCTGCTCCCTGGGGAATTCACTCTGAGTGCCTTGGGGGGAGGAGTGGCCAGGTCACTGGGTGCTGAGCTGCCTTCTCTCCCATCCCCACTGCAGTGGCCGGGTCTGCAATTGACAAAGGAAGTACTCAATTACAATTACTTTCCTGTTGGCCTGCGAGCTCAGATAATTGCTTTGCAATGTGTGTGTGTGAGAACCTCATAAAGTAAACCAAGACACAGAAGGGCTAGGTCTGGCCTAAAGGGAAGTGTCAAGCCGCGGGGGGGGGGGGGGGGGGGGGGGGTGCAGGTGATGCAAGCCTGCCTTTGAAGTCATTTTGTTTGTGAAAAGTCTGCTGTGCTCTCTCTTAAGGAAACTCCACTGGAATGAGCTTTCTGTGCATGTGGGGTTTACGGCTATTGTTTTTGGCTCTGAGGTTCACCTCAAGCCCGGCTAGGACATGTATAAATCCCATAACAACAGTCTGACATGAAATTGCTCACCCTCTCATTGCATCAGGGGACTTTTACTCAGGCAGATTTTTGAATGCCTCATTGTTTAACAGGACAGGAAGTTTACTCTTGATGCAAATGAGGAATCTTTCTGTTTTTTTCTCCATAGCTCCTTGGAAGATTTTCACAGAGGCCTGCCTTGTCATCCCTAGTCTAGCTCCTTCCATGCGAGCAGCTGCACCCAAGTTCCTTCTCAGAGTAGGGTTTTCTTAGGACAAGAGTCTTAGCGTTTTCCCTGGAGGTGACACTGGGTGATGGGCTAAGGGCCACCCAGGGTCAGGGAAGGGTTGGATCTTCTGAAAGGGGTTGGATTTTTCTCTTTTCAGTTTCGTTTGTTTGTTTCTTATACACACAGAGAGGGAAGCCCCATCACCAAACCTTATCATGCTTTTTCTCTTAAGTGACCAGCTCACATTGGGAACATGGGGCTGGGACTCTGGCATCAAAAAGAAGATGCCTCATTGAGAACCATGACCTACCCTCCACTGGAGCAAATCCCTGAGAAAGAAACTTCTAGAAAAAGCCTTTCAGGGTCCTCCATTTCATGACATAATCTGTAGGCAGACTCTTGAAAAGGCATAAGAAGAACCCTCTCAACCTTTTGCTAATGTCCCCAGCCAAGAGACTGGCCAAGAGAGGCCCTCAAATAAAGGGTTCACAGATAACTACTTTTAGTCAAAGGAAACCAGATCAAGATGATGACGGGGTAAATGACAGGGACGCCGACCCAAAGCCCTAGTTTATTTGGTTCTGTATCTCCAGAATCTTTTTTTCCTATACATCCAAAAAGAAATCAGTAATGGGAGGGAGGGAGGGAGGGAGGGAGCAAGGAAGGAAGGAAGGAAGGAAGGAAGGAAGGAAGGAAGGGAAAAAAAGGAAAAAGTCAAGCACTGTGCATAAGCCCTAGAGATTAGCCTAAGGTTACAATACCATTGCAATTGTCTTCTGCACACGGCTGAATCAACGTGTCCCCAAGAGTCACAATGATACCTGACAACATATATACTAGATTTTGTTTGTTTAAAATTACAGTGTTGACCAGGATTTTTACATGTGTGTGTCTATATATATGTACCTCTGTGTGCGTGTGTGTTTTCATTGTACCAAGTCAAGTGCAATTAAGCAAGAAGGAGCAACCTCACTGATGGCCAAGTTCTGTCCCATGCCTGCTTTACATTGGCATCACTTGCAGATCTTTAGCCACAACACACAGATGCCTAAATGTCTCCCCACAGAGATCCTGATTTAATCAGGTGGGGCTGGGCTGGGGGCAGATTTTTTTTTAAGCTCCCCAGGTCATTATAATGTGCTTCCAGGGTCATCATCCACTTACCTAGGCCAGCCCCCACGCAGCCTCCCTGCACTGGCCCACAGTCAGCCACACCCCTTGCACAACTTCCCTCTTACTCAGGCACTGGCACTTCTCTCTGTGGTCCTCACTCTGGCTTTACCACAAGCTTCCGCATCTGGAATCTGGCACCCCCTGTGACCATCATGGTGGCAAAAAAAGTTCTCCCCAAAATGCCCTCAAGCATAATTTAACATCCTAAATTACTCCTTCACACTCAATAAAAATGACTGTGTTTGTAGCACATCTGGTCATTCTTACATGATGAGGTGGGAAACACCAAGCTGTGCTCAGTGGCACTTGACTGCCTGGCTGCACCCTTCCTTGGCTAGTCTGCATCCCAGATCCCTCAGGAGCCAGTGCAAAGCCATCCTGTGCAAGGCACATATAACCACCTGTAGTGAACCGCCCAGGGCCTGGCACAGGGCCTATAGAGGCTCAGCAAACTTCTGATGAAACTGAGACTATTAAAGGCTACAAATTCTGGGTGCTTCCCCAACCTAATTTGGGCCTGGAAATTCAAATGACTGGATTAAGAAAAAGATGTCCTGGTAATTACAAAACCCCCACTCTGAGAACACAGTGAATGACAGAACTAGCCAAGAAATGCAGCAGCAATCAGCAGATATGCATATATTTTACTCTCCCTGCCCCTCCCCCTTCCAAGCTCTGCCCAGGAAAGGAACAGCCTCTTATGTCTTCACAAGGCCTTCCTCCCCATGAGTGTGTCTGTGTATCTCCAAATGTCTCTCTTCGTAAGGATGTCAGTCACTGGATTTCGGGCCCACCCTACTCCAATACATCCTCATCTTGACTTGATTACCTCTGTAAAGACACTATTTCCAAACAAGGTCACGTTCACAGGTGCCAGGGGTTAGGACTTTAACATATCTTTGGCGGGAGGGGAGACACACTCCTACAACATCCGGTGTGCTGGTCTCTGACCAGGCTACACCTAGAATTAGGGGTCCAGCTCATGAGCCATATTTTCAAGATGTCCACTGAAAAAATTGCTCATATCTGTGTGATATGAGTATCGGTTACGGGAACTACATTCAGCTTAGATCCAGGAGGCATTGAGAGGAGTATATATTCAGGACACCATAATTTGAAAAGATACATGCACCCCAATGTTCATTGCAGCAGTATGTACAATAGCCTGGACATGGAAGACACCTAAACAGAGGAATCTGTTTCCATCAACAGAGGAATGGATAAAGAAGATGTGGTACATATATACACAATGGAATATTACTCAGCCATAAAAAAGAATGATATGCCATTTTCAGCAACATGGATGGACCTAGAGATTGTCATACTGAGTGAAGTAAGACAGAGAAAGACAAACATCATATGATATCGCTTGTATGTGGAATTTTAAAACAGGGTACAAGTGAACTTAACTACAAAACAGAAACAGAGTTACAGATGTAGAAAACAAACTTATGGTTACCAAGGGGTAAGGGGGGGGATAAATTGGAAGACTGGCATTGACATATACACACTACTATATATAAAATAGGTAACTAATAAGAACCTGCAGTATAGCACATGGAACTCTACTCAATACTGTCTAATGGCCTATATGGGGAAAGAATCTAAAAAAGAGTGGATATATGCATGTGTATAACTGATTCACCTTGCTGTACACCCGAAACTAACACAACATTGTAAATCAACTCTACCCCAATTAAAAAAAAAAAGTGTATTATTTGCCTTCAAAGGGAAGCATTTTTCTTTTTAAGATTTTTTTTGATGTGGACCATTTTTAAAGTCTTTATTGAATTTGTTACAATATTGCTTCTGTTTTATATTTTTTGGCCTCAATGCATGTGGGATCTTAGCTCCCCAACCAGGGATCGAACCCGTACCCCCTGCACTAGAAGGCAAAGTCTTAACCACTGGACCACCAGGGAAGTCCCAAAGGGAAGCACATTTTGGCTCAATATAATTTGACTCAAAGATCCAAATGATCTTTGGACGAAGGCCATCTACCAAGGGCTGTCTACCTGCAGCAGCAATGAGTTACCTCATTCTTCACGCATCTGATAAATACGTACCAAGGCCCAGTATGTGCCAGGCAGCAGGCACCTGGCCAGACGATGGAGCAGTGACAGGCTCCAGAGAGATACAGGCCTTGCCCTCAGGAAGCTTCCCGTCTAGTGGCCCGGAAAGGGTGCAGGCAGGCTGGGTGGGCGCACGCTTAGGATGTATGGAGGAGGTTCTCTGTTGAGAGGGTGTGGACCACTGTGTCTCCTCAGAGCCAAGGCACTCTAGTCTTTATGATTCCCAAGAGGCTAAATGTAGAGGAAATTGGAGGTGTGGGGCGGGAGGGTGAGGGCGGAATGATTTAAGAAAAAAATTTAAAGGGTTTAAATGAACACAGAGGGGCTTTCCCGGCGGGACACACGCAGAGACGCAAGCTCCCTCACACCGTCACACGCTCTATGCAGAAGGGGACTTTTATCTCACAAGCCCGAGGCTCCGCTCTCCCGCTTCCCATCTCAGCCTGACCCCACCCACCCTAAGGAGCAGACACTCATAGGCCAGACCCACCGGGGCTGCTCGGGCTGGAGTCACCTCAGTGGGGAAACGAAATCCCTCTCCCCAATCTCAGCGGACAAAGCAGCCCAGGCCCTAGGTGCTTCCCCTCCTGCAGGGACACCCAGCCAGGGAAAGCAAAGGGAGAAGCTCTAAATCAAGTGTTTTTAGCAGAACCAGGCCCCGGGGGTGGAAGGGAGAGGCCGGTGCTCTCAGCGGCTGCTCCTCCTTAACGAGCCTAAACATGCTGGGCCCGCAGAGTCCGCAGGCGGCCAAGGTAAACCTTCGTCTGTGATGCCCAGGGCGGACAAGCCCAGCCCTCCAGGAAGAGAAACCCCAGCTTTGCTTGCTGCTGTTTTACCACTTGAGAAGATAAATACATTAAAAAAAAAAAAATCTGTCCTCGGTGCTGGGAAACTCCTGGTACTCAACACCAAAGAGGTCTCGCAAAACAAAAAAACCATCTGGTCGCCATCACATCGTTCCCGCCCCCACCTCCATCCTGGCCCAGCTTTCTGACGCATGCGTACACGTCCTCACGTGTGTGCGCAGACGCACTCAGGAGCACACATCCTCACACGTGTATGCGTTCACTGTTCCACCCTTCCACACACATCCCCACACATATCTTCACACATACACACACATGCCCTCCCACGTTTGTGCACACATCCACCCTCACATGAGGACACAACTGTGCACCCTCGTATAGAAACTGTGTGCACGCACATCTTCACACAAGGCACACGTCCTCACACATGCACGCAATATATTTTCACACATGCATGCATCCACAAACATCCTCTGTGCACACACATTCATGCACAAACACAGACCCTCAATCCTCACGCATGTACGCCCACTTGTATGTGCACACACACCCTCACACATAAGTGCATCTTCACACACAAACACACATGTGGGTACACATTTTCATACCGCAACATGTCCTCACATGCAGCACACAAAGGTTCACACGCATATGCCCATCCCTGGACACAAACACACATGCATCCTTACATAAACACATGCCCTCACACCTGGCGGCACCCTCACACTCACACACCCCTTTTTTTGCTGCTGCTTCCCTGCGAGTTGACTCTTCTCCTTGACTTGCTTACTGGGCCAGGTTTCACTTTGAAGCTCATGGCCTGGGACCCAATTGGTAGACAGACGGCTGGTAGCAAAGGCCCAAGGCCTGGGCCATGCACAGACCATGAAGACATTTGTCTGTCATGGAAAGAGCTAGGGCTTTGGAGTTGGGCCAGTAGGGTCCTCTCAGTAGCTGAGTTGCCTTGGGCAAGTTACACAGCCTCTCTGAGTCTTAGCTTCTCATCCAGAAAAGGGGGCTAATATCACCTACTTCGTGGGGTTGGGTGAAGAGGCCATGCGGAGTAGGTGTTCAGGAGAGAGCTCATTCCATTTGGCTGACCTGAGTCACCAGAACTCCCCAGGCCACCATTTCCCAGGCCTCAGGTACATGCAGGATGGGACTAATTAAATCGTAGTACTAAAAGCGGTTCATGTTGTTGCTGGTAAATTAGGGGCATTTTATGAGGTATCTATCTGGCTGTCCCGGCCCTCCCTTTGTGAAGTCTGCCCAGTTGGAGAAAAGCAGAAGAACGAGAAGCTGCAGAAAAGGAGATCCAAAGGATCAGAACCTGAAAGAACTCCACGGCTGCTGCCTGAAACATCTGGAAATACGCTAACGGGCATGAGGAGCAGAGCACGGCGCCAAGCCATCTCTTGGCACGCGTACTGAGAGCTGCCCAGGGAGCCGGAGCAGACACCATGGGACTTTTCCTCTGAGTTACTGCAGCTTCTTTCTGAAGCCGGCCTGGTGTGGTGGCTGAAACACAGAAACATGGTCTGAATTCTCTTCCCACCAACCACCACCACCACCTGGCTGTGGTTTCTTACTGTCTAAGGTGAGCAGTTCAGTGACAATGACCAAGCCCACATTTCTAGGGAAAAATTATAATATTGTGGGTGCCAGGCACCATGCTGAGTTCTACACACACATCATCTCAATCCTTAAGGAGGCTCTGGAGGTGGCTATTAACATGCCCATTTTACAGACAGGACAACTGCTCAGAGAGGGTGACAGCCTTGCCTAAGATCACAGAGCTGGCAAGGGGACAGGGTGAGGATTTGAACCCAGAGCCATCTGTCACCTAAGCCCTGTGCTCTCCTGCCAAAGAGGAACAAGTGTTCGTCTAGCCGGCTCTCCCCCGCCCTTGGGAGCCAGAACCCCCTGGAACTGAACTGCCGGAAATGGATGACCTCAGCCAGCCTCCTCGTTTCACAGACGATGGGGAAAGTGAAAAAGGCCAGGGACTGGCTCAAGGTCTCGTCCTGTGTCCCATCCTCCTTCCCGGACTTCATTCTCCCCGGCAGCCCCCGGACTGAGCTGGAGAAAAACTTTCAGAGACTTCCCTGGGGAAGACAGCTGGAAGGCAGGGCGAGCCAGGGCTGTAATAATGCAGTGATGAGGTAGTGACGATATGCCTGTGTTTCCCCCTTTTGAGAAATGCTCTGGCGTCAGATAAGTCCTGGGGGGAGGTGAGAGGAATTTGGCAGGGATCTGGTTATAAGCCATCTGGAGGCCGACGTACCAGAAAAGCCTCTGCCCAGTCAGTGTGGGCTCATCCGTGAGTGCACTCACAGCTCCCCAGAGGCTCCGTTGGGTCAGGCGAGAGTCAGAGAGAGGTGGCCCTACCCACAATCCCACGGCAGGGCAGGAACATTCCCCCCACCTGTTTTGCAGCCTTTGTCCTGGAGGACCAAGCAAGGACCCATTAGACACTTGCCTGGTGGCCTGGAAGCATGTCTCATGTCATTGCCTCAAAAGGCGGACAGACGTCCTAGCACAAGTCACCACTGTTAATTCCTCTGTGCTGGGACTGTGCTCAGCATCTTACCCACATGCTTGCTTCATCCTCACTACCGCGCTGTGGAGTCGGAACCAATACTGCCCCTGTTTCCACTCCAGGACACCGAGACCCAGAGAGGTTTGATAAGGTTCCAAAGGTGATAAGGATGGAGCCAGAACTCAAATCCAGGTAGCGGAGGTCCCGGCCCAGGCTCCCATCCACGACACCGAACTGCACCTGTCACCACCTCCTGGCACCTCGAGGGACACCTAAGCATCACTCAAGCAGAAACGGCCTAAATCCCGGCCATCGCCCGTCACCCCCCGCCCCACTTTCCCATCTGAATTGGGGGCCTCGTCAGAGGCAAACCCCAGGAGATTTCACCCGTCCCCTCGTGTTGGCCTTGCTCACCCACGGATGAGTCAGCTGGAACTTTTGGACATCCCGGGCTCACAGCCGTGGTACCAGGAGCAGTCAGGAGGCAGGAATGCGCGGAATGCGGCTCCTTGGGCTCCGGCCTGTCCCCACCCTGACCCGCCCCCACCCCCCAGGCTGAATCCACAGAGAGGCTTGTAAGGTGAATGACAAAGTGTTTGTCGAGGCTTTGGGACGACAGGTGCACGCGAAGATGAGGACAAAAACCGATTCTTTTCGCGGGGCTGCCGCCACAGTTTCGCGCCCCTCCCACGCAGTCCGCGTTCCAACCCGGATGCTCAGCGCCCCGGGCTCCGGCGAAGGGCAAGAAACCACTGATTAGGAAGCGAAAAGTAAAAAATGTCCCGGGTTCTCAGGAAGACGGAATGTTCAACCTCTTTGCCCAACTCTGACTCGGCTCTGCAACTCCGCCACCCTGAAACACGACTTGGATTTTGTCGCTTACCTGTTCACATGCATTTATGCAGGCGAAACGGGCTTTCCAGCACCTTCTCTGCGCGGGGCTCTGTCGGGCACTGCGTCTAGATGGTGGATAAGGCAGCAACAGACTTTCCTTCTCGAGCTTTCCTTCTAGAGGAGAGTTCGGATAATAAACGAGTGAGCGTGTAATTACAGAATGGGATCAGGTGAGGAAGGAAGCAAACCAGGTGCAGGATGGAAATGGGCAGGGGTTACTTTAAAATGAAATCCAACCCTCAGAGCTGCATGCTGCCTAAATTTGTCACCTGCCTCTGAGGCCTTAGCTCGTGTCAGCCACCCAGAGCCCTTCTCACCCTCCTGCCACTTTGCCCAGTGGATACTGGGTCACCTCCTCTCTCTGCCTGGCTGGTGAGCCCTTCAGGGGCAGGAAGCATGGTTATCTCACACACCAGAGACTCCTGGGGATCCCCTCTAACACACGTTCCCTGGAACCTTTGATTTTGATGCCCGGCACTGGGGAGACACATAAAAAATACTTCTTTAGGGAATGGGCATCCCCAGACTCCAGCTGACTGTGGAAGGCCAGGAGGACCAGGGGCTCTGAGCAAAGAAACCATATTTAGGAAACACTCCACGCCGGGAGCCAGCCTGGAGCCTCATTGGACTCAGAAAGTCCACATCACACACACGCCGGTTAGGAAAGAGGAAGGGTTGAGGGTAAAAACTGTTTGATCAGCCTCTCATCCGGAAGTTCGGGCCCACAGATGCTGCCTTGATTACCTATCGAAATGAACAAATGCCAGAAGTCACCCAAGGCCTTGCTGACGCAGGGCACTGGAGAGAGAGAAACCGCTCGGCTGATTATCTTGGCTTTATCCGCCACATCTGTTTTAGCTCAGCCTCTCTGCTTCTCATCTTTAAAGAGATGGCTGCAAAGTTAGAGACTCTCAGAGCTTGGAAAGGGCCTGAAAGACCTCACATCTCACCTCCTTATTTCGAAGATAAGAGCCGTGTCACTTGAGAGACTGTGACTCACGCATGGCCACTCGTCTTGGAGGTGGGGCGGGCAGCTGGGACCATAGTTCTCACCTCCCAGGCAAGAGCTTTTCCCAGTTCTCCAAGCTGCCTCTCGGATCCCACCAAGTCATTCCCACGCTTGCCTCAGTTAGGCCTCATTAGTAAGAGAAGCTGGCCATGGCCCTTTCTCATTCCCCTCCCACCTCCTGCCGAAAAAGGAAGGAGATTCCCTTCCACAACTGAGCAAGGATAGTTTTGCTTGTCATCTGATGCCCGGGACTACCCATGCCAGGCTCCCCTCCAGGGGTGCAGCTCCCTGCCCTCACATGGTATCATGGTATCATAAAAGAATTCGCCCTCCCGCCAACCTTGAGAACAAGAGGCCATTTCTCAGCTGGGAATCAATCCACCTTGAGGGCCAAGGCATCAGAGGGACTCTGCTCGTCCCTTACCAGCTGCTTGCTCCTTGGCTGAGGCCTCCCCTTGGATGGAAGGTGCTCCCCAAAGCATCCCAACCCCATTTCCTGAGTCCTCTATCCGGCCAGTCACCTCCACTCAAGCCAAGTCCAGAATCCCTCTGGAAGGTGCTTTACATCCATTCTGGAGGGGAAGAATTGTTATTCCCATGCCCAGTCTTTTTTTTTTTTGGCCGCGCCGTGTGGCTTGCGGAATCTTAGTTCTCCAACCAGGGGTCGAAACTGGGCCCTCGGCAGTGAAAGCACAGAGTCCTAACCACTGGACCGGCAGGGAATTCCCCTTTCTTTTTAACAGATGTAGAAATCCAGGCTCAGAGAGGTGAAGTTACCTGCCCATGGTCACCCAGCTAGTGAGGGGCAGAGTCAGAATTTGAACTCGAGTCTGACTCCAAAGGCCATCTCTTTCCACAACGCCTCTCCGTGGGCCCCGAAGGAGCTGGAGGCATCTCAAGACACCATTGCACTCGTGCTCAGAAATAGTCCCCACTGGTCTGCCTGAGTGCCTGGAATCCCCCCATTGGAGTCATCTCCTGGTGACCCCAACCGTTCTAACAGGAAAGGCCAGAGGTGGGCAGGAAGAGGGTATACAAAGGTTTGATCATGGCAGGACCAACCTGAGGCCCAGGGGCGAGGGCTTGGGAGGGCTGGGGGTTGACAGGAGGAAAGGGAAATGGCCTGGGAGAGAAAGGACTGACTAGTGGGGCCCAGAAGCTGGCAGGACAGGGCATGAGGGCAGCACCAGTGGGGATGGGGGAGCCTCCCTCCAAACTCCACAGAGCCAGCTCCAGGGCACGGACTGGTTCTGGGGTGGAAGGGCCCAGCGTGACTGGGAGGCATTAGTCAGCAGTGGAGGTTTATGAAAGGAAGGATTGTCCAGTGTCTCCTTACTCACCAGGCCAGTTGCGTTGTCCCCAGAGACCGGGAGCAGGGCCGGTATCAGAAGGGGACCGGGAACTCTGAGCTGCTCACTGCCCAGGTTGAATGGCCCTGGGCGTCGGGGGCCTGCCTGGCCTCACAGCCTGTGAGTCACAGCCGTTGGCTGGCAGGCTGAGTGTCTTCATTGTCCTCTTAGCCATGGGACAGTGGGGCCAGAGCCCTGGCAGGAGGCCCGACTCCCTCCTCTTAGGATAGAGGACACCCAGGGCTGATTCACGGGGCTCCCGTGCCACGTTACCAGCCTGCTGCCCCATCCGAGGCCCCAGCAGTCATCTACCATTCCTTCGTCGGTCATTCACACGGTCAGTTCTTTCTGTTGCTGTCTTGGGTCAATCTTTATTTTTTCCAATTGCAAAAGTAATCTATTGACTATTATTCACCCATAAAAAGGAATAAAATTCTGACCGAGGCTACAACATGGGTGAACCTTGAGGGCACTATGCTGAGTGAATAAGCCAGCCACGAAAGGACAAATCCTATATGAATCCACTTATGTGAGGTTCCCAGATAGTCAAAATCATCAGGACAGAAAGTAGAGTAGAGAGGTTGCCAGGGGCTCGGGGAGGAGGCGCGGGGAGTTTGTACTTAAAGGTGCAGAGTTTAAGTTAGGGGAGGTAGAAACTTCTGGAGAGGGATGGTGGTGATGGTTGCAAAACAATACAGATGTACTAATACTGCTGAACTGTACTCTTAAAAATGATTAAAACAGGCACTTCCCTGGCGGTCCAGTGGTTAAGATTCCGTGCTTCCACGGCAGGGGGCGCAGGTTCGATCCCTGGTCGGAGAACTAAGATCCCGCATGCCGTGCAGCATGGCAAAAAAAAAAAAAAATTAAAACAGTAAAGTTTATATTTTGTATATTTTATCACAAAAAACAAACAAAAAATCTGTTATTCGAACAATACATAAAAGTAAAAGGTAACTGGTAAATGTCCTCACCCCACTCTCTGGAATATTTCAAACCTACTTATGTTCCTGTACAATCATGTATGTGTGTGTAACAAAAGTCAGCCTGTGATGGGAAGGGAACACAGTCCCCGGGTGCCAGCCACGCTCCTGGTCTCTCTCTCTCTTTGAAGGACATGCGCATCTCACTCACTAACCCCAGGTGCCAGCTCAGGGCCAGGTGGCAAGGTCATGGCAAAGGTCATGGCATTGACAATCACGACCATCCAGCGAGAGCTTAGCCATGTCCAGCGTGGTGCTTAAGCCCTAACACGCACGAGCTCACTTCATCCTTCCACCAGTGTGGTGAGGCGGGGGATTGTTCATGCATACCTCCAAGCCCATTTCATAAAGGAAGACTCAGAGGCTTTGAGAGTTGAGGGACGTGCCCAGATCACATCGCTAGAAAGAGGCAGAGCGGGAGGTACTTTCCTGTTGAACCGTTAGATTGTACTGCAGATAGAGATCGGCCACAGCAGGACGACAGGCTACTTGCTCACTTCCTAGTAATCCCTTAATTTCTGGCTTCCCAGGGGGAGGGCTCCTGTGGTCTCATTGACTGTTTGGTCCTCCTCAAGCCCTGGAACACAGTAGGTGTCCAACAAATATTTGCAGAGAGAATAGTTCTCATTCATGTCTCTGATTGTCTCCCACACCCTTGTGAGGTAGCAAATTAGGAAATATGATTGCTGCCGGTGTTAGTCATCTGGCCAGTGGGCGAGATGGTCACATGGCCGGGCTGGGCCACTGAGGTAGAGCCCCCGGGGCTTCTGGCTCCCTTCCCAGGCCTTTCCAATTTTGTTGTTGAGACCTGGGCCCCTGCTGCTACAGAACAAAGATATTAATTGGGAGCAAGACTCCTTTGAGTCATTACCAGCAGTAATAATAATAATAATTGCAGTCATACTCATTGTAATCTTTAACTCGTGTAACCCATATCGATAGCACCAGTGAGGCACTAATATTATCTCAGTGCTACAATTAGGCCTAGAGAGGTTGAGCAACTTGCCCAACATCACACAGCTCAGAAGCGGCAGAGCTGGGATTCAGACTCCGTCTGGCTCCAGAGCCCATATGCCACACACTGCTGACATCTGAGGACCGATGAGCATCCTCAGTTGGACCCACGGCACAGCCAGGCTGAGCTTTGGTGAGAGATGGGGCTGAATTCCGCCTTCATTCATTCTGTCAGTGAGCCTTTGCCGAGCCACACCCGTGTGCTCATCTGAATGTCTGTCCCGAGGACCTGACCCAAATAGGACGGAGGCCCTCCCCACCCTAGCAGAGCCTATGGCCTGGTGGGAGGGGTCAATGTCCTTATTACACAGTTAATTGTCTCATTAGAGCAAAGATGAGTACCACTGAAAGGGTATGGGCACTGCCAGCCTCTCATGGGCACAGGGCAGGGCCAGGGCCTGGGGAAGGCTGCCCCGTGGGGCTGACATCTCTGCTGAAATTGGAAGGGTGGGTTAGGATTGGGTGAGTGGAGTGGGAGAGCTTTGCAAGCAAAGAGCACAGCCTGGGCAGCGGCTTGGCTCTGACTAGGACGGAAACCAATGTGGCTGGAGCTGGTGAAGGGGAAGGAAAGGGATGGGGGGATGGGGGGTGCAGGGGCCCGTGCCTGAGTCCTCCCATAGCAAAGAGGGCCCCTGTAGTCGGCTCACTTTCTCTATTATCCTTAGAGAGAAGTGGGAAAGGGAACGTGAAAAGTTCCCTTTCCTCCCCAGCTGGCGGGGCTGGATGGGTCCTCCCATATGCATTTACTCCACTACCCGGGGGTTCGTACAGCTGTTTGCACTAGACATCATGCTCACTGTCCTATTTGACCCTCATGACCACCTGGAGGGAGGAAAGGCGAGCAGGTGTCAGGCACCCCCTGCACAGCAGAGGAAATCAAGGCAGGAAGAGGGGCTGCGCCTCCGGGACACAGTCTGAGGTCCAGGCCTTTCTTTCTCGGTGGCCTTTTCTCCTCTGTAAGATGCACTTAATAGCACCAGAGTCCCTGGGTTGCGGGGAGGGCAGGGTTAGGTGACAGAATCCGGGTAAAGAGCTGAGCAGGTAAAGGCTCAATGTCAGTGTTCCGGAAGTGGTGGCGGCCATCATCACCATCACCATCATCAGTGCTCTTCTCCCTGAGCACCTGCTCTGCTGTGTGCCGGGCACCGTGCCAGGCGCGGGGGGGCGGGGAGGTATGTGTCCCCTGCTCCTAAGGACAATAACGCCTAATGGGGAGAGAGTTAACTAGCGGCCTGGGGAAGCCAGTGGAGTGCTAGATGGGCTCTGGGTGGGCGTGGCAGGGGAAGCCCAAAGGAGATGGATTCTGAGCCGTACTTGGACCAAAACTTGGACCTCGGGAAGGGAGAGCAGGTGCGGACTGGGGGGACACCTCAGACAGCTAGTGGTGGGTGTCCTCGGGGCTGGAGCCTACAGAGCTGAGGCTGGAGAGTTAGGGTCACACCGGAAGGGACAGTGAGCGGGTGTGCACAGGGGATCAGGTCTAAGGACCACTGCCTGGACGATCACGGTCAACACAGCCATGACAGACACAAGTTGTGTCATTCAGTGATGTGGTCAACCAAGTGGAGCAGATGTTTCTGACAATAGCATTTGTTTGGAATTCTTTTCTAATTATACATGTAAATTATGCATAATGTAGAAAAGAGGGGACGCAAACACACACAACGCGGGGACGGCGTGGGGGGGGGAATGTCCAAATCGTTTGCAGCTCACCACCCCAGATAGCCCTGGTTATCCCATCAGGGTACCTCCTTCCAGCCTCTGCTTATTCCTCAAAGAGGCTGATGCCAACTGATGTGAGGGTGAAGCACAGGGAGGTTACGGGGCCTGGGGACAGACGTTTCTTAAAGCTGTTTAAGAAAGAGAAGATTTGGGACTTCCCTGGTGGTCCAGTGGCTTTGGGGAGAAGGTGAGATTCAGACTTGTCCTTCAAGGAGGGGCAGGGTCTGGAAAGACCAGAGGAATTGCAGGCAAGGGGACAGCACTGCTAAGGCACAGGTCTGGGGAGATGGATAAAGAACGTGACTGGCACTTTCTCTCGTGCCAGCCTCTATTCTCATGCATATCACGTGTTACTCATTTGATCTTCCCAACACCCTGTGGGGCGGAGACAAGAGAAGCCTCATTTTAGGGTGAGTAAATGGAGGCACCCACACTCTGGCCAAGATGTGGCCATGTTCCTGATCCAGGGTTGGCTTGGTCTCGAGCCCAGGGAGCCACAAAGGACTGTGGGAGGGGGGGACTGGTCTGTCCTCGTGGGGAAGGGGGAGGAGTGTTAGGAGCCAGGGCAGTCGAGGCCAGTGAAGGAAGGGGAGCGATGGGACCTTGGGTCTGTCCGGTCCCATGCTGCGGAGGCTTTATCGGGGTGCTGCAGGTCTTGACAATCACCACTGCCCATCTGAAGCCCAGCTTCCTGGAGCTGGGCCTACCGCCCTGGAAGAGATAAGGCAGCCCTGGTCATGTGGCTCTAACCATCGGTGGCCAAGCGGAAGCTGCTGCAGAGCTGATGGCCGGCTCGAAGGGAAGCCCCTCCAGCATCTTCTGACCACCTCCCCGGGACCCTGTGGACAGGTCATATCCGGACGAGGAAAACTGCTGTAAGAAGGATACTTAAACCCCCTCCTACGTGTACTTTTGGTTCACAAAGCACTTCTACTGCCATCCTCAGCATGAAAGAGAAAGGTGGGGCCTGGGAGGCCACCTGGGGTCCAGGCCTCAGGCCACGACTGTTGGCTCTGTGACCCTGCCAGGGGACATCACCTCTCTGAGCTTCAGCTTCCTCATCTGTCCAGTGAAATCAGCAACACCATTTCTCCTTTTCGTGGCTCGTGGCTCCGTGTCCGGCCAGCCTGTTGCCAACCCCCTCCTGGCCCTGCTCCCTCCCCTGCAGCCTCCCCTCCCTGCTCCCTCGAGGGCACCACCTTTGCACTGCACCAGACCCTGGGCCTTTGCCAGGCAGGGAGTTGAGTCAGACCTCAGTCCACCAACATGCTCCTGGAGTGGATGGGCCTGTGCAGCCCGGGATTCTTGTCCCAACTCCCCTCCCGGCTGGGGCTGGGTGAGAAAGAGGGGAGGGAAGAAAGAGAGGAGGGGAGCCCCCAAGGGAAGGCTCCAATTTTGCCAGCGAAGGCTTTTGTGCTCCGAAATGCCAGGCCAGGGCAGTCAGCTCTGCCAACGAGAAGACTGGCCTCCAACAATAATGTTTTTCCCTGGGTTTCCAGAAGGCATCAGCTGCTTTCTAATTCAAACCATCAGGAGGAGGTTAACATGTGCTGAGTCTCAAAACGCCTGAGAAAGAAGACGGCTCCCCGCTCCCCTGCTCCCTGTGCCAGACAAGAGCAGCCTGGATGGGGCGGGGCTCAGGCAAGGGGCCCCTGGATGGGAGGCTGTGAGCGTTTCCCTGGGCTCCCTTGCGTCCAGCCCAGGTCCTCAGCTGGCACCTCCCCGGGGCGCACGTGCCGCTGGTCACTCCACCCACATCCACTGGGGCTCACCGTGTACCAGAAACTGCCAGGCTCTGGAGTGATCACTGTAGCTGTTACTGTAGTTCACGCTGATCAAGCACGTGTTGTATGCCAGCACTTATGCCAAGTGCTTTCCACTCATGATCTCTAGACCACCTACTATTATTCCATTCCACAGACGAAAAGGATGAGGCTCAGCCAGGTGAAGTCCCCCAGCAGAAGTGAAGAGCTGGGCTTCCAGCCCTGGATCTGCCTCCAGGGCTCCCCTGCCAGGCCTTGCTGCCCAGCACATAAAAGATGTGTAAGACTCACCACTTCACAACTACTAGGTTGGCTAGAATTAAAAAGTCAGATAATAACAAGTGACAGCCAAGATGTGGCGAAATCTATCATACTCTGCTGGTGGGAATGGAAAATGGTGCAGCCACTTTGGAAAACAATCCGGTGGTTCCTCAAACAATTCAACATAGAGCTACCATAGGACCCAGCACTGCCACTCCTGGGTATCTACCCAAGAGAAATAAAAACATATGTCCACACAAAGACATGTACAGGAATATTCATAGCAGCACTATTCACAACAGCCAAAATGTGGAAACAATCCAAAGGGATAAACACAATGTGTTCCGTCCATACAATGGAATATTATTCAGCCATACAAAGGAATGAAGTACTGATACATGTTACAACATGGATGAACCTTGAAAACATTATGCTGAGTGAAAGAATCTAGTCACAAAAGTCCACATATTGTATGATTGAATTCATATGAAATATTTAGAATAGGGAAATCCACAGAGATAGAAAGGAGGTTAGTGTTTGCTCAGGGTTGGGGGTGGGGATGAGGGGGAACATGGGGGGTGGGTGATAATAGCCAAAAGTAACAGGCTTTCTTTTTGAGGCGATTAGAATGTTCTAAAATGGACTATCTTGATGACTGCCTATTGTCTGTGAATACACTAAAAACCATTTAAATGGGTGAATTGTATGGTGTGTGAATTTGATCTCAGTAAAGCTGTTTAAGAAAGAAAAGATTTGAGACTTCCCTGGTGGTCCAGTGGCTAAGACTTCACACTCCCAATGCAGGCGGCCCAGGTTCGATCCCTGGTCAAGGAACTAGAGCCCGCATGCATGCCACAAATAAGAGTTGGCATGTTGCAACTAAGGAGCCCGCATGCTGAAACTAAAGATCCCACATGCTGCAACAAAGATCCCACGTGCCGCAACTGAGACCCGGTGCAGCCAAAAATAAATAATAAATAAATAAATAAATATTAAAAAAAAAAAAAAGAAGAAAGAAAAGATTTAAGGTGCAGCCTTTAAGGCGCTCACAAGTGAGGGAGGGCAGAGAAGCCAAAAATTCCGTTCATGACACCAGAAATCACAGGCCAGCGTGAGGATGAGCATGAGTCCTAGTGTGAAAGTAACAAGTTTTCCACCTAAGGCCATGTAGTTATAGTGCTATGGGAAGAGAGGAGGACCATCTCTCAGCCCAGGGAGCTGGGGCGAAGGGGGAGGCAATCCAGGGAGGCTTCCTGGAGTAGGTGACACTGGCTGTGTCTTAAAGAATGAGTTGGGCAACAAAGTGAGGAGTGGAAAAAGATGTCACAGGTGGAGGAGGCAGAAGCATACCCAGAAAATGCCCTGAGGGTGGCAGTGGGGGAGAGGCTGAGAGAGGATTCCTGCCTGGCACAGTGGGAAAGGCAGGGGACTCCCATCTGCCCCTGCTCGCTGTGTTCCTGCAAGCAAGCCCCTGCCCCTCTCTGAGCCTGGATTCCAACAAAACCCTCCCATCTCTGAAGTTGTGAGTCTCTGAGCCAGAGATTGAAGAGGGCAAACTGATGACAGATAGAGAGGCAGAAGGAGATGGGGTGGTTGGGTGTCAGGGCCTGGAAGCAGAGGGCCCGGGACCCCGCAGGCACGCTTCCCAGCCTGATGGGTGGCTGCCCATGGGCCACATCCCCCCACCCCCGCCCCAACCTCCCCAGGAAACACGTGGGCCTGAGGAGAAATCGAAACAGAAACACAGGCGTCTCTTCCTGGGCAGATTCCAAGAAAGAAAAGAAAGTGGCTTCTAAGGAGAGGACCTGTGAGCTTTGAAGTGAGGAAGGAAACAGGCCTGGAGAGGAAGCGGAAGAGGAGGGGGGTATGAAAGAGGGGCAGGTGTCCTGGGTGTGGGCCCACTCCCTGTGTTCAGGTGAACCCAGCTACAGGAAGCTTCAAAGGGGCAACAGAAGCGTGTGTGACGGCGGTGTTTCCCACGGGTGGTGCCAGGCAGCCTCCTGTCTTCTTACCCCAATGCGTTCCTCTCCCTCCCTTGGCTGCTGTGGCTCTGGCATTTGTGGTCCTGAATTTGAGCCAGAGGATCTGGGCTCAGCTTTAGGCCCTGCCATGTTTTTTTTTAATTGAGATATAGCTGATGTACAATATTATACACGTTTCAGGTGTACAACACAGTGATTCATAATTTTTAAAGGTTATACTGCACTTATAGTTAGTATAAACTATTGGTTATATTCCCTGTGTAGTACAATATACCCTTGTAGCTTATTTTATACATAATAGTTTGTACCTCTTCATTACCTACCCCTGTCTTGCCCCTCCCCTCTTTTCTCTCCCCACTGGTAACCACAAGTTCGTTCTCTATATCTGTGAGTCAGTTTTATTTTGTTATGTTCACTAGTTTGTTTTATTTTTTAGATTCCTCATATAAGTGATATCATACAGTATTTATCTTTCTCTGTCTGACTTATTTCACTTAGCATAATGCCCTCCAAGTCCATCCATGTTGCAAATGGCAAATTTTCAGGGTTTTTTTTATGGCTAAGTATTGATAGTATTCCATTGTATGGGTATACTACATTTTCTTTATCCGTTCATCCGTTGATGGACACTTCGGTTCCTGCCATGTCTTAATTGTGGTCTCTGCCCGCTCAGTTTGCTCCTATGTAAAATGGGATCACCACTGCCGCTCTGCCTCTGCTATCAGCGAATAGGAAGACAGTCACATACATGAAAATACCTGGCCCAGGGACTTCCCTGGTGGTCCAGTGGTTAAGACTCCACGCTCCCAATGCAGCGGACCCAAGTTCAATCCCTGGTCAGGGAACTAGATCCCGCATGCCACAACGAAGATCTCGCACGCAGCAATGAAGATCCCTCGTGCCGCAACTAAGACCTGACACAGCCAAATAAATAAATAAATATATTTTTTAAAAAAACAAACAAAAAAAACCCCTGGCCCATAAGGTTAACCTCTTATACTGTCCTGTGCAGTGTCTCCACCTTTCTAACACACCTTCCTATCTGTTACCTCCTTTGAGCATCGTGGCACCAAGCAAAAAAGCCAGGCTGTCTTCCTACCCATTTGACAGGAGACAAAACTGAGGCTCCGAGAAGCTGCATGACCAAGAGCGTCAAGTGGCATCAGGAGAACCCAGGGACACAAGGCTCCTCGGCCCCGGCCCTGCTGGCTCCCAAGTAGGGGTGCTGAGATCCTTGTGCTTTTCATACAGGCAGCGGACCACCCCACGTCCCAGGTCAAGCTTCCTGATCACATGGAGGGGCCTGGAACAGGGAAGATTCACAAGAATTTGAAGATTCACAGACATTTGAAAATTCACAAACATTTGAAGGTTCATAAACATTTGAAGATTCACAGACATTGGAAGATTCACAAACATTTGAAGGCATCTGAAGTAGATGCTCAGTTTAGGCTAGTTCCAGGGTCAGAACTAGGACAAATGCTTGCAGGTTATAGGAACGTGCAGAAGGGATTGCAAATCATGGTGAGAAGGAACATTGTGAATATGCTGAACTTATGGACGGAACAGGCTGCCTGGCAGTAATGAGCTCCCTGTCCCTGGGGTGTGCTCAAGTGCAGACCTGACAGTCAGTTGGTGGAGGTGGCTCACAGAGGGAGGGAAGTGAGCCTAGAGCCGAGCTTCTCAACCTTGGTGCTGTTGACACTCTGAGTTGAGGCCCACCCTCAGCACCTGTATGATTTTCAGCAACATCTCTGGCCTTTATCTCTAACGCAGCACAAGCTTCCCCACCTAATCTTCGTGACAATCAAAAATGTCTCCAGACATTGCCAAGTGTCCCCTGGGGCAAAATCACACCCATTTCCCCCCTTCCTTGTTGAGATGCACTGGCTTAGATGACCTTTTAGATCCCCTGAGAGCCCATGATTCCGTCATTCTAGACAAGGAGTTACAAGAATCAGTCATTTTTCGAGCCCTTGTGGCCTGCATGATTGTTAAGTGTCATACACGCATCGTCTCACCTAATGTCATCACATCTGTCTCCACCGTTCTGTCTTCTTACACCATTCTTCCCGCTCCTCTGCCTGATTTACTCCGATTCCTCCCAGATTCAATGTCACTCTCCCTGGAGTCCCTCCCTACCCCACCCCCCATCTCATTCACGCCCCCCCTCTTTTGTTATATTCCAGCTCCCAGAGCCCCCCTAAAAAGCACAGCATCTGAGTTCCTCTATGTCTGTCTTCCCGCTGGGCCGCAGGCTCCTGGAGGGTCACCAGGTCTTGCTCACCTCTGGGACCCCACATGGTAGAGACTCCACACACACGCACGCGTGCGCACGCACACGCACACATACATACACACCCCGAGGGAGCGAGCTCTGAGAATTCAGCTCAGCACATCACTAAGCCAACCCTGGTCAGTGGGGCTGCCTGTGGCCACCCTGTGCTACTCGCAGGACCCCTGAGCCCCTCCTCGGGAAACCACCTGCTGCCCGGCCGCACCCCAAACCCCTGGTCCCCGAGCAGGTCCTCTTCCTCAAAGCTGGAAGGAGGTCAGTCTGGGATACACGAGGGAAGCCCAGTCAACTTCCGCCAGGGGGATGGGCAGGGCAGAGGGTGTCCTGATTTGGTAGGAATCTAGGCATAGGATGGTGGGAAGCCCACTGCCCTTTATGGGCTCAGGCCGGACCTCAGGACCCAGCAACCAGTGCACAATCGGCCATCCCTGCTAAGGTGCTCAGGGCTCCAGAGGTTTCCTTTGTCAAGTGAGGAAGATTTGAACCATGTTGGTGGTTTCTGACATTTTACGGGTGTTTTTATTTTGTTTTTAGCAAAAGAAACCCCCCTCCTTAAAGGAAAATCTCATGTGATAGCCCAAAATGTAAAACCCTGAGCTCTGCCTTCTCAGCATGCCTCGTTCCCCACTCCCCCAAATAGCCCTGGGTCACCTCCCCGCCCACCAGGGCTCCTCGGGGCCCAGTTTGAAACCCACAGGGCTTTCTTTGAGGCCCTTCTAGCTCCTGTGGTCTGCAGTTCTATAACTGGCCCCACAAATGTTGAAATGCAACCAAACATGCCAGGGACGGGGGTTGGGGGGACGTGTATGTGATGCGCACTCAGGGTCTCGCAAGGCCCAGGGGATAGCTGTGACTGGGGTTATCCTTGAACATGCTGAGATGGAAAATTCTGGTCATTTGAGTATTGTGTTTATTTCTGTGGGTCTCTGGATAAACAGGAATTCACAGTACCCAGCAAAGATAAACGTATGGAACTCATTACCCCAGAAAGGGTTACAGGTCGAGGACATGAGCACACCCGGGCAGGCCCCGCTGTGTTTGGTTGACAGAGACACACAGGTCTGGTCCCAGCCTGACGGCAGCGGCCACAGCCCCAAGACAACAGCTGTAACTCTGAAATGCTGCACAAGCACTTTCTCATCCCTTTGAGGTTTGCTGTACATTCTTTTTCCTTTTTTTTTTTAACTGATTAAGAAACCGAGGCTCAGAGAGGTACAGTCACTTGGCAGTGGCTGAAGCCAGAGTTCTCAGCTCCACTGTCAAGAGCCTCCCAGGCCATCCTCTGAGTGGCCCTGAGCAAACCCAGGCTTGGTCTCCTAACCTGGATGCTGCGGGTGTTTGATGGGAGCCTGCCTTCGCATTAGAACAAGTGGCTTGAGTGATTGCTCAGGGCTTGGGGATTGGGTTAGATGCTGATGATAGAGAAATGAATAAAGACATGGCCCCTGCTACATCAGGACAAGGGGCTAAGGGTTTACTCTGCCAGGAAGCTGGTGGGTGAGTGTTTGAAGAAGTTTTCATTGAGAGGGGATGTCTGAGCCCACTGGGAGACTGAGTAGTCAAGTGGCAGATGGAAGCAGCAGGGAATAGCATTTCCACCCGAGGGAATAGCCTATGCTAAGGTGCAGAGGCATGAGGAAGGATCTCAAAAGACTCTTCCAGCTCGAACCATCACAGGTATTGATGGGTTATTAAGGGATGATGAGGGAGGAAGGGTAGGTGTCCCAGGATCAATATCTCAGAGAAGGAATAGGGTTTCTCCTTCTCAGGCTTCAGGGACCCTGGGGCTACCCATGGAGAACATATCTGATAATAATGAGAATCTCTGGGTCAGTTCTCACAGGAGCTAGGTGAACCTTTTAGGAATTGTGTTCATTTCCTGTGGCTGCCCGTAACAAATGACCACAAACTGGGTGACCTAAAACAGTAGACATTTATTCTCCCACAGTTCTGGAGCCCAGAAGTGTGAAATCAAGGTGTGGGCAGCGCCATGCTCCCTCTGAAGGCTCAGGGGGAGAATCCTTTCTTGCCTCTTCCAGGTGGCTTCTAGAAGATGGCTCTAGGCTTTCCTTAGCTTATGGCTGCATCACTCCAATCTCTGTCTCTGTCTTCACATGGCCTTCTTCCCTGTGTGTCTCAAATCTCCCTTTGCCTTTCTCGCTCCCTCTTTTTTTTTTTCCTTCGGCCATGTCGTGCTGCTTGCAGGATCTCAGTTCCCCGACCAGGGACTGAACCCAGGCCACAGCAGTGAAAGCCCAGAATCCTAACCACTAGGTCACCAGGGAATTCCCTCTCTGCCTTTCTCTTATAAGGACACTTGTCATTGGATTTAGGACCTACCTGGATAATCCAGAATAATCTCATTTAGAGATCCCTGACTTATTACATCTGCAAGAACCCTTTTCCAGATGAGGTCACAGTGACATGTTCTGGGATGTGGATTTACCTTTTTGGAGGACCACCATTCAACCCACTACAGGGATCAACCATCCTATGGCCTTGTTTTGAGGTTGGGGACACTGAGTCTCAGCCAGGAAAAGGCTCTTGCCCACGGCCAGCCAGTCAGCTAGCACAAGGACCTTGGTATTGATGCCACCATTGTCAGCATAGCATAACAGGCATATTTCTAAGCACAGGCCAGACATTGTTCTATGTTATACGTCTATCAACTCAGAGTGACCACAACCTACAGAAGAGGACAGAGGCACAGAGAGGTCCAGGAACTTGCCCAAAGCCACACAGCCAGTCTGTGGTTCTGCACTCCCCACTGGAGACCCCATGTGTCTCCTGATACATAGGAGTTGGTACACATTTGTGAGTGCCGGCCATGGAATTGTCCTCTGTACAGCTCTGAGGACTCAGAGGGATAGAACAGGGGGTGGTCTAGCTGGGGAGATAGACACATATAAGATCACTTCTTAGAATATGGGGGAAACACCAGCTTGGGGGTGCGGGGAGAATTCTCACAGGAGAAGAGGCCCAATTAGGAGGCTTCTCAGGAGGAATGAAATGATACAGAGGAAGAAGGATGCTCTAGACATGGAGACTGGATATACAGAGGCAGGGAAGCAGGAATAAGCATGGCATATCCCGGGGACCACAAGCAGTTTGGTTTTGCTGGAGCATAAAGCAGGAAGTGATGGGGAATGAGTCTCAGGGGTGGGCAGAGCACAAGGTAAGGCTTTGGACTTGCTCCTGAGGGTACTGGGGAGCCACTGAGGGTTTTAAGCAGAAGCTGCATCGGCCGATTTGTGTTTTAGAAAGATTACTCGGGCCCCAGCCTTGACTAGGGCCCCCGGGGCCATGCCTAGTGTGGCTGGGGGCATCTCTGCAAGGACCCCTCACAAGGGTGCCATGTGCCCTGCCCTGGAGTCTAGCTCCGGTCCCTGGCTTAGCAGGTGTGAGATGAAGCTGAGATTTGGGGCAGAAAGACCTGTGCCTTGTTGACTCCCCTCCATCTCCCTTTTTGTTCAGGAAGCCCAGGTCGTGCCAGAAGTCTAGGGAAGTGGAAGACAAAAGGTCTGCAGACAGAATTCGTGTGGGGCAGGCAGGTGGCGGCCTCTGGGAAAGATGCCTAACAGGACATTAAAGGAAGTGGGCAGATCAGCATTTCCCAGACCGCGTCCACGGAATATAGTTATGAAAGATCTATGGACATGCTGCACTCGCCCCTCCCACCTGACTGTCCTAAAGGCTCTGAGAAGTCCCACAACAAAGACATCTTTTTGATTTTGTTTAACCCAGGGTTTCCCAAACTTTTTTGATGCAAAGTCCTTTCATTCTCTGAACACCAGTGAGCTTCCCCTGAGGGTGGAGAGCAGTGGATCCTCCCCAACCCCAGTGGGCCATGCTGATCCCCTGCAGGGATGCGCACCACATCTCTGAGCCTCCATTTCCTCCTCACTGCCTCCTTTGAGTCAGTTGTCTTCTGTATTACAGTGACTACATGGCCTCCTTGTAAAAGGGCTCTTGTGTTTTCACGTACCCACACCCCCGGCTCTAGTAGCCGGCACAGAGCCAGGCACTGAATAATATGTGAATGAAAGCCTCAAATGAGACCTGCCTCTCCAATCGGGTTATTAGGAAATTAAATAAATGAATGCCTATGAGATGAGTTTTACATTAGTAAATGTAAGGAACTACTTTTTTTATATACACTATAATCCAAGGGTCTTCCTCCCACTGACTTGCCATGTGTCTAAAATTCCACCATTAGTCACTCATTTGCCTTAGGGCTCCGAAGACCCCAATTAAAATGTAAATGTGTGACCTAGTGGTGTCTCCATTGGGCCACCAGCACCCCTGGCACAGCATCAAGCCATAATCATTGGTAATTTGTTCATCAGATTAATCCGGCAGAAAAAACAGTCCAGAGGAAAGAATTCAGAACTGAGAGGCTCCTCTGTGGAAGAGGGAATAAAACAATGTTGCAGGGGGTTCTAGGGGCACAGGGAGCGCGGGTGGGGCTATATGCCAGGTTTGATGGCTGTCACAGTCCCTGTCAACCACCGCTCCCATCCAGACAGGGCTGGGCCGGGTTCCTTACCTCCCAGGACATCCGGGCCAGGCCCTTGGAGGAGGACAAGCCAAGGCTGGGAGGAGCCTCTGGCCCACTTTGCCCAGGGCTGCTGGTTGGCCCGGGGGTCTGAGCTGTGCCCTGCAGGAAGCCCCTGTAGCACAGCCCTCCTGGTCCCCTGGCCAGGCCACTGGGATCAGGCCAGTTTGGCCAGCTGTGGGCTTGGGACAGGACACTCCTGGGAATGGGCGCAGGAAAACAGGAAGGGAGGTAGCTGCTGGCCATGGTCAGAATTCGGGCCTTCCTTCACTACCCAGCCCCCTCCCAACCCCCGCCATCCCACCAGGCGGCAGCCTTACCGGCCAGCGGCCTCTCCTCTCCAAATCAGAAGGTGAGATGAAAGGCCCCTCTCTTAGGGGTCTTACACAAAGGGGTTTAAAAAAAATGTTGCCTCTTGGCCAGAGTTGACCCATTCCTGCCCTATGCAGCCTGGGCAGCCCCGAGGAGGTAGCAGGCGGGGCAATTGAGGCTCCTCCTCTATCACAGTCTCCACTCAAACATCACCTCCCGCAACCCAGCTCTGCCACAGCATCCTCGTAATTTCCTCACCTGCTGACACCAACCAGCTTGGGGATGTGTAGGCTTGTTCATTTTCTCTCACCTCAGCTTGAACTGAAGCCGCGTGAGAGCAGGAACACGTGTACGGCGGCATCTGCCACATTGCATGCGTTTAATGAACATCTGTTGAACAAATGAAGGAAGTAAGAACTGGGGCAAGAGAGGGGAAAGGACTTTGCCAAAGTCAATGAAAAGTCAGCGGAGAGCCAGGTCTAGAACCCAGGCCCCTGTCCCCTGAGGCCAAGGCTCTTTCTGATGTCTTGCAGGCTGCAGCCAGCAAGGTAATCAGAAGGGCCCACCATCCTCTGCACATACCTTTTCCACCCACTGCCCAGAAAGGGGGGCAGTTCCTCCATGGGCTCCAGACATACACACCCACAGCCCTGAGGCAATCATTTCCCAACTTAGCCCAGGGCTCAGCAAACTTTTTCTGTAAAGGGTCAGATACTAACTATTTTAGGCTTTGCAGACCATTAAGGTCTCTGTTGGATACTGACTCTATTGTAGCACAAAAAGCAGACCGAGACAATGTGTCAATGAACAGGCAAGGCTGTGTCGCAATAAAGCTTTATTTACAAAAGCAGACAGCAGACCAGATTTAGCAACTAAAAATACCAGACATCCAGTTAAATTTGAATGGTAGCATCCTGGATTTATCTGCAACCCTAAGCTGGTGGGTCGTTGTGTGCCAACCCTGGTGGAGACTCTGTGTTGGTGTGAATCTCGGAAGTGTCAGGGAAGAGCGCCATCATACAATGCCTGCCAGGTGGTGGCACTGGGCTGGGCACCTTCTGTGTACTATCTCCTTTCATCTTCCCAGCAGCCCTGTGAGGTAGGACATGGGGTCCCCATTTTACATACAAGGAAATGGGGACTCAGAGAGGGAAGTAAGGAGCCCAGGTTCCCATAGCAGGTGAGGGCCAGAGCCAGGGTCCAATCCCAGGGCAGTCTGGCTGCAAGCCTGTGCTCTCCTAAACCAACCTCTATGATGCAAAAACTGAGGCTCAGAGAGGTAAAGTGAGAGGTCCAGGGCACAATAATGGGGACACTTGCCCATAACCAGGATGTAGGCTTCCTGTCTCCCCATCCTCTGAGCTTTCCAACAGCTGCCCACCACGTCTGTGTGTGAACTTGCATTGTTGTTGACCTCTCAGATTACTTCCTGTGTGTGTGCACGTGTGTGTATATGCATGTGCTCACACACAAGGCCTGAAGCTGCGGATCCAGTCAGTTTCGGGGGGCTGCATCTTCTGGGAGCAGATCAGATGCTGAGAGAAGATGGGCTGACTGATGGATTCGTTTTGACCTGGGCTTAGCCTCCACACCATAGACATTTGGGCCAATGATTCTTTGCAAGGGGGGCTGTCCTGTGGTTTCTAGGATGTTTAGCAGCACCCCTGGCCTCTACCCACTGGATACCAGTAAGGAGCACATCCACTAGTTCTATGTGGCAGCCAGCAATGTCTCCAGATGTTGTCAGATGTCCCGGGGCCGGGGGAGGTGTGAGTTGGGACAAAATCACCCCAGCTGAGATCTACCTCTTTTGACTAACTGAGATTTGAACCTCCTCAAAGGTCTCCTGGGGGATCCTGTACTCACCCACCCTCCAGAGGCCCACGAACCTCCCCAGGCCTTTGGCAAAAACATTTTGGGCATCCCGACCGGTATGATTGGGAAACCCTAAAAAGCGGAAGAAAGACTTTGTCTTGACCAAGCTGTGATAAAAGCTGTGAGCACAGAATAAACTTAGTCAATGCAGCCTGAGTTCTGGAGGCAGAGAATGATGCCTGGAGCCAGGGGTTCTGGCACCTGTCTGCGCCCCGAGCTTGTTCAAAGGCCCACCCACTCTGGGCCTGTCTTCATGGACCCACGCAGACTCTGGAGGGTGGTCAGGGGGTCTGTTTCCCCAACAGGTGTTTGGGGCCAACTCCTGAGGACCCCTTGGAGGGAATGAAGTGGAGGGAATGGGGGGCCCAGGGCTGCTGCTGGGGGAGAAGATTTGGACCAGGGACTTGGGGTGTGGGAATCCTGCCACGCGGGTGGCTGACTTCTTTGCATCAGGCTGGTCTGGTGGAGAGAATGACCTCACCTGCTTGGAAGAGCCCTTGGTGGTTGCTTGGATCTGGGGTCGGGGAGGGGTCCTGAGGGCCAGACGGAGAGGAGCTTGGGGGCTGAGAACACCTCCCCCCAGCCTGGCAGCAGCCCAGCGTGGCTGCCTGTGGTCTGGCCCTGGAGCAGGGACAGGCCTCCCCCAGGGCTGGAACCCGCACAGCGGCCTCCTCCAGGGAAAGTGAGAGGGGCTGATGTTGGGGCTGACCTCACGCCCGGCTACCCCTCCTCCAGCGCTTCCCTTGGGGGTTCACTGCTGCTGGGAAGCAGGACCTCCCCGGGGGTCCCTGGGGTGAGGGGCGGTAACTAGAGGATGTGGCAGGCTGGACTGAGTCGGGGGTATTGGGGTTCCCCAGCCCAGGCCAGGGGTGGGAGTGGGGAAGATGAAAAGGCCCCCTTGCATCCCAATACCTCCTCTGCTGCCTCTAGGAGGTCTGAGGTTTCCCTTAGCAGGGTCATCATGGCGGGGGGCTTTCAAAAGTTCTCAAAATGAATCAAGAACAGATGGCCCTTGTGGGCAGGGTAGGCGGAGGCAGCTAGGACTTGGATATTCAGATGCTACCTAAGCCACCTACCCTATGTGCCGGGCATTATGGCATCTACTTCTCTCAAAGGCTGTAGGAGAGTCACATGACAGGGGAGGGAAAATGGGAAAATGAGGGAAGATGAGGGAAAATGGGAAATGGGAAAATGAGGCCCAGAGAGTGGAAGAAACTTGCCTGAGCTCCCCCAGCTGCAAAGGACTGAGCCAGGATTCAAACCCAGGGTGTCAGAGCCCTGTCCCTGTGCTGGGTGCTGTAGGTCAGCCCTTCTCAGACTCAAATGAACAGAATCCCCTGAGAATCACACTGAAATGCAGATTCCATTTGGGCCTCTCCAAGGTAGGGCCAAGATTCTGTACTTCTTAGCTCCCAGGGCTGTGGACACGGGCGGTCTGTACTCCACTCATTTTACATAGTGTAACATGGTTAAGTGCCTGGCATAGGCCTTCAGTACATGGAAGCTACTATTTCTATTACCTAGTACATGCTCTGTGCATAATAGGTGCACAAAAAACAGTAGGTATCATTATCCTTGTGAAACATGATCATATAAAGGAAAAGCTTGGCAAATTCTAGAGCCCTGTGCAAAAATACAATTGGAGCTAAAATGGACTTAGGACAGTCAAACTGAAGGAGTCAAGGAAGACTTCATGGAAGAGGTGACATTTGAGCTGGGCCTGGAAGGACCACAAAGAATTTCCCATGTAACCAAGGAGGAAGGGCATTCTAGACAAAAGGCAGGAGCCAGAGCAAACATGTGGAACGGTGAAAAGATGGGACATTTAACAGACCACCGAGCCACATGGCCAGAGGTCAGGGGGCACTGGGGAGGCCAGCCGAGAAGGTGAAGTTGGGCAGGGCCAGCAATGTGATTGCAAAATGAAAATGCAGGGCTCCTTCAAGGGGATAGACAGATGTGTTAGTGTCCTAGGGCAGCTGTAACACATTCCCACAAACTGGGTGGCTTAAAACAGCAATTTATTCTCTCACAGATCTGGAGGCTGGAAGTCCTAAATCAAGGGGTTGGCAAGCCCGAACTCCCTCGGAAGGCTCCAGGGGAGGATTCTCCCTTCCTCTTCTAGTGGCCCCAGGCATTCCTTGGCGTGTGGCTGCATCCTTGCAATTTCTGCCTCTGCCTTCATGTGACCATCTCCTCTTCTTTTCTCTGTGGGCCTCTTATAAGGACACTTGTCCTTGCATTTAGGGCTCACTTGAAAAGTCCAAGATGATCTCACCTCAAGATCCCTAATGACATCTGCAAAGATTCTTTTTTCCAAATACGGACACCATCACACAGGTTCCAGGGATTAGGACACGGATATATCTTCTTGGGGCCACCATTGAACCCACTGTAGTGGGCGATGCAGGCTATGCCCCTCTCCAAGGCGGGGGAGCAGAGCAGGCAGAGGGGGATGCCAAGACTTCTGCCCATGGGCTGCCCGCATCTGGTCTTTGCCTGTGACACACTCTTCAAAGAACCGTCCTTCTGGGGAACTGGGAGGGTTCCAGCTGGCCTGCTGGGGTCGGAGAGGTGGGGCCTTGGTGAGCAGGGCCAGGAGAAAGCCTGCTGACAGGTAGAGCCCTTCCCGGCTTTGATTCATTGACCATCTGGGCAGGAGCTGGACTGAGCCTCTTGGAATTACAAAAATGCCTCACACATATTTTCCTCCCAGCCGGTGGTTTTGTTCTCAACCAGCGGAGAAGGCCTGTCTGCTCCCTAAACCCCACTCAGCCTCCCATCCCCTCTCCCGTCTGCGGCTCCCTCTGCACGCCGCCCACCGCTCCCCCCAGAGATACCCTCTCCTCACCGCCGTCATTGAGGCTGGACTGAGCAGGCTTGACCGCGTCCTCATGATTGAAATATTTGGCCCCTGAAGTGAGGCCACGGCAGGGCAGTGCTTCCCCCAAGTCAAAGGGACAGATTCAAGCTGGGCTCTGCTCAGGCAGGAGGGGGCACGGAAAGTGTCCTGGACGCTGAAGCCAGGGGCCCCAGGGGACCGGAGCGGCCTTGGAGTGAGGTGAGGACAGAGACTCAAGGCCCACCGACCCCCAAACCCCTGCCTGCATCACGGTGCATCCTTCCCACCCCTCTCCTCATGCACCACCCGGCATCACTCCAGCCTCACAGAATCTTCCAGGAGGGAGGAAGTCATCTGATGTCCATTTTATAGGCATATTATACATCCATAAAAAGGTTTTTCAAAATTCTGGGGATGGGGGTGCTTCTCAGGCATATTCAGCCCCTGCTTCAAACTCAGGACTCAGAAGTCCACTCTTGGGTCGGGCCAGAGCCCCAGTCTGTAACTGCGTTGTCCTGGGCTCTTGTAGAATTCCTGTCATTGGGCTGCATCGGATGCTAAGCATTAGCTTTTGCAAAGACAGCTGCAGAAACAGCCCCTAGGAATTCGCTCACTGCAGTAGGGCCCATCACATCACCCACTACCCCCGTGGGTCTCAAGGGAGGAATCCCCTTCAGAACCCAGTTCCAGGACAGGCTGTGTTTTCCCTGAGGCTCTAGAAAGCCTCCTCCTTTTTTTGCTTAATAGATCACATTTCCCTTTTTCCTTTAGCTGCCAGGAATCTCAGAGCCAACTCTGAAGCTCAGCCATGATAATTATGTGGCCCCTCGTGATCTGAAACATTTATTTTCTTTCTCTTTGTGGTCTTAGTTTTCTCACTCTGTCTCTGTCTTCTCCGATGTTGATTCTCTTTATTTTATCAGTATTTTTTTCTCACTCTGTCTCTGTCTTCTCCGATGTTGATTCTCTTTATTTTATCAGTATTTTTATAACGTGCCTTCTGTTGCAAGATGCTTTGCATGCTGTTTAGGACAAAGAGGACTATAAATAAGGAAATAAATAGATAGTGTTTCCATTACGATGTTAATTTTATTGCTGAAAATGTGGTTGTTTAGCATGATAATATAATTCTCCTTCTGCCTAGTCTGAATCTAGGGCAGAGGTGACCTGGGAAATTCTTTCTTCCACTGCTGACCCTTGAGCTGCTTGGGTCTGAAGCCTGGCTCCTAGAGTGTTGACGAGGTAAGTGGACAAGTGATGAATGTAAGGATGAACAAATATAAGGAGCCTCTCTCAACAAGCTGAGTGATGGATGTCAGGAGAGTCCCTTAGCCTCCTGGGGCCTCAGTTTCCTCATCTGTAAAATGGACTAGTACTCTAGTCCCATCTCAGAATGGTTGGGAGGATCTCCCGATGGGTGAGAAAATGCTTTGTAAACTGTAAAGTGCAGGGTCATTACAGAGCCCGTGGGATTGTGCCTCTAGCGGGATAGCTGTTGACAATTGGCTTCCTGGTAAGGGGGAGGGAGTGTCTCTCCTGTCCTGTTGACCTCCCGAGAGCCAGGATGGGAGAGGGCTCAGCTGGGTACCTGGGCTGCCCCTGGCTCCTCTCTGGGCTGGACTCCTCCAGGCCCGCGACTCAGGGTACCGTCGGAGGAGCAATTCACTGAAAGTTTGTCCGCCCTGTTCCCTCTCTTCCTCGTCAGCCTAGCCCCCCAGCCTTGGACTCAGAGCTGTCAGCTCCTCCCTCCTGCACTCACTGGGGGAGAGGACCCCCTTTCTCCTGCAGAGATGGCTCTGGGGTCTGAGGCACTGGGTTCTCTTTTCTCCATCTCTACCTACTGATGGGCCGGCCATGCCAATTCACACAGCATCTCGAGTTCCCTGCTCTCGGGTGCCTTTCGGCAGCCTCGTGAAGTAGATAGGATGGCATTCATCACCGATTCCTCTTGCAGTTTCACAGATAAGAGAGCTGAGTTCACTCTGGAGGGTCACAGGACTGCATGTGGCAGCACGGCGAGGACCCAGGCCTCAAGGGCACAGCCTTCCCAGCAGAGTGGCGGCCTCCTTTCCTCCCACCCACCGACTGTTTCACCTCCTGTGGGAGGATCACCCAATGACCAATTAACCACCCTGTGTTCTCTCTGGCCACGGCAGGGCAGAGAACAAAACACCTGCCCTCTCTTGGGGTGAGAACTCCCCACAGAGGTGAGGGAAGACCCCAAGGGCCGGGCAGCCCAGCCAGCCCCCCCAGGATGACATTTAGGATCTGATATCCCTGTACTTCCCTCCTGTCTGAGCTTTGGTGTTTGCTTTGTTTTCCTCTAGTTTTCTAGCAAAGGTTTCTTTTGAAAAGCTTCAACCTTGTCTCCCACGAGAGAAGGAGAAGTGGGGGACGCTGGGAGTGTGGCCTGGAGGGGGGATTCAGCTAGCCTGCCCCCTCCCTGCCAGGAGCTTCAGGAGAAAAAGTCTGAAACAGCTGTGGGTTTGGGGGCCCCCAGAAGCCGCCGGCCTCTCCCTCCCAGGCAGCTGCCCACTCTGCAGCCCTTGGTGACTTACACTTGGCGTCTTGGTCGACTCAGGAGGAGAGGTGGAAGGAGGGCCGAGCGGCCTTTCTTGGGCTTTAACGTGCACTCGGATCACCTGCGATCTTATTAAAGGGCAGATTTCAATTCAGCAAGGATCTGCACCCTCCCTACCCAAGACTTGCTGAATTGAAATCTGCCCTTTAAGAAGAGGCAGTGATGCCACCTTCCTGATCACCCCCAGGTGAGGCCAGTGTTGCTGTGAGTCCAGGCCCTTCTTGGCAGAGAAAGCAGAGGACCTCGGCCTGAGCGCCCTGCTGACACCAGGCAGTGAGCGCTCTCTCCGCCTTGGCTCAGCACCTCCTCTGTGCCTCTTCCATCACACACACACACACACACACACACATATATGTTCACTCACTGTCCCACTCGCCTTGGAGCTTCCAGAGGCATGAACTCTATCCTACGCACCTTTGGAAACCTATACACGACCTGACACTTACAAACATTCACGAAAGAGCACGTAGGTGGCTCTCAGAAAACTACCCACATCCCTAAAGGAATCTCAGCTGGGGGAGCCCTGGACCCCAGCAAAGCACCGGGGAGAGACTGGGGGCTGCTCCAGAGTCGCTGCATCTGTGACCATCCGGTTCCAAACTCTCTTGTTCTCCAAGGAAGGGGGTTCCAGGAGGCTGGGAAGAAGGTTGCAGGGAAAGGGGGTCCCCAGATGTGAGGCAGGAACAGGGACAGCAGTGTTTGCAGTGGGAGAGCTCCTCAGGCCCAGAAGAGCCCAACAGAAGCCCTGGTTTTGGCCCCAGTGTCCTGCGTGATTCCGAACAGGACCTCCTGGTGGCACCCCATGATCTGGAGCCCCACCCACCTTGTCCTGCCTGTGCCAACGTTCTGCCCACCCCGCCCTCACCCATGCCGGCACCCTTGCCCGGTGGAAGCACCCCATCTTCCCACCCGCCCGCCCCTGGCCTGGCAGAGCCCCACCCAGCTGGGCACCCAGGACAGAGACGGTCCCAGCCCCTCCAGCCCCGTCTCCCCACATGAATACAATCTGGAAAGCTTGCCAAGAGTAGATTCTTTATTAATTTCTCTTTTTTTCTTTTTAAAAAAGTATTCCTTCAGTATAAAAAATAAATATTTTAAATATGACATTGAATAAATAAAAATAATCTGTCAGTATGAAACATTCCCACAGGGTACATTCATCAAGAGGAATTTGTCCCCCAAGGCCAAGTCCTTTCCAGTAGAAAGGAAGGAGGGAAACACGGAAGGATGCACAGAGCTAGCAGTGTGGATGGGAGTGACGCCCAGGTACTGGGTGTGGGTAAGGGACAGGCGGGGGTGTGGAGGGGGGTGGCAATCCGGAAGTAAGAACATCTGTACCATCTGAAGGGAAATTAACCTCTCACTTGGCTGTGGCCTCCAGCCCCACACGCTATGTCTTTCCTGGAGAGCCAGTGAGGCAGAGCTGGACTGCTTCTATCGGGGAGACGTCCCCAAGGAGGGGACAAGGAGAGAGGGAGAAGGATGAGGGGGAGGAGAGGCAAATAAATAGTGGTGCTTTCTCATTTAAAAATTTTTTAAATAAATAAGGTCCCCAATACCCCTCTTTCGATAAACTGCAAAAGGACTGTCCTAACCCCTCCTCTCCTGCCGGCCTCTCCCTCCTCCTCGGGCTGGGGCCGTGACCCAGGATGCAGGTGTGGGTCAAAACCAGATAAAGGAGGAAGTGGACAGCTTCCTGCACTGCAAAGCTTTTTTCCACACAAAGGCTCCAAAATTCAGAGATGCTGTGCAAAGTGGGTGCCCATCTGCCAGACAGGTTCTACAAAGAGCACTGAGGATGAGGGTGAGGGGCAGAGCCGGGGCTACGCCTGGGGGAGGAGAATCGCTTGGTCCCCGAGCCTCAGAGGCTGCCCAGGTGGGCCTGGCACGGGGAGTCTGCGTCCACGGGATGATGAGATGAAGGGGGACCAGCCAGCTCCAAGCCTTCCAAGCCACGTTCACTGAAGGAGCAGAGCGACGGGGGCCAGCAGGCTGAGATCCTGGACAAGGCTGAGCGTGACCCTCAGTGTCTTAACCCTCAGTTAAGACAGTGTTGGAAAACATGTAACCATCGTGGTCTCCTCCACCACCCGCCACAAAACAGCCTTGCCAACGGGACGGACAACTCCCACCTCCAGCCCCCGACCCCAGGCCTCAGGGCCTGCCTGCTGCCTTGCCCACCTGCCCTCCGATGGACATGAGTAAAGTGCTCGGAGGAGGCAGAGGGGTGCAAAGTGAGTGCAAAGCACCAAAATCGTGCTGGCTGAACGGCTAGGCTCGCTGCCCGCTCAGGGTTTGAGAAGACGCCAGAACCCTGCTCTTAGCAGCTGCCCCAGCTCTGGGCCCTCCTCCCCTGCTCCCAGACTGGAGGGCGTTTCTCCACTAGCCTGGCCCCTGCACAAAGGAAAGGATCAGGTTCCCTGCCTGGGAGCCCAGACATGGGTGGGGGTGTGGGGGGAGGTGGGGCAGGAGGGACCACAGCTTCCTGGTCTGCATCCCAGGGCCTCCTCGTCCTCCTCTCCAGAGCAGGGGCCTCCTCCCTGGGCCGTCCAGCTTCCTGAGGTCCAGCCAGGTCCTCTCGCCCTCTGTGGGTGTTCAGGCCACCCGAGAAGGCACTTCCCCGCTGGGTGCTGGTCAGGACTGTTCCAGGGCCCCCAGACTGCTAGTCTAGAGGCAGCTTGAGGACAAGGAAACAGCAGCAGGTGGGCCACCAGGGCTGCCTTGCCCACTGCTCCAGGGGTGCCATCTCTATGGTGAATGTTGCCTCCAACAGCACAATTCCAGGGGGTGCCGGACAACACAGTGTTGAATGGGCCCCTTGGAGCCAAGCAACACGGTGGCCCTGGGAAAAGGCCCCTTGGCCACTCCACAAACTGGCCCAGCCTGCCTTGCAGCCAGGGTCCCGATAGCCCCAGAGCCAGTTACCGTTAGGGTGGGGGTTGGAGCCGGGTCCCCCGTCCCCTCCCAGACTGACCAGTTCTCTCAGCTCCTGACCCTTCTATGAGCCTCACCCATAAGGCTTATCCCACTTGTAACATCTTCGACTTCCAGACCAGGCCCTGCTAAGGCCTGGCCCCGGCTCCTGCAGAAGGAGCCATCATATTATTTCTGTTGGAGAGGGAGCAGGGAAAGGGGAATTAACTTTGCTATTTAAAGCACCAATAAGTTAATATAAATAGGGCATCAAAATAAATAGACAATCATGCTGGGTCAGACACACAGCACCCTTGGGTCTCAGGCTTCCTGAGACCCTGACCTCAACTTCTACTGTCCCCTTGCTCCGGGGTCCAGCGATGGCCTCTGGTGCCCCTCAAGTACCTTTGTGTGACCTCACGGGGCCTCCGTGGGCCTCAGATGTGAGCTGCCACTCTGAACTACTGCATCCACCCCTCCCTTACAGACCCTTGCCCACAAGACTCTGGGTCCCCTCAGAACCCCCTCACCTGACTTTACAACCCGTCCACCTCCCCACACCCCGCCTCCAGGTCCAGCCACCAGACCCCAGCCACCGGGACAGCAGGACAGACTGCGGGCTCAAGGAAGAAGAGCCCATCGAGACTTTCAAGGGCCTCTCTTCCTTCCCAGGCCTGAAGGTGGCCTCTCTGCCTCCCCAGGAGGCTGAAGGCCAGCGACCTCCTTCTGGAACCTTCCACCTGACAGTCCTAGGCCTGAGCTCTCCAATCACACCCAAGACAAGGCAGCATCTCAAACCAGAGTTCCCTTTCTAGCCTTCCACTCACCATACTTGTAGGGGCCAAGGATCCTTCAGGATCCCAGCCCCTCTGGGCTGCCTGAGTTCCAACCAGACCTTTCAAGGTCTACCGAAGGGGCAGCGAGGGCACTGATAGTTGTCATTCTGCTGGGGGCCAGGCAATGCCCCCGACCCCTGCTGTCTTGCCCCATGGTCAGGGTCACTGGAGGCAACTTGTGTGGTTTGCTCACAAAGACCCTGGCTGAGGGGACGAGAAGGGGCCGAAATCCAGCCTGACACCGGGTGCCTGGCTGCAGTATCCCAGAAGAAGGGGCGCCTTCTTCTAGTTGGTGCCATATAGAGGTTCTCCCTCTGGGAGTTTTGGCTCTGCTTGGCTTCATCACAGCCCACCCTGGAGGGGAATAGACTGGCCAGGAACCCCTCAGGGTCTGCGAGCAGCCCCCACTTGGCTTGGGCACTGCTCTGGGCCCCGGCCACAGTTTGAGAGCCACCTAAGTCTAAGATCTCAGGTCACTGTGCGCTATGAGACCTCCCGTCTAGAAGGCCTGGGCCACCACAGCGATGACCTGCTTATACTTCCCCAGGAGCTGACAGCCGAGCTTCTTCTTCTGGAAGACGTCCTTGCCTGAGGTGTCTGGGCCGTAGGCCACGTCTACGTGGGCCACGTGGTACTTGCTGCACAGGCGGCAGAGCACGTTGCTGAGGAGGCCCCGCATGACATCCGCCGTGGCGTTCAGCTTGCTGTGCAGGCTGTGGGCGCTGGGATTGAGGACCTTCTGGTCCCGCGTGATGTTGCCCAGGGAGGCGCCCAGGTACGCGATGATGCGGTACAGCTCCACCAGCCGGGCCCTCTCCGTGCCATTGGCGTGGAAGGGCGGGAAGTCGGTCACATTGGGGCTGCACAGCTTGTCCAGGTTGTTGGGGAATGGCTCCCCCTGGGCCGTGTACTGAGGAGCAGAGGGGTGGAGGGGAGGTGACATGGGAGTCAGGGATGGGTGTTCCAGCCCTGCCACCAAGCCTCTGGGTCAGCTCTTGGGCTTCAGTCCCCACACCCCAAACACAGTGGCATGAGGACCCAATCACTTGCCCTGTAGGCATCTCGGGACCGTCCTGAGAGCCTGAAGTAAGTGTGGGTGTGGATTCCCTCGGTAAAGCATCCAGGCCTATACCATGCAAGGAATTATCCTCCTCATCACTGTCATCAGGACCACATGGGGACAGAAAGGAGAACACCGAGTCTCACCTCCAACGTGTGCACCACACACACTTGCCCTTTCACCCACTGCACTCACCCTCTTCCTGCGCGGCCCTGCACCCCCGTCAACCACAACCCGCCGTCTCTCCCAACAGCACCCTGCCGTCCACCTCACCGCCTCCTTCTCTGTCTCTCATCGGCCTCTCCCTCCACAAGGTGGAAGAATCTCAAGGCTAGAAGTGCCAGGCACCCCCTTCTCCAGGCAGCTCTGCCCCTATCTAACTGGGCACCCTAGGCAAGCGACGGATCCTGGGCCAGGGGGTGGGGAGGAAGCTGAGGGAGTCTGGGTGTGGTGGGACCAGTCCCCCTCCCTTCCCTTCCCTGACCAGCCCCGCCAGCCCAGGTCCCTGCAGCAAAGCCCAGCCCCTCCCTCCCTCCTTCCTTGGTACCCTGGGGGGAGACTTACGTAGAGAATAAAGAGGGCTTTGGCACTGCTGTTGAGCTGCGCCAGCTGGTTCTTGATCTGGTTCATGAGGTTGCTGTGACATGGGTGGCGTGTGGCACAGGTGGCGTTGACAGGGGTGATGGGAAGGGGGCTCCCCGCTCCGTGTTTCCAGTGCAGAACCAGCAGCAGGGGCACAACTCCTGGGAACAGGCAGGAGGGAGCCATAAGCAGGGAGGTGGGGGGGTGGGCAAGGGGTCTCATGGTAGAGGATGCGCCTCGTCTCCCTCAGGGACACCAGTGTCCCCTCTCAGCCTCCAGCTCTCTCTTCGCCCAGCATGGCTGTTTCTTACTTGCACAATATCACCAAATCTGCTTCTCTGTCCCCCTCTCTCCGGAGCTCTAACCCTCTGTCTCTGCTTCACTCCCATCGATCACTCCCTGCTGTCTCCTGACAGGAGCAAGGGGGCAGGACGTGAGCTGTTTCTACCAGTTGGAAGCTGGGTCCAGGGTGACACCATCCTGGCCTCTGGCTGGAGGGTACCACGCCCCAGCCCCAGCAGGTCTCAAGGAAAAGAGCAGCCCCTACCTCCCCACCTCCCAGGATGGTCCAGATTCCTAAGTGTTACTTCACACTTCAATCTCCCAGAGTGGGCTTCTTAGGGGACCACGGGGAGAGGGGACGGTTCTGCTGACCCTCATCTCCCAAACCTGTCACATGATTTTGGCTCACTGGGCCCTTTGTCCCCTAATTCTGTGGTTATCCTTCTCCAAATGTGGCCACTACCCTATCTAGGACCCTCAACTCCACCCCAATTCTGCAGTTCTGCCCCCCCCACTCCATTCCCAAGTCATTCTTCAAAACTTCCTATCCCACTCTGTACTCCTCCTGGCCTCCATGCCCTCCCACTCCTGTCTACTGGTCCTTGCTCCAGGTTGTGGGTTAGGACAAGGAGAATCCTGGGGTCCCTCAATCCCCCAGAGCCTTCGGGAGGGCAAAGGAATGGTGCAACCAGGAAAGAAAAAAGGGAAAATGTCACACGCAGCCAGGTGGGCGGGGGAGGAAGGAAAGTGAAAGGTGACAGGAGAGCTGAGAGCTGTCCGGGCCTGTCCAGGATCGCCCCTCCCCGCCCAGGGTGCCTACTTTCCGCCTCCCCCCACCCCCCTTGCTTTCCAGGTGACCCAAGCATCAAGGGCTGGGGTCGGTGGACCTGTGAGGCTGGAGAACCGATGAGGTTGGGGGAAAGGGTGGCGCGCAGGAGCCGGTTCCCCTCCTGGGACAGTGGCAGCCTCAAGTTCACTTCTGGGTCCCCTGTGCCTCCCAGCATCCCCCGGCAGTGCTGAGGCCCCCGATGGCTGGGGGGCCCCCACACCCCAGGCTCACCTAGCACAGACCACAGCTTTCCAGACACTAGCAGATGGAGGCGGCACCTGCTCCCGTCCCGGGCCGGAGTTTGCAAGCTGCTCAGAGGCCGGCGCCCCTCCCAGGGAGCAGCCCGGGACGCGGTTGGAAAAGAGAAAGCGGAAAGACAGAAAGAAAGAAAGAAAAAGAAAGAGGGAGGGTGAGTCCCGGAGAAAGCTGAGCTGGAAGAGCAGCAGGAGAGCCGGCGGAGCGAGGAGGAGGAGGAGGAGGAGGAGGAGGAAGGCTGCGGCGCACCCTCCCTTGCCCGCCAACCTGCGGGCCCCAGGGCGGGCTGGGCGCGCGGTGCCGGGACCATGTGCCTGCCCTCGCTCCCGGCCGCCACCCAGCGCCTCCGGCGGCCCGGCGGGCTGCGCGGGCGCCCCAAGTGTCCGTGTGTCTGCGGCGAGTGGGTGTCCCGCTCACGATCGCCAAGTGCCCCAAGTTGCCGCTGCGCCCGTGGCGGGGCGCGGAAGCCGGCGCGGGGCGGGTGGATTTACCTGCCGCCAAGACCTTCATTATGGGCTGGACTTCAGAGGGCCTTGGAGGAGACCTTAGATGCCTGCAGTTTTCAGAGGTTCATGCTCAAATGGGGAATTTGCCCGATTTATATACTGGAGCCTGTGTTGTAAGACAGAGAGAGAAACAGCTATATTTAGCAGGGATCCCCGTCCAGGAAGTTGTTTGAGGTGCATCATAGGAAATTATGAATGGAAGAAAGTGAGAGTGAAGGGGGGGCAGTGAAGGGGGAGGGTGGTGAGAGCAGACTTTTTCCCTCTTCTAAGAATTTGATTGATAAAATTATAATGAACTCTTCAACAAAACACCCTGCGGTTTTCCTGCGTGGCTTGCCCTGGGAGTTGTTTGAAGATGGGGAGGGGGAGGAGGGTCCCCGAGTCATCGGGGTCCCCGGGCAGTGGGTACCCCAGACAGCCCTGACTCACCTGGGTTTGGGGAGGTGGCTTGAAACTAGGCAAGCAGACGGAGGCTGCCACCTGTGGCCCCCTGGTCAGGGGGTTTGGGGGTCAGTGGGGAGGAGGCAGGCTGGGGCTTGGCTGAGAAGGAGGCTCCAGGAAGAGGGGCTGGGGCCCTGGCGTGGACTTTAGACGGTAAAAAAGCGAAACTGAACGTGGGCGCTGGAAGCCACCGCAGAGGTGGCCTCCTCCAACCTGCCTGCTGCCACCATGCAAAGTGGGGCTCCCGCGGGGACAGGTTGTCCAGGGTCCCACAAGGTCAGGCCTCCTGACTGCCATCAACAAGCCTGCATTGATGACCACAGGTACCTGTGGGGCTGAGGAAGGGGCTGGGAAGATGGGAGGTGAGGGGTTGCTGTGACTCCCTTCTTTGGGGAGAGCCTAGGGAGGAGATTCTGGGAAGATGTGATGTTTCTGGCGTTTACCTAAAACTCTTTGCACCCTTCAGGGGAGAGTGGTCCAGCCTTTCCATTTTGAAAGGACATTTGGAGCAGAGACTTAAGGAGGCTGAGCCAGTCGGAGCCAGGTTTGCTCCTCAGGACGCAGAGGGATGGCTGAGGAGAGCAGAAAATGTCTTGGAGGGCCCTTGGGGCTCAGTATCAGAGAATGATTATGGCCCCCAAAAGGTGCTTCTGGAGTCTCTTAGGCAGGGTCACAAAATCTGTTGTCTATCGTGGCCAGGTAGATTCATAAATGAGTAAGGAGGGGCAGGAAGGAATGGTGAGGACTAGGGAAAAATGAGCACAGCAACTCCTCCCTGGCAAAAAGCATTCAAAACAAAACAAAAGAGGTGGGGGAGTGCTGGTCAGACACATCTGGGGCTATGTGGTCCCACAAGTTGCCAAGGGCGCCCCCGCTGCAGCCCTCCCACCTGACCCCGACCAGAAAATGAGGCAGGAGAGTTGCTTCTCCAAGGCCAGGGAGCCCTGCAGCCTTTCCCTGGCCCCTGATTCCCTCTGCCCACCCCCTCAGCCCTCCTCCATGCCCCCAGCTCCCGCCTCTTGCCACATCCCGGAGGACCTGCCCAGCATTCGTTCATTCCTCCGTGCCAGGACGAGCCCTCCTGCTGCCTCCGTGCCCCCTCCCCCCCACGCATGCCCTGCCCTCTCCAGGCTGCTTCCTCCCGGCTCTCCCAGCTTGGCCTCGGCTGTGGGGCGATAAAACTGCCCATCCCAGCGGGCGCTTCCCAGCAGGGAGGAGGCTGGTAGAGCCCACACTGGCTTTCCTTCCTCCTCCCGGCCGCTCCACACCTTGTGTCTTCCTTGGGGGCCATGGAAGGCCCCACCTGGCACTCACCCCTCTCATGCACCTGCTCTGGGGTCTGTGTATGCCCCTAGGAGGTCCAGCCACCCCAGCATGTCTCAGGCAGCCCCACACCTCAGGACATCCCAGCTCACCTCCCTCTCATAATCCCCCAGGCCCAATCTCTCCTGCAGGAGGGCCTGAGCACTCTGGGAGCATGAACTCTGGATCAGCCTCCAGACCCCACCCCCACATCTCCCGGACCCCTGTCATCTGACTCATCCTGACGCTTCTGATGTGGACCCCAAATCCATTTGACCAGGGCCCCACAGAGGCCCCATCTATGGATCCCCTGTTCCCCCGCACAAGTGTCTCACTGGGTGCCCTGATTCTCCTGGAGGCCGCCTCCTCGTCCCACTGCCCTCCTGCCACGGTTCCTCCCCTGCATCACTCCCAGTGGACTTGCCGGGCCTTGCACTGTCTTCTGGCTGCCCAGACCCCTCCTCAGCCCTATAAAACGCCCCCAAACGCCATGTAATCTCAGCCCCACCCCACAGGAAACAGGAAGTGGGGCGGAGTCTAGAAGATACTTCACCCTCGCCCTGACTGGCCCCCTCCCCTGCCTCAGTTTCCCCTCTCACGGTACCTGACTTGGTCTGTGCTCCCCAAGTGTTCTGGGCCCCTCGGCACCCCAGGCCCAGCCTCCCTCTCCTGTCCATGTCCAGCCACCACCTGCACCGGGCCTCTCGGGGGCAGGCTGGGCAGGGTCTCGGAGCCGCAGACCCGTAAGCCGCCTGCAACGTGGCCTCGGTCCCCGGGAATCGGCTGCCCAGGCGGTGCTCCAGGCCAGCTTTGGTCTCCTGGAGTTTGTTTTCTTCCTTCCCTCTCTACGCTGCTATGTGTGTGTGTGTGTTTTCCCCAGCTTCCTCACGGAAGGCATCCTCCCTTCTTGGCTGCCTGCTCCCAGGGTCGTGACCCCAGGCCCCACCCTGGAGTGGCAGCCCCAGCCCGGCCCCTTCCAGCTGTGACTTCATCCCCAGCCTGTCCTGCTTCTGCACACTGGGCCTGCTGGGGATTTGACCGGCCTCAGGGTGAGGGGGACAGCTGGGGCCCACATAGGGCACCCTCAGTCTGGGCGGGGGGTGGCCAGGCCGGGGCTGGGGGTGCTCCACCAGGCGGCTGTACCATCCACCTGCTCATCTCCAGGAAGCGAGTCCAGGGCCGGCCTGGGGCCTCCCCAGGGCCCCTGAGGGCTCTTTCTCTCCCACTCACTTTGGCACATGTGGCCATTCAGCCCCTCCTTTCCTTCTGATTCTCACTCACCATCCACAAGCCTCTCTTAGAATGTCAGGTGAGGAAGCTGAGGCTCAGAGAGGTGAAGACACTTGCCCAGGGCAGCACAGAGAGTTAACAAGAGAATGAGGCCTGGAGCCCTGGCCTCTGGCTTGAAGGCCACAGCTAATGCCAGCAGCACCTCATGCTGCGATGGGAGCAAGGGGTGGTGAGCTGCATTCAGGCCGCTTCTTCCGGGAAGCCTCCCCTTCCTCCCACAGCCCAGGTTAGCTGAGTCTGCCCAGTCCTGCCCACTCTCCTTTCAAGTGGGAACAAGTCTCATTCCTCCCTCTTTGAGGGCTTGGTTGGGGTCTGATCCTCATTTGTACTCTTGACAGCACCTGGCTCAGGGTTACATCAGAGCAGATGCTAAGTATTTTCTAAAAGCCTTTTAGTTTCCAAAAGTTGTCTGTGCCAAGTCTCTCATGGCGAGAGGAGTAAAGTCTGCTGGTTGGAAGCATGGACTTCAGCCTCAGTCAGAGCCGGGTTAGAGGTTTGGGTCTGCCAGTTATGAGCTGGGTGACTTTGAGGAAGTGACCACATCCTGGCCTCAGTTTTCTCATCTATAAAATGGGAATAATGACACCTGTGCTGTGGGTTTGCTGTGAGGGCTCAGGCTCAGCGCACTTCTGGGAGCCCAGCCAACCCTCTGCTCGTCAGCATTGATCCTCCTCACCGTGGAGGAGTAGGGGCTCTTGTCCCCATTTTACAGATGAGGAAAGTTGGGCATAATCCAGGGCTAAAGGAGGAAAGCTGGGCAGGAGAGGGGCCTGTTCATTCTCTCCTGATGGATAATGGAAACAAAACACCCTCGAGCTTCCAGCTTCTGGGGTGCCCCAGGAAGATCAGATGGGTTGCTGGGGGGGCTGGCACAGCGGTGGGCTCTCTCTCCCTATGTCCCATCCTGGCCCGTGACCAACTGCACCCCAGGCTTGAGCTGAAGACAGTGGCTGACCCAGCCTCACCGCCCCCAGGAGCTGATTCACCCCCAAGGCCCATCTGAGAAGGAAGGAGACATAGTTCAGCTCAGAGGGGCTTGAATCACCAGCCGCCCCCTGCGGAGCCCTGGGGGGAGTTGTGGAGGTGGGGGACAGCCCCTGCCTGCCTGTCTGTCTCTTTCCTGGGCCCCGGGGCACTCAGGGGAGAGGGTAACATGGCAGTGGCCATTGGCAGGGGGTGGCAGGGAGGTACCCTCACAGCCAGGCATCCTGTGTGGGCAGCCAGGAGCAGTTACTCACCAGGTAAGCAGCTCTCTGGGCATCGGGGAATTCCCCAAGGCTAGTGACCCAGAAACTGAGTGCTCTGGGCAACCCCCATTGCCCAGGCCGGCCCCCCTCCTCCCTCCCCATCCCTCTTCCCTGTCCCCATCTAAGATCTCAGTTCTCTGAAAACTCGACCAGCAGCTGCTCTCAGACATCAGCTCAGGCCCCGCTCCTCGCCTTGACGCTCCCACCTGGGAAATGAGCACAGCGGAGTCAGATGGGCCCAGCGAGGAAATTGGGGGCCAGAGGGAGTGGCCCAGGACCAGAGTTGGTGAGGGACAGCCAGAGGAGACAGGAGAAGCTCAGGAATTCCTGGCACAGCCCTGGCAGTTGGGTATCCTGTCCAAAAAGGCAAAAACACTTCATTATTCAGCACTTGAGAAAGGAGGATGTAACTACACCTGCAGGGCTGCCCACCTCCACCATCTATATGCTCTCATGTACTTTCCTGTGACCGCTGGCTCGGCTTTGCAAGTCACCTTTGGTCCCTTTGGGGCTAGGGTGGTAGCACCCATGAGTAAGGGTGTGTCTTAGAGCCAGGCAAACATGGGTTTGATTCCTGCCCACACCTGTGGACTGGGGCAACTGGCTTCCTCTCTCTGAGCCCACTGAGAGTGGGGATGCGGTAGCGCCGGGCTCGTGGGGCTGTCATGAAGATGTTAAGTGGGAAACACACAGTGCCTGCCACGTGGCAGTCATTCTAACCAGAGGTCGGGGTGGCCACAGGAGGGGCTCAAACCCCAGCCTGAGTCAGGGGCTTGGGTTGGGCCTGGGTCCAGGGGTGCATATGCTCCACCCGTGATCTGAGAGTTAGGACAAGGAGGGCTCCTGAGTCCTCTCAGTAGACAGACTGTGGCGTGGGTCCTGGGGGAACAGGCAACCTCTCAGAGCCTCTGCAGGGGAATAAGCAATTCTTCCCACCTTGGGAATAAGCAACACTTCCCTTCCAGCTGTCTTTGGGGCTCTTGAGGTCCAGCTTTGGGCCTATAGTCTGCCCTTCTCACCCTCACCCCATCAAATCTCTGGCAGGGACCAGCTACACACCCTCAGGGCCAAGTGGGAGCCAGAAGCCAGTCTGGCATCCTGCCAACTGTCCCCAGCATCACCCTGACATTTCCTGACTGGTTCTGCGTCAGGAATCACCCCCCTGGAGGTGAATCAGAGTGACTGCATATTTTTTCTTCAATTCTGATAGAAATTGCAAGGGAAGCAGCAGCCTACAGGGCTCCGATCATCAGTGGGGTCAGAGGCCTGCCTCCGAGGTCCATGCCAAGTTGCATGGGGCCTGATTCCACTGCAGGCTCTGTCCTCAACGTCTCCATCTTTAGAATGGGTGTCTCTCCTCCCTGATGGTTCATGCATCAGCCCTTAGCTGGCATTTTAGCCTCTGCAAGCACTTTGACCTCCCCCAGGCTCTCTCTGAATCTTGAACTAGCTTGAGACCATCGCAGGCAGGGGTAAAGAGCGATATTTTCACACTGTAAGTCTGCCTCTTAGTGGATCATGGATTAAATTTAGAGGGTTGCCGCCAGCACTTTTAAAAGAAAATAGAATCACAAAATCACCCAGCATTGCCCAGAGCGAGGGCAAGCACCGCTCGGTGGAACTTTTGTTTCCGTTGTCTGGATGTGTCAGCATGTGCATCACCCTCTGGTTGCAAGGTGCAATGTGTTTCTAACTGCGGGTCTCAGTCAGAAACGTTTGTAAGCCACTGGTATCAGTGATGAAAACCAGGCCCTGAGGGGCTGAGGAGTGACTTGCCCAAGGTCACTCGGCAGCTGGCAGCGTGGGGTTCCTGACTGCTCCTCAGCTGCCATCCCTTGCAGCCCAGGAGTGGCAGGAGGTGCTGCGGGCAGGGTGGGGCTGGGCAGGTGCTCACGGTCGGGGGTGGAGGCCTGGCATCACCCGATGCCAGGACAAAGGCCCTCCCACGGCCTGGCCTCTCACCATCCACTCCCTTCCGCAGCCTCAGATCCCCGGGCTCCCCACCCCGCCTGGCCCTGCCCGGGTGGGGCCCGGAATAGTCACAGGCCTTCCTCACTCTGCCACCGAGCTCTTCATCCTCACTCGGGCAGCGGGAGGAGGACACGGCTGCAGTCCCCACTCCAGGGTAGCCCGTGGCCCAGAGGCCCAGCCCATTTCTGGGAGTGCCCGCCGGTCTCCCCTTGGGTCTGTCTCTCCCGGCCCGAGTGGGCATTTGCATATGTGTGCGTGTGTGGTGAGGCTGTTGGTGTGGCTGTGTGTCTGTGTTGGGCTGTGTCTGGCTGTGTGTGCGCGTATGTGTGCGTGTGTGTGTGTGGCTGGGAGGGAGTCGGGGTGGACACACCTCTGGCTGACTTTGTGAGCCCCCGTGTGATTGTGTGAGTGTGTGTGTGACCGTGTGCCTGGATCCTGTACCAGTGGATGTGAGTCTGTGCGTGCCAGGGGTCTCTGGACACGTGTGGGGAGGCGTGACCCTGTGTGTGTGTGTGTGTGTGTGTGCGCGCGCGCGCGCGCGCCCCCGAGTGTGTCTCCAACAATCCCTGCTCCTCACCCTCCAGCCCCCGCCCCTGGGAACTCTGTGGCAGCCTCACGTCATGGGGGCCACCAGCAGCTGGTTTCCTCCCCACCCCGCCCCAGCGCCGCCCCCCTGCCCTGGCCACCCTGACTCTTGGCTCAGGGACTAAGCTGATGTCAGAGCTGAGCTGACAGCTTCCTTCTCCCACTGGATTTTCCAAAAGAGAGAGACCACAGCCCGGCTCCTATTAAATAATCTCGGGGTTGGTGGGGGGAGGGGGGAGGATGTTTCACTCAGTGATTTCCTGAACTCAGAGGCAATAAACAGAACAGGAAGCAGCCCCGCGGACCCACTCAGCCTGAAACCGGCTGGCCCTGAGGTGGGGACTGGCGTCCCCTCCCCCAGACAAGCTCACTGGGGCCACCCTGACCCGACCCCAGAGCTGATGTTAGGGAAGCAGCCAGGCCCTCTCCCCAAACCGTCCTTCAGCGCCAGCACGGACTGAGGAAACCATTCTGAGGATGGTGGGTGGGAGGTGATGTGAGCCTCAGGCCTGATGATAAGATGGAAAGAGTAGAGTAGCCCAGTCCCAATGGGCAGGGAGGATAGAGGGGTTGAGGCCCGGCTGAGGTTGGACCGTCCTCCTCCCGGGAAGAGAAGAAAAGATGAGCTCCCTGAAGTCAGGGAGGGACAGGACCAGGTAGGGGAGGAGCTGGGGGGAGCCGAGAGGAGAGGGCCAGGCTGCCCCCTCTGTCCTCCAGGTAACCTGGGTGTGACACCCGTCCCCACTACCCTGCACCCTTGAGCCACTCCAGCCCTGCTTCCCATGCTTTCTGTGGCACGTAGCTGGCCCGTCGCTGACCCCAAAGGCCTTATGAGCTTCTCTCCCGCCTGCATCCCCCAAAGCAAGCAAAGCACTCACGAGAGTCCCCTGTTATCTCCGGTCCTAACACCCATCCCCACGGGAGACACTTTAATCCTGGTTTTACAGACATGGAAACTGAGGCTCAGAAAGTTGTACGATTTGCCTAAGGTCACACAGGGTGCGATGGAGCGAGCTCTCCAGCCCACGACCCCACAGCCTCCCTCAAACTGGAGCCAGGAGGCCAAGCGTGGTCCAGGGCTCACTGGCAGCGGGGGCCAGGGGGGTCCCCAGGATGAGTCAACCCCAGGATCCCCTCCTCCTGCCTGGGCTGGCCGCTCAGCTGCTTATCAGCTGCAGGACTCCGTGACACAACCCCGCTCCGAGCTCCTGCCCAGCCTGGCCTCCTCCACCCCTGCCCCACCCCTGGACCCCGTTTCCGCTTCCTCCCTTTCTGGGTGGGACCACGCCCGCCCCAGGATCACAGTGGACTGTCTAGAGAGCTGGAGTCCCGCAAGCCCCTCAGTGGCTGTGGTCTCCCCAGAGTCCACTCTGGTCAGCAGGCTGGCAGCAGGAGACCCTCACATAGAGGGAGGACAGTGGCCTGTAGTTCCTGACCCTTAGGCTCTCCTCCAAGAGCCCACCTACCTCCTAAAGTGGTGTTGGCCTGGGAAACTTAAAGACCACCCTGGCCTCTGCCACCTCCATGTCCCCACTTGCCAAGGGAAAAGGTCAGAAACAATGAGGGGGGTGTCAGGGGGGTGGGGCTGGTGGTCTCTTCAATCAGCCAGGCCTCAAGGGCAGTCCTAGCTCTGCCACTCACGGCCTCAGACATGTGACCTCATTGCTCAGACCCCAGTTCCAAAAGTATAAAATGCGACACAGTGTTGTCAACCTGAGAGGTTAGCATCACCCTCTGGGAAACCCTGCAGGCACAGAAGACATGCCTGAGTGACTGATAGTATTATTATCTTAGCTGTTAAAACTTCACAGGTGGGGCCCAGAGAGGGGAAGTGACTTTTCCAAGGCCACAGATTAGTGGCACATCCCCAACATGTGGGCTGCATGCCTCCCTCAGGTTCCCAGACAAGGAGTCAGGAATCCCAGGTTTTAGTCCTGATTAGCAGTGGGGATTCCAGAAAGAACCTTTTAGGAGTCTCGGTTTTCCCGTCTGTAAAACCAGCCTAGAGAAGGCCATCCGTCTCCAAGGATCCAGAAAGGCTCTTTGAGGTGTGAACTACGGGACGGGGTGGTGGAGGATAGAGAAAGCCTCCCGGGCACCCTGGAGCGCTGGACGCAGCGGGGGTGAGGGCCAGGTCCGGGGCTCGCGGCCCAGCGCTCGCCAGCACTCAGCCACTGAGCTTAGCCCCAAGCCGCGGGCTGCAGCGCCCCCCACTGACCAGTGGGCAGCAGGCACCGTGGCAGGGGCACCTCCAGCCCTGGGTCCACCTGACTGGGTCAGTGCCTCCCCTAGGGCTGGGCAGGGCAGGATTTGGGGATTGAGGAAGTTGGGGTAGATGCCTGGGGCTCGGAATGGAGGGTAGGCCGAGGCTGTCAGCCAGGGCAGGGAAGGAGGCCAGCAGAGGGGTCCTGGAGGGGCCTCTGCCCTGCTGAGCACCTGGCGGCGGGGTGGGGCTGGGGGGGGTGTGTGCATTGAGGACTGGCCACAAGGGGGTGCCAGAGACCTCATGCAGCGGGCCTGGGGTGGGGGCTGCGTGCCTCCATCCAGTGGGAGCTCTGGGAGGAGGGGCGGGGGTGTGGGGGTGGGTAGGAGGGAGAGGAGGGGGAGGAGGGGGACTTCTGTCCCTTCCCACCCCCCTCAAGCCCCAGGACCACCTAATCCCCACCCAGGACAGGTTCTGGGGACAATGTCCCTGCCCTCCCGGGCAGTCCTGGGGAACTGCTGATGGCAAGATTGGGGTCCAGCCCCTTCTCAGGTTATTTATGCCAAGGTGCCGCCCGCCCCTCTGCCCCCCGGTGCCAAACTCTGTGAAGACTTTACTTACATTTCTCCTTTCTCCCCGCATGGTCCCATGAGCTGGTGCCCCCACAGTTAAGCCCATCTTACAGAGTAAGCAAAGCACAGAGAGGTCGAGTCCTCTCTGGGTCAAGGTCAAAAGCGTAGGGGTCATGACCTTGACCGACCACACACCCCAGAGCCTCCCTTGAGAGACTTCACTTTAGCAAAGACTCACTCTCTTTTCCCGAAAGCAGAGGCAGGCAGGGGCCACCCTGTGACCCACCACAGCCCCTTCTGGGGGGACAGGGACCCTCTACCTGCCAGGTCTCCATCCCAGGGAAAGCTAGGCTGCCACGAACTCAGAACCCTCCACTGCTCTGGGGAAAAGGGAACTTGAGGGCCCCTTGGGAATCCAGGAATCAAGACCCCCAGGGGTGACCCCTTCGGGATGGCAAAGCCAGGACGCCGGCCTCCCCATCCAGTACTCTCTCCTCTGCCCTCTAAACCTGCCATGATCTTTAACCCCTCAGGTTTCCACATGACACTTTCACATCTGGTCTGAACTCTACCTCCACAGGCTCAGAGAGATGTGCAGGGCACATCTTACCATGCCCATTACGCGGTCGGGGAGACTGAGGCCTGGAGAGCCGGGTGGGCCATCAGGTGCCCCCGACACATGAGGGAAAAGGTGATGTTTGCCTGTGCTGAGGATAAATTTGGGGAAGCCTACCGTGGTCTGTGCCACACCGGACCCTCCAGCGTCTGGCGGGGTGCTTGCTGGGTCTTCAGTGGGGCACCATCGACGTTGGGCCAGGCTCCTCTGCTTCTCTCTCCTGCTGAATCTTCTCTGGAGACAGCTCCTCACCCCGCCCCCGACTTGACTTCCCGTCCAGGGCCGGGTAGCCCCAAGGCTCCCCCCACTTCCACCCCACCCCCTGGCTGAAGGGTTGGGGGCAACAGGGGCCGGGAAGCCCAGGTCCCTGGCCAGAATGCACCTGACACAGGTGGGGCAGGGTCTTCAGGCTGGTTGAGGGGAGAAGCAGGGCCAGGGGTGGGGAGGGGTCGTCCTTGGGCCCGGCGGCCCCTGCCCTGTGCTGCGTGGCGAGGCCGCCGGGGCCTGACTCACGGCTGACTGGGCCGCGCCCAGCCCGCCAGGGTGATCCAGGCCGGCATAAGGCGATGACTGGGCAGCCCTCCACATGACCGGCCGGGGTCGGCCTTAGGTGTTTTGACTCAGACCTGCCACAGGCCGTGTGCACCAGGGCCATGTCCCCTTGTCCCCATCCCTGGAAGAGTCACAGGGCTGCAGCCAACCCCCCGGACACGGTGCCCCTCAAGCCACCACTCCTTGCCCTGGCACCCACCTCAGAACCCGGGAGCCACCTGGCCCATCTGGTCCGCCCTCCTCCACGGGCTCTGGGGCCCCACCTGCCCAACCCCCTCCCTCAGAGACCTTCGCCCCTCCCCGAGTCAGTGGAGCCCAGCCCTCGGGGACGCCCCAGGAAGCAGGGAGCGGGGTTGGCTGAGCCCAGGGCCTCCCCACTCTGACCGTGGACTGTGACCCTTTCCTCAGCGTGGAAAAGGGGTTCTGTGGGCACTCCGGGTCCCAGGCCTGGCGTGGGTGGTGGCGGTGAGAAGGGGGAACAGGAACAAAGACAGAAGAGCTGTGAAGAAAGAAACCAACAAGGAAAAGGGAAAATGAGGGAGAGAAAATAAAGAGGACGTGGCTCGGGCACCTGTTCTGTGACAGCTTATGACGGCATCGCCAACAGACCCTGCGTTGCATTGTTTCCCAGAAAATCTCTGCTCTGGCCTGGGAGGTGGCCAATTAACTGAGTCTGTTGTGCAGACAGGGAAGCCGAGGCTCAGCCTGGAGGTAACACGGGCCACGGGGCTGGGGTTTGAAGTCATTTTGCTGAACTCCCAAGTACTTTCCTGTCCCTTGAGAGAGAGAGCGTTCAAATCACATCAGAACTGGCGGGCAGCAAAGGCGCTGAGGCTATGGAGGCCAGAGACCCAGATCTGCCGTTTGCAAGCCGGGAGTTTGTTCTTTAGACAGACTATAAGTGCTGGCACCCCATCCTTGCCTTTTTTCCTGCAGTTTCCCTGCCCTCCAGGCCCCCCCGTCCCAGGAAACTTTTCATCCGTGTGTGTCATGTTCAGGGTTGACTGAGGGGCTGTGACTGTCACCCTGAAAAACTTGAGAAAGAAAAGAAAACCCAGCTTGTGGTCGATTCCAGCAGCAGGGTTGCCCGAGGACACCTTATCTCCCTGACCCTGTACCAGCTCGCCCATGGCCTGCGGCTGCTTTGTCTCTTCACATGAGCCACTTGGGGGAGCATATGCTATTTGCAGGCTCACAGGGCATCGCTACTCTGGGAAAAGCATGCCTTGTGGGGGATCAGCTTCACACTGTGGCACAAAAGCATTATTAGAACCCCTCCCCCGCTACCCCTCACGCCGGATGGTCATGGGAACCCTGATCTCACAGCAGTTGTCACTGTAGTGGGGGGGTGGGGGGCGACGATCCAAGAGGGCTCGTTCTGACTCCAGGTGCAGACATCAGAAACGACCCCTGCAAGCTGCCCTGCCCAAAGCCCCAGGGAAGCCCCGCCAGCCACTCGATGGGGAGTTAAGGAGGAGGGGCCTGGGAGGGCAGGAGGAGGGGGAGGGGGAAATGCAGGCGCTGGGAGGTCAGGATGCCTGGATGTGTTGGGGGCCAGCTGAGCATGTAGCAAATGCAGAGATGAGCTGGCAAAGTTGGGTGGGCCTGAGAGCACGGCCCTGGCCGGCTGTGCTGAGGAGTTTGGAATCGATGCCTTGGGCAGCAGGATGGGAGGGAGTCATCGAAGGTCTGTGAGCAGAAGACATGACAGTGAGATGTGTCCAGGGAGTCAGGACCTGATTGGCGGTGGGGAGAGAAGGAGGCACATGCCAGGGATAGGGTGTTGGAGAAATCACAGGATCAATGGGGAGAGAAGAGGTTGAGGCTAAGGGAGATTGAGGGAGGTACGCTGGGGTTCTGGAACTTCAGTGGGGGCAATTAGGAAGCAGAAAGGTGTCGGCTTGGGGCTGAGTTCAGCCTTGAGGCACCCACAGGGCACCCAGCAGATGCTCTGGCAGCTGGGTCTGTGGACCTGGGCCCAGGCTGGAGGTGGCACCTGCAGCTGTGGTCTCATCAGGAGACAGTGTGGGATTGCAAGTCCTCACTGACAGGACCCCCAAGAACCCCACCCCCGAGTCTGGGACTCCCTGATCTGCTTCCTGCGGGGGGTGCAGCTCCAGTTCAAAGCAGCCCCAGACACCTCTCCCGGGGCTTAGCCACCTCTCTAGAGGCTGGCAGGGGGCCCAGGCGGGGGTGAAGAGCAACTACCCTGGGCTCCCCAGCTCTTCCTCCGCAGACCAACTTCTGTCCTCTCCGTGGGCAACCACATGCTGCCTTAGTGCGAACTCCCCTTCTGCTCCGGGAACCTGAGGGTGCCTGGCTTTCGGTGTCTGCCACCTCCCACCCAGAGATTCCCAGCAGCCCAGCCCGAGGAAAGTCCCCCACCCCCATGCTGGGGGTGCAGCAGAAAAGAGCAGAGGCCGGCCCCTGCCCTTGGCCACACCTGGGTAGCGCCTGTCTAGGCCAGGCTCCCTGCCCTGCTCCTCACTGAGCTCCTGCTGGGTGCCAGGTACTGTGCTGAGAGCAGAGCAAGGCAGATGTGGTCTCCATCCTTGGAGACTCCAGGCTAGCGGGGGAGGCAGACGGCAAAGCAAACCAAGAGAGGCCCCCCACGCGACAGTTTTGAGAAAAAAAATAACCAAGTTGTTAGACCCAGAACACGGATGGGGGTAAGAATAGCCGAGGATGCACTAACCAAAAAACAGAGCACAGCATTGTAGACAGAGAGAAGAGCATAGGCAGAGATCTTGTGGTGAGAGGGTACCCTGGGCATATTGGGATCCCAAAAGTGGCTGGTGTGGCAGGAGCCCGAGAGCAAGAGAGAGCCCATTGGGGGGCAGTAGAGACCCTTACTAAGTGCTTGGTAAACAGCCTGGAATATATTGGGCGCTTGCTGGTTGGGAGTAAGAGACCTGGAGTTCTAGCCCCAGCACTGCACTAACTCGCTCCGTGACATTGAGCAAGATGCTTCCCCTCTCTGGGCCTTTGTGATAAATCAGCAATGCCCTCACTCACTATATCCTCATCCTTGAATGCTCCGAGCCTTTGCCCTAGCTCTTCCTGCCACCTACAGGCTCCACCCCTTCTCCTGTGCGTCATTCAGTCCTCAGAGTAGACATCACCTCTTCCAGGCACCACACTGACAACCCACGTCACCTGACTCTCACTCTCTATTACATCACCGCTTTGTTTTTGCCAAGCTCAAGCTCACACCGCAACCTCAGATGCTCCTGTTGGTTCTTTTGCTTGTCTGTTGTCTGTCTGCCCCTGCACTTGGGAGCTCTGTGCCCCCGGGGACTCGTGAAATTGTCAGCAGAGTTACAGAGGCTGAAAGGTGACAGGAGGATGCTCCTGCCCTGGCATCTAACGGGCCTGAATTTAAAATGTGCCCGTCCCCAGTAAATTTGCTCTGAGGACTCAAACTCTCTGAGCCTCGGTCTTCTCATCTGCAAAGTGGGTTATATCTATTGCAGGGAGTCCCACACAGGGCTCTCTTCCACCCCATGTTAAGTCCTGTTCCCACCAGAAATGGGACTGATCCAGGTCACGTTCATCGGCTTCTGTGAGCCCTTCCTTTGTAGCTGCCACCTCAGCATGTCATCAGCCTATAGATGACCCTTCCGAGGCGGGGCCCTGGGCATCCGGAGAGAGCCAGGTGGAATCCCTATCCACCCTGGGGCCCTTCAGGAAGCAGTTTCAAGCACCTACCAGGTTACAGGCCACATGTGAGGCAGGATCTATTATTATCTTGTCTGTTTCACACAACACACATCAGCACACATACCCCCAGCCAGACACCCACAAGGGCCCAGAGCAACCCATACACTCCATCCTTCCTCCCTCCCCTCTGGCTCCCAAACCCCAACACCCCTGGTCCCCAACTTCTCAAGAGAGACCCATTCAGAAACAACAAACACCTTGTCTGTGTTTGAGATGCCCCACAGTCAGAGCCCCCAGCTGACTGGGGTGTGCGACTTCCCTTCCTGGATAGAGCAAGGACCCCCCAGCCCAGGCCCCAGGTGGTGGATGCTTGTGGCCTTACCACATAGGGACCCCCCGCCAAGAGGCTCCCCCAAATCCTGTCCCACAAGGTAGCAGAGAGACACAGGGGCTTTAGAAACCAGGCAAGTTTTAAATATACGTTGGCACAATATTAACATTAAATACACATTATAAATAAGCCTTATAAATAGGAAACAGATAAAAACTGATTTAAAAAATCTATAAATTAGTCATGTCCCTCCAAGGAATTGGCCCAGCAGCTTCTGGGACCCCCTCCAGGAGGGCAATGGTTTCAGCATAAGAAAATACCATGATGTACCACCAGGGGGAGCAGCCAGCACCCAAGACCTAAGACCAGGCGCTTCCAGGTGCTAGCTAGGAGGTCTCTTCCAGAGAACTCAGTCTGTGCCCAGTGGCCATCAGTACTGTGTATCCCCATGTATGGAGAGAATTTGATATCCACCCTATGTCACAGAGTCCCAGCAACTGACAGGCAGAGAGGGCTTTACATGGCCCCCAAGCCCTTCGAATCACAAAGAGAAAACTGAGGTACAGAGAGGTAAAGTGGCCTTACTGAGGCCACACAGCAAGTTAGGGACCAACCTTGGACCACCCCCAAATCAGTGCTCTTTCTAGTACACTCTGCCCCATCACAGCTGCCTAAAGTGAGGTCATCCAGACATCCAGGGGTCTGGCCCGAGACGTGATGAGGCATAGGAGGCCAGCTCAGGCCCTGACCTCCCCGCCTTGGAACCAGGCCACTAGGGAAAGGAGGAAGTATGGGGGCAACGGCCCTGCAAGTCATGAGAGGGACAGTCCGGCAGGCCTCCGGGCAGCAGAGCAGGGGGTGGCAGCCAGTCTGGCCATGAGTCATCCTGTGTCATCAGACCCCTGAATCAATGGAAAGTTGGCCCCGTGTGGACCTGACCTGGCCACCCCACCAGACTGAGGAACTCAGGGCTGGGGGGCTCAACAGCCTGACCCTATGTCCCTAGCCCAGCCCAGAGGAGGTAGAGGGGCTGCACGGCTCCCACCCCTTAAAGTGCACTTCTGAGAGGCGGGGAACAGAAGGGAGCAGGGTGGCAGGCCCTGGGGCTGCGCCATCCTGCAGAGTACCTGCTGACCTTTCACCCTAAGGCTACCGGGGAAGCTGTCCCCTCGGCATGAGTCTCCTGTCCCTCCGGAAGGGCCACGTCCTGCGGGCCCCCCCTCTGCAGGGCCTGGCGAGGGCTGTGTCTCCAGGGGCCCGGCAGGGGCTGTGTCTCCGGCTCCGGCTCCGGCTCCGGCTCTCCCCCCCACTCCTGGAGGACCTGCCCCACAGAGTGCATGAAGCGGTGGTAGCCGTGCAGGAACCTGCAGCTCTTCAACTTGTGCTGGAAGGCGTCTGAGGGCGGTGTGGGCGGTGGCGTGGGCCCGGGGCCAGGCTGAGTGGGCTCAGGTGTCTCTGCCTCTGAGGAGCTGCGCAGCAGCTGGGACATGCAATGGATGTTACTCCTGAACCCGCGGACGTTCAGTCCCACCAACTGCGGGGCTTCAGGGAGGTCCTGATACAAAGCAGTCAGTCTGTGCAGGACGAGGCCCAGCGTGGCATTGAGGGTCTGCAGGAAGCCCTGTCTGCTGAGCCCCCGCAGGGCGTCCTCGCTGGGGAAAGCCCCAGGGCACTCCCTGCAGTGTTCCTTCAGTCCTGGCGTGTCCAGGCCTTGGATGCGGATCTGTGGGGAAAGGACAATGCAGGGGTGACAGCTGGAGCCCCCACCACACACACACACACACACACACACACACACACACACACACACACACGAATCTGCTCTGCTCAGCCTTGAACCGCTGGACCTCATGTACCCCCCCCATCCAATCCTCCCATTGTACAGATCCAGAAACTGAGGCTGAAGAGGGGCGAGGACTCCTGGATCACTGCAGGTGAGGTTAGAGGTATGCCAGGGAGCTGGAGGGGTGACCACACAGGTGGTGATTGTGGCATGAGGTGTGTCATTGGGGAGGTGACGGGAGGTGACATGAGCTCAGGAGGGTGGGACTGTTCACTGCTACATCCCGGTGCCTAGAGCAAAGCCCGTGGTAGGTGTGCAATGAGCACATGGGGCAAATGGACGAATGAGGCAATGGAGTTGGGGTTCACACTCCAGGCCCACTAAGCTGGGGGAGCTGCACTGCCTACTTGGCATCTCAGGGTTAGGCCTGGGATGTTTGCCGTGGCCCAGGAATAACACGGAGACTCGTTTTCCCCCCAGCCTCAGATTGAGTAGGGTTTGGGCCTGTCCTCTCTGGGACTCACTGCTGCCCTAACCCCACAGTTCTCTGAGACTCAGATGCCCCCAGGGGCCGGTCACTCACATAGGGGTCCAGGAGCGTGCTGGTGTCCTGCATAAGGTCCGCCTGACGCCGGAGCTGCAGGAGGAGTTCATGGTACTTGCCCAAGCACTTGCTTGTGGCCGTCATGCTCAGGAACAGGAGTCCGAGGATCACACCTGGGGCAGAGAGGGGACATGTCACCTACCTTAGTGAGGAAGCCACAGGTGGGTGCCTTTCAGAGAGGAGGTCGCTCAAGCGGTCCTCAGAGGGCACAGCCCATCATCCTCAGCTTTTTGCCATTGGGGGCGGGGCTGGGCACGGTGCATGCACGGGGCTGCCTGCTGGGGCCTCCCGCACCTTCCCAGCGAGTCACCGCCCAACACCCAAAACAGTGGTTGCAATTCACCAAGTAAGACTTTGAGAAGTGGTGGTGGGGCCTGGCTAGAGTCAAGCCTGCCAAACTCAGGAGCTGACCTGGGGTGGCCCAGGTGGGGCTGCTCCCCGCAAGTCCTCTGGGCTAAGGGGTGACCATTGCTGCAGGCCCTGAACCTGCTGTAACAGACCCCACCCCCCCACGCAGGTGTGCTCTGGAGGGTTTTGCAGCCCAGGAGCAGCCAGACACCTTGATCTATGTCTGCAGAACCAGGAGAGGCTGCCTTTCCACCCAAAGTTTCCATCTGGAAAGGATACGTGAGATCATCTCGTCCATGCCCCCATTTGACTGACAGGAAAACCAAGGCCCCAAAGGAGAAGGGCTTGCTCAGGTCACCCAAGGCCAGCCCGTGACCCCATCTCTCAGGCCTCCCTCCTCTCTCCGTAAGTGGCCACTTTTGTCAGGCCCACCAGAGATGCTGTGAGCCGGAACATTCTGGGGGGCGGGTATAATTACCACTCCCCTGCCTCCCCCCACCCACCCACAAGGCCCTGGCAGCCACGTGGTCGGAAGGGCCTGTGGCGCAATGGCCCGGAAGGCAGTGACACCACCTTCCCTTCCTAAGAACTGTGGCCCCTTGGGGAAGATGCTGCTGGGGAGGCCAAGGGGCCAGGCGCCTAGGCACAATGACTACCAGGCACCCCTCGCTGCCCCCCAGGTACCTGCTGCTGGGCTCGGGCAGGGGGGCTGGTGTGGGCACAGCGCACGTGGGACTAGGGTGCCTGCATGGGTGTGCGTCTAGATCTGCGCGAGGCTCGAGGAAACAGCTGGTCACACACAACCGTTGTGTCCCATCCAGGGCAGGGGCCCCGGGCTGCACGTGGGGGTTCCCAGATTGGTGAGATTGAGGGTTCCAGATGACGTCACGTGACTCTGTGTGCATGTCATCCCGTGGGTGTGGCTATGTGCGCTGTGTGATTGTGTGGGCTCCAGGGCCCCCAGGCCCGGCTGACAGTGTCCATTCATCCCAGAGCCTCCAAATCGGGGCAAGAAGGAGGCTCCACAGCCCTTCCAGACATCACACCATCACGCTGCTCAGCTTCTGCGTCTTCCTCCTCTGCCCCAGCACATCTCCCACCTCCCACCTGCTTCCCTGGCTTCTCCCGCAGTGATCCCCTTCCCTCACTCCCTTGCTCCCAGAGTTGACTCTACATCACCCTCCCTCTGGAAGCCCTCTGGTAATATCCTTCTCTACCCTGTGAAGATGCTCTGTTCTCAGTGGATCCCTCTCTTTGCCTGACCCCCGGGCTCTCTCCCCTTCTCAGCATCCTCTGCCCGGCGCCTGGCCTCCCCTATTCCTGGAGGACAGAGGGTGCCCCTGCTCCCCGCTGGCACCCATGAGCACAGCAAGCAGGTGCTGGTGGGGAGGAAGGAAGTACTTACTGAGCGGTGTCCTCCACATACACTGTGCCCGCATGCTGGGTGACCGAGCTCTGGCCTGCGCCTGCCGGGGGTGACACCTCCAGGCTTGGAGCCCTGCGGGCTGGCAGCCACTTTATGCCCGCCGGGAGGATTGGCCAACACCTCGTGAGGTGGGTGGGGAGGGGGAGGGGGGAGGGCAGGCCTTCTGGGAACATGACCCCAAAAACCAAAGTTTCCACAGGCGGCCAATGGGCGCTGGGTGCGGTGGCATGCCTGCTCCTCCTCCTGTTTTCTTCGAATTCGTTCTTCGAGGTCAGCCCCACGCCCAAGGATGATGCAAACCGCAGCCTCAGCCTTCCTGGGGCGAGCAGGGAGCAAGGGGGTCCATGCTCGCTGCAGGGGGCTGTGCCCGGGGTGGAGGGGAGAGTCCACCAGCTGGGCTCCTGGAGGGCGCACAGCCCAGTCCCAGCCCAGGAGCCATCGGCCTCACAGGCCTCTGTGGTTTGGGGCTGAAGGGAGCGAGACATCTTCCTTCTTGAGTGCCCTTCCCGCCCTCCAGCCAGGGCTGTTGGGACATCTGTGAGCGGAAACCACCGGGCTCTGGGCACAGAGCCAGACCCAGGCTGGCAGCCCCGAGATTGTGGTTCTGGCCCCAGGACCTGCATCCTCCAGTGGGGCTCTCAGCCATCTCCTTTCCCCCACCAGGCACCTCTCACATAACCAGCCTTCCCCATCCCAGGCCCATTGCCCACAGCCAGGCTCTTTTTCTATAGACAGGGCCCTCTAGGGAGAACCAGGCACTTGAGGCAAGAGAAACAGGAGATTAGGGTTCAAGCCCACTGACATGCTGTGTGATCCAAGGCAAGTCGCTTAACCTCTCTGGGCCTCAGAGCCCCACCCACCCACCGTAAAATGAGGATTCGAAAAGTATTTCCCAGCCACTTCACAGGGCTGCTGCAGTCATGGACATACAAGGCAAAAGCCCTTTGAAGGCAAAAGGAAAGATGAAAGTCTGATTCTAAGTACTAGCTGTCGGGAGGTGGGGTGGGGGGCCGGAGGAGATGGGGAGTTGCTGCAGCGACCGCTGGGGACCAGGTTTCACTTTCTCTGAAAGATAGTGATCTTGAGTCAGTCCTCTGCTTCTCACAGATGAATGAAGGGGCCAGAGACAGCGCCTCCCGAGCCAACCTGCTGCTTCAGCGCAGGATAAACTGAGGCCTAGGAGAGGGCAGATGAGGGGGTGGAGGGGCTGGCCCTGGCCTGCATGCCATGCCTGGCAGCCCCAGCACATCCAGCAGACCTGGACGAGGGTCCTTGGCCTGCACCCTGAGGAGCTCGGTGGGGTGGAGGATGTCAAAGGCTGAGGAGCCAGGGTGGGGCCCTTGGGGGCTGCCAGGGAGGCCTGAGCTGCTCAGGCCCTGTGGAGCCTGGACTAGGAAAGCCAAGGTGGCCAGAAGGAGGAGGGCCAGTCACGCTCCCACCCATCACCACCCCGGCACCCATCATCACCACCAAGGCCGTTCCCACCAGCCCTCCCCTCTGCAGACACACCCACATCGCTCATTTATGCAGTCAACAAACTTTCACTTGGCCGCGCGCTTTGCCAGGTGTTGAGGATCTAGCAGTGGGCAAAACCAGAGGCACCCCACCGCCAGGAGGCTTCTCCTCACCCCCACCCACTCCCTGGTGCCCAGCATGGTCCTCATCACACCGTTGCCACCCCTGAGGGCAGATTCTGCCACCCCTGAGGGTGGAATCCGCCACCCCAGTTCCGGATTCTCCTCCCAAGAACGTCACTTCCGCTCGATTTCTCATCTCGGTGCCCACCTCCAAGAGGCGGCTTCCTGGGACCCCGGCCAGTCTGGGATCCTGCTTCATTTCACATCCCTGATCTCATCTTGCTACAGTCCTGGGAGGGAGAGCGGCCGGCAGGGATGCCTCAGCTCTCTTTAACGAGGAATCGGAAGCTCGGAGAAGCTCAGGGCCGGGCTCCAGGCAGGAGAGCCAGGTCTAGCTGGAGAGCTTCGTGCCCCTCTCAGGGGCTCCTTGCTGACCGGCCTCCACAGTCGTGGGACAGCCTGGTGCTTTCACCCCTCGGTCCAGAAGCTATAAGATCTCCTCGGTTTAAAGAGGCCTCTAAGACCCAGAGACGTTGAGGTCGCCCCTCCTTCAGTTGCCCTTTGTAGAAACCTTTAAGAGGAGGGGGGCATTCAAACTAGGGCTGTCACATCTGAAAGACCTCGCTCTGAGCACAAGGCTTTAAACTTATATATTAGTTTGCTTGGGCTGCCATAACCAAATGCCACAGACTGGGGGGCTTAAACGACAGAAAGGTATTTTCTCACAGTCCTGGAGCTAGAAGTCTGAGATCAAGGTGCCGGCGGGGTTGGTTTCATCCTAAGGCCTCTCTCCTTGGCTTGTAGACAGCCGCCTTTTCATGGTCTCTTCCCATGGTCACCCCTCTGTGTATGTCTGTCCTGATCTCCTCTCCTTATGACACCAGTCATGTTGGAGTGGGGCCCACCCAATAGCCTCATTTGACCTCGATTACCTCTTTCAAGGCTCTATCTCCAAAGACAGTCACGTTCTGTGGTGCTGGGGGTTGTGACCTCAACACATGAATTTGAGGGACACAATTCAGCCCCTAAAAGCTTGCAAGAAGAGGGCATGGTTGGAGGGCAGCAGGGAGCGGGGACACTGGCAGGGGGAACCCGGAGCTGGGTGGGAGGGGCCGTGATGTGCAGGAGGGCGGGGAGTGCCCCCAAGGTGAGGAGGCCCCGCTCCCCATCCGAGCAAAGCGTGAGGGGAAGATGCGTCAGCGTTTCTGGTGAGGTCAGCGCCCGGTGACGTCCCTCTCGCCAGCAGGAAGGGCTTGCAACACGGCCCTGCCGGTATAAATAGGCTCCCCGACCACAGGGTCCGGGCTGTCCCCTCTTCCCGGGCCACGTCAGGCAGGTCCGCGTGATTCAGAGGGGAAGAGAGGCCCGGCTTGGTTCCTCAGAACGCTGCTTCCTTGCCTTTCCGGCCCACCCTCCGGCTGGGGAGCCCTCCATCTTTAAACGCAAGGACAGGATTCGGCATGGCCTGAGGGGCAGGCCAACACTGGAGCAGGGGGTCACTGGGCTGGATGCAGAGGCCGGCGGGGTGGGGGGCAGAGATCAACCCAGGTTCTGGTCTCCATCTGCTTGTGGGCCCAGTGTTCCTGGCCCAGTCACACCCCCTTTCTGAGGCTCAGTTTCCCCTCTGTAGACTGCAGTGCCACAACTTAGTACTAAAGAGACAAAACAACCCAGGTTTTAAATGGGCAAGTGATTTGAACAGACATTTCTCCAAACCAGACACAAATGGCCAAGAAGTACATGAAAAGATGATCAATATCATTAGGAATCCAGAAAATGCACATCAAAACTATGAGATGCCACTTCACCCCCACCAGGGCAGCTATAATCAGAGACAGACAATAAGAAGTGTTGGAGAGAATGTGGAGGAGTCGGATCCCTTGTGCACTGCTGGTGGGAATGGAAAAGGGTGCAGCCACTTTGGAAAAAATATGTCTCTTCCTCAAATGGTGAACATAGAAATGTCATACAACAAACAATTCCACTCCTGAGTATACACCCAAGAGAACCGAAATCATATAATCACACAAGAGCTTGTGCACAATTGTTCACAGCGGCATTTATTCACAAAAGCCTGAATGTAGAAGCAACCCAACTGCCCATCAACAGAAAATGGATTTTAAAATGTGGTCTCTCCATTTATTCAGCCACAGAAAGGAATGAGGTACTGATGCATGCTACAATGTGGATGAACCTCAAAATCATCACGCTCAGTGAAAGAAGTTAGTCACAAAAGGTCACATAGAGACTCCCTGGCAGTCCAGTGGTTAAGACTCCACGCTTCTACTGCAAGGGGTGTGGGTTTGATCCCTGGTCGGGAACTAAGATCCCATATGCCACACGGCGCGGCCAAAAAAAAAAATTGACGAAAGGCCACGTAAGATTCCGTTTATAGGCAATGTCCAGAATAGGTGAATCCATAGAGACAGAGAGTAGATTAGTGGTTGCCAGGGAGTGGGGGATCTGGGGAACAGGGGTAGTAGCTTATGGGTACGGGGTTTCTTTTGGGGGATGAAAATGTTTTTGAACTGGATGACTGCACAGTCTTGTAAATATACTGAAAACCACTGAATTATACACTTTAATGCATTTGATGGTATGTGAATTGTATCTCAATTTTGAAAATGCAGGAGCAAATGCTGCCTTACTGGATGGTCAGTGTAATTCAGTGAAGAGTGCACGCCAGTCCCCGGCCCATAGCAAGTATCCGATGACCACTTATCCCTCCTGCCGCCGGGGCAGATGAAGGTGCGCATTTGCTTATGTCACAGGGTGACTTTGAGGGCGGTTGGGAAACATGTGTTACATAAACACCGGGTGAGCAAGGATCTTCCAGGGCCCCCACGAGGTCATTGAGGTCACCATCAGCTGGGGGGGTCATTTGACTCAAGACCTGCCACAGTTCTTCTGGGACCTGGTATGTCCATGGGGATGGGACTCCATGCCCTCTCCTGCACCCAGTGGCTCCGCCCAGTTGGGTAACTGACTGATCCTCCTTCCAGGGGCCTGAACACCTATTCAGGGAAGGGCAGAGGTGGGGGGGAACTGGCTACTGTGCAGGAGCCTCACGCCAGCCATCGGCCCCCAGACCAGGCCCTGCCACGGCGAACCCCTAGGCCGAGAGGAAGGCAGGTGGGGGCTGATTCCTCTACTCTGAGGTGGGATAACCAGGAGCTGAGGGTGCAGACGGCCCCCACCCCCAGGCCACCCTCTCTGAGCCCAGGGGCCCCTCTGTGAGATTCGGGGACAGGCGAGATGACCACAAAGAACCCACAACCCTATAACGCCCCAGGGGTCCCATGGCAGCTCTAAACACTGAGATGGCTCTATAAAGAAAAGAAAACCTAATCATTAAACTGGATCAGGAAGTCCAATGGAGTTCTGACTTTTCTCATGATGACAACATACGACGCCTATTTTGAAACATCATATTCTTTTTTGTTTTTAAATAAATTTATTTTTGGCTGTGTTGGGTCTTTGTTGCTGTGCATGGGCTTTCTCTAGTTGCAGCGAGCGGGGGCTACTCTTCGTTGCGGTGCACAGTCTTCTCATTGCAGTGGCTTCTCTTGTTGCGGAGCACAGGACCTAGGCGTGAGGGCTTCAGTAGTTGTGGCACGTAGGCTCAGTAGTTGTGGCTTGCAGGCTCTAGATCTCAGGCTCAGTAGTTGTGGCATGGGCTTAGTTGCTCCGCGGTACGTGAGATCTTCCCCGGGCCAGGGATCAAACCCATGTCCCCTGCATTGGCAAGCAGATTCTTAACCACTGCACCACCACGGAAGTCCCGAAACATCACATTCTTGCCAAAAATGTCTTGATGTCCCAGGCACGTGCTGTCTGCCCAGTGGTGACATTCGAGCCCATTTCTGCAGCTCTTCTGGGTGCCGGGCCCAGTTCTGGCCCTTTCACGTGGGCCAGATCTCTGAATCCTCAAAACCTCCTAATGAGGCAGAAATCATGGTCTCCGCCCAGTACGTGGGGAAACTGAGGCCTGAGAGGTGGGGAACTTGGCGGAAGGTCACACAGCTGGGAGGGAGCAAAGGCTCAACAGAAACAAAAACCAGCGGCTCCCAGAGCCGGGAGAGGGGAGGTTGGCTCTCATGGGGGTGGCTGCCAGGGGAGGACTTGGCGGCGGAGGTCAGTATTTCCGCAGGTTTGCAAAGACAACGTTGGTTTCATTGGCGGAAAGGCAGAAAAGAAATGCTACAAATTCCACGTTGAGAGAACTGCATGAGCTGATGGGCAAATAGGACCTCACTGGACCAGTTTAGAGAACAGCGGGTGTGGCTGGAAGTCGAACAGGGAGGGAGGAAGGCAAGGAGGGAGGGGAAAACCAAGCCACCACAAAACCGCTATGCTGCCATTGCAGCCCCTCCGGAGGGGCTTGTACAACACAGCTTGGTCCCACCCTCTTGCTCAAAACACTGCCTGGCTTCCTGTTGCCATTTGGATAAGGCCAAAGTCATCACCTCAGTCCCCCAGGCCCTGCCCACCTCCCCAGCCTCACCCAACAGCTCTCTAGCCCACCACTTTCTCTGACCTTCCTCAGCCCCACGGAGGAGCTGAGCTCTCACCCCAGGGCCTTTGCACATGCTGTACCCACTGCCTGAACACTCCACCTACTGAACTGCCATCAGACAACAAGGTTCAGTCCAAGCTTCACCTCTTCCAGTGACCTTCCTTTACCCCAGTCTGGTTCCTGCTCCCTGACCCCACCCCAGAGTACCACGTACCCGTCTCTGTAGCATTTTTCAGAATTGTAAACTCTTACAACTGTGGAGTTGTCTCCCCAGCCAGACTGTAAATTCCAAGAGGGTGCCTGTCTCCAGAGCACAGCACAGGCCCCAGAATGCAGTAGGTGTTCAATAAATCATTAGTGAACGGATGGATGCATGGCCATCTGCAGAAGCCCCAGGCTTCAGGGCCCCGGTGCAGCCCCATCCCATATCCAGTACACCTGCAGCCGGACCTCTAAAATTGCAAGCCCACCTCGCTGCCAGGTGGGAACAGGCCCTCTTGGAGCCTTTCTCATGCCCTCTCCCCAAGGACATCAGAATCATATCACTCACAATACACCAAAGCATGTGATCTCTTTTTTCAGGAAGCCTCGATTTTAAAGACACTCACTTTTTATTTTAGGATGATTTTTCTAAAGCGAATTCAAAACCTATTCTTTAGCCACTGCAGATTTCAACACTTTCCTGGAGAAACAAACTGAAAAAGAAAAAGCCAAGGCATTTCTCCTGCTTCCTTTAAAGAATTCATTTCAGAACAAATTCTACATAAGCGGCACCTGACAGCCTCGTCGAAAGGGGCCGGTCTTCACTGGAGGAGACAATCCTACAGTCCCTCATTCAACCTGTATTTAATAAGTAACAGTGTGTGGGGGGCACCAGGCCAGGTGCCGGGGATAAATCAGCAAGAAAGACAAGGCTAACCTACAGGAGGGTGAAGTTACCGTGAAGGATGAATAAACACACAGGCCGATATCCAGCACATGGAGGGGCTTGGAAGACCCATTTGCCAGGCTGCCCCTTTCTTGCCCCAGGAGGGGTCCAACCCAGCCTGGTCTTCGTGGTACCCCGGGGTTTAGCAATGCACCTGCGTCCTGAGCAGGTCCAATCAGAATCCTTCCCAGGAATAACGGCAGACCCAGGAGACACGCCTCCCTCACGTGGCTGGGGTTCCTGCGCTGGGACGTCACGAGGCGGGGGTGGGGTCCTGCCGAGTGGGCAAGAGGGTGGCTGGTGCAGCCAGGAAGGCCAAGGGATTTCCGTGAGTCCCTGGTCCCTGCAGAAAGCCAGGGCCAACCACATGGCAGGTCCCAACTACACAGGATGTGATGAGAGTCCCGTTTCTGCTAGTTGAGCCGGTTTCCCGGCACTTGCCATGGGGAGTCCTTAGTCCTCACAAGCATGAGGATGGGGGCAGGAGGGGTGGAGGGCATGGAGGGAGGAAGTAGGATGGGCTGCGCCTGCTCTGGGTGCCAGCTGCAGACAAAGCTCAGAAGCTTTGATCAACAGAGAATGCAGCTGGAAGAAGATGGGGGGAACAAGCCAGGGTCCTCATGGGGCTGTCTACAAATTGGGACACAGAGGCAGGACTCACTTGCAGGGATGCCGATTACTGGTCTGGAGGAAATGACCTGGGACAGGTGCTGGGACGACTTGCTTTCTTCCTCTTCTTGTTCTTGGGGACACGCTAAGGAAACTCTGAGCATTTATCTTGATATGAAAAAACAAACCTCCTGCAGCTCCAAGGGGAGAAAAGGCCATCAAAGCTTGCTCTGTCCAAGGGCCAGCTGGGGGCCATTCAATGGGTGATGGGGTGTGACCAGCTGGCGCCAGGTCACCCTGTCCACAGACAAGTGTGTAAGGAAGAGAAGGGGGACAGTGTGGCATTAAACACAACTGCTGGGCATCCCCACAGTCAAGAAGGCAGAGTTTAACAGGCAAAATGTGGGAACAACCCAAATGTCCATCAACGGATAATGGATAAAAAAAGTGGTTATGTCCATACAATGGGATATGATTCAGCCATAAAAAGAATGAAGTACTGACACACACTCCCACCTGGATGCACTTCAAAAAACATCATGCTGAGTGAGAAGGCCAGACACCAAAAGTCACATATTAGATGATTCCATTTACAGGAAATGTCCAGAATACTGAAATCCATAAAGACAGATTGGTGACTGCCAGGGGTTGGGGGAGGGGAGTGGGAAGTGACAGCTAAGGGGTATAAGGTTTCCTCTTGGGGTGATGAAAATGTGTTGGGAACTAGAAAGAGGTGATGGTTGCACAACACTGTGAATGTACTACATGCCACTGAGGTAGCTATTCACTTTTTATTTTTTGGCCGTGCTGCGCAATCATGCCCCAACCAGGAATTGAACCCTGTGCTCCCTGCAGTGGGAGCGCAGAGTCTTAACCACTGGACCGCCAGGGAAGTCCCACTATTCACTTTTAAATGGTCAACTTTATATTATGTGAATTTCACTTCAATTAAATAAAAATTTAAGGCAGAGTTAAGAACACGACTCCAGGAAAACCAAGAGGCTGGGAAGCAGGAAGTCGACTCCAAAGGGGCTGGAGAGTCAGAGGGTCTCCCACAGCCCCTCCTGTGTTATTGCCCAGTGATCACCTGTGCATGGGCTTTTATTTTTTTTTAAATAAATGTATGTATTTATTTATTTTTGGTTGGGTCTTCGTTGCTGCACACGGGCTCTCTCTAGTTGCAGCAGGCGGGGGCTACTCTTCGTTGCGGTGCGTGGGCTTCTCGTTGCAGTGGCTTCTCTTGTTGCAGAGCATGGGCTCTAGGCACACGGGCTTCAGTAGTTGCGGCACATGGGCTCAGTAGTTATGGCTCACAGGCTCTAGAGCACAGGCTCAGTAGTTGTGGCGCCCGGGCTTAGTTGCTCCACAGCATGTGGGATCTTCCCGGACCAGGGCTCGAACGTGTGTCCCCTGCACTGGCAGGCGGATTCTTAACCACTGCGCCACCAGGGAAGTCCCTGTGCATGGGCTCTTGTCAACTTAGAAAAGGCACACCTAAATTTAAAAGGCCAGGGTATGCCAGCTCAGGACAGGGCCTGGAAGCTGCCTGGAGTGGAGGCTCCTGGTGTGAGGAGAGAGCAAGTATAGGTGAGACACTGGAGGGGGAGGGGGGCCGGGGTGGGGTGGGGGTGGGGGGGCTGGTCTCAAAGACAGAGCAGGGGGGCTGCGGAAGGCTGGAGACAGGGGAGGGAGGGAGCACACTAGTGCTGGGGAAAATATGCTTCTGCAGCCAGAGGAGAGGGAGACCCAGGCAGGGAGACCAGCGGGAGGTCTGGGGTGGCCACACAGGCAAGGACAACCGTGGGCTGACTCAGGGCCCTGGGAAATGGGGGGTGCTGGGCTGCAGAGGGCACTGGGGCTGGGTCACTGCAGAGAGCTCAGGCTGAGAGGCATATGCACAGGGGGACAGAAAGCAGGGCTAGGCTCCCTTTGGGCTGTAGACAGAAGAGGGACAGAGAAGTGGGCAGAGAGGGAAGAGGGAGATGGGAGAGGCTGGGGGGAAGGCGGCCAGGGGCGGAGGGCAGAGGTGAGGAGGTAGGGCTTGGGGGGCTGGGCAGCACAGCTCACCACTCCCCAGGGGGTGGCAGGGAGCTGGGCCTTCTGCTATCAGGGAGAGGGAGAGCAGGGGGCCCTGAGGGAAGTGGGTCCCCAGAAGGAAAGTGGACAAGAGGGTATACACGGGCACAGGCGTGAATGTGAAAACAAAAGATGCAGACGTGTGCACGCACACGTGGACATAGAAAAACTGCCCCAGCCACAGACAAAAACAGACACACAGAAATACATGCCACAAATGCTCACACACAGGCATAGATGCACACACCAGCCACACATACACAGGACACATGCAGACACGGAGCCAGGCACACAGCTGATGTTTATAAGAAATTGGATGCATGCACAGCCATAGACATCCAGACCTCCGACATGGAGCCATAAGTACAAGGACACACGGACACTGAGACACACGTGTAGACAGACACACATACACACACTTTCTGGCCAAAACAGGCTTGCCTGTCGATGCCCATGAAGGCCTGCACACTGTGAATGCACACACCAGTGCAGCACACCCACCCATGTGGCACCGTGACCAAGCCCTGGGAAGGGAGCTCTGGGCACCCCCATTTGAGATACCCCTGGCTCGGGAACCCCAGCACCTGGGCCCGCCTGGGAAAGTGAGACACAAACCCCGCCTGCTGCCCAACGGGCTCACCCAGCCCAGCCCAGGGTCAGGGAGGAGGCAGGGCTACGCCTCACGTGCCCGCCCACACACCCACTGCCACGCACCCCTTGCCACCAGCGGTTGACACTCAGTCACCAACGCAGACAGCTGAGATTGAGAGGGATCTTGAAAAATCCTCCCGGTCCCTCAGGGTTCAGCTAAAATATCCCTTCCCCCAGGGAACCTCCCCAGGCCCCTAGGGGCACTATTGAACTTCTTTGTGAATAATGGTTCTGCCATGCCCAGCTGTGTGACCTTGGTTAAGTCACTTCACCCCTCTGTGAAGTGCTTCGTTTCCCCTGTGTAAAAGGGGGATAATGAGAGCGTGTGTTGAATACATGAATTAATGGAACACACCGCTCCCCTCTCCCACATACGGATGGGGAAGCAGCTTCCCTGGGCTCACAGTCAGCCAGCTGCAGACGGCTGCCCCTCCTTCCTCCTGCTTGGACCAGTCCCACCCGGTGGGACCAGGTAGAACATGGAGAGGGCGTGGCCTTATTCTCCCCTCTACGCAGGAAAATAACCCCGCTCTGGAGCAACTTGGTGAGCGTGGGACCTCACGGCCCTACCCAGCTGGGGTGGGGGTGAAAACCTTAAACCCTGAATTTCTGCTCAAATGCCTTCAAGGAGGGCTGAAGAGGTCACTTCTTCTGTATGAGCATGGAGATCAGAAAGGGTAGAAATGAGCCTGGGACTCTTCACGCCTGAGGTTTGCTCATCTCCCGTCCCCACCCACCCAACAGCCCCCCCTGCAGATGCTGGACGTGGGGCTGAGGGGCTGAGGGGCTGAGGGACTGCGGGCAGGGCCCTCCCTGGGCATGGGCTGCATCTTTCTGAGAACAAGCACTTAGGCTCCGTGGTCCTCGGCCTCATGCTCAGGAGTGGCCGCGCTGAGGCAGACAGGTGGACTGGGGCTCCAGGTGAGCCAGTGAGCGCCCCCAACCTCAGTTATGAATGACCCAACCCGAGGCCTGGGCTGACCAGACCAACTTCCTTTTCCCTAGAATTCTCTGGAGCCTGGGTGGACAAGGAAGTGGTTCTGCGAGTCCCCCTCCCCTGGCCCAGGACAGCTCAAGACCTACCTGTCAGACAGCACCCAGCGCATCAGCTGTGCGAGAAGGCCAGGGTCATATCCCCTTCCCAGAGAAGCTGTGTTCTCCAGGCACTTCCCAAGCCCTGTGCCCCAAGCCCTGTGCCCCAACCCCAGGGATGTCTCAGTCTCCTGCACTCCCTGAGCAGGTCTCCCCATCTGTAACCTGCCAAGAGGCCGAGAGCCGGCCCAGTGACCCCCAAGGACCCTAATGCCCTGGGAGCTAACAATTCCACACACAATTGCATGTGTGTAGTGGAGACGCAGGTGGACATGCTGGCCTCTAGGCCTGGACCTGAGTTGTACCAGCCCACCGGGGCAGGCCTGTGGCCTCGCACCCAGCCCAATCCCACGGGCAGTCGCAAGATCTAACCATTGCCAGGTTAGGACCCAGTGTGGGGGACCAGGTGAGACCTGACACACTTGGAAAACTGGGATGACAGAAACACCTAAATCAGGCAGTGACTCACAAACTGACAGGCAGATGGACAGACCCCCAGAGCTGGACGTGCGGCCAGGAGCTCTCTAGCTACAGGTCAGGCAGCCCCAAGAATTCTGGTTCTAAAATCCCCATCTCAGCCCAGGACATTCCTCGAGCCAAGGCCCAGGGCGGCCCCTCCAGGGAGAGAAGCAGGACCCTCCCCAACCCAAAGACAAACTACAAACACACACCCCCTTCCCAGGGTCCAAGGGTATAGGATCCTGAGGGAGTTGCCTCCTAGGTCTCAATGCACTCGGGGAAACGGAGGCCAAGGGGAAGGGGCTGGCCCAGGGCACCCGACCGCCACTCACCGGGCTGGGCTGCGCTGCGCTCCCTGCTCCTCTGATCTTTAGCCCCCAGGTTCCCAGGGGCAGGGCGGGCGCACTGCCAGAGGTCTGGACCCGTTCTGGCTTTTCTGGGGAGCCACCACGACCTCTGAGTACGCTGAAGTCACACCCTTCTTCCCTTCCTGAGCGCGGGCGGGTCTGGGCTGAGGGCACCCGATAACCTCCCCAGCACATCTGTGGGGCCCCATCGGGCCACAGCGGAATCCCAACTCACAGAGCAGGGAGGTGGCCCCTCTGTGACAGGAAACCCCGGCCCAGATGTGCAGAGCCTCTGGCCCCAGCGTGCAGCCATCGAGGGGAGAGGGGGCTCCAGGTGGCCTCCAGGCCCCTGTCCTGTCCCCCCAGCCACGGGAAGCCCAGTGTACAGACTCCCAGGTGCACACTCTGACTGGCCCCCTCCCACTCCTGCTCCAGGAGAGCCCTGGTTGCAAGAACTGACTGCTCCCGTGAGGGACAGAAAGAACTCAGGCGTGGTCCAAAAGAAAGCAGGCAGCAGCCTGAAGGAGAGGTGCTTTAGGGCTCCCCTCCTTGAGGGGATTCTGCAACAGGCCAGCCACACCCAAGGTGCCAGGGAGGCTGGGGGACCCCCAGGCAGGAGGGTCTGGGAGTCTCTTCCCTGTTCTGAACCTTCTGGGCTGTTCAGAAGCCGCAAGGAATGAAGAGAAAGCCTGGACCTCAGAGCCAGGAAGCCCTGGACAGGAATCACATGACCCTGGCTAAGTCACTCCACCTCCCAGCGCATAGGTCCTTTGTCTGGAGAACAGCGATAGCTCATCTACACTCTTGAGGTGAGAACTGAGGGAGGTGAGGCCCGGAGCCAGCAGAGCGGGGAGAGTCCAGGACCTCAGGCAGAGGGGCCCTGGGGAGCTGTGGGGCAGGCATGGCCAAGGCCTGGACAACCCCAAGGACCACAGCCTGGCCTGCTCACTACAAGCTCTTTATTAACAAGTTGATTAAAAAAGAAGAGAGATAGAGATGTAAAAATACTTTTTTTGGAGGCCCCAGGAAGGGAAGGCACTGTCAGAATTCACTTGGCCAGGAAAGGCAACAGAGCCAGAGGCAGAAGGGAGATCAGGCCTTCTGGGGAGCAGCCGGCCCACCCAGGGCGCTGAGAGGGGGAAGGCTCGGGCCTCAGGCAGGGAATGTGCAAATGCCGAGGCCCCGCAGGGAGTGATGGGTTGAGGGGCTTCCTGGAGGAAGCCCTGAGCACCGTGTTCCCCTGCGATGGGCAGACACGCGTGTCCACGTGAGAGCCAGTGTGTGCACGCAGTTTACATACACAGAGCGGAAGGAGGAGTCCCCCGACAGGAATATCCCAGAGCTTGAGTAAAAAGCTTTGAGAAGTCTCTGGAAGCTTGAGGACAAGGGGAGAGCCTGGAGGCTGCTGTTCCCCTCAGGGCCTCAGGAGCCCAGACCCTCCTGCCGATGCTGGAGGACCTTGATGACACTGCCAATGCCATCCTCAGGAACCTGCAGGCAGGTGGACAGAGGGAGGGGTCAGGGCTGCCCAACTTCCTGGGCCAGCTGGGGCTACCTCCTGCCACCCCACCCCCTCAGCGTCCCTCCAGGGGCCCTGGCCCCAGCCAGCAGCGCTCACCAGGGCATGGTCGAAGTTGAAGGTACTGATGTAGTAGGCGGAGATGTCGGCCGCAGCCAGGGGACCTGCGATCTGGGCCACAATCCCACACTCATCTGAGGGTTGAGGAGAGGTCCATGTGGATCGCCCTGATCCCCACCCCCACCCCCAGCCCTTCCCAAGCCCCCGACACATGAGGTGCAGCCCTCACCAAAGCCCAGGGGCTGTCCGCCGATGCGCACCATCCTCCACAGCTCCCCTGAGGAGCTGGTCAGCAGCAGGTCACTGGGGAACCTGGGGAGGCAGGTGGGCAGTGGGCAGGGCACCCCTGTCCCCTCCTTGCCCCACTATGAGCTCCCTGGGCAGGTCAGCCTGGTGACCTCGGAGTCTGCCACTCTACCCCCTCCCTCCCTGGGGCTGGCTTAGGGCCTGTGGCCCACCTAGGGTCAGGGGTCACATACTTTTTCTGCGTTTCAGCATCCATGACAATGGAGATGTAGCCCTCAATGAGGGAGAAAGCAAAGAAGGTGATGGAGCTGGACCCAGGACCACCGGAGGCTGCCTCCTTAGGGGGACTGGGGAGGGAGAGTAGGTTCAGGTGCTCTGTCCACTCCACCTCCCTGTTGGCCTCCACACCTGGGAAGGGACTGGCACAACTGGCCCTGGGCAGACCCTCCTGTCCCTGGGCCACTTTCTCCCCTTCCAAGCACCCTGACCTCCTGCTGGTGTAGGTGGGGATGGGGGAAGATGATGAACCCTGCTTGTGCCAAAGACACAGAACCCAGGGCCGCAGGGCCTGCCAGGGCACAGCTCAGGGGTGGCTCTGCCCACACCAGAGAGGAGGGCTCCAGCTGCGGCATCAGGACCTTGCCTGAACCTCAGTGCACGATACATGTGCATCGCAGGTTGCCAGGAACCCCAGACACAGAACAGGGCACAGAATCCGCAGAACTAAGGGATGGGAGGAAGGTGGTGGGAAAGAGCACGGGGAACAAGATATGAGGACAAAGAGACAAATGCAAACAAGGCCCACCTGTGCGAATAGAAGAGGACATCAATGAGGGTGGTGGCGATGGCTGGCAGCGTCTCAGGGTCCAGCGTGAGGACACAGAAACGGTTCTCTGGGCTCTGGATGGGATGCACCGTGGGGCTGGGACCTGCTCCGGAGGGGCAAGGTGGTGGCGGGTGAAAGGGCGACTGTGGGCTGCGATGCCCCCTGGTGGCCAGCCAGAGAGGAGGCCTGGGCTGGGTGCCGGGTCACGGTCTACATGCAGGTACCTGCCTGAGTTTTCCTGGCCCCATCTCCCTATCTTATGAGGGGGTCAATGTCAGCTGGTCTCCCTAAGCCCACAGACCCACCTGCACAAGGGAAGGGGCCCAGTGGGAAGAGGAGCCCCTGCCCAGGCCTGGGTGTCAGAGGGCGGCCCTCACCATGCTGGGCACGGGGAAAGCCGTTGCTGGAATCATCCCTGGCAACGGGCACAGGCTCCCCGCCCACCTCTCGATAAATGTCGAACTCCTGGGCCAGCGTGTGGATCACCACGGACAGGTCCTGCTCTCGCACCTGGGCCACAGGAGATGGCACAACACATGGGTCCCCAGGCACCCATGCCCACCCTGCCCCACACCAGCACCTGCAGGAAACTCACCAGAATGAAGTCTGTCTGGTAGGTGGACAGCATCAGCACCGACACGTGGTGCTCGGCCAGCGGTGCAATTACTGAGCGGGCGATCTTGGTGACCCCAGCAGCCTGCACTGCTGCGCCACTGTGGGATGACACGTTCAGCACCAGCCACGTGGCCTCAGCCACTTGCAGGAACTCAGATGAGGGCAGCTCTGTGGGGCAGGGGGCACATGCCCAGTCAGGGCCTACAGGGCTGGACCCTGCCCTCAGTTTCCCTGTCTGAGCCTTGGAGAGTTCTACCAAGGTCAGGTCAGGTCTGGAGACTGGAGCTGTCTTCCTCCCCCAAGTTCTGCTCCTGAGACCTGCATGTCTGCAAGGACTGAGAGGTGCTTCAGGTGTTGGCCTGTCAGGGATTGTAACTTCCCAGTTAAGATCGGAGCTCCAAATCCAGACAGAGCTGGGTTCCAATCCCAGCCTCACCATTTACTTTTTGCTGACCTGGGGCAAATGATTTAACTTCTCTGAGCCCTAGTTTCCTCCTTTGTAGAATGGGATGACAGTATTCTGTGGGTTCACAGATGTCTTATACCACATGGCACCACCAGGGGGAGCCAGCAGACCACGTTGGCTGGGGGATGCCCTTCCCTCTGAGCAGACCCAGACTTTTCTGCTGCACAAATAGGGAAACTAAGGCCTGAAGTGGCGCTATGCGGGATGGACCAAGCCCCAGTTGGCTGGCCTGAGGCTCCAGGCCTGTCAGGATGGGTCAAGCTGGCAGGAGTAAAAGACAGATGTCAGCTCCAGGGACCAGGGAGGGACCAGGCTGGCATCCAGTCCAGAGCAGGGGCCACAACCAGGCGGGCTGCTAATTGCCCAAGCACAGCTAGGAGGCCGGCCAGGATCCTGCCCTGGGCTGGCTGCCTGCATTCCTTCCCCAACCCTCAGACTCCTGGAGTCGCCAGACCAGTCCAGGAGGGGGTGACCCACACCAGGGAGAGAAGTCCAAGGAGAAATAGTCCAAAGGCAAATGGGGGGGGGGTGGTGAAACAGCCACAGAAACCCGATTCTTGCCCCAGAACTGTAACTGAGGCCCTGTTGCTGGCCTGCGGCTGCTAAGTGTCCTCCACACACAGCCCCATTATAAAGCCCTCGTGGGACCCTATAAGATCAGAACCGTAACTATACCCACTTTACATAAGCGGAAACAAACAGCTCAGAGAGGGGAAGTGACTTGCTCAAGGGCACACAGCCAGTGAATAGTGGAAATGGATTCGAACCCAGATCCATCCTCCTTCAAGGCCCCAGCTCTTGCGACCTTGGATCCTAACATTCGGTGAGAATCTGGCAAAGAACGCAGTCTCCTTCCCCTACTCCCCCTCCCCAGCCCAGCCCCCACCTTTGAAGCCCTCCTCGTCCACCATGAGCGTGTAATCCTCGGGGGTCTCCGTCAGGCTGAAGAACTTGCACCTGGTTGGGGGGCGGGGGCATCTTCAGCCTGGGTGGGGCGGAGGGGGCGGGTAGACTCCCGCCGGGCGCCTCCCTGCCCCCTCAAGCCTCAGTTTTCTCCCCAGGACAGTGGGGTGTGTGCCCCATCTCCGGAATTGCGGACTCCTTTCCGCCTCCCCGACCTCTGCAGGAGCCCCCTGCCCCTCCATTCAGGGAGGGAGGAGAGGCTCACCCGCGGCGACAGTCCCGGGGCGTCGGACCTTGGGCCCCCAAGACCAGCCCCTCTGACCCGATGGGAGGCATCTGTAAAAAGCTCCCCGCGGTCGCCAGGAAGGAATGCCCCCACCTGACACCACCAGGAGTTAAGCATTGACCATCCCAGGCTGTTTGCGCCTTAACCGGCCCTGGGAGGGGGCCTCACGGGGCCGGATAGGCGGCGGTCCCAGGGAGCGTAGGCCCAGGCCGGATGGCGGCCGGGGGCGGGGGGAGGGAGGGTGGCAGAGAGGGCTCTCCCCGCCTGCTGCCGCTGGCCCCGTGGCAGTCCTAATCTCCCGACCCCGTCCCAAAGCGACAGTGGAGCCCACCCCCATATGTGCCCCGAACCCGGGCGCGCACCGGCTTCGGCGGGGCAGGAAGAGCAGCTTGATGAGCGGGTGGGTGTAGAGCCAGAGACCGGGGCGGGCGAGGCTCAGCACCCGCACCCGGTGCTCTAGGATGTGCAGCTCCATCGCGGCCCGCACGGAGCCGACCCCGCTGCCAACCTGGCCCAGGCCGTGCTGGGGGCGGGTCGGTGGGGGCGGTGCCGGGGGGCTTAAAGGAGCCGGTGGGCGGCCGAGTCCACGCCGCCACCTACGCCAGCTCCCTGACGGCCACGCCGTGCGGGACGGGCGGCCAATCCAGGGTGGCCACGCCTCCTTCTAACGCCGGAGCTACACTCCTCTCCTTCCAGCCCGCCGAACTCCGCCCCTGCTGCCTCCTCCCCCTCGTCTGTGGCTCGGGAATCACCCTCTGACCCCACCCGCGTCGAGTGCTCTAGGCCCAGCCCGTGCCTCGCCCCCTCGCCGGGCTCCGCCCTTTCCGTTGGACGCCCGCTGCGCTGGGGTCCGGAGCCAGCGGATGCTTGGGGTCGTTTCTGTCCTTGGGCCCGCATCTTATGATTAATTTCACTGAGCCCTGGAGGGCCACAAGACGAACCGGGGCTGGGCTGGGACAGAACGCTGCCCCCAAATCCGTGGAACACGGAGGGGTGGGGTCCACTGTGCAGCCCAGGCGATCCTGTGGTTCTCAGCCAACAGTGTCCTGGCATCTTTCCCCCTCCTTCCTCTCATGGCTCAGCATGGTGCAGGGCCACCAGAGCTGGCTGGGGTGGTGGAGACAAAAGACCCCCAGCAAGGGCTGTCCAGGACTAGTGTTGATACGTACCCCTCCGTGCTTTGTGAACCCTGTCAGTGGACTGACAAGGTGAAACCTAACCTGGACTTGGTGGCCCCCACATCTGTTCCTCTCACCCAACTTTCAGAAAAGGGAGGGCTCCAGCCACCTCTGAGCAGCATGCTGTGGGGTAGGGAGCTGAGGGTGGCCAGGCCTAACACTTGCCCAAAACTCAAACTTTGGGGGAACAGGGCCATGCATCTGGGGCTCACTGGGTACTCAGCTCTCAGCAGAGACTTAAGCCTGCAGTCATTAGCAGAACTTACGTGGCCTGAGCACATCTAAACTTGCTTCATGCCCAAGCAGGCCCCCCCCAGCACTGGCAGACACCCCAGATCTGAGGCTTATTAGTGCCAACTTGGGCTCATTTCAACATTAGGGCTGGCCTCCTCAGGTCTACGAAAACCCCAGTGCTGAGCAGGCACCAGCACACCTAGGCTGGCTCCTAGCAGGACGGAACACGCTCCAGGGGCCCTTGTCTGGCCCGAACGTCTGCAGGCCTCAGATGCGAGGCTTTGAACCAAACAGGTTAAAGCAGGCCTCAGGTCTGACTGGGATCCAGCAGGCCTGAGCAGGCCTCCTGCCTGCTCGGGGGCCTCTATTGTAGGCGAATGGAAGTGGGGCAGCACCTTTCCCGCTGGACTCTCCGGCATGGTGGATCCCAGTGGAACACTGAAGCCACCACATCCTGGCCAGTCCCCTGGAGGGCCAAGGGGAGGGGAGTGTCCTCTAAGGCTGAGCCCCTCATCTCGTTGATGGCAGGTGCAGATGGGGTAGGGAGCCACAGGGGTGAGGGGTAGGAGGTAGGATGTGGATCGCTTGCTCTGACAGGTTCATGCGACCCTTGACCTCCTCAGGCCTCAGTATCCCCAGCTGTACCAGAACAAGATGTTCCAGGCCAAGGCCCTGCAATGCCTAAAAGCTCCCAGGGAGGCTCTACTCCTCTCTCTCCCCCCTCCCCCATGGCCTGGCCCAGCTTGGTGGCCTGCCAGGAACAGCCACTATTGTTTGACTGGAAAAGCTGCTTCCTCAGCAGAAGGGGGGCCTCTCCCAGGGACACCCTGTCCTCGCCCTTGCTGGTCATCAGTTGTGACCATAGTGCCTGCATGGGTCCTCAATGGCAGAGTCCAGTCACCCTAGTCAGGAGAGGTAGTGAGGGGCTCTGGGTACAAATCTGGATCAGCTTCATCTTTCCCACTCAGCTCCTCTGTTTCCTCATCTGTAAAATGGGGATAATAATAAAGCCTACCTGATCAAACACGTGACACAACCAGTGCAGCCAGGCATATTATAAGTGCTCAGTAAATGGCAGGCGACCTTTTATCACAGATCCAGATTTCGCTCCGCACCCCTCTAACTTTGATGGAGGCCTGGGCTGAGCATGTGAGGGCATTCATGATCACCCACCCTTGGCACCAGCACCTGACCCAGAATGAGCACTCAGTACCTTACTGGGGCCCGAAGTGGCATCCAGGCCAGCCCTTGGAGGAGGAAGACCCTGAAAGGACCTCCTTAAGGAGCCCCTCCCCTTCTGTGATGGGTAGGCATCAAAGCCTGGGAGCAGGCCCTGCTTTGCCCCAGTACTGGTGACCCTCCCTCATCCATGGCAGATGGTGGCCATGGGGCAGAGGGGATGGAGTAAGGGGATACAGGGGCCAGGAATAGGGGCTGGCCCTAGATCTGGCATCTCCTCTGGCAAAGGTACTTCTCAGAGAGGTTCTAGTGCTGGGCTGTGACCAGGATGGGGGGCTCTGGAGGGTGTGCAGAAGAGATGCTGAGCACCAGGGTTGGCACCCCCTTCCCAGTCCCTAGCTGCACAGCAGCTCTCTATACAAGCGTTGTTTATTTCTGTACAAAACCATGTTTCTATTTTACACAAAGAGCACCCCACCTTTTTCCCCTCCCTTTCCCCTCACGTCAGTGCCCTAGCCCTGGGGAGCATCCCCTCAGGAGGCGGGTGCTGAGTGAGGCCCCACCCATCGGCCCTCACTTCTGCCTGCCCCAGCTGGGCCGGCCCGAGCTCCACTCTGGAGAAAATAAATAAGGAGGCTCAGGCAGAATCTGTGCTGGGCCAGCTAGACTCTCTGCCACCCAGGGGCCAGGCAGCCAGGCCCTCAGAGAGTGGGCAAGCCCTGGAGTGTCAGTCCGTGAACCGTGTAGGTGTGTGGAGACCCCAGCCCAGGGGCCTGAGCTGCCAGGGTTACAAGTAGGTGTCCTCACTCTCCTGGGATGTCAGGCTCTCCTGGGAGCAGTGGTAGGCTGAGTCCTGGGGAGCTGAGTCTTGGGGGTCCTGGTAGACCGGGTCCTTTGGGGGCACATCCCGTGGGGGACATGCATCTCCCGCAGCAGCTGCCACCTTGGCTTGACTTGGGGTCGGGGGCTTGTCCCGCTGCCCACTCGCCTTCGCCTGCTTCCGTTGCTCCTTCTGGACCTGCTTGGGCGGCTTGTACTTGCCTTTGGAACCAGGGAGGGGGGCATCTGGGGGAAGGCGGATGGACGGTGAAGGTTGCAGGGTGGGCCACGGGCCTGGCTCTGCCTCCAGGATGGCCTTGGCACCGTGCAGCCTGGGTGGAGAGTGGCACTGCAACTCACCCCGGGTATCCTGCCAGCGCCGCAGCTGGATGAGGTGCTCACGCTCTATCTGACGCTCTGTCACTGGCAACTCTACCACCTGTGGGGGCAGTGACAGGCGGGTGGGCACCAGGAAGAAACTTCCCTTTCTGCCTCCCAGCCTGGGCCCCTGCTCTTCCTCAGCTCTCCCAGCCCTGGTCACTAAAGGCTGACCACAGGAAGGGTGGCGGGTCTGGACCCTGTGGTGGTCACAAGTCCCAGAAGTGAGTGCCAGGTGAGCCAGGCACTTGAGACCCACTGCCTCAGAGGAGAAAGCTCATGAGCCCACTTGCCTAAATATGTGTCACCTCATTACAGCCCCAGAGAGACAAAAATCCACAAAAGAAAGAAAAAAAGTCTGGGACTTTGGTGGTGGTCAGTGGTTAAAACTTTGCCTTCCAGTGCAGGGGGTGAGGGTCCGATCCCTGGTCGGGAAGCTAGATCCCACATGCCTCGGGGCCAAAAAACCAAAACATAAAACAGAAGCAATATTGTAACAAATTCAATAAAGACTTTAAAAATGGTCCACAAAAATAAGAAAAGAAAGCCAAGGCCGTGGTTGTAGGGCCAGGGAGGATGCGGGTGGTGGGTTGCACCTACTTTTATTCTCTAGAACCTAGGCCTGTTCCCCCTCTTCTTGTTCAGACAGAAGAATGGGGCCTGTCCACACTGCTCTGGGCTGCTGAGCACAAGGCCTCAGGGGTAGAGAGCTACCAGGCCCCCCGCCAAAGGGCCCTCAAGTCTCCCCCTCCCTCCTGGTGGCGAGGGGAAGGTGTGGGCTGTACCTCCTGGACCAGGAAGGCCTCCTGCATGATCTTGGGGCTGAGGCTCCGCAACCGCTCGATGGTCTCGTACTGGCCTTGGCAGGCTTTGAGCTTCTCGGGGGAGCCCAGTGCGTGCTTCAGCAGCACCAACCCCACCCGGAAGATGATCTTGACTCCTGCATGGGGGAAGCGGGCAGTGAGTGCAAGGGGTCCTTTAGAGAGTTTCTCTGGAAATAGAGGCCTCCTGTGGGCTGGGCTGGGCTGGGGGCAAGGGTGCTCCCCTGAGCCCAGCCCCGTACCTTCGCAGAAAAACATGTCCCAGACACGCAGCACAGAGCTCCAGGGCAAGGTGCGCGAGAAGGCACACATGAACCACTCTGTCATGTAGAGCAGCGGGTCGATCTTCTGCTGGCTGAGGTGCTTGTGGGCCACGGGAGACACCTTCTGTAGCAGCGAGAAGAGGATCTCCCCATCCAGCTGGATGGCCTCCTGGGGGGACAGTGAAGCCACAGGGCCATAAGCATGGGCCCACAGCAGCCAGGGCGGGAACTACGCCCGGCCCCAGCTCCAGGCAGGCATCCATTCGTTCCTCAGGCGGCTAATGTTGCAGGGTGTCAAGCTCATGCTGGGTGCTGGGATACAACAATGAGCAAACCAGACACAGCTAAGTCCCCCTCATGGGGCATGTCGTGCAGAGGGCCAGACAGACATGAATTACATAAGCAATGAGACCAGAGGGAGGGGAGAGGGAGGGGGCTAAGTGACCAGAACATGGCAGGAACAGGAACACTGGGGGAGCGTGTGCCGGAGATGCCACCTGTCAGAGTCAAGGACAGCTCCGGAGGGCTGAAAGCTGAGGGAAAAGTAGAGTTAGAAGTGGAAGGAAAGGGGCAGAGGTTTAAGCCTATGACAAGGCCGAGGCAGGGAGGAACTCGGTGCACTGGAGGAACAGCGATCCTGCCCAACAGCCTTGTGGCTGGAGGCAGCGACGGAGGGAGTGTGGGACTGATGAGGCTGGAGCCTGGGAGCCCTGACACTGGCAGGCCTTGGGACTTCAGCCTGAAAGCAACAGAAGGCTGGGAAGGACTTAAGCGGGGACAGGAATGGCTTAAGAGAGTTAAGGCCTAGACAAAGGGCACCCAGGCTGGGGCGGGTCTGAGGCCAGGGTCCAGGCCCAGCAAGTACTCACCAGTTTCTCACTGTAGTAGCCGGGCAGGTACTTCTCACAGATCTGCACCAGGCACCAGAAGGCTTGCTGTGGGCAAAAGAGACGTGAGGCCTTGCTGCTGGCTGTTCCCTGCCCGCCAGCCGCTCGCCCACCCAAGGCCTGGTGGTACCTCAGCAGGCATGTGCATGAGCAGGACGGCAGCAATGGGCGCCTGGGCCTGGCAGTAGCCCTCCTCAGGTCGGTACAGTGTGTAGGCCTTCAGCACACGGAATAGGTCCTGCTGGCTGTGGAGAGGCCAAGCGGGGCAGGAATGACAGGTGTGACTCTGCCACCCATTACCCTCACCTGTGCCCCACCAGATCGGACCTGTCTCAGAATTGCACTTCCCTGGAGAGGGATGTGACCTGATTGTGGTCACCAAGGGGTCAGTCTCCCACTGTAGCACATCGACTCTCACCTCCCCCATTTGACAGGTGAAGGCAGCGGCTCAAAAAGAAAGCAGGGGTCAGGGCCAGGGCAAGATGCCAGATACAGGGTAAGGATGTGTCTGGGTTGGAAGTGTGAGCCCCTCACTCAGCAGCTGTGGCCTCTGAGCCAGGCCAGCTTTGTTCCAGGTGTCTGTCTTGGTCCCAGGGCCTGGCTTGCCATATCTCTCCTCTCCTACATACCCTCTGCCCACCCAACACTCTCTATCCTTCTTTCTCCCCACCAAAACCTGTTTCCAGAAGAAGGCCAGGCCAGGCAAGCCCTAGCACTCTGGGGAGTAAATGATGAAGTTGCCCCAGACGTAAGAGGAGAAACTAAGAGGACCCATCAGACTCAAACCAAAGAGGGGAAACTAACAGTGTAGTTTGGGGCCCCCAACTCCTGGGACCCCAAGATACCCTCAAACTCATTTTACCTCCTCTCTCCCTCTGAGGGAAAGGGCGAAGAGCCACCTCCAGCCCACAAGGCCCAGCCTGCTCACCCATGGCCCCCCCGGGACACAAACATCTCGTGGAAAGGGAACTGCCGGTGCAGGTCACGCTCAATCACATCCAGCCACTTGGGGTCCCCGGGGGACATGTCCAGCTCCTGGAAGCAAGGTCAAGAGCATCTCTTAGGAGTTAGGGATGGCTAGGAGGATACAACTGTCCCAGGTTTTGGAGAAGCACCCACCACCAGGGAAAATGTCCACCCGATCCCATCAGAGACTGGGCCTTCCCAAGGACAGGTCAGACAGAAAGCTTGGGCAGGGGCAGAGACAAGCAGAGCAGAGTCCTGGAAACCCTGACAGGTGATCCAGGCTCCAGGAAGACCAGTGTGGGTAAGAGTGTCCATCACAGCTGTGGCTTGAAATAACCTCTAGGCATTTCATTCAGGACTCAGACACCTTATGTTACACCCTTAAGATAGAAGGCGACTATCAAAGTAATGGCTACCACCTGGAAGCACCACTCGGAGCACAGTTTAAGACGGCACCCGTGGGCCTCACTGACTGTCCTCCTCAACCCCCAAAAGGCAGGTCCTATCATTACACTGTTCACAGATGAGGAAACTGAGGATCAAAGAAAAGCTACTTGCCCAATGCCTCGTGGTTAGAAAAACGGTGTTGCTGGGCCTGGAAGCCAGGTTGACTCAGAGCTGTCAATCCCAACTCCTCTGCTGCCCATCTCCCTGTACAAGTGGTGCCACATATTCAGGAAGGGGTGTGAGTGTGTGCTCTGCTGCACTGAGCACTGTAATGACACCTGCCAAACCATTAGCCTTGGAGCTATCTCTGGGTGCTGGGGTTTCAACAAACTTTTACTCTTTTCTTTGAACTTCCGTGAGCATTTTATCATGAGTTCCATTTATAAAAACAAAGCTACTACACACAAAACAGTCACTACTTGGTCATTTGAAATGTTCTATATCTTGACTTGCTTGTTGGTTACATGGGTATTTATTATTTGTCCAAACTCTGAACTGCATGGTCAAGATCTGTGCATTTTACTTTACGTAAGTTCATACCTCAACTTTAACCAAAGAAAGAAAAAAATCAACGGGAAGGAAACCTAGAGGGCTGACCAGAGAAGCAGACAAAGTACTCATAGCCTGCCATGCTAGGAAGTGTCAGGAGAGGCCCCCAGGAGGAAGGCTGGGTCCTCAGCAAACACATGGATGGGTGTAGACCCAGGTACCTGCCCAGCAGGTGACTTCATATAAGTCCCTTTTGCCTTTTGTGCCCCCTCAGTGGGGGTGTCCCAGCATTGAAATATGGACCCTCGGGTGCCAGGTAACTTGACATGAGAGAATAAGTACTGAGAGAAAAAGCTGACGCAATGCTGGAGGCTGGAGGGTGGAGGGAGGGGCCAGGCGCTTCCACGGAGGGCCCTGGAGCAGGCATATGGCTGAAGAGGTGCACGTGCAACCAGTAGAGCCCCGCACACCCTCAAGATGGGGGCCTGTGTGTGTCCTATGCACCCTGCAGGTCAGGCCCAGGGCTGGATACTGTCTGAGTACGATGCAGGTTTGCTTTTGTCGGAGGGAGAGGAGAGTCCCACAAGTTCTCCTGAAGGTTCCAGTGAGGTGGGGACCTGGGAACCCAAAAGGTCAGTTGCTAGGATATGCTCACCGGCTACCTCACCAGACCAAGGCACTCGGCCACACAGGGGTAGGTGAGAAAGGAAAAGGTGTAGCTGAAGGGTCTGCAGGGAGAAAGGGTACTGGGAATCAAAGGCAAGTGTGGGCCACTGGGGATGATGCAGCTACCGCAGCCCCCAGGGAGCCTGCAGGCGCTGGCGCCATCATGAAGTGAAGCCAGAGAAGAAAACCAAGTAAGAAAAAGGCTGGAAGGTCCTGCTCTGCCTAAGGAAGGAGGAAGAAGTAGCAAATGCTGAGAAGAAGGAGCCACCAGGGGCTGAGGAACCTTCCCTGACAGCTGAGGTTGGGGTCAGCTGCCTGGGTCTGTGGGGGAGCACAGGAGCAGGATATGCTGCCACCACCAGCCCCATCACTGCACCCTTGCCTCTGGGCTCTTGTGCCCACAGCAGCCAGAGGGAGCTTCTCATCCCCATCCACTTCCTCTACCTCACCCACAGGCAAAGTCCTTCCAGGTGTGTTCACAAACCACTGTTCTGACCCCCAGGACTGCTTTGGGGACCCACCACTCAGCTTCAGAGCATCTTGAAGGCCTTTCTTGGCAAATCTACCTCCTCCCACAAGCAACCTTCAAGACCCCACAGAGGTGGTCAATTCCTCTCTGGACGTACCACTCCCCAGACATGTAAAGCACACAGAACTCCGTGCTCCGCCGCTCACACAGGATGCGTTCATGTCTGCTAACTGTGGAACCAGGAGGCTGACTGGGCCACCCAAGTCTTGGCTCTCATGCCTGTGCTCTGGCAGCCAAAGGTAAGCTATGGGCTTGAGGTGAGACTCCCACCCCTGAACCTCCCACTCTGCCCAGAATGCAGCCCCCTGAAATGGAAGAGATGGAAGACTCTGGAGTCCAGAGGCCACCTGAGTGGGGCACAATATTGGTGCTCTGTAGGACAGTCCAATCGCCCTGATTCAGGTCTGACCCCGGCCAGACACTCCACCAAGCCCTGATCCCCTGGGGCCAAGTGCTGCCAGCAAACAGCTTTCACCTCCTCCAGGTCAACGGCAGAAACTCTAGGCTGCCCTGCCTACTCTTCTCAAGGAACAGGTTTGGCGGCACAGGCGTGTTCACTGAAGCATGAAGCATGTCAACAAAGAGCTGGTGGCTGGCAGCTCTGTCTCATTGCCTGTTACCAGCTCCAAGAGCCTGGGAGATACCCTGATGCCTGGGGCCAAGTCTGGCAGGTGAGCCAGGGCAACCCCGGGGAAGCCAACTGACTCCCCTAGTTCCCTAGAGGAGCAGGCTAGAGGAGCTGCCCAGCCCACATGGGCCCCAAGAAGCCCCATGAATGGCGGGGGTATTCTTCACACTGGCAATCATGGAGCCAGGGGGCAGCAGGAGGGGAAGGCATGGCTTCAGAGGGTAACCTCTCTGACCCTGACTGGCTTCTAAACTATAAGGATACTGGTTTGGCTCTGCCATCCCTAGTGCAGACAAGCCCATAAGCAACACAGGTGAACCATGTCTAGCTGGCTTGGACAAGGCAGGAGAAAGAGTAGAGGATGGGAGGCCAAGAGGTGTTAGGGTTCTGTGGCCCTGCTGGGCAGGCCCCCAAAGGCCCAGAGCACAGGGCCCAAGGCAGTCTGGGAGGTGGCCCACTGAGTCCAAGAGAGCAAACCTGGGCGGTTGTCAAGAGGAAGAGCTGGAAGTGGGGGGCTTCAAATCTGTCCATCCCACTGAGGCCTTCTCAGGGCTGGAACCTCAGATGAGCAGTACCCCCAGGAGTCACAGACTGACCAGGCCTGGCAGTCAGGCTCTTGACAAGTGATCTCATCAATCACTCATACTGCTGAGGTCCAGGTGAGCACACAGAGGATCACTGCCACGCAAAGGAAGTCAAGAGATGAGGAAGGGAGGACAGGGTGAAGGAAGGGCAACTCACGTCAAACTTTCCAGGGTTCTGCTGCAGCTTCACCTTGCCTCCTGACAGGTATTGCCAAGCACGGCCCCGCAAAGAAGGTGGGATGCCCTTCTGGCACCGCAGACGGATCTGAAAGTCAAAACAAGGGCTGTGCCTATGCATCCCACTGGGCTCCTCCCCCCAGAGGCTGTGTGCTAGCCCACCCCTTCTGCTGGTGCTTGTCAGGCCTTCAGTGAGCATGTCAGCAAGAGCCGAAAAGGGGAGAAAAGAGGACTTCTCCCCTGTTGCTACAATACTGCAATCAGATATGCTGCCACCAAGTGATGGCAGAGTCCCCGTGTTCCCTGGTCCAGTGATAACACAGGTATTCTTTTTATTTTTTGACCACGCTGTGCGGCTTGTGGGATCTTAGTTTCCCGACTACCAGGGATTGAACCCGGGCCCTCAGCAGTGAGAGTGCGGAGTCCTAACCACTGGACCGCCAGGGAAGTCCTCAACACAGGTATTCTTGAAGTCTACCACAGGATTATGAATCCCCATCACCATTTACTGAATCAAAATGGAACCATACAAGTTAGAGGATCCCCATGGGATGTCACCAGGAAGGGATCTGCACAATGTGGAACACAGCTCAGCCACAGGGTGAGTAGCTCACGAGATGACCCAGAATGTGCCCAGACACATGGCCTGGGCACTTTCATGGGAGTGTTTGTTTAAGCAGCTATGTGGCAGGACACATCCGGCCTAGAGAAAAGACCTCAGCAGAATTCAGAAGGAAGATGGGAGCTGATCAAAATGGCTCCCTCTTTGTTTGGTCAAGAATCCCCTCTCTTCTGCTCTCCCTGACCGTAAGCTCCCAGGATTACCAGACTGCGGCCGAGGCAGCTGGCCTGGGTACAAGTCCTGATTCCAACCCTTGCTAAATAAAATGGCACAGGCCTTCCCCACTACTCACAGCGCTGACCTTAGCCAATCACTTCTCATCAACAGTAAGATCAAAATGATAACAACTAGGATTCTATTAGAAGTGGGGTGGTGGCAGGGGGGACATGCCTAGACTGACACAGTCTGTATTCAATAAATGATGGCTTCATCTCCACCCCTCCAATCCCAGAAGGATGCCTGACACAGAAGCCCTGGGCCTCAGGCTCGCACCTAACTAACTTCCCCTCACCTGGAAACCCCCTCAAAGAGTCCCATTGGAAGCTCTCAGAGGAGGGAGCACAGAAGGCCCGGGCTGCCTGATGACCAGCACAAACAAGGCAAAACTTTCCAAGGGTCAGAGAGAGTCAAGAACCAGGAAGGAGACAGGCAGACAGGCTGAGGGCAGTAGGGGAAGAGCAGAGTGGCTGGTCATAGGAGCCAAGTTGAGCTTCTGGGACTGCCTGCCAAGTAGGGAGAGGAAGGGAGCAGAAGGAAACTGCCCCAGACTCCACGAACAGTTTTCTGCTGCTGTGGGACAAGGGTCTCCTGAAGGAAGCCGCTCGGTCTGGGCAGGCTTTGGCAAAGGGAGGCCCACAGCCACAGACCCTTTAGGCTCCCCTAGGGCCAAGCTCAGCTGGAGCCAGCCCCCACATATCACAGCCCTATCATACTTGGCCTGCCCCAGGGGAGCCCAGGAATACCTTCAGTTCACTAAGTTCTCAAAGAGGCCGCACCCTCACCCAGGCCCAAGGCTGGAGAGGTGGGGATGGAGAGCCAGGAATACAGCCAGCCTTTCCCACTCTGGCCTCTGGAATCCTCCTCAGCACAGGGGTGCTGGCGATCATAATCTCCTCCTTAGGTAGGAGGCAAAGGTGGGGATCAGCAATGATAAAGCTAGAGACAGTGCTCAGCAAACAGAAAGCACAAGGGATTATCATTATCTGAGGTAAGGCCTTAGGAAAGGAGAGATGTGAAGCCACACCCAGCCTGCTGAACTCCAGGAGGGCAGGGCCAAACTTTGAGCAGAGCCCTACAGGGGAAGACAGAATTCCAGCTAGGGCCTGCCTCCCTGCAGGGCCTGGCCCCAGTCCTGGGGACTCAGGATAAGTGCAGTGGGTCTGGATCCACTTCCTGTTGCAGGTGTTGTCTTTCCTGTGCCACAACTTCCTGACCATGGGGAAAGCCTAAGCCTGCGCAGCAAGGCAGTAAGAGCTCCCAGGGCCAGCACTGCAGGAGAGAAGCAGAGGGCTAAGGCCTCTGGGGAGGGGAGGGTGCAGCCTCCTGCAGTGGCCCCTGCTGGGCAGGAGTGGCCTTGGCCTCTAACCACAGTGCCAGGGAAGCAAAGGGGAAGAGGAAGTGATGCTGGCTGCTCTGCTGAGAGAAGCTCCCCAAGGCTCCCCTCTGGAATCCCCATCTGCGAGGGAGGCTGGGGTGAGAATTCCACAGCCATCTCCCTGCCAGCCACTAGTCACCACAGCAGACAGTGGAGAGGGAGCTGAAGCTCAGCGTAAAAGCCCGAGAACTGAGGAAGCAGTAAAACTGACCCCAGAGTCAGGCAGGAAGCAGCTGAAGAACAGCTGCTCTAAAAAAAATTTTTTTTTAAAGTGAAAGTTTTTCTATATTAGCAAAAAATGAATGCCCCAAAGCCCACATAGAACAGCAAGAAAGAGCCCTGGCCTGGGTGCACCTTTCCTCCCATGGGCTCAGGGCTTTACAGTAGAAGCCTTGCAACAGGATTGTTATTCCCACTTGACCAGGGAAACTGAGGCTGAGAGGGTGAAGTGACTCACCCAAAGTCACACAGCTAGCCACAGGCACGAAGAGAGGGAGGCCGTGGGGCTGGGCCCAAGCCGTTATGTAACCTTTGGTCCTGGGCTTTCTGCGAAGCCCTGCAGCCAGCTGTGCCAGTCTGGAGACCAGCTTGTCAGCAGACAACAGCAGGCCAGCGGGGTCACTGTGCACTGGGTACTTGTGCAGAGAGACCCGGCTGTGGGACTGTGGACAGGCCTCCGCTAGGCCAGGGAGTAAGTAGACCCTGTTGAGGTAGACAAGAGTATCAACACATACATGTGGTGGGCAAGGATGTTCCTACTGGGTGATAGAGCTAGTGCCTAAATATAGCCCACTAGAAAAGGACCACAGGTTATTTTCATTTTTATAAGACCATTAAACTGTGAGGTTACTTTTCTTTCTTTTTGCTTTGTCCAAGGGGTTAAGAGGGAACTCATCAAATTAATCTAGAGGGTGAAGAAGGCCCCTTATTGTGGTGGTGAAGAGTGCAGGCACTAAAGTTAGACTGCCCGGGTTCAAACCTTGATTCTGTAACCATCCATAAAGTGCGGATACTACCACCACCAATCTCACTGGGGTGTTGTAAGGATTATCCAAGTCAAGTGCCCAGCACACTGCAAGTGTATAACATACATTGGCTATTATTAGTGTTATAAAGTCCTCCCTGATAGGTGGTGAGCAGCAGTAAGGACTTCCCCCAGGAGAGCTGAAGAAAGCTGCCTGAAGGGCTTTTGGCTAAGAGCGGCTTTGAAGTTTGACTCCAGGACAAAGTTCTGTGAGTGTCTGAAGTCATCTAGGAGGACCAAGTGAAACCTGGGACCTGCCCTCCAGCCAGCTTCTGTCCCCATTTCCAAGCTGGCAGGTGGGGACACCTAAGGCAGCTGGCGGTTGGAGAAGCTCCTGCTCCTCCAAATTGATGCAACTCTTCCCTCTTCACTTCCTCCCCGAGCTGTGACTCCCAGCCTGAGGCCCAAGGCCAGGACCCTCACCTTTTTGTGCTTCTTGGCCATCCACTTGTCCCAGTTGTTGAGCATGTCCAGCCATTTGGACTCCCTCTGCCTCAGCACCTCCAGGGGGACTTCCTCTAGCCTGTGGAGCAGAGGGCAGGGCCTGTCAGAGGTGCCAAGAGAAGCAAAGGCCCTGGCTAAGGCCCCAGCCACCAGCCTGGTCGGTCTCCATTCCTCCCCCTGCCCTCCATCCCTGCAGTTCCCTTTGGAGCTGCTAACTCATGGACACCCTAACACAGATGCGAGGGAATGCAGCCCCCTCCCTGGAAGGCATAGGCTGGAGAGACACTAGGTTCAAGTGCTCAGTCCCCCAATGCATCAAGGGGCCAGGAGTCACCGTGCCTCTCTGGGGCAGAGGCCTGAATGCCTGCACCTGTGCACTACAGCAAAGCATTCCCATGCTGGTCTGTCCCGATAAATAAGCCTCTTTGCAGGGCCAGCATGCAAGGTTCAGAGCTGGACGAAAAAACCAGTCAAACAAGTACAGAAATAACATGCTCACCTCTGCACTCTACAAAACTAGTTACTCATAGTTTCCCCAATTACGCCCTGGCCCTTTCCCACCTCTCAGCCTTTGCTCATGCCAGTCCCTTTGCTGGAATGCTCTCCGAGTTGTCTCTACCTATCAAAATCCTAAATATACTTCAAAGCCCCATCAAATGCCACTTGTATTTGTACATCTACTAACTGTGCAGTTGTCACAGCTACACAGGCATTGTTCTAGGGCCAGGGTACCTGACCCTAGAAGCACTCCTAGAAGAACTCCTGTGACAAAAACAAACTCCCAGCCCTCCTACTGGCCTCTGAATGCCCGCTAGAGCTGGTGGGGAAAACAGCTCAGCATGAAGACCCACGCCAGGCAGCACCAAAGCAGCTGAGGTAGGCTGAGGCGAAATCCCTGGCTTAGAGGGTGCTTCAAGTGAGTGAGCTTCTTCCAAGGAGTGAGACCCTGGAAATTCCTGAGTTCACGTAACTAAGGGGCAAAGAGAAGAAGGAGACTAGTGTTTGTAGGCTGCTTCCTTATTTAGCCTACAGAGCAATACTGGTAAGAAAACAACAATGAAAAAAAATATATATGTGCACTTCTCTACACACACATACACACTCTCTTAAAATTATTTTTAAAGTAGTGGATTATGGATCTTTTAAATTACTTTTTTGTGCCTTTTTTTTTTTTCAGTTAAAAAAGTACTGACATTATTGACTCGGCAAGTTACCAAGGGAGGGTATATTGCTTAGAGTCAAACAGCAAATCAGTGGAAGAACCCAGACTCAAATCAAAGTCAGATCCTAGCCAAGTAACTGCACTCAGTGCTGCCTGACCTCCCAGGAAGGAGCTGCCTGACCTCCCAGGAAGGAGTTGAGGCACTCAGGCAGCTGGGAGGAGGCTCGCAGGAACAGGACATGGTGGGGCTAGAGTTTGGCCCAGGCCTTGATTCTCTGATTCTATTTCTCCCGGAAGGAAATGCACTGCTCTTTTACTGGTTGGAAGAGCAGAGGGAGGGGCCCTGGCAGAGCAAAGGCCCCCAGACACAAAAGGGCAGGTCCTCTTATTAAGTGTTCTTTATCTGGAGAACTGCACAGCCCTGAGAGCAGCCTTGGAGCTGAACAGCCAAGGAGAGACAAGAGCCTTGGGCAAACCTGGCCCCTTCTACACAGGGACACAGGCTACCACCCTCTGGAACTGCTGACCCTCCCACCACCTACAGACAGAACCAGGGCACAAGGATACTCTCCTTCCTATCCCTCCCCATAGGAGAAAACCTGAGACCATACCTTTAGATCAGGTAAATTACAAAGGAGTGTAAATTATGCACGTCGCCAGGCAGCCCCCAAAACACCCAGGGAGCGGAAACCAAAGGCCCAGCATCACAGGCAAGGTCCCCTCCCATCACCTACAAAGTACTCACTTATACAAGTCAGGGGATGAGCCTTCTAGCTGACTAAACAAAAGGGGTACCCACACTGAGTCAACAGGAAGTGCTGGCAGTTATGGATGTGGATAATATCTGATCCAATCCTTCCCTAGAGCAGATGAGAAAATGGAGGCTCATAAGAGGGCAAGGCTTTCGCCTGAGATTACCAGTTTCCAGAGAATTCCCATCTGATTAAATATACGCCCATTTGATACCTCAACCCTCCAGTCTGTCTTTATTGATAAGATCTGACAGCAGGGCCCTAGAGATACCCATTCTCCCAACTACAAATACACAGGAGAACACGTTCAAGTTCGGTGTTCTTTTAAATGATTCCAGATAACAGCTTTGGCAGTTTCAAAGCCCCAACATCAAACCTCAAACCAGAATTTCAAATGGGTACAAAACAAACAACCATATTTCCTGGATTCTAAGACACTACTGATTTTAAACTACACCACTGATTTGGTAAGATCTGCTCAGAAACAAACAAAAAACCCACCACTGCTTTAAATGTACATGTCAATTGAAAGATCCATTTTGATTTTTAAAATCTTAAATTGGGAAAAATCTGAGGAAATATGGTCATTTGAGTGCCTTCTCCTCCAACAGCAGAGGAGTTTAACCCACCTGGAGAGGGTGGGAAGGAAGACACTAGAGGTCTGGAGGTCTGGTTGAACAGAGCACTCAGCACTTTACATGCTCTCTAACTACAGGTAAACTTCTCTTACATACAGGATGTGCGCCTGAAAAGCTGCAGGCTACCCATTTTTTAAAAAATCACAAGGTTCACATACCCTTCAGTCTGGTCAGTCAGGATCTCAGAAGGCATCTGATCAGACTGCTGTCTGATATAGGAATCCCTTCTACAATAGTCCCTTGCCCTCTCTGAGGCTGTTTCCCTATACGATTGGATGGCCTGCATCGTGAATTGACCCTCAAAAGATGCCCAGAAAGGAGCCGTGAGATGAAGTTGGGGTCTGGGTATCCCTGCAAATGGCATAAAGGTGTAGAGGCCCTGAGGTGGCTTCCTCCTAACAGTGGGGGGAGAGCATGAGCCAGTTTCCAGTGACAGGGAAGCTGACCAAATGGCAGTTTAAGGAACCAAATGGCCCATGGGGGATGCTTCAGGTCTGAGAGTTTCACTCACCCTCTGACCTTAAGGTGACCTGAAGGAGTCTCTGCAACCAAAAGAGCCTAATGAGAACAGTCTCTAGTGGCCCAGCCTCTGCTGGAACTCCTCCAGGGATGGGGCCTCATTATCTCTAGGTAAAGCCACCCTTACTGTTGAAGTTTTTACCGTTAAAACTTAATTCCCCCAAATTTTCCTGGTATCTTCTATCTATAATCTCAATACCCCCTTCTAAGGCTGCACAATTCTCAGCCAGATCAGCCCCACACCAGGCACACACGTACTTATCCCTTGTCACCCACCCATCCCTACCTGGAATGCCCTTTCCTCTCCCCTCTCCAAGTCACAGCAACACTTTCAGGGCCCAATATAATAATAAAAATGACAACTTCAACAATAACAGCAGCAATAGTAGTTACCACCTGTATATCATTTACTACTTACCAACATCTTCCAAAACACTTATATATATCCATTTTCCGGAAGTAGAATCCAAGACTTAGTAAAGTTCAGTGCCTTGCTCAAGGCCATGTAGCTGCATTCAAACCCAGGCCTGCCTCACTCTACAGCCCATGCTCCTGTGTACTATACTCCTCTGCCTGCAAAGATCAAGCCCTCAGCCTCCACGCAGCCTCCATGCCTGCCCAGATCTCATTGGCTGTCCTCCAACCTGAAGACCTTCATCCTGACCTAGAACACCATTTCTCAAAGGTTTTAAACTGAAACTCCCAGTAAGAAATACATTTTACTGAGTTTTTTTGTTTGTTTTTGTTTTTTGGCAGTACGCGGGCCTCTCACTGCTGTGGCCTCTCCCGTTGCGGAGCACAGGCTCCGGATGCGCGCGCAGGCTCAGTGGCCATGGCTCACGGGCCCAACCGCTCCGCGGCATGTGGGATCTTCCCAGATCGGGGCACGAACCCGTGTCCCCTGCATCGGCAGGCGGACTCTCAACCACTGCGCCACCAGGGAAGCCCAAGAAATACATTTTAGACTGAGACTAGACACACACACACACACATATAACCAAAATACATTTTATGAAACAATTTACTATTATATGTACCAATGTACCAGGTATTTTCAGTTCAATTTTTATATTATTCTATTATTTTTTTAATTAATTTATTTTTTAAAATTTATTTTATTTTTGGCTGCGTTGGGTCTTCGTTGCTACACGCGGGCTTTCTCTAGTTGCAGCGAGCGGGGCTACTCTTCGCTGCGGTGTGCGGGCTTCTCATTGCTGTGGCTTCTCTTGTTGTGGAGCACGGGCTCTAGGCACACGGGCTTCAGTAGTTGTGGCACATGGACTCAGTAGTTGTGGCTCACGGGCTCTAGAGCGCAGGCTCAGCAGTTGTGGTACACGGGCTCAGTTGCTCCGCGGCATGTGGGATCTTCCCAGACCAGGGCTTGAACCCGTGTCCCTCACATTGGCAGATGGATTCTTAACCACAGCACCACCAGTGAAGCCCTATATTCTATTCTATTTCTTTTTTCTCCTTCTTCTTTTAATGCTGGTCACAATCCCCTAAAATTGATTTCAGCACTAAATCACTAATGAATCAAGACATGGTCTGAAATGAGCATTTCATTACAACTTGGTCACATTGCTCAGCACTGTCCCTCCCTAACTGGACTGGGTCTTGAACTTCTGTAACTCCCACCATGTACCTCACAGGTGTTCAACAGATGCCTGCCTGGTTTTCTCCATGACATTATTTTCATCTGTATTGCCTTCAGGGCTACAAGCCACTGTTGCCTACAGCAATTTTATTTGTGCCCCTAAGAGCCCAGTGAGATCCTCATAGATTAATTACTATTTCCATTAGACCCATGAGAAACTTGACCCAGTCAGAGAGATTGTATGACTTGGGCAAAGTCCAAAGCTATTAAGTGGCAAAACCAGGGCTTTCCTTTGCCATAGTGACTCATGTGTTGCTTCTCACTCCCCTGGGCAGGTTGTGAGGAAATCAGGCCGTTCTCCAGGTGCCACTGTGGAGCTCTATCTCTGGCCCCCAAACCCCTGGAGGCAGTCTAAACCCTCCTCTAGTGTTCTGACTGTCTCAGTGAGCGGCTTGCCCCTATGTAGCAATGCTCAGTGAGGCCAATATGCTGGATGGGCAAAGCTCGCAAGCACACCCTTGGCCACCACCTCCTAAGGGAGAGAGGCACAGAGGAGAGAGAAGTGGGCAGCCAGAGAGTGACTGAGCCCAGATTCTGTCGGGCTCTCAGGCTGAGCTAGGCTTAGCTGTGCTGTGCCATGCCATGGCCCAAGGCAGCAGTGACACTCCATTGACACCAGGCTCTGCAGGCTCCCTAGCCTTCTCCCCAAACCCAGAAGCTAAAGACTTCCAAGAGCTCAGAGGGAGACCAGTTCCCAAGGCTACTCAAGACCTGGGCTCTCTCCGCCTTGTCCTTCCAGCCATGTATCAATACTTTCCACCCAAGCACACCTCAGCCCCTCCGGTTGGCAGACTCAGCCAGGTGTGGTGCCTGTGCCCATGACCCCTTTATCGAAAGGTGTCAGATAAACTTTGGTCCCAAGGAACCAGTGTAACCATCTCCTCCAAGCCTCACTCTCTAAACCAGCCCAAGCAGAAGGCCCAAGGTCACAGACCTCAGGATTGATCCTCCTCATCTCAACCATCGGTAAGGCCAGGTGGAGTGTGGGAGAGAGTAAAAAGAGTGGGGACCTTGAAGCCAACCAACCTAGGTTTCCATTCCAGATCCTCCAACTGGGAGACAGACCTCTAAGTCTCAACTTCATCTTCAAGTGGGACCATACACATACCTCATACTTTATAAGGCCTAAATGAAGAATAGATGTGTATAAGGACCCAGCCTCGTGGGTGGCCAGCTAATGGTAGCTTTAGGTGACTGGTATTTGCAGCTTACCTAGCACTTTCACATCCCTTTTCTCATCTGACTGGTCCATACACACACGCAGCAGGGCACAATTATCCCCATTTTACCCATGAAGCAATTGAGGCCCCAAGTGATTAAGTCATTTACTCAATGATACATAGACTGTAACTCTTGGCTTCTGACCCAACTCTGCCACTTTGTGACTACTCCACTCTCTGAGCTTCTGGTTCCCCACCTGTAACATGGGGGCAATACCACCCCTTTAGAGGGCAGCAGTAAAGACCACATGAGACAGTAAGAGCTGATACATTTCCAGCACTCGCTCTGTACTAGCTCTGCCAAGCACTACATAGGCACACAAGTCCCCAAGGAAGTAGTTTTTATTATCTCTACTTAATAGACAAGAAAACTAAAGCTTAGCACAGCTGAATAATCTGTCCAAGGTTACACAGCCTGGAAGTAGAGGCTGCCAACTGAGTACTAAACTATCCAATAAATATAAAGTGACCCACATGTAACAGGGCCTCAATACCTGTTACACTCCCTTCTTTTTCCTTTATCACCCAGTAAAGTAGAGAACCACTACCCACTGTGCTAAGACGGCAAGAGTGAGCAAGATGAAAGTGCAGAAAATTGGGAAATGGATGTGCAATCACAGATCCAGGGACAACAAAGATGGGGGAGCTCCCCTCTCCCACCCAGAGCTGGAAAAAGAAGTGAGAATAAACAAAAGGCTGACCTACTTTGCACACCCAGTAACAACCTCTGGAGTTCATTAACCTAAGAGGTGGTAATGACTAAAGTATAAATAGCTTTTATGCCAGCTCCATAATAACCAATGGCAGGAAACTGGAATCAAGAGAGGGTGGGTTGGTGGTGTGCAAATGGCTGATGGTCAGGGCTGGGAGGCCTGTGAGGTTACCTAAGGAGTCCACCCACTCCCCAGACAGCCAGGGAAGCCTGGAGACCAAAGGGTAAGTGATCTGCCCAAGGCGATGCTGTGAGTCAGGGTAGAAAAGGAAGATGGTCTGCAGCAGCCTGGTGCTCCCTCCTGCGTCCTGGCAACCCCTGACTTGGAGGTAGGGCAGTGTCCAGGCTGCCTGTCTGGGTGAGACACAGAGTCTGGTTTGCTTCACTCTCCCCCACTCCTGGTACAAGCTAGTTCCGGGCCTGCCTCCCTTTCCCATAAGGAATTCCCTGGCTTTGCTCCTTCCAGCCCTGGGTCAGTGCAAAATGGTAAACAGTTTCTCTCCACCCTTCTCTGGCCTCAGTGCCATGGGCCTCTGCCCAACTCTCCACTCTGCACAGCCCCCCCCCCCCCCCCCCCCCATGTCAGAGGCAAGAAATGGTTCCTTTAAGCACCAGCCTTGCTGGCTCCAAAAAGCAAGGAATCCCCCTCCCCAACCCCCACTCAGCTAGGGAAAGGCACAGACCTTAGCAAAAACTCCCAGGGGAGCTCTCCCTGACAAACGCAGAGAGGTATGCAGACTATTCTCAACAGAAGACATCCCTTCCCCAACCCCCAACCCCTATGGGGCAGAGTACCACTTGAAATTCCCCACCGGCAACTGGGTCCTCAGGTCACAATCTCACTGTGGGCACCTGGGGGCCCCCATGACTCAATTACAGCCCCCCTCACCCATCCTTACAAAACTGCTAAATTTTATTGATAGAGCTTATCAAATCAGTCTTGATTCACTGCTTATCTCTGCCAAGACTCCTTCAAGGCTCCCTACTGCCCTCCTTGTTCAACAGAAACCTCAGGCCCTGGCTCCCAGGCCTTCCTATTCCCTCTACACATCCTTCTTTTTTCCCAGCCCTATTTCTAGATGGCCCTCTCTCTGAGCTGCCCTCCCTCCCCCCTCCCCCAACTCTAATTCAGTCCCACTCATCTTCTGAGGCCTCCTTCAGAATACCCTCTCATCTCTACAAAGCCTTTCCTAACCACTCCAGGAGCAGAACACAATCAGCACCTCATTACATTCCATACACATCTCTCTAGAGCCTGTGTTCCAGGCCCTGAATCTACAAAGTTGAATAAAATGTAGTCCCTGCCTTTAGGGAGGTCAATCTGGCAGAGGAGACAGACGGGTGAGTAAATAACTAGCACACACACAGGTGCTATCACAGAAAAACTAGAAGGGTAGAAGGTGCTAGGGGACTGCAAGAGGCCCGGGGGGGGGGGGGGGGGGGAGTTAGGGAAAGCTTTAAAGGGGAGCTGACTTTTGAGATGGTCCTTGAAGGGTGACAGGAAGTGGCCAGGGTAAGAAAGGGGAAAGAGCACATCAGGCAAAAGACCCAGTATGGGAAAGCACAAGTGAATGGAAAAGGGCCTGGCTTGTTTGGGGAATGTGAGCAGTCCAGTGGAGTGAGTCTGGCTTCCCCACTCGACTGTCCACTCCACTGAGGCAGCAATCCACGAGAAGGTGCGCTCCTGGGGGACAGAGGCTCTGCCAATCACACTCTCCACAGTGTGTCCTGGCCCTAGAACAGAGCCTAGTACCTAGCTGGTGCTCAATAAATGTGTGTTGACAGATTCATTTGCTTTGTGACCTCAGGCACTCTGAGTTTCAGTTTTCTCCCCACTGAGATGGGAATACTATCCTCTACCTTGAGATCAGATGGGAAAAGCACAAGCACAGAAAGTGCTTCATAAAGGGCACTCCCTCTCTGGCCTGATACCAGCTCTGGATCTTCTTTGAAGCCCAGCACAGGGCTGAGTTCAGATGTGCTTGATGATGGCCTTTTACAACATTATAATTCTATATTCAATTAACGTAATTGAATGTTTGTTATAACACTTACCAGGTACTTGCTATGGACCAGACATGGTGCTCAACACTTAAATTATTTCATTTAATTCTGACAACAAGCACATGAAATAGGTCCTCTAATTATCACCTCCTCCGGCTTCTGCAGATGAAGAAACTCAGGTTTTCAGCAAGCCAGTAACTATCCAATGTCCAGGGTGAGCAGAGGACAGCTCTGGGAGGTATATCTGGGCCCTGCTCTTCTGCTCTGTCACTCAACTCTGGCACTGACTGCTATCCACTAGGCTGGGTGAGCACAAGCTTTGCTCCCAGGGAGCTTGGAACTTAGTGACCTCAGAGCCATATACTGTGTGATGCTTGGCAAGTCACTTTACCACTCTAGGATTTGGTGTCTACCTCTGTAAAATGGAGATGATGATGATAATAACTATATCTCACAGAGTTAAATGAGGTGGTATTGGTGAAAGCATGGTCCACCATGCAGGCTCTTCTGTGAAATGGCATTACCATGTGATTATGCTGGGAGGTTGGAAGGGGTCACTCAGAGGCAGGACAGGAAGCCAAGGATGAAAGTCTACAAGGAACACAGGAGGGTGGTGGTAATTATGAAGCAAACTCTTACTCCTCCCCCAAGTGACTGCCACTACCCAAGAGGGCAGAGGCCCCAGGCAGTCCCTACACTTGCATGCTTTGAATTGAATCTTTCAGGAGACCCAATTTTGTTCTCACTTCTGCTTTATCTTCACAGACCAAGGAGAAGATCAGGCCCTCGCATCAGAGTCCTCAGAGTCACCTGAGGGCTCTGTTCCAAATGACTCAATGAGGAACTGATTGGGGGATTCCCAACCTGCCCTGGCAGGACAGAAAGCTCCAGACCACAAGCAGAGTGGGATTGGCTCCCATTTTACCCCCAAGGTCCAAGGGTGGGTAGGCAGAGCACATGAGGAAGTCTGGATCTTCACACCCACACTGCCTTGTTCTCTCACCATTATGCCAAAGGCCTGAAGTAAACCTTAGAGGATAATTCACACTAGAATTATAAGAGCCACCATGTACCACTGAACTCTTACTTCGTGGCATACACTGTGCTGGGTGCTTTACCAACATTTCCTCCCTTAATACTCATAACCATAACTGGCATGGGGCCAGTTCCCTCTCCCAATGCCACCACCTGGCCCATTTACAGACTCAGAGAGGTCACATGGCTAGAAAGTGACAGAGCCAGGGCTTGAAGTCAGGTCTGCTGGTGTCTTGAACCCAGGATCTCCCAGGTCCAAATTTAGTTTCTCCTTTTTTGTGAAACCAAGACAGAGAGGAAAGGGAAATATACAGCATCCTCCAAAAGAGGCTGGCTAGGAAAGATGGCTTCTGGACACACAGAAGAGGAGGAACAAGAGTTTTCCATACTATGTTCCTGGGCCCCTTTCTACCCAGCTGCTCCTGCCTTATCTTGGGGTATATGTGAGGGGCTGTGTGTGGAGACCTGGGACAGGAAGTGCGCCATCCATTATAACAACTCAACAACAAAAACAACTCGAGAAGCCTACTAGGAAAAGTGTAGACACTTGGGGCTGGACTGAAAGTCCTAAGGCTGGGACAGGAAGAGGGAGGACAGGCCACACAGTGGCAACAAGCTTTGGTAAGATGGAAAATTGGGAAGAAGGAACCCTGGCTTCTAGGCACAATTCCATTACTCGTTCAGCTTAGGTTTCCTTGTCTGTAAACAGGGCAAAATAAAACTTACCCTACTGACTTCCCATTGCTCCTGTAAGGATTACTGCAAGGCAATGAGAAAGAAAGCACTTCGCAGAACAAAGAGCTAGACAAATCAAAGCATTCTTTGATTTGACTGCACTCCCAAAGACATGAGGGCCACTGGTCTGACAAAGGGAGGTCCTCTCATAAGAGGAACAGAGCATGCTGGAAGCATTGGCCTTTTGGGCTGTGCCCTGACGACCCCTTGCACTTGTGTGGTACCTGATAAAAAACTTCTCAAAGCCCCTTTCATATACTCCAAGGTCAGTCTCAGAATGTTAGAAGCAGAAGACCTCTTCAACATCACCCATTAAAACTATCTTAGTTTACATGCAGGGGAAACTGAGGTTTAGAAAGATTAAGCAACTTTCTCAAGGTCGCGGAGCTAGTTAGGGGCCCAGGGAAGCCCAGGACTCAGGTCTCCTGATCCCTGTTCAGCAGTGTTTGTTTACACATGTTCCTAATCCAGTTATCTCATTTGATCCTCACAATCCTTTTGTACACAGACCACACCTTTATCTACTGTTGAATGTCTGACTTCCCTGCTAGGCTCTAGGTCTTGGGAGGGCAGGACCAAGTCCCCAGAGCCTAGCACATGGCTGCACACGTAGTATGTGCTGGATGAAAAGCAGGGAGCATTAGCCCCATGGTCAGGTGAGAGGACGTGCTTAAGTCACACACCACCAGGGGCAGTGGTGGAGCCGGCACTGGCACCTTGACCCCTGGGTTCAGAACCCTTTCCCATATTAGCCTAAATCCACATATCCAGCCAGAATCATCTCTGAGAAATGGCTGGTGGTGCCCCGAAGGGCTGAGGGGTTCACTTTCTCATAGGCACTGGACTTGCTTCCACCTCCCAGCTGAGGCACCAGCTCCAGGAACAGAATAAAGGTGAGATGAAGTCAGCCCTCAGCTGCCATCTGCCTCCCCTTGATCAGCTTAGGCTGTGCCTAAAAGCCCCAAACCTACCCTCCCCAGCTATATACCGCCCTAAGGTAGGCTTTCCAGACCCTCAGGACTTACTCCTCTCTCCTTGGAGAGGAGTCTAGCCCTTCTTGCAGCCTTCCTTGCCATCCAATATGTTTACTGGGCAGAGACCTCAAAGCTCAGTTCCACTTACCCCACCCCCTCCCAACCAGGCCAAACCCACTCTCTTACTGGAGAGAGACAAAGAAACCCTTGATGTGCCCTGAGCGTGCCAGCCATGCCAGGCACCTTGGGGAGCCCAGGGCTGTGACAAAGCAGAGTCAGCAGCAGCCCACTGTCCGCTTCAAAAGAAGGCCACAGATGGCCTTCCTTCCCTGTGGTCAGGAGGCCCTGGAATGGCTAGGGCCACTTCAGCTTGGCCAAAGCCTTCCCAGTTCCCCTCAGGCCACACAGTCAATCAGGCACCAAGCCCTACTTGCTGACCTCTTCATCCTTATAGCTCCAGGACTCTTCCAGGCCTCTCTACAGCCCTTTTGGGCTGTCCCAACCTCCCTAACTGCTCTCACTGCCTGTGGCCCAGCTCTTCTTTATGCCATCTTCCATGCCAGCACCAGACTGACCTTGATGAAACACAGGAGGCCTCAGTCTGACATTCAAGGCTAGTCACAGTCTGCCCAACCTACTTTGCTACCCTCCCCTTGCTTCACGTCATCCTCCCGCCTCCCATTCTTCTTGTCACCTCTTGGCACACCACATTTCTCAAACAGCTGGCTTCTGGGGGGACTCTGCACACGGGTCCCCCTCCCATACAACAGAATGGCCTTCCTTGCTCCTTCTCAGGCCTAGATCAAATGCCACTTCTTTTCTCTGGGCTCCTATGGATGGAGCTTGCTGCTTCTTCTTCCTATATATTCCCAGAGCAACCACATGCCTCCATTACAGGCTTTATTGCTCAACATTGTAATGATTTGGTTGTGCTTCTATTTTCCAACCAGTCTGTGAATGCTTTGAGGGCAACAAGACACAGATGTCTTGATCAACTCTGTATCCTTAGTCCCTGTCACAGAGGCTGGTAGAGTAGGGGCTCAATAAATGTTTGATAAATAAACTCACTGCTAAGATGGATAAACTGGTGAAAGTAAAGCCTTGGCTTTCTCTCCCAGGCTCCTGAGTCTGCTGCCTACTTCCCTACATGAAGAGCAGAGAAGAGGTAAGCTGTGCCAGCCTCTGAGGAACTGGACAGAGCATGGAATAGAGTAGGGTGGGGTGGGATAGAGAAGGGAAAGAGAACGATGAGAAAAGGAAAGCCTAAGTTGGTAGCTTCCCTAAAATCCTGGAAAGGGGGCTTCTAAGCAGGTCAAGCATCAGGAGAGTTGGTTTGCCAGTAGAGCAGCCAGGAGTTTTCTCCCTGCCAGGGTGTCCCTCCCTGGGCCCAGGATAGCAGCAGATTTGCCAGGGGCAGACAAAGCAGCTAAAGGAGGCCTCTTCCCCGTCAGGTGTGCTGCCAGCAGGATAAAGAGAGTGATCAGCTAGGACACTGACAATGGGTGGATGACGACTGGGTTCTGCTCTGGTGGGCAATGCATCCTGGCCTGAGGTTCAACTGGCTTGGAGTGAGGGAGAGAATGGGCAGGTCCACGTAGCTGTGGTAGCAATGGGCTGAGAGTCAGAAGATCTGGGATCCCTCCCAAATCTGGCTCCACTGTTAACTAACTGCAAGGCTTCTCCAAGCCTCAGATTTCTCACCTGTACGGGGTGCATAATCCCTTCCTTACCTACAAAGAAACACTTCTTCCAAAAGGCACACACTGGATATCAAAGTCAGATGGTCATTATGCAGTATTTTGGGGTCAAGAGCAGTGTAGACTCTGGCCTATGGGAGGGCTAGAACAGGCCTGATCTGGCCAGGCTTCCAGGGCCTCCCCAAGGATCTTCACTGGGTCTTTCTCTGGCCTGGCTGGCCATGGACTTCGACTGTACTGAGAGACCTGCCTTGCCTTCCACACTGGGATGGGGAGGTAGCCAGGTTCCTGCTAACTGCTGCTCTGGGTGTGGGGGCCTCAGGGACTGGTGAGCACCTGGCACCCCGCCGGCTTCCACCTTAGCAAGGTTGTCACTGGGTTCAGTGTCGAGAAACAGGTTCTAGCCCCAGTTCTTCCATTTACCAGCTGGCAAGCCTTGGGCGCTTTCTTCTTAGAACTTCAGTGTACTCATCTACAAAATGGGATAACCACCCCTCTCAGGGGAACGTAAGGGTTCACCAGGGGTTAGGGTTCACTCCTGCCCACAGTGGATGGACCTCACTGACGCTCATCATCACAGCCAGAGATGGAAAGTAGGAAATGAAAAGACAGGACCGCTAGCTACTCCAGTCTCTATGAGGAGGTAGAACATTCATTGAGCATTCATTGACAACACCTATGGTGTTATCAGGCTCTTTTCAAACATCAGTTCATTTAAACCTTACAACAACCCTGCAAAGTCAGTATTATCATAACCATTTCACAGTGAGAAACTGAGGCTCATAAAAGTGAAGCAATATGTCCAAGGTCACACAAACAACCAGACTTCAGAGCTTAGGTGAGGAGGGAGCACAGAGCACTTTCTTTTCCCACCGCGGTGTAAACAGATTGCAAGGCTGAACCAGAGCCAGGCCTCACTGGCCCCCTGAAGGTCCTATTTCAGACCCAGATGCTGGGAGGACAAAACATCAAGCAGGTCCCACCGCTTTATCTCTTTCCCACAGCTTAGGATTTCCTAGCAGGCGGACACCCAGGCACCTTCCCAGGGCAGCAGCTAGTGTGCTGGCCCCCTCCTTCACCAAGTCAAGTCTTGTCTGAGGCCCTAGAACACCCACAGGGCTACCAAACCGGATTTTCCTTTGAAACTGGAGGAAGAGAAGGAGGAGAGAAAATGAAGGATCTGTGGCCCAGAGTCATAGACCGGGGCGCCACATGTGCAGCTGTCTCTTTCCAGATGGGCTACCCAGGGACCACTCCACTGCCAGCTCCACGCTCTCCTGGAAACTGTAATAGCTCAAGAAAAGAGGATGTTCTGAACTTACACATTGGAGAAGGTAGTGGAAAAGCGGGGAGGCAGGCCCTGGCCTGTCAGGAGGGCCCTGGCCCAACAATAACTGGCACAGACCAAACTATCAGGATGTCAATTAAGCCAGTTCTAAGATTTCCAAAGTCATAGGGCTGCCATAGTTGGCTATGAGTAGTGGAGGGCCCAGGGGACAGGGGAACTGAATCAGCAAAAGACAATATTGCTGTTCCAGATGTTTCTCCCTGGGCCCAGTTCAGATCCCTCTCTCCCCTAACAGGAAGCCAACACCCACGGGACCCCAGAGAGCATAGCTCCTCACCTTATCTGGCCTGAAGCACTGAGCAGACTGAAGCTGGGTGGGAAACTCCAGCTTCGGGAGGCCAGTCCTGGCAATCACATAGGAAAAGGAAAGGGAGGTCAGGGATCCACCCTTCTCAGGCCATCTTGCTCAGGCCAGAGACCTGGTATCCAACTGATATCCTTCTTTCCCCTCCTGACCAAGTCCTCTTTGCTGCAAAAGGGACCCCCCACCCCCCCACAAACAGGTCTGCTCTTCCTACCCCGAAGTGATAGGAATGGTAACATCACTCCTCCCACCCTTCCCTGCTGAGGATACTTCTTTCTCCTCCTCTGGTCCTTCCTGGGCTTCAACAACCAGCTCAGTTGCCAGCCAAGCCAAAAGAACTAATGCTGCCAGCACTCCTGTCTGTGCCCATGCCACCACAGGGTCCTTCACTGGCTGGCTGCTTTCTTGCCTCTCCCCACTCACTGGCTACTGCTCAAGGGCAGGCAGGGACCATCGTGGGCCCAGCAAAGGTTCCCTGTAGAGTAGGCTCAAAAGACAGACAAGATGGGACTTCCCTGGTAGTGCAGTGGTTAAGAATCCGCCTGCCAATGCAGGGGACATGGGTTCGAGCCCTGGTCCGGGAAGATCCCACATGCTGCGGAGCAACTAAGCCCGCGAGCCACAACCACTGAGCCTGCACTCTAGAGCCCGCGAGCCACAACTACTGAGCCTGCATGCTGCAACTACTGAAGTCTGCATGCTCTAGAGCCCGTGCTCCACACAAGAGAAGCTACTGCAATGAGAAGCCCGCACATCACAACAAAGAGTAGCCCCACCCGGATCACCATAACTAGAGAGAGCCCACAGGCAGCAGCAAGGAAGACCAAACACAGCCAAAAAAAGAAAAAAGAAAAAAAAAAGATGGACAAGGTGAAGTAGAAAAGGCCTAGGGCTGGAAATCAGGAGTTCTGGGTTTAATTCCTGGTTTTGCTCCTAACTGACCGAAGAGGTGAGGTTAATCACTTCTCTTAGGCCTCAGTTTACCTATCCATATGAGACTGGCCATCTCTAAGCTCACTTTCAGCTTCCTGATTCGAAATGTGTGCCGGTAAATGTCACTCAATAAATAAATATTAATTGAGCATTTACTTCTCTGCAGGCCTGAGGAAAAAGTGAATAAGCCTGGTCCCAGGGAATTCCCTGCCAGTCCAGTAGTTAGGACTCCACAGTTTCACTGCTGAGGGCCTGGGTTCAATCCCTGGTCAGGAAACTAAGATCCAACAAGCCGCAGCTCCCCCGCAAAAAAAAAAAAGCCTGGTTCCAGTCCTGAAGCTCATCAGTCTACTGAAGTGGTAATGACAACACAGCCTTATCCTTGCTGGGCCATCCCTGTTAGCCTCCCACACTGCTGAGGGAGTCAAAAGTGCTGACCTGAGCCAGGGAAGGTGAGGGCAGACAGGTTCTTCTAGGAACCTTCTATTCTACCTGTCCAGCACTCGATTTACTGCTGGGGCCATATGCCATATTAATGGGTGCTAAAGGCAGTGGAAATGGTCCTGACTGGGGAGTCAGAAACCCTGGGTTCAAGTCCTGGTTCTGACACTAATGTGCTATGTGATGTTTCTTTTTTCAATTTATTCATTTTTGGCTGCGTTGGGTCCTCGTTGCTGTGCGTGGGCTTTTTCTAGTTGTGGCGAGCGGGGGCTACTCTTCATTTCGGTGCGCAGGCTTCTCGTTGTGGTGGCTTCTCTTGTTGTATGCGGAGCACGGGCTCTAGGTGCACAAGCTTCAATAGTTGTGGCACGTGGGCTCAGTAGTTGTGACTCGCAGGCCCTAGAGCACAGGCTCAGTAGTTGTGGCGCATGGGCTTAGTTGCTCTGCGGCATGTGGGATCTTCCTGGACCAGGGCTCAAACCCGTGTCCTCTGCATGGGCAGGCGAATTCTTAACCACTTGCACCACCAGGGAAGCCCTGTGCTATGTGATCTTAAGAAAGTTATTCTCTTCTCTGGACCTCAGTTTCCTCATCTGTATAATAAGTTAGGGTTAAGCTGGTCAAACTTGTAAGATCCCTTCCAGCGTTAACAGTCTATGATTTTATGATCTGCTCATGCCAGGTACCTAGCAATCACCTGAGTGGGGTAGCTTCTGATCTGCTTTCTTCCCCCATCCCCCTAACCCCTGGCAACTGCCAAAACTGATAGTCTTGAGACAACCTTTGGCCCAGGATGGCTGAAACAGACCTTTAATCTGGAGCCAGAGTCCCTGCCATCTCCACTGCAGCCATCAGTGCTAATGTTTCACTTCTCTGGGATAGCACATGGTCTCCTAGCTCTCAACCACGAGACTGGGTTCAGGGCAGTCACCCTGAAACTTCCCATAACTTCCTCTTTTACGGTCTTGAGCAGGGACTTACTTTTGGCTTTTTTTGAACAACAATATAAACTATACAGGGAACATCCAAGCTTTCAGACACCAGAGATTTTAGGTTGACCAACAGGGTCAAGAAAATGAGGTAGGCAGAGAGGAAGGGATGTGGAATCCCACCTCAGCCCCAGCGCTACAGACACCAATTATGCAGACAGTGTCACTGGTTTGCGGTTGGAGGGTGGGAAAGACAGATGTCTGGCTGCTTGGCTGGGGACTACAGCCAAAGGGAGGTGCTTCCACTGGGGCCTCTCTGTCCACAAATACCAGAGGTATGCCCTCATTTTCTCATCAATTTTCAGACCCTTAGAAGGAAAAGAAAGGAAACAACATTTTCCTAGGCCACTACTTGAGCCAGGCATTATGCTAGGCACCTTCGAATACTTGATCTTATTTAATCCCCACAGTAATCTTGGGTGTAGGTATTACTGTTTCCCTTTACAGTGAGGAAGCAGGCTCAGAGATTCAGGAACTTGCCCAAGGTCACAAAGCCAGCAAGAGTGATTTCTTCCTAAATCTGGCCTTTTCCCACTATATCACACTGCTCTGTACCCTGATACCTGGTTAACTGCCTGATAAGCATGGAGTAGGAATTCTTATCTCCCAGAATTCACCAGCAAATCTGAGCTCTTCCTTCCAAGCACCCACAAATGCAACTGGGAACTCCTTTCCCACTTTTCTAGACCTCATGTCTCCCAGGACCCTGATCCCTGGTGTCTGCTCTCCAATTCAAAAATATACCCTAAGTACCCTTTGGGTTCTCACAAGCTAATCCTTGGGGAGCTGTGACAAAGCTGCAAGTCAGGGTGAAGGATCAGAATAAGGGGTGCTCTCTGAGTCCTGGACTGGACTAGCCTTAGCTTGCTGTGAGCAAGTGGGAAGAGGCTGGAGGAGAGAGATCCAGTGGGTAAAAGAGAACTCTCCTTAGGGGAGGGGCCTGCATTTTTCTCCAACTCTCCAAAGGAGGAGGCCTGGTGAATGTGAGGCTTTGGGACTGCGGAAAATCCCAGAAGGGACCTTTATGGGGTGTGGGGTGGGGATCTTACAGATGGTTAAGGCTCTTCCATAAGTCATAAGAGAGCCTGATAGGACAGCTGGGATGGGAATGGGGTCTAGAGTCCATCTTTCCCAAGGGCATCACCAGCCCATACATACGATCTCTGTGAGGACTGGACTCAGGGAGTTCTGTGGGGGCAGAATGTGGCTGCTCAGCTTACCCCGCTTGGAGGGAAGTTGCTGCTCCACAGCCTCACATTGCTCTGCCTGCCAGCTGGGTGCCTGGGTGTGGGAGATCTGGGTGTGCTATGAGCAGGGACCCTGCTGTCTCCCTGCCTGCCCCACAGTCTGCATTTGGAGAGGAGGTGCATGTTTCCACAGCATACACAGAGACAGCTGACAGTCTGTCCTAGAGGTGAGGTACCATCATCCTGTGGGTACTGGGAAGGGGCAGTGCCTGCCCACCTGTTGCTGGTGACAGGGAGAAACCTGCCTCTGAGGGGGGAGAGGGGGGCACTCTCTGACCCTTCCATGAGGGGAAGGGACTGTCTGTCCCAAGCTGACCAATGTCAATTCATCCAGAGGTCCGTGTGTCTTGAGGTGAGGGTCAGTCTGTCCCGGAGTGCAGTGGATGCAGGGCAGCCCGTCCCTCTGAAGTCTGCCTAAGGTGTCTCCCTGAAGTGGGGGTAGTGGGGTGCTGAGACAAGGGCGTCTGTGGGTCTTGTGGGAGGCTGGGTATGGAGAATAGCAGCCTGCTGGGGGAGGGGCGGCCACTTGTGAGCCTGTCAGGGGCTGGCTGACTCAGCCAGCCCTAAGGCGAGGGTGGCAGCGCTGGGGTTGGGACAGGTATCTGTCGACCAGCCCGCACTGGTGAGGAGAGCCCTGTCGGCCCTTCCTAGGGGTGGGTCAGTCCGGCTGGGGGGGAGGTGGGGGTGGGGCAAGGGAGACAAGGGGTCGGTTGTTCCTGGTTGGGAGACGTGTCTGTCCTTTCTGAGAGCGGTTCTGTCCGCGTCGAGGACCCCCCGCGGGTCCCGCCCCCGGCCGCCGGCCCCCCGGCTCCGAGCCCCGGAGATACTCACGCGCCCTCGGCGCCCTGCGAGCCCACGATGAAGCCGAACTTGTCGATGCGGCGCTCGGCAAAGCCGTTGGCCTCTGAATCGGAGCCCAAAGAGCTGAGTTCGTCGGCGGCTGCGGCGTCGGGTCCCGGGGCCAAGCTCTCCCGGGTCCCCGACAGGTTCCCCCCGGCTGCAGGCGCGCGCGGCCCGTTCTCTCCGTGGCTCTTCGCCATCCCGGCCGCGCCCGCCGCCTCAGCCTCAGCGGCCACCTCAGCCACCTCAGCCGCCCGACCTCCGCCGACGCCACCGACGCCCCGCCCGTGAGCCGCGCCCATTGGTCGCCACAAAGCCGGGGGCGGGGCCCTAGGCCTTCCCTGGCACCTCCTCCCCCCATGCCCAATGGGCGCCGCAGACCCCGGGACCCGCCCACCTCCCCCAGGCTGGCGCCAACAGGCCCGACGTGAGGGGGCGGGGCAGCCGTCACCCGAAGCCCTCCCCCCTGGGCTGCCAATCACTAGAACACCTGAAAAAGCTTCTCGGGCCTTTCCGGGTTAGCCCGGGCCTGGTCCGACACCTGCCGCACCGCCCAGGCCGAGACCGGGGGCTCCCTCTAGGAATTCCGCCTCTGCCTCCTGAACCCCCACACTCCTCGCGAGACCCTAGGGACGTGGGTGGGGATTGTCCTCCCATTCATTTATGAGGAGCTCTGAGGAGACGCGGGATGAGTCCGGGGACACGCCCAGGGACACTCGGCGGCTTAAAGACCTAGGCTGAGCTAGAAGTTCAGCAGCCCCTTCCTTCCCCCTGCTCACTGTTTCTGGGGCTTTAGAGAGGCCTAATTAGTAAGATTAATGACCAACGACTATTGAGCTACTCGCTGCCCCGAGTTCTACCTACTTTCTCTTCTAATTTTTATCTTTCCAACAGCTTGAGATATAATTAATATACCATAAAAATCGCCCGTTTAAAGTGTATAATTGTTTTAAGCATATTTATAGTTGTGCAACCATCCCCATTATCTAGTTTTAGAACATCTTCATCACCCCAAAAAGAAATTCCTATCTTTACCAGTCACTCCCCATCCTTCCTCCCCCAGTCCCTGGCAACCACTAAAATTTGTCTCCATAGTTTTGCTTTTTCTGGACATTTCATATTAATGGAGTCATACAGTATTTGGCCTTTGTGTCTGGCTTCTTCCACCTCGCATGTTTTCAAAGTTCATCCATGTTGTAGCATTATCAGTTACCTCCATTCCTTTTTGGGGCCAAAAACCATTCCATTGTATGGACATATCACAGTTCATCTATTAATCTGTAGATGGGCATTTGGGCTGTTTCCACCTTGTGGTGATTGTAAATAGTGCTGCTATAAACATTTGGGTAGAAGCTTTCGTGTGTACATTTATCTTCATTTCTGTTGGGTAAATAGCTAGGAGTGGGAATTGCTGGGTCTTTAACCTTTTCAGGAACTGGCAAGCTGTTTTCCAAATTGGTCACACCAACTCTTATAATCTTTTAGCAAGGAGGTAGATACTATTTTTAGTCCCACTTTACAATTAAAGAAACTGAGGTGCAGGGAAGTGATGTCAGCTGCCTGAAGTCCCAGAACTAGTTTGTGGCAGAGCCAGGATTTGAACCTAGCTCTTACCAACATTTTCTATTGGGAAACATAGGCCAATTGTATCTAGACTTAGCTCCCAGCAGCCTACTTCTGACCCCATGGATTATCAACTCATGGAGTCATAATGATAGCTCCTCACTTAGGTCCAGCACTTTTTGGCTCTTAAGTCACAACTATGTTGTCATCTGACACTCCCCTGTAGACCTATCAGGAGACAGGCCCAGAGGGGATGGGACTAGAAGAGCCAGGCCTGAGCTGCAGAGCCTGGGACAGGTTGCTAAGGGGCCCAAAGCAGCCCTAAGAGGGGAGGTCTTAAGCCCTGAGTGATCTCACCAGCCGTTTCCTTAATGCCATGTGGCCCAGACATTCTTAAAGACTTCACTGTGCAGTCTTGACATTTCATAGGCTTCTGTTTTCCATAAACAGGGCAACAGCAGACACATGCTATTTTGGTCTTAAACTCTCAGTCTGGGAGGACGTGTTCCACCTCTATAGTAGTTCCAGAGTGGTGGGCTCTTAGTCCCAGCTCCCAGGAAGGACAGAGTAGGCCTCGCAACAGGGTGTGGGCCTATCCCAGGGAAGGGAGAAAGAGGAGTCAGACGCACATGGATCAGATGTGAAGCACCAAGCCTGACAAAGTACCCACAACCCTTTGACTATAATTCTGGTTCTAGGCTCATATCCCAAACACGTTCAGCTCTGTGAGGCACATGTACAGTGATGTTCACTCCAGGGTTATCTGGGGTGGGGTTGGAGGAGCAGGCCAGAAGCATCCAGGTATCCTTCCTTGAGAGACTGGATAGATATTGACCTCAAGTTAAGGCCTTGATGCTCCAGCTTCTGATTTTCTTACATAAGACCACCCAGGGGAATTCCCTGGTGGTCCAGTGGTTACAACTCAGCACTTTAGGATTCTGCAAGCCACACTGGGGGTGTGGCCAAAAAAAACCCCACCACCCAGGATTCAAATCTCTGCTGTCACTGTGTGACCTTGAGCAAATCACTTCTCTCTGAGCTCATTTCCTTATTTGCAAAATGGAAATGATGAAAAAATATCTCCTTGGAGTTGTTCTGAGACTTTTAGTGTGATGGTACATGGTAAACATCTGGCACATGGAGATTCCCAGTAAATGGTAGCCAGAAGTCGTGGCATTTGTAGTTTGCCAAGCACTAGCAAATTCATTATTGTCTTGAGTGTCTCCCACCACAGCCTGTGGCTGCAGCAGGGGAATTTTCCAAATTTAACTAATGGCACATTGCTTGGGAGACTTCGCTTCATGGCTCTGCCCCTCAATAACTGGATGTTCTTATGCAAAACTGTTTAGCTTCTCAGACCCTTTCCTCTTCTGAAAAATAGGAATGTCAGTAATTACTTGAAGAGTCAAGCTTCCAGCACACAGTAGATACTTAATGTTAGCTCTTTACACTTCAAAATCCAGAGCTCTTTAACTTATTTGATGTTACCCTAGTAACCCCTGGGGGAAGGGGTGGGCAGAGGTGAGGGCAGAAGGAAATGAGGAAGCCTCTGTGCAGGGATCTGGGAGAAGGATGTATGGGAAGCAGGGCAGCAAGTGCAAAGCCCTTGAAAGGGAAGCAGGCTCAGAAGATGGTGTAGTTAGACTGGAGAAAGAAAGCAGAAATGAATGAATGAATGAATGAATGGTCCAAAGGAATGCCCTACAGAATCACATGGTTCACTGGAGTATAAAATAAGAGGCCTTTGGCAATGCTGTGAAACATCCTGGTAGACTGGCTGTTGTAAATGTTCTTTTGAGGATGAGCTGCTTGGCCAGGGCTACAGCAATGTGTTGAAAAACTCGAGTCTTGGGGCTTCCCTAGTGGCGCAGTGGTTGAGAGTCCGCCTGCCGATGTAGGGGACACGGGTTTGTGCCCCGGTCCGGGGAGATCCCACATGCCGCGGAGCAGCTGGGCCCGTGAGCCATGGCCGCTGAGCCTGCGCACCCAGAGCCTGTGCTCTGCAATGGGAGAGGCCACAACACTGAGAGGCCCGCATACCGCAAAAAAAAAAACTCGAGTCTCATCCTACTGCGGTCATTCCTAGAAGTTTTGCCTCAGGCCCTAACACGAGTCCCTGCACAGTCCCCTCTCCTGGATCCTGGAATGTGCTTGGGAAATCTGTCAGTGTTCGCCAGGAGCAGACAGATGTCCAGATATCAGCCTTTATCCATAATGAGAGCAGAGCTGAGGTTCAGAAGGTATGTAGCTGGTGCCCAGGAACCTATGAAAAGTAGGCAAACTATAAAGCTTCTTTATCCCTACACTGAGGATAACAGTTAAGAATCTTTTGGTAAGTGGCAGAGAACACAACTCAAATGGGTTTAACCCAAAACTGCACTTAGTGGGTCCCAGAGCTTAAAAACATTCACAGGTACATAAGCTTCAGGAGCAGTTTGATCCAGAGACTGTCACCAAGGATATTAGCCTTGTTTTCCCTTTTTCTTTGTCTTTTCCTGTGGTTGCTTTATCCTCAAGCTACAGCCCCTCATGGCAGCAGCTCCAGGTTCACATGCTTCCTCCATCCATACATACAATGGATGACTCTTCTGGTAGCTTCTGCTCCATGGTGGGGAGGCTGCATTCCTTCACTCCATACGAGGACACATGCCTATCCCTAATCTAATCATCCCCACAGCTCAGAGCTAGGGAACACAGACTTGCTTAACTGAACTTAGCTTAAGGCAACAGTAGTACCTTCTCGTAATATGATAAAGAACAGGAGTGTAACTTGTCCTGCTTCGAGATTGTATGACTCAGGGTACCTAGAATTACTTACATGTATTTTTAAAATAAAACAATGTACATACAGTTAAGATCAAATCCCCAAATCAGTTAAAAATCTGAACTTTAAGAACTTACATTTCACTTTTATTTTTAAAAAGTAACTTTTAAGAATCTTAAATACTAACTCATGTTCTTTTTATTATTTTTAAATAAATTTATTTTTGGCTGCATCAGGTCTTCATTGCTGCACGTGGGCTTTCTCTAGTTGCAGTGAGCAGGGGCTACTCTTCGTTGTGGTGAGCGGGCTTCTCATTGTGGAGTACAGGCTCTAGGCATACAGGCTTCAGTAGTTGTGGCACGTGGGCTCAGTAGTTGTGGCTCATGTGCTCTAGAACGCAGGCTCAGTAGTTGTGGCGCACGGGCTTAGCTGCTCCGCGGCACGTGGGATCTTCCCAGACCAGAGCTCAAACCCGTGTCCCCTGCACTGGCAGGCGGATTCTTAACCACTGCGCCACTAGGGAAGCCCCTCATGCATTTTTAAACATGAGCTATATTGTACTTTTTTACCTTTTTGATTTTTGCATTATAAGGATAAATGAAATATCTGTAAAGATTGCTATAATTACAGTATATCACATATTTCAAGTATCCTAATATAACTTTTGTACACATTCTCTTAATACAATATGTAATTTTAAAACGTGAAATGGGTCTAATCATTAGTAGCCTCCTCTGGACTACATGGTAATAAGTGCTCATTTCAAGCAGCTGGTGGAACTGAAAGTGAAATTTCTTAATGTCTACTCCTCCTAGAGTCCTCTTCATTGAAGTCTTTAAAATTACAGTGAGCCTGAAAGCACCAAGACATGCCCGGTTTTCCCAGCAATCTCACAACAGGAGCATTTCTCCCCATTTCACAGTCTGGTCTGGCAAAGTGGTGAGGACAGTGTGGTCACCAGGAATAGAAGAGCTGCTCTGGCCTTCCAGAGCCCTCACTGGACTTGGGTATCCACCTTATCTAAAAAAATGGGCCAGATAATCCTCAGAGGAATGCAATGAGAATCAGAAAAACTGTGCAAGCAAGGCGATGCCTACACGCTGCGGGTTCTAAACAAGAAGTGCAGAGCACTGGGCTGCACGCTGGGCCTGCAGCCACTGACGATCGCAAAGCTGGTTTGGTCAATGGGTCTTCTGCAACTGAGTGAGCCAGGACAGATGTTCATTCAGGAACTCCAGGAAGCTGAGATTGGGCCCCAGAGAGCAGCTCAAAAGACCCATTCACTCACATTCCACCCAGCACCATTCCTGGCCTCCAGTCACAGCCTCAGTCATGGAAGGCCGGTGAGATCTGCCAACCTGTGAAGGAGAGATTGGCCCCAGAGCCAATCCTAGGAAGAAAGAAGAGCTTGGAGTACGAGACTCCCCCAGCTCTACTGACCCCTTTCCCTCTTGGAACAAGACCCAGGGGGTGTTCAGGGGATTTCTGGTGTTAGCTGGGGAAAAGCAACCAGCAGTGGGCTCACTTCAGGCACCCAAACCTTGGAGCTTCAGGAAGCCAAATTTCAGCCCTGGCCCCTAGGGGAAACTTCTAGCTACCAGGCGGGAAGCAAATGTCAGAGTGAGGAATAACATCCCACTGACCAAGTTTAAAATGTGAGCAGTTTGTAAAGGAGCCACATAACTGGCACTGCAGAAGGGCCACTTGAGCCCTAGGTCTAGAGTTGGAAGCTTTGAGCTTGGTGAGGGGGTGGAGGGGATGGTGACTAGAATACTGTGACCTTGGGAACGGCCTCATCCCTCTGGGCCTGGGAGATGACTGCACAGGATGAAATGGAAGGACTGCAAAGAAAAGGCACTAGGAAGTCTCAGGGGATAAACACATGAGATCTTCAGAATGAAATCAACTTTAGGTTTAAAACCAGGAAATGGTTATCAACAGGCTCTCACCTTCCTCCCTGTGAACGCCCACCCACAGCAGCACCTACTCCCTGTGACAGCACAACTCCAAAAATAACAGCCTGTGTCTGGCCCTTACTAGGGGGCAAGGACTGACAAGTGTTTTGCACACATTCTCTTTTTATCTTCTTACTGTGTGACTGTGGGCATGTGATTCAGAATCTCTGTGCCTCAGTTTACTCAAGTGTAAAACAGGAACACCCACATCAGGATTACATGAGTTAGGGAGTTCCCTGGTGGTCTAGTGGTTAGGATTTCAGGCTTTCACTGCCATGGCCTGGGTTTAATCCCTGGTCAGGGAACTGAGCTCCTGTAAGCCACATAGTGCAACCAAAAAAAATAAAAATAAAAATTTACATGAGTTAAAATTGATAAAGTGCTTAAAACAATAAGGAGTAGTTGGCTAAATTTTATAAAGTTCTTAAAATAGTTCATGGCCTTGGCACAATGAAGTATTTTTAAAATAAACACATTTTTTAAAAAAAACCTCATCATAGGGCTTCCCTGGTGGCTCAGTGGTTGAGAGTCCGCCTGCCAACGCAGGGGACGCGGGTTCATGCCCCAGTCTGGGAAGATACCACATGCCGCGGAGCGGCTGGGCCCGTGAGCCATGGCCGCTGAGCCTGCGCGTCCGGAGCCTGTGCTCCGCAGCGGGAGAGGCCACAACAGTGAGAGCCCCGCGTAGCGCAAAAAAAAAGAAACAAACAAACAAACAAAAAACCTCATCATATACTTGTGCTCACTCAGGATAAGCAACCTGCCCAAGGTCACTTATCAGGTGATGATGAGTGATCCCTGGCCTGCAGGAAACTGCCACCCTCTAGTCTCATCTGCATGCTGCCCACTGACCTAGGAACTGCATCCCATCTGTCTGTGTTCTTTTGTGGTCCTGGCATGTGGAAGGCATGTTATACGTATTAGTCTGTTATACATACAGGGCTATGCCTTTGGGGGATCCATGTGTTTCAAAAAGGCAATAAAAATATATCGAAGAAAGAGTCATAGAAGACTCGATGGCAGCAAGAATGTAGTTAAAAGCCCAGCATTCCTCAGAACAGAAGAGGAGCCACAAGGCACTGTGCCATGCTCCTAGGTCTGGGCAGGGCACAGGTGGCCAGGAGACAAGTCTCATGACATTAACTTCACGAGAAGGGTCGGAGAGGTTTATTAGCCCATGGCAAGATACAAAATGATTAATGATAACAACCATATTCTACCAGCCAAGTGTCACTTGGCACTATGATAACATCCTATAGGACATCCCTGGTTTCACATTCCCTAATGGGCTACCTGAAGAAATGACCCCTCAAATCAAGACCCAAACACAAAGGGATTCCAGGGGCCACTGGGGAGGAGAATGCCTGAGAAAGCCCTCTCTGATCTATGTGGGGAGGGAAACTCTGCAGGACAATTTGGATTTCCAAACTTAGTAAGAGGGAAACAAATGTGCAAGGCAGGGTCTCCTGGGTCTGGGACAGGGGTAGGGGACAGGAGAGGCAAAACGGCAGTAGTTGGGACCTGAGAGCAGGTTTCTCTCCTCTACTTCTTCCTCCCGCCTCTCTCCTTGAGCGCCAGGTGGATGATGGCACCATTAGCCATGTTATAGTAAGCCAGCGAGTTGGAATCCTTGATGAAAATACCCTAGAAAACAGATGTAGTGCCTCAGCCCAGGGCAATCTGGCCTTGAACTCAGAGAGCAGCCTCACAAGTCCCAACACTCTGAACTTAGCAAATACAAGGGCTTGAAGGAAGGTGGGGTGGGAAAGGGAGTGGCACAGGGCAGAAATGAAGGTCTCTGGTTCCTCCCAGAATGCTTTGCTTTTCCTTCCTTCCGACCAAGCCATGCTGTCAAGACCCCAAAAATCTGGCCCTGACCAACCCCATGGAATTTTGACTCTCAAATCATAAGACCTTTAGAGATCAACTAGTTCAACAGCCTCACTTTACAGAGGAGGAAACTGAGGCCCAGAATGGGGATTTGTCTATGTCCAAAAAGGGAGAACACAGCAGTCCTCTGTGACCTGGCAGGCACCAAGGTGAGCTGGACTATCACCTTTGTGTCCAAGCACAAAGCCAGGCTACCTGAGACCACACTGACTGGGATGGCTCTACCACTGGGACAGAAACCTACCAGAGCACTCCGAAGTCTGGTGCCCAGATGTCACTGAGGCATTCAAACCCCATACAAGACTGTGCTGTGACCCCGCCAGAGCCTCACCCTGTCAGACTAACCTGTCCCAGCACCCCCCACCAGCATCATCACTTCCAGGATGGACTCAAATGACCACACCCAGGTGTCTCCCCACTCTTCTGATTCCACAAGGGATTTATTAGCTTCTCGGACAACAGAGAGGGCAAGGACTACAGACACCCAACTCACCTCATACTGCAGCTTCTGTTTCCCTGCCGGCATGCCCGTGGCTTCGTGAATCTTCACCTTGATGACAGAGACCTATGGGATCGAGGAGAGGTCAGTCACCTCTTGCTAAGGTCAGCTGCAGGAAGCTTCCCCCTGACTCTTTGGTTCCCCTGTACCTGATACCAGTTGGGGAGAGCAACTCATACCTGGTCTGTGAGTGGGAGGGTGAAGACCAGCACCTGTCCGTTCAGCTTCCATTCCGTCTTATCCTGCATGTTGGGCACCTGGACTTTGATGGACACTGGACCCTGCAAAACAGGAGGTGGCCATTATGCCTGGGGAGGCCTGAATCAATCAGGAACTACGCTCTCCTATTCCTGGGCCAGTCGAGATAATGTCACCTGTCCATCAGGGCTCCTGGACTCTGGCCTGTTTCACTACTGACACCACTTGTAACATACAACAAATCACTCCCCCTTTTCAAGAATTGGTTTCCCTTCTTTAGAACAATCCCTGCCTACTGGTAAGGCTGGAGCTGAAGAAGAGACATGAAAGTGCTCTGCAAGCCTCAAGAAGTACCACAGGAGGAAAGAATATGAATTGCGAGGTCAGAAGACCTGGGTTCCCAACTCAGCTTCCGTGCTAACTAGGTCTCTCTGAGCCTCAACGCCATGTCTGTAAAGCAGTTGATCACAACTGCTAGATGGTAATGTTGTGAGCATTCAACAGACCAAGTACCTGTAAAATGTGTGGTTCTGCCCCAACACTTGAGTAGGTACTCAAGAAATGGAAACTACCATCAAAAAGGAAAAAAGAAAAAAGATTTGGTCAAATGCACTGGGTGGGGCAGAACGTTTCTGCCTCCTCACTGGAGCTTCCCCAGGCAACAGCAGTGCCAAGATTCCCAGCTCTTATTTCTAGTACCCCCACAGGATCCCCACAACACACCACCTTCTAAGGGCTAGACCTGGAGGCAAAGGCCACAAAGAAATTAAGAATCGCACCCAGGATTCCCTCCAGTGTCCAGAACCCCTTTCACACCTGAGTCCTACTGCCTGTGCAGCTGGGTCTCCCTGCTGGCCTCTGCGACAGCTCACACCAGGGGGACTACTGACAGCTGTCTGTTCTGGCTGCTGACCCCCCCATCTAGTGTGTGCTCAGAAGTTTCACGGGCCTCCAATGGCTGGCCCAGGTCCCAGAAGCCAAAACCATGGAAGAATAGGGTGGGCCAGGAAGCGTGTGACTGGGGCAGGACTGGACAAGCCCCTCGCCCAATCTAGACACTCCAGGCTCTGGGATGCACACCTTGTTTCTGCGTAGAAACTCCTCTTCTGGCATGAGGCTGTCCTCGGTCTTCAGTTTCTTGGAGGCAGGCTCATCTTCCATGGGAGGTGGTGGGTGGACAGGCGGCATAGGGGCTGGAGCTGGGACGGGTGCCACAGGTGGTGCGGGCACGAAAGCTGCAAGAACAGGAATAAGCAGCCACGTGAGTGGGAGGAAGGGCCCAGGACTCAGGGCTGGTGAGAGTGAAAAGGGGATTGCAAAGGTTTCCCATTTCTCCCAGTCAGAGGTGTGAAGGACCACTCCTTGCTGAGTCTGGCAGCCAGTAAGTTACCTGGCAGGGGGACCTGGGAGACTGCCCAGATTGGGTAGCAGAAAACTGAAGGAAGGGCAGGACCGATGGATGGAACAGGTGGCAGCCAACAGCAAGCATCATCAGGCCTCTGTGCCTGTCCAGGCTGACCCCTCTGGGTGCACAGACCCCAGCTCTGCCATATCAGCCTATCTCCCCCAGGAGCCATAAGTCCCTGGCTCCCAGCTCAGGGATCTCTCACATGGTGAACTCAAGGCTCTCCTTTGGGCTAGACCACCAGCTGGAACAGCTGGCACTACCATCAGCCACTGCTCTGCTCAGGGCTTGGCCTGTAGTCCTGACCCACTAACCTGTCGGCACAATCATGGGTGGTGGGCGGGGTGCCATGATAGGAGGGGCCGAGGGAGGCATGGGCACCACGTTGATCCTGGGCGCATGGATGATCGGTGGCATGGGGGCGATCACCGAACCAGGAGGCAGTCGGACCACTGATGCCATCGGGGGCCGGGGCATGACGGGTACTGCAGACACAACTGTGGTACGGACGGGAGGTGGCATCTGTGGGGGTGAAGACCCACAGGTCACAGGATGCCAAGGCTGCACTCTAAGGGCACACACAGCTGGCAACTGGCCACCTGCAGCTTTGAGGATGGGGCTGGACAGCATCGACTCAGCCCCCTGGGGCTGTGAGTGCAGCCTCACGCTGGGCCCTGACAGGAACTATGCTGAGAGAGGCCCAGGGCAACCCTCTTTCCACTTGGAACTCAACCAGCGGCTCTTGGCAAACACTGAGAGAGCCACTGAAGACACTGACCTCCATTTAGCCCCCTGGAGTCAGGCTAGCAGTCCTCCAAGACCCATTAAGCCCTCCAGCCCATCCCTGACCCAAGCCTACTTCTCACATTTGCCACTCGCCTCCCTCCCTGTTCCAAGCCTCCCACACAGATAGAAGATCAGGCTGGAGGTTCCCACTTCTAACTAAAGGGTTCTTTTTCTCTCAACTTGACCCACTCAGCGCTTGGGCCCGCTGTGAGATAGCTGCCCTTCTCAGCCTGCAATGTCTAACCCCAAGAACCCAGCTCTGAAAGACCAGTCACAGGGTGGCTGCTGGCTAACCGCGGGTGGCCGGGGCACCGAGGTAATGGGTGGGGCTGAGCTGGGGATGTTGGTGGCTGAAGACGGAGGTGGTGGCTGCTGGGGGATTTCATTGGGCTTGCTGGGGCCAATCTTCTCTTTGGTATCATCTTCTGGCACCAAGCCCTTAGCCTTGTGGATGGCCTCGATCTGCTCCTGGAGGGTGATATTGGCCTGGGCAGCCTGCTGGGTCCGGGCCATGCTGCCGGAATGGCCATCCCAGGTCACCTGCATGGGAAAGCAAAGCCACAGCTTGTCAGGGCTCCTGGAACTGAGCCCAAATGTGAGTCTGACGGGGGGGGGGGGGTGGCACTAAGAGTCATCTGAGCTGCACCTTTTCCTCTGGCTTCTGGATCTCCTCCTCGCCAATCTTCTTACCAATGGCCGTTTCCTCTACACCAAAGATGTCGGTACGCCGCTCAGCCAGCTGTTTCAAGCTGCTCTCAATATCCAGACCTGGATATAGTCACAGAACGGAGGCAGGGGACAGAAAGGGAAACTAAACCAGATGCCCTTCTGACAACACAGCAGCTCTACTGGTGCAGGGTGGAGGCTGTTCTCATGGGACAAGGCTATCTGTGGGTCCCAATGCAGCACGCCTGTCCTCTGAGCCTAGGGAAGGCTGCCCAATGAGCACTAAGCCTGTAAACCAGGGCTTGTCCAACCCCTTGACTTACAAAAGGCAACTGAGAAGACAGGGTCACATGAGTGGCGTGGCAAGTAGCAGAGTCAGGAATAAAAGCCTAGTCTCCTGCCTCCGGGACAGTTTCCTCCCTCCCTATCATGCTGCTTCTCACACACAGTCAAGGCACCGTGTCTCATTTCAAGGTGCTCAGTGTACTCCAGCCATCAGAGCCTTCATTCTAAGACAGCCCTGAGAGTGAGCACCTCTCCCAGCTGTAGTGAGATCTTGCACTAGGATGTCAATGGACACATGCTATCCACATCAGGTGCCTGGCTTTGGAAGAATCCCTATGAAGAGTCCTTCTAGAAAATGGGAAGTTATTTTGTAGTGTCATAGGCTACACCTATCCTCAAAAGCTTTTATTGACCTCAATTGTTACCTTCTATGTTTGATTAAAGCATAAAGTTGATCAGAGATTCCCCATGGGCCAAAGTGAGATGGGGCTGAGTCAAAGAAGGGGTGTGGACAGAGTGGGGGATGCCCCCCAACCTCACCTGGTGCGTACACCTCATCATCACTCTGCTTCTCACGAATGGAGCGATCTCGCTGCTCCAGCCAACGGGGGTCAAGAAGCCCAATGCGCATGTGTTCCTGCATTTTGCTGGCAGGGATCTTCTCCCCAGTGATGGGGGACACGAGATATTCATCTGGAGCAGGGGCTGGAGGCAGGGGCTTGGAAGCTAAAAAGCAAAAGAGATCCTTGAGTGAGAATACTGGGTGGCAGCCCAGGTTAAAAGGGTGCTATTTCATTCGTGCACCATCCATTCAGTGCCACGCTGTACCTGGCACTAGGCATTGCACCAGAGCACCAGAGATGACGAAGTCCCATTCCCCATCGTGAGGCCTATGACAGAGAAGCTATCAATGCCTTTATGACAAGCCACCTCGAGCCCTCCTAAAAATGGACAGGTCTGAGGAACATGAGGGCAGAAGAGCAGAACCAACCTTTTGGGTCATAGTCCTTCCGGACAATGACCTGGTCTGGAGTTGGGGGCAGAGGCGGTGGCATGGGTGTCTCTGGAGGTGGGGGCACTTTCTGCCCTTCTTCTTCATCATCTGAACCCTGAAAAGCAAAGTAGTGGCAGGACTCAGAGAGGGGCTGAGAAGACACCTCCCTGCAGCTGAGCCCTGGTGGCTCTCAGGGTGGCAAAGAGCCTAGGCCCCTGCCAGTCAGCATCCATGTGCTAAGCCTCCCAGGGCAGCCGAGGCCAGCCGGCAGCTGGCCAAGCTGCTTCCTCACAGCATGAATGGGAGTGCTGGGGGCCGTGGTGCTAACGCTCTGCCCAGGCATTTCCAGCAGCTGGCGCCAGGCAGTCACAGGAGGCCAAGGGCACTTAACGTGCTGAAGAGGGGTGCGGGGAACAAGTCAGCGTTCAATGGTAGCTCCTCAAGAAGCAATGCTGGGAGGGAGAGAAAAAGTCAATTCCCAGACACATGCATCTTTATTCTCAGGCTGCACACAAATTCTTTCCGAGGGGAGGAAAGCAGTTTGGCTCTGCAGACTCTATGCCTGCTTGGAGGGCCTGCCTCGATGGGGGTAGACGAGGCCAAAAGCCACTTAGCAAAGCTCTGGAGGACTTCCCTGGCGGTCCAGTGGTTAGGACTCCGTGCTTCCACTGCAGGGGGCATGGGTTCGATCCCCGGTCGGGGAACTAGGATCCCGCGAGCCACATGGTGTGCGCCCCAACCCAGAAAAAAAGAAAAGCTCTGGAAACTGCTGATCATTTGGGCCTCAGCGCAAAAGCGTCAAAGTACATGGTATAGAGGTTTCCCTAACTGAGAGCCAGCCTGGGGTCGGCAGTGAGCAGGGCCCCTGGGCAAAGGAGGAAGGTCACAGAACACGGCCAGCACAGCTTTCAGATCCTTGCCTATGAATGAATCTTTGTTGCCTGAGCTGGAAAGAGGCTGTGTGCTGCCTGGGCTTGGGCAGCTACTCAGCCAGGACTCCTTCTTCAGGAACCCACACTCCCTTTCAAGATTCACAAGGGAGCTGGACTTCTCTGGAGGAGAGCACCATCTCCCTGGGCTCCAGGAGCATACCTCATCCATGTCTTGCACTTGGGTGTCCTGGTCCAGCTGGGACGGAGGCTCCTCCGCCTTCTCCTGTTTCTCGTCCTCCTCATCAGACTCGACCTCCATCTCGACCTCCTCACTCTCCCCAAACTTCTCGTAGCGCTCCTGAATGAGGATTCGGGCCCCCAGCTCCTCTGGGGTGGTGGGGGGAGGGAAGTTCCCTGGCAAAGGGTGAGCCAGAGTCAAAGGCAGGGTTCACACAGACGCTCCTTATCAAAGGCCCATCTATCTGCTCTCTCTACACTGTTAGCTCTCTGAGGGCTGGGACTGTCTGATTTCTCTCCTATCTCCAGAGGCCCACCCGTTGGGCCATTATTGTCAGGTACGATAATTCTTGTTCAACTGGGTTTAACTGGGGCAATGGGGTAGAAGTGAAGTCTTCCAGAAGCAGAAAAGAAACAGATACCCATAGAACCCTCTGAGGGATTCTGCTGCTCCTTGGGGACAGCTGGAAGAGATCTCCCAGGATGGCTCCAAGCTCCTGGCTCCCCTAACTGGAGTCACAGACCTACCTTCCTCATAGACCTACCTTGCTCATTGGGTTGGAAGTCCACTGTTTCCACCACCACAAAATCATGCCAGTCAATCTGAGCATAGGCCACCCGTTCCTTTTCCTTCTCCTCCTCTTCCTTCTTCCTCTCACGCTCCTGAAACTTGGCCCACTCCACTCGGTAACATACCTGAAGGGATGGGAAACAGCGTGGTGCTGAGCTGAATCAGGGTCTGCTCCTGAGGAGGCTATCATCTCCAAGGCCTTCACCAAAGCCAACGTCTCCTTCAGAACAGGAAGCTGATCTGCCCATAAAGGGGAACTTCCTGGGGCAGACTATGGTATTTGTACCTGGTTTCAGCCAGGCCCAGAGTTTGGACAGGATGAAAATATGAAATACCACAGAGACCTTCTGTCTGGGGCCCAGAGAGACCTTCTGTCTGGGCAGCTGTTTGTTATAACCTCAAAGTTTTCTGCTTGAGTTGGCGAGTGGCTAGCAAACTCCCTCCCAGAAGTTTGCATGACAACCAAGTGCCCACAAAAACAGCAGCAGTCTGAAAGCCTGCAAAACAGAAGCCTCAAGCAGCCACCCAGAACAGCCAGCACCAATATGCCCTCTCTCTTCGACTCTGAAAACCTGGGACTTCAAAAGGCAGTTGTCACCAGAGAACCCGTTCAAAAGCTGGCTTCTAGCAACAGAAGAAAAGAAGAGACTGAAGCAGACAGCAGAGCAGAAAGTTGGGAAGCAGAGAATCCAGGTTTCTTGGTCTTTGTAGCCTCAAGGCCTTTCCTCCCACCACGACTGTGCCTGGAGCATAAGAAGGTACTGGTTCGGAGACTACTTCCAAACACACAACAGAACCTACACAATGTAACGTTAGTGCCGTCAGTAACTGGTTATAAGAAATTTAGTTTACCTGGTCCAAAACTTCCCGGGGGTTCTCTGCCTCTTTCTTGAGTTTGGTAAATAAGCCTTTGGGTGGAATCAAGATCTGAAACACAGAAGATTTAAAGCAACTATCAGTGCAGCACAACACGGGACAAAGAAGTGGCCTTCCTGGGCCTGTGGAAAGGCACAGGAGAAAGGAAAGCATGGGATGCTGGGATCCAATCTCAGCTCCACTTGGCTGTGCAACTTTGGGCAAGTTACTCAACCTCTGTAACTTGGTTTTCTTCTACAAAATGGTGACACTGCCACTTAAAGTTGGCATCATCAACTTAAAAGGTTGCCAAGGGTAGCAGGAAAGTATGCAAAACCACCACCAGATCGCTGAGCACACAGTCAGCATGTGATGACTGCTCTCAGGGGGCGGATCTGCCCTTTACCCTTCTGCACATGCCAACAGGCCCCCTGATGACTTTATTGAAGACTACAGCCCACAGGCTCCACCTCCCTAGACTTCTATCCCCTGCTTTCTGTTTACCATTTTCTCCATAGTATTTATCACCATCCGACATACACTTATGTTGCACTTGCTTATTGCCCCTTCACTAGACCAGTCTCCACAAAGACAGGGGTTTCTCTGTCTTCGGCTCACTGCTACATATCCAGCACCTAGAACAGTGTCTGACACTCAAAGCATATTTGCTGAGAACGAATGCTGGCTTTGTTTAAAACAGTCAGTCTTTCCAACTACCCCAAGTGTATCCACTCTCACTGGAAAAGCAGCTCAGCCCCACTCCATCCTCTCTGTCCTTCTTCCTCAGGAATTGATCTGCTCCTAGAGTTCCCAGGCCTAGAGACACACCAGTGCCCTCAGATTAATGAATGTCAATACCCAAATTCTGAGGGAGAAGGAATAGGAAAGTTAACAGAATAAAAAGGAATCTGCGGACCTTTAACTCTGGAAGCAGTCCACTGACAGAAATTAACCCAGGGCTCACTTAAAATTGATACTGTGTAGTTACAATAACCCTTGGGTCTTATGACTTGAATGATTGTTATTTCAGCTACTCTCCTAGCTTCTGGACTTCCTAAACACAAACATTTTTGTCATTCTTTCTAGTTATATACTTAAAGTGAATGAAGTTAGAGGATATCATTACATAACCTTTCAAATCAGATCTTTAACATATTGTTTCTAGATATCAAAAACAGATGTGCAAACCATGCCACTAAAAAGGAAAGACAACCTCCATTATGTGTGTAGCAAGAAAAATGTTCCACAGGCATATCTATACCAGTATACTTTTTAATAAATTAGCGATCTGATTATTTTAAATACCAGTATTGACTTGTCTGCATTCTTGATTGCAACAACGCAGCATGATAATTAAGATCTTAGGGTCTGGAATAAAAATGTCAGCACTCAAGTCTCTGCTCCGCAACCCCCTAGCTGTGCAACCCTGGTCAAGTTAACTTCTCTGTACCTCAGTTTCCTCTTTTGTAAAATAAATATAATAACAGTGGCTACCTTATAGGTTATTAGGGATTAAATGAGAAGATACTACATAATGTAAGTACTCAATACTGGCTACACTTATTTATTTTAAATTGATTCCCAATGCCTATTTAAATGATACTTCTAATTCAAAGTACTTTTTAGGGTGGAAAACAACAGAGGTTTCAGAGTCAAATGTTGGTTAAATCTCAGTGCAGCTACTTACTAGCTGAGAGACCACAAGTAAGTACTTCACCTCTCTGAGCTTTCTGAAATAGGAAGGAAAACACTTACCTTATGGATTCTTGTGAGGATAAAATTAGGTAATAATAGGAGGCAACTATTAAGAGCTTGCTTCTTCTCAAGCCCTACTGAGGCAACTGAAATTTAATTTAAATGTACATAAAAGCAACTAGCATCACTTGGCCTTATCACGCAGCAGGCACTCACCTAATTAGTTATCAATCACGCGTTTCCTTTCTCTTTAGAAACAGCAGTCTACGTTGCATTTACTAGGAAAACTGAATAGAAATCAAGATTTTATACTGAACTGGGATATTTAACATCTGCTTGGGGGCCCCACACAGGAGCGGGGTCCTTGCAGACAGTGAGTGGATAGAGTGCTGATGGTAAGATGCCTTCCTTCCCTGGGCCCAGCACCCTGGCCCCCGCCCTGCCCAGGCACCTTGGTATACTGTTCCACCAGCTTCGTGAAGTAGTTGAAAAGGCTGTGTTGCGGGCGAAGGAAGTCAAACTGGTAGTTGCGCTGCTCTTTCTGCATCAGCTGGGTCAGAAACTGGCGCCCATTCCTGGCCACAAACTGAGCCGTCAGCTTCACCACGTCCAGGTCGAAGGCTGAGATAGAGGGGGGGTCTGCAATGAACTCGAACTCGGGAGGGGGCTCTTTGGGCACGATGGTTTCTTGGATCACTTGGGCTTGAACCTAAGATGCAAAGGGAACGTGAGGCAAGAGGCACAGGGGTGGTGGGACTCCAGAGAGGTGGCGGGGACGCACCCCCGGCAGACGGCACAGACCTCTATACTTCTGCTGATCACGAACACGCCATTGGCACGTGGTGTGAGAGAATCCTAACTCACAAGGGCACCGATTTCTTGGCCAACTGTAGCCTCGACTCGCTAAGTGGCTTTCTGAATGAGAACCGAGTCCCTCTGTATCGCTGCTGCTGCCCTGAAACTGAGGACCAAAACTGGGTGGCAGAAGATCTAACAGGAACACAGCTTATGAAACCCCGCCCAAGGGAGAGAGAGGATGTAGTAAGCTCTACATGTGTGCAGAAGACCCCACTGGACAGAAGACTTCCACGTTTGTTACCTCATCTGGCCACTACACGAACCACAAGGTGGACAGAACAAGTACTGTGAATTCTTTTTATAGATGAGGAAACTGAGGTCACCTGAGGCCCTAGGAGTAGTAAATTGCAACACAAGGTCTCAGAACCTATTCCAACCTTTACTTCCTACTGTAAAACAAGGGGCAGCCTTTGCCACCATGGCTCAGGAGTGAAGCAAAGAGAAACGACTAGTCCAAGTCTACACAGGAGGCAAAATGTGTGGGCCCCTCCTGTCCTCACTGACAGCCCTAATCGTCCCTAGTGCTAAGGGGGTATTAGGGCAGGCCAGAAAGAGGGGCCCTGGGAAGGTGAGACAGTAGGAGGGATGCCCAAGAAGGGGTCCACAAGCCACACTGCAACACTGCCCTCACGCCACGGTCAAGGAAAAGAGTAGGAACTGAGAGCATGGACTTTAGGGTCCTGACTCTGCAGCCTTGGGTAAACTGTGCTTCCCTAAGCCTCAGATTCCTCATCTGAAAAATGGTCACTTTACTGGCCTCCTCACGCAGCCGCTGTGAGGCACCAATGAGACAAGGCTCCCAAAGCACTGAGCACAGAGCGAGAAGGGCAGCATTCAGCAAATGCCAACTGTCAGCAACACTTTGCTGTGTGAGTCTCAGCATCTGCCTCTGTAAGATGGGGATAAAGACCTCAAGTTTCTCCCTGGGTGGTTGTGAGGTCTGGACAGCAGAGTTCATTATCTTCCCCTCCCTGTCCCAGCCTCCCTTAGCCCTGGGGAAGCGAAGGGAGGGGCTGGCTCCAACCTTCTGGGGCAGCTGCTGCTGGGTGGCTTGCTGCTGCTGCTGCATGACCTTGGGGATGGCAGCCGAAGGCTCCTGGGCTTTCCCCTCCTTGAACTCGCTGACCTTGTGGCGGTAGTAGGCATGGTAAGGGTCATTGGGGTTCAGGAAGTTGAACTTGGGGTTGTTGATCTCGTTCTGTCGTATCCTAGCTTCAAATTCAGGTCCGTTTCTAGAAAAAGGAAAAAAGAGAAGCATTAATACCACAACCCTTGCAGCTGCTCAGACCAGAACACTGCCCATGCAAGCCCCATTCTTGCCACCACCCATCACTCAAACTAGCCCATCCCTCAACACAGCAGAGGTCCTCTTCGAGACTCCTGGCATCAGCGGCCAGTGCCCCCTGCCTCCTTCGGCCTGCGCAGGCCTCCTCTACCACAGGGTCTCCAGACCTCCATCATTCCTGCAGCTCCTCTGCCAGTCTTGCCATTTCCAAAACCATCTGGACTATTTCTTTTTTCTTTTAATAAAATTTATTTACTTTAAAAAATGTACCTGGGCTTCCCTGGTGGCGCAGTGGTTGAGAGTCCGCCTGCCAATGCAGGGGACACGGGTTCGTGCCCCGGTCCAGGAGGATCCCACATGCTGCGGAGCGGCTAGGACCGTGAGCAATGGCCACTGAGCCTATGCGTCCGGAGCCTGTGCTCCGCAATGGGAGAGGCTGCAGCAGTGAGAGGCCCGCGTACCGCAAAAAAAAAAATGTACCTAAGAAGGCACGGGAATGCCCTGGGGTCCAGTGGTTAGGACTCCGTGCTCTCACTGCCGAGGGCCTGGGTTCAATCCCTGGTTGGGGAACTAAAATCCCACAAGCCATGGCACAGCCGAGGCGGGGTGGGAAGGCATGTATTACCACTTCAGATAAAAATCATTATGGCTGGGCTTCCCTGGTGGCGCAGTGGTTGAGAGTCCGCCTGCCAAAGCAGGGGACATGGGTTCTTGCCCTGGTCCGGGAAGATCCCACATGCCGCAGAGCGGCTGGGCCCGTGAGCCATGGCCGTTGAGCCTGCGCGTCCAGAGCCTGTGCTCTGCAATGGGAGAGGCCACAGCAGTGAGAGGCCCGCGTACCGCAAAAAAAAAAAAAATCATTATGGCTTTACTAACAAAAGGCAGTCATAAAATTCAATACAATGAAAACAAAGTAACATGGTTAAAGTTTACCTGAAGTTTGCTGAGACTGAGGCCAGTTCTCTTAGTTAAAAGTGGGATGACTGAGTGCTGGGGAGGTATTAAAAGATATGCTAGCACCAAACTGAGACTTTGTCCTTTGGGTAACAAGAAAAAAAAAATATGAAAATTTAATGGGATTTAATGCCTTGTCCAAATATTGGCTAAAATCACCTCATTTACTACTGGGTGAGGCTCATATAGGAAACACTGTTCTCCAAGGACCACATCTGTGCTGCTGCATAAGGCACATTCAGATGACAGGGGAGTGGTGAGAAGGGCAGGGAGGTCACCATCTCTCTCTGTATCTGGAATAGTTTCCCACATACACCCTATGTCCCCAATTTGTATGCATTTTTTAAAAATTAATTTATTTTTTATTTTTGGTTGCATTGGGTCTTCGTTGCTACACACGGGCTTTCTCTAGTTGTGGCGAGTGGGGGCTACTCTTCATTGTGGCGCGTGGGCTTCTCATTGCAGTGGCTTCTCATGTTGCGGAGCACGGGCTCTAGGAGCACGGGCTTCCGTAGCTGTGGGTTGCGGGCTGTAGAGCGCAGGCTCAGTAGTTGTGGCGCACGGGCTTAGTTGCTCCGCGGCATGTGGAATCTTCCCAGACCAGGGCACAAACCCGTGTCCCCTGCATTGGCAGGCAGATTATTAACCACTGCGCCACCAGGGAAGTCCCCCAATTTGTATGCCTTTAAACACTCAGAATGAAAAATGTCTCTCTCATGATGTGTAGGGAACCCTTATTTTTTTTAAAGAATCCCAACAGTAATATTTCAAGGTGTCACACATCCACAACATCTGTGGAAATGCACTAACCTTAAAGACACAAGATGTGGACACATTCAAGTTTTGGGTTCACTACTGACTCACCAAGTTACCAAACTTCTCTTTGACTCAATCTCCCATGTGTAAAATATGGCAAAAACCACCTTCTCTCTCTACTTTGAAATACTGAGAAAATCGAATTAGTTAATGAGATGCCAAAGTCTTTTTGAATCATACAGTGGCCTGCAAATGCCACAGACTGTTACTCTTATGAAGGCTAGAAGGGGCTGTCCTATAAAGATGAGAGATGATCTGGGGGGTTTCCATCACTCCTTTGACCAGGGCCCTGCACTCAGAGGTGCCCCAAACACACCAAGGGACAGCTCCAGAGGCTGGTGGCACCCGGGTCATTCCACTTTCATACCCTGGCCCTGTCAGTTGAAGACAGGGCAGGAGACAGGGTGCAGGTGATGCTGTGCCCCAGTTTAGCCACCATGGCAGTGGTCATCAGCACCCTGGCTAGCTCCTCCACAAGTTCTGGTCACACTCTGCAGCGTGACTAACACCATGAGGTCTGGATGTGACAATGCTTTAGTCCAGCTGAAACCCCATGCTTGAGGAAGAAGCATTCTTCCACCCCCTTAAATAATGCAAGCCACACAAGGACAAGGGTAAATGTACATTTAAATATGGCTAAACTAGGCCACCATACAAAGGGCTGCTAGAAAAGGGGGCTCTGGTTGTCTCCTCTACCACCGCCTCCTAAGCCGTAACCTCACATCTGGGAACAATCTGAAATATAAAACGAGAACGCAGGCATATTCATTCCAAGCTACTCTGTTGCTTTAAATTAGCTTAATGTTAATTTTAGAATTATATTCTCTAACACAAGGAATAGATTTCAGCAGAAAAAGACATGATTCTGACTCAACCTAGCTGGTGGGACTTTTTAAGAGTAATTTCCCTTAGTTTCTTGACAGTAAAATACAGGGAAGGGAAGACCAAACCTAGAGAGAAAAAACTCCTTTTGGAAAACCACACTGGGTTGGTGATTTTTTACTCTATGCTCAATCAATACATGTGAACCCAACAGAAGTAAAGCAGAGGGTCCTGCATGTCTGCTTTTAACCCAGAGTGAGATGCTGCTCTGTCCCTTCACGGCAATGTAAACAAAAGCAAGTCCACAGATTTCAGAAATGCCTATAAGGCAATCATCATAGTCAAAAATAGATCTAGAGACGTGGACATATAGATTTATTATTAAGGGAACTTGGAGAGATTCTTATTTTTGGGGCTGGCACAAAATTATTGGAAAGCTACTTGGCAAAATAAGAAATATTTAAAAATGCTCTTTTAGCCAGTAATGTGCCACACAGAATTTTCTTCTAGGAAAACAATCTAAAAGGGAAAGAAAATGCTCAGAGACTTCCCCATAGCTTCATTTGCCAAACTGAAATGTTGGAAACAACTTCAAAGGAAAATACAGAGGAGTCAGCCAAGTCAAGGAAGGCCCATCACCTTAACATGGTGCATCCTTTCCAGAGAGGACCATGCAGCACCAGGAGACCGTGGAGCAACACAGGAAAATGCTTACAACACAGTGCAAATGGAAAAAGCAGGATATGAAAGTATCTCTACTAGTATTACAAGAATCTAAAAAAGGATGCCAAGGGCCAGAAGGAAACAGGAAAAAGTGAAAACAGCTAGTAGAAGCTATTCTGGTCGCGAGACTGTGGTGATTCTTCCTCTTACACTCTTTTCCTATTTATTGTTTTAAACAGGAAAACATATCAGGAGGTGGACTTCCCTGGTGGCGCAATGGTTAAGAATCCGCCTGCCAATGCAGGGGACACAGGTTTGAGCCCCAGTCTGGGAAGATCCCACATATTGCGGAGCACCTAAGCCCACGCACCACAAATACTGAGCCTGTGCTCTAGAGTTCTCGAGCCACAACTACTGAGCCCATGTGCCACAACTGCTGAAGCCCACATGCCTAGAGCCCGTGCTCTGCTACAAGAGAAGCCACCGCAATGAGAAGCCCGTGCACCGCAACAAAGAGTAGCCCCTGCTCGCCGCAACTAGAGAAAGCCTGCACGCAGCAATGAAGACCCAATGCAGCCAAAAGTAAATTAATTAAAAAGAAAAAAAATCAGGGGACAAGGGGAAGAATAAGCGTTGCTATGAAATATTAAACTTATAAACACAACACCTGCTGCCCTAAATCTGACATGGCCTAATAATGTTCAATCAAGCACAGAGCTGTTTTAACCCAATATCCAGGTTGGTCAAAGCCGCTGAAATGTGAAAGGTTCACCCGCATGCAGCCTGACACAGTGAAAGACATCAACCAGAGTAACCTCTTTCTATGTTTCATTTTAAAAAGAGGTTGAGAAAGGAAGGACCCATCTGTTAAATGATGTATCGTGATGGGGATGCTGCCTCAGGGTCAAGGTGTGGCTCCCTGGAGAGCATATGCCCTGACTGAGGGCAGCAGTCTGCTCAAGGTCAGCTACTGCTTCCACGCAAGGAGCCATCCAATTCATCAAGAGAAGCCAGAAATCCAGATTTACTGTGCAATCTCATTTTTAAACAATGACAACTAATTCAAAAGTTAAAAAATTATATATTGTTAAGAATGAACAAAAAGATCTGTAGGCTGGATGTGGCCTGCTGGCTGCCAAAGGAATACTTGAAATGCCCTAAACTAGGGGATGGTTGACCTTTGGAGTCAAGTGGCCATCAAGAAGACTCCATCTGAGGAAGTGTAATGGGGAGGAACAAGAGGAAATCAAGCAGATTTTCATGCCATCTGAGGTAATAGCTACATGATGTACCCAAACTGCACTCAGTCCCCTCACCCCTGCCTCACAACAATTCTAGGTGTTATTTTATTCCATTTTGCAGATGGGTCAAAGGAAATGCAGTCCTTGCACAATGAGAATCATCAACTCCCTTTTGTCTTCCTAAGGCCAGCAGCTCAGATACAGACACACATTATCCATGACAAAGCAGCGTTCCAAGTATTTCCTCAGGCTCGGTTTGGAAGCACAGGTTCTTGGTGACTCTGGAGCTGGGTGTGCCTTGTACTCTGCCACCACCATATCATGTTAGCGATGCCAGTCCTGCCCACTGCCTACCTCACACCATGCTGTGGTTTTAGATGAGCTGACAGGCCTAAGCCAACAATACCACTCTAAAAACCCAAGTGTTACCCCTGTGCAAATTCAGGAGCTCTTGATGCTAAAATCTACCCGTGACCCACATGAGCAGGAGTAGCTATGTTACCTGGCCACGAAGCTGGCAGTCTTGTCAACGATATTCCTGACCTCTGGAGGAGGGTAAATAATACCCACCACTGGCTTGGAAGGGGTAGAATCCTCCTTTGAAGATGCTTCCTCTTCTGTGGGCTGTGAAAACAGGAAAAGGAAGGTCTTAAAGTTCCTGGCTTGGTGCCAGATGCCCACCATTAAACTCCTCTAGGATATTATTGAGAATACAGACTCTCCTGCCCAATTCATCGAGACTTTCCTTGAGTCAGGAACCTCTGCTCCAGAAGAGCCACTCTCTCAACTGCTCTGTGCTTGCATGGGACTTTCCCAGGGAACCAATGAAAAGAGCAGCCTCTCTGGCTCCCCTCCAGCTAGAGCATCTCTGTGACACTGGGAATCTGCATTTTTACCAAGTGTCCATGTGATTCAGATGGAGGGGGGAAATCTAACCACGTTCTGAGAAACCACATTCCAGAATCCAGAAGGCCATGCCTGTATCCCCACCCTTGGATGTGGCTGATACGGGATATGTAAGAATTGTCTGTTGAATAAAGAAATGGGAAACTCCTTGCTGGCCACTTCTTCTGCCTTGAATGCCCTTTCCCTCTGCATCCATTCCGTAGTCTAAACCATCACTTAATGTTCAAATGTTCTGTGAAACTCCACTGGAATACTCAACATTAACTGCCCCATAAATTCCAATATTCTTTCCTCACCAGCTTCTTCCCCTTAGTAAACAAAGGTTCAAGTCTCTCATTTTGGAGAAACAAAGTTTCTCCTCTACCCTTATGCTCCTTTCTGCTACTGCCTTCTCCCCGCCTTCCTCTAGTAGCTAAACAGCCTGAGTTCTCTCAGCCTTGCCGTTCCCACTTGCTCAGCTCCCATTTGATCCCCCTTCATTTCAAGTGCTCATGCCAAAGTCAAAAATGACGGCCTACAGCCAGCTACATCAGTATACCGTGTGACCAGTGACCGCTCCTTCACAAAACTCTCAACTCCCAGGTCCCATTCTCACCTGTATTTCCTTCTTGCTCACCATTCCATTCAAGTTTCCCTCCTGGCTCCTGTTTCACCTCCTGCCCTATAGTGTTAGGGGTCCCCAAAATTCTGTTCTTGGTTCTCTTCACACTATACACACTGTCCTCAGTCAGGCACTTACAAAATGTCCTCCACTTCCCCTAGCACCTATAGGCTGAACCATTCTACCCCCGTCAACGTCCCACATCACTCTTATGTGCCACAAAGCTTTAGATCCAGCAGTTCTGGGCACTTTCATCTCTAACCGCTTTCCTCACGAACGGCCAACCATGCCTCCAGTCATCCCGGGCAAAAACGTGGGTCTCTTCTCCCTTCCTCAGCCTACACGTTCAATGATAAGAACATTTGTCAAGCACAGAGTAGGTTCCATATACTTTCCTAAGCACTTTAAGCGTATAAAATCTATAACCCTTACAGACCTCTAAGAGGTTAAGTACTCTTATATTATTGTCTTGTCATTTTACAGATGGACAAACTGAGGAATGGAGACCTTAACTGGCCCAATGGCAGAACCAGGATTCCAATGCATCACTTTGGAGGGAGAGCCTGCACCACAGCCCTTTTGTGATCTGAGCTTGCCCATCCCCTCTGTCCCATGCCCCAGCCACAATCTAGGCCAGGCTCTCAACATCTTTTGAATAACATGACTAACCTGTCCTCCTAGCAATTCTCCCCATCACTGTTTACCTGAATTTCTGAAACACAAATATGTCACTATCCGGCTTACATCCCTTCCTTTTCTCCCAATAGCCTGCTACGAAAACTTCAAATCCCCAGAAATACACCTCTTAACCACCACTTTCCCAACCCTATGCTTTAACCTTCTTTACTCTTGACAAGAGGCACCATCTGATTCCCACCTTGGTATCTTGGCACTTATCTGGTATTACCTTGGTTACTTTTCCCCAAGATACTGGGAAAATGCCAGGGATACATAGGTATTTGCAGTGGTCAGCATACAGGATGTGCTCAATAAATGTTTGCTAAATGAATAAAGAATGGTATTTCCCTTCCCAATCACCTATCTGGTGAACTACTGATTCATTCTTCTAAACGCAATTTACCTTTCACGCCGGTGGGCTTCACCTACCTTAATCTCCCCTATATCCCACCAAAGCAATGTTGATTAGAATTCCTGTCTCCTTTGTACTTGATACTTATATCACACTGCAATTACTGACCCACGTCTTTCCTCCTTAGCTGACTGAGATCTTTTGAAGGGCTGGCTGAAACTGTATCATTTATGGTAACTGAGGCAATAAACATTTATTGAGTATTCACTTATACCTGGCTCCCCACTAGTGTGTGAGCTCCCTAAATAAAGCAGGAACTGCGCTTCATTCATTCCGTCGGAGCCTGGCACAGTGTCTGGCTTAGAGTAAGCACTACACAGATGCTGAGAATTAACGTTCAAAGATGCACCGTGCAGGCTGGGAAATTAGGGACTCCTGGGCAAAGACTGGGGGCCGGTGGGCCCAATTAACACAGAAGACCGGTGGATGCGCTGGATCAGTGCTTCTCAAATTTTAATGAATCACCTTGGGAGCTTGTTAAAATACAGATTCTGATTTAAAAGGTCTAGGGTGGAAACTCAGAATTTCTAATAAACTCCCAGGTGATGCTAGCCGGTCCGCGGACCACACTTTGAGAACTCCTGTTCTAACAGGCTTGTTTCGCTACCAGAAGGTAGACGGGAAGCGCGCTGCCTCCTGGGACCTGGAGTCCCTCCAAGCCCTCGCAAACCGCCGTTTCTTCCTGCACGAGTAAAGAGGGCCCGCGCCCGAGGGGAGGGCCCAGGTCGAGGTGCGGGGGTCGTGGTACCTGTTTAGGCTCGGTGGCCGCGGGCGGCGGCGGGGGCACCGCCTGCACGGGTCCGGCCGGCATGACTACGACGCTCAGGGCTGCCAGTCCGCCTCTGTATAGGTGAACGGTGTGGCGTCAAAGCGGCTTCCCCTCACCAACAGTACAACAAGCTCGCAAGATGGCGGCGGCCGAGCGAGTCGTCGCCGAGGGGGGCGAGGCTGACGCACTTCCGGGGCCGCCCCTTCTCCGTGACGTAAATTCCCGCCCCTCCCTCTCGAGACACGCCGTTGCCGTGGCAGCGGTCGGGGAGCCGGGATAGGTTTTGCCGGGGATCCCAGGAGCGTCAGGCGCACCTAGGGGCAGTTTCATGAGCCGACCAGACACAGTGGCTGAGGCTGCGACGCCGGAGACTGGTGAGACGTTTTACATCTCCCGCCGACGCCCTCGCACGCACCCCACGGCCCCGGCCCCCCTACCCTTTACTCCACCAGAAGATTCCTCTCTCTCTCCGACCCCCGCCTTCCAAGGCCCCCGCTCTTTCCCATTGGCCTCCCACTTTGGCCAAAGCCCCGCCTCCCTATTCCCCCAGCCCCCTCTTTTGCTTTCAGGCCCACCTCTTTCAGACCCCCTTCCCAAATCGCAATCCCTAATTCCCACGGGTCCCTTTTCCCACGGGCCTGCCTTTTCCAGTTCCACCCCTGGCTTCCATAGTCCCGCCCTCAAATCCAGTAGACCAACTCAAATCAAGGCTTCCTCCTTAGGCTCCACCCCTCACGCCCGCAGGTTGGTCCCTGCGGACCACTTTCCCGCCCCGCAGCACACCTCGAATCCCGCCCTTTTCGCTTCCCCTCCTGAGACCCTCTCCTCCCTTTCCTCTCTCTCCCAACTCCTGAACCCTGGCCTGGACTTCAATTTCTTCACCTGTGAAATGGGGGGTGGGGGAGGGGGGATAGGAAAAGATGCCCTCCCAAGTCTCCTCCCCGTCTCTCTTCCTCACATACACACCATAGCTGGTTTATGTCATTGTTATTATTAATGTTGAATTATAATGATAGTTAGGATTTATTGAACACGTACCATGAGCCAGACCATGTGCCAAACACTACATGCATTACATCATTTATTTCATATAGCAACTTACTTACAAGTGAGGACAGAGAGGTTCACATCCTCAGTTCACATGGTGGAGTGAGAATCCAAACCCAGGCCATTCTTCTCTATTAGTGCAGTTACTTACTCCTTTGTCTTCACTGGATTCCTTCAGTGTCCCCGGGATCCAGGCAATTAGCACTCCTGAGTCAGAGACTGACACTGCCATTTAGATGGTTTTAGAGTTTCTAAAGTGTTTCCATGGGTGCACTGGCCAGGAGGGAGGCATAATCTTTACCTGAGGGGTAGGGTCCCAGGGGTCTCGAGAGAGAAGCGGGAGAAGAGAGGGAAAGGACTCGAATGTTAAATGGTAGTGCAGGAAAGGCTCCTTCACTTCTCTGCGAGTTAAAAGTCCACCTTGGGCTGAGGGGCCTGAGGAGAGGCAGAGTTACCTGCTGCTCCCACACCAGGGTAGTGGTGGCTCAATTAGTGCCAGCACTTGTGTGATCTCAGGAACAGTGCGGGGCTCGCAGCTTCAGGGAGAGGGTTCTACTCAGGACCCAGGAATTACAGAGAAAGCCTGTGTCAAGTGTTCCTTCACTTGACACACACACACACACACACACACACATATGTTTCTCAAAACAGGCTTGTATCTGCAAATCCCCACTGTTCAGAAGAAACGACGTAGGGTAACCTTGGATGTTTTTCAATGTTGTGTTTTGCTCTTGTATATTCTTACTGCTTTGGCATTTGCTGCTGCTCATCAGAACCAGAACCTAACATATGGCCCCAGATGGCCCCAGATGGCAGCTGTAGTTATTTGAGGGTGAACAGGTCACTGGTTCTTCACGTCTGCACAAGCAAGCTCCTGAGTTCCAGGTGCTTTGCCACCTGAAAACCCTTCCTCCCGGGGTGGGATTTTTTTGCTTGCTGTATTTATTTCCTTCTTGCCATTCCAGGAAGGAAACCCAGAATGTTTCAGTCGGTTTTACTGTTTGTTTCTGCCTCATTCTTTGGGGACATAACACCTCATGGGTGGCAATATCTTATGAGAGACCATCACTGAGGCAACATTTGTATGTGGGAAGTGGACCTGTGTGTGTGTGTGTATGTGTGTGTGTGTGTGTGTGTGTGTGTGTATTGTGGGGACTCATCACCCCACCTGTGGGTGGAACTGTAGAGCTGACACACCAAGACTTGCCCCCTGCAGAGACGCTCAGACATAGATGGTGCTTCCTGGGGGACAGTGCTCTGTGTGCCCTGCTCTGTCCCTGTCCCTGACACAATGCCCAACATGTAGAAGATACTCAGTCACCATCTGCTTAATGAACACAGGATCTGATCCCCTACCCCTGCACTGTCCAATATAGTAGCCACCAGCCCATGTGGTGCTGTATATGAAAATGGTGACTGGTCCAAATTGGGATGTGCTATAAGTGTCAAATAGACATTGGATTTTGAGACTTAATGCAGAAAAATAGACAATATTTTATATTGATTTAACATTGAAGAGATATTTTGGGTATATTGTTAAGTAATATGTTATTAAAATTAATTTACCTCTTTCTTTTTAGTTTTTTTAATGTGGCAAGTATAAAATTTTAAAACCCATACATGGCTTGCATTATATTTCTTTTGTCCAGTGCTGCTCTAGAAGTAGTATGGCCTGAAGATGTTGGACTCAAGAGTCCCAGCTCCCTGAGTGATCTTAGGCTAGCCCCCTAACTTCCCAAAGCCTCAGTTTCCTCATCTGTTTAAAGGAGGTGGACTTGGGGACTTCCCTGGCGGTCTAGTGGTTAGGACTCTGCGCTTCCAATGCAGGGGGCGAGAGTTCAATCCCTGGTCAGGGAACTAAGATCCCACGTGCCGCGTGGTGCAGCCAAAAAATAAAAATAAATAAATAAATAAAGGAGGTGGATTTGGGAAGTGGCCGACAGTAGGTCCTGTAGTCAAAGCCAGCGGTGCTCAGGCTCAAGGCTGGCAACCCCACCTACCCTTTCCCTCGCCCCATCCTCCAGCCTGAAACAACCCCCTTCTTCTGGGACAGCCTCCTCCCTGCCCCCCACTCCCAGGAAGCCCTCCCTGAGTGCCCACTCCCTCACTCTCCCTACATCCACTCCCAGGGACTGCAGAGCTGGACACGGGAAGCCAGGCACCTGGCTGAGCTTCTGACCCTGAGCCCGAAAGCCCACAGGCAAGTCCAAGAGCTGGGGGCACTCAGACATCCAGCTCCACGGACAGGCACCTGTGCAGAGGTGAGGACAGGGCCCAGTCCTCTGGGAGGCCAGAGAGGCTGGCTTGCCCTCAGGAACCACTCTGGGGCCTCTGGGTTTCCCTGCACCTGTGGGCACAGGCAGGCCCTCAGGTCCCAGCCCAGGTGGCCAGGTCATACCGCAGTGAACTAAAAAACGGCCTATGTGCTCGCAGGGAGACAGATTCCCAACTGCAAATAATGACTCAATGATTCCATGCCACTGTGGTGTGTACTGGGAGGGAAAAGCACAGGCTGCTTTGAGAATGTGTAACAGGGGACCTCACCAGCCCGGGGATCTGAGGGAGGCATCTTATTTAGACAGAGTATGGGGAGGAAGCATATTCTACGGGGGTGAGACGCCGAGGTGCGAGGGGGTGCTGGGGAGGGGAGAGGGCGACCCTCAGGAAGGCTGGGGCAGTGGTCTGGGGGAGGTGGGGGGTGTGGAGCAGTGTTGATGGACAGAGGTGGCGGGTTCTCAGAGTGGGTGGGATGTGGAGCTGGCAGCACTGGGTGCCTGGATGTGGGGATAAAGGAAAGGGATTCGAGGAAGTGCCCAGGTGCTTCCAGTGAGGGTGCCATTTTCTGCAATGAGGAAGGTTGGGAGATGGAAACAGGTTGGAGGAAGAGAGGTTTCCCTGCCAGGCCTGGACTTCCTGGGGGCCTAAATCCTGCCCAAGCAGCCCCTGCTGCAGGGTGGGGCTTTGGTGCAAGGAACTTTCTGCTGCTGAGAAAACCACAAGGGGCCCCCACTGCAGGGTGGGGAGGGACCAGGGCTCAGCATCCACAGGGCTGCTGGCTCTGACACCTGCTGTCAGAGGCCTGCGAAGAGCCACGGGAGGGGCCAGACCTTCTGAGTCAAGGGCCAGGGATGGTTCATCCAAATCACTGTCTTCAGATGTCCACACACGGCAAAGATGGAAGGGAAGCAATCTGTGCGGGCCGCAGGGGAGAAAAGGAAATATGGAAGGTAGACAGCAGCTCCAGACAAGGGTGGTCTTTGCTGTTGTTACTGCTAGTAATAGTAATCACAGTAATAATAGTTACTATGGCTGCAGAACTTTTACTGGTGCCTTGCCCTGGACCGAGCACTTTTTTATTTTTTTTTGTTTTTTGCTGTGTTGGGTCTTCATTGCTGCCTGCGGGCTTTCTCTAGTTGTGGTGAGCAGGGGCTACTCTTTGTTGCAGTGCACGGGCTTCTCATGGCGGTGGCTTCTCTTGTTGCAGCGCGTGGGCTTCAGTAGTTGTGGCACGAGGGCTCAGTAGTTGTGGCTCACGGGCTCTAGAGTGCAGGGTCAGTAGTTGTGGCACATGGGCTTTGTTGCTGTGCAGCATGTGGGATCTTCCCAGACCAGGGAACCAACCTGTGTCCCCTGCATTGGCAGGTGGACTCTTAACCACTGCACCACCAGGGAAGTCCTGGACCAAGCACGTTACTTGCAGATACCACCTGGCCTGATGGGGGATGGTGTCCCCATCTTACAAGTGAGACAGCTGGAGCTCAGAGGGGTGCGGTGACTTGCCCATGACCACACAGCCAGAAAGGGGCAGGACTGGGACCCCTGTATCAACATATAATGGGCCCCCGTCACCAGAGTGATTAGGATAGCTATCCATACAAATTTTCAGGTGTTCCTCTCTTACACTTCAGGACTTGTTTTCCTCCCAAAGTCAAGGTATTTTAAATTTTCTTTGTGGATTCTTTTTCTTTTCTCCGTTCAATTACTAGTCGTTCATTTGTCAGTGAGCATCTGCAATAGGCCAGGCCCCAGGCTGCTATACTGGGGATACCACAGTGACTGAGGTGCGGTGAGGACCTGTCCTAGAGAGCAGAGGCCGTTCCTGCAGAGAGCAATCAGGGCCAAGATGGGGAAAGCCCAGAGGGAGTATCTAAGCCAGCCTGGAGGGTGGTCAGGGAAGGCTTCCTGGAGGAGGTGATGTCCGGGAACCCTGAAGGATGAGAGGAGTTAGGCAGGTGATGGGAATTGGATGGGGGAAGCATGACTCAGATGGAAGAGACAGATGGGCATGGATTCAGAAATGAGTGCCTGCACAGGAGCTGCTGCTTGTAGCTGATGGTATGTGGAGGGGAGGGGAGGGGAGGGGAGGTGACGAGAGAGGACAAGGGGAGGGGTGTGCCTGGAGGTAGCCTTTCTCCCAAGGGCCAAAGTGAGGCCTGAGGGGTTGTTGGCCAGTGTGATGTGGTCAGATAGGCTTGGCCGAGGTCTCCATAGCAGAAGTGGATCAGATTCCAGTGGGCAGGCCTGTGGCCCAGCTGGAACTGCTGCTGCAGTCCAGGCAGGAGATGAGAGTGGCCAGGGGTGGTCCAGTGCTCCCTGTCATACTGTAGCTACAACTGACTTTTTGTTGTCAGTAGCCGGTCCAGTGCTTTGCTCAGGGAGGGAAGGACAGCAAGTACAACCTCATACACAGCTGTATCCACCCAGCACTTAGCAGGGGCCAGGCACACACAGGTCCTCAGAGGGACTTGTGGACCGAGGAAATCAGTAGTGTGGGCGTGGGGTAGGGTGGATGAGAGGGAGGCTGGTGAGGTCACCCACAAGCAGGTCCCAAAGGGGCCAGGGAACCGACTTCTCCCCAGGGTCGAGTTTGGATTTCAGCAGGTTTTCTGGGGTTTTCAGAAGCTTCCTCCAGCAGCAGCCACGTGGCTCTGGCTAACAGGGATCCTCTCTGTCCACCCCAGGAGCCACGAGGATGGCACACCTGCTGGGCAGCCAGGCCTGCATGGACAGCCTGCGCAGGGACCTCACCGACCTTCAGGGCACCATCGTGGACGTGTTCTCGCGTGCCGGGCCCGTGCACTTCCCTTCCTGGAAGTTCCCTGACCGCATGGCCTGTGACCTGGACATGGTGGCCCTGCTAGAGCACTACGACCACGTGCCAGGTGACCCCGAGTTCACGCAGCTGTCCCACGCTGTGCTGCTGGAGCTGGTCATCGACAGGTGAGAGTCTGGACCAAACCTGGTCATCTCAGGATGCTGGCACCCACCCCATAAACCAGTAGCAGCCACAGGATCCGCTTCTGGCGGGGTGATGACATTGATGACAACAATCACCTTTGACTGAATGCTGTCAGGGGCCAGCTTGGTTCAGGGCCCTCATAGCGATCTCACCTGTGTCGTGCTGTGCTGTGTGTCTTTTTTTTTTGCAGTATGCGGGCCTCTCACTGTTGCGGCCTTTCCCACTGCGGAGCACAGGCTCCGGACACGCAGGCTCAGCGGCCATGGCTCACGGGACCAGCCGCTCCACGGCATGTGGGATCTTCCCGGACCGGGGCACGAACCCACGTCCCCTACATTGGCAGGCGGACTCTCAACCACTGCGCCACCAGGGAAGCCCCTGTGCCGTGTGTCTTATAGTCCACCTTCAGGGAGTTGCTGGCCACCCTGTTGGTCTCTGTGACACCACAGCTCTGGCGGCTACTTCTCCAGCCACCGCCAGCTGCTTCCTTAGGGTTTCTGTGTGTCGAGGACATTACAGCTGCTGCTCAGACTTTCCATCCCAGGCTGTTTTTCCTGTCCCTTCCATGTGTCACAGGGCCAGACACAGGATGTGCTTTTCCAAATCCTGGCCCTGCTGGGAAGGAGGCCAGTGGATTCCCCTGCAGCCCCACCACTTCTACACTGTCTTTCACGTTAGCATGGTCGTCAGCCTCCACTCCCTGGGGACCGCAGCCCAGGCTCCATGTGCTCCAAACCCTGCATGCTAATGAAGTCACGGGGGCCAGACAGGCAGGGACCCCAGCAATTTGGGGATGACCTGCTTGGAGACAATTAGAAACCAGGGTAACCACTCAGAGGCCTGGAGGAGCCGACGGTGTGAAAGCACTACCTGGACCCTGTAGGGGGCTGAACATGTGTGAGCCCAGAACACACCTTCCTTCCTTGCTGTGCCCTCTGCTAGGAGTGCCCCGCCTACTCGTCCCTGTGCTGGCCAAGCCCGTCAGGGCCCAGTTCACCCATCCGCCTTCTAGAAAGCTGGAGCTGACCCGCCTTTCCACCCCTCGCCTGGCCCGTCTGTCCAGGTCACTCTCCACCCTCCAGTGCTGCTCGTTCATTGTCCCCATTCACAGAGGAGAACACCTTGGCCCAGAGAGGGGTACGGCCTGGAGCAGTCAGCAACCCTCCCCCAGGCCCTCTCTGCCCAAGGGCACAGTTGGTTTGGGATGACCCTCCTGCACCTGCAACAAGTTGAGGTCACTTATCTGCCCATATGTTTTGTAAACACAGTCTCTTCTTTTAAAACAGCCTGATTCCCATGCAAATACCTACTTCTCTTCCCAACACCCCTTTTCCTTACAATTAGCCCCTGACTCAGGGTAGGATAGGGACCTGGCTCTCTCACTCCAGTCTCCGTTGTGGCAGAAGCAGCTCATCCCACAGGAGAACCCCCACCCCCAACTAGAATCAGGAAACCGCAGGGCACAGTGTCCTGCACACTCACCCTGAGGCTGTGCGCAGCCTCCTCCGCTTTGGGGGTCTCAGCTGGGTCCTCTGCAAGATGAAGGCTCTGAGCCACATGGTGGAAGGCAGCCACTTACCCAGCACTTTCTGAGGACTCTGGACACAACCGAGGCAAGGCCCAGCCTCCCAGAGCCTCCTAGTCCAGTGGGGAGCAGCCAGGCAGAAGTGCTGCCACCCAGGAGGCCCCGAAGGGGCCCCAAGCTTAGCCTTCAGGGAGGGCTTCCTGGAAGAAGTGGCTCTTGGGTCAGGCAGAGTGTTTTCTGAGATGCTCCGAGTCCCTGACGCCCGGGCCGGTTCCCAGAGCAGGAGGCTGCTGGTCGTGTGGTGTGAGGGCACACTGGTGCTGGGCTCGGCCCCAGCCAACCCTGCCGTCTCTGCCCACAGGCTCCTGCTGCTGCTTCAGAGCTGTGCGAGCTACTTGGAGAACCTCGGTGTGGAGCAGACGGTGCCCCCCGCCAGGGCTGCCAGGCCCTGCATGTCCGTGGGGCTCACGGTGCGGCGCTTCTGGAACAGCCTGCTGAGGCTGGTCATGCTCATTCAGCAGGTGGCCCCCCAGGTGGGTCAGCCACCCGCTTCCCCAACTGCAGTCACCCTCACATCAGTCCACCTGCTCCAGGCTCCTCGCACACCACATGTGCACCGCATCTGTCGCTGGCTCCACTCTGGAGCCCCCACTCAAGGCCCATGCAGCCTGGCAGTTCACAATGCAGGCCTTGGGGGTCATGTGTGGGCCATCTGGTTCTGCAGTTTACACTGTGGGGCTTTGGAAAAATCCTACCTAGTCTGAACCTCAGTTTGTTCATCTGTGCAGTGGGGGTGATAACAGTCCCTACCTCCCAGGGCATTGTTGGGGAATGGTGTTTGTATCGACCCCATTTGTTATGGGTTATTCCATAACCCTCACAACCACCTGGTGGGCAGGACCACTGTCACCATAATGGGAAGGAAACTGAAACTGACAGTGGCTTCAGCAACACAAGAGCAGACAAGTCCACTAAGCAAGGGCCCAGTACCCGGCAGCTGTGTCTGTCACTGTATTACCCTCCCAGTGCCATGCATGTAACAGCATGGAGCCTGGGCTTGGTAAGCTGAGGCAGCAGAAAGGAGAAGGCATGCTCTCTCACTCACCTTGGTATCAGATATCATCTGAAGGTCTGAGCATCAGGAGTGGCTGCTGTCACAGAAATCCCCAGAGAGCTGGTCACCTCCCAGGCCCATCTCCCTCACCTGCTTTCCCTTTCTCTTCCTGACTACAGAAAAGGGCAAACCAAGGGGAGACCCCCACCTCCAAGCCCACAGCCAAGGGCGAGCCAGCCAGGAGCCCTGAATTTGTGACTGCCAAGCTCATCAAGCCCACCTCACCAATGCCAGGCTTGCCCCAGACCTGCCAAGAGCTGGACAGACTCCCTGTCAGCGTCTCCCTGCAGTGTCCAGCCAGGACGGCCAGAAACACCAGGAGTGTCCACTCCCAGACCATGGAGACGGCCCTGGTGCCCTGTGATGCATGCACCAGCGTCCAGGGCAGCCTGCAGGAGGTGGGCAAGATGGTCATCAGCCTGTGTCAGAGCCAGAACTTGCCCTCGTCCTTAGGCCAGTTCCAGCATCTGGTGCAGGACAGCATGGGGCTCAGGCCACTGCCGGCCACCACCATGGGCCACTGGGCAGCTGAGCAGAGCAAAGACCTGGCACGCCTCAGCAAGCACATGGGAGCCCTCACTCAGCTTGTGGGGCCCCTCAGGGCCCAGCTGGAGGAGGCTAAGGGGCAGAAGGACAGACTGAGGAAGCAGGTGGGCGAGCTGGAGCAGGCCCTGCAGCAGGAGCAGGGGGCACAGCGGCGGCAGGCGGACGAGGCCGAGCAGCGCCTGGCCCAGTGGGAGCACGACAGGCGGCAGCTGCTCGCAGGTCTGTGCCTGAGGCCGGACCCTCAGTGCCAGGCTCTGCCACAGCCTGAGCATGGGCTCCCCCAAGAGCAGACCCCGCAACGGGGCTGTGGGTGCTGGGAGTCGGTGTGGAAGAAACCTGGACTGGGGGTGGGCAGCAGACGCAGGGAAGGGAAGGCAGGGGAAAAGGGGTGTGCTCATCAAGCTGGTTACACTGTGGGCAACTGGAGCTTAATCCCACTGGGGAACGCAGGAGCCTGTGTAGGAGTCCAAGTCGTCCCACGAGAGGGGTGAAGGAGCGGCGTATTCATACACTCACTCCTGTCGGTCACCGAAGGGGACTCCTGGGAAGTTCATCCCCCAGGTAGCTCCAGCCAGCTGAGGCCCCTCTTTGGCTTCAGTAGAAGCCGTCAGGCAGAGAGACGCAGCTATTGCACTCACAGTGGGCCAGCTCCTGCTGAAGTTGTGAGGCCTGAGGGAGTTGGGCAAGTCACCCCCATGGAGGACACTGAAGCCCAGAGAGTCAGCCAGCCGACAGGAAGCAGAGTGGACAGGGACCCAGGCCTCCTGGCACCTCCCCAGAACTCCTCCCACAAGCCCAGGCACTCCTCCACCCCGGCTAGGGCTGCCACCATGCTGTGGGGTGCACTGGACGTTGAGGCTGCCAGCCAGGCCCAAGGGAGCCTCTGAAAGGCCTCTCTCTTGGCTGCCATAGAAACAAGTGACCTCAAGACAAAGGTGTCCACCCTGGAGGGGGAGCTGAAGCAGCAGCGGGAGTCCACGCGGGCCGTAGGTGAGGAGCCCTGCCATGGAGCCCTGTACCGTGTGCCATGTGCTCGGTGGCTGGACCAGCACCCTCTGTCTCCTGGGCTTCGGGGGCAAAGCTAAAGGGAACCACAGAGGAAGCAGGGTCTGACAGGCCACACTGTTGGGTGATGCCACCTCCCACCCAGAGAGTACCTTCTGTTTTCAGAACCCACCTCAGGCAGGGTTCAGAGCCCCATTTTGTGGCTGAGGACACTGAGGCCCAGAGATGTGCTGTGACCACTGCCCCCCTTCCCAGGTCTTGTCCTGGGTCAGAGGCAGTGCAGGAATTCCCCAGGGCTCCCCCGCTCTACCCCCTCCCCCGCCCGCTCAATCCTGCAGAGACGAAGGCCCAGGAGCTGCAAGAGGAGGCTGAGCACAGGGCGGAGGCTGAGAGGCAGGTGCAGCAGCTGGAAGAGCAGGTGCAGCTGCTGGCAGGGCGGCTGGATGGAGCCAGCCAGCAGATCCGCTGGGCCAGCACAGAGCTGGACAAGGAGAAGGCCCGTGTCGATAGCATGGTCCGCCACCAGGAGGTGAGGTCAGCGCCTGGTCTCCTGCAACGAAGGGAAGAGAAAGTGCTCCCCACTGACAGGGGGGAGACACTGGAGACCTAAGGAGAAGAATTCCTGAGTGGCGACTGTGACTGGAGAGAAGTGGGGGCGAGGTCTGCTTTCCAGGGGGGGCAGGATCTCCAAGCTTGGGGGTCCTGGCCTTGCCAGGGTTGGGGTCTGCTCCCTTCTTCCCTCCACCCCTTTTACTGCACACATGTGCACAGACAGATGTAGCACAAGGGGGTGGGCTTGGATACAGCTGCCTCCTTTGTCCTGCGTGTCTGGGCCTGGCCCCATGGGCCTCATGGCCTCCCTCCTGCCCATCCCGGCTCAGTCCCTGCAGGCCAAACAGCGAGCCCTGCTACAGCAGCTGGACACCCTGGACCAGGAGCGTGAGGAGCTGAGGGGCAGTTTGGCTGAGGCCGAGGCCCAGCGGGTCCACGTGGAGAAGCAACTGCAGCATGTGCAGAGCGAGAGGGAGCAGGGGCAGTGCCAGCTCCGGGCCCAGCAGGTGTGAGCAGGCAGGGCGAGGGGGCAGGGGCGGTACTTCCCTTTCTCTGGAGGAACCTGCAGCCAGCTAAGCACCTGCGGGCCTGCCCCGTGCCTGGGGAGTGGAGGTGATGGGGTGTCCCCAGCGGGCTGGGAGCCTGTCCTCAGCTCTGAGCCTCCCCTGCCCCAGGAGCTGCTGCAGAGCCTGCAGCGAGAGAAGCAAGGCCTGGAGCAGGCAACAGCAGATCTGCAGCTGACCATCTCGGAGCGAGAGCGTGAGCTCGTGGAGTTGAGGGAGCGGGAGAGGCTGCTGGTGGCCTTTCCGGACCTGCACAGGCCTGTGGAAGCCCAGATCCAAAGTAGGGGCCCGGGGTTGGTGCAGAGGGCACGCCGGGGCTGGGAGTGGGCAGCTGAGGGCTCATCAGGGCAGGACACGGGTCCACAGCAAGGGTGGCAGAGCCCCCACAACACACAGGTGCTCTGTGTGTTACCCACTCCTCTGTGTGGATGGGGACACAGAGGCCCAGTGGGGAGCTGACTGCTCAGGGTCACCCAGCCAAATCCAGACCCAGGTCTGGCTACCTGTGTAGCCTGTGCTCTTTACCACGTCACAGGCCAGTCCTTGCTCAGTTTCCATGTCCCCTGTCCTGGCATCTCCCCAAACTACACTATGGGGCCAGCTCCAGGGGCACAGCCCCAACTGTCCAGTGTCCATGGGAGTGCTAGGGACCCATCTCAGTGGAAGACTGACTGCCCAGCGGCCTGGGTTCTCGTCCCAACCCCTCCAGTCCCCTGAAGCTCTGGGGTGAATCCCCGTGCAGAGCTGTTGGGATGATCCACTGCAATCTAGCTTGTCATGATAAGTCATCACTTGTGAGTGCTGGGCCCTTGTGTTACCCTGTCAACCGCCCCGCGAGGCAGGTAGCAGCCGCTTGTGACAAACCAGGAAACTGATAACCAGAGCAGGCAGCACCTTGCCTGGGTTCAGAGTCAGGGGGAGCATCTGTCCCCCCAGCAGTGGGAGAGAACATCCTTGCTGAATTCCTGAGACTCATATCCAAGAGCCGGCTGTGGCTTTGAACGAGTCACTGTCTCCCAGGCCCTCCGGAAACAGGTGGCCTTGGAAGAGCTTCACTTTCTTACCTATGTGCTAAATTTTTGGTGAGCTCCAGGTCCCTCTCAGCTCTCAAATTCTGCAAGGCTTTGGTCACCTCCCAGCAGGCAGGGGAGTAGGGAGTGCAGGGGGAGGGGGGGAACAAGGCCTCAGTAGAAAAAAGATGAGGTGGGAGGTCCAGTATGCTAACCCCGCCCACCTGCAGAGCCACCGGCAGGGGACCCTAGGCACGGGGACCCTAGGCACGTACCGGCTGGCGTGTCTGCCCTCTGAGGTCCTGTCTCATTGGGCACAAGAGGCAGACCTGATGGGGTGGGGTGCCAGATAGTGGGTCTCCACAGGCTCTGGCAATGTCACGGACGACATGGAGAGGCAGGTGCAGGCCAACGACATCCGTATCCGGGTCCTACAGGAGGAGAACAGGCGGCTGCGATCCATGCTGTCTAAGATCCGGGAGGTGGCCCAGCAGGGGGCCCTCAAGGTGGGCAGCATGGCTCCCCCACCTGAAAGGGGCCGGCCCTTGGGGACTTGGAAGAGGCCCCCAACCCAGCAGAGGTCTTCAGCTTCCCCCAGGGACTCTGCCGTCAGCCCAGCTCATTGCACATGGGGCTCTCAGGTGGCTTTAGGCTGTGCTTTTGTGAACCATCTGCCACGATTCAGGAAGGCATGAGGATGTTACCGTGCTTTCTAGCTCCAAATCCCCCCTCTAGCCCTTTGAACCTTTATTTCAAGTGCACCAGGAGCCTTGTGAGAAAGCAAACCTTCCCACCCTTACCAGGGCTAAGGACAGGCCCTGGAAGGCTTTCCAAACCCTGCCCCTCAGAGGAAGGGGCCATGGCGACAGGTTCAGGCCCTCCCGCCTTCTCTATGACACCCTCTCTGTTCGCTGCAGAGGGGATCCTGGGCCTTTCTGAGCTTGGTTTTCTTTGCAGCTGATCCCACAGGACCAGCTCTGGGCCCCTCCCAGCAAGGGAATCCACAGAGCAGCACCCCCAGCCCAGGCCCAGAGAGCATCTCCAGGGTGAGTGAGGCTTTGTCAGAGGCGGGGCACGTGGGGGTGGGGTGGTCCCCCTCCCTCACAGGGGATCTTGCCGTCTGATCCTCCCTCAGGCCCCTGGGCAGGCAGCACTCACCTGGCAGCAGGACGGCCAGTGCGGGCAGGACCCTGCCGGGCCAGCCCCAGGCCTCCCCGCCTCAGCAGCCCTGCAGTCGACCCAGCAAGTCCTCCCTAGAGGATGTGACCCACTCGACCAACTGTGCCCAGAACCCCATCCGGGCCTTGGCCAGGCTAAGAAGGAGACTGTCACCAAGCCGGGGCCAGGCCGGCCCTGCATACCAGCCCCAGGAGCGGCCCACGTAGCCTGCAGTGGGGTGGGGCTGGAGGGCGGGAAGCTGGCAACCCACCCCATGTAATAAAGCCCAGGCCATCTGCTCACAGCGACCTTGGCCTCACCACACTGGCTCAGCAGGGCAAGAGTCCTTCCTTCCCTGTCCTGAGTCCCCGGCCATGTGGGTCATTGGCCAGCAGAGGTCTGGCACACTGTGCACCCTCAGTAAATGGGAGCTTCCTGCCTCCCTCCTGACAGGGGCAGTGGAGGAAGAGGACACACTGAGGGCAGAAAGAAGCTTCTAGCACCTGGGCGATGTGAAAGCAGTCTTTTGATCCTCACTGCAAAGACTAAGGGGTAACATGGACTCAGTGACCCCCACCAATAAAGAGCAGGGTCAGGGTAGGGGGTGCGCAGGGGAAGGAGAGCAGCCGCCACGGTGGGCCCAGTGAGGACACCTGAGGCAAGGAAGGAGTCAGAGGCCGGGGTTCTGGCTCAGGCTCACAAAGGCAGGCAGGGACCACCCAGCTGTGAACCTGGGCATGGGGACATTAAGGATCCAAGAAAATCAGCCCCCCTTTCACTGTGGAACGCCTCACCTTCAGGAAACACAAGTCAGAAAGGGTTTCTCTAAATCCAGGAGGTTGGATCCCCAGGAGGCCACTGAAGGCAGGGCAAGGCTTCTCCCAGCCAGAGAGCGGGACACCCCAAGCCAGCCCTGGCTTTCCCAGGCCTGTCCCTTGGGACCAGGGCACTGATGCCGCCAGGCACACCAGGCCTGCAGTAGTCCAGTTTTCCTCACGAAGCCTCCAGCCTGTCCTGAGCCACCCCGCCTGTGAAGGACAGGCACTAAGACCTTGCTGAGGAGTTCTGGGTGTGGGGGTGGGACGGGGGATGCTCTTGGCTTTCTATGACAGTTTTCCCTGGTCAGGAGGCCAACAAGTAGAGCACCTCAGTTTACAGAGAAAAGTCAAGAAGAGCTGTGTATGTAGCTGAACTGGCATGGCCACAGGCTGCCCAACTCTTGCTTCTGTGGAGCCCGGGGGCTCGCTGAGGGAGCCTGGGCTGGCTGTCTGGACTGGGCCCCTCCCAGCTGAGAGCCAGCCCTCTGGTGTGCTCCCTGAGGCAGGGGGCGGACCTGTCACAGCCCGGCTCGTCTCTGCATCCATTCAGTAGCTCACAGGTCTGTAGGTCAGACGTCAGGCCCTGTGTGGGTGGGTTCTCTGCTCAGGGCCTTACAAGGCTGAAATCAAAGCATCTGCCAGGGGCTTCCCTGGTGGCACAGTGGTTAAGAATCCGCCTGCCAATGCAGAGGACACGGGTTCGAGCCCTGGTCCGGGAAGATCCCACATGCCGCAGAGCAACTAAGCCCGTGTGCCTCAGCTACTGAGCCTGTGCTCTGGAGCCCAAGAGCCACAACTACTGATCCTGCACACCTAGAGCCCGTGCTCCACAATGAGAAGCCACCGCAGTGAGGAGCCCGCGCACCACAACCAAGAGTAGCCCCCACTCACCGCAATTACAGAAAGCCTGCGCACAGCAACAAAGACCCAACGCAGCAAAAAATAAATAAAATTTAAAAAGCATCTGCCTTTCTTTTGCAAGGTGTGGGGCAGAATCCAGGCTCATTCTGATTGTGGGCAGAATTCTGGTTCTTGCAGCTGTCGAACTGGTGTCCATTTCCTTGCTGGTCGCTGTCGGGGCTACTCTGGGCTCTCAGAGGCCATCCAGCTTCTTGCCGCATGGCCCCTCCATCTTCAAGTAGGCAACAGAGAATTTCTCAGGCATTGAATCCCCTCCATGGTTCAAATTTCTGAATTCCTCTCCTTCCACCAGCTGGAGAAAACTCTCTACTTTTAATGGGCTCACGTGGTTAGGTCAGGCCCACTTGGATGCTTTCCCATATTAAGGTCAACTGTGCCACATAACAACCTAATCATGGGAGTAAAACCCATCAGCGTCATAGTGCCAGGATCACATAAGGCGTGTCCATGAGGGCTGGGGGAATCTTGGGGGCCATTTTAGAATCTGCCTCCCATGGGCAGTAGACTCCAGGGCGACTTATCTTAAAACATCCACACAAATTTTACATCTTACGTTAAAATATATCCATGTTTAATATTAAATCTCCCGTACCCCAAATCTAAAAAAACGGATGCCCCTGTAAGATGTACCACATTTATCCTGTGGCTTCAAGTATCCTGGTCAGCAACCTGTAACCCCACGGAGAAGCACAGGACTAGATGGTGTCTAAGGCCTCTGGTTCCAGCCAGGCCCCAGAACGGAGCCCAGCTGGACAGGCCATGGGACCTGCAGCTGCCGGTACCCAAGGACCGAGGGTTAGCAGGCAGTGGAAGGGCCGCTAGGTTTAACATCATAGCCTTCAAGATGTGTCATGGAACATGGTCAGGTTAGAGTGCCCCCAAGGCCAGATAGCTCCTCTCCCAACCCACCCCCAATAAATAAGCACAAAACCTGGCCACTGCAGCCTCAGGCCCCAGGGATGCCCTGACAGGCAGGCCAGAGAGCTCCCAGAGCCCTGGGAACAGCAGCACTGCCCACACCCTCTTCCCCAGGTCCCTGGCCAGAGTCCTGGGAGCTGTCTGAGTGGAAGGCAGGCACACCCCAGGATGGCAGAGAAAGGCCCCAAAGCAGCCTCTCTTCCTGCTGGGTCTGGGCCCTGCATCCTCAGCCTGGGGGCTGTGGTCCCTCCATCCCAGTGTGGATGTGGTGGGCACCTTGCCCCTCAGCAGGGGAGGCCCCTATCCCTCCTTCCACCCATAGGGTTTTCTGTCCTGTTCCCCCTGCCATCTTGTTTCAGGCACCCAGGGCCCAGGGCCAGGATGCAGGTGGAGGGATGCAGAGATCCCACATGCAGAGATCCAGCTGGGGCAGCTAATCATCTGAGTAGCGGTTCCCTGCAGGAGAGGAGAAAAAATATCAGGGAGGGAGGTGTCAGGTGGGAACCAGGTGGAGACGGTCAAGGGCCCCCACCCTTGGTGCTCACCCAGGACGTTGAATTTGCACAGCGGGCAGGTCTGCTGGATCATCAGCCAGGGGTCCACACAGTCTCGGTGAAACTCATGCTTACAGGGCAGCACCCGGAGCCACTGCAGGGTCAGGGAGAGGGCTCAGGCCTCCAGTGGGGGTAGCAGGCCCCACGCCCACACCTGAGCTGGGGAACTGAAACCCCTGTGACCTGCCCCACCCCCATGCTGCTTTCCATAGGTCTGGTGGAGCTGGGTGAAGGCCTGGTTGGGGTACTTCTCAGGTCTCTTGGGAGCAGGGTAGGGGGCATCACGTGTCAGCCGAAGGCTGGCCTCTGCCCAGGGCACTAACTTGCTTGTTGCAGAAATAGTCCAGACACACGGCGCAGGTCTCAGCACCAGGCTCCGGGGGATCCTGTGCCGCCCGGCCCAGCCGGCAACGCCGGGTCTTGAGGGACGCCAGCCTCTGCACCACCTGGCGCTTGAGCAGGTCCACCTGTGGGGTAAGGGCACACAGTTCCCGAGGGCTGGGGACACCAGGGCTCCCGAGGGCCCCCGAGGGCTGGCTCCTACCTGGCCTCGGGGCTCCCGCTGGCTCTGCCGGGATGCCTGCCGCTGAGCTTGGACCACGAGGCCTGTGCACAGTAGCATGGCCACCAGCAGGATGGTGTTCCACAGCTGTTGCAGGGGCTTCTGGGGAGAAGAGCAGGGTGTCAGGGGCACTGGAGCCACCCCACCCTCTTTACCCAGTAAATCCACCCCAAGGACCAGGCAGATGAGGTCCATGGGCACCATGATCCCAGAGGCACCAGGCTTCCTCTTCTGAAGCTGCTGTCCCTCGCCCCCGCCCCGTGCTCTCTCAGGGGCTGCCCCAGATTCACCCTACATCAGTGCTCAGCCCAGGCCAATCCTGGGCAACAAACCTGGTGTTTGTGCACTCACAGAAGCATCTACTGGCAGCCTCACAGACTCCCCAGCCCAGGACCCCCATCCCTACCCAGCACTCCTCCTGGTCTGCTTTCCTGGCTGCCATCACCCACCCACCCACGCCCATCCAGGCTGAGCATTCACAGCCTGAGAGGGCACTAGTCCCTAGGCCCTGTCTCCTCACTCCCTAGAGGTCCCACACGCCCCTCCTCTCCTCCCCACTCTGCTGCTCTTCAGGTGCCCTGCTCAGGCCTCACCCGCCCAGGTCCCGCCCACAGTCACAGGGATCTCACCTGCAAACCCGATTACACAGCACCCCTACTTGACCCTTCCCTCTGATGCTCCCCTCCCGCTTCCTCCGCATTCCCCATCCTCAGGAGGAAACCCAAACTCTTCTACCAGGGGGCCCTCAAGGCCCTTGATCTCCACCCCTCCCCCCTCCCCCATCCCATGCTCCCTGCCCCTCCCACGTCTGTGCCTTTCCACACTGTTCCAGGTCTTGGGAACTAATGCTCTTCTTCCACGCTCCCTCCCTTGGCTTATGGCTTTGGACACCTCTTGCTCTGGAAGCTCTCCCTGACCAACCCTGCCAGGCAAATGTTCCCCCCTCACCTCCCCTGCCACCCTCCTCATACCCACTCTGCCCTCAGCGGTCCTCCAGCTCCCGCTGGTGGGAGGGAACCACGTCTGAGGTACCTCACTTTGCCTTTGAGAGGCCCTCAGGGGGACACAATGACCTAGACTGAACTGCCACCAAATCCAGTGCGGCAGACAGGCTGTGACCACTCAACAGCTGGCTCAGGAGGTGACACAGCGGAGGAAACAAGACCCAGCCGCTAACCCACCAGCACACGGGCCTGCGGACGTGTCACAACTAATAAATGCATTCATTTAAAAGTTTTCTGCCTTGGGCTTCCCTGGAGGCGCAGTGGTTGAGAGTCCGCCTGCCGATGCAGGGGACACGGGTTCGTGCCCCGGTCCGGGAAGATCCCACATGCCGCGGAGCGGCTGGGCCCGTGAGCCATGGCCACTGGGCCTGCGCGTCCAGAGCCTGTGCTCCACAACAGGAGAGGCCACAACAGTGAGAGGCCCGCGTACAGCAAAAAAAAAAAAAAAGTTTTCTGCCACCGTGTTCTTCCCCAGCCAATGCTGAAGTTCAACTGCCAACACGTGGTGGGAGAGGGGCTGAGAAATGATTTGATGGGCAAGGCGCTGTTAGGGTCAGAAGATGTTGCTTTAGTTCAGGGTGGAAGCACTCTGGGGGCCACTGCCAAGAGGGGTCTGTGAGCCCCAGCTTCACACTCTGTCCCACCCTCGCCCCCTGGCTTGTGTCCGCGTCCCCTTTCGTCCATGGAGGGATGGTGACACCTGCTCAGGAAGCTCTCCTGAAGCCCCTAGGCTGAGCTCAGGCGCCTTCACCATGCCTGGAGGGCCATGCCCCTCACCAGCTCAGTAATCACCCCAGCAGATGACAGTGTCTCTGGCCTAGTTCCTCCCCTGATAGGGCCGCATGAGCCCAGGGCTGGAGCTGCCCTGTCCTCATACCCCCTGCCATGCTGAGCCAGGCTGACACGTGGCAGGACTCGCACGACCTTTACTGTAAGCTCTCTGGGGCAGAACCTGGAGCTCTGTGCTTTGGAGCGGCCAGTGAGTTCTGGGTGGGCCGAGGGTGTGGCTGGCCTGGAACTCTACTGGAGGCCAGAGACCCCATCTCCCCAGGCTCGGTGCATCTTGGGGACTCCCAGGTGAGGAGGGAGGGCAGAGTTGGGCCTTTTCCATCAGAGCAGTAGGACATGGTCATCAGACTTTTCTGATACATGGTGACTACAGCTCTGGATGCCCAGAGGCTGGAGGAGTGGTGACTGGGCCCTGGGGCTGAGAGCTGGCTCTGGCTGTCCTTCAGACACCTCAGCTACCGTGGGCTCCCAACACCTGTACTGGCCCACCCCGGCCAGCAGCAAGGCCAAGGCTGTTCAGCGTTGCCCTCACAACCAGCCAGCCTGACCTGACCTACAGTACATGCCCACCTCCTGGCCTCTTGGGCACGCTCCCAGCCTGATCCTCTCTGAGCTCCAGGCTTTCTGCCCGCACCTCTTCCCAGTCTCTCATCTGACAGCCCCTCACCAAATGCCTGCCCCTCCCAGAAGTCCATGTGGGCTGCCCTCCAGGGGGAGAGAGGGCGGGCTCACTCCTCTTCCAGAAAGCCCTTCCTTCCACTCCCGCAGCCTCACTCCCCGCTCCCTCTGCAGAACTGCGGTTCATGCTGCTCAAGCGAAATTGTGCTCTGGGCTGCCTCCGTGTAAGTTCCTCTTCTCTGCCCGTCTTTGAGGCCTTGAACGGCAGAGCCCGGGTCTTCCAAGGCCTTTTGTACCCTCCACAGCCCTTCTCACGGACCCCCAAGTGTCCTAGAATATCAGAAGTCACCTTTGGTGACTGTTGACTTATTCGAGCACTCATAACAATAAAGGTACTGTTGGGGAGCAGCTACCCATCTGCTCAGTGCCCGCTGTGAGATTTACATACACGATCTCAACAATCTTGTGGCCGTGTGCTATACCTGTTCACAAATGAGGAACGTGAGACCAGAGGTTAAACACGCAGCCTAACATTGCTCAGCTAAGGTTTCAGAGCCTCATTCCAAGTCTGCCTGACTTGAAGCTGCCTTGCACGGCTCCCCATCCACCAAGGCATGCTGGAGGCTGCGCATCAGGAGAGCGGGGAAAACCTGCCCTGCAGACTGGGGATTTGAGAAATGCTTGCAGACACAATACCTTTGACCCTCTCTATGCCAAGCACTGGGAAAGCCAAAGACAAATAAGACACAGCCTGGCCTTCAGGAGACAAAGTCACAGTCCCCAACGGTCACACAGGATGGGCTGTCCTAAGAGGCCTATGAGGGGGCTTCCCTGGTGGCGCAGTGGTTGAGAATCCACCTGCCAATGCAGGGGACACGGGTTCAATCCCTGGTCTGGGAAGATCACACATGCCGCGGAGCAGCTAAGCCCATGTGCCACAACTATCGAGCCTGTGCTCTAGAGCCTGTGAGCCACAACTACTGAGCCCACGCACCACAACTACTGACCCACATGCCTAGAGCCCATGCTCTACAACAACAGAAGCCACGACAAGGAGAAGCCCGCGCACCACAACGAAGAGTAGCCCCAGCTCGCCGCAACTAGAGAAAGCCCACGCACAGCAACAAAGACCCAATGCAGCCAGAAATAAATAAACTAAATTAATAAATTTCTTTTAAAAATTAAAAAAGAATTAAGAAAAATAAAAGCAGTAAAAAAAAAATAAAAAAAAAAAAATAAAAGCAGTAGGGGGGCTGGGGGCCCAATGTGAGGGAGGCTTTCCGAAGAAGGCAGGAGGATGAGTTGTGAGGGCTCTGGCTGGTCTGGGACATACAGAGCTGGAGAAAGAGGATGTCCGAGCCTACAGACAAGCCCCGGTGACAGGAGACCGGGGCGTGAGTGGAGACCGGTAAATGGCACAGAGTGGCTGGAGTGTAGGGAGAAGACTGGGAAAAAAACAGGGTGAGTGATCAGGAGAGCTGTGAAAGCCAGGTAAGAAGTCTGAATTTCTTTCTGCAGGTGATAGGGAATCAAAGAGGGCTTCTGAGAAGGACAGGGACATGACAACAGCAGCAGCTAAAGCTGACTGTGCATGATCCCGGGTCAGGCACCACACGGAGCACCCACCCAGCCCCTGAACCCTCACAGCAGCCCTGGGAGGTGCAAGGGGTGGTCCTCCCCACCAGGGCAGGAAGACGCCACAGGACTGGAGACAAGTCATGTGTGTGGTCCCCCCACCCCCACCTCCTCTCTCCAGGCACTCACCTGCTCCTGGGCCCGACTGCCTCCCAGGCACACCAAGTCCTGCCATCCTCCGTAGCTGTCCTTGGAGAGGCCGCAGGTGGTCCACAGGGTCAGCTTCCACTCGATGTTGGCTGACAGGGACTCTCCGCTGGTAATCTCAGCTGTGGCCTGGGTCCTCCTGAGAGGGGAGGCCAAAGGGGCCAGACAGAAGGGCTCTTGGGAGGAGAGGCCCGGACCCACTCACCCCAGCCTTGTGGGAAAAGGATACCCCTGAGTATCACGCCACAGCCCTTCTGCTTTGGCCCCCACGCCTTTCCCAGCCAGTGGTTTTTCTAGTTCTCATAACAGCCGGCCAAGGAGGCCCTCAAGCACAGGGAAGAGTCAATCAGGAATCTGGCTTCCTCCTTGCTGGAGCCAATCACCTCCACCTATAGAGCCCACAGAATCATCTCCTTCTAGTCCTCTCACCTGTTTTTCAGACTAGGAGGCTACAGTCTCAGACTAACAGGGAAGGCCCTGGTCCCAGGACCCCTGAGCCCACGACAAAGCCAAGGACCCTAGCACCCAAGCCCAGTCCTTTGAGCCCAAACCCCAACTCACTGCAGCAGTGCCTCCAACAGCTTGGTGACATTGGAAGAATAATGGAGGACAATCACTGGCCTGAGCAGAAGTTGGGATATGTCCAGCTGTAGGGGGACAGGGAGGTCAGCCAGGCCGGGTCACCCATTCCCCAGCCTATGTGCCCCAAAAGCCTGATCCGGTTTACCTCTCGGACCACGTTGTGGTTCAAGATGAGGAGAAGCAAGGCAGAGGCTCCCAGGAAGAGTGCCCTCCGCATCTGCAGGACAGAGGCAGAGGCTAGCACACACCCTGCCCACACACCTGTCTCACCACCTGTGGTCATAGTTGTTCTCAGCTCCTGGCTCTGCGGTTAGCATTTCCTCTGGACAGATCAGCTATAAGCTCCCTGAGATCAAGGGCAAAAACCCTTATTCCTCTCACCTTCCCCCCAGATGCTCTGTGGGACGCAAATAATACTGTGCTTTCCCTGGTCCAAGCAGGGCAGGCTTGCCCACCGACTCCCAGCAGGAACTCCCCACTGTATACTCTCAGAGTCCGGTTGAGCTTCCTGACTCTCTCGAGCCTCCTCCCACCTCTCTGCTGCCAACCACACTGACTCCAGTCTACCCCTGGGGTCCCTTGCCCCAGCCAGGCCCAGGGCTTCTCTGGAAGCTCCTTAGGGGCCCACCTGGTAGTCTGGCTCTAGCAGTTGCCTTGAAAACCCTTCCTCCAGCCCCCTTTCCACATACATCCCCTGCACCTGCTGAACCAGAGCCTTAGGATAGGCCTGTGGGCCGCTGTCCTGACTCTCCTGGTGAACCTGGGCCTCCTGCTCCTTGCCCACGTATGCCACTGCAATCCAGTCTTCTACGGGCACCTCCTGCTCAGCATCCACGATGTCCACCTGTGGGGCGAGGGGCCATGGTAGAAGGAGGAGGGGGAGGAAGGGGGATTGGTCACACAAGCGATGCAAGGCCAGGGTTTGGGAATGAGTCTGGAGGGGAGGGCATCTGCTCTCAGGTTCTGGAAGCCGGAATGCTGGGGGCCTGGGCAGCCTGGGGAAGGGGCGCTGGGCTGACAGGGCTTGGTCCAGGATGAAGGCTGGATCTGGGTGCAGGGTCTACGGCAGGGCGGGGGCCATATGGCTCAGCGGCGCTCACCAGCAGCAGACGGCCACCCAGAGGGAGCACCGGGTCGGCCTCGGGGCCAATCCTGACGCCCTCCAGCAACAGAGCGTCCTCCCGCGGCAGCCTCACGTCCACCCGCACGGCGCGGGCCCCGCCCCGCCCCGCCCTGGCAGTGGGCTCGCTGCCGTCCGCCGCGGCCCCGGGCCCCGCCAGGCCCAGCCAGAATGGCAGCAGAGGCAACAGCAGCAGCAGTGGCGACGGCTGCGGCGGAGGAGGCGGCGGCGGCGACCTCGGCGTGGGGCGAGCGGCGGGGCCCATGGCCGGACACAGGGGCGCCGGGGGTCCTGGGAGCGTGGAGAAGCGGAGGGAGCCAGGCCGCAGCCGGACGGGGCGGGACGCCGGGAGGGGCGCGGGCGTGGGCGTGGCCGGACGGGGAGGAGCGCCGGGAGGCGGGGTGGGCTCGCGGCGGCTCCCGCGCCCAGACCCGGCCGCGCGCGCCCCCTGGTGGCCGTGGAGAACACAGGCGCCGGCGGTCAGCGGGGCTGCAGCCGGGCGGAGCCCAGGTCAACTAGCAGAGGTGGGAAGTCAGAGGAGACGCTCCCAGCTTTCGGTTGTCAGACGGCGGAGACCAGAGGAAGGGAGACCGACGGAGATAGTTGGAAGATAGTTGGCGACTTGGGGAGCCGGAGGCACGATCGGGCCCCAGAAGGGCAGCAACGAGGAGCTTCTGGGGGTCTGGACGCTAGCCCTTGCTCTGGAGCCACCCGACGGTCACACGGTTGGCCTGGTTCTCCATTTCTCCACCAGACTGAACTCCAGAGACTGGCCTGACAGGTGTTCGGGGGGTGGGGAGGGGCGAGATTGAGGCAAGGGTCCTGGAGGGGCAGAGAGAGGGGCCAGGGACCCCCAGCTAACACAGTTCCACAGTGGGGCCCAGAGGCTGGGTCTTCAGGCCTTGAAACGGGCACGATAGAAGACCAGCACTGCCTCACCCCCAACAAGTCATGTCTGATGCCCACCGGAATGTGAAAGTTCCATGGACGGTTCTAAAATTCATCCTTCTCTCCCAGGGGTTGCTGCTGCTAGGAGCTGGCTCAGTCTGAAAACTTTAAAAAAATTGTATCGTGATAAAAGGGCAAAGGCCTGAGGAGCCATGACACTCTTTCCCCCAATATTTTATTATGAAAAATTTCAAGCACGCATAAAAATGGAAAGAATTTTACAGGGAACACTTGTATAACCACCAACGTTGAACTATCAAGATGCTCCTGAAGAATAAGATGGAGAGAATAAGACAGTCTGATACCAGCCTGAAGTCAGACAAATAGGGCATCAAATGCAGAAGCCAGAAACCGACCCACACACAAAAGCATGGCTGTGTACGAAGAAGCGTTGCATTTGAGGAGAGGGGAGGAGGCAGTAGGATGGACTGTTTGATAAATTGTGCTAAGGGAATGGGTTACCATAAGGAAAATAAATGGTATTAGACTCCTACTGCACATCATACACAATCAATTCCATGTGGATTAAAGACCTAAATATGAAAAGTAATACCCTAAACATTTTTAGAAAAAAAACATAGGAGAATATCTTGGTTACTTCAAGGTCAAGAGAGATTTTTTTTTTCTTACAACTTTATGGAGATATAATTGACATACAACACTGTATAAGTTTAAAGGGTTACAGCATCATGATTTGACTTACGTACATTATGAAATTATCATAAGTTTAGTGAACATCCATCGTCTCAGATAGATACAAAATTAAAGAAACGGAGGACTTCCCTGGTGGCATAGTGGTTAAGAATCTGCCTGCCAATGCAGGGGACACGGGTTCGAGCCCTGGTCCGGGAAGATCCCACATGCCACGGAGCAGCTAAGCCCGTGCACCGCAACTACTGACCTTGCAATCTAGAGCGTGTGAGCCACAACTACTGAGTCCGCATGCTACAACTACTGAAGCCTGCGTGCCTGGAGCCCATGCTCCACAACAAGAGAAGCCACCGCAATGAGAAGCCCACGTACGACAACGAAGAGTAGCCCCTGCTCACTGCAACTAGGGAAAGCCCGCATGTGGCAACAAAGACCCAACGCAGCCAAAAATAAAAAATAATAATAAATTAAAAAAAAAAAGAAATGGAAAAAAATTGTGATGATAACTCTTAGGATTTACTCTGAACAACTTTCATATATAATATTCAACAGTGTTAATTCTATTTATCATGTTGTACATTATATCCCTAGTACTTATTTATCTCATAACTAGAAGTTTTTTTGTTGTTTATTTTTTTGCGGTACGCGGGCCTCTCACTTCTGTGGCCTCTCCCACTGCAGAGCACAGGCTCTGGACGCACAGGCTCAGCAGCCATGGCTCACAGGCCCAGCCGCTCCGCGGCATGTGGGACGCGGGATCCTCCCGGACCGGGGCACGAACCCATGTCCCCTGCATCGGCAGGCGGACTCCCAACCACTGCACCACCAAGGAAGCCCTATAATTGGAAGTTTGTAGTACCTTTTGACTGCCTTTATCCAATTCCCCCTCCCCCAGGAGAGACTTCTTACTACATAAAAGCAGATTATAAAGGAAAATATTGAAAAAAATTCATCCACAGTAAAAAATGAAAAACTCTGTTAACCCAAACATTGTAATAAAGCGGCAGGGAAAGCCACCAAATGAGAAAAGGTATTTGCAACCAAATGATTCATATGCAGAATATACAAATACATAGATATGGGCACAAGATACAAATAGGCATTTGCCGAAAGAGGAAACAAGAATGGTCAATAAATATGAAAAGATGCTCAACCTAATCATTAATAGAGAGATACAAATTAAGGTCTTATGAGAGATCAACTGGCAAAAATTTGAAGTCTGACAATGCCAAGTGCTGGTAGGAATGTGGATCTGTACACTGCTGATGGGCATACAGCCTGGTTGTGCTGGTACAGGACAGCCACGCTGGTAATAATTGTACATCAAATAAAACTGAAGTTGCACACTCTCAGGAATTCCACTCCTGGGTATACTGTGCACTCTAGAGTAGTGGTTCTCAACACAGACTGAACATTAGAATCATTTAAGGATCTTCTAAAAACTACTGATGCCCAACCTCTACTCCAAATCAACTGAATTGTTATCTCTGGAGGTGGGGCCTTTGTTGTTGGAAATGCTAAAAAGCTTGCACACCAGGTGACTCTGCTGGCTGAGAACCATTCCCTGGGCGTGTGCAGAAGAACATCCCTATTTGAATAGTAAAAGACTGAAAACAGCCCGACTCACAATCACTAAAGAGATAAATCGTGATATCTTCATGTGTAGCATACAATGCAATAGAGAAAAATGAATGGACTAGGTATGTGTCTCACCATGGATAATTCTAACAGAATGCTTAGCTCAAAAAGCAAGTCTCCAAATAATACATGCTATTTAAGTTCAAAAAAATCGACTTTAGGTCAACATACAAAAATCAGTTGTGTTTCCATACACCAGCAATGAATAATCCTAAAAGGAAATTAAGACAACAATTCTACTTACAATAGTATTCAAAAGAATAAAAATATCTGGGAGAGACTTCCCTGGCAGTCCAGTGGTCAAGACGCCGGGCATGGGTTCCATCCCAGGTTGGGGAACTAAGATTCCCGCGTGCTGCGCAGCGCAGCCAAAACAAAAAGAATTACCATCTGATCCACTTCTGGGTATATCTGAAAGAATTGAAGGCAGGGACTCAAACAAGTGTTTGCACACCAGCATTCATAGCAGCATTATTCACAATAGCCAAAATATGAAAACAACTGTTACTGAACCAGGTTCGTTTTGCCCGTTGCACAAGCCGAAACGCTGGGACACTGAGGTTTGCAGCAAAGAAAGGGTTTATTCATAAGACAGCCAAGTGAGGAGATAGGAGAACAAGTCTCAAGTCTGCCTCCCTGAAGGCAAGGGGCTCCGGGGTATTTATGGGATGAAGATAAAGCAAGCAGGGCGGTCTGAGGCATGGGGAGTGTGGGGAGCATAGGGAAAGGCGATTGGAAAAAGGGGCGGTAATCTTCATTCTGCACAGGCGTAACTGAACTACAGGTCTCTGCACGTTCACAGCACAATCTGAGGGTGGAATTTTGGCCCTCTGACATCAAAAGGTCACCAAGCAGGCACTTGAACATGCCCAGTTGGAGGGTCAGTGGTCCTATCCAGTCTTAACCAGCTCACCTCGAACTAGGCACAGCTGACTCTAAGCTTCTGGAAAACAACTCGGGCAAATCTTATTGTTTAGGCCACTGCTGCTTGGAGAACATGCATCTTAAAATGACCTTGATTAGTGAAGGCAGGTGAAATGGATTTGACTCATTACCCACAGTTTTGCAACCAAAATGTCCATCAGTGGATAAATGGGTAAACAAATTTTGATATGTCCATAAGCTGGAATATTATTTAGTCATAAATAGGAATGAGGTGCCGACATCCATGACAACATGGATGAATCTTGAAAACATTTTGCTAAGTGAAAGTAGCCATACACAAAAGGCCATGTATTATTGTATGATGTGTCCAGAATAGGTAAATCCATAGAGATGGAAAGCAGATCGGTGGCTGAGGAGAAGGGGAAATGACAAATGACTGCTTCACAGGTACGGGGTTTCCTTCTGGGGTGACGAAAATGTTTTGGAACTGCATAGAGGTGCTCGTTGCCCAACGTTGTGAATGTACTCAATACCACTGATTTTCTTACTTTAAAATGATTCATTTTATGCTGTGTGAAACTCACCTCAATGGCAAAAGAAACCGGAGGACTGTCTGTATTTTTAATGAATGCATTCACTTGTAACAAAACTCTAAAAGTATCAGGCAAATGAGAAACACAAAGTTCAGTTCACCAGTGTGGGATGTAATTGGGGAGGGACACCCTCCCCAGTGGTCTCGGTGTTCTGCTTTTTAAGTCACATGACTGTTCGTTATATCATTCTTCTTTGTATAGGTTACTAACATTATTTTGTATGTCCTAAGTTGCAAAATGCACGGGGGAGGCCCCTTGGTGTCCACGGAGAGTCTTGCTTCTCTGGTTCTGTGAATGTCCCAACCCCTCTGTCAGCCCCAATGACAAGGTTGCAAGGACACACCCTGTAATTAGCCAGGCCATTGGCTCCACTGTCTCCCTGTCCCTGTTCCCACCACTTTCTCCCTACCCCCCTCAGGCAGGGGGTCCTTGCTGCCCCCCAACACACACACACTTACCAGATACAGATCCCAGCTCACACCCGTCCCCCACCTAGAACGCATCTCTTCTTCCCCACAAATGTCCACATCCCAGCCTTCCGTCAGTGGGAGCCTGAGGGCTGCTGTAAACTTGGTGAGTGACCAGTGTTACCCTGCGGTCTGTCCTCCCACGGGGTAACCCTGGTGATCCTGGAAGAGACAAAGGCTTGAGGATACAGTCTCATTGTGGGAGGGTGTAGCCCAGGCCAGCCCAGGCCCTTCTGCTGCTGGGTGGCGTGGGGTTGGGGGCGGTAGAGGAGCAGTAGAGATCAGCCTTGCTGCTGATGGGAGAGTAAGCCCAGGAACAGAAGCAGCAACGGACCAGAGATTGACTACAGGGAGGTGAATGCCCAGAGAGGCCCTGCTTGGGAACAGAGCATCTAAAGACAAGAGAGACCAGGGCTTCCCTGGTGGCACAGTGGTTAAGAATCCGCCTGCCAATGCAGGGGACACGGGCTGGAGCCCTGGTCCGGGAAGATCCCACATGCTGTGGACCAACTAAGCCCATGCACCACAACTACTGAGCCTGCGCTCTAGAGCCCATGAACCACAACTACTGAGCCCATAAGCCACAACTACTGAAGCCCGTGCGCCTAGAGCCCGTGCTCCTCAACAAGAGAAGCCACCTAAATGAGAAGCCCGTGCACCACAACGAAGAGTAGCCCCTGCTCACTGCAACTAGAGAAAGCCTGCATGCAGCAACGAAGACCCAACGCAGCCAAAAATAGATAAATAAATTTATTAAAAATTAATAAATTAAAAAATAAAGACAAGAGACCACAGGGGAGGAAGGGATCCCAGAAGGGATCCCAGCTTGGGGAGGAGGTGGGTCACGGGGCCTGGTGCTGACCCTCAGGCCACTCTACTCTCAGGGATGGATGGACAGGATGCTCAGCCCTGCAGACCCCTCCAGAGAAGCCAAACCCCCAAATCCTGGCTTGCTTCACTTCTGGGGCAGGGTAGGGAGCTGGTAGGGACAGAGCCATCAGTTTCCCAGCCTGTGCCTCCAGGCAAGCCGCTTCCCTTTTCTTGGCCTGTGTCCGCAACTGGGAGTTGGACTAAAAATTTGGGGGGTGGGTCTTTTCACCAGGCATGCTGTGATCCCAAGTGGCTTGTGTCTTGGAATACAAGGTTTCCTGGCTCTGGGCTGGGCTGTGAACTGTGTGGAGGAGGCCCCCCATCCCCCATCTTTCCTCATCCCCCCTAAAGTTGCAAGGGGACAGAGAAAGAAATGAAGCCGTTAATGAAAGTGTGAGACATGGGGTGCCTTACCCCAAGCACTAATGGGGCAGGGGCAGGGAAATGGTTTAGACTTGGTACCAGGAACGTGATATGTGGTGAGGCTGGCACGAGCCCAGGGCTGCTCTTCCTCTGCTGTGAAACTAATTCTTCATTGTGATTCCAGGCTGTGCATAAAATGGTCAAGCATCCCATGAGTCCACGGATGGTGGTGCTGGCAGAAGGATGAAGGGCAGGGAAGGCAAATCCATGTTCAGAATACAGGTCTGCTCCAGTGAGCACGAACCTCGGCCCCTGTGATGGAGGAGCGCCAATGTGATTGAGCTGCCACCAGGTGGCAGGCTAGTCCCCAGGGAATGGGGCCACACTGGGGCCCAATGTTGGGTCTCTGCTGTTTTTACAAAGGGGCCTTGAGGAAGGCAATGCCTTGCTCACAGGAATGTACCACCCATGGGGGTGTGAACTAAAAAGGCTGCCTGCCATATCAGTAAACAAAGGATGTCGCAGCCATCAAGCTACCACCACATTATAGCCACCCCACCAGTGAGCCCTGAGGGAACTCAGGATGAGAAAACAAAGGATGCTGGCCCCATGTAGCTGAGGTGCATATCAAAGAAATGATTTCAGTGAGCCCAGACTCTTCCCATACACAGAAAAGTGCCACATTCCTTAACTTAAGATATCTGATTTTCTTATCTTAACAGGAATCTTTTGATGTTCTGACTACCTGGTCTTTGTTGCAAAAACTCCTATGTATCCTTGCTTCCCCACCTTCCTCTTCGGAACAGTTTCTCAGAATTATCTGAGATGATGTGTCCCGGGTTTAAGTCCTCAGATTTGGCTACCGAATAAAACATAGCTTGTAGGTTGTGCATTTTTTTTTCAGTTGACAGGGGCTTCAAGCCCAGTTGTAGCAACAGAGGGCTAGGCTGGTGGGAGGACTGTATTTTCAGAACTCAGAGGTCCCTGAGATCTCTTCACCTTATAGGCACAAGCCGCAGAACACATAAGAAATCATCTTAGAAAAATCTTAGACTGTCCCTTGGTTGCCTGGTTTCATCATCACCTCCCTCTACTCACCCAGACGCCCAGCGAGGGGTGCTGACCCACCTGAGATCATACAGGGCAGGTGCAGATAAGGAATGTAAATGTGGTGTGGCAAGAGGAGGGGCTTCAGAGTAGAAGGTGTGTCAGGGTGGTCAGGATCCAGTCCTAAGGGGACAGAGTGAGAGTTGGGTCATGCCCACAAATGGATGTTGACCACCTGCGGGGTTCTAGGCACTGGGCATGTAGCCATGACTATGACCAGCAATGGCTCCTGCCCTTGAGAATAGATGGTCAACCATAACCATGTATTTCAGACCATGGTAAGTGCCACCTGAAGGAGATAAAAATAGCATTAGAGAGTGACCAGGGCTGGGGGCTGCTTCAGCTTCAGTGCCAGGGAAAGAAGGACTGTCCAAGAGCAGTGTAGTGAGGTTTAAGACCTGAATGGCAAAAATATCTGGGGGAAGAAGCAGGAAGTTCAAGTAAAACAGCTGATACACTTACTATGTTCCAGGTACTGTTGAAACGAATTGCATGAACTAGCTCATTTAATCCCATCACCACCACATGAGGTAGTAAGATTGTCATTGCCATCTGATGGAAGGGAAATTGAGGCATGGAGGTCAAGTAACCCCAGTAAGTGATGGACCCTGGACCTGAATGCAGGTGGTCTGGCTGCAGAGTCGGTGGGCTCACCCTGAGCTGTCCTGCTTCTCAAAGGCACTGGTCAGGAATGAAAAGTCTGGCTGTAGAATCTGGATTCTGTCTTGGGTGTGGGTAGAAATGACAACCCACTCCTCCCAGGGGAAGCCTCCAGGCTTGTGCCAGTTAGTGGCAGAGCCAGGGCAGAGTCTCCAGCACCCCTCCTGCCCTCCCCTCCCTTCTCCTCCTCACCCCTCCCCTCCAGGAGCCCTGAAATGTCTGCTCCCTGCCCCCAGCCTCTTGGTTCACAGCTAAGTGGGCCACCTCACTCTAAAGGGATTTGACTCCTGGAGAGAACTGGAGACTGGTGAGAAAGGGCTTAGGGATTAGACAATGATACCCGGGAAGGTAAGGGACTTAATTAGGGGGGTTCAGGTGTGGGAAGTGGGGCAGGGAGAGGATTTGTGTCTTTGCAAAGCCAGGGTAGACTGCGGAAGTGAGGAGGAAGTGGGCTCCTGGGGAGGAGCCAGGCGGGCTTGGTTTCTCATGTTCTGTTGTGCCTTCAGAAATAACACATAATAGATTATAGTACTGATAATCCCTCCCATTTGTGCACCCACCACTTTTCCAGCCATTATTTCGCTTGGAAATCTCACAGCAGCCCTGGGAGAGAGGCAAGGATTATTTTTCTCCCCAGGTGACAGGCACCCAGAGAAGGCAGGTAGGTGACTTTGCCACCGGAGGAGCTAGGGTTTGGCCGCAGGTCTCCTGGTTCCAGGTCCAGGTCTGCTGCCTCTGATTTCACAACATCAGTGCAGGGGGAGAGGCAAGAGCAGGGGATCAAGAAGCTGCAGCAGAAGTCATCGGGAACTCAGGCTGCCACCTCCTAGACGGAAGTGCCTGAACACTTCTGGCCTCCTTGTTTGGGGGCGGGGGGTGGAGGGTCAGTGGGGGAAGCAGGAGGGAGAAAAAACCGTAAGGTAATAGACAGGTTGCCATCCTGTATTCTGGGCAACTAGGCAGGGCTGCAGCTGGAACCCGAGGGGCCTGCAAAGAGGGCTCCTTATCCTGCCCCCTCCCCTAGATATAACCCTCTCCCCAAGAGAGATCCACGTGTGTCCCTTCAACCTACAAAGGCACTCTCATCCACAGTCTGAACTTACCCTGGTGGATATTCTATTCTTGTTCAACATCAAGGATGCCCAGTCACGAGAAGAAGAAAGACCACCCACCTTGCTCAAACATCTCAGACTAGGCCCTCCCCACCACTCAGAGGTCCTTCCTGACGCCCGGCCCTCCTACAGCCACATCCCCCCACACCCTGACTCATTATCTGGCCCCCACTGACCCCTCACTTCTCCACAGCCTGATCTCAGTCTGGGCATGCCCCCCACCAATACTGTAAGTTCCCCGGGCATAGTTTTTGACTCCATGATTAGCACAGCGCTCAGTTAAATAAGTGCCGAATGAATGAACAAATGTATGAATGAATGAATGAACATTTGAATAAATGAATGAATGGTTCCCAGGCCTCCTGCTCCCTCCAATCTGGCAGAACCCTGCTCAGCTATCAGGTCTCTGGGAAACCAAGGATGATCCCATCCCCTGACTGGACGGGGACCCTCCCCTCTGCACCCCCTATGGCGGCACTGGCCACTCTGTACCGAATGGCCTTTGGCCTTGGCTGTCCCCCTGTGGACCAGGAACTCCTGGAGGGCAGGACCTGCTGGCCTCATCCTCTGAGGTGTCCCCATGCCTGGCCCCATGCCCGCTGCATAAGTGCTGGTGGAGCAAAGGCATGAAAGGTGCTCTAGCTTCAAGCTCCACTCAGGAGCCGAAGTCTGGGTTGCCTGGGTCGGGGGGAGGGGCAGGCACAGGAGTGGGTCCCTCACCACTGCTTCCTCATTCTGCTGCTGTCACCTCCACTGTCCGGGCCGTGTAGTCCTGGGTGGTGCAGATTTCTTTATTCCTTCCCCACTTTGCTGGAAGAAGACTTGAGGCAGCACGTGGGCAGGGCTGGGAGGAGGCTCAGAGTCAGGGCCTTTCTGCATGGCCACCCACAAGTACAAGGGCTTTCCAGAGAGTTCCAGCTACCCCAGCCTCCTGGAAGTAGAGTGTTCCGCAAATATTTGTTGAAGAGTTTAAAGGACTGTTCTGACTCTCAAATCCCCGTGCCAATCTCTGCACCACCCCTTCCCCGTTGGCACCACAGAATCAGAAGGCAGGGCACCCAGGGGCCTCCAACCTCCTGGTCAATGCCCTTGTTTTAGAGAAGAGTCATCCAAGGCCCAGGTCAAGGGCAGATGGCCCCAAGGAGGCCCCCTGCTGAATAGTCACTGCAGCACATTCACTGAAGAACATGGTCTAGGGACTTCCCTGGTGGTCTGGTGGGTAAGACTCTGCAGTCCTAATGCAGGGGGCCCCGGTTCGATCCCTGGTCGGGGAACTAGATCCCACATGCGTGCTGCAACAAAGGACCCTGCATGCCACAACGAAGATCCTGTGTTCCACAACTAGGATCTGGTGCAGAGAAAATAAATAAACAAACAAATGAATAAATAGTTAAAAAAAAAAAAAAAAAGAATGTGGTCTAAAGCCCAGGCTCTGGACTCCCAGTCCAGCGCTCCTGCCTGTGTTCAGAGCTGCCTCCCAGAGGAACCTCAAGCCCTGGGCACTACCTCCCAAGACTAGAACTGTTACCCAATATGCCTCCCAAATCTCTGGGTTCCAGCGGTCTTCTTTCAGCTGTCCACATGCCATGCCCGGCAGGGTATACTCAGAACAGCACACCCATCACAGAGCTGGCAGGTGGCAGGGCCTGGATCTCGCCTCCGGCCTGCCTGATCTGTGAGGCTGGGCTCTTTCTCTTGGGCCAGGCTGTTGCCTGACAGTCACCACTACAAGACAAAGCAGTCAGTGTCAAGGCCAAGAGAGAGGGGCTACTGGTTGGCAGAGGTCATGCTGGGTTGGGTGGATCAGGGAGAAGTTCCTGGAAACATCCCTGGATCAGGCTTTGAAGGCCAGGGAGGATCTGGCGGGAGGAAACAGGAGAGGGAAGCAGCTCTGAAGAGGCAGGAGGGCAGAAGTGCATCTGAGGAGCAGCTTGGAGCTTCTCTGACTGAAATTAAAGTGTGCAGTGGGGAGAAGTGGCAGTCAAGGCCACAAGGGATGCTGGGATGAGCTCGGGGTGGGCCTTGAATGCAAGTCAGTAAGGTTGGGCTGACTCCTGAAGGAACTAGGGAGCCGTTGCAGATTCTTGAGTAGGGGAGCAACATACCTAACAGGGAGGGAGAATTGCCAGACCAGGATTGGGGGGATAGAGAAAAGGTGGGGATGTGGAGGAGGGAGTTCTCTTAGTAACCAGCCTGCAGGAGTTTAATTATAGATAATAAATATATAATAAATAAATAAATATATAATCCAGATTTTGATTCTAGGATTTATTTGATCAGATTAGCCGCTCCATAGTGGGCTGGAGATAGGTAAGTTTCAGTGGCCAAAGGAGAAGCAGGCAGCCCCAGGGCCTGGGAAGGGCAGACTGGAGGAAGGGTACTTCATTTAGGCCTTTATAGTGGGTAAATCCAGATTTCTTGGGAGAGGGGGCTTGTTTGGGGCTGGGGACTGTTTCCTGTTGGGTGAATGTTTTCCTTGTGCTTTCCTGGGAAGCCTCTGCAGGCAGTTCCCAGGCTAGTCCAAACCCCAGCCCGTGGGCACCTGGGAGCATTTGGCCTAGAAGCCCGAGACTTGGGTTCAAGTCACAACTGCAGGCACTCTCACATGACTGCCTCTCTCCCTCAGATTCCTCAAGAAGTCACCTGACCTACCTACCTTAGGGGGTCACCATGGTCTTAAATGACAAGCTAGGTCTGAAAGTGTCTTGTAGACTGTAAAGTGCTGAACCAACCTAAGCAGTTGTTCTATTTTCCTTTGAGTAGGTCCTTCACTGAAAAGAACATCTTGCCCCTGCAAGGGTCTAAAAGAAAGATCTCAGCCAGGCACGCAAGGAAGTTGGCTGTGCCCTGCCCTGAGCCAAAGCTGATGGGTCTGTAACCAGGGCAGGACTGCTAGGACTGCCTGAAAATGCTTCACAGGGGTGGAGCGGGGGCCTCTCAGACACCAGGCTGGACCCAAGACCCTCACTCTGTGCCTGGCTGCAGACCTCCATGGTGGAGGCCTCGCCAGGTGCAGAGCGAAGTCCTCCCAAGTGTCTTTAATGGGCCTGCTGTAGCCTGCCTCTGCCTTCTAACCCAGAGAGCCAGGGGCGGTCTGCTTTCCACTCTCCTGGTGTGCAGAGTACAGAGGTGGCAGGGGTTTTGCTCTGGGAGGTGTGATGCTCACAGGCTCCTAGGCCTCGCTCTGCATGAATTCCAGGCAGTAAGAGGAGGGCGCGACTCAGCACCTTCCACGGGCCAGGCACCCCGCAAAGTTCTCCACATCTGTCACGCCACTAACGACTTTAGGCAGGCCATGGCCTCTTTGGGCCTGTTTCCACGGCTGTTAAGTGAGGTGAGCTGCTTGATCCCTGAATGATCTATGTTTGAGTCTCTTTCCCAGGGCTCCCCCAGGACCTAGCTCTGTGCCTATGGGAGTGTTTCTTACATTCATTCATCCATTCGGCATTCATTTATTGAACAGCCCCTGAGTGCAGGATGCTGTGGTGGGGGGAGGGGCTTGTGGGGATTCAGGGGTGAGTAAACAGGGTCCTGTGCCCAAGGACCTCATGGTCTAGCCGGGCAGATGCTCCTAAGCAGGACCACATCAAGGTCCTGCTGGTCCTCCTGGCACAATCCTTCTCTCCCCTCCTCTCTGGTTGTAGCCATGCTTCCTACCTACCACCAGAACTTTGCTCGTGCCTTTGTGCCAGCATGGAATGAATGAATCTCCTTTCCATTTCCTTCCCATCCCAGATTTTTAGGGCCCAGTCCAATGTTGTTCCCTCCATGAAGCCTTCTAGGATTATTCCAACCCAAAGCAAATTCTCCCCCCTTAAGCTCCCAGGTACTTGCCGGCTCTCTTTGGGACATTTATCTCGTCCTTGCATTCTAGTCGATGGTGCCTGTGTCTTACCTTTGGGAGTGCAGGATGGCATCCGACTCATTTCGGGATCCCCAGAACAGCACCTAGGGCCTGGCACGCAGTAGGAGGAAAGAATGGCCAAGGCATGTGACCAGCTGCTACCCTGGAGGTAGGATTAGAGTAGGGGAGGGGGGAACCCAGACAGAGAGGGAGGGCTGGTGAGCTCAGAAAGTAGGAAATGGCTTCATTGTATGGGGAAGGGGCATGGCAGGACAGTCAGAGGGCATCTGTCCCGCAAATCAGACTTGCAGCTAGCTACATGGGAACCCACAGCTCTGGCCCCTGGCTGTGAGTTGGGGGGGGAAGCAGATAAGCTGATAGAAGGCCCGCTTTCATTGGGCCATCACTTTCACTGTGGCTTCCTCCACGTCCACCCTGCATCTCCATCCCGAGGCTGAAGCCTGGCCAGGCAGGCAGCAAAGGGAAGCTCTGCAGAGCGGACAAAGGAGCGGTCACATAGGGGAACCCTGTGCTAGGCACTGCCCTGAGTGCAGGGCAAGCTATGTACATTAGCTTGCTTTATCCTCTCATGCTGACTCAGGGTCCAGATCATCCAAATCCACTTAGTGAATGAAGAAGCTTGGATTCAGAGAGGTGAAGTTGCTCCCTGAAGTCTCATAAAAACAAGGGGAAGATTTAGGATTCAAACCCAGGTCTTCTGATTCCCAGAGAGGAAGCAATCCTCCATGCCAGCTGAGGGTGCCAGCACCTTATGAGCCTCTCAGAGAGCTGCGAAGGTCAGAAGCAGAGGACAGGGCTCTTGGTGGGAAGATGGGGTCTGGGCTTCCTTACCCCCCCTCAGCCTGCCTGCCCCGAAGGGGTAGGGGAAAGGCTGTTAACACTGAAAGGCCCCAAGCTGGGTTTGCAGCAGTGGTCCAAAATCCATGGCAGGACAGGAGGAGGGCAGGGGCCCCAGAGAGAAAAGGCCAAGGCCACTGTCCTGCAGGCAGGGCGATGGCTAGACTTAGGGGTCCCCTAGTCCCCTACAGAGGCATCAGTCAAGCTTCCTCTCGTATTGGAGGGAGAGGTCCTGCACCGTGGGGACCTGATCTTAGAAGAGCTCATTAGATAGCACCTAGTTGGGGACAGTAAGGCCTAGAGAGTTCAGGTGTCTCCTCCAAGGTCACTAAGGGTGAGCTAAGGGTAAATTGGGGACTGGAACCCAGACTTCCCGTCCTTCTCATGTCTACCGGCCTCGGCCCGGGTGGGCACTCCTGCTCGCCTTCTGCTCAGGTCTCCGCTTCAGGAGGGCGGAGGGTACCCGCGTCAGACGCTCCTGCGCCCAGCGCATCTCTCCCTACTCCGCCCCTTGGGATCCTTTAAGAGGCGGGGCTTGGCTGCCAACCGCGGCCCCGGCAAAAGGCTGGGACTTTACTCTCGCGGCGGAGAACGAGTCCGTGCTCTGTCTGCTGCCGCAACCGCCGCGCCCGGAGCCTGGGCCACGATGAGCGGCAGAGTCGGCGATCTGAGCCCCAGGCAGAAGGAGGCACTGGCCAAGGTGAGCCCTCACCCCGGCCCGGCCCCGCCCCGGGCGATGGCCCCCATCCTCTGGCGGCAGCGGGCTGGGAAGGGGCTGGGTGGGGGGCGAGCGCGGGTCCGCGGCGAGCGGCGGAAGGAGCGGCAGCCACCGCACCGAGCGGTCCGCGGCCACCCCCTCCCTCGCTCCCCTCCGTCCGCCGAGGGGATCCCGGGGAAGTTTGGTCGTCCCGGCCGCAGCCGCGAGCGAGCCCTTGGCGCTGCCACCTGGGAAGAAGTGGTTGCTTGGAAGCCCACGGAGGCAGCTGAGGGCACAAAGGCAACGTTCATGCTCGGGACTGGCAGCCGGGCCCTTGGGGCAGGGGCAGGGGCAGGGCCCTAGGTTTCCTCCCATTTCCGGGAGGTTTTCCTCTTGCAGGGGCAGTGGCACGATGGAAAGGGCCGGAGGGCTTCTTAGGAGACTTGGATGGCTCCTGCTCTGGCACCAAGTCTCTCTGCGACCTTGGGCAAAACCGGTCCTTCTCTGTTCGCTCCTTGAGGAAAGGAATTGAGGAGGTTGGACCAGATGATGTGGAAAGGAGCAGCTTCAAGTGCAAAGCCTAGGATCCTACCGGTGACTGACTGGGTTGGGGCTAGTTTGAGTTGAGACCAGCCCCCCACCCCGTCCTGCAACCCAGGCCCCTCCCTCAACCCAGGCCCCTCCCGGGCTGGGGACTTGGGCTGATGCTCTTCAAAAGGCAAGGAGGTAAGCCTAGCTTTGCCTTGGCGCCTGGGCAGAGGAGGGGGCAACAGTTCCAGAGCCGGACCCTTTCCCACCAGCTGGATCTCCCCTGCTGCCCTTGGGGAGAGAGGGAAGGTTGGCTGTTCTTGGAGCTGGAGCTGTTTGGGTCCAGTCTTAGGTCTGGAGCCTCCACAGCAGTTTTCCATTGCTGAGAAAGTGGTGGAGGGGGTGGGTGGTAGGTGTCTTCTGCCGTGGTAGTGGGGCAGAGGCTCCAGTCCCATGGAGGCCTTGCCCCAGGCTGGGCCTCCCCATCCCAGGGAGGCCGGGTAGGGAGGTTTCAGATTTTACTGCTGACCTGCAGGGGAAGTCAGGCAGAGAAGGGATTAGGTGGTGATTAAACTAGATATCAGGGGCTGGGTAGTGTCCTTGGTAAGGGGTGGCTTCATGCCAGTCTCCCTGGGGGTCTGGGAGCTGTTTGGGGGATGGGATGGTTTGAGTCCCTGGCTGACCTAGGCAAGGGGCAGAGGTGGCAGGTCCTCATTGATCCTCTCTGTGGCTGCCCTGTAGGGTCACTGACTAGGGAAAGGTGAGTGGCTGGGAGCAGGAGGCTTGGGGACAGCACAGCACATGGGGGCATGCTCACCTGCAGGGTAATGAGCAGTTGGAGGGGGCGTGGCCATCCTTGGGGTCACTGTCCAGCTCTCTTGTTTGGCACTCCCTACACTTTCCCCCATCATGGCTTCTGGCTGGAACTGTTCCCTCCACCTGGATTGCCCTCCTTCCTCCTCCTGCTGCCTTTGGAGTCCTTCAAGCCCAGCTCAAATGTCATTTTTTATATGAAGTAGTGTGAGACCACCCTCTTCCTGGCCCCAGTCAGCATCAAACTCTTCCTTCCCTCTGCTCCCTGGACACATTGCTCACCATTCCATTACTAAGGGGACAGGCCATGGTGGAAAGAGTGCAGGCTCTGGCCTGGGACAGACCGGGGTTTGCATCCCAGCTCTGCTGATTACTAGCTGTCGACCTTGGGCATGTTACTTGGCCTCTCTGAGCTCTAATTACTTCATCTGTAAAATGGGAGCAGTAACATCTCTAGAAGAATGAATAAGCACCGAGGTCGGTGCTGGGCACACGAGGAATGCTTGGTAAACTTACGCTTTTGCTGTGACACACCCCAGAGTGTCTACTGTGGCGGTTAGCTGGGGGCAGTTCTGCCCAGCCATCACACTGGAGCGTGTAAGTGCGCACAGCCAGGCAGGGGCAGTGTCTTACTCCCTTCTCACCTCCTCCTGCTACTCAGCTCCCACCAGCATGACTGACAGAGTGTCTCACGCTGCTCAGGTGCTCAGCCAGTGTCTGCAGAGTTGACCCGTGCTGAGCAGGAGTCCAGCAAAAACCTCTATGGAGAGTCCCGGGCAGAGGGCGGTCAGGGTGGGACCTGCTACTCACCCAGCTGCCTCTCCCTACAGTTTCGGGAGAATGTCCAGGATGTGCTGCCCACTCTGCCGAATCCAGATGACTATTTTCTCCTGCGCTGGCTCCGAGGTGAGGAAAAAGGGGCTGCGGGATGCTGGGGCAGGGGCTTGGGCTGGGGAACAGAATAGCACCCTCTGGAAACCCTGCCCCAGGCAATCTCAGAATCTGGAGTATTCAACCTTCAGAACCAAAAGCGTTCTTGGCAATGATATAACCTCAACCCTCCTGTTGGATAGATAACGACACTGAGGCTCAGAGAGGTGAGGTAACTTGCCCCAAGTCGCACAGTGTTGAACTGCAGGCAGGGAGAGGACTAGAGCCAGGTCAGCTGACTCCCAGCCCGGTGCCCTTTCCATCCACTCGATGAATCTACTCTGCCAATGGATGTGGGGAAACAGGTTGAGGAAAAGCCAAGAAAGGCCCCAAGCTTGTGGGAAGTTGGAGGCAGAGCCAAGCTTAGAACCAGAGTCTTGGCCCGTGGGAGAGACTGGCCCTCTCTGTGGCAGCTTGAAGGAGGGGCAGAATGCACAGGGAACACGGTGGGTAGGGTTCAGCCTGACCTAGGTTAACAAAACTCCCCTCAAGCCATCATCTGGCTCCATGGCCCTGAGATCCATTCCAGCTCTGCCCTGGCCTGGCTCTGGTACCTGGTCCAGGGGTGAACATCTGTCCGAGGCTCCTCTCTGGGAGAGCTGGATGAGACAGGGTGCCCTGCCTATGGCAAGATGGGACATGAGAGTGCTATGCCCATGATGATGCAGTGTACACGTTTCTACTAGCATCAGGGTCAGACTCAACCCCATGTTGCAACTCCTGAAATCCTTCCGTTCTTTTCTTTCTCCTCCTCTCCTGTGATTCAAGTCATGTGCCACCCTCTCTGGTTCTTGTGACACACTTTTTTTTTGGCTTTGTAGAAACTTTAGTGCCAGACATAGAAATAATAGAGAAAATTCCTCTGTGTTAGATTAGCAGAGATTAAATCGTGATAACAGAATCAGAGCCCAAAATATTAAAGTATAAGTCATGGCCAATTACTTATTTATAGACACAGACACACACATGTATACCCTGCGAGTCTTGGGACAGGGGAAGAGATGTATTTTCCTTTTCTGTCCAGAAACTGAATAGAGCTGGCACACTCTTGAGAGGCTGATAGCTAGCAGGCCCCCCAGAGCAGGCCCTGTGTGCCTCTGAAAGTGCCACTTGCCCTTTTCCCTCTAAAAAGCTGTGAACTCCCCCCACCCCACCCACTCAGAGAGGGTGGAGAGGCAGCAAAGAGGCGGCGGTGGAGTCAGTCCAGAGCTGGAGGACATTTTGGCCCAGCCTTTGCTGAAGGGCTGTAGCTGGAAGGGGGCGGGTGGGGAGAGTGGGCAGACAGCGCTGCATTAAAGGGCCAGCTGCAAGATGATCAAACAAACTACCCAGCTACTGTGAGGTGGGGGAAGTGTGGTTTCAGAGAGCTGTTGAATTGAACAGCTTCGCAGCTCTTTTTTTATCTGAGAGACGGCTGGCCTGGGGCCCTGGTTTCCCAGGCACCCCAACTCCCCAGTCCTGGGATAACCCCTCTCTTTGCAGGAATATAGAAGAGTGCAGTTATCCTCATTTGCCAGATGAGAAAACTGAGGCTCAGAGAGGAGAGGGCACTTAGCTGAGGGCACACAGCTAATGTGAAGCAGAATCAGGGCAGAAACCTAGGGCCCCTGATTCCCAGGCCATCATCCTCTCCAGTAAGCCACAGCTGCCTCCTGAAACCAAGCTCTGCCTCTTCAAACCAAGGAAATATCTCCTCTGCACTTTATTTGTGCCTCACATTTCCCTGGGCAGGAGCTCGGGCCTGGTCAGACTCTACTGTGAATTTCAATTAGGGTTTTTGTTGCCTTGCTTTTCTTTTCTTTTCTGTTTTTGCCACGCCGCACAGCTTGCGGGATTTTAGTTCCCTGACCAGAGATTGAACCTGGGCCCTCGGCAGTGAAAGCTCGAAAGCTCGGTGTCCTAACCACTGGACCACCAGGGAATTCCCCCTTTTTTTTTTTTTTTTTTTTTAGAGAAACCTTTTCTTTTTCTCCTTTTCATCTAAAGGAAACATTTGCAAGGCACATGCCAGCCGAATGTCGTCTAATCTAGGTGTGAGTGAGCACTGGGTTCTTCCCTTTCTCGAGTGAGCACTGGGTTCCTCCCTTCCCCCGACACAGGCTTGGCTTTCTGCTGGGCCCCAGGCCCGAAAGCACGCACACAGATCACTGCCTCCCCCTGAGTGGGCCTGAGCTCTGGGCACCCCAGCGAGGGGGCTCAGATGGCAAGATAAAACGAGGAGGTGGAGGAAACCTGTGAGCCTGGCAGAGCAGGTCTGAGTCTCTTTGTTTTCCAGGACAGGAAGAGATCAAATAAGAACCCAGGACAGCTTGCTCCCAGGCCGGCCTCTCTGGCAGTGCCCTAAGCCATGCTTTGAGCTGCCCCTGACCAGGGCGGCAGGAGCCCTGGAGAGGCATCAGGCCGGTACTGCCAGGGGCAATGGAAACTCGGGGAGGGCCCTAAAAGACCCTGGAGGTTGGACCCCAGCAGCTAAAGGTTAACTGGAGAGCCTCCCTGAGATAAGGGGGCTCGAAGTTCACCACCACTCCTGTTCCCAAGGAAGATGACTCTCCTCACAGTTGGGCGTGTCCCTCCCATGGAGGATTCCCACTTTCAGGTCCAGCTGGGCTACCCCAACATGATAGCATGGTGCCTTGCATCTTCCAAGTGTTTCTAGCTCACTGGATGATTTGGCCAGAGATGTGCAGTATCTTGTCCAAGGTCAAACAGGAAGAAGGTGGAAGGGCTGAGATGCAAACCCAGATTATATTCCTCTGAAAGCTGCCCCCTGCTGCTACAATGGCATGTGAAGGGTGACCATGAGAAGGAACTTCCCAAGCGGGAAGGCTGCTCATTTCTGCAAACATGTGTCTAGCACACATGACAGGGTATGGCATTGGTCAAATCTCTTGTCGCATCCTTGGGTGCAGGAGAGTGGACTGCATTTCAGGGCAGCAGAGTCAGGGAATGTGCTCGGCCACTCCTGAAGAGCAGTGATTAAGGGGCTGGTGACAGTCCAGAGGGCAGCCTGTCTGGCCCAGGTTCCAGGGCTGTCAGCAGATCTGGATGTCAATCAGACCCACAGAGGACATGCAGCTGGGAGGGACAGTTCATAGGTCAAATGGCAAAATTGGTCAGAATCTGGATCTCAGAAACTCTTTAAAAGATGAAATGCAGGGGCTTCCCTTATGGCGCAGTGGTTAAGAATCCGCCTGCCAATGCAGGGGACATGGGTTCGAGCCCTAGTCTGGGAAGATGACGCATGCCGTGGAGCAACTAAGCCCGTGCGCCACAACTACTGAGCCTGCGCTCTAGAGCCCGTGAGCCGCAACTACTGAGCCCGTGTCCCACCACTACTGAAGCCCGTGTGCCTAGAGCCCGCGCTCCACAACAAGAGAAGCCACGACAATGAGAAGCCTGCGCACCACAATGAAGAGTAGCCCCTGCTCACTGCAACCAGAGAAAAGCCTGCCTGCAGCAATGAAGACCCAACACAGCCAAAAATTTTAAAATTAAAAAAAAAAAAAGATGAAATGCAGCTGGCCATAACAAGATGAAATCTGATAGGGATAGATCCAGAAAACCACCTCTCAACCTATGGGGTAGAGGCTTCATAAGCAGCACAGGTGAAAAGGATTTGGGGGTTTCAATTGACTGTAAGCTTCGCCTGAGTTAAGGGCCTGGCCTGTTGCCGAGAAAGTTCTTAGGCTTAATTGGAGAAGGGTAGGCAACACCTGTGCTCTGGACCACACACTTCAAGAGGGGCACTGGCAAACTGGAAAACATCCAAAGGGAAGTTGATGGACTTGAAACCAAGCTTTGAAGGATGGTTAAAGGATCCATGGACGGGCAGCATGATAGCAGGGAGCACTTAGGGTGGCAGCACAGAATTTGCGAGTATTGGAAAGGTGGTCACGTGGCTGAGGAAGCACCCCCACCCCTCCTCTCTGAATGTCTCTGTAGAGGGTCTCTGCTCAGTACAATAGTGAGGGCTGTGTGCAAATGGCAGCTTGGATTGTTTGGGAGCAGATGGCCTTGGCGGGCAGGGAGGTCTTTGTGTTCAAGTTTGAGCAGGACAGCATGTCAGGGTTTGTACATGAAATAGAGTTGAGCCAGGTGAACTCTAATTCTGAAACTTTCTGGGAACCCTGGGAGGACGAGGGCACTCTGTGTCCCCCTGGGGTATGCATGGGTCCTTTGAGGATATGGCAAGGTTGACTGGAGGCTCATCTCCCCTCCATCCTACTGGAATGTTCTGCCAGTCCTGCCCCAGATTATGCGGCAGCTGTATTCATCTTTGAACTGCAGGTCAAGCTCTCAGGACTGGATGTTAGACCATGGAGGAGATTAACTTTGTGGAAGGAGAAGGGTAAATGATAAGGGGGCCCAGGGTTTGCTTTCCCTGACAGGAGATAAGACCCTTCACCTGATTGCATCCACTAGGGTAAAACTCTTTTGACCCTGAACTTGCAATGCTGCCCCCACCTGCCCTGAACCTTGACCTGCTTTCCCCACAAGCCCAGGGGCTGTGATGCTCTAGAAGCAGTGAATGTCCTCACATTAGCTTCTATATGTGGGGTGATCTGAGAGTCAGCGGGCGTTCCCGCACAGGAGCAGGGAAATCTTCCCATCCTTGGCGCCCAGGCTGCTATCCTAACCCTGACCATGTTTCCCTGTTATAGCAAGAAGCTTTGACCTGCAGAAGTCTGAGGCCATGCTCCGGAAGGTGAGACCCATTTGGCTCCGAAGCCCACTGTTGCCTCCATTTCTGCCCATCAGAATCACGCCGTGCTTGGACTTCTGTCCACCCCCTCCCACCCCGATCACCGCCTGTGGCTTATGTGACATATCTGAGTATTAGCCGACCGGTACTGCCTTATCCTCCAGGACAAAGTGCATTCCCTTCCCTGGAAACAGAGCTTTCATAGTTCTGGGCCAGCCAAGAATTACAATCTGTTCTGCTGAGATCTCTGAAATAGGCACTTCCTTCTTTTCCATTCCTGCTGGTTGCCTTCTCGTGACTTACCTGTGGTCCGGTGGTCTGTTCGTGCTGTCACCCATTGCTAGATGCCTGTTAAGGACCACCCCCTCCCCGCCCTGCTTTTTTAAAGCCCTCGTGTGTTTGCAGCATGTGGAGGTCCGAAAGCAAAAGGACATTGACAACATCATGAGCTGGCAGCCTCCAGAGGTGAGAACAGATTATCCCGCCCCACACCACGTGAGGTCTGTTAGACCCATGATCTGTATGCTGGGTCTATGGGACTGGGACCCTCAGAGGAAAGGTCTGACAATGCCAAGTCATTGAATGAGTATCCATTGGCACCCAGGGGCGGATGAACCCAGAGGAAGTCCCTGGACACCGGGAAGGTGTGGCTGCCCGGGGCCTGCTGACCAGGCGCCCCCATCTCTGTCTGGGCCCAGGTGGTCCAACAGTATCTCTCAGGGGGCATGTGCGGCTACGACCTGGATGGCTGCCCCATCTGGTACGACATCATTGGACCTCTGGATGCCAAGGGTCTGCTCCTCTCAGCCACCAAACAGGACTTGGTCAAGACCAAGATGCGGGACTGCGAGCTGCTTCTGCGGGAGTGCGCCTGCCAGACCGAAAAGGTGAGGGGACCAGCACGGCTGAAGAGGAGTTACGCCCGGTGGAGGTGGTCACGCAGAAGTGTGGGTGTCACACGTGGCTTTAAGGGCAGCTTTAGGCCCTGATGTTTAGATTTCATAGTGAAACTGCAGTTTTAGGGACTGATCTATGTTACTGAATTTTTATTTTTCCAAGTAAGGACTTAGAAAACACTAACCAGCTATTATTGCCATAATTAACCCACCAAACTATAGGGACGGCATTGTCTCAGAATAAAGGGCCGTCCTTTAATTGAGTAAAGTTTAGCTTCATAGAAAACATGCTACGTTATCATTACTTTTCTTGCTTTATCTGGGCACCAGAGGAATCCTTGTCAGGGACCACCCTATCCTTGGACAAGTATTTGAGTGCCGCTGGTGTCAGTGAGCTCAGATTCTGTGCTTCCCTAACTCTGAATTCAGACAAAGCTAAGGACAGCTGATTCTCTTACTGGAATAAGACTGAAGAGCGAGGCAGAGCTGCCATGGTCCTTCCCCCTGCGCTCCTCCTCAGCAGTCGTAAAGATCCAGTGAGACCATGTGATACGTTTGGGGACATTTCAACAGTGTCATCCACATTCACTGAGAACCCAGTGTGCGCAGAGGCCCTGTGGGGCTGGGCACGCAGAGAAGCGTTAGAGATGCACCTTAAGGGCTTAGGTTGGATAGAGAGCATCTGTGCCTGCGAGATGAGTGGCTGCACGGGGTGCAGAGGACGAGGGGGGCCACCAGGTCAAACTGCAGAACAGAAGCGACTTCAGATGTAATCTAAGTTCACCCAGCTGTTTACTGGATGAGAACACGGAGATCTAAACGGGAAGGGTGACTTGTCTAGGCCACAGTTCCGGCCTGGGGTAATTATCTCGATTTGGAAAACCCTAGGTACGGCCCTGCTGGATCTGGCTGCAGTATGGGCGCAGGGTACGATCAGCACTTTCCCTGAACCGGGGTGGGCTTCTGTGTGTGTTGTGTGTGGGGCAGCCTGATGTGACTTTCTGCTCCTCTGTCCCCTGCAGACGGGGAACAAGATAGAGACCATCACCCTGATTTATGACTGTGAGGGGCTTGGTCTCAAACATCTCTGGAAGCCAGCTGTGGAGGCCTATGGAGAGGTGAAGGCCAGGGCTCGGGGGTGGTGGAGGGTGAGAGGTGAGGGTCGGGGGATGGGTTGGGAGGGTGGGTCCCGCTGCTAGGAGGCCCTGTGGGGTGGGGGAAGCCAGAGGAAGAAGGGCCTCCCTCCCTGGCACAGAGTTCTGAGCCCACTGGATTCTTTCCACAGTTTCTCTGCATGTTTGAGGAAAATTACCCCGAAACACTGAAGCGTCTTTTTGTCATTAAAGGTAAGTTGGCAACTACCTGTGATGCAGCCCAATGGGAAAGAGGGGCCAAAAATATTACTGGGACAGATTAAGGAGAGTGAAATAGAGTGAGCCGAAGTCGGGGGTGGAGGGTGGGGTCTTAGGACCTGTTCAGAAGACCGACCCATGATGTACACAGACCACTTTGTAATTCACAAAGCTTTTAGTATTCGTTACCTCCTTCGAGCCACCGAGCCCCGTGAGAAAGGAAGACCATCCCCCCTGTACAGACAGGAAAGCTGAGCCTCACATAGCGCTGCCTGTGTGGGCTCCACAGCACCAGGGAGTGCATGGCCACACACTGGGGGCTATGGTGGACACTGTTAGGGACAGAGTGGGGACTGCTCCTGGCCTCACATGGCCTGGTCTCTGTTCCAGCCCCCAAGCTGTTTCCTGTGGCCTATAACCTCATCAAACCCTTCCTGAGTGAGGACACTCGTAAGAAGATCATGGTCCTGGGGGGTGAGTAGCCCAGACCCTCCTCCGCTCCACGGCATGGCTGCAGCCCCGCTGGGGATGGCGTTAGAGAGCCAGAGCTGCCGGGGCGAAGGCTCCCTCTGCTGGTTTGGGAGCAGTGGGACCCAGGAGCAGGCTGGGCCGGAGCAAGGGGCTTCCTGTCTGTTTTCCTAAGAACTCTTTCTCTCAGACACTCTGGGGAAATTCAAAGATGAATGGAATGCCAGTCCTTGTCCTCAATAAGCTTGCAGTCAAACAGGAGACTTTTAAGAGAAAGCTAGGACACAAACTAGAAAAGGCATAGATGGACTTCCCTGGTGGCACAGTGGTTAAGAATCCACCTGCCAATGCAGGGGACACGGGTTCGAGCCCTGGTCCAGGAAGATCCCACATGCCATGGAGCAACTAAGCCCGTGCGCCACAACTACTGAGCCTGCGCTCTAGAGCCTGCGAGCCACAATTACTGAGCCCGCACGCCACAACTACTGAAGCCCGCGTGCCTAGAGCCCATGCTCCGCAACAAGAGAAGCCACCGCAATGAGAAGCCCTCGCACTGCAACGAAGAGTAGCCTCTGCTCACCGCAACTAGAGAAATCCCACGTGCAGCAAGAAAGACCCAATGTAGCCAAAAAATAAATAAAATTCCTTTGAAAAAAAGAAAAGGCATAGATGCAGCAGAGAAGGGAGGTCACAGGAGCAGAGGTTGCTTTCAGTTGAGGGCAAGTACGCGTGGATTCATTGGATGGGCACCTGCTGTGTGCCCGGCCCTGGACTAGGTAGGTGTCAAGGCCACAAAGGTAAGACAGAGTCCCTTGAAGAGCTTGTGGCCTCTCGGAGAAGGGAGACACAAACAGATGTATATCAGCGCAAGATGTTACGTGTAAAAGAGAGGAGTTGAAAAGCCCATGGGAACACTGAGCAGGGGCACTCACCCCGCCCAGCCTGGGGAGGGGGCGATGCCTCCCTCACCTGCGAGCTATGGAATGAGTAGGGTAGCCAGGTGAAGCAAGGCAGGAAGCTGTTGGGCAGAAAGAAGAACAATGAGCAAAGACCTTACACACCATGGCACGGGCAGCTGAAGAGGGCGCACGGCAGGGTGTGTGAGAGATGACGTGGAGAGGGAGCCAGGTGCCAGGAGCTGGGTCACAGAGAATCCAGGGCACTGTGTCGGGAAGCTGGGACACAACTCCACAGGCCACTGGGCACCAGAGAGGAGTTCCTGAGCCGGGGCAGGGGGTGGGGTACAGGACCTGATTCTCAGGACAGATACCAGTTTGTATACCGCGGCCACAGCCCACGCACCAGGTGTTGCAAGCCTGAGCCACGGCGGGGGCTGTAGGGACGGAGAGGAGAGGGTGGATTTCAGACTTTCGTAGGAAGTGGAACAGCAGAACTCAATTGACTGGATGTAGGAAGGGAGGAAGAGAAATCTAGAATGGCTCCCTGGTATCTGGCATGAGTGACAGCATTGCAGTCATTCTGATGCAGTTAGTTCCACTGGGGAATAATACAGTCAGAAGGAAAGGCTTGAAGTTGAGTTCTAGGAGTCTGTGAGGTGTACACATGTTGGGGATGCCTGGGCCTGAAGCTTAGCAGCAAACTCCAGTCTGGAGATTTGGAGTTTTAGATAGAGACAGCAGCTAAAACCTTGAGAGGAGGTAAGACTGCCCACAGAACAGAGGCTGAAGCCTGGGGAATATCCAGGCTCAAGGGCATGAAGAGAAAGAGGAGCCCACCAGGGAGTGAAGAAGCGATTGAGAGGTTGGCGGGGAAGCGAGCAGACAAACACTGGATAGGCAGGGCAGCAGGAGAACATCAGGGGACGAGGGGAAGCCAGCAAGGAAGACCCATGGGAATCAAGCCAGCCAGAGACAGGCAGGAGTCGAGTTTGGCTGGAGCGTGATGTGGGGTGGTGGGAGAAAAGCCTAGAAAGGGAGATTGGGACTGGCTCGTGGACGGCTTAATGCCACCTGTGGAGTTGAACTGGGGGTAGGGAATTCTGAAGGTTTCTGAATGTTCACCTTCAGGCACCACATTGAAAGTGGAGGTTTTCCAAATGTGCGCTGAGCCTGGGTGTGGTGCAAAGCAGTCTGGAAAGCACAGGACTTCTGCGTGCTGGTCCTGGCTCTAGTGCAACAAATTCTGTCCTTGTAGCCTCAGTTCCTCTCTGTGAGATGGGAAGAATCCTCCTGGCCTTATTCCAACCCTCCAGCTGAACTGGGTGAAGAAACAACGTCTGAGGAAAAGGCTCTAATGATTTTTGGCTTTTCTGTGGCTGCCACCCACCATGAGCATGAGCCAGTTCGGTTTCCTGGCAGCGGGGCTGCAGAGGAGGTTCAGTCAGTTCCCCCACCCACACCTGAAACCCTTTCAACCAAACCCGCCTCGGGCTGGGAAGGTACCGGATCTTCAATAGAGGAGGGGAGAAATTCACCCTGGGCTGGTCACTGGTACTCAGCACAGATTAAAGCACCCCTGGAGTTGCATGGTCTCAAGTCCCTAGAAATCTGAAGGCTGGGAGACCCTGGACCATCCCTGTGGGTTTACAGGCAGCACCAGCCACAGAGGATGCTCGGTGGTACCCTGTGACCTGGAGCTGCTCTCTATATCTGGTCTCTGTCGTCAGCATGGAAAGGTTTCCATCCAGTATCAAAATATTGTCCTTGGCTGATACTTGTTTAGGAATCTGGCAGAGAAATGGATCTCAGCCTTGGTTGCACTTGAGGCAAACTCTCCTAGTCAGGAAAGGGCTTGGTTATTTAAAGAAAAAAAAAAAAAACCAAATCACTGGTAGCCAAACAGCCTACAAAACAAGAGAAGTGAAACTGTGGCTGGGGTAAAGCCAAGGGAGCCCATTTAAGGGGTCGGTCTACAGTGATGCATTCATTCAATAAATCACGAGTGAGCACAGTAGGTGACAGTGGTCATGCCCTCACGCTCAGTCTAACTAGGGCAGATCATGTTGACTGCCCTCCTGCCTGCCACATGCGCTGTTCCCTCTGCGTGGAATGCCCTCTCCTTCTTTCTTTGTTCCCTCCTGCTTGCACTTCAAATATTTGTATCCCCTCTTCCTGGGAGTGATAATACACTCTCATACAGGTACGGCATTTTACAGTTTACAACAAACACCCTCTCAAGTACTTAGTTCACTTCACTCCCACCATAACCTTGCAGGGCAGGAGGAACTAGGCTCAGAATGAAGTGATTTATTTGCCTCAGGTCGCTTCGCTGGCCAGAGGCAGTGGGGACAGGACCTCTGTCTCCTGCTTCCTGGTCCAGAACAGGGCAGTCATCTGGGTGACAGCTCCTCTTGAACCCCCGGAAGAGCTGTGCGCACATCCTGTGCTCCCAATGCCCATGTTTTGTGTGCAGGGGCAGACAGGTTTTTTCTGCCTCTTTTGTGTAGACTGCCAGGGCTGTGATGAACTCCTGCCCTGGTGGTGATCCTTTTCTCTCCTTCCTTCCCTCTCCTGCCAGCAAACTGGAAGGAGGTTTTACTGAAATATGTCAGCCCTGACCAGCTGCCTGTGGAGTATGGGGGCACCATGACTGACCCTGATGGAGACCCCAAGTGTAAATCCAAGGTATGGGCTGCCAGGGGCCGGAGGTGACCAGGGACACCTGGCTCAAATGCACATTCCAGCTCACTCCGTGTTCTGCTTCTAGATCAACTATGGGGGTGACATCCCCAAGAAGTATTACGTGCGAGACCAGGTGAAACAGCGGTACGAACACAGTGTGCAGATTTCCCGGGGCTCCTCCCACCAAGTGGAGTATGAAATTCTCTTTCCAGGCTGCGTCCTCAGGTAGGGTTCTGGACCCTTCCAGGAGACCTGAGCCTTCTGGCCATAGGTGCTGGCGGTGGGCTGGGGTGGGAGAAGCCCTGGTGGCAGGACCCCAGAGAGGGAACATGCAGACGGAATCATGTCTAAGTGGGTGGGTGTCCCCTGCAGGTGGCAGTTCATGTCGGATGGTTCGGACATCGGTTTTGGGATTTTCCTGAAGACCAAAATGGGGGAGCGGCAGAGGGCAGGGGAGATGACAGAGGTGCTTGCCAACCAGAGGTACAATGCCCACCTGGTCCCTGAGGATGGGACCCTCACCTGCAGCGATCCTGGCATCTGTAAGTCTCTCTGTCTTGGCTCGAAGCCCCTGCTCTAGCTGTTTGCCCGGGAGGTCCCTCTTTCTCCATGGATTTAAGTTCTCACACTGTTAGAACTAGAAGTGGAGCTCCATCAGTTTCAACCTCTCTTGCATAGGTGAGGAAACCTAGGCCTGGAGAGGTGAGCTGACAGGCTCAAGGTGACCTGGTCCAGGTGTAACTGGGGCTGTGACTGCCACTAGACATTTCCTGGAGATGCGCCCTCCCCAGACATCAGAGAGGCAGAACACGTTACGTAGGTGTAGGGATCACAGGGTGAGCAGAGTGCTGACAAACCTAGCCTTGACTCTGCTGAACTTCACTCATCTCCAAGTTGATCAAAAAATGGCCACAGAACATGAACAGGAAGTTTACCCAAGAGGAATAAGAATGGCAAATAGACATTTGAAAAGGTGTTTAACCTCACTTAGCTTTGCAATATCGATTAAATTCCCTTTGATTCAGCAATTCTACCTCTGGAAATTTATTGTACAGAAATATTTACACAAAAACACAAAGATATAGGTACATGGATGTTCCTAGCAGTTTGGGAAACTGATAATAAACTAAATGGCCTTAAGAAGGTCTTGTTAAATAAATTATGGTCCATCCATATAATGGAATACAGTATATGCATTAAAGAGAATAAACTGACATATAAGATGTCTGATACATGTTAAAAAAAAATAAAGCATAGACTTAGCATATATAGTGTATACTCACTTTGGCTAAAAAAGGTCAAAAGAATTCTGGGGTTGGCCGCTTTCACCTTCTGAGATGGCCCACACTCTGTCTGTGGAGTGTGTTTCTCTAAATAAATTCACTTCTTACCTATCAAAAAAAAAAAAAGAGAATTCTGGGGACTCTGCTAATGCTAATGGTGGTAGGAAGCTTATAGAGGGCTTTCGTTTCTTTATACTGGCCCTGCAAATACAGTTTATGTTACAAAGAACATGTACTATATTTATAAGCAGAAAAATCACATACACACACACACAAAACCCCCATCAAATCTCCAGTTTCCCCTCTGTCTGAGCCAAGGGGCCAGGCATGGAAAATCAGTGACAGCAAGGGCTTTGTCATCAAGCTGAGACGGACTTGACCACTGACTAGTCCTTAGGCAAGTGACTTGGCCTCCCTGAGCTTCAGTTTCCTGATTGCTACAATGGGGATCAAATTCTCTACCTCATAGGGACACCTGATGATGAAATGCGATCAGGTCTGTGCAGCACTTAGCGTAATGCCTGCCACGCAGCACTCAGCGCACTGTGGCCACCATTATTATCATTAGGGCAAAACCTGGGGGAGAAGGGCCACTGGGGAGATAGTGCCAGAGATGGGAGAAGCCCTGCGCCCTGTTTTCATGGCAGCACTGCCAGAAGTCTGAACTAGCCCCACAGATGTCTTGGCCTCTGTACTTGTCCACACCATTGCCCCAACCTCAGGTCCTGTGTCCTCCCCCACAGCCCAAGCAACCTCAGACTCCACCGCCCCCTCCTCACATATACTCTGTGGTCTGGCCCCCCAGGGAGAAGTATTCTTGTTAGTGAGCTGTCCGGTCCTGAGGGAGAAGGCGGTATACTGTGTGCTTCATCAAGAACAAGGCTTAGCACCAGCCCAGACACTGTCATCCTCAGAGCATAAAGCATTCTGTACATATAAGCTTGAATTTCTCTTTTAAAGGACAGGGAAGCTGAGGTATAGAGAGGGGATGTTATCTCTCCCACAGCGTAGCCTGCATAGACACCAAGAAACGGAGACAGGAGAGAATCCTAGGGTCCCGGTACAGGATCTCGTGACCATAGACTACCCTAGAGATGATCATGTGACAGAGGAGAGAGTGGGGTCCCAGACCTGGGAAGTAATTTACCCAAACTCAGCAGAGACCAAACCGTTTTCCAGCGCTGCCCACTACCTCTCTGTAGTACCATGAACCCTTTAACATAATCAGGCTTAGCTTTGCAAATCCCAAATTATAGTTCCCCTTGGATACATTCCCAGATGGAATGTTTATCTGCTCGTGAGGCCTTGACTGGGAGATTCCACTTTTTTTTCTCCCAACTAATATTTCCTGAGGTCCTGAGTGTAGAGTACTCTTCTAGGAAAGAAAAAGATTCAGAAAAAAAGATCTGGAGCGTGCAATGTGGTCTAGAAGAGCTGAAGCACTGTAGGAAGGTTAAACAGCCCCTCTAGGCACCAGAAGACCCGGTTTCTGAGTCCAGCTTTGCCAGTAACTCTCCGAGTGTCTCTAATTAGATTTTGCTCTCTTTTTCCTTAAAATGAGGGGAGTAGGCTACAGCAGATCTTAATCTGGGGTCTATGATTCTAAATCTTTAGTGATTTAGATCTTTAAAGACAGTGATTCTAAATCTTTAAAGACCAAACACCTCCCTTTTATAATAAGTGGTGTCTAATGTCCCCTTTACTACTCTGAAATGAAATTCATAGATATTATAACCACCTACACACATAATTAAAAAGTCAATATACTCTCCTATCTGGAATATAAAAGAGAAATAAAAGGACGCTAAGAATATATATGTTTTCTCAATACATAAATGAGAGGGCACAGTTACCCCCAGCTCCTCCTCTCTTCAGAATGGTGACTTTCCCATTGGGAACCACTGCCCCAGAGGGTCCATGATGGGCTCCATGGGATCTGAAATTGTATGCTTTCATCAGATTCTCAGGGGGGTCAGTTCCCCAACAAAAGTGAAGGAGCCCCAGCCTGGAGGATCTCTGGGGCCTCTACAAGTCTGTGAGTACATGATTAGTGTCAAAATGAACCACTTCCCTCGGGCCTGGGCGTCACAACAGCCCCTTCCTTGTTTCTGAGGGCAGAACATCATGCTAGGCAGAGTCATCTCAATCCTGATGCTTGGTCCAAGGAGCTCAAAGACTTCTTCTCTAGCATGACTGACTCTGGTTGCTAAGGCTCTGTCATCCAGGTCAGAGAGGAAGCTTCCCTCTTTCCAGAGGCACCACTGGTCCTGAAAGACCTCTGGCTCAGAGAGAAAATCAATGACTATTACTCACTTCACACCATGAAGAAAAGGGTGAGTGGTGTGTCTACCCTCAGTCTAAAACTATGCATTTTATCCAGGGGCAGAAAAGGGGAAAGGTTAAATCTCAGGATTAAATGCACAGGGTTTTTTTGGCTGGGAAAAGTTAGCGAAGACCAGGATAGGAAAGGGGCAGAGCTAGTGTTTTTGTTTTCCCACTCTGTTCTTTGGAAGGGGTGTTTGACTGGAATGGAAAAACTTCTCAAAAAAAGAAGGGTTAGATTAAAAGCAGTCTGTTCCTTGGCCAAGGGTTGGAAGCCTTTTCTGCCAACTGCATGCCCATTTTCTCTCCCCAGAGGAAACCACTAACAGATCTTGTGTATTATCCTACCAAATATTTTCCATCCCTTTAGAAGCATTATGTGTTTCCATAATATACAGGACATGTGCCCACCCATATACATTCATAGGAATTATATATGTTATTCAGTGTATATTTGAAGGAATTTTGAAATTGTAAAACTTGTCAATGTAGGTAGACCAAGTAACAAAGCCAAAAAAAATTTTTTTTACATATATTAACAAAAATGTTAGAAATGGTTTACAAATTGTTCTGCAACTTGCTTTTTTTAGCCTAAGGATATATTGTCACTAGTTTCCCCAGTCACTTCTATGAAGCTCACCTCTTTCTTTTTATACAGAATAGTATTTCAATAAAAACTTTTAAAGCAATTCTTCTTTGAACATTTTAGTTTTCCTCATCTTTTATTACTACAAATAGGCGTGTATTGAGCATCTTTGTCCATTTATCTTTCTGTGGGATAAGTTTCTGGTTCAAAAGTTTGCATATTTTGGGCTTCCCTGGTGGCGCAGTGGTTGAGAATCTGCCTGCTAATGCAGGGGACACGGGTTTGAGCCCTGGTCTGGCAGGATCCCACATGCCGTGGAGCAACTAGGCCCATAAGCCACAACTACTGAGCCTGTGCATCTGGAGCCTGTGCTCTGCAACAAGAGAGGCCGCGATAGTGAGAGGCCCGCGCACCGCGATGAAGAGTGGCCCCCACTTGCCACAACTAGAGAAAGCCCTTGCACAGAAACGAAGACCCAACACAGCAAAAATAAATAAATAAATTACGAAACTCCTACCCCCAACATCTTCTTTAAAAAAAAAAAAAAGTTTGCATATTTTACCTTTTGTCAGAAACTGAACAGGATTAGGCTTTCTAGGGCCCACGTCAGGCAGCAATGCAGGCCAGAGGGAAATTCCAGCTCCATCCCTTCCTCACTGTGTGACACAGTGACTTTCTTTTTATATAACACAGTACTAATGCTGAACTCAAGAGTTATTGTGAATAATATATATAGATTGCCATACCAGTATTGAGTCACATAAATAGCTGTTGTTACCATTACTATTATTATTATTATAATAACTACTGCTGCAACTAATTCTACTCCCTCCTTTCAAGACCCAGTTCAAGCTCTAACTCCTTTAAAAAGCCTTTCACATGATTTCAGTCTACAGAGCCCCCTCGTTCCAAGCTGTTACAGACGTGACTGTCTCTGCCACTCATCTGGCACTTGGCATGTTCTGTCTTATATATTTTTCTCTTCATGAACATATTGTAACCCAGCTAGACTAGGTTTCAGAAGGTGAAGGACCATTGCTTATGCTACCTTCAGCCTCATTACCTACCACACTGCCTTGCTCAGTCAACCAAAATCACTGTGTCTAAGCTCTTTGTCAGAATTGCCTGAATGTCTGTTTTTTCCCCTCCTCTCAGATGTCCTGCGGTTTGACAACACCTACAGCTTCATTCATGCAAAGAAGGTCAGTTTCACCGTGGAGGTCCTGCTTCCAGACAAAGCCTCAGAAGAGAAGATGAAACAGCTGGGGACAGTCACCCCAAAGTAACGCCTCCTCCCACAGCAGGCCTGGCTCCCTCAGCGTCTCCCTGTCAGTTTCTATCCCTTGTAGCAGTCATTTCCCCAGCACTCTGACGCCCAAAGAAACTGGGCTAGAAGAAAGACCTCGGGGCTGGATCTGGGGAGCCTTCATTTCAGAATTAGGAAGAGGGAGACTAGCTGGAGTGGGCCTCCTTGCCTCTCAAATTACTAAGGAGTCCCCAGGGGCTGGGCACCGTGACAGCATCTGTCTTATAAGCTGTGCCAACTTCACCTGTCCAGTGACAGATGAGACAGGAAGAGGGGAACCATGGGGTGGCAGGGAGGAAATTAGGAAAAAGGGGAGAAATTGAGACCTAACACTTCAGGGAAGCCAGCTGCAGGGGAGGAACTTGCTCCCAAATGAACATGTAAGTCTAGATCATAATGAGGAATAGCAAGGTAGCCGGTTGCTAGAGTTATGGTGGGGGTCTGAGGCTCTTCTGAACATTCTACCCAGGCTAGGATCTTTTGGCTTTTCCCAAGTCTTGGGAGGGGGCCCGAGTCAGCATAGGTCTTCCCTTTCAAGGGTAGACAGGCAGGCCTCTCCCTCACCTCGAGGAATCCAGCAGTTCCTGGGTCCCACTGGCTGCCTCTTTAATTACTAATGATTGTCAGTGACTCAGAGCTTCCTGGGACAGTGAGCTTTGGTACCCAGCCACTGTCCTTCAGTGCAAACAAAGCACAGGGAAGTTACCTCCAGGGATCCCAGCTCCGTGAAGGGCCAGGGAGGCTGGCGGTGGGTGTGAGTCCTGAAGCTTCCACCCCTCAGAAACCCAGGCCCTGACCCATCCTGGGAAGATGGTCTGGCCAAGCTGAGGGAGCAGGAGTCAGGGGCAAGGCTGGAACTGACAGGAGGCCCCGAGGCCGCATGGGTCCCAGCCAGACCCCTCAGGAGGATATCCTGACCTTGGTTTACAGCGCTCTGTTAGGAAAAGTAACCAATGAATAAAGAACGTTCAGCGCGCAGGGCGTGGAAGTCAGCGCCTTCCGCCTCGCTCCTCACAGTTACTCACACACGCAAACTTCCGCCGCGGGGTGCCAGCTTCTCCCCTTCAATAAGCGGAGCGCATGCGCAGAAGCCATCTGCTAGTCTCCTTCCGTGCGCTGACGGCGTCCTGACGGCCTGCTCGCCCCCTGATTGGCCCAGCCGGTGGGCCGTCTTCCGCCATTTTTGCTAAGGGCACTAAGGGTGCACCTGACCATCTTAACGGTCAGGACGGAGACCCCGCCCAACTCGGGCTTCTCAGAGCGCGCCAAATAGTGCGGGTCTGGCAAGCGCGCGCGGCGCCTGCGGTGGGCCTGGATTGGGAGGGTCACGGAGAAGCGACGATCACGTGGCTTTAGGGACCGTCTCCTAATTCCGCGCAGGCACTGCCAGTGTTTCAGGGGTTGAGGATCGCTGAGTCGCGATCCCAGCTTCCTGCGAGATCCCAGCTGACCTGGCTGCCCTACATGATCCTACAGTGATGAAGACTCCCAGGGCTGAAACCAGAGACCTCAACAGGGAGGCTGTGACCTTTATTTGATGATAATAAAGCTAATTCTTTAATGAGCGCCTCCTGGGTACCAGGCAACAGCCCTGTGTTTATCGCCTTATTGCAAGGATTCAAGGAATTAATACATTCAGAGCGCATACATAGAAAGCCTGGTACAAGTGTACGCTCAGTAAATCTTGGCTACTCTTGTTTCTTACAGGCGTGGCTGACAGTTCATAGGCGGCACAATTAGCATTTGAACCCAGGACTGCCTGTCTTTAAAGGCTGGGCCTTTGCTCGCTGGTACCCCCAAAGGATTCACAGAGCTTTAGTGAAGTGCACTTATTCCTCACATGGGTAAACTGAGGTGCAGCAGGGGAAGAGTTTACTCTTTAGTAATCAACAACCCCACGTCCTCTCATTCTGTTCTCATTTCCCTGAAGTCTTGTACCCCAACCCTGTTTCCCTGGCCTCATTCGTTCATTCGTGGTCCTACCCCGAAGAGGCTCGGTCCAGTTAGACTCCAGTGCTTGATAGATGAGCATGGGGTAGGGACTCCTAAGAGTCCAAGCATCCACATCACCAGGGTTCTCACCATTCGCTCCCCCAGCCTCATTTACTCAGCTCACCTTAGGAGCAAGGGAACTGGAGCTGCACTGCCAGGAGTCAAATGCCGGCCTCACTACTCAGCAGTTATATGTCCTGGGAAAGTGATCTATTAATATTTTTCCTGTGTCTCTATTACTCATCGGTAAAAGGGGGGGGGCGGTGTCCCAGGCTGGTGGGAGGGTTTAAAGAAGTAATCCATCTAGAGTCTTTAGCCAATGGTCTGGCTGGTAGTAAACTCAATAAATAACGACTGTATAATTAATCTTCGAAACAGTCCCAGGACTGAACCAGTCCTGTTCCCCAATTAACAAATGAATAAAGTGAGGCACAGAGAAGTTACAGGCTCTTGCCCGAGGTCACAGAGCCAAGAAGTGTAGCATCCCGTATTTGAACCTCCGTCTCTTTGGTTCCAACACTACAGCCAGTGCTGGAAGAGGATCGCGCCAACCGCTCGACTCCACAGAAAACGTGAAGAAAATTAAGCTGTAAAACTCAAACCTGGGAGAGGGGCTCCGGTGCGCGGGGGGAATTTGCAGACGCTCCCTGCTGGCGGGGACTACATGACCTGTGCGGGGACCTTCGGCTCGGCCCGTCCCGCCGCTGCGAACGGGAGTGCTGGTGGAAGCCGAGGCGGTAGTACACGCTGCAGCGACTGAGGCCAAGGAGGAAGCGCCATGTCCGAGCCGCCCCCGCGGGGGGCCGAGCGCGACCTTTTCCGGGACACGTGGGTGCGGTACCTGGGTGAGCGCGGGGCAGGGGGACAGCGACCCCTACACCACGTGTCTGGGGAAGCAGGGGTTGCCAGACGCCGGTCAGGGACCTGGAGAAGGTGGGAGGATCTTAGTTCTCATTTAGCCAGGGAAGAGACTGGGCTCAGAGAGGGTTCTGAACTTGCTCAAGGTCACACAGCTCTGGTATTCCCAGCCCCGCCCTCGGGGTTTCTGCTGGTCAGACTCCCAGGTGGAAGCCGCAGCTCTGCTAGGAGGATGGAACCAGGTGATCGGATCGCCTTCTGTGGCATGCCTGGCACAGGCTGTGGAGTCAGGGCATCTGGACTCTCATCTTGGCTCCTCACTGGCTCTGAGCCTGTTTCCTCCTCAGCAAAAAGGGATGAACGCAGGGTCTCGCTCATTGGGTGGTAATTGTAAGGGCAGAATGAGATAAAGTACATAAAGGCCTGGCATATGGTGAGCCCCTAGTCAGTGGGGCTGCCTTTAGTCTCTCTCACTGCCTGTTCAGCCATCAGCTCAGATGCTTCTAGAACCCAGGCTGTGAAGGCAAGTGAGTGATGAGAAAGGTGTCTGCGCTCAGCTCTTCCACGAGGGGAGAATTGGGGTGGGCATCATGAGTGCCATTTTATAGGCTGGGAAACTGAGGCTCAAAGGGGTAAAATCACTTGTCTAAGGTCACCCAGCTACTGCTCAGCAGAATGAGATAAAAACCAGCTCACTCAAGTGCTCCCTTGTGGAACAACCCAAAGGCTCAGGAATTAAATATCCCCTCCCCACCAGGCTACGCCAATGAGGTGGGGGAGGCCTTCCGCTCCCTGGTGCCTGTATCTGTCGTGTGGCTGAGCTACGGTGTGTCCAGCTCCTACGTGCTGGCTGATGCCATTGACAAGGGCAAGAAAGCGAGAGACGTGAGTGTTAACCTGCCCCTCAACCCCCCACCCCCGTCCACTCCCCTTGTGGTCAGTCCACAGGCTTGCATGTGGTTAAGTCCCTCTGGGACAGTCCGGTCCCCACAACCTGGCCTGGTGGACTCCATACCCCGGTACCGTTTGTAGCATAGTGCACCCTGTCCCCAGCGCAGGTGACGTAGTCTATATCCTAGTCCTGGATATGAGTGAGTCCACCCTCAGCCCTGAATTGGTGGAGTCCAGAACCCAACACTAGCGTGGCTCTGTCCCCAACCCCCTTCACTTCCCTCTCCCTGGTCCAGCCTCATGCCCCTTGTCCACAGGGTTTCCCACCTCTGCCTCTGCTGGATTAAATGTCTCTTGTTCCTGCCAGGTGCCAAGCCCTGAGGCAGGCCGCAGCACCAGGGTGACCGTGGCCGTGGTGGACACCTTCGTGTGGCAGGCTCTGGCCTCTGTGGCCATCCCAGGCTTCACTATCAACCGTGTGTGTGCTGCCTCTCTCTATATCCTGGGCACTGCTACCCGCTGGCCTCTGGCTGTCCGCAAGTGGACCACCACCGCACTGGGACTACTGGCCATCCCCATCATCATCCACCCCATCGACAGGTGGGTGCTCCTCCCAGCCCCAGGGATCATCCACCCTACAGGCGGGGATAACCTTTGAGAGGTGTGGGGGTGTATCCACTTTTCACAGAACAGTTGTAGCGGAGGCAGGGCTGGCACTTGGGGCTCCTGAGGTAGAAAGGACAGTCTAGGCTCTTGTCATATGATCTGGCAGGTACTTTGGCTATAAAGGTAGGAGGTGCTATGAGAGTATGGGACGCAGGACAAGTAAATTCCCAGAAAGAAAACTCAGTGTTAGAAAACCACCAGAGGTAGGCAGGAACAGGTGCACCCTGGAAGGGTTGGGTTTTGAGAAGTTTTGGTGACAGAAGCCCAACTGAAACTGGATTAAGTAAAATAGGAATTGATTGTTTCACATAACCGAAAAGTACAGAGTTATGCTACCTGGAGGCGTGGCTGGATCCAAGCACTCAACTGATGTTATTAGGGGTCTGGGTCTCTCTGCTGGCCTTCTCCCCCCGCCCCACCCCGTGTTGGCTTCAGTCACTTTCCCTTCATGGGAACAGAGATGGCTCCCAGCAGCTCCCAGCTCCCCTCCCCCCAGCTTAGCAAGCCCCATAGGAAGCTTCTTTTTTTTAATTTTTTTTTTTTTTTTTTTTTTTTCGGTACACGGGCCTCTCTCTGTTGTGGCGTCTCCCGTTGCGGAGCACAGGCTCCGGATGCGCAGGCTCAGCGGCCATGGCTCATGGGCCCAGCCACTCTGCAGCATGTGGGATCTTCCCGGACCGAGTCACGAACCCACGTCCCCTGCATCGGCAGGCGGACTCTTAACCACTGAGCCACCAGGGAAACCCTTTTAATTTTTTTTGATGTGGACCATTTTTAAAGTCTTTATTGAATTTGTTACAGTATTGCTTCTGTTTTATGTTTTTTATGTTTTGGTCTTTGGCCGCGAGGCATGTGGGATCTTAGCTCCCCCACCAGGGATCAAACCTTCATCCCCTGCGTTGGAAGGTGAAGTTTTAATCATTGGACTGCTGGGGAAGTCCCCCCATAGGAAGCTTCTTAATAGTGACAGCAAAAATCCCAAGGAAGGCTGTCATTGGTCCATACTGGACTGGGTGCCCATCCCTGAGCCAGCTTCCCTTTTCCGACTGGCCCGGCTTGGGTCATGTGCCTTCCCTTAGAACCAGAGATGGGGCCAACCCAACTAGACAAACATAGAGTGCGAGGAGTCGTCTTTCTCCTCAGGAACATAGCTGACCTTGAGGTCCTGTGTGAGTCTTTTACCCTCTCTGTGCCTCAGTTTTCCCAACTGAATAAAGAGAGGGTGATGGCTGACACCAGGATGGCACTTGTGTCCTGCATCCAGGAGTCCCTTTCTTAGCCCTGACCTCCTGCCTCCCATTCCCCCATTAGCACCCCTTGGTTGCCTGCTCATGACCCTCCATTGCCCCACAGGTCAGTGGACTTCCTCCTGGACTCCAGCCTGCGCAAGCTCTACCCCTCTGTGGAGAAGCCCAGTTCCTCCTGACCCCACCCCAGTACCTGGCCCGTGGGTTGGCCCACTCCCTGCTCTGTTCCAACTCCCTCCTCCTGCCAGGGGTTGCGGATGCCTGGCTCTCTGGGGTCCGAGGCCCTGGCACCTGAATGGGTTTAAGCTGGACGGAAACTGAGAGACAAAGACCTCAGAGCAGCAGCTGCAGTGACTCACAGACAGGACCTGAACCCCATCTGCTTCCATGGAATCTGTGATACTGAGTTGGACTGGACTGTGAGTGGGCCCAGCCCTGTCTTTTGACAGGACAATAACATACTCCCATGGAGGGTAAGGAGACTAAGGCCCAGACAAGGCAAGGAATATGGCCAAGTTCACTTGGCAAGCTGGGGACCTACAGGATTCCCAGCGGCTCGGCCGGGTCACCCCATGGCAGTGTGGCTGACGGAGGAGCAGCAGGCACTTGGAGAAACGCAGGAGTACACTACTGGGGACCCCGAGGACTGATTCTCTGGCGGCAGCCCCTTCCTGATGCAGGGGCTGCTGGGGTCTGGCTGGAAGGCAGCACAGCCCCCGGTCCAATAAATCCTCAAGAAGTTGTTTTCTCCTTTTCTGTTGGGGATGAGCAGGGATGTGGTAATGGGGAGCAGGGCTGGGGGCCCTCAGAGGTGGAGGCCGATGTCTCTGGCAATGCATCACTCACAGTGGCTAGCACTGGGCCTGTCTGGTACCTCCCCACCCATCAGTGCCCCCCCTGCAGATGCCTGGGGTTCCACCGTGGTGCTGCCAGTCTCCTTTGAGGTAGGCATTGCCCTCTTTCTGCAAGCCTCCTAAAATAACACCGCTGGGAGGGGATCCTGTTGGGCAGATACCACCTGAGCCTGACTACAGCTCACTCTTCCCTTAGTTCACCCCCTCAAGGTAGCCTCTGACTCCCTAGAGCTGGCTTGGGAGCCTCCTCTGGGCTTCCTCCATGACTGTGCTGATAGCCTGTAGCGATCTTGGCCTCTCCCTCTGTGAGCTCCTATGCCCAGGGCCTGCAGCTATCCTGGAAGCTGCAGCCCCAACTCTCCCCTAGGTCCCTGCACATATCAGCCATGTGGCTTTGAGCCAGCGGGAATTTCAGTGGTCTCTCGGTGAAGTAGGGCTAAGATAGACTCCCCCAACCAGCTTGTGAGAGCTGAAGTGGGAGGTCCAAAGCAGCTGGCACAGAATGGGCAGCACAGTCCTGCTTCTGCACTGAACCCTCCAGGGTAGGGTTGCCAGACATAGCAAATAAAATAACAGGGTGAGCGATTAAATTTTGTCTGATTTAAACAACAAGCAATACTTGAGTATAAGTATGTCCCTAATATTGCATGGAACATATATACACTGAAAAGTTCTTCATTGTTTATCTGAAATTGAAATTGAACTGGGCATCCTGTATTTTATCTGCAACTCTACTCTGGGGGGCCATGCATGGAGCTGGAATGCCTCCCCCAAACACCCCAGCCCTGTAGAGGTGGGAAACACTCTCTCCAGCCTGTCTCTTTCCTGGGCAGGGGATGAGGGACAGTTTTTAGTGACTAGGCTAACTCGTATTATCCCATTTGATGGGTGGGAAACAGGTGCAGAGAGGTGAATGGACCGGAGGTGGCAGAGCCGGGTGTAATATGAAATTGCTTTCCTGGAGCCTGAGAGGATGAGGCAGACCCCTGCTGGGATTGGGTGGGGGGAGATGTCTTTTCCCACCCCGGGGGCCTGGTGGCCTTTGACCTGGGGCATGCTGGGAGTTGGGTCCCCCAGTGGCCAGCTTCATGCAATGCTCAGGACCACCACAAGGAGGCAGCACCTCCAAACGTGCCCACCTTGGCTGGTTAAAACCACCTCCAGGTCATTGAGAAGAATATGTGTTATTGAACCGCTCCTAGTGGGCCAGGTTCCATGCTAAGCGCTTCCTGTGTTGAGGCTCATTTACTCTTCTTTTTTTCTTTTTTTAATACACTTATTTATTTTTGGCTGTGTTGGGTCTTCGTTGCAGCGCGCAGGCTTTTTTCTAGTTGTGGCGAGCAGGGGCTACTCTTCGTTGCGGTGGCTTTTCTTTGTTGCAGAGCACGGACTCTAGGTGCGTGAGCTTCAGTAGTTGTGGCACGTGGGCTCAGTAGTTGTGGCACGTGGGCTCAGTAGTTGTGGCTCGCGGGCTCTAGAGCACAGCCTCAGTTGTGGCGCACGGGCTTAGTTGCTCTGCGGCATGTGGGATCTTCCCAGACCAGGGCTTGAACCCGTGTCCCCTCCACTGGCAGGTGGATTCTTAACCACTGCGCCACCAGGGAAGTCCTCATTTACTCTTTACAACCGCACTGTGGTTGGGTCCCTGTTTCCTGGAGTTGGAGTCACTCCAACCCCCACCTCACCTGTCCCCCCGCAGCCCAGTACTGCTTCCTTGCCTACTGCCTTCCAGCCTATGGCTCTCTACAGGGTCAGAGGCAGAGCTGATTCACAGGCTGTGTGACCTTGGGCAAGTTACCTGACCTCTCTGAGCCTTGCTTCCTCACTGTACAGTTGTCCGTAATAACCCTCTGAAGCTGCTGTGAGGGTTACAGGAGAAATGGCTTGCAAAGCAGTTGGCCATAGTGGGGCTCACAGAGTTATTTAACCACTATTATGATTGTGGCAAGAGACATCCATTTCAAGGGTAAATAACTGGTAATTGTGCCATCAGATGACTAATCTAGAGAGAAAGTATGCCAATTTTATGGTTCAGGCATTCCAATCCTAAGAATTTATTCAGAGGAAATAATTGCATGATGATTCGAAGATGTGCATCTGAGGGTGATCATGGTTTTATTTTTATAAGCGAGAAAGTCTTGGGCACTCCTTAAAGGTCCAGTGAGTAAAGGAACATGCTTCTGATCTGATTCTGCTGCTGGCTGAATCTCCCCAAGTCCCTCCTCTGTTCTGATACCTTCCTTGACTCCTGACAGCCCCCAGGATCCAGTCTGAACACCTCAGCCTGGCTTTCAGAGCCTCTGGGCCTATGCAGTCTCATCTCTCACCGTGACGCATCCTGCACCTCTGTTCTGACTCCTGCACATCCAGCCCCTCCGCCTTTGCTCAGGCCATGCCACCTGCCAGGAATGCCCTCCCCGCCCCCACTTCCCTCTGTTCTCAGCCTTCAAGGCCCATCTCTAACGGTACCTGCTCCTTGAACCCTCCCTGGCTCCTGCCCCCCAGACAGAATCATCATCATGCTCCTCCCTCCTCTTGAACAAGAACCATCAGATGACACCCACAGAGAACAGGGATGGAGCTCTTACTATGTGCCAGACACTGTGAGATGCACTGTGTTACAGAAACTCCATAACGGCCTGTGCGGTAGGTGCCACCATTATCATCCTACAGATGAGAAAGTTAAGTCCACTGTGCGGTGAGCCTTCTGCCAGCCTTATTAAATCCCACGTGAGTGAGGAGGGCTTCAGAACCTTTTCTAAAATCAGAAGGCATTGCAGGTAGGTGGGGGGCCCTGGTGGGGGAACGTGGAAGTGCTGGGTCTGTCCTAGCTCAGCGGTGCCCTAGGCTCACGTGTGGGCTCCAGGTGAGGCTTGTTCCTTCTCCAGCCTTCTGTGGGCCAATTTAAGGAGGCTTGTGGGGGGTAGGCAATGTTTCTTCTCATTATGGCTGTCCCCAGGGCGCTTCTGCGTGTTGCTCGGGTCTTGCTTCTCGGTAAGGTCTGGGCAATGGGTCTACCTTGGGAGCTGGAGTGGTGGGGTGGCGGGCAGGGGCCCTCCGTGGGGGCCCTCCCCCTGCCCTCCCGGTCCCTGAGCTGAGCTGAGCCTCCCTCTGCCAGCTGTGTACCTGGGGAGCCCCTGCGAGGATAACTCATCCCCCCATGCCTGGTCTGGGCCACCACAGGAGCTGGACTTGGCATCCTGGGGATACTGGGAGGAGGGGACTTCCCTCCTGATGGCCTCTCTGTCAGGTGCCCTCCAACACTCAGCCCTACCTCCCAATGCCCCCTGACCTGGGAGTCCCTTGCTGCCTCCCCCACTGAGAGCCCAGGACACCAGAGCCCCGTGTTACCTCCTCCTCCTCCCTGACCTTCACCCTGTGTCTGGGGAGCCAGGCTGAGCAGGAACCTCCAGAGTCCAGGGTCCTCCTTCTTAAGGGTTGAGCTGTCCAGCCAGGCCAAAATCAGGGGTAAGGGCCCACCCCCACCCTGCACCCCTGGCCTCTAGGACAGAGCTGGCATGCAGTAGATGCTCAACAAACACTACATAACTGCCTTAAATTCTTCTCCTTTCTAAAAAACCTTTCAATTCCTTTCTGGTCCTTGGTCTGCTCTAGGCCCTCTGGGACAAGATAATCCTTCTTCGAAGCAGCACGGCAAGGTGGTCAGGAGCCCAAATGGTAAAAAGAATTAACTGGGGACAATTCAGGGATGAGTCTGCTTACACACAGGCCAGCTGCTCACACTGACACAAAGCAAGCAGTTACTGGTAGGGACGGGGTAAAGATAAACTCAGCTTTTATTTTAATACCATTGGTATCATCCAAATCTTGCCATATAACTTCAATCTTTAAATAGTTCTGGAAGAGCCCTTCGTTGGGAGTTTGAATCTAAGATCTGCAGCTGATAGCTGCATGTAACTATGGGCAGATGGTAGCAAGACTTCCCAGCCTGTTTCCACATCTGTAAAATAGGGGCAGTTGTGCGGTTCATATGGGGGTATGTGGAATGGCCCCTAATGGCAGCTAGGAGGATGCTCAAGCTTATTTGAGTAGCTTCCTTTCAGTCCTCCCATTCCCATTCCCTCCCCCTAGGGGAACTTGCTCAGGGCTTGCCCTCCAGTCTGACTGTGGGGACCCACTGAACCCCCTTGACCTGTGGTGCCTCTTCATTAGCAACTCCCCAGCGCAGGCTGCTCCTTGGGCGGTAGGCAAACAGCTCGGCTGCAGCTGGCCCATCGTGAACCCTGCCTGGCCCCCTGAAGGACGCCTCCCTCAGCCCTCAACACACAGCTCCTGCAGGTGGCCCTCCAGGTACCGCATGGTGAGTCTTGGCCTGGTGCCTACGGAGCGGATGGAGAGTGAACCCCTGAGGGCTGCCCAAGGAGGGCAGAATGTGGGCCATGTGTACCATTCCTGTACCTGGCCTCAGTCTTCCACCCCTGGTGGGACAGATGTGCACCCATTTGGTAGATGAGGCTGGGGTAAGAACCAAAGTTCTCTCTGAGCTTCCATCACCCCATCTGTAAAATGGGCATAACACTTCTAGGACCATTCAGGAAAGAATGAAATAATGGCTGTGATTTACCAGGTATGCAGTAGGTGCTTGTTAGGGGGTAGCTGGCTAGGTACCAGGAATAACCCTCTTCCCTTGGGTGCCTCGCCACTTCCCTTATGCGGAAGGCTTGTGGTTGACCCTAGAAGCCTGCATCCAGCCGGTGCTAAACTAGGCCATGAAGCTCTTCCTGAACCACTCTCAGACGACATACACCCTCGTCTTCAACTGGGGGTCTGTGGGGTTTTGAGGGGTGGGGAGGGAGATGGGGTCAGATAGCTCATCCCTATCCTGGAGTCTTGCTTAGCTGGGCCACTGGTGTAATCCTATGTAGAAGTCTGTTTTTTGCACTTGGTCGTTAGTAACCAACCATCTATGGTGCCTGGCCTGAACCTGCTGGGGCCTGAAGCTGCCCACCTGGGCTGTGAGTAGCTTGGCAGAGGACGGACTGTCCTTCCCAGCCGGGGAGCAGGCCGTTGAGTGGTTGCAGGGGCCTTAAGAGTCTTGTCACTCGTGGCTGACTTTGTAACTTCTGCCCTTTGCTCAGGCTAAATACATCTGTTCCCAGACTCTAGTAATGGGGTGGTAATTCTTTAATGTGGCTTTAGGGAGCAAGAAGGTCCCACAGAGTAAGCCTCTCCATGGCTTCCCAGGAAACTTGTTACGGCCAGTCTCCGAGGTGATGGTCCCTTGGGATCCCTTGTCTGTCCCCCGGGTGCCTCTCAGTAGGCCCCGGTTCTGGCCCTCGGTCCGGTGGAATGAGACATTGCAGTTCAGCGTGGAGGCCTTCATGCTCAACGATGACGTGGAAGAGGATGAGGTGAGGGCGATGCCCCAGGTCGAGGTGGATCTGGGGATTCTCTTCCTGTTACTCTGCTTCCCCTCCCAGGGCTATCTTGGGCAGAGTTGGGGGTCAGCCCAGGAAAGGAGTGCTGTATCCCCTGATAGGTTTTCCAGATTTAGCAAATCAAAATTTAGGCCTTGCAGTTAAACATGAATTTCGGATAAATAATGAATTTCTTAGTTTAAATATTTCCCAAATATTACATGAGATACATTTATACTAAATTTTTAAAGAATTAACCAAGCATTCTGTATTATCTGGCAACCCTCACCCTGAGAATGGCAGTGGGATAGGCATCCAGGGCTGGGACTTGGAGCCCACAGCCCTGGATTCGGCTGAGCTCTGACCAAAAGGCGAGGCCCTGGGAGTCTCGCATTTCCATGTGCAGGAGCAAGTCTGGGATCAAGCCTGGCCCAAGGATTGCACGGGGGGCTGGGAAGGCCCGCTCACCCCAGAGAGATTTTGATAGATGTGATTAGGACGGAGGAACCTGGGCACTGTGGCCTCTGTCCCAAAGGATGCTGGCAGCCTGGTGCAACTTGAAGCTTCCTTTCTTTACAGTAAGATACTTCCATCACGGGAGATACAGATGCACAAAAGACAATTAACGCTGCTTGGAGATTATCCCAAAATGACACTATAATTTCCTGTCTGTACGTCTCTTTATAAGAGTCATACACTACAATTTTTTGCTTCCTTTTAAGAGCTGTTCTCAATGTTACCTGTTAAATCATATATAGAACAGAAAATGAAAATCCTGAAGCCCTGAGAATCACCAATCCTTGGGCATATACTTAGTGTTCTATAAAATAGGTCTGCATATGCCATGATAGAATTTGTTTTCCTCCCACTGAATATCCCATTTCTCTGCATGGGAGAATACTTTTTTGACTAGTGGGTCAAAAATATCCTGGAGCTAGTGGGATCTTAGTTCTCTGACCAGGGATTGAACCCGTGTCCCCTGCAGTGGAAATGCACTCCTAACCACTGGACTGCCAGGGAATTCCCAGGAGAATACAGTTTTGTATTCTCCCATGAATGTTAACAGCTATGTAGAATTCCAGTCTGGTCGAGTTGTAACTTAACCAGTGCCCTATGGCAGAAACTACCCATGGGTTCCAATCTGCCCCTGTTCTAAACCAGGGTTGCAGTGAGGAAACGCCCATGGGTAAGGGAAAATCAGGAGAATTTTCTCTCCCTCTAAGGACCTATTATGGGCTGGGGCTGTGACCGTCACAGGCTGACCTGGCTTCTCCCTGCAGTGCCCAGTTGGATAAATGAGGCATAATGTAGTTCAACACAGGTGGTTGTGTTGGGGGGCATGGGAGCCCAAGAGGAGCCCTCTCACCTGGGGCTGGGGGCCTGGGTTCTTCCTTAGGTATGTATCATCTGCTGGATGAGCATCTGGAGTTGGAAGAGACCCTTTAAGTCTGGCCAGAAATCCTGTTTCTACAACAACACCTCCTACAGGTGAGTACTTCCTGTTTCAAGCTGCGGGAACCTGGGCAAACTCCTTTCCCATTTCTCTGAAATGAAAGTGTTGACCGCCATAATGCACAGGCCTTGGGTTCTGGAATCTGGGTAATTGGGAGAGATGAAAGACCTCAGCTAGCTCCGTACCTGGATGCTTCTCCCTCATCATGGGAAATCCTTATCATGGAAATATAGGTGGCCTCTCCTTGGTACAGGAAAACCAGGACAAGGACTGAGAGGACTGGTCCCACCACCATCCAGGTTCACAGATAATCGTTTGTGGTCCTGTCCCCTCTGCCCTGTCCCATCTCCAGCTTCCCTGCCTGCTCCTGGCTCTTTTTTTTACCTTGATGAGTAACTGTGGGCTCAGGGTCACTTCCAGCTGCCCCGCACGGCCTGCCCCACACCACTGGGCAGCCCTGAGGTGCTTCCCAGCCCCGTCCTTCCCAGCCTCCTGTAAGACGCTGAAGGACTTGCTGGCAGTGGTTCTGGCCGTCAGCTGCGTCACTCTGCTGTTGATCCTGATCCTGCTGTCCCTGAGGAAGGTGTTGGAGGCTTTCCAGCTGAGCTGCCCACTAGGCTGGCTGGGGAACACACTAAGGCAGGCCTGGACCAGGCCAGACACCGAGGAGAGGCAGCCGGTGGCCAGGGTAATGGAGAGACTGTCTTTGGAGGAGGAGACTGATGGAGTGTCCCAGACAACTGCTGAGGAAATCAGGGAGTCAGGGGGCCCTTCAGAAGACCACTAAATCACCCTTTATATACACACAATAAAGCTTTCTACTTCTCTAGTGCTCTGGTCTTAACTCCCTCTGGTATTTGTTTGCGTTTGTACCATGTGCCGGGGGGAAAAGCTGACCTTAACTGTGTGGATGTGAAAGTGGATTCTCTGCAGCAGTGCTGGGTTTCAGGGGAAGAGGATGGGGTCTGGTGCCTAATTAGCATCAGGACAGAAGGTTGCCCTGGCCTGGGGTCTACAAGGTTAACTGGCCCAGACTTTTGGCCTCAGCTGCCTAATTTGAACCCCTCTTTTAAGGGAAACGGGCTGTGGTCACCATCTTTGCCTCCCAAGGGCAGCTGAGGTCTTTCCTTCCCTGTCTCTTCCCTGGCATTTCTGGGCTTTGGGAACTGGGACTTTACTTCCCTTCACACACAGTGGGGAGCCTGCAGGCCTTGGTCTTCCTGCCACTATACTGGTTGCTGACTGCTGCTGGAATGAGGGGGCCCATTAGCCGAGGCTAAGTGGGGTCTCTTTCCCTCCCCAGCCACCCCCTGGACACTCAGAACTGGAGCAAAGCATCCTGCCCCTGGTGAGACTGGAGACCTGGAGGCTGGGAGCTGGAGGGCTGCTTCCCACCGACTGTGGCTACAGAGTAGGAGTGGGTTTGCTGTGGCTGGGCATCCACAGATACCAAGGGGCACTTTTTGGTTCTTGGCTCCAGCCCTAGCCTAAGCTCTCTGTGCTGCCCCTGCCTCCTGGTAGCAAGTTCTCCCTCTGTTCAAAATGGGGTCTATAAACTGCAGTAGAGGAGCTTAGACAAATGCAGATAATCCAACAGCACTGCTCACAGCTGCCTCAGCCTCAAGGGTGCAAAGGGTCCACCCCTTCATCCTCTGCCCCTGCTGCAGCCTGGGGGTGGGGTCTTTACCTCAGAGGGCAAGGGAGAGACCCCCTGTCCCTCCACGCTGTATCCCCGATGCTGAGCCATCCTCCCCCCATGACATCCTTGCCCCAACTGCAGGTGCTGCCACCATCTTCCAAGAGTATGAACCCATCCTCCTCTTCTCTGCCTCCCCGCGTCCCTCTCCTCTCTCTCATTCCTTATTTGAAGGGTGGCCAGATAAAATATAGGACACTCAGTTAAATTTTAGTTTCAGATAAACAATACATTTTAAGTATGTCCCAAGTATTGCCTTTTTTCTTCTTCTAAATCTGACAACCTTTCTTCTTTTCCTCCTTCCTATCCACACCCCCACCCCAGCCCCCAGCTCAGAGAGTCGGCAGTCTTGTCCTGTTCTGGCAAGTTGCTGCAGTAACGTGAATTAGTGGTGGGAGGAGGGTGCCTTTAGCTCCAGTCCTATTTCTGCCACCCATGGGCTGAAGGAAACAAGGCCAGTGCATTTTGTGAGCTGTTTTTCATCTATAAAATGTGTCCATAAGTGCAGATGGAAAGTACTAGCTGCTGTTGAACATTAGCTTGATTAGTCTATGAGTCAGGCCTCCTGTTCTGCCCATGGGTAAGCTCACCGCAGTGGGCTCGGCCCTCAGCTCATTCCCAAGGAACTTCAAGTCCTTTGGTTCCCAACCATCCACAGTCTCTGTGTAATTCGACTCCTCGTGTCAAGAGATGTGTCAGGACCTGGGGCTCAAGCCAGCAGCTCCATGTCCCTGAGGCCATGTCCCCGGAGCGAGAACGTCCTGGGGCCCTGGTGTCTCCTCTAGTCACCCAGGGTCTTGGTGGATGGCAAGAAGCCATGCTTCTCAGAGACCATATGAACAGTGGACCAGGTGCTGGGCTTTGAAGCACAAGCCCTGCCCCCTCTGCTGTGAGTTTCCTTGGAGGAGCTGCTTAATTAGCATTGTGGGTCTCCATTGTTCCAGCTGCCCAATGGGCATAACACCTCCTCTGCCCACAAACTGAGACTGGAGAGGGTGGCATCCAAGACACTTCCACTGGACGATCTAGGACAAACAAGTCATTCCTTCTCTCCTCTGTAAAAGTAGGGTCTTAGGAAGCAGTATTATAGGGCAATTAAGAGCAATGTCTTTGGAGTGAAAAAAAAAAACAGGTCTTTGATCTGCCACTTAAGAGGGCATGGGTTCGATCCCTGGTCAGGGAACTAAGATCCTGCAAGCTGTGTGGCACAGCCAAAAAAAAAGAAAAAGAAAAAAAAAGAGTTGTATGATGTTGGGTGAGTGACTTCACCTCTCTGAGCCTTGGTTTCCTTATGCATACGTGACTGTGATAGGTGGCCTCAGGGTAGGTGTGTGAAATGGGCTGAACTCATAAAGCACTTGGCACTGTGTTTGGTACACAGAGAGCACTCAACGAATGACAGCTGTGTTGTTTTTTTTTTTTATTATCGCCAGGCAGCAGCTAGAGCCAGATGTGACTTCCTTTGCTTCTAGGAAAGTGCCTTTAATTGCTTAAAACATAAGCTGTGAGTTGCAAGGGAAGGCGGTGAGGGTGGCAGAGATGGGTTGGGGAAGCTGTGTGCTGAGTCAGACAAAGCCTTCTCAAGGCAGCTCCTACCTACCCGAGGGGGCAGCCACTGCCATAGGTCTAGGGGCTGGGTCACCTGGGTCTCCAAGAGAGTCCATCCCCTCCAGGGCTCTGTCCCTGTCCAAGGTGCTGAAATCTCCCCTAGTACTTATTTGCACACCCATGAATCACTTGCTCCCTACCTCCATTCAACTTCACAAGTATATATTGAGCATATACTATATAAGGAGTAGCAGTAAAAAGAATTTAGATACATATCCAACCCAGGTTGCTGATAACTCATGGAGAAAAAATTCATGCACACAAATGCCTCAGAAGTGAGGACAAAGGCTAGGAGACTCGTTTTCCTACTTTTTGGGTTTCAGGGACATCCACTTGTTCTTACCCTTGTTTCTTCCTTTTCTGCAACCTCGGCATTCTCCAAAGCTGTGCCTCGCGTACCTTTCCTGATCTGACCACAGCACATGCATTTTTCCCAAGGCAGCCGTTTCTTTACTTACTAGTGTCACAGAGTCAAGAGGACTACTGAGCAATTTCTGGGGGAAGAGTAGGATATATAGGCCGAAAGCAGTCAGGGGTCTCTTGGAAGTGAGGGAGCTGCCCAGACAGGGGTGAGCTCCTTGTCTTATTTCTGCATGCCCTCATCCAGAAGCAGCACATACACTGTGAAGCTGACCTTCTTGGTGTGGACAAAGCTATAGGTATTGTCAAAGCGCAGGACATCTGGGGGGATAGATGGACAGACGGGTAGTTTGGCCTGGCTTCACACACTCCCTGTGCCCTGGCCATGGGGGAGAACAGGCTGTGTTCCCAACTGTTGTGTTTGCCAAGCTGGTCCAAGTTCCCCCGACTGCTGTTTCCTTCCCCATGGGAACTGCCATTCCTGAGCAGGGCCTGTAAACAGAAATTGACCTCCTCCTGGCATGTGCCCAGCCTGGCTTTAGTTGCACCAACTGGCAATGAGAACAATAGCCACTGCCTCCCATTGTGTCCACACCTGGACAGTCACATGATAGGTATGCGAGGGGGGCATTTCAGAACATCAGAGGCCTCCCAGGCCCCTTGATGAAGTGGGGTGCAGGGCGAGGCCTGTGCATGCTTTCTGCCTCATTACAGGCACCCGAGAGGTAGGAGTTGTAGCCTCTGCTTCACAGGTGAGCAAACCTGCGTTCAGTAAGACTTTTGCTCAGGGTTATGCAGCTACCACGAGGCTGAAGTGGGACCCTGGTACCACACTCAGCTGTGTGCCTCTGGACAAGCTGATTTACCTCTCAGAGGCCCAGTTTCCTCCTGGGGAATGTCACTGCCCTATTGTCCCTTGCCTGTGTCCTGCGGCCTGAGTGCTCTCAGCCCCTTCTGGCACACGATAGGTGCTCTCAAGTGTGAACCGAAAGAGTGACTGTATGGATGAATGGCACTGACCTAGGGTGTATGTTCCTTGGTGGGGGAGTGGTCACTATCCCTCTATTTCTTCCTATAAACCATGGCACAGGTGGCTTCAACTTTCCAGGGCTGGGGCCCAGCCAGGGCAGACTTACAGACGCCAGCTTCCGTGCAGGTGAGTCTCCCATCCTCAGGCATCAGGTGGGCGCTGTAGCGCTGGTTGAGCTGCACCTCCGTCATCAACCCAGCCCACTGCCACTCCCCCATCATGGTCTTCAGGAAAACCCCGAAGCCAATGTCTTCACTGTCAGATAAGAACTGCCACCTGTATTGGGGGAAGGAGGGGAACAGGTCACTGCTCAGGCTGAAGGGTCCCTGAGGGGCTAGGGCCCAGCCAGGGGTGGGTTGGTGGCCTGTTCCTTACCTGAGAACACAGCCTGGGAACAGAATCTCATACTCCACCTGGTGCGAGGAGCTGCGGCTGATCTGCACCAAGTGCTCGTACTGAGTCTTCACCTGGTCCTGCACATACATGGACTTGGGGATCTCCCCACCATAGCTGATTTGCAGACACAGAGCAAGATGGGCTTGCTCCCCACCTCTTGCATTGTTCATGCTGTTTCTCCTGCCTGAGATATTTCCCCATCTCCTGGAAGTATCCTGCTCATCCTGTCCTCCCCTACCCATCCCCCCCACCCTGGGAAGCCTCCTGTGTCCCTCCATCCTCAATCAGGGCCCTCTTCTGGGAACTTCCCCTCCCAGCTCATCCCTCTGGGTCACAATTTCCCCATTTCTTGTTTGCCTGCACAGTTGCTGAGGGCTCTGTCAGGGCAGGGCTGGGACTAACTCAATACCTGGCTCACAGAGGTTTCTCCATAGACATTTGTGGAATGAATGAGAGGGTGAGAAAGGAACCGAGCTCTACTCCTCTACCCTCCCCTGTTCTGGGGCTCTTCATACTTTAGTTAAATATTTGGGGTTCCCATCTGGGTCGGTCAGGGTCCCCCCAAACTGGGCAGGCAGTTCTTCAGGACTGATGAGTTTTAGCAAACCTTCCTTCCAGCTGTCTGTGGGGAGAGGAGTTGAAGGGGGACTATTGAGCATGGAGGGGACCCATCAGCCCCCCTCTTACCAGGAGGACCTGACCTTGGGGAGAAGCCCTACAGGAGCTAGGCTGCCAGGGCCCATTCCCTAGGCCCCCAGGCCTTAGGCTGCAGAAATGTCTTCCAGCATTGTGTTGCTATGGAAACATGTTTTCCCTGGCTGATGGGTTTGCACATTTTTGAGGGTCTCCCAGTCATAAGCAGTCACGATTAGAGTTGTCTAATTGTTTCAAGGTCAAGGACCATGTCAGGGGCCACACTGTGTGCAAGTGGCATACACAAGTCAGACCTCTGGGTGGAGAGGGACAGCCCTGGGTCTTTGAAAGGACCTCCCCCTCTCTGCTGCTTAATCACCACAATCATGATGCCCATTATTGTTCTTCATGCCCTATGCAAAGCTCTAAGTGTTCTGGATCCTGGGGTGTCACCATGGCCCCAGACCTATAACCAATTCAAGTTATCCCCTGCTGTGGCCATGGGAGATACCAGTGGGATGAGAAGGAAGACCATAATGCCTGGCATCTCACAGCCAAATGCACAGAACCCTGTGCGCCACCAAATGGGGCAGAGGCCTGGACGTGGGTCTGGAGTGTGGCAGTTACCCACACTGCTCCAGGATTTGGGGGCTACCTTGTGATCCACCCAGCTCCCTACCCCAGTGGATCTAGGCAGAGGCAGAGACTCAGGTATCAGAAAGGGAGAGAAGACAGGGATTTGTTAGATTCATCCCCATCCTCCTGGATCCTCAAATCTCCTGATTTGATGATCTGACCATTCTGATTATGAGATGTTATCCTCCAAGCTCAGGGTCACCAGTTGAGTTTAAGAACTATTTCTCTTCTCTATTTCTTTTTTTCTATCATTAAAACATTTTTTTTGCCCACTTATAAAGGTAATACATATAATTCTAAAAGTTTAGAAATATATAAAAAAAATTATAAACCACCTGATTTCTTGCTAACCACAAATTATTTTGTTGTATTTCCTTCTAGAAATATATTCTTGTTTTTATAAAAATAAGACCATACTATCCACACTACTTTATAATCTATTTTTCTTTTAACTTAATGACATTTTCCATGACATCAAATCACTTTTCATGGCTGCCCAATCATTCATCAAATGGATGCATTGTTATTTACTTATCCAGTCCCTCCTTATTGAGCATTCCTTCTCTGAATCACTTCTCCTTTTCCTGCTCTTCTTCCTCATCCTCTTCAGCCCAAATTGCCTTTAGAAGCACTGAGGCGATGAGTGTTGAAAAGAAACTGATGCCCATAGCCCAGAGGTTGAAAAGGAGAAAGATGTGGAGGTTTTAGTCACCAAAGAGGTACGGCAGGGGCTTCCCTGGTGGCGCAGTGGTTGAGAGTCCGCCTGCCAGTGCGGGGGACGCGGGTTCGTGCCCCGGTCCGGGAGGATCCCACGTGCCGCGGAGCGGCTGGGCTCGTGAGCCATGGCCGCTGGGGCTGCGCGTCCGGAGCCTGTGCTCTGCAGCGGGAGAGGCCACAGCGGTGAGAGGCCCGCGTACCGCAAAAAAAAAAAAAAGAGGTACGGCAGGGAGTAAGACAGAGGTAACAGGATAGACTCTATAGTGTAAGACCCATTTCATCTTTGAGAAGGAGGAGCCTCTGACTTTAAGTGATGTGTGGATCTCTGGAGGGGGTGATGGACCAAACTTACTCCAAAGTTCATACGTAGAGTTTAGGGGATGGAGCTGGAATTACTTATTTCCCAACACGATAATTTTCCTGTGAGTGTCCTCACTCAAGAAGGGCTTCATGAGGTTGTATTCCACAGGGAACAGTTTGGTGGCTGGAGAGATATAAGCAAGTATAATGGGGAAAAGATAATTCCACCGGGCCACTCTCTCCATAACAGTCATAGCCAACAATGTGGAGGAATAATGAGTTACCTTGGCAAGTTCCAATGCCCTGCACCTGACAAACCATCCAACCAATCGGTCAACTAAAACAACAAGCAGCCAACTAACCAACCACCCAATCAATCATCCAATGTATCAAACAGCCAGCAAACCAGCCAAAAAATAGCCAATCAATTCACCTTCTCACCTACCCATCAATCAGCCTACCGATCAAACAGCCAACCTACCAAATAGTCAAACCACCAAGCAACATGCCAGCCAATCAGTAAACCAATCAGCTAACTAAACCACCAGCTAACTGCCCAACCAACCGCCTCTTCCAGTCAGTCAACCATTCAAACCAGCAATCAACCATCCAAGATACAGCCAAGCAACAAATCAGCCAACCAACTAACCCATCTGCCAACTAGCCACTCACCCACATAGGCAATCAAAATGCTAACTAGTCACTCAGTCTACCAAGCTAACAACTATCCAACCAGACAACCAGATATCCAACTAACCACCAGTCAACCAGCCAGCTAAACAACTGGCCAGTCAAACAGACAAAAACTAAGCAATGAATCAACCAGTCACCCATCAAACGTATATCCATCTTTCTATCCACCCACCCACCCAAACAACCACCACCCAAATACCTATTGAGTTTCCACCTGGCCCCAGGCCTGTGAGGGATACAACAGAAGTGGAGAATCAGAGGCCCTGCCTTCAAGGAGCAGACAACCCAAGGAAAACAGGATGAATACACACAAGACAACTGGAGGCCCCAGAAAGCAGTTGACAGGAAAGGCCAGACTGGGCTGCACCAGCTGCCAGTGCCAGAGGCAGTTTGAGGAGGGAGAGATCAACATGGGTGGGAAAGGTGAGGGGGGATTCCTGGAAGAATTGAGGTGGGAGCTGCCTCTTCTTGCAGTAAAGCCAACCACAGAAGTTACCATTTATGGAGAAGTTACTCTGTTTCAGGCACTCTGATTTGCATGCAGCCAAACAACCAACCTGCCTGACTGCTATCCAGAGAAAAAGGCACTAGTATTGTCCCCAGGGTGCAGATAAGGAATTGGAGGCACAGGGGAGTGAAGTCACCTGCCACACACCTTTCACAATGAGCATGAACTTCAGGGTCTCTGGGTAATTCTCTTCAAGGAGGCCAAAGAACTGTGGGACCAAGAAAGACCCCATGAGAACCCACACCTTTTCTTCTCCTACCCCCATTCCCTTTGCAACCTCCCCTCTGGAGGATTCAGAGGGCTGTGGAGGGTTTCCCTTCTTTCCATCACCTCCATGGCCCCTGGAAGAAATCTCACCCCAGACTATTGCAACCATAACCTAATAGTAATTACATAACAATAATCATTTTTACAGCAAATGTTATAACAACAGTAGTATATAATAATAATTTATGTAATAGTAAATAAAACGTTTACTGTTTATTAAACGCTATTTGCCAAGCACTTGTGTATATACTTTACATAACAACTCACTGAAATATCCCTACATCCCTTTGAAGTGCAATCAGTATCCCCATTTTGTAAGTGAGGAAAATAAAGCATGGAGGGATAAAGCGACTCGCCTGAGTCACAGAGCTAGGGCTGACAGGGCTGGGCGGGGTTTGTCTGAAGCTGGCCCCTATGGACTCAGTACAGTGTTGTCCCTGAGGCCTGTTCTGTGGGATCTTCCAGCCAACATATCTTTGGGTCCTGAGCTGCAGTGATGGGGCCCAGGAAGGCCACCACCTTTTACCAGATCCTGGCTCTGAGTTAGCAGCAAGGTCACAGCAGGCCAAGCTGGTCGTTAAAGCAAGCAGGGGTGCCCAGGGGCCTTTCCCCACCTCCTGGTACACTTCCACCAGGGGTTTCCAGAAGTGCTTCAGCCCCAGGCCTTCACAGTCAAATATCATCACGATGGTCTCAATCTTCCTCCCCAGCTGTGAGGATGAGAGCAAGGATCAAGGTGCAGGCTCAGAACTTGGGAGATGGTGACCCCAGCACATGACCCTTCAGGGCTTCTCCCATATTCCTACTTTGCCCTCAGATGAATGAGTGGACAAAACAGTGAATGCATTTACTACCCATCCATCCACCATCCACCCATCATGTCTATCCATCCACCCATTAATTGACTCACCCACTCATCAGTTCACCCATCCATCCCTTCATACTGCTGTTTATTCAGCCATTCATTCCTCCATTTGTCCAACTAATATTTATTAAGCACCTATTTTGAGCCAGACACTATAAGTATAGCATGTAGCTCAATAATCCAGAGTTCTTGTCCTTAAAGAGTTCACAGGTTGGCTGGGGAGATTGACAAGCAACCAGATCCCCATGGTCCTGAAGTGAGAGCTGGACAACACGGGAGCTGTGGGAACACACGTTAACCCAGATGGGGGCCTCAGAGAAAGTGACAGTTTGAGACCTGAAAGATAGATAGGAGAGAGCCAAGGGAAGTGTGGGAGGGAAGTGTGTGTGCTGGAGGTCGGGCTATCCAGACAGAGGAACAACAGGGGCAAAGACTCCGAGGGAATAACAGTAGCTAATAGCATTCTGAGAAATACGAATCAGGCCAGCCATATACTTGCATTATCTAATTTAATCTTTGCAACCATTATTATTGTCCCTGTTCTATAGGTGAGGAAACAGGCTCAGGGAGGTGAGGTAACTTTCCAAGGTGGCAAAGTTACCATCACCAAAGTTATCACTTTCCAAGGTGGAAAACCAGTACACCCACCTGGGAAGCGGCAGAGCTGGTGTCTGACCACAGAGCCCTCTGGCTGTGACGGCAGAGAGCACAGGTGTGTTCCTGGGACCAAGTCCCCTGGCAGCCTCACCCGCTCTGTCTGCAGGTCACACTTGTGCAGGATGCGCTCACAGTCCCTCATCTTGGTCTGGAGCAGGTCCTGCTTGGTGACAGAGAAAAGCAGGCCCTTGGGGTCAAGCGGCCCGATGATGTCATACCACACAGGGCAGCCGTCATGGTCACAGCCACACAGGGCCCCAGGCGTGTACTTCTGGATCACCTGGGCATGGACAAACACACGAAACTTGGCATCATGCACCTCCCAGAGATACCCAGACCAGGCTGCCGTGGGTGGCCCGAGCCAACACACACTGTGGTACAAGCACTGTCCCTCTAATGGAGGGCGGCTCTACTGTCCAGATAAGAAAACTGAGGGGTTTGCAGGAGGAGGTCTTGCTCACAGCAGGTACATGGCCAAGGCAGGTCTCAGCCACGCCTGCTTGAGGCCTCTGGGCTCCTTAGTTCTGCCCCCAATGTCTCCCGCGTCCCTTTCCATGGAAAGGAGTTGGGCTTAGTGATGAAGCACATGGATTCTGAAGGTCACAGACCTGGTTCAAAAACAGATGCTACTGCTTCCCTCCTGTGCATCCTTGAGCAAGTGATGCCACCTATCTGAGCACCATTCCCTCTCCTCTGTTGGGGAAAGTCCCCAAGATCACAAAGTGCCTGACTCAGAGCTTGTGCTCCACAAGTGAAACTAGGACCACTGCTTTACTAAGACACCGGTGGTGGGACTCTTCTCCCCAACTTCTTGGTGAGCTAAGTTTCTTTCCCACCTAGACAGGATGCTTTGACCAAGGCCCTAGGGGTGAGGGCTCAGAGCCACGAGCTAACTCTGGTGGTGAAGAGCCTGGATTTGGAGGACAGACAAGCTTGAGCTCAAATCCCAGCTCCACCTTGGGGCTGTGGGACTTTGGGTGGGCTGCTTAATCATTGCTGGGCTTCAGTGTCCTCATGTGTACAATGCGGACAACAGTACCCACTTCATGGGGTTGTGAGGATTAAATGAGATCATGCAGATAAAGTCTTAACTTACGCTTGGACCTCATAAGCCCCCAGGAAATAGTCATAATTGTTATAGGAGAGGTGCCTGCACACTCATGGTCTCTGCTACCCTCCACTCATGGTCCCGATGATCCAGAGACTGCTCGGGTGGTAAGTCTATAAGAGACTGGGGGCTGTGTGGGTGTTGGCTCACCTCGGGGGGCTGCCAGTCAGTATGTGGTCAATGTCCATGGTCTTCCGGAACTCCATGTACTGAAAGGGAGTTGAGTGGTAAGGTCTCACTGGGCTCCCAGCACCCCTGAGGAGGGGATGGAGGTAGGGGCTGGAGGCAGGGATTGCCCCCACAAAGCCCCTCACCAAATTTCCAGGGAGGGGGATGGGTCTCACCTTGTGGAACATGGCCTCTGATTTCTGCAGGTCGAAATTCTGAGCTGTGAGAAGATGGAAAGAAGGCATGGGGTGGGAAAGAGGTTGCCTTGCAGTCATCTTGCCCTGGTCCTGGGCAGTGGGGGGCTATGGAGGGCACTGGGGGTCTGGGTGGGACCTCCCTTTCCTGTCCCCTCCCCTCTCCTGCACCTGAACATGTGAAGCAAGGTGGTATGGTCGGATCCTGAGAGCCTTGGGTCCTTCTGGAGCAGCTGGGACAAGGGCCCTCTCACTTCCCCCTCACCGTGACCTCCCCCACCTCTGCCCTCACCTCAGAGCCAGCGCAGAAGGAAATAGTCATCTGGGTTGGGCAGGGCAGGCAACACATCCTGGACATTTTCTCGGAACTGGGAAGAGAGACGTTGATTGAAGAGGTTTTCACACTGAGCCTTTGCCCCAGACTCAGTGATTGTTTTCGTCTTGCCTCCTTCTCTTCCAGTGCAGTCTGGCCCACAGTGATGGAGGATGGGTGGGTGGATGGATGGGTAGGTGAATGGGAGGAAGGATACATGCGTGAGTAAACAGAAAGAAGAAAGAATGGATGGATGGATGGGAAAAAAGGAAGGACAAATCAATGAATAGTGGATGGACAGAAGGAGAGATGGGTGTGTGAGTAGACAGACGGGTGGGTGGGAGTAGAAGGATGGATGGAAGAAAAGATAAATGGGTGGATGGGTGGGTAAGTAGATTGGAGTATGAATGTATTCTTAGTTCTTTTCATGTGTTAGTCCACCAAGGCTTCTGTCTTTTTTTCCATCCCATTTTCTACAAAAACATTGTTAGTGATTATGCGTCCTCTTCCCCATTGACCGTGGTGATGACAACACACTCTGCTCCATCTCTCAGCTCTTACAGACAGGTCATCTGTCAGGGTCCTGGGGAGTGAAAGGGAACAGAGTCAGAGGGCAGACCATCTTCAGCTCCCACCTAAGGGGAGGTGGGGAGGGGCATGTCAGGTAAAGGTCTCTGGGTCTGGCCCCTGGATGAGAAGTCAGGCTTCATCTGGCACCCACACTATTGCCAGGAAGTGGTGCTGTTCCCTCAATCTCTGCCCTGGACAGGGCTGATGTCACCAGGCACTGGGAGACCTGACCCTGGGTGAGGTGATGACAAAGAGACAATGTCAAGGACATGCTGAACCAACAGAGTGGGGCAGTGTTCCGGCCACCACCCTCCCTCCTCCTCTCAGCCCTTTTCCCCTGGCTCTCACCTTGGCCAGGGTCTCTGCCTGCTTGGGGCTCAGGTCTCCGACTCGGCCACTCATGGTGCTGGGTGAGGCTGGAGGAGTGGAGGCCACTGCAGGCAGAGGCCAAGTCTGGTCTGTGGTCCTGACCAAGCGGAGCCTTTTGCCCCCACTCCTGGGCGTGGCTCCAGGCGCCTCCTTCTTGGCCAGCTGTTGGGTTGCACATTACATAATTGGGATTAAGTGAGGTCCCGTGCTTGGCTGTGGGATAGTTTGGGGTGGGGGAGGCAGGCGTACACGGGAGGGCGTGTCAGAGGTCCCCTGCCAGGTGGAAGAGGCTGGGAGGAAATGAGGCTGGCTTCCCATGGCATGGGAGTCCAGGCTAGGTACCTGTAGAACCCCCCTCAGTGCTCCCCAGGCCTCCAGGGAAGGCGGGATTTCAGGGGGAGTGAGGACTGCTCCCTGCAGGCACCCCTTCTCTCCGACCCTCAGTCTCCCCATCTCACTAAGGAAGAGACCCCGCACCTACGGTTCTGCAAACGTCACCCTCACCCAGCTGTGATGGCTAGGAGTCAGGGACTTAGTCTAGTAAACAGTTCATTCACTTTGTCGGGGTGGGAGGCTCATGTCTTTTTGCAACAAATGTCCATATTCAACAGGAGACAGGCTGGGGCAGAAAAATGGAACTCGAAAGGTGTCCTTGCTAAAGGTTTTTTTTCCCCACAGGGCTGATGCTGCTTTTCCTGACTTTCAAATTCTATCCTGTGGTGCTGGTCCCTCACCTTCAATACAGGGAAGGGTTGAGTTCCCCCAACCCTGCTGCCCTCCCTTCTCATCACAGAGGTCATGGGGACACAAGGGTCCTTGTCCAGGACCTCGCATCCCCTGGGTCCTAAGGGAGAGGTGGGGCATGTTGATGCCCTTGGGGCGGTAAGGGTGCTTCTTGGGATTTTAAACATCTGATCAGTGAGGGTCGTCCACCACTTGTGCCAGGTGATGAGGGAAGCCCAGAAGGTTTCCCTGTCCTTTGAGATATAGACTGTCAAGGGTCATGCATGTCTAAGGGATTCTCCAGCTGTGAGAAGCTCCGAGAGGGCAGAGGCCACATTGTCAATGACTGTCTATAAGGAAACCAGGAGTGCATCTGCTTGGGACCACAGTACAGCCACATGGCCGCATCTTCCAGGCCTTGAGGGGGTCCACATGGGCTGAAAGTTTCCCCTGGTCTAGCCTCGGACCCAACAGCTGGGCTAACTCAAGCCCCTCTTCCCAGTGCTGTTCCAGGTCCCCTACCCCCAGGGCATTCCTGGTCCTCACCCCTGGGCTGTCTTGGGACCTCTTTACGCTGATGTGGGTTAGCACTGACACCTCCTTGCTCTAGGCCCTGATAGAATTGGGTCCAGAAGGAGAAGGGGGGCTGTCTTTGGCGATCTCCCTCCATCCAGGGTGCCTGCCACGTGCACTCAGGAGCAGTTAGGTACCTCTCGACACCCCGGTCCCGCCCCACTTCACATTCCAGCCTCTTTCTGCAAAGCCCGCAGCTGCCACCTACACCCACTTCCTGCCAGATGGGCAGCATGCAGAGATTGGGCTCCTCCACTGCCCTCTCATTAGCCCCTAATCCTGCCTGTTTTTCACCAGTCACCTTTCTCGCCCTAATCCCTCTAACGTGAGGGGCCCCAGTTACCTCTGGGGATATCAGAGGCTGGGCAGGCAGGGCCAGGAATAGGAGTTGAGGTCCTCCCAGGAGTTCTGAGCCTTCAGAGATACCCCTAAGTGCTTCTCCTGACCCAGACCACAAACAGACACAGAGCACATACTGTGTGCCCACAGCATGATTATCGTTATCTTCATTATCACCATCATCATCAATAGTGCTATCTAATGGAACTTTCATTTATTTATTTATTTATTTATTTATTTTTGGCTGCATTGGGTCTTCATTGCTGCGCAGGGGCTTTCTCTAGTTGTGGTGAGCAGGGGATACTCTGTTACGGTGCGTGGGCTTCTCATTGCGGTGGCTTCTCTTGTGGAGCACAGGCTCTAGGCACGCAGGCTTCAGTAGTTGTGGCATGCAGGCTCTAGAGCATAGGCTCAGTAGTTGTAGTGCATGGGCTTAGTTGCTCCGCGGCATGTGGGATCTTCCCAGACCAGGGCTCGAACCCATGTCCCCTGAATTGGCAGGTGAATTCTTAACCACTGCACCACCAGGGAAGCCCCTTTAATGGAACTTTCTGCAGTGATGGAAATGTTCTGTATCTGGGCTGTATCCTATTGGACGTCACTGGTAGCCAGTTGTCACATGTGAAATGTGGTTAGTGAGACTGAGGAACTCAAGTTTTAAATAAATTAAATTTTGATTAATTTTATAATAGATTGCCCCATGTGGCTTGTGGCTACCATATTAGCACAGATCTGCATTTATTGAAGGCTTACTACATGCCAGGCCCCACTCTAAGTGCATCACCTTGTGGGACTTCCCTGGTGGTTCAATGCTTAAGACTCCCCACTCCCAATGCAGGGGGCACGGGTTTGATCCCTGGTTGGGGAACTAAGATCCTGCATGCCACACAGCATAGCCAAAAAGAAAAGAAAAGAAAAGAAAACAATGGGATTTCCCTGGTGGTCCAGTGGTTAAGACTGCACTTCCACTGCAGGGGATGCAGGTTCAATCCCTAGTTGGGGAACTAAGATCCCACATGCCTCATGGTGAGGTCAAAAAAAAACAAAGCATCACCTCATTTAAACCTCAGAGCCCCCCTGGGATTAGCTGACCATTATTAAGCCCATTTTACAGACAAGCAAACTGAGGTAGAGAGAAGTTAAGTATCTTATCCAGAGCTAAGCCCATGCAATTAACCACTCTGCTGTCACACTGGAGGCCATCCCACAGTCTCAGCTCTGGGGGCCTCCACCTTAATCAGGGAGAGGACCCAGGCACAGAAGTCACCCCAATGGGATGTAAGTGGCATTGAGCCAGACCTTGAAGAAAAGGAGGATGTCGATTAGTGGAGATTGAGGAAAAGGCATCCCAAGTGGAGGGGGCGGCATGGGCCAAGGTGTGGAGGTGGGCAAGTGAAAAGCACAAGGAGGGCAGAGCTGAGGATGTTACAGTAAACAAGATGGATTGGGTCCCTGCCTGCACGGAACTCACAGTCTCCCATTTGTTGAGCATTTCCTCTGTGCTGAGAACATTACATTGGTATCAAACCATTTGGAAACAGGTAGGGGTATCTCCATTTTACAGTCAAAGATATGAAAGGTCAGAGAGATAAAGAAACTTTTCTGAAGTCACACAGCCAGGAAATGGGAAGCCAGGATTTGAACCCAAGGCTGTCTGACTCTGGAACCTGTAGTGGAGCCACTGCCCAGATGTGACTTCCCCCGGAAGGCTTAACACTGTGCCTAGAAGACAAGTGCTCGATAAAAGGTCTAAGATCCATTGTGTGTTAGGAAGCCTGGATCCACCCACCTCGGACTGCAGGGTATTTTGAGGCCAGGAGAATTATTTCCCTCCCTTGAAACAAAGGCCTCGGCAGAGGAGAGCCACCCCCATCCCCACCCACCATTTCGGTCTTCTCCAAGTCCTAGTTTGTCAGGCTCTCAGGGGACCATGGCTACAACCAGGACACCAGCAAACAACCTCAGGGGGATAGAGGGGGCCACCCAGTCCACACCCAGGAACCCCTCCTTTCTGGGGGTTGGTTACTAGGAAATGTGAAATGCCGTCCTACCAGAACCAGCGGGGTGAGTACAGAGGGGGCCCCGGGGGTGAGGGAGCCTCACCATGGGGCAAACGTGGCTGGGACGAGGCAAGTGGGAGTGGGGTTCAGGGCACAGTGAGATGAGGTGGGGTGGCCGACAGGAGAGGGGAATTGCGGGGATGGGAGGCGGGGAGGGGCGCCTTGTCGGAGCCCCAGTGATGATCTCAGCTGCGCCCTGGGACCGTCTGCCTTCCCTCTTTTACCCTTGGGCAGTTTCATCTCCTTTTTAAATTAAAATACGGTATAATTCACATATCGTAAGTTCACCATTCTTAAAGTGTACAATTCAGTGATTTTTAGTATATTTACAAAGTTGTGCAACCAACTCCACTGCTTAACTGCAGGACATTTTCATTACCCCCCGAAAACCGCTGTACCCTTTAGCAGTCATTCCCCATTTCCTGCACCCCTGCTCTTGCCTCTGGCAACTACTAAGCTATTTTCCATCTCTATAGATTTTCTTATTCTGGATATTTCATAGAAAGCGAATCACATGCGGTATGTGATCTTTTGTGACTGGCTTCTTTAACTTAGCATAATGTATACAAGGTTCATCCATGTTGTAGCAGGTACCAGTATGTCATTCCTTTTTATGGCTGAATAATATTCTTTTGCATAAATATACCACATTTTGTTTACCCATTCATCAGTGGATGGACATTTGGGTTATTTACACTTTTTTGGCTATTATGAATAATGCTGCTATGAAAAGTTTTTGTACAAGTTTTTTTTTTTTTTTTTGCGGTACGCGGGCCTCTCACTGTTGTGGCCCCTCCCGTTGCAGAGCACAGGCTCCGGACGTGCAGGCTCAGCAGCCATGGCTCACAGGCCCAGCCGCTCCGCGGCATGTGGGATCTTCCCGGACCGGGGCACGAACCCGTGTCCCCTGCATCGGCAGGCGGACTCTCAACCACTGCGCCACCAGGGAAGCCCTGTACAAGTTTTTGTAAAAACATGTTTTCACTTCTCTTGGGTGTATCTTTAGGAGTGGAATTACTGGCTCATATAGTAATTCTATGTTCAACCTTTTGAGAAACTGGCAAACTGTCTTCCAAAGTGGCTGCATCATTTTATATACTCCCTAACAATGTGTGAGGGCTCCTTTTCTGTTTTCTTATTTTGCTATTATAGCCATCCTAGTGGGTGTCACGTGGTATCTCATTGTGGTTTTGAACTGCATTTCTCTAATGACTAAAGCTCTTGAGCATCTCTTCATGAGCTTATTGGCCATCTGTATATCTTCTGGGAGAAACATCTATTCAAAATTTTAAAATGTCTTTACCTAATTTTAAATTGGGTTGTCTTTTTATTGTTGACATGTAAGAATTCTCTATATATTCTGGATTTTAATCCCTTATCAGATATATAATTTGAAAATTTCTTCTATTCTGTGGGTTGTCTTTTCACTTTCTTCAGTGTCCTGTGATACACAAAAGTTCTAAATTTTGATGAAGGCTGACTTATCTACTTTTTCTTTTATTGCTTATGCTTTTGGTGTCATATCTAAAAAAGCACTGCCAAATCCAAGGTCACGTAGACTTGAAACCTCACACCTGGTCTCAGATTGGCTGAAACAGCACAACTCAGATCAGATTGGGACTTGAACTCAATCACACCTCAGATGGTATTCAAACCCAGCTAAAACTAAGATTGGGACTTGAACCCATGGGCTGGGACTCAAACCCACTTGTCTTTTAACTGAAATCACACGCCTGGTCTTAGGACTTAATGAAGCTCAGGTTCTCTTTGCCTCAGCGCGGAAGGAATTCAGTGAGAGGCAAAGCGATAGGTAAGAAGTAGGTTAATTGAGAGAGACACATGGAGAAAAATGAACCCTCTTGCACTGTTGGTAGGAATGTAAATTGATACAGCCACTATGGAGAACAGTACGGAGGTTCCTTAAAAAACTAAACATAGAATTACCATATGACCCAGCAATCCCACTACTGGGCATATACCCAGAGAAAACCGTAATTCAAAAAGAGACACACAGGTACTTTCCTGGTGGCACAGTGGTTAAGAATCTGCCTGCCAATGCAAGGGACACGGGTTCGAGCCCTGGTCCGGGAATATCCCACATGCCATGGAGCAACTAAGCCTGTGAGCCACAACTACTGAACCCGTGTGCCACAACTACTGAAGCCCGTGAGCCTAAAGCCCGTGCTCTGCAACAAGAAAAGCCACTGCAATGAGAAGCCTGCGCATCACAACGAAGAGTAAACCCCGCTTGCTGCAACTAGAGAAAGCCCGCGTGCAGCAACGAAGACCCTACGCTGCCAAAATAAATAAATAAATTAATTAATTAGAAAAAAAAGAGACACAGAGTGTGGACCATCTCAGAAGGTGAGAGGCCCTGGGAGATACACATTCCATAGACAGAAAGGATTGAAAGTGGCCCCGAAATATGCAGCGGTTAGTTTTTATGGTCTGGGAAATTTCATAGGCTAATGAGTGGGAGGATTTTTCCAATGATTTTGGAGAAGGGCGGAGATTTCCAGGAATTGGGCCATCACCCACTTTTTGGCCTTGGAACTGTCATGGCCTGTGAGCATGTTGTTTAGCATATGCTAATATTTACAATGAGCACATAATGAGGCTCAAGGTCAACTGGAAGTCGAATCTTCTGCCAGCTTGGGCCTAGTCAGTTCTAACCAGTTAATGTCGTATCCACAAAGGCTAAGTCATTCTTTTAAAGGTTGTGCCCTGATCCCTTCCTTCCTGTTTCAGATTCACCTCCATGTTTTCTTCTGAGAGTTTTACGTTTTAGCTCTTACATTTAGGTCTTTGGTTTTTTTTAACTTTTTTTAAAAATTGTGGTAAAATATTCCTAACATAAAATTTGACACTTTTAGGGGCTTCCCTGGTGGCGCAGTGGTTGGGAGTACGCCTGCTGATGCAGGGGACACCGGTTCGTGCCCCGGTCCGGGAGGATCCCACATGCCGCGGAGCGGCTGGGCCTGCGAGCCATGGCCACTGAGCCTGCGCGTCCGGAGCCTGTGCTCCGCAACGGGAGAGGCCACAACAGTGAGAGGCCCGCGTACCGCAAAAAACAAAAACAAAAAATTGACATTTTTAAAAGTACAGTTCAGTGCCATTAAGTAGATTCACACTGTTGTGCAACCATCACCACCATCCAGCTCCAGAACTTTTTCATCTTCCCAAACGGAAACTCTGTACCCGTTAAACAGTAACTTCCCATTTCTCCCTCCCCCCAAGCCCCTGGTGTCACCGGCAAAGCCCATGAACAATTCTCGGGAAATAAAAATAGAATCTGGGTAATAAAATAAAGTCTAACCTTTCTTCTTCTTTTCCTCTGTGCTTAGTCTCGTTTCACTCGCTCACAGGGGGCCGCCTGCAGAGGCTGTGCACCCGGCACTTCAGACCAGAGTTCCTGGTGCAAAATGGCTGCACGGACGCCGCAGCTCGGTGGGCCACGTACAGAAGTGCTGCACGCAACACTCAATTCAAGATGGCGGCAGGGGGCCGTGCGCAGAGATGCTACGCCCAGCACGGCGGTCTGGAGCCGTGAGCAACACGCCTGCGCCAGACCCGTGAAAACCCCGCCCCCTTCCCACTGACGAGAGCCCTACAAAGCAGCCCCGCTGAGGGCCTATTGGGGAGGGGCCTGATGGAGAGGACTCTAGAGCAAGCTCACACCTCTCCATTCTTTGATCAAAGAACGAAGCTTTCCTTTGCTTCACAACCAAACTCGGTCTCAATCTTTTGGCTCAAATGACACCAGGTAGAGGGACCCCTGTTGGGGCCCGACTAGAAGGGGCCAGTAACACTGGCAACCACCATCCTACTTTCTGTCTCTATGAATTTGACTACTCTAGGTACTTCTTGTAAGTACAATCATGCAACATTTGTCCATTTGCATGTGGCTTATTTTGATTAGTCCATATCCATTCATTTGTTAATGGATACTTCGGTTGTTTCCATCTTTTAACTATTATGAATAAAACTGTTATGAACATTGGTATACAAATATCTGTTCAAGTCCCTGCTTTCAGTTCTTTTGTGTATATACCCAAAAGTAGAATTTCTGGATCATAAGGTAATTCTATGTTCAATTTTTTTGTGGAACTATCATATTGTTTTACATAGTGGATGCACCATTTTACATTCCCAGTAGCCATGCACAAGGGTTCCAGTTTCTTCACGTCCTCACCAATGCTTACTATTTTCTGTTGTTTGATAATAGCCCTCCTCAGGGGTGTGAGGTGGTGTCTCATTGTGGGTTTGATTTGATTTCCCTGATAATTAGTAATGTTCAGCATCTTGTCATGTGCTGTTGCCCATTTGTATATCTTCTTTGGAGAAACGTCTATTTAAGTCCTTTACCCATTTTTATTGTTTTTTTTTAATTTTTAAATTTATTTTTGGCTGCATTGGGTTTTCATTGCTGCCCGTGGGCTTTCTCTAGTTATGGTGACCGGGGGCTGCTCTTCCTTGCGGCGCACGGGCTTCTCACTGCGGTGGCTTCTCTTGTTGCAGAGCACGAGCTCTAGGCACACGGGCTTCAGTAGTTGTGGCGTGGGCTCTAAGAGTGCAGGCTCAGTAGTTGTGGCGCACGGGCTTAGTTGCTCTGCAGCATGTGGGCTCTTCCCAGACCAGGGCTTGAACCCATGTCCCCTGCATTGGCAGGTGGATTCTTAACCACTGCACCACCAGGGAAGCCCTTTTTTTTTTTTGGCCACACAGCACAGCACACAGGATCTCAGTTCCCCGACCAGGGATGGAACCTGTGCCCCCTGCAGTGGAAACGTGTAGTCTTAACCACTGGACTGCCAGGGAAGTCCCCTTTACTCATTTTTAAATGAGTTTTTGTTGCCGTTATTGTTGTTATTATTGACTTGTAGGAGTCCTTTATATATTCTGGATTTTAATCTCATCAGATATACGATTTACAAATATTTTCTCTCATTTTGTGGGTTGCCTTTTCACTCTGTTGATAGGTCCTTTAAATCACAAAAGTCTTAAATTTTGATGAAGTCCAATTCATCTATTGCTTATTTTGTTATTGTTTCTTGTGTTTGGTGTCATTTTCAAGAAATCATTGCCGAATCCATTGTTATGAAGCTTTCCCCTTATGTTTTCTGCCAAGATGCCCTTGTTGCTTACCATAGGAATGGGTTGCTATGGTGATAGGAGCATGGGGGAGGATTATTAAGGAGGCTGCAAAGTGGAGAAGCTTGTACGCTGTCCAGGGCTGGAGCTAGCACACCCTTTCTCACAAGACCAGGGTGTACCCTAAGGGCATGCAGTGTTCCAAGTTCTTCATGCCAAACTGGTCTCTGATTTCATTGCCATTCTTGGGCAACATGGAGTGCCCAAGACTACTGTGGGGGAGGCTGAGTCTGGGGGTGATTGCAAACAAACTGCCAAGCAGCTGTAATTCCTCTCCCAACATTGAGAAAATAATTCTCAAATAGTTAAAAAATGTATGGTGCTGAAACACCGGCTTGGGTAACTGGGTTTGAATCTTGGCTTTCTCTCAAATGCGCTATGTGAGCTTGAGTCTCAGATTTCTCATCTGTAAATTGGGGCTAATAACATTCCCTTCTTATAAGGTTAATGGGATGGTTAGAAGAGGCCAATAAGGTACATGACCCACCACCTGGCACATGGTAAGCAATCAATAGTGTTGGCTTTTATGGTTATTATTGGGCTGCTCACCCAGCCTGCCTTCAACTCCAGGACAAGGGCACGACTAGGCAAGCCCATCCTTTCTGGTTACTGGACCTGTAAAATGGGGCTATAATTCCCATCTCCTTCAGGGTTGCATGTAAAGGGGCTGTGCAAACTGTGGAATGCTGTGCCATGGAACTCTGGTGAAGCCGTGACTGTCCCACAGTGGTGTCCTCTCCAACCTGGACTCTTGGAAGGTGAGCTGGACTGGGGTGGAAATTTGGGGGGCAGGAGAGCCTTTCCAACTGCATTGAAAAAACCCCTATAGGTCCCTCACCTGCATCCCCCCCTCTCCCGCCACCAGAAGATTGTGGGGCTTTCCATCCCAGAAGATGTGCTGGGACTGGGAGGCCCCGCCTCCGTTCCTCTGGACAGGTGAGGCCTGGGTATTTCCAACCACCTCATTCTGAGTAAGTTTTGATCTGTGGCCTCCTGCCAAGATTCTGCCATTCTTTCCTGACAAACAACACGGCTGCTTTGTAATGTGCCTTATAAAATGGTTTTATTAATAATTATCAAATGTGTACACACAGTTGTTCACAAAGAAATGGTAAACATCAGAGAGCGCCGCCCAAGAGCCCTTCCGGCACCCCTCCGGTCTCAAATACCCTACAGCCACCCTCACCCCATTCCTCAGTCTGGAAGGCTCGTCCGCACCTGGTCACCCTCCCACATCTCTCAGTTCTCCCTTCAAGGGTCCCTTCCTCAGACAAAGTACATCTGATTCCCCATCAGGCTTCTTTGCTGAGAGCTCCCCTAGAATTTGGCTTCTGCCCCTCCAAGCACACGTGGTGATGACACGCCCACTTGATAATCATTGGAGTCACTTCTGCCTCCCTCAATATAGGTGAGCTTCCTATTAGCGTCAGCCCAGTCTCCCCGAGGTCCCCAGGGCCTGCAGTACCTGGTGCTGGGCAGACACTCAATAACCGTTGATGAATGAATGGATAAACAAAGAAACAAGCTTCGGGTAAACAGCCCCTTTCTGGCTACTTCCTTTTTTTAAAATTTATTATTTTTTAAATTAAAAAAATTCTTTTTGGCCTGCTGCGCAGCATGCAGGGTCATGTAGGATCGTAGTTCCCCGACCAGGGATCGAACCCGGGCCCTTGGCAGTGAAAGCATGGTGTCCTAATCACTGGACGGCCAGGGAATTCCCCCACACACACCTTTTTTTTTCTTAAAGTGTTAAGACACAGGGATGGAGGTTGCTGAAGACATGCTCCCTTTCTATCTCCCAAAGTGCCCCACCCCCCTTGCCAGGTAGGAGATTCTGCTCTCACCTCTGCAGGTGACTGCTGCCCTGCCGGCTTAACAGAGGTGTGCTCTGCCAGCTCTGGGATTCAGTGTCGCTGGTGCCCACACCTGACCCCCTTATCACAGCCATATTTGTATAAATTCTCTGTGGTCAGAGCCTTGGGAAACCCCTGTGCAAAGGAGTCTTTGCTGCCTGCAAGAAAACCACATGAGGCAGTGCTGATGGTGGGAAGTTGGCTATGAGTGGTTAGAAAGGCAAGGGTCATTGTTCACATCTATGAACCCCTTGTCTTTACGTGGGGGGCATGAAGGTGGAAGTAAGGCACTGTGAGCCCCCATCATGACAACAGCTGGGAGCAGTGAAACCTGGCACAGGGTCCTCCCAGTCCCAGTTGGCCGTGCCCTCCATAGCCTGCCATGGGCAGTGGGAAGATGGCCCTGGGAAGCCAGGACCTCTGGGGGCTCTGGATATCCCTGCATCTGGGAGGCTGCACAGAGGGTGGCTGTGCAGTGCAACTGGGGTGACGGGAAAGCCTGCCACATCTGGGATGCAGGAGAGGACCTTGGACACAGAAATGTCATGTGATTTTTGCCTGACAGCCTCAGGCCATCTCTTTGGTGCTGGTACGCAGTTTTTTTCTTGCCAAACTATTCAAACACTGTTGGGCCAGGAGTGCCTCGTGGCGCTGGCTTATGGCATTCGGTTTTATTTAGTTTGCTTTTTATAGCAGCAGAGCCTCTGCTCAGACTCTGTGCTCCGTCACTCGTGGTGGATGGAGGGCTGGGGACCCAAGGACCTCACCTGGCTCACCAGAAGACCCCACCTTCCCAAGCCTCATCATGCTCTTGTCTAAAACAGGCTTTGGGAAATCGAGAAACCTCTTATTAACTGGAGAAGATGAGAGCACAGAATCTGAGAGTGGGAAAGGGACCAGAGCTGGGCTTCTTGCTGGTAAAGCACCTGGATAGTGGGGCTCACCTGGGAAGGGCCTGGGCAGCCAGGATGCTAATGTTTTGCAGCAAGGACCCCTTTTACAGGTACGTCTGACCACTCACTCCCGGGGACGTCACCTGGGTGGCCAGCACTCCACCCCGTGGGACAGTAGTACAGGCGCAGGGATCCAGAGCCGAGGGCCGAGCCACCCTGGGGTTGGGTCTTCAGAGGTACTGGGGGCCAGTGGCCTGGCCCAGCCAGAGGGCAGGGAGCAGGATGAAGGGGGCAGGGCAGCAAAGCCTGGGCTCCCAGGCCCAGGTTGAGGGCTTCATTGCCACCTAGAGTCAACCGCAGAGGCACAGCCATCTCAGCGGCTTCCTCGGCTCACTTCCAGGCATGGGCTGCCCTGCTGGGTGCAGTCCGGCCAGCAGCGGTCCTGACTGTGGGCTGTGGGCTCCAGGAGGGCAAGCCATTGAGAAATGAAGCCTTCACTGGTCAGCTACTGAGTTGCATTTGGGGTGGGGGAGGAGGGGGGTTGGCAGCCAACCTTCAGCTGTCCCCTTGGTGAGACACAAAGATGGAGGAAAAACCTGATGGTTCTCCAAGAAGCAAGTCAGAGTCTAGGATGAGCGCCCTGGGAGGGCAGCTCCACCCTGCACCCCAGTATGTTCGTTCCACCTCCCTCCAGCTTTGCTTCGGTCCCAGCCCCCATCAGAGCCGGAAAGAACCCAAGTTGAAGGTGGGCTGGATCACAGCAGGCTGGGGGTGGGGAGACACTGGGAATTCCCCGGAGACTCAGTCACACCCACTCAGCTCTGCGTAAGGCTGAGCGCGGCTCTTCCTCCTGATGGTTGTTCCTGCCGGCTCTCGCTCTCCGTTTCTGATTTTCCCTCCAAATGCAGTAGAACAGCCCTGGGGGGTTGATGCTCTGTCAGAACCGAGACCCTCAGCCCTGCCCGTCCTTCCACCCAGCTGTTTACAGCTGGCCCTGCCCATCCCTGCTGACCCCCTGCATGTGGAGAATGGGGCTTCCCTGCTCTTCAGGCCTGAGGCGGTGCTCCCTGCAGGCCCTGGCGCTCATGCGCATGTCCTCCAACCACCACGCCAGGTGTGGGTGAGCCCTGGGATGGGGGGGACCTTGTCAGGAGGGACACAAGGGCAGCTTCTGCAGGTAGGACCCTTCCTCAGTGGACACAAGCTTATCCTCAGGGTTCTCATCCTCATTTTCTGCGAACAGGGGATGGGGTGTCCGTCTGAATCCTCAGTGTGGCCTATGCACCAGGGTTCCCCTTCCTGCTCGGCCACAGAGCCAGGTTGGCCCACAAGGAGCTGAGATGGTGATGGCTGAGGTGGGTGGCTCTCTGCAGTCACCTCCAGCACCACCCTTCCTGGGGGCGGCGGGCAGGGTCAGGGGACAGGAAGGGGTGCTAAGGGGTTGGAGAGCACGGGCACAGGGGCGCCCAGGGTCTTCATTGCAGTGGGGACTGTCTTGTTGCCTCAAGACTCTGAATCTTCTCCTCGGAGGCCTTGTCGGGGAGCAGCACCTCCACAGTGTAGCTGACCCTCTTGGCATGCATCAGGCTGTAGGTGTTGTCAAAGCGCAGGACGTCTGCAAGGACGGAGAAGTAAGCAAGCAAAGCGAGCCTGGCACATCTGCGCACCCAGTGCCCTTGGGAGTGGGCCGCCCAGAACTGTGGGTGGGGCTGGAGGGTCTGCCCCAGCCCATCACTCCCGACTATCTCCTTGGCCGATGCTTGTGCCAACCAAAGGAATAATGGTAACCACCAGCAGCATGCATCAGCCCCGTCTACGGGCACTGCTTCGGTGCACACAGCTCCCTGAATCCTCAAAGCAATCCCACAGAAGGCACTATCACCCCCATTTTATGGATAAGGAAATGGGCTTAGAAGTTGGTAAGACTTATGATTCCAGACCAAGGGAAGGGAGGGACTGGGATTCCCTTATCCTGATGTTCCAACCCAGAGGGGAGCCCTGCTTTCCCCAGAAGAGAGGGCTGAGTTCCATCAGCCACATCCTCATCATGCATTCTTTAGAGGCATTTTGTTTGACACCAAGGTCCAACATGCATGCTGGGACGTGGTGACTCATCCAGATTTCTCTGTCTCCACCCTTCTAATTCTCCCTTTGCCACGAAGATGAACTAGATGTGGATGAACTAAAGCAATAGCAGAACTCATTCTCTTCTCCAGGGGACATCAGCTTTGGGTTTCCCTTCTCCTAGCTCTGTTCCCCACAGAGGTGGGAGGTCAGCAGTGGTCCTGGGCAACGTCGCTTCTGCTAAAACAGACCAAACTGCATCTGGCCTGGGAGGCCTGGGAATAGGGGAACAAAAACCTGGAAGAGTCATCTCCTCAGGATTCCCAAAGTGGGGTGGTCCACACATGTGGACAGGCTGGGAGCCCTGATGCTGAGCCCACGGCTGTTTTCCAGCTGTCTCTTACTTAGCCTGTTGGGTGCAGTGAGGGGGCTTCCCAGGAGCTGAGTCCACGGCTGTGAACCGTGCTCTCCACCATGTGTCTCTGCCCTTGTATCCACACCTGGGGGCCACTCATAAGATCCAACACCTGAAACCAATGTCCCTGGTGCCTGTGGGATCTAGAAGCTAGCACAGACTCCCACACCCTCCCTGAGATCTGGAAATAGGAGCAAACAGAGAGGTCAGACTGGCAAGAGATGTCAGGTCATTTCTCCACCATGAGGAGGAAAATGACTCCAGCGAACCCTATAGATCTTACTGGCGCCGGCCTGGAGGCAGGTGAGGCTCCCGTCCTCGGGCACCAGGTGGGTGTTTTAGCGCTGGCTGGGCAGAACCTCCATCATCTCCCCGGCCCGCTGCCACTCCCCCATCTTGGTCTTCAGGAAAACCCCGAAGCCGATGTCCACCTCGTCCAATGCGAACTGCCACCTGCAGGGGACAGGGCCCCACTGACAACCACCTGCCTGGGCTCCGGGCCCCTCCCAACCATGCCCAGGTGTGGAGTGGCCGCCATCCCTACCTGAGCACACAGCCTGGGAACAGGATCTCGTTCTCCACCTGCAGGGAGGAGCCTCGGCCCATGGTCACCTGGTGCTTGTACTGCACCCTCACCTGGTTGCGCAGGTAGTAGCTCCTGGGCACCTTGCCCCCGTAGTTGATCTGTGGGCGAGGGTGGGTGAGAGGGCACTAGACCATGGCTGTCTCCCCTCCCTCCCCATCCTCTGGGCACCTGTACCTTGGTCAGGCACTTGGGGTTGCCATCGGTGTCAGTCATGGTCCCCCCAAACTCCACAGGCAGCTGGTCGGGGCTGGTGAACTTAGGCAGCTCTTGCTTCCAGCTGTCTGTGGGGGCAAAAGTGGGGTTCCATGTGGGATCGGGGAGGCTCAACTGAGGGCAGTTGGGCCAAGCCCAGGGCTGTCCTGTGCCATATGGCTCCCTCCCCCTATTTCCCACATCCTCCTGGTGCCCCCGGGGACGGACCCCTCCTGGCCCCTCTGCCCTCTGGCAGGTGGACACATTGGCCTCAACAGTTGATGCCATAATGGAGTGGGTCCTCCAGAGCAGTGGGTCTGGAGGAGTGGGTCCCCGAGCCTGGTGCCCTCGGATGCAGGAGCTGTCAGGTCTGCAGAGGGGCAGCCCCCAGCTCAGGCTCTGGGCTGCAGAGGAGGCCAGAGCTGCTCACTCATCTCCAGGAATCACCACCTTCCTGCGCATCTCCTCAGTTATGTATGGCTTGATCAGGTTGAAGGCCACCGGGAACAGCTTGCAAGCTGAGAAAGGCACTGTTTCAGGGTCTCCTGGGGTCTCAGTTCCCTGCCTTGTTGCCTCCACATCCCCTGCCCCCCACTCAGCATATCCCGGGCTGGTTCACTCACCTCTCACAACAATTATATTCCTCAAAATCTCAGGGTAATTTGCCTCGAGTGCTGTGAGAAACTGTGAGGCCAAACTCAGGTCAGTGCACAAGCTACAGGTGCCTAAATGCTGCCCCCTTAAGGCTCCCAAGGCCCCCCAGACACCCAGAACCCACCCAGACAAGAGAAGCCGCTGCTTTCCAGTGTGTTGGGTCCCAGTCACAGACCCTCCTGAAGCCACTAGTACAAAATTCTTGACAGATTTCAAGCGGGTGACCCCACCTACTGCAGAGTAAGAAAATCTCCCTCAGGACTCTGGAAGGTTCCCCTCCATGTGGTTTAGACAATAGTTCAGCTTCAGAAACAAAACACTTTTAGCATAAGAAAGATTCAAAGTTGTAAGACATACCTTTTTTTTCTTAATTGGGATAGAATTTACATACCATAAAGTTTACCCTTTCAAAGTGTGCGATTCAGTAGTTTTCAGTATATTCACAGAGGTGTCTAGTTTCAGAACATTCTCATCACCCCAAAAGGAAGCCCGTACCCGTTAGCAGTCACCACCCGCACCATTTCCCTCTCCCTGCAGCCCTGGTTAACCACCAGTCTGCTTTCTGTCTCTATGGATTTATCTTTTCTGGGTATTTCCTATCAGTGGAATCACACCATATGTGGCCTTTTGTGTCTGGCTTCCTCAATTTAGTATGTTTTGATGATTGTTAAACTTTTTTAAAGTTTAGGTTCTCTGCTATTCTGGGTTGAGCAGAAAGAAAAGAAAAGGCAGGCTGGCTGCCCCGGGGGCCCAGGTCTTGTCAGGGCCTCCCTTCCCTCCTTAGGGCTCTCAGAGCACACTTGCTTTCAGCCGCCTCCCAGACAACGCAGCAAATAGGATGGGGGGAGGGGCTCAAGCCAAGGGCAGGGGGTGGGGCCGGTAGGGAGGAGCGGGGAGGGAGTATGAGAGGGAAGGGCATCCACAGGGACCCTGGCAGGCCTGGTGACCATGTCCAGCAGGTCACCTGTTGTTGTGACCTGCTGGACTTGAAATGGTGACATTGGGGTGATGAGTATGATTTAGCACAGCCCCAAGAGATTATGGGTTTGAAAATATCCCTGCAAACAGCAAGTAAGGAGCTGCAAACCTGTGGGCAGAGCGAGGACCCCCCCATACACACTCCACATCAGCAAGCGAGGGACAGAGGCCCAGGAGGGTGGACACCCTTCCCCCCTTGGTGGGGTTCCCTCACCTCCTGGGCAAACTCCACTCCTGGCTTCCACAGATGCCTCTGGCTCAGCCCCTCAAAATCGAAAACAGCTATGATTTTCTCCACTTTCTTCCCCAGGTGCAAGGGAATGATGGGAAGTGAGACCCCCATGAGGGTCAGTGCCCCCCACACCCCACCAGAGGTGGGGCCGGGCTTGAGCCCAGGGCACTGGCCTGGCTTATCCCGGCTCCGCCTGGCGTGGAGGTTTCATGCCAGGAAGCCAGGTGCAGGGGGATGGGGCCGTCCCAAGGGGCGCCCTTCCCACATCTGTCCATGGGAAGGCAGGTCGCCATGCCTCAGTTTCCTCCTCTGTCCAGTGCGGCTGAAATACCTGTCTTTCTCCATCAAATGAGGCCACAGAGAGCAGCGTGGCCTGGGGGGTGGAGCTGGGCTTTGGGGCAGTGAGCCCCAGTGTGGACCACTTAGCGGGTTACTGGCCTCTGAATCCTGTGTACGCTCAGAGGTGCTGGGAGGAGCCGAGGAGACCAGGGAGGTAGGTTCTGGGTGCCCAGTGCTGGGGGCTGCCTTGGAGGCTGCCAGGCTGTGGCTGCCCCGGGGGCTGGGAGGGCCCCGTGGGACCCTTGCCTCCTTGCTCCGCTGCTCGCACACTCCCTCAGGGACAGCCCACAGCTCTGGGACTTGGCCCTGAGCAGCTTTTGTCTGGAGATGGAGAGGAAGAGGCCCTTGAGGTCCAGGCCTCTGATGATGTGGTACCACATGGGGCTGCCCTCGTTGTCATGGCCACAGGTGCCGTTGGCGTTGTATAGCCTGACAACCTGGATGCACGAGAGAGAGGGTTGGGGAGGGGGTGTGGGTTTGAGGGAGACCTGGGTTCCGAGGCGGCTGGGGGGCCGGGGATCTCACCTCTGGGGGCTGCCATGCAAGGATGTTGTGCAGATCCTGTTGCTTCCGGAACTTCACCTGCTACAGAGACACAGGAGGAGCCGAAGACCCCCCCTGAGCCAAAGGCCTCTGCAGGGACCCAGGGACACTTGGCCAGGCCCCTCTGCCTGCAACCATTGAGGGCCTGCCAGGGCATCTGGGGCTCCATGGGCACAGAACTGGGGATGTGGACAGGAGTGGGACAGAGGAGACGTGGGTCTGACATGGATGAAGAGGGAAAATCTCAGAAAGGAACAGGTGAAGCCAACAGGTGCAGCTGCCTCTCCCTGCATCCTTCCACCTGCTTGCCACCCTCCGTTCCCCACATGGTCTCCCAGGGAGTTCTGGGAGTCAGACTTTACCCCCTAGCTTCCAGTCCTCCGTAGTCAAAAACCTAGACTCTGATGGTGACCTGCAGCCCCACCCCCACCCCCACCACCATGGGCCTGCGCCACCCACGCAGCTGCATCTCTCCCCTTTCTCTCTACAACACAACCTCCTGTGCTCCTGGATTGCTCCAGCTTGCCCCCACCTCAGGGCCTTTGCACGGCTGTGCCCTCAGCCTCTGATCCTCACCTGCCTGCCTCTTTTCAGGCATTCGTGCCACAGCCAAAAATGTCACCCTTCAGCAAGGAAGACCTCCCTGACCTCCCTCACTTCCTTCCATCCCACTGTCTTTGTTAAACTTTCCACTCTCAGGAAGCGTCTTGTTTACTTATTTATCTGGTTTCTTTTCTCTCTCTTTCTACCACTGCACTCTCCCCAGTGCCAGCACTGGCTAGACTCACCTTTGGGGCTCAATAAACAGTCATTGCATGAAAGAAAGAAAGAAAAAGAAAGGAAGGAAGGAAGGGAGGGAGAGAGGGAGGGAGCAAGGAAGGAGGGAAGACAGGAAGAAAGGAAGATCTCAGAAGACTTGGGGTAGGAAACAGGGCCGGTCAGGGAGGCGTTGCCCTCACCTTCTGCAGCATGTCATCGGATTTCTCCAGGTCAAAGCTCCGAGCTGCAACAAGGGGACAGGCTGTTGTTGTAGAATCCTGGGGGCCTGTTCCAGGTGTCTGAAGAAAGAGGCCCCACTCCACCCTCCTACCCGCTTTGCTCAGAGTGTCCCTTTCCTGACATGGGGAACCACAGTGTGGCTCAGGTAAGAGCTGAGGTACCCAGAGCCCCAGGAAGACTTGGGTACAGGCCCCCTGAGTTCCTGGGCTGATGGCAGTGGGTGTGCCCCTGGGCGGGCCTTGGTGATGGTGGTAAGCAGAGAAAGAAGCCACCACCCAGGAGGAAGATAGGAAGAGAAGGTGTCCAGAGAAACAGCACATTGAGTCCCTGTCACACCCACGGCCACTGCCAAGGCCTTGGGGACCCCAGCTGTGCCCGCGGCCCTTTTTCTGATGCTCCAAAAAAGTTGTTAAGAGATCAGACCCTGGGACTTCCCTGGTGGCGCAGTCGTTAAGAATCTGCCTACCAATGCAGGGGACACGGGTTCGAGCCCTGGTCAGGGAAGATCCCACATGCTGCGGAACAACTAAGCCCGTGTGCCACAACTACTGAGCCTGTGCTCTAGACCCTGCGAGCCACAACTACTGAGTCCGCATGCTACAACTACTGAAGCCCGCGCACCTAGAGCCCGTGCTCCGCAACAAGAGAAACCACTGCAATGAGAAGCCTGCGCACCACAACAAATAGTAGCCCCTGCTCGCCGCAACTAGAGAAAGCCTGCGCGCAGCAACGAAGACCCAACGCAGCCAAAAATAAATAAATTTATTTAAAAAAATAATAAAAGTGCAAAAAAATCTCAGTGATCATTTTTATATTGATTACATGTTGCAATGATACCAATTTGGCTCTGTCAGGTTAAATAAAATATATTATTGGGAATTCCCTGGTGGTCTGTTGCTTGGTGCTCAGCACTTTCACTGCTGTGGCCAGGATTCAACCTCTGGTTGGGGAACTAAGATCCTGCAAGCCGTGCTGCGTGGCCAAAACATAAATAAATAAAATATATGATCAAAACTGATTTTACTTGTTTCTTTTCCCTGTTCCCACGTGGCTACTAGAAAATTTGAAATGACATATGTGGCTTGCATTTGTGGTTTGTGTTATGTTTCTATTGGACAGCGCCAGTGTGGACTCTGGCCACCAAGACCCTCAGAGTTGAGAAGCGACCCGGGAGTGCAGAGCTCAGAGGAACCTCAGGGGCCTTGGGGGCTACCTCTTCTGGGGCAGAAGGAGAAATTGAGGCCGGTGTAGGGCTCTCTCCCCCACCTCACCTGGGCTAGCATCCTCTCCTGCGATGGGCTCAGCTCACCCTCTTGCCCGCTCATTCTCCCTACAGTGGTGGGTATGGGGTCCAGCTGGCTGGTCCCGAGTGCAGGGCCCACTCTGTGGCTCCCTGCAGACCACCTGTCTTCTGCCCAGCTGGCAGCCCCGCCCATGCCTACCACTGCCCAGAAGCCCTGCCTCTTCCTGCCAGGCTTCTTGTCCCTACATGGCAAGGTCCATTCCTTGCTGGGTGCCTAAGGCACCAAACCTTGACCTGACTGGCCCAGATTCAAATCCTCATGTGTGAAATGAAGATAGCGATGTTTGCCCCACAGCATGTCGAAAGTGACACCGCCTGTTGTCACGCACACAGGGGCTGCTCTCTACCCTGCCTCTCAGTCCCCACCTTCTACTCCTGCAGTCCCATCAGATGCTTCCTTGAGCCAGGAAGGCCACCACTCACACCCAACAGAGGTCTGAAACCACTGTCACTGTGCCCCAGCATGTCCCAGGCTCCAGTTACCACCCCACGTGTCTGGAGCAACTGCCCATGATTCATCACAGCCTTTAGGGCATGTGGCATCGGGGGTGAGGAGAGACTTCCCAGACCCAGACCCAGCAGGTGGATGGATGTGCAACCCTGAGCTGGGCCACACCCAGCCTTCAGGTGAGGGGTGACAGGAGACTCCTGGCTACAGTCAGCTACCCCACCCCTGGACAAGCAGAAAGCCAGAGCCCAAGACAAGGACACGTGGGATCATGCTGCATGAATGGGACCTGCACACAACAGGCACTTGTCTGAGATAAGCACTCCACTGCAAGGAGCTTATTCTGGAGGTGATCGGGGGAAACACAAATAGGAGAGTGAGGAAGTGAGACAGAGGTGGGGAGGTGGCTGTACGGGGAAGTAATGAAGAAAATAAGGACAAGTCGATCCCAATGGGGATAATGGGAGACAGTGTGGAACGCTCACCTCAGAGTCCCGCCCAGGGTCTGAGGGTCTTTAGACACCTTTGCTTGAGGGCTGCTCCAGGGGCTGACAATCCTGCTGGCACCTGTGGCCCTGGAGGCTGGAGAAAGGCCTCGGGGGGTGGTGAGGTTGAGGGGATAAGGGCAGGGGACACGGGCAGGGCACCAGCAGCTTCACCTCTAATCTGGGACCACGTGTTGGGCTTTGTGCCTGCTTCTCGGCCAAAGGCATCCCTGCTCTGTGAACCCCTTACTGTTCCTCCCAGGGCCTGGAAGACGGAAGTGGAGTGCCAGAGCCATGCAGCAGTTGGGTGACAATCAGGACCGTCTGAACTTGGAGCTTACTCAGGACTCTGTCTCTCACATGCCGGCGCCAGGCAGAGCACACACCTGGGGCGCCTCGCTGAGCCCGAGATGCTCCCTCCTTGGCCTTGCACGGGAGTAACTGGAGTGGATCTGCCTCTCTTGTAGGGCGAGGTCTCCCTAGAACCCCACAGACCCATAGGCTAGAGCTTTAGCCACAAGGGGCAAGTGTGGGCCACCCTCCCCTGCCCCTTCCCTGGCTCAGGCCCCCATTCCTCTCCCTGGTTCCCCACTCCAGCACCTCTGAAGCCCACCTTTGAGTAGTCCTGCGCCTCCTCCAAAGCCTCCCTTGGCTCCTTGTCACTCTCAGGAGAAACTGCAAACTCCGTAGCCTAGAGCGCAAGATTATTTGCTGTCCTTGCTGAGCGGATTTCTTCTGCTCTCCTCCTTATTCTAGCCCCCTTGCCTCTCCACTATTACCTGTCCAGCTCTTTCTTATGCTGTTCCCGCTCCCTGGAATGCCCTTCCTTGCAACACCCTGCATCCAATCCCTGCCTCCCTCAAGGCCTGTAATCAAAGCCCTCCTCTTCTGCAAGGTCTTTTCTAATTGGTTTTATTTGCTGGGAAGTGAGTCCCAGTCCAGTGAATGCGGCGGGCACGGAGCCTGCACACAGTAGGCACTTGTCTGAGAAAAGCACTCCCACTGTGGCACCTGTACACAGTAGGTACTCAATAAGAGTTTGCCAAAGATGTGATGGCCAGGGAAGCTGGGAGTGGCCACCTCTCCTTTTTCAGTTCTTATATGGCTCTCTGTGCTCGTGGGTGCCCAGGGCCACCCACTCTCCAGACTCCCTGCCTCTACCTGCCCGTGTCAAGACTTACCTGACCTGTGTCCCGCCCCAGTGTCATGTGAGCTTTCAGCTAATGAACTCATTCCAGCACTTATGTGCCTTGGCTAATCTATTATCTTTCCCAGGGACACAGGCCCCAGTCAGTTAGGACAAGTATGAAGAAGGCCCTCAAGGGCGAAATAGCTCCCTTTCTCCCCTCTGCCTTATTTTCACTCTCTCTTTTTTACCTGTTCCCTCCCTCCCTCCTTTCTTCTTTTCTCTCTTCCTTCCTTTTTTCCTTTCTCCCTATTTCCTTTTTATCTGTCCTCCTTTTTTCTGGCCACACCACATGTCATGCGGGATCTTAGTTCCCCAACCAGGAATGAGACCAGAGACCCCTGCAGTGGAAGCACAGAGTCCTAATCACCGGACCACCAGGGAAGTCCCTTTCCTCTGTCTTTCAACATTTATTAAGAACTGACTGTGTGCCAGGCACTGGTCTGGGCACTGGAGGCCTATTGTTTCCATAAGACCCGGGCCGCATCCTGGAGGGCCTCTCAGACAAGCAAATCCACGGCTCTGGCCCTGGGCAAGCAGAGCTGAGATGGGGAGCCTGGTGGCCCTAAGATAGCTTGGGGGCTGGGCTGTCAGGGAAGGACACTCAGAGGAAGAGGCAGAACTTGCTTTGAAAACACGTAGCAGTATTAGGCCTGCAAAAGTAAGGGGGCCTTATAGTAGAGGGAACAGCATGTGCGAAGCCCCAGAGGCATGCAGCTGCCTGGCTTTTCCCCGATGGAAAGGAGGATAGTGGAGGGCTTGGAGCAGAGGACAGCCTCTGGCTACAGGTGGAGGGTGGCTCCTAGGGGCAAGCCTGGGGGAGGGAGGAAAGGAGGGGTTCAGGTGAGGGGGAGATGCCTCACCCAGGAGAGTGTGTTAGTGTCCTGGGGCTGCTGTAACAAAGTACCACAAACTGGGTGGCTTAAAGCAACAGTTTATTCTTTCACAGATCTGGAGGCTAGAAGTCTGAAATCAAGGTGTTGACAGTGTCACATTCCCTCAAACTCTGGATAGACTCCTTCATTGCCTCTTAGCTTCCGGAGGTGGCCATCACCCTTGGCGTTCCTTGGCTTGTTGCTATATCATGCCAACCTCTGCCTGTCTTCACATGGTGTTGTCCCTGTGTGTCTGTGTCTTCACATGGCATTTCCATGTCTTATCAGGACACCAGCCATATTGGATTAGGGCCCACTCCAATGACCTTGTCTTCACTTGATTATATGTACAAAGACCCTATATCCAGATAATGTCAGTCATAGGGGACTGAGGGTTAGGCCGTCAATGCATCTTTTTAAGGGATACAGTTCAACCCATAACGGAGAGGGACATGTGGTTTCACTGAATTTCTCCCAGGGGGCAGCCTTGATCCCTGCCCTGGCTCTCACGTGTCCGGTCTACAGATGCCTGGTCACCATGGGTGCCCCCAGCTCCCACTGGCCAGGAAGGTCAGAGCTAGGCAAGACCGAACTTGGTACCATGGCGCCTTCTGCTGCTCAGGTGTAGCAAGAGCAGTCTGGTTCCTGAAGGCTACTCCTGCAGAGTCCCTTGGAGACCTCATACTTTTTCAGCCATGGGACAGCCCTCAGTCCTGAGGCTGAGGTGGCCAACTGGAATGGCGCTGAAGGTCTGGAGGCCGCAAGCACCAGCCTCGGCATCTGACTGACCTAGGTTTGCATCCTGCCTCTATGGCTGCTGGCTGGGTGACCCTGGGCTGGTTGCTCTGCCTCTCTGCGTGTCAGTCACCTCCTTGGGGGAGCAAAGGGAATTGTGCATGTTCCTACATGGCACAGGGCTGAGCACAGAGTGGTTGCTCAGTACCTGGCAACTACTCATTATCAAAGTATTAATTACATTAATAAAGGAGTTAATAACTATAATGCTTTTAAAACAAACCAGGCAGATAGTAAATGCTAATGAAGTAATTTATGTTCTTAGCATCTACTAACTGCCAGAACTGTTCTCCTTGGATCTCGAAAGGACCTAAAAGGGCCAGTATTAATAATAATAAATAATGTAATTATATATAATATTATTATGGGCATTTCTAGGCCCTTAGGGGTCCAAGGAAATAGAATTATGGGGTTCCACAAACCCAGGAAGCTATCATATTGCACTAAGTCACGTCTCTCTTTGATTAATAAAAGGAGGGAGAATTCTCTAATAAATGTGGGGTCAGTTACATCTTTTCCTGCAAATAGTCTTAGATATTGTCAGTTTTATTTATTTATTTTTGCTTATTTTTCTCCCTATGAATTAAATAAAGACTCCAAGTCTGTGCTAATTTCTTGCCACAAGGAATATTATGAGGGTGTAAGCAGTGGTCCCAGAGGGTTGGTGGGGTTAAACCTGTCCCATACTGACCAACCGTCTTGGTTGCCCAGGACTGAGGCACTTCCTTCAATGTGGGAACTTTCAGTGCTAAAACCGGGACAGTTCTAGAAAAGTGAAACAGTTGGTCACCCTAACTCCTTCCTACCCTCCTTGGACCAGAAGCTTCCTCCCAGGAGGAAGATTGACTCAAGCCCAGGGAGGTTGAGTGATCTGGCTGACTGATCTGACTTTGAATTCTGACCCTGGCCCTAATTAGCTGTGTGACCTTGGGTAGGTCACTTAACCTCTCTGAGCTTTGATCTATAAAGCTAGGATGTTGTAGGTATTCAGATAAGTTATGTAAGCACTTGGCTTGGAACCTGGCACAAACAGGTCTCCAGTAAAGAATCTCCAGGCTGTGGTTTCTGCCTTTCATATCTGGCTGCTGGCTACTGGTTAGAGACCTGAGGAAGGGCCTCTGTCCCCCGGGGAGGCTGATGGAAGCAGATGGTTAGAGCTGACACACCCCTGCCATGGTTGATCATACCTGACATGCCTTGGTTGCTCTCTGGACATGCGCTCCAGGGGGGTCTAAGCCAACTTGCTGACTGCTGTCTGCTCAGGGCCAGCTCAAGGTTGGGGTGCACTACAGACATCTAATGAATATAAAATGTTTTTTGGATTAATTAAACTGAACTCCAGGGTGGAAGGGGAAAACCCAGGACTTAGGTAGGGTTAGAGCACAAGCAGATGGTGAGGCAGCCTGGAGTGGTCAGTAGGGGAAACGGGGCAGGCAGGGATGGGTGAACAGACATTGGCTATGGAAAGGGTTTGGGTTCCCAGGGAGATGGCTTAGTACTGGGTCTGATACATCTTGCAACATGACCTCAAGCATTTCCCTCCTGCTCTCAGAATGTCAAATCCCACATGTGTAATATGGGATGGTAATTGTGCCTACCTCAAAGGATTATTGTGAGGACTAATGAGATTGCAAGAGGAACCGTTAGCCTGGGCTCTGGGCCTGCTGTTCACGGCTCCACCAAGTTCTCGCCACCTCCCTGTCACACACACACACACACACACACACACACACACACACACACACACACAATCTTCCAGGTCTTGGTAGCTCATGGGACCCCTTCAACCACACAGGGCTTCAGCATGTGACAGATACACACCAAACCCTGCCATACCACTGGGCTCTGCCCCACAGACACACTCAGGTGCCCACCATGCTCCCTTGGGTTCCCCCAATCCCCACCAGTCACCCCACACACACCAGGGCCCCGCCAGTCAGCACCACTGAGGCTGATTAACAAAAACACATCAAATTATTTTACTTCTGAAGTCTCCCCTTTAAGGGGAGCCAGAAAATAGAACATTCTTTTTTGGAGGGAAGGGGATTTAATTTAAAAAACGAAAAACGAAAAACCAAAAAACTATAATTAGTCAAATACTGATCTCAGGCCCTGTGTGCAGTGGGCCCAGTCCTTGGCTGGTCGCACCCCTGCAGTAGCCCCGCCTCACCCCAGGGGCTGGGGTGGCACCAGGAGGGCCGTGGGGGGAGGCCAGCGGGCCCCTGCTCAGCCCTCCTCCACGGGCGGGCGTCACCACTGCAGGAAGTCCCGGATGAGCTTCCAGAGCTTGGTGACCCACAGGTTGACGCCCAGGTCCATCAGGTACTGGATCTCGGGCGTGAGCATGCGCCGACAGAGCTGTGCGTGCCGCCGCCCAATGCTCTTCTTGAGGTTGTAGCCCAGGATGGATTTGGTGCCCAGCGGCTGCCAGGGCTGCATGGCCGAGTCCTGGATGGCGGCGGCGTCCACCGCGTGGCCGCCGTCTATGCAGATGCGGCGCATGCGCTCGTTGGCGCGCCTCAGGGCGGCCACCTCGCGGGCCATGCGCTCGCGCCCAAAGGCCTCCACCTTGCGCCAGAAGCTGGCGTTGAAGTGGCGGTAGAGGCGGGCGTCCAGCACGTTCCAGGCTGTGGCGCGCCGGTACAGCTCGCCGGAGAGGCGCGGCACTGCCGAGGCGCGGCGGGCATTGAGCTTGAAGTAGAGCACGTCCTCCAGCTCCCAGCACAGCAGGTCCTTGAGCAGCACTAGCGACTCGTCGAAATACTCCTGCAGGAGCACGAGGTGGAAGCGGCGCTCCACCTCCAGGATGTGCTCCTGCACCTGCGGGCTGCCGGGGTCCAGGTCGCTGTCGTAGCCCAGGTCGAAGAAGAGCAGGTTGTGGAGGTAGTGGGCGTTGTAGCCGTGGGGGTCGTAGTAGCGGTCTGGGTCCTGCAGGAACTTGGCCAGCTTGTCGCGGCCCGAGAGTTTCCACGTGAAGGGCACCACGGAGCCGAAGTAGTGGAAGGAGGACTCGAAGAGGCGGGCGGGGTCGCGGAGCACGGTGATGAAGGTGGCGTTGGGCGGCACCAGGCCCCGGACCTCGTCGTAGTGGAAGCGCATGTGGTTGCAGATGATGTTGAAGCAGGCCCCGGGCCGGTAGTCCTGCACCAGGCTGCGCGCGAAAAAGGCCGGGTAGTCGAAGTCGTTCCGCCCGTTGGGGAAGGCGAACTTGAGCCCGTGCTTCTGGCCGAAGCGGAACAGGATGTTGAGCAGCGTGCTGCTGGCCGTCTTGTGCGTCTTCATGAACACGATGTCGCGCCTCGGCTGGCAGCCTCCCGCCGAGCCGTTGGCCGGGGTCAGTGCCTCTGGCTCACTCAGGGCCGGCGAGCAGGGTGCTGCGCCCTCGGGGGTCCTGCTGGGGATGGAGTGGTGGCAGAGCCTCAGGACTTAACACCCTGGGCTCCGCTACCCCAGGTCTAGAGAGCGGGCTGCTGGGGGTGGGGTGTGTGGCAGGGGAGCCCAGGGACCAGATGGGCCTGCGTTCAGGCTGCAAGGCCTAGGTCAGTTGTTTGGCTTCTCTGGCCTTAACTTTCCTCATCTGTGAAACGGGGACAATAAGCCTGTTTGTGGTGTTGCTGTGAGGACAATAACACGTCTCATTCATGGCCACTGTTCAGTATATTTATCATGAATTAGCATTAGGTAGGACCACATGAAACTTTGCAGGCCGAAAATGGTCAGTTATTAGCAGTTTCCTCTAGTTAAACTTAATACCTCCAATTAAGGGCACAGGCTGTGCTGCGTCCTGGGCAGAACAGCCCTGTGGGGAGGTGGGGTGGACTCATGGTTAGGAGCCAGGCTTGGAGGCAGACAGACCCCAGTTTGAATCCAGGCCTGTGCCAGCTGTGTGCTCTTGGACAGGTCCTCCCCACCTCCTGGCCCCATTGGAGCCCACCGTGCAGATGGTGCTATTTGATTCTTATGCTCCATGTCAGGCTCTGTTACTATACCCACTTCACAGATGAGGACACTGAGGCCTAGGGTTCCACAGGATGTTCTGCTCTCGGTGGGATTTCTGCCTGGCACAGCATGATGCAGGGCACAGGGTGGCCACCCAGGAGGTAACCGTGGTCACGGGGGCAGGAGCCAACCCTCCCCCACCCCCAGCCCTCGGCTGCCCAGCAGGGCCACTCACGTGGAGGCCAGGCCAGTGTGCAGCGGGGGGACGGCGTAGGAGTACAGCAGTAGCAGGAAGCTGGTGAAGAGTGCTCCCAGCACCAGCCCCTTGGCCATGGACTCCCAGCGCTTCTTCTGTGGCAGCGGCATCTCAGACACCTGTGGGGAGTACCGAGCAGGGAAAGCGTTAGGGGGCTGGCCGCAGGGAGCCCCCACCACCGTCTCAGGCCTGGCTGGCTTGAGAGGCAGCCTTCAACATTGGGACCTGCCTTTGCCAGCTCTGTGGCCCCCCAGCAGGTCCAGACAGGGACAGAAAGACTCTGGGCTGCAGATGGACCCGATGGGCAAAGCCAATGCAAAGAGAGGCTAGGGAGTGTGGCAGGGAGAAGGTTCTGCTGCCTGGTTCGGTTTTAACTTTTAAGCTGAGTGGTGGGCACGTGGGTGTTCATTAGTTTATTTTTTACACCTTTTGGGGCTTCATGATGAAATCATGTTGTAAGTAAAAAGGAAAAGAAGACCCTTTCCCAGTGCTCTGTCCCCCCAGGCCTGGGGCCAGGTTTGTCTACAGGGAGGGGCCTGGGCCTGAATCCCTCACCTTTCAGAAGGCCCAGCCAGCCCACCTGTCCCCCGTGCCACCCTTCCCAGCTGCCCAGTGAGGGGCCAAGGCTCCTCATCTCTCCTTACTGGCCCCCGTGCCCATGGGGTCTGTAGGGGAGCCAGATGGAGAAACTGAGGCTCAGAGCAAGGAAGGAGAGGGCTCAGATCACACAGCCAGCCCGGCCTCTGCCCACATGCCCATCTTTTCTCCAACTGCCGACAGGCAGGGTTAACCGGGTAAGTATGAATTTCAGATAAACAACGAATAGGGACTTCCGTGGTGGCGCAGTGGTTAAGAATCCACCTGCCAATGCAGGGGACACGGGTTCGAGCACTAGTCTGAGAAGATCCCACATGCCACGGAGCAACTAAGCCCGTGCACCACAACTACTGAGCCTGCGCTCTAGAGCCCGCAAGCCACAACTACTGAGCCCGTGTGCCACAACTACTGAAGCCTGCGTGCCTGGAGCCTGTGCTCCACAACAAGAGAAGCCACCGCAATGAGAAGCCTGCACACCGCAATGAAGAGTAGCCCCTGCTCATGCAACTAGAGAAAGCCCATGTGCAGCAACAAAGACCCAAAGCAGCCAAAGATAAATAAATAAAATTTTAAAAAACCCACAACAAATAAAACTTTTTTTAGTATACACGTGTCCCAAATATTGCCAGGGATATAGTTATACTAAAAATTATTCAATATGTCTCTGAATATCAAATTTAACTAGATGTCCTGGTTTTTTTGTTTGTTTTCAGTTTGCGGGGGTAGTAGGTTTTAGGTCTAACTGTGGCGACCCTGTCGGCAGGGGGCTGAGGCCTGAGCTGTAATGGGGGCAGTTCAGGCTAAGCCATGGGGGGTCCAGGAGAGAGCTGGGACTTGGGAGCCTTCCCACCGCCCCTTAGCTGCAAAGCCAAGGTCCAAAACTTTCCACTGCTGCTGTGGTGCGTGCTGCACTAGGCCCTGGGCCCCAGAGGCCAAGAGAGATCACGCGTGCTGCCCCGTGATCACACGCATGGCACGTCACCACTGACCCTGTGGCCAGAGGTCAGCCAGTCAGCCTGGAGGAGGACCCCATGTAATTCCCCCTGGAAAAGTGACCGGAGGCACCCACAAACCTTTCCCAGAGAATGGGTACTCCAGGTCTGCCTGACCAGCCCCTGAGTTTTCTGCTTCTCATCTAGAAAGTTGTCCTCACAGGAAAGGACATGAAGAAGAAATTTGCAGAGGAAGGAACTATATAAGAGGGAATTTGGCTTCCCTGGTGACAATGACATGTCTCTGTTCACTCTTAGGTGGACAAGGTGGACAGGGTCAAGGGTGGACGAGAGTGTGAGACAGTTTCTGGTACTCCTATCAAAGGAGGAAGGTACAAGCTCTTCCAATTCCAACTATTCTGCAAAAACACTTGGGCAAAGTCACCCATGCAAGGGTGTTCATGGAGGTTTGGTCAGAAAAAAGTTAGAAACAACCTCAGTGTCCATCAGCAGGGCACCTGTTCCACAAACCAAGGCCCCTTCCCAGATGGAGGCATCTGTACCCGCTTGACGAAAAAAAAAAAAGGAAAAAGAAACAAGGTGGAGCTGAGTGGACTGGCTTGAAAACACACCATGATCTACTAATGTGGAAAAAGAAAGTTCTGGAACACTATGCCCCCAAATCCATATAGGCAATAGGTAAATATACATAGGCCCAGAAAGAAACCACTGTAGGGGCATATTCTAAGCTTTAACAGTGGTATTCTCTGCGTAGCTGGGGGAGGGGTATAAAAGGTAATCGTTTTCTATATTATGCATTTCTGTAAGGGTTGCATTTTTTTTAAGGAGCATGTATTACTTTTAATCAGAAAAAGGCAATAACATGTATTTACTATATTTAAATAGTAGATAAAGCTTGCGAGGTGGGGAAAGTCAGCTAGCGAAGGTCTGGTCATGAAGAGGCCTCAGGAGAGGGGAGGAGCCAACCTGGAAGCCCCGGGCCTGTGTTTCAATCACAGGAACTCCTTGGAGCCTCAGTTTCTCATCTGTTAAGTGGGGAAGCTGGTAGTGCTGGCTTTTCCTGAGATGGGGCTGGCAAAACGACTAGCGCATAGTTATCGCTCAAAGAGCGTGGGGACCTGCTCTGGGTTCCTGTCTTTGTCGCCCTCAGGGTGGGCTCCCCCTGAACAAGGAGTGGCTGCCCCCACCCCGACCAAGCACAGATCTGCCCCCTGCCTCAAGTGAACCCACCAGCCTCCTGTTCCTCAGGGGTCCCAACAAATATCAGGACAGAGCCCTGGGCCAGGCCAGAGCCTCAGATGTGAGCCCCAACCCTGAGTGGGGCCCTGGGCTTCGGTTTCTCTGACTTTAAAATGGGGAGGGGTTCGGATTGCTGCCCTCTAAAAAACCCCGGGGCCCACCCCTGCCCCAGGTGCCCCACTCACCAGGGCACTTTCCAGAACTCTGGGAGGCGGCTGGCAAGGCTCTGGGTGGCGGCTGGCAAGGCTCTGGGTGAAGGTCAGGCAGCAGGGGGCAGACCAGCTTCCCAGGACCACCAATCAGGTTCTGCCTGGCCCCGCCCAGGACCGCCCCCTCAACCCCCTTCCCTGCTTCCCTCATTCATTTGTTCATTCCCCAACTTTGGCTTCCTCAAAACCAGCCGGGCCCTGCCCTGATAGGTGCTGGGCCCTGGGCCCTTTCCACCCTCTGATTTCACTTTTGAGTCCTGCTATGAGCCAGGCCCTGGGATGGGGTCTCCTCCAGAGCAACTCACTGACTCCACCCAGCTATCCTGGGAGGCAGACCCCACTGTCACATCCATTTTGCAGATGGGGAAACCGAGGCTCTGGGAGGTGACGTGACTTGCCCAGGGTCGCAAGGCAGCAGGCAGGGCTGGGATTCGAGTTCATGTCTGTTGGCCTGAAATGTGCATCTTCCCGTTTGTCCATGGCGGCCTCTGCCTGGCATGTCCCAGGCCCAGCCCAAGCCCGTGGGAAGGAGGGTGTGCACAGCTGGATGTTCCATCACAGAAGGCTGAGGCTTGCAGGCAGCTGACGATCCCAGGTCTAAGTCCATGGGGTACCAAGGACAATCTCAGCCTGGCCCAAGCCTCACGGCCTGTAGCCTGGAAGACAGTGCAGCAAGGAGGCTGAGGCTCAGAAACGGCAGAGCCACCATCAAGGTCACACAGTGCAGCAGTAGCAAAGACAGGGCCAGAACCTGAGTCTCTTTCCTCTGCTATGGTGGTGACAGTCCCAGGCACTCAGGGCAGACCATCCCCTCTCCCTAGCTCACCCTATCTATTCCTCTCCTTCTGGGTTACCCTAGCCACATCACCCTCCGTCTGTGCCAATGGCTGGCTCCAGGCCAGGCCCAGCAATCCTCCTGTTTGGCTGGACCAGCACACTCCAGGGAACAAAGGAGAAACAGGACTCATCCCCCACAGCATGCACACGGGGAAACCGAGCCCGGGATGGTGAACCTTCTTGCCTAGAGCATCACCACCAGGCAGGCCTCAGTCCCAGGGTGTCCTGCTCCCCCCAGGGGCCTGTGCGCGGGACAGAGGAAGACACACTCACCTCCGGCCGTGTCTGGATGCCCCTTTTCTCTCCCTGACTGAGCCACATCTGACTCCGAGGCTGCCTCTGTGGTCACTGGGAAACAGGAACGCTCCAATGACACCCAGGAGTGTGCTGGCTGGCTCCCTCATGCTCTAGTGGGTGTGAATATTCATGAGTTCCCTCCCTGGGGAGAGCAGGTGGCATGTCCCTGTACCCTGCAGGTGCTGCCCTGGCCCTCTGCCCCCTGGGTGGTCCCCAACCCTCTCTGGACCTCAGCAGCCAGGCAGCTCCTTTATCCAATGGCTCAGCAAGGCCCCTGGCGTCCTTGGGCCAAGGACAAGCAGCCGCAGAGCCCGGCAGAGAGCCTGGGACCAGCTTGAAGGCCACGGGAGGGACAGGGAGGCAGGTGAGTTTGGGGAAGCTAATTTCTCCTCCAATCACATCTCATTTAAGTCTCACAGCTACCCTATGAGTCAAGTACCACTGTTAGCCCCTCCCCAGGTAAAGATACCAAAGCTCAGAGAGGTGAACTCACCTGTCCAAGGTCACACAGTTAGCAAAGAGCAGACAGAACCAGAGTCAAAACAGGGACTTCCCAAACTCTAGGGCTTAAAGATGCCAAGACACAACCTGAGACCAAGATTTGTCTAAAATCTGTGAGAGCCCAGAGAGCAAGCAACTCAACCTGGAAGGCCCGCTGGAGGAAGAGTACCTGACCAGGGCTGGGAGGTACTGAGTCCGATCAGATTCCACCTCTCTGACCTCCAAATCCTTTATCAAAGAAGTACAGTACGGAATCCTGCCTGTCCTGCCTCCACCCTGTGTGAGGGATGGTGGCACAGGACACCCTGGACCAGCCTTGAGGAATTTGGGCCGATCAGAGATGCTGATCCTTCCCAAGGTCTCCCTAGGAAGAGGCAGTTCTAGGGGCCAGAGGCCCTCGGGCTCAGCCCAGGCACTGGAATCTCTCGCATCCTGTTCTTTGCTGGGTTCAGGTCTGTTCTCGCTCAGCCTTGCCCATGGACAGAGGGTGCCCAGAAAAGCCCCCCACATCCTTCCGTCAGCACTGATGCCCAGAGCTCCCACCATGGCCCATGTGTGGGGCTCTAGGAACCCAGGTATCACCATCAGTTTTTAAATTAATTAAAATTTTAACATCTTTATTGGAATGTAATTGCTTTAAAATGTTGTGATAGTTTCTGCTGTATAACAAGGTGAATCAGCTATACATATACATACATCCCCATATCTCCTCCCTCTTACATCTACCTCCCACCCTCCTTTTTTTTTTTTTAACATCTTTATTGGAGTATAATTGCTCCAATTGTATTAAAGTATAATTGCTTTACGATGGTTAGTTTCTGCTTTATAACAAAGTGAATCAGTTATACATATACATATGTTCCCATATCTCTTCCCACTTGCGTCTCCCTCCCTTCCACCCTCCCTACTGTGACAGTCATTTATCCCACATCAAGCACTTTCATAGGACGAGCAGCTGCCAGTCCCTCCCAAGGAGCAGCAGGCATCTGACAGTGTGCTCTGAATGCTCTTTCCCCCAAAGCCCCACCCAGCCGGGGAGCAGCCCAGCAAGCACCCACGAAACAGGGGAGGCCCAGAGTCCTGATCTCCCTGAGTGCTGAACCAGGTCCAGGGCATGGGATAGAGATGTTTTATCTTTTCTGGGCTGAGCTAGCTTGAAGACGGATGCATGGGAGAAAGTTGGGGCAGAGCTGGCATCAAATAGCAGACATGCTGGTTTATGAGCGTGGACTCTGGACCACAGCCCAGTTCTGTGCTCAGGACTTCCCATGCATCACGCAACCTCATAATCTTTGCAGAGAGCCCTTTAGATCCCCCACTTTGTTGTATATAAGGAAGCTGAGGCACAGGGAGGGGACGTGACAAGCCTAGTGTCACAGAGGGGTAAGAACCTCGTCCATGTAGGAGTGGAGTGAAAGCTTTTGAGCAAGAGGTGAGATCGTGGGAAGAGTGGGAAGCTAGTAAAGAAGAGTCACATAAATATTTTATTGACACATATATCTGTAACAGTAATATATAGTTTTGAAAAAATTAAACATTGAAAGTTTCATATTTCTAAATATTGCTTTTGTCATAGTGGATTAAGGCCAACAATAAGGAAAAATCTATTTGTTGCTTCTGCTCTTAATATTTCTATTTGGAATTTGATCACTTCCTTTCCTCTTTGATAACAACCCTACTCTAGTAGCCAATGCATACATTGCATTGTATACATTTTATTCAATTAATTTGATTCAACTGATTTTCATACAGTTCTTTATTAGCTGGCCTTTGGGGTTAGACTTACACAAGCACTAATGCTACAAAAACTTCATTTTAGAATGGCAAATGATCATCTAATAAGAGTTTTGCTAGGAAAATTATTTGAGGAATGCCAGAGGATGCCTAAGGAACATTCTGATCCAGTGACACTCAAAGTAAGAAGCGGAATATAAGATAAACTGGCAAAGATAGAGGGAAATTTCAGTGTAGCATAACATAGGCTTTTACTTTTTTATTATATATTCATTAACATCCAGAAAAACGAAGATGAAATTCTAAAGATGCAAATGCATACTAATGCTCTAATCCTATTGTCAACACCAATTAATTTTGTATGCAATTTTTCTTCCAGAAATTTACATTTCCTCTCCCATAAAATTAGTCTAGAGGCAGGACAAGTTACTAGTAACTAGTTTTTCGATTATGATAAGTGACCATAGCCTAAAACTGGCTATAATACAGACATAACACTCTGAACAGCTTCCTATACACTACCAGTTGTAAGGCTTTGTATAGATATGCCTTACCATCTTACAGACATTCAGTTTTAAAATATAAATGGTACAGGATATTGATAAACCAATTAGTGCTGATGCAAAGCAAATTCCTCTTTTATCTCAATTACAACATGATAATAGTTCAAGATAGTTTAAGTCTGAGACAAGGGCAACTCAATAAAACAACAGCATCTTGATATGGTAAAGAGGAAAATGTGACTCAATTACTGTTTTAAAAATATCTCAAGGGCTTCCCTGGTGGCGCAGTGGTTGAGAGTCCACCTGCCGATGCAGGGGACACGGGTTCGTGCCCCAGTCCGGGAATATCCCACATGCCGCGGAGCGGCTGGGCCCGTGAGCCATGGCCGCTGAGCCTGCGTGTCCGGAGCCTGTGCTCCGCAGCGGGAGAGGCCACAACAGTGAGAGGCCCGCGTACCGCAAAAAAAAAAAAAAAAAAAAAAAAAAATCTCAAGAACTTTGGCTCTTTTCATTGCTTTTATCAAAAGCTATGATATAAAACACTACTCTGATTTTTTACATATTTAGTAAGCAGTTTGGGGAAGTATGAAGAAAACAGCTCAATAAAAGCATTTTCTAAAGTAAGAAATGTTTGGGATTAGAAGATGCAAACTATTATATATAGAATGGATAAACAACAAGGTCCTACTGTATAGCACAGGGAACTATATTCAATATCCTGTAATAAACCATAATGGAAAAAGAATATGAAAGGAATATATATATATATATAACTGAATCACTTTGCTGTACACCAGAAACTCACACGACATTGTAAATCAACTATACTTCAATAAAATAAATTTAAAAAAAGAAAAGAAGAGCCACGTGAAGCCAAGCTTTCCAGAGTGGGAGCGTTGATTGCAGAACCTGCGCCTCCAGCCCTGCCAGAGGGGTCTCTTCCCCCAGTGTCAGTGACGTCGGCTCCGGCTGGTTCTGCCCCCACCGGAAAAAAATTGTTGTAATTATAAAAGCAGCACATGCTCAATGAAAAAAAGTTCAGACAATTACAGAAAAATATAAAGAGCTCCATCCCCAGAGGGCAGCACCCTTAAAGCTTCGGCACAAGCCTCCTCACATTTTTTCTATCGATAGAGGCAATAGGAGGGGTCTCTGTTGGGGAGCACATTTTGTTTTTTTCACATATCAATAGATTATGGACATCGCTTTGTGATCACAATGAGTTTTAAATTGATCTGTTCTGCAGGTATTTACTGAGCACCTGCACTGTGCCCAGCACTGGGGTGCATGATGCCCGGTACACGGAGCTCGGGCTCTCAGTGCTGGACGTGAGAGAGGAGCAAGCTGACAGCTGCAGATGCTGTGATAGAGGACACCCTGGCAGGGCTTCCTGGAGCACAGAGAAAACACCTGATCCAGCTTGGAGGCGGGAGGAGCGTGGCCAAGGAGACTTGTTGGGGTAGGGGGCCCCAGCGGCAGAAGCTACAGTGTGTTCTCCAATTTCCAAAGGCAGTTAGTTCCCTTTCTCCCTGGGTACATGGCTAAACTACATTTCCCATTCTCCCTTGCAGTTCAGTGTCCTCATGTGACTGAATTCTGGCCAGTGGAATATGAGCAGAATGAGCAGATAAAGGACCTCCAAAGACATCGGCTACAGAACATTCTGTGGAACCACTGCTCCTGTGAACCATTCCCTGACTGATGGGCATCCATGCTGTTTGTTCAGTGCGCACACATAGGAACAGGGCTCTGGCAGAGATGGTGGTGGAGTGAGGGTGTCTTAGGGCTGTTTCCTGTGGCTGGAAGGGAATCTTACGGGGCAATGGAGGAGACTTTAAGAATAGAGCAGAAAGACTCTCCCTACGGTGCTTAGAATGCATATTTGACAGTAACTGTTATAGCTCTAAAAGTGCCCGTCCTCAGACCCAGCACTTCTACCTGTGGGAATTTGTTCAAAGAAGAAAATCTAACAAGAGATCTGAGACGGAGCACAAAGATGTTCATTGTAGTATTATTTAGCGAAGGGGAAAAATAGAAACAACCTAAGTGTCCAACAAGAGGGGATGGTTAAAAATATGTGACATTCATCCAAATGGTCTAATATGTCCTCATTAAAATGATGCCCATAATATATAATGAAGTAAAAAAACACATATATACACACATATATGTACACACATACACACACATAAATATATACTTACACACATATAATTTTGTTTTACAAAGAGTCTGTATTACTTTGGAAAAAATTAAAATTAAAAATAACGACGTTTCCATTTTGAAAAACTGCAGTCTGGCTGGAGGAGGAGGGAACCGTGGTTAGTCTGAACCATGCCCCACCTTGTTGTGTGACCACGGCAGGCATGCTGCCCTCTCTGAACCTCAGTGTCCTAAAATGGGGAAGAGACAGCAAGGGTCTGGGACCAAGAAGAAGCTGGAAATTGTGAGCTGCACAGTTGAAGGTGCAGATGGAGAGGGTGGTCCTCCATCCAGGAGCGCTGGGGGACTGACTTGCAAGAATCTGGAAGCTTCCCCCCTCTGAGACCCTCTGGAGGGGGTGCTGGAGTAGAGATGGGGAGGATCTCCCGAGGGGCACTTCAGCTTTCAGGACCACCTCCAAACTTGTCAAGGAGCCCTGACATCTTGCTCCTACTGCCCCCTTGGCTGGGGGAATGGCTGCAGCTGGGTACCAGGCCTGGCAGCTGATTAAGAGGGCAGTGTTCTTTGATGACTAGAAAACTTTTTGATCTTGCAGGGTCAATCACCTATTTCCACGGTTCCAAATGGCAACCACACAGACACGCTTAGTGTCACCTGCTAGCTCATGTGACGGCGGGGACACCGAGGCTCAGAACTACGAGCAAGCCCACAGGTCTTGCCTCGCTGCTTTGTCCAGGCAAAATCACCACCCCTCCTGATGGCAGATTTGAGTCGCCCCAAAGTAGCTCTAACTGAAGAGTGGCAAAACACACGTTAAGCAAGTAGTCAGTCCCTTCTTTATTAGCTTCAAAATCACTGAGGAGCCCTCAGGTGAGTATGTGAGAGTTGGTAGTATCATTCTCCGTACCTTCTAGTATGACTGAAATGATTTTAAAAGGGATATCATGCACTTGTTTGCATAAAAATATGTAAAATATAAAGGTTTTTTAAAAGGTGCTGAGCACTTGCTATGCACAATGCCCTGGATCTGCCCGCCCGCCTCACTAATCCTGGAGAGGTCTGCCTATAAATCCCAGCTCCCCAGCTGGGCGACCTTGGGCAGGTGACCTCCCCTCTCTGAGCCTTGGTTTCCTAACAAATGGGGATACTTCAACCTTCTCACGGGTTTGCTGTGAGGATCAAATGGGATGAGGCATAAGGAGCCCTTTGCACACACCTCGGGTTATTATCATGACCCTTCTAGATCCACCTGGCAGGAGAGGCAGAACCCGCCAGTACCATCTCCTGGAGGGCCACCCTCCCCACCCAAGCACCCATACTTCCCATGCTCCAGACCCAAGGTCCCTGACTCCCAGATTTCACATCTGAGAAAGTCAAGGCACAGAGAGAGAAGGACTTGCCTAGGGTCCCATGGCAAGTCTGGGCACCACTGGGATCAGATCTGGGGGTGCCCAAGCCACACCCCATCTCTGCCCTGGGGCTGGCAGGTAGGAAAGCATGTTTCCTCTGGAACCCCACTTCCTCTGAACCATCACTCCTCACCTGGCTATTCCCCTGACCCCAGCCCGCTGACCCCCATGGGCGCTCTGCTCCATCCTGCCCTCCCTGTCTGGAGTAGGACAGGGCTCCTAAACAGGGATGGTCCATATTCCTTGCTCAGTCTGAGGGAAGCAAGAATCCCTTCACAAGCCTGTTGCCATGCCTGGAATTCCAACATCTGTGTATCGTTCTCGCAGGTTAATCATTGCCTCTTTCACCAGGGTGACACAATTAGTCCCTTAAAGCCTAGAGGGAAGGACACACTCCTCCCTTGCTGGATTGGACCCATGCCCTCAAATATCAGACCCATGCGCATCAGACAAGGGGATGCACAGGAGGCAGGCGTGCTTCTTTGTCCACAGGGATTCCTTCAGGCAGGGCTCTGCCCAAGTGAGAAGCAGGGAGGAAGCAGTCCGAGGTGGCAGCTGGGAACAGGGCTCTGTTGTCTCTGCTCCCAGGGTAGCAGCCTGCCCACCCCCCGAGTGTCAGGCAGAGCTGGGAGCTAGGGAGGCAAGGGGGGAGGGGTCCTGAGCTGGGGGCTGGGGGCAGCCATGGAAGGTCTAAGAGGCTAGGACCCCAGAAGGGCAGACAGATCTTGAGCAACGCTGGGGTCCTGAAATGGGGACTCGGGCAAGTCACTGAATTTGGAGTCAGTTTAGCCACATTTGAACTATGTGACCTTGGGCAAGTCACCGAATCCCCCTGAAACTCAGTTTCCCCCCTTGGATAATAGGGTTAGTAACAATGCCTCCTCTGAGGGGCAAGGGACAATGCAGCAGCACATGGTCTGCTCCAGCTCAGGCCTGCCCATGGCCTTACCCTCTCTGGGCCTTAGGTCACCCTCTTTGTAAAGGCAGAGGTTGGATTCTCCCAACTGGACTGTCCTCCTGAGGATTTCCATGGCACCTGTCACCGGGGCAACCCAGGTGATCAGGTGTCAGGTCTGCCACCCTCTCTCCCTCCCTCCCACTGGTGTGGGTTACTGCAGCCAGATGTGTGCCCATCACCTCTCCTGCTCTAGGCAGGTGGGAGGGGGTCCCTGCTGGGAAGGAACCACAGCCTTGTTCTGTAATGTTACCAAAGCACCTTGGCTTGGCACCAACGGGGGCAGACCAAGCTGGACCCCCTTTCTGAGCACTGGTCCAGGGAACAAGGGAACTGTTGGGTTACCTACGGGGCCATTCCTGGATACCAGAGTTTATCCCACTCCCACAAGCCTTTCCTTGGTGGCCTTGCCCCCTAAGTGGTAGAGGACAGGGCCTTCCCCAGGCAGAGGGGATCCATTTTTTACGCTGATGCCCAGCCCCTGCTCTGACGGCCCCTCTTCTGGGGAGGGCTGGTGGGAAGAGGGAGATCCCTGCCCCTCCTCCCCCAGGGCTCTGGCACCATGTCCAAGATTAATGATTAATGAACTCCCAGTTCCAGCCCAGCTCCAGCCCCACCCGCCCCAAGACCAAGGACTGGGTAAACCCTGGAAATGGGACCGGGGGAAGAAACCAAGGGCCGGGCGAGCACCAACCTGTGCCACCCCCCTCCCCGCCCCCCCGCAGGCCCCAGCCTTCCCACCCTCTCTCAGCTAGGACAGGTGCGTGAGCCCCGAAGCGGTAGTGTAGCACTCCCTCACCACTCAGGTCTAGAGTCTGGCGTGCGCAGCCCCAGTTCCGGGCGTGGGCAGCGCGGGCTTGGACCCAAGGGGGTAGACTGAGGCAGGGCGCAATCTGGTGATGGGTGCTGGGCCCCCAGGACGTACCTTGTCCCCGTCCTTCTCGGCCTTGGCGTGCAGGCTCGGCCCCGGGCCGCGCCGCCCGGGCGCTTACTAAGGCGGCGGGGCGTACCCGCCGGGTCCCCCTGCTCGGCCGGGCCTGGACCATGTTCCCGCCCCCGCCGCCGCCGCAACCTCTCCGGCCAGGTGCTGCCGCCAGCCTGGCCCGGCCCTCCCGGCGCCGCGGCCAATGGGCGCCCCGGGCCCCGGCCCCCTCCCCTCCCCTCTGCGCCTGCCCGGGTCGCACAGAAGCCGCATTCAGCGCGCCGGGGCGCAACTTCGCGCCCCCGCCGCTGGCCCAACAAGGCGCGTTTGTCTCGGATGTGCGAACGGGGCCATTGTCCTGCCGCCGAACCCTGAGGCTCGGCTGAGCTCCCAGCTCCGTAGAGGATTCGAGGGTGCCTGGGAAACGGGGTGGCGTGGTGATGGTGAGGGCAGCCCAGCTCTGGGAAAAAGGAGGAGGCTACACTAGCTGCTTAACTTTATTCACTGGAAGATATGGCCTGTGGCTCTAAAGTCAGTGCAAACTGGGGACACATTTTTAGCATCTGAAATGTGGATGAGAGGAGTAGGGGTGGTCATACCACCGGGAGGTCTCAGCTGACGCCCCCCTCTCCAAGGTGCCCATCACTGAGCACAGTGCCATCAGGATGCAGGTGCCGCATTCAGGATCTGACTCTTTCCAGTCCCAGGCTTCCCTCCTTCACCCCAGAGGAGCAGGCCCAAGGATGGGGATTAGTGCCTGCCTGGAGCTGAGAATGCTCAGCTCCAGCTGTGGGCAGTGCAAAACCAGCTGGCCACCCAGTGGGGCATAAGCCACATCAGAGCCCCACTGCCCCTGCCATTACTGGGCGACTCCGGAATGGGGAAAATTCCACATTAGCATGACTGCCAGGGATTTTTCCATATCTTTTTTTTTTCCTATTTATTTTTGACTGCGTTGGGTTTTCATTGCTGCACGCAGGCTTTCTCTAGTTGCGGTGAGCAGGGGCTACTCTTCATTGCAGTGGGCGGACTTCTCATTGCGGTGGCTTCTAACAGAGCACGGGCTCTAGGCACACGGGCTTCAGTAGTTGTGGTATGAGGGCTCAGTAGTTGTGGCTCGTGGGCTCTAGAGCACAGGCTCAGTTGCTCCACAGCATGTGGGATCTTACTGGACCAGGGCTCGAACCCGTGTCCCCTGCATTGGCAGGCAGATCCTTAACCACTGTGTCACCAGGGAAGTCCAGGATTTTTCCATATCTGATGGGCCCGCTCTCTGGCCTTGCCCTGGCACCCCTGCCGTGGCCCTGGGATGTACATGCACCCAGGCAGGACCAAGTTATCCCCTAGGGCTGCAGATTGGCTCCAGAGGCCCTGACCCTGCCTGACTCTAGAAGACCACCCCCCCACACACACACCATGAAGCATGTCAGAGTGGAACATAATCTCTCTCTGATACCCACAGCACACCCATGGCGAGGCCCAGTGAGACAGGAGCCCTAGGTTCTCCACTCCCTCAGCCAGAGAGCCTGCCCAAGCTCTTGCCTTCCCCCTGCACAGGCTGGGTCTGAAGACACTGCCCAAAAGAGTCCTATAGAGCCTGGGCACTTCTACAGAGTGAGGGGCAGAGGGCCAAGGCCCTCAAATGCCTAGATTTGGCAAAGGAGGAGCCCAGTTCCAAACCCATACTTCCCCATCCTGGGCCCTGCTCCTGAGAGCAGTCAGCCCACAGGAGCACCCTGGGGGGGCATTCAGAATCTCCCTGCCTGACCTGGGAGGGGTTGAGTGGCCCTGGCTCTGCCATGAGGCACCGGCAGTCCAGGCAAGGGCATGTCCCCTTGGCACTGCCAGGGTCAAGTGGGAAGCTATAAGGATGGCCCAGCCAGGGTTACAAGTCCAGCTGCTGGCAAAGCCACATTGGGGGTCCTTGGCAGCTCTGCCCATAAGCCCACAAGGTAAAGCTAGGTACCCTCAACTCAGGCCCCATAGAGCCTTCAGACACTGGCTTTTACCTCCCGAGCTGACTCCAGCAGGAAGTGATGACAATCACGGTTGGTGTTTGCCGAGTACTTTACCTACCAGACACCTGACACTAGTGACTCTCTGAAACATTATCACTGAACCCTTCACACATGCCTGGGAGGAAGGCTCCAGAATTTCTATGCTTAGCTTACACGTGAGGAAGCAGGTTCACAGAGGAGAAGTCTCTGGGCTGGAATGTGCGCCTACCTTCTGGCACCTTTGGACCCCAAGGGATCCACAGGCAGCCAGAAAGCTCCGAGCAGTGACCGGCTCCTCTCAGTGAATATTGAGGGCTGGCCAACCTGGAGCACTAGGTGGCCCTTCTCCAACCCCAAAAAGGCTCATGAACACAGAATTCAACTGGCTGCAGAACTCCAGCCATTTAATAACAAATGCTTCCTCACCCTACCCCCCATCAGAGCACTGGGAAAATCGTGGGTCCAACCGTACGTGTGGGGGAGGGGATGCAGAAAGCCAGGGTGAATGGGAACAGTCAGTGAGGGGCTGGTCGGGTCCCGCCCCCTGTGTCGCTTGACCCCCGGGAGCATCGCGGGGTCAAGGAGAGGCAGAGGCCTCTCCTCTGCCCAGCCACCAGCAGGGAGCTCCATCCGAGCGAGGCTGGGGCTGTCCATGGGCCCAGCCAGAGATCTTGAGAGGAGGCCAGGGCCGGCAGAGGGAGGAGAAGGATGAAAACAGAAAAGACCCTGGTCTGTCACCAAGCCCAGGCCCTCTGGGTCCCTGTGCCAAGTCCAGCCTCCGGGAGCTGGCCTCACCCATGGCGAGGCTGCCGCCACTCACTCCGGCCTTGCCTTCTTGGCCTTCTTCTCAGACCTTACAGCCTCATCGTGGGCTTTCCGCTTCTCCACCAGTTTGTTGGCCTGTGAGGAAGAAGGGGAGGATTAAGCTGTGATGGGGGGAGGAGGTTGTGGAAGGGGACTCCCCCTTCTGCCACTCAAGGCCACCCATTAAAAGCAGAGCTTCCAGGAAAGCTAACAGGCAAATTACCAAGGGGAAAAAGCAAACCCCTCTGAAGAGCCTCAGGTGAGGAACCGTGACTTCACCCCTGCCTTTGTGACTCTGTGAAGTTATGGGCCCACAGCAAGTCAGGAGGATTGCAGGCTCCCAGAGCTGGAGGCAACTGCCCCACTGACCCCCTTCACCTGGGAAAGCTGGGGGCCATTCAAACCTTCACCAGGAGCTGCTAGGGTGGGGTCGACCTGGAACAGTCCTCCCCCGGGGCCATGTGGCACTATCTATTCCAAAACAGGTGGCCTTTCAACCTGGCAATTACACTCCTAAGAATTTACCCTGCAGAGACACTTGGAGGTAGGAAGAGAGGTGCTCAGGACTGTTCTCTGAGAACGACTATAAAAGGGAGACAACCTAATCCTGTCAGCAGGGAACAGGCCATGCGCTGTATGATGCCACGGACAGTTCATGCAGAACAACCTACAGGCAGACCTCGGAGATATTGTGGGTTGGATTCCACCCACCACCCCAATAAAGCGAATACTGCAATAAAGGGAGTCACGTGAATTTTTTGGTTTCCCAGGGCATATAAAAGTTCTGTTTATGCTATGCTGTTGTCTGTTAAGTGGCAATAGCATTATGTCTAAAAACACCATGCATATACGTTAATAAAAAATACGTTATTGCTAAAAAAACCTAACCATCGTCTGAGCCTTCAGTGAATTATAGTCTTTTTGCAACAGTAACATCAAAGAACATTGATCACAAATCACCATGACAAATATAATAATAATGAAAAAGTCAGAAATATTGTGAGAATTACCATCACTGGTGACACAGAGACATGAAATGAGCAAATACTGGAAAAACGGTGCTAAACAGACTTGTTCAACAGAGTTGCCACAAACCTTCCATCTGTAACAAACTCGTTATCTGTGAAGTGCAATAAAGCTAAGTGCCATAAAACCAGCTCTGCCTGTATGTGTAGCACAATGCCCCCCAAATAACATCTGTGTTATTACATGCACAAAAGAAACCTGGGGGGCTATTACTACAGATCACCCCAAGGGCAAGACTGTGAGCCACTTTTGCGTCCATTACAAAGTTCTGGCATGCACAGAACTCTCTTAAAATTTTTTTTTCTTTTATATTGAGCATATGTGGCTCTGTGAATGAGAGGAAACAAAACAGAAACTGAACCAAAACCTCCCACAGTCCCTCCAGCTTCATGCACTTCTGTGAAGTGCAGGTCCCGAGTCTGCTGCAGCAGCTCTGGCCCCCAATCCCAGCAGACTCAGAAACCACCAGGTGCAGGAAGGAGACTGACACCAAGATGCCCAGGGCAGGCAGACAACGTCAGAAAAATGCTAGAAAAGGGCCCAGAGACTGCCTGGGAGAGCCAGCCGGCCTCGAAGCTCAGCTGTGCGGCCCCAGCTGGAGCCTCAGGCGGCGGGGAGACTCACCTCGCGGATTTTGCGCCTCTTGCCAAACATGATCTTGTTGTAAAGGTACTTCTCCCGCTTCTTCATCATCATGATGGCCAGGCGCTTGGCCTCACTGTCCTCCTCCTGGGCCAGCCGCTGCTTATCCTCCAGCTTCACTGTGCCCACCATCACCTTGGGCTTCTGGGGACACAGTGGGGACACTTGTGGATGCAGGTTGACCCCCACCCTCTACCTCCAGCCCCCTGGCTCCCACCCTTCTGGCACCAAGGTGGCCAGTGGGGCTGCTTCCCAGGCCGAGAACCCAATCAACTCCCTGGTACCTTCCCCTCCCTCCTCGGCTCCTCCGGGGCCGTCAGTCGGGCCTCTTCCTCCCTTTCCGAACCAGCCTCCTTGTCTTCTTCCTCCTCCTCTTCTTTTCCTCCCTCTTCATCACCGTCACCTTCATCATCTTCCTCCTCATCCTCCTCTTCAGATTCATTCAAATCTCCTACAAACAGCCAAGGATTACGAACACCCGGGAGCCTGCTCCTCCCCTTGTGGCGAGAGAACTGGCGCCAGGCACCACCCTCTTCGGCACAGACGTTCCAAAGGCAGAGCAGGGCCATCCCGACCACAGGCCCTCTGGCACCTCCACCACAGGCCCAGCTGCCTTCAGAGCAAACTCCACGCCCCCAACCCCTCAGCTCTGCTGCCTCCCGTGGAACTTCCAGACCATTCTGCTCAGTCACTGGACATCAAGTAACACTGGATTATAAGACACAAACGTTTCCTCCTCCTAAGCCACATTACTCCGATGAGAGTTTAAAGGGCTTTGTACCCCTGCTGCCCTGTTCTCTGGAGCTTGCCACCTTTGTAGCCAAGAAGGGAAACAGCCAGGTGAAGCCCCCGGAGCCGAGGCCAGCCTGGAGGAGCCTGCCCACCCCGCCCTGCCCAGCTCCCTTTCACTCACCTGGGTGCTCTCCCCGCTGCAGGGCCAGCAACTTCAGCTTCTCAGGGGGCACATAATCGCCTTCCTTCTCTGACACGAAGGGCGAGAGGTGTGGAGGCAGCTGCACCCCGGGAAAGTAGTCTGCCACAGGGAGGAGGAGCCGGGCGTTCACGGAGTCAAACACCCACTGGGGCTGCACGTAGTACCTGCGCAAGGTGAGGGCAGAGAAAGCCGTGGGGCCACCCGAGACCCCACTGCATCTGCAGGGGCCTGGAGACAGACCTCCGCCCCCAGAAACCCAAACAGGCGGAGGAAGACGAGGGCCTTGGGGGCCTACCTGCCGATGACGGGGGTCTGTTGCCCAGGCCGGTCAACAATCTGGTGGGTGATGCCAGAGTCTGTGACGTCGTATGTGGCCCCAATGCACAGAGATTTGTCCCAGGACACGTTCCCTCCAAAACTCCTACAGGCACAGGGGGAGCCCATGAGGGTACTGAGGCATGAGGTACCCACCCTGGAACCCACTGGCCCACAAGCTCACGCTCCTAGGACACACCTGTCCCCTCCCCACCCCAGGAACCCCCCCTCCAATCGGCCGACGCCTCCAGTGCTGGCCCAGGGGAGACCTTCTGCCCTAAGCTGGTGAGGAAGTGATGCCAGCTGCCCTCTAATGGGTGCTTTCCACGTGCTTGGGGTGTGCTGAGTTTTCCACACCCATTTTGTTGAATCCTCACAACAGCCCTAAGCAGCGGATACTGACGCCAGCCCATTGTTACCGATGGGCGTCCAGGGCTGCGCTGTCTACGGCAGGACCCAGCCCAGTATGGCAGAGCCAGTGCCGTCAGGCTCCCTACCTGATGACAAAGGCCAGGGCCTCCCGGGGCACCTCACGGTTCAGGAAGAACTTCAGGCCCTCGAAGAGCTTCTTGTGCTTTTCCTGAGCCTCCAGCTCCTTCCTGCAGTCCTCCTGCGCCACCATCTCCTGCCGAGAAAAGGGGCTGCTCACACTATCAGGCCTGCTTGCACCCCACTGGAGGCAGAGGCTGGAGATGAGCCTCTCCCCAGCTTCCTTCTAAACCCCTCAGTCCGCCCGCCTCCCCAACCCCCGCTTCCAGAGGGCAGCGCAGTCCTCACCCCGTCAGCAGGAAACTCATCCACCTCGGCTTCCTCCTCCTCCACAGGCACCACCACACGGGCCAGACTGGCACTGAGAGAGGCCAGTTTCTGTGGGAAAGCAGCAGGGTTTCAGGGATGCTGCTTGCGGGTGGGGAGGGGTAGCGCTGGCAGTTCTTGGCCGGGTATCAGTGGGTTTGGGTTCTGAGGCTAAGCCCTGAGACCACCTATCTAGCCATGACCGCCTCCACCCCCAGGCCAGGAACCACCCTTCTGGGGGATGCAGGGCCAACGCTGGAAGCCTCTCTCACCTCCATAGAGCTCTCGGAGTCCAAAGCATAGGTGTCCTCGCTGGCCTTCGCTTCTGCATGGGCCTGACCCTCAAGCTGGGAGGCAAGGGGAAGGTCAGAGGAAGAGGATGCCCCTAGCCCCCACCTCCACGTGGGGAGAGAGGCCGTGGCCTCTGCCCAGTGAGGAGAAGGTGCTGGGCTGGGCTGGGGCCTACCTTGGGAGGGTAGTGCAGGTTAAGCGACTGGTAGAGGCGGAAGTTGACGAACCCCAGCAGGGTAGTGTAGAACTCGGTGAAGGTGGCCATGACCCTGTAGTCCACGTCTGTTGGGTGCTGGGGACACAGAGATGCATCAGCAGTGTCAGTGCAAAGACGGCACTGACAACCCATGTGGGGTGGGGGCTCCGGGTGCCCAAGGACCAGGAGCTCCTCCAGGGTGGCCCCGCCTTCGGAGCTCTGCCCCAGGAGAAGAGGCTGTGTGGCATGGCCCTACCCAGGAGCATTCTGGGCACCAGTGAGGCTCTGGACAAGGGTCCCAAGGCTTGTCCTGGAGGCCAGTGCTAGATCCCCGTGCCATAAAGGGGATGCTAGGAGTGAGAAGAGGGAAGCCTTTATCACGAGGTTGCCGGGACAGGCTGGTGCCCCCGCTCCCTGCCCCAGCTCTCCCCTTCACCCTGCAAGGCAGACTTCTGTTCTTGCAGAGGCCGCTCACACCTGCTCCCTTAGCCATCCCGTAATTTCCATTTACCATCTTTTCTGGGGCCAGCCCATGAGCACCTGGGGGCCTTGCTGGGAAAGGTGGCCCTGGATCAGCCCATCTGCCTGGGTGGGGGTAGTGGGCGGGCGGTACTCAGCACCTATGAGCCCTGGCAGGAGCCTTCGGACAGATACTCAGAATTCAGCAACCCTGCCTTGGGCCCGAGCCGGAGACAAAGGCACAACCCGAGGACCCAGGACAGGCTGGGCAGCTGCCTGGCGCAGCCCCAGGGAGCTCCTGAGAAATGCTGCCTGCTTGGGGCAAAAACACAGAGCAAGCGGGGGACACGGGAGGGCTCGTCTTAAACCTTGAGGAGTTGATAAAACAAAACAGGGCAAGGATCTGAGACCCAAACCAAAGTGCCGCGACCCTTGAGCAGCACTGCCTGGCATACCAGAGAGGCCAGGCCAGCCTAGCCAACTTCTGAGACCTGGACAGGGGGATACGCCAAGCAATGATGAAATCAGTAATGATCACAGCATCCCATCTGTGCCTGTGAGCCTGTGACGCTGAGCTGTTTCTACATCCTGCCAACAGGCAGTGACTGGGCTGTGGGGGTAAAGGGGCCAAGAGGTGCCCCACCTGTCCCCCACTGATACCTCAGTCCTTCCATGAGCATCCACCAGGGCCTTCGACGGGCCTGGGAGCACGTGAGCAGTGACTGTCCCACAGCACAGCAGCCCCCTGGGCCCCGCTACCTGCCTGGGTCCTGCTGCCAGGAGCCCAGCACTGGCTGCACAGGGGCCCCAACTATGACCCAGGGCTGGTCCCCCATCCTCTTGCTGAGAGGAAGCAGTGGCAGTGAGCTGGCCAGAGAGGAAGGAGGAAGGGGTGGCCCGTGCCCTCCCCCGTTCCTCCAGGGCCAGCTGTGTGGAGGCTGGCCTCCACAGGGCCCTATTCACCACTGGCAGTACAGACAAAGACCAGTCTGAGCAGTGAGGGGGTGGGACATCAGAGAGAAGGAAGGAGAGGGAGGGGCAGAGAGGAAGGAGGGAAGGCAGGGCAGAGAAGGCAGGAAGGACAGAGGAGAGGAGGGACAGAGAGGGGAAGAAGGAAGAGCACAGACTTGCACACACTCCTGCCCCCAGGGAGTGGGCACAGAGACTGCTGAGGGCCGAGCACCTCTCACCCACAAAGACCACAGGCTGCCACCAATTGTCACTGCTGCTCTGCACTCAGCGGGGGTTCCGGCCTGTGGCCCCCAGCCCAGAGTAATCAGCAGTGGCCCAGGGGACCCAGACCACCAGCTCATGCTGGAGCACCCGCTGCCTGGCCAGCAAACCTGCCATCCAGCTGAGTCTCCACTGAAGGCACCAGTTCTCACTCAAGGCACAAGCAGGAAGCAAGGCCAAATGCAGGCCCACAGCAGGATAAGTCAGGCGCCAAGCCTGAGACCCTGTGGGAGACTAGAGGCTAACAACCCCCATACGGAGGCCAAACCAAGATTTCTCTCGACGGATCCTGCCAAAAATTCTCACAGTCTTAAAAAGAAAGATGAGTAAGAAATAGTGCCAGTAATAAGTAGTACTCCTCTTGTGCTCATCCTCCCCAATCTCACCCAGTCCCCAGTTCTGGGTGGGGCACAGGAGTCGGGGTGGCAGAGTGGGGTGAGCACCCAGCAGGTTGGAGGGCAGGGCCGTGTATACAGGCAGTGCTCGGCCCCGGTGGCCGCTCACTGTTGGTTCTGCAACCCCCGAGGGCCAAGCACCAGGCACTTTTAAAGCTTTTTTCCCTCAAATCCTCACAACAAGGATTAGAAGGTGGAAGCACGTTATTAACTGGGCACAGAGAGGTAAAGGAACACGTCCAAGGTCAACCAGCTAGAAGGTACTGGAGTCAGGCTGGCTCGGGCTCTTGTTACAATTCTGTACCACACACCCCCCACCACCCTGGCCGGCACTCAGGAACCCAGCTGGTTCTGCAGGACAGGAAGAGTCCCCCTTCACCCACACCATTATCTCTGTCTAGGAAGCAGAGAGGGAGCAACGGTCCCTGCACAACCCTTCCCTGTGGGCACACTCACATCGTGGGAGAAGGTGTAGGGCGTGATCCACACGATGGGCTGGCCCAGCACCTCGGCCTGGTAGTAAATGCCTTTGATGGACAGGAAGACCTGCGGTGGACGGGGGACAGCGTGGTGAGGACATGGGGGTGCGGGGCAGGGGGCTGGGCCCCACTGGGTGGCCCCGGGCTCACCTTGCGCAGGGCACGGGCGGCGATGACGTAGTGCATGAACTCCACGGCCAGCCGGTGGCACAGCTGGATGGTGTGCACGTGGCACTTGCCGGTCCGTGGGAAGGTGGAGAAGAGGAAGCACATGGAGAGGGCGTCGTCCAGGTCCCGCAGGGCATCTATGAACGTGGGGTACCTGCGTGGCCAGGAGGGTGGCGCTCACAGGGTTGCTCAGCCTGGGCTCTGAGGGGCCCCCGATCTCGTTGCCCCACCCCAGGCCCTGCCACCGCCACCTCCTGAACAGGGAGCTGGGCAACGCCCTGGGGCCTGGCAGCGCCAACCTCCCCACAGCTTCCGGAGAAATCACGGAACCAGGATGTGCCCACTTGGCTCTGAGGTCAGAGAAATCTGAGTCAGGAGGGGCCAGCCAGGTCTTCAGACACAGAGCAAAACAGAAGAAAGGTCTGCAGGTACCTCTCAGAACAAGAGAGGCACTTGGTTTCCTGGTTCAGAGGCCAAAGACTCAATCAGCCCCCTCTTGTGCCTCGAAGTTTCCTCGCTCTGCACCTCACAGACAAACCCAACAACCCGGGCCTTTCCTAGAAACAGCACTGGCCATTCTTTCTTAAGCAAGGGCTGAGAAGGAGGTGACGCAGAATGGGAACGCCACCATACTGCCATCTAGCGTGCACGTGAATCCAGACACTTGCTTTTTTCTTGCGCATTTCTTTTTTCATTTGTTCCATAGGACAGCTGTGTCACAGGCGTCGTCTCTCTGTTAGAGGAGGACCTGCTCGGAGCAGGAGCAGTTCGCGGACTGCCCAGCTCGTGGCCACGGGCTGGGGTGAGAACACCTGCTGTCGAGCTCCCAGGCCAAGGCTGTTGCCCTGCTAGCCCATGGCTGGCCCGACTCAACGAAGCCAAGTCCATCCAGCCTGGAGCTAAGTGTTCCCAGGGCCAAAAGCCACCAAGAGAAGGCAGACATTCAGTTAGCCCAGAGTTTCTGCACCTTACCACCACTGACATTGTGGGCCAGGTTGTCCCGTGTCGTGGGGGCTGTCCTGTGCACTACAGGGTGCTGAGCAGCATCCCTGGCCTCTACTAATTAAATACTAGTAGACCCCCTGCCATCCAAGTCAGGAGAAGCAGAAGTGCCTCCAGACATTGCCAAGTGTCCCCACTGATTTAGTCAACGAATGACGGGAACTGCTGAGAAGGATGGGCAAGAAACAGTTGAGATCAGAGGTGTCCAGTCACGTCTTCCAGGACTGACCATGCACCCCACGCATACCCCCAGGACTCTGGCTCTCTCTCACCACAGGGCGTTTGCACTTGCTGTTTGCTCTGCCCGAACCATGCCTCCCCTGGCTGGCTCAACTGTCTCCCCCGAGAGACCTCCTTTGACAAGCCTGTAACTAACGTGCGTCCTCCAGCTCCCTTCCTGGAGAGCATCCCTCGTGGCACTCGTGTGGACTTGCAACCATTAGAACAACTTGCCAGTTTGTTTTCTGGTCTGCCTCCTCCAACAGGATGCCAGCTCTGTGAGCAGGGTCTCGGCCCCGTTCCCCACTGTACCCCCAGCACCAGGTCAGAACCCCCGGCTCACCGCTCCTTGACGATGTGGTCGAGCTTGTAGTTGGGCTTGTTGTCCTTCAGCCGCTCCACCGTGTTCCACTCACTCTTCCCATAGGCCTTCCGCAGCTTCCGGACGAACACCTGGGAGAGAGGAGGAGACCACTGATGTGGGGCCAACGGCTCCCGTACACCCCTTCCGTGGAGGAGGGATGCTCGGTGCAGGAGGGCTCTCTGACCACGGCTGTCTGCCGGCACGATCTGCCCCCTCAGCCCGGGGTTTGCACAACAGCCGCCTCCATGGAGCAGCGAACCTGACCCAGACTGACGACAGAGCCACCCCACTGCATCCCACTGACAGATGAACAGGGATAAGCATTCAGACGGGCTGACTCCGCATGTTTACGTGAAAGTATAACGTTTTCAGCCCTATTTTCCAACTGAGAAGTGAGACAGACCAGGGCCAGGAGGCTGGGCCAGAAACACCAGTCCGCATGTGTGTCTAACGAGCCTCGGGCCCACGTGTGGGGCTGGGCCACACGAGAAAACGCAGTTGAGGCCAATGGTGGCCCCCGAAAGTCCTCTAAACTGACCAACTGCCTCCCCCGAGCACTTCTTCAGAGGCTCAGAGGCCACCTGCGGTGAGACTGTAAACAGCAGCTCTGAGACAGCCAGTCCCACAAGGGGCCCAGTTCCAGTGCAATGAGCTGAGGTGTCTGGAAAACCCAGCAGCAGGACAGGTCCAGCCACCCACCTTGGCCAGCTCTGGCGAGAGGGCTGCCAGCAGCTGTACCCCACAGTCTGGCCCTGCTGCTCGGCAAAGGCTACAGTAACAGCAGTCTACTTTCAATTATTTGCATTTGGTATAATTAAGTTTCTTCTTTCCCTGCAGTATTTAAGCATTTAATCGTTTCTATTTGAGGAATGAAAAGCTTGGTCTCCTGGGAACAATTCCAGAAAGAACCTGAATAGGAGTGGTTTATTTGGGCAGAAAACACACCAGAGAGCCCCTGAAAGACCACAATCTTTGCCTCAGAGGCAATACATTTACCCTTCTCCAAAAGAACCAGGGGAAAAGTATGACAGGTAACGCATTAATCATTGGTCAGGTTCTATGTAAATGATTTCCACACCTAAGATCTCAGTCAATCCCCCCGACACCCTTTTGAGGTAGAATTACCTCACCCTATGTACAGGCTTGCTCAGAGAGATCAAACAATTTGCCCAAGGTCAGTGTTAGTGGGTCTGCGTAGAGCTGGGAAGGGCCCCATCCAGACCCTAGAGCCCAGGCCTCACCTTGTACTCCCGGAACTTGTTGACAATGGGTTCATGGAGGAGGAATCTGATGTCTTTGATAAGGTAAAAGGTTCGGGCTGCCGTGGAGCCCTTGTTGACCTTCTTCTTGTGTTTGGGTTCATGGGGATAAATGCCCTTCAGGATGCACAGCCGCCTGGAAGACAAAGGCCACTCCTTCTATCAGCAAACGTGCTGAGCACTGGGCATGCTGGGCCTGGAAAACTGCAGTGAACAGAGAACACAGGAGCCCTGCCCTTTGGAAAACTCACATTCTAGTGCAGGAGTCCGACAGTGACAAGTTCCCGACAAACATAGAGCAGACAGTCCCAAGCACCAGAAAGGAAACAATCAGGATACTGACAGGGGCCAACTGGTAGGTACCTCTTTTAGCAAGGAGAGTCAGGAAAGGCCTTGTTGACAAATCAACATTTCAGCCACATGGAGGTATACTTCATTTTATTGAATTTCACTTTATTGCACTTTGCAGGTAATTGCATTTTCTTTTTTTTTTTTAAACAAATTGAAGGTTTGCGCAACCCTGCATTGAGCAAGTCTATCAGCGCCATTTTTCCAACATTTGCTCACCTTCATGTCTCTGTGTCACATTTTTGGAATTCTCACAATATTTCCAAACTATTTCATCATTATTATATTTGTTATAGCGATCTGTGATCAGTGATCTTTGATGTTGCTATTGTAATCATTTTGGGGGCACCACGAATAGCACCCATACAAGATGGTGAACTTCATCAATAAATGTTGTGTGTGTTCTGACTGCTCCACCCGACCTGCCATTCCCCAGTCTCTCTCCCTCTACTCAGGCCTCTCTACTCCCTGGGACACAATATTGATATGAGGTCAACAAATAACCCTACAGTGGCCTCTAAGTGTTCAAGTGAAAGGAAGAGTCCCACATCTCTCACTTTAAATCAAAAGCTAGAAATGATTAAGCTTAGTGAGGAAGGCATGGTGAAAGCCAAGACAGGTCGAAAGCTAGGTTTCTTGCACCGCAGCCAGCCAAGTTGTGAATGCAAAGGAAAAGCCCTTGAAGGAAATTAAAAGAGCTATTCCCGTGAACACATAAACGATAAGAAAGCAAAACAGCCTTATTGCTGATATAAAGTTTTAGTGGTCTGGACAGAAGATCAAACCAGCCACAACATTCCCTTAAGCCAAAGCTTAATCCAGAGCAAGACTCTAACTCTCTTCAATTCTATGAAGGCTGACAGAAGTAAGGAAGCTGCAGGATGAAGTCTGAAGCTAGCAGAGGATGGTTCATGAGCTTTAAGGAAAGAAGCCATCTCCAGGACATGAAAGTACAAGGTGAGGCAGCAAGTGCTGATGTAGAAGCTGCAGCAAGTTATCCAGATCTAGCTAAGATAATTAACTAAACAACAGATTTTCAATGTTGATGAAACAGCCTTATATTAGAAGAAGATGCCTTCTAGGACTTTCCTAGCTAGAGAGAAGTCAATGCCTGGCTTCAAAATTTCAAAGGACAGGCTGACTCTCTTGTTATGGGATAACACAGCTGGTGACTTTAAGGTGAAGCCAATGCTCATTCACCATTCTGAAAATCCTGGGGCCCTTAAGAATTATGCTAAAATCTACTCTGCCTGTGCTCTATAAATGGAACAACAAAGCCTGGATAACAGCACATCTGTTTACAAAAAACAATGTCAGGGGCTTTCCTGGTGGTGCAGTGGTTAAGAATCCACCTGCCAATGCAGGGCACACGGGTTCGAGCCCTGGTCCAGGAAGATCCCACGTGCCGTGGAGCAGCTAGGCCCGTGAGCCATGGCTGCTGAGCCTGTGCGTCTGGAGCCTGTGCTCCGCAACGGGAGGGGTCACAACAGTGAGAGGCCCGCGTACCTCAAAAAAAAAAAAAAGAAACTGTCACAGCCAGCCCAGCCTTCAGCAACCACCTCCTTGATCAGTCGGCAGCCATCAACATCGAGGCAAGACCCTCCACCAGCAAAAAGATTACCACTCACTGAATGCTCAGATAATGATTAGCATTTTTTAGCAATGAAGTATTTTAAATTAATGCATGTTCCTTTCTTTTAGACATAAAACTACTGCACACTTAATAGACTACAGTATAGTGTAAATGTAACTTTTATATGCACTGGGAAACCGCTTCATCGCGATATTCATTTTATTGCAATCGTGTGAAACTGAATCCACAATATCTCCAAGGTCTGCCTATAAAGGGCAGAGGGAAGAGAATCTTAAGAAGGACAGCGGCTGTAAGAGTGGGAAGTGCTGGGTGCGTTTGGAAGATGAAAAGTGAGCCAGGCAGCAGGACGCAGGCTGTGGAAGAGTCTGGACTGGACTCTCCAAGGAGCTGAGAACCACAAGCTGCAGGATCAGGGGTCACTACTGCCAGAAGGGAGAGGATGGGTGACAAAGACCCAGATAAGAGAGCAGCAGTGCATTGCACCAGTGGGCCCATTTTGATGACTCAGGGTGACATGACCCAGTTCTCCAGCTTCCCCGTGGACCACACCTGGCAAAGCACAGCTCACTAAAGCAAAGCCAGGCAAGAAAGAGAAGGAATGGCAGAATCCCAGACAGAGTTTACAGCAGTGCAGTTAAGAGAGGGATGTGGCTGAGTTTTCACTGGCCAGGCACCCAAAGTCCCCCTCTCCTCTCCAACCTCACCTGAAGTCAGCCAGGCTCAGCTGCAGCTTCTTCCGGGCTTTGTTTCGGGTGATGTAGTTGGTAGCAGAGCCTCGTTCATACTTGGGGAGGATAAAATCAATTCTCCATTAGCAATGATTACAATGACGGAGAGCAACCTCTGGACATTGCTCATGCAAGAGGCGACTATCACTCTGGATAAATGGCCAAGAGGCTGTGGGGACGGAGCGCTCCTGCACTGTCCCTGCAGTTGTCAGCACAGAGGAGGACACATACATCTGCACGATGCAGGACCATGAGGTTGCTGTGGATCAGGTGCTATGCCAAGCACTTAGTAGTGGCTGTAAGTACTGACCATTATGATTACTGATTTGCACACATTATTCATTTAATCCCCACAACACTGTGAGGTGGGTGCCATTAAAATTCTCATTTCACAAGGGAGGAAAACAGGCTAAGTAAAATAACCTGCCCAGGTCACATAGCTTTTTAAGAGCTGGGGCTGGATTCAGACCTAGGTCCAAGTCCAGAACCTGAGTGTCTCATCCACTAAGCCAGTGTTCTCAACTTCTTTTTCATTATAACCACCCCTCCACCACCAGAGGCCTTTTTAGATCTTTTCTCCCCTTTAATCACCCTCTCTCACAGCCCCATAAAATGTTAATACCACAGGTACACTGTAGATGTTTCTGTAATGTGGTCCTTCTGAGGGCTACACATCATTGTAATGTCTAAGATGTCCCCCAACCAATTTCTGTTCCCTTCAGGATGACACCATCCAGTTGAAAATGCACACTCTAAGCCACACAGCCTCTCTCCTTCCTCATTCATTCAACAGACAATCACAAGACCTCTACTATGTTCCAAGTGTTTAGCTAGATGCTAGGAGGTAATAAAGACAAAAGGCCTGGTCTCTACCTGCACCCAAAGGGCATGTTGTGTTGTGCAACCATCTGGACATCTGTGGTGCTAAGACGCTGCCTCACACTCACACGTCTGTATCCCTGATAGACCAGCAGTGCACTGTACCAGCCCCCTGCAATGCTAACCAAGCACGTCCTTCCCAAACGAGGTCTTCCTCTGGATTAAGACAGCATAGGCCTCAATGGCCAGGTCCAGCTCTAAAGGGACAAACCTGTAGCCTTCTGAGGGGTATGTTTATGAATAATCCCACAGTCACGAAACATGCCCTTCATTCATTCTTCCCTTTAGACGTTTATTGCCTACTGGGGATCAGGCCCGCGCCAAGTTCTGAGGGTACAAAGATGACTTTCAGACTGCCTTAGGGAAGTTGCTTTCATTCTTTCATTAAAATTGTTTTCTATTGCCCTACACTGTCACCATTCTTATTCTTTCAAACATTAAAGGGATAATTAAAGTCAACCGGGGTGACTTTACTCCCTGGGTGTATGGCAGTGTATTCAGCATTTTGGGCTGTTAGATGCTATTGGCACCTAGGGGTAAGAGGCCAGGAATGCTGCTAAACATCCCACAACACACAGGACAACCCTCCCCACAACACTTATCTGGCTCAAAATGTCAAAACGGTTGTGAAACCCTGCTTTAAAAACTGTCATGATTTGTTGGGACTTCCCTGGCGGTCCAGTGGTTAGGACTCCGAGCTTCCATTGCACGGGGCCCGGGTTCCATCCCGCAAGACGCTGGGCGTGGCCAAAACAAAACAAACAACAACGACAAAAACTGTCATGATTTGTTTACATATCTGCACCTGTACCTCAAAGTCAGGTTTTCAATGTTATATCTTTGTAGTTCCAATCACTAGCACTTAGCTCAATAGCTGGATTAAAAACGGATTGGTGGCAGGAACTTTCCAGCTGACAGAAACAATCGAGGCAACTACATCTTCCTCATCCTCATCCCCATCCCCTCTCTAATCTCTTCATGCCATCAAGGTGATTCTCCATACAGCAACAAGAACAACTCCTTGAAAAACGGATATTACTCCCCCTTCAGTTGATTCTTACTGCTTTTTGAATAAAATCAGTGTCCTCACTGTGCCTGACAGGCCTTGCATGACCTGGTCCCTGTCCAACCGCAACTTCACCAGATGCCACTCTCCTCTTGGTTTACTATACCCCAGCCAAGCTGATATCCTTTAATTTCTTGCACACAGCCAGCCTTTTCCACCCGAAGGCCTTGGCACTTAGTTTCCGCTGCCAGGCTTGTTTGTGATCGTTTTATTTCGTTATTTACTTTAGTGTCCAACTTCCCCACTAGAAAGTGAGGTCCACGAATGCAGGGACCACAACTAGTTGTTTATGTCTCCCATCCCCAATGTCCAGGACAAGGCCTGATTCAACAGAAAAGGGAGTCACAAGTTTTAGAGATGATTAGCTCGAAATAATGGTGAGCTCTACGTAATGTTCATCATTTTCAGTAAAGTTATCCTCCGGCTCGGCCTGTTTTGGGGTGCAGCTTTGCTTGGTAACCTCGACGCTCTTTCACAGCTCTACTCCAGGGTTCTTTCCCCTATTTTACAGAACAAGTACTGCCGTCCTCGCCCATCCTCGAACCCCTTCTGCCTGCTGTCTCCTGTCGCGTTGATCCCAGCCGCTTCTGCACCCACGAGGATCCAAGGCCGGAGAAAGGCGCAGTCCCCGGGCTCCATCGCTCCCGTCTCCTATCTCCTGAGGCACCCCCGTCCCCCCTGCCCCAGACCCGCCCCGGCCTCTCGCCCATCACCTTCTTCTTCTCCAGGCCTCCCATGGCTCCACGCAGAAGGATCTACAAGCACCGCGTAGACACCACCAGTTCCTCTCGCACTTGCCCTGCCTAGGGCCCCGAGGCCCCCACGCCGCCGGCCTGCGCGTGCTGTCCAAGGAGGTGCCTGAGCGAGTCTACTGAAAGATGGAATTTTTCTCCTAGAGATTAAAACTAAATCCTCTGAAAAAAATATCGCTAAGACATATCTTTTGGGCTCTTTCTCATCGGTGAGCCTGTTACAGACATTTTTAATGTTTAAGCATGGGCGTATATTCAGGCATTTCTATAATCATCCTGATGACGAGCGCTTGACGTTATAAGCCCCGTTGCCTGTTGGGATGGAAGGGGGCGGAAGACTTAGAGGCGACGCAGCGCCTTCTGGGATGCAGAGGGGAGAAGCACTCCGAGGCGTGGGAGTACGAGTCTCCCTTGTCTGAGAGGCCGCCTCGGCGGTAAGTGAAGCTGGGCGCGCTTCGCCGGTGGCTATTGGCTTTTACTTTTGTCCATTCGCTGTTACCGGGATAAACAGAGGAAAAGCAGACTTTTTTCTTCACAGGGGTGGAGAGACTCGAGAGGCCACTTATATTTTCTGAGCCTTAGCGGAGGGTTGAAAAATGACGAAAGACCAAGCAGAATTACAGAACTCGTGGTATATTTAAAATAAACATTTAAGACGTTTTGAGCTTTTAATATGTATACACAAATTTCGTAGTGTGTTCCTCAAAGAATAATTACAAATTTATACAAATATTCACACCAAGTGGTGTGGTCTGGGAAGCAGGTAAAATTCGTAAAATTTGATGTTTTCTTCTTTCAGGCCTCTAAACTCCATTTGGAGATTGCCTCAAATTTTTATTTATTTATTTATTATTTAAGTTATTTTTGACGGCTGCGGCACATGGGATCTTCACTGAGGCATGGGGGATCTTTCGTTGTAGCTCACAGGCTCCCGGTCGTGGTGCGTGGGCTTCTCGCTAGTTCCGGCATGAGGGTTTTTCCCTCTCTAGTTGTGGCGCTCTGGTTCCAGAGCGTGTAGGCTCTGTAGTTTGCGGTACTTGGGCTCTAGATGAGGCGCGAGAGCTCCGTAGTTGTGGCGCACCGGCTTAGTTGCCCCTCAGCGTGTGGGATCTTAGTTCCCTGACCAGGGATCGAACCTGTGTCCCCTGCATTGTAAGGTGGACTTTTTACCACTGGACCACCAGGGAAGTCACAAGATTGCCTCATTTTTTTTTTTTTTTTTTTTTTTGGTACGCGGGCCTCTCACAGCTGTGGCCTCTCCTGTTGCTGAGCACAGGCTCCGGACGCGCAGGCTTAGCAGCCATGGCTCACGGGCCTAGCTGCTCCGTGGCACGTGGGATCTTCCCTGACCGGGGCACGAACCCGTGTCCCCTGCATTGGCAGGCAGACTCTCAACCACTGCGCCACCAGGGAAGCCCCTGCCTCAAAATTTTGAAATTGAGGCCCTGTGAATGTGACCTCACCCAAAGTTGTAGTGATAGAACTCACCCTTTAAAGGTAAATACAGACATTAAACACTGGCTAGTGCTTGTTTTGAACAATGTGCATTTTATTATGTACTTTCAATTAAAGCTAAAGTAAAGTAAAAACCTAGTGATTCTACAAACAGCGAAAAATGAAATGAAATGAAAACCAGCTAGGGGAAGGTGAGCTGGCAGAACTTTGAATGAACTTGCCAGAGAGGTGTGAGGAAAACCAGGGTCATGTGGTGCTCCCAGCAGAAGACCAAGGAGTGTTCCAGAAGTGGGGCAGGAGAGAAGGAAGGATGGCAAAGATTGGTGCCACCATGAAAGTTATAAAAGGTGCAGAGGTGGTGGTCTCTATCACATCTCTGTTTAATTCATCAGTCTGGTACCTGCAGAAACTGGATTGATTCTGGAGAATGACTATAGATTACTGTGAACTCAAGCAAGTAATAGCTCTGATCACAATTGATGCGCTTGAAATTGTTTCATTGCTAGAGCAGATTAATAAGGCTTGAGGTATATGGTTTGTTGCCATTGATTTAGCAAGTTCATTCTTTTACATTCCACTTAGAAAAGAGGATCAGGACTTCCCTGGCGGTCCAGTGGTTAAGACTCCACGCTTCCAATGCAGGGGGCCCGGGTTCGATCCCTGGTCTGGTAACTAAGATCCCACATGCTGCGTGGTGTGGCCAAAAAATAAAGAGGATCAGAAACACTTCTCATTCTCATGGAACTGACAATAATATTCATTTAGTTTTACGTTGGGGCTATGTTAACTCTCCTGCCCTCTGTTATAATACTAGTCTGAAGAGATCTGGATCATCGGAACAGCCCACAGATGTGACACTGATCTGTTACACTGATATCATGCTGATCAGACAGGACATGTAGAGAGGGCTCTGAAGCAGGTCCTGGCTGCAGAGCAAACCGTGCCCCACTTGGAACATCGGATCCAGCAGACCCTATGGTGTTGGTGGAGTCAGTGGAGGGAAAGATTCAGTATAGAGCTTATGGCAAGCCCCAGTGGGAGAATCACAATGCAGAACTCTGGAATTCTTGGGCAAGGTCATGCCACCTACTGCAGAGAAGGGTACACCATTGAAGAAATACCTGCTGGCTTGTTACTGAGCCCTGGTATAAAACAGTTGGCCATTGGTCATCAAGTGACCAAGTTCAGAACTTCCAATTATGAGTTGGGTTATTTTGGACCCAGTGAGGAATAAAAGTAAATGGGCCCAGCAGAGGTCATTGTAAATATAATCAAGCCCTCCTGGGACCAGAGGGCACAAGTAAGCTGCATGAGCGAGTAGCCTAGGACCCCTATTGCACACAACAGTTGCTCCAAAATCCCTTCCCTGTTTGCCCCTAAGCCTGTATGGAGGTCCCATGTGACTAGCTGAAAACGAGGAGGAAAAGACTCAAGCTTGGTTTATGGACAGGTTGGCTCAGTGCACAGGTGCAAAGCAAAAATAGACCACAGCTACATAGCAGCCACTTTCAGAGTTGGTCTTGAAAGACAGTGGAGATGGAAAATCTTCCCAATAGGTGGAGCTGCAAGCAGTCATCCGCTTTTTATGGAAGGAAAAGTGACCTAAGTTGAAAATACAGATAGGTTCCTGAGCAGTGGTCAGTGGTCTGGCTGTCTGGAAGGGGATCTGGAAGGAAAAGGACTAGAATGTAGAGATAAGGAGATCTGAGGTAGAGGCATATGGCTGGATGAGAGAAATAGAGAAAACACTGAGCCTCCAATATGCCACTATTCCTTGAGGAGACCAACTGGCCACTTGATAATTCAGCTACAGTGGGCCTTTCTGTCCTGGAAATGTCACCAGTTTGTCCTCAGAGAGAGAGATACCTAACCTGGGCAAGGGTCTGCCTTGTCTGCCTGCAGACTCAGCCAGAGCCACTATTCAGCAGCCTATGGAATGCCTGATCTACAAGCATGGAATCCCACGTATCATAGCCTTCAACCAGGGACCTGTTTTACATGCAGGGAGGTGTAGGAGTAGGCCCATGGCCTTGGGATCCCATGGATATACCACCTACTGCACCATCCAGAGACATCCACCATCACAGAATGCTGGAACAGCCTTCTACAAGCATAGCTGAGTTACCAGCTTGGAGGAAATATTCTGTGATAAGCCAACCCACTTACTCCCGATGACTCACTGGGAGAATATTGTGCTTCCCATTCCTGTAACTCTGAGCTCTGCAATGTTGGAGACCCTGATCCTCAAAGAGGACATGCTTTTCTCAGGGGACACAGAAAGGGTTCCATTGAATTATAAGTTGTGGCTACCACATGGGTACTTTGACCTTCTTGTGCACAGGGACCAGCAGGTTTGAAGAAGAGTCACTGTACTGGCAGGAGTAGTTGACCTTGAGCAACTGGAAGAGGTCACACTGCTCTACACAATGGGGATGGGACAACACGTGCAGTACCCAGGTGAGCTGCTTGGGAGCCTCCTGGCACTCCATTGCCCACTGCAACTGAGAATGGACACATGAATTACCCCTGGCATGAAAAGAGTTAACATACCAAGGGTTCACGACCCTCAGCAATAAAGTTTGGGTTATGCTATCAAGACCTGCTGAGGTAAGAGCTGAGACTCAGGTGAGTTTAGGATGGATGGTGGAAGAAGATGAATACCAACTGCAGCCCTGAGTCACGGATCAACCAAAGCAATGGAGGTTATGGCTTATTCTAGTAGCATCCCTTTTCTTAGTTTCCACTCAGGAAGCGAGGCCCATGGAACTATCCCTGAACCTGTGTGGAGAAGTAAATGTATGTGGTGCAAGGGGTAGACTGTAGTGGCTTCAAAACATGTCTCTCAGGCCTCCTACTGTGGGGAGCACAATTGCCCAATCGCCCCAGCTGTGCTCTGAAACCCATCGAGTGCTAGTGCAAAGGCTGTGCTTCCCATGGGCTCCCAGCCAATGACTGAGCACAGCAAGAATACTGAGGGAGGCCTGGTCCTTGGAGTCACAGGACTCCTCTGCTGGGTGACTGTTTTGTGTCAGTCTCAGCCTATTATAGATAGTGATGCTATTGGCTAGGAGTGCCTGGGGGGCCTGTACTACCAGTGGGAGCCCCCCACACCCCAGACATTTCCCCAACTGGAGCCAGTGTCATGGATGGACTAGTCCTTGTGGTTCTCACTGTGATTGCAAGATACACCTCAGCAACAACCATTAAGGAACTTTGGGGGGAAAAGAAAAGGTTTATTACAAGTCCTGGAGGGTACCTGGCATGTCTGGGGCCACACAGCAAGGTCACAGGTAGAGAGAGAGCATGCACCTGGGGTTTTGCCTTTATTGGGGTTGAGGATGAGGTGCCTAGGGTTTCACAGGTTCACTCTTTATTGGCAAATTTAAAACAGAAGAGCCAGAATTAGGACACAGGAAGGGAAAAGTGGGGTCACTCAAGCAGTCAGTTATGTAGGTTACCCAGGACTTTCTAAAAGGGGAATTTTGGGGAATTCCCTGGGGGGTCTAGCAGTTAGGACTCTGCACTTTCACTGCCCAAGAGGCAGGTTCAATCCCTGGTCAGGGAACTAAGATCTCACAAGCTGCTGGGCTAAAAGAAAAAAGTGGGGGAGGGACTTCATGGGTGGGGGCAGCCTGTCTCCTTATCTATTTGTTTAACTAGTAACTGTGTCCCGCAAAATGTTTGAGGTGCGTGTCTTTGAAATGAATGCCTCAGCAATCGAAAGCTTAATGTCAGGGACTTAAATTTAAAAAAAAAAAAAAAGCTTACTGTCAGGCACTTACACTACAGTAACTTTTTTTTTTTTTTTTTGGCTGCATTGGGTCTTTGTTGCTGCGCTCGGGCTTTTCTGTAGTTGCGGCGAGCAGGGGCTACTCTTCGTTGTGGTGTGCAGGCTTCTCATTGGGTGGCTTCTCTTGTTGCAGCGCACGGGCTCTAGGCACGTGGGCTTCAGTAGTTGTGGCTCGCAGGCTCTAGACCGCAGGCTCAGTAGTTGTGGTGCACGGGCTTAGTTGCTCTGCGGCATGTGGGATCTTCCCAGACCAGGGCTCGAACGCATGTCCTCTGCATTGGCAGGCAGATTATTAACCACTGAGCTGCCAGGGAAGCCCCACTACAGTAACTTTGATCCCAGGGCTTGCCGTAGGCCTTGATGAAAGTTTCTTAAATCTCTACAGCATTAATTATTAGAGAAATGCAAATCAAAACTACAATGAGGTATCACCTTACACCGTTCAGAATGGCCATTATCAAAAAACCTAGAAACATAACTAATAAGAACCTGCTATATAAAAAATAAATACAATAAAATTCAAAAACAAAAAAAATCTAGAAACAATAAATGCCGGAAAGGGTGTGGTGAAAAGGGAACCCTCCTGCACTGTTGGTGGGAATGTAAATTGATACAGCCACTGTGGAGAACAGTATGGAGTTTCCTTAAAAAACTAAAAATAGAACTACCATATGACCCAGCAATCCCACTACTGGGCATATACCCAGAGAAAACCATAATTCAAAAAGACACATGTGGGCTTCCCTGGCGGCGCAGTGGTTGAGAGTCCACCTGCCAATGCAGGGGACAGGAGTTTGTGCCCCGGTCTGGGAAGAGCCCACATGACGCGGAGAGGCTGGGCCTGTGAGCCATGGCCGCTGATCCTGCGCGTCTGGAGCCTCTGCTCCACAGCGGGAGAGGCCACAACACTGAGAGGCCCGCATACCACAACAACAACAACAAAAAGACACATGCACCCCAATGTTCATTGCAGCACTATTTACAATAGCCAGGACATGGAAGCAACCTAAATGCCCATCAACAGACAAATGGATAAAGAAGATGTGGTACATATATACAATGGAATATTACTCAGCCATAAAAAGGAACGAAATTGGGTCATTTGTAGAGATGTGGATGGATCAAGAGACTGTCATACAGTGAAGTAAGTCAGAAATAGAAAAACAAATATCGTACATTAACGCATATATGTGGAACCTAGAAAAATGGTACAGATGAACCTGTTTGCAGGGCAGAAATAGAGACACAGATGTCGAGAACAAACGTATGGACACCAAGGGGGGAAGTGGCAGGGGTGGTGGTGGTGGTGTGATGAATTGGGAGATTGACATATATACACTAATATGTATAAAATAGATAATAAGAACCTTCTGTATAAAAAATAAATTAAATTCAAAAATTCAAAAAACAAAAAGACACGTACCACAATGTTCATTGCAGCACTATTTACAATAACCAGGACATGGAACCAACCTAAATGTCCATCAACAGATGAATGGATAAAGAAGATGTGGCACATATATACAGTGGAATATTACTCGCCATAAAAAGAAACAAAATTGAGTTATTTGTAGTGAGGTGGATGGACCTAGAGTCTGTCATACAGAGTGAAGTAAGTCAGAAAGAGAAAAACAAACACCGTATGCTAACGCATATATGTGGAATCTAAAAACAAAAACAAAAAAAATGGTACTGATGAACCTATTTGCAGGGCAGGAATAAAGAGGTAGACATAGAGAATGAACTTGAGGACATGGGGTGGGAGGGTGAAGCTGGGGTGAAGTGAGAGTAGCATCGACATATATACACTACCGAATGTAAAATAGCTAGTGGGAAGCAGCAACATAGCACAGGGAGATCAGTTTGGTGATTTGCGATGACCTAGAGAGCTGGGATAGGGAGGGTGTGAGGGAGGCTCAAGAGGGAGGGGATGTAGGGATATATGTATGCATGTGGCTGATTCACTTTGTTGTACAACAGAAAGTAACACAGTATTGTGAAGCAATTATACTCCAGTAAAGATCTATTAAAAAAAAATATCTCTACAGCAGTCTCAGACCTCCCTTACCTATTTCCTTCCTTCCCTCTCTCCTTCACAGGGGTCAGACCTGCACCATAGTCTGACAGGTCCACTGGCTTCCTCTGGTTCCCTTTCCCTTTATACTCATAGAATTTTCCCCGATCAATCCTATGCACATCTAATACCATCTTGGCATCTGCTCTTGGAGGACCAGGACTAACACAACCAGTCATAGATTTATAGCTTGATTTTTCACAAACCAAATACACCCATGTAAGCAGTACCCAGCTCAGGAAACAGAACATGACCAGCACCCAGGAGCCCTCCCTGCAGTGCCCCCTTCCAGTTCCTATCCCTCAAAGAGAATCACTCACTAATCAAATTCCCACATCATACCTTAGTTTTGCCTATTTTTCAACTCTCTGTGGACAAAAAAAGTCACCTGCTGTATCAGTAAATAAAAAAGGATGTTCCTGCCATCAGGCCATCAGCCACTGCAGCAGCCTTACTGGGCATCCTTGCTACGAAGTCCAAGCTCATACTACTCACTGCACGACAGGCCAATAAATTGAGAGATGAGTTGTTGGGGCAAGGAATAGCGACTTTATTCAGAAAGCCAGCAGACCGAGAAGATGGTGGACTCATGTCACAAAGAACCATCTTGCCTGAGTTAGAATTCAGGCTTCATTTATACTAAAAGGAGAGGGAGTAAAGTCAAACATTTCCTGGTTCCGGTCAGCCTCAGGAGGGGATGTGTTAGTTTCCTCCTTCCTGTAGTCATTCACAGGTGGGCCTGGTCAGGATGTGAGCTAAACAAAGGGAGTTTAGCTTAGTGCTCATCACCTGGGAGGCAGGGGTCCCAGAGGTGGGTCATTATAATTCAAACTTATAGGCAACATCCCTTTAGTGATTAACTTGTAATAGAATTCCCTATTACACCCTGAAGGGATTCAGATGGAGAAAAACAGGATACTAGCCCTAGATAGCTAAGGTGCATATCAAAGGAATGATTTCAATGAGCCCAGACTCTTGCATCTTCCCATACATAGAAAAGCACTAAATTCATTAACTTGAGATGCCTGTTTTCTCTTTAATTAACAGTAATCTTTTGATGTTCCAACTACCTGGGCTTTTTGTTGTTTTTCCGTTTGTTTGTTGTTTCTTTGTGTGTTTTTTGTTTATTTTTTTGCAAAAACTCCTCTATGTATCCTGGCTCTTCCCTTACCTCTTCAGAACAGTCCCTTAGTTATCTGAGAGGCTGTATCCTGGGCTTAAGTCCTCAGAAAGTCTGCTGAATAAAACATAATTCTAGGGCTTCCCTGGTGGCACGGTGGTTGAGAGTCCGCCTGCCGATGCAGGGTACATGGGTTTGTGCCCCGGTCTGGGAAGATCCCACATGGCGCAGAGCGCCTGGGCCCGTGAGCCACAACAGTGAGAGGCCCGTGTACCGCAAAAAAAAAAAAAAATTCGGCATGGGGGAATTCCCTGGCAGTACAATGGTTAGGACTCTGTGCTTCCACTGCAGGGGGCACAGGTTCAATCCCTGGTCAGGGAACTAAGATCCCTGTGTGGCACAGCCATAAAAAAATAAATAAATAGAAATTGGGGATGGGGTCAGTTGACTGTTTCTGTCTATAAGTCTTATGCAGTTGAAATCATGAAAGCTGGAATAGTCTGAGGGCTGGAGAAGCTGGGGGCTGGCTGGACATGCTTCTGTCTCTTCAGGTAATCACAGGGCTTCTTCAGGTAATCATGTGGATTATTTTCCTGGGCCAATTTAGGCTTCCACCCAGGATAGCAGCCTCAGGGTGGTTGGACTGTTTACACAACAGCTCTCAAGTGTTGCCAAGAGCAAGGTGGCAGTGCATTATCTTTTCTGACTTGAAGTCATATATTATCACTTCTTGTATATTCTGCAACTTACAAGCAAGTCACAAATCTGCCCAGATTCAAAGGGAGAGGACTTAGACTTTGTGAATGAATGACAAAATTATAGAAGACCACAGTGGGATGGGGTATTGTTGCAGCCATCTTTGCAAAATACAATCTGATATATGCTCTTTGTCTCTATTAATGCTTTTTGCCTAAGGCTATTTGATCTGATAATAATATAGCTAAGCCAGCTTTATTTTGGTTGGTATTTTTCTGGTATATCTTTCTAACCTTTCACTTTTAATCTTTTTGCATTTTTATGTTATAGGAATTTCTCTTGAAAACAGAATATAGCTGGGTATTTTAAAAACCAACCTGATAGTCTTCGCCCTTGAACTGTTTAGTTTAATCCATTTACATGGATTGTGATGGCTGATATATTTGGGTTTCTGTCTTCTGTCTTATTTTTGTTCTACCTATTCAGTTTTTCTGGGTTTCTTTTTTCTCCCCTTCCTTTTTGTTTTCTTTTAGATTAAATTCTCCCCACAATAATTCTGTTTGTCCTTCTACTAGTTTACATACTGTTTCTGTTCTTTAAATGATTATCCAAAATTTTTAACTTACACTTAAAATCAATAGACCCTCCAGAACATAGGAGTATTTATTTAAGGACACCAGCAAAATACCTTCAAAGTCCACAGAAATGATGAGATGATGATTTTAAGGACTCCTCCTTTTTTTTAAAAAGAAGTAGACCTTATTTTGGGGACTTCCCTGGTGGTCCAGTGCTTAAGAATCTGCCTTCCAATGCAGGGGACGTGGCTTCGATCCCTGGTTGGGGAACTAAGATCCCACATGCCACGGGGCAACTAAGCCCACGTGCCACAATTACTGAGCCCATGTGCCACAACTAGAGAGAAGCCTGCGAGCCGCAACTAAGACCCAATGCAGCCAAATAAATAAATAAATAAATAGATAGATAGATAGATTTTATTTTTAATTTTTCCCCCCTGCCACACCACACAGCATGTGGGATCTTAGTTCCCCGACAAGGAATCGAACCCACACCCCCTGCATTGGAAGCGTGGAGTCTTAACCACTGAACTGCCAGGAAAGTCGCCAGGACTTTATTTTTTAGAACAGCTTTAGCTTTACATAAAAATTGCGTAGGTAGTGCAGAGAATTCCCATATATCCCACAGTCAGTTTTTCTTATTATTAACATCTAACATTAGTATGGTACATTTGTTACAATTAATGAACCAGTATTGATACTTTATTATTAATATACATTATTCAGATTTCCTTAGTTTTAAACCTAATATCTTTTTTTTTTTTTTCTGTTCCAGGACACCACGTTACATTTGTCATGTCTCCTTAGGCTTCTCTTGGCTGTGACAGTTTCTCAGACCTTCCTTATTTGTGATGACCTTGACAGTTTTGAGGAGTCCTGGTCAGGTATTTTGCAGGTTACTCATGGTTAAACTGGGGGTTGGAGGGACTTCCCTGGTGGTCCAGTGGGTAAGACTCTGCGCTCCCAATACAGGGGGCCCAGGTTGGGTCCCTTGTTGGAGAACTAGATCCTAGATGCATGCTGCAACTAAGACCCAGCATAGCCAAAATAAATAAATAAAATAAATAATAAATAAATTTTTTAAAAACTGTGGGTTGGAGGAAGAAGACCACAGAGGCGAAGTGCCATTTTCATCACATCCTATCAAGGGTGTACGCTGTCAACATGATTGTTCACCTTGGCTTTGGTCATTTGGTTGATGAATTGCTCGTTGGGCTTCTCGATTGTAAAGATGCTCTTCCTCCCACCCACTTTCCGTAACTGTATTTTTTGGAAGGAAGTCACTCTGCACAGCCCACACTTAGGGAGTGGGGAGTTATGCTCCCCCTCCTTGAAGGCAGAGTATCTACATACATTATTGGGAATTTTTCTGCATGAGAGATTTGTCTCTTATCCATTTGTCTTAGTCTGTCTGGGCTGCTATAACAAAATACCATAGACTTGCTATAACAAAATACCATACCATAAGTAGCTTGCAAAGAACAGAAATTTGTTTCTCACAATTCTGGAGGCTGGAAAGTCCACTACCAAGGTGCCGACAGATTGGGTGTCTGGTGAGGGCTTGCTTTCTGGTTCATAGACAGCCAAATTTTCACTGTGTCTTCACATGGCTGAAGGAGTGAGGGCTCTCTCCGGGGTCTCTCTTTTTAAAAAAATTTTATTGAAATATGGTTGTTTTACAGTGTGTTAGTTTCAGGTGTATAATAAAGTGATTCAGTTATTTTATTTATATAGATATATTTATATATATATATTCTTTTTTTTAACATTCTCTTCCATTATAGGTTATTACAGGATATTAAGTAGTTCCCTGTGCTATACAGTAGGTCCTTGTTAGTTATCTACTGGGGTATCTTTTATAAGGAGTCTAATCCCATGCATGACGGCTCCTAATTACCTCCCAAAGGCCCCACCTCCAGAAAACATGGCATGGGGATTAGGTTTCAACACATGAATTTGGGGGGACACAAACATTCAGTGTATGTCAGTGTTTATTTATTTGTTGAATCATTTATTTATATCAGTATGTAAGCATGGATATTTATTTTTTACTTTGGGTTGTAGTCTAATATCACTTTTGTTGCTCAAATTATTCCAGCTTTGGCCAGTAGGGGCCCCCCTTCAGTTTGCTCCTGTATCCCTTTGACATGATCAGTGTGGGTGCATGTGTGCATGTGTGTACTTCCTTACCTTCTGGACCTATAAGATGCTCCAGGCTCATCTTGCATATTTCTTGTCCCAGTCCTAGTATCAGTCATATTAGGGGAACCTGGTTCCTTTTATTGGAGAATGGTTATTATAAATCAAAATCTGGGCACTCAGTAATCTTATTGCTACTGTGCTGTCTTTGCTTCTAGACCCTCTCAGCTGACAGCAAAAAGTATGTTTGTGTATACTGTTCTGTTGTGTACACACATACCTATAACTATTTCTGGATGTAACCATCTTTGTCTGTATTTAGCTAAACATGAATTCATGCTGATGTCTCCACCACTACTGTCACCACACAGATCATTCTAGCCTCATCCCCTTGCTTGTCTGTAAACCCCGACTCCAACAGTGAGAAACCTGACTTCTGTAACCTGCCATCCATTTGCTTAATTGTTCAATTCCAATACTCATGTCTGCTAGCATCAGAATTATTAACTCTCACCCTCATGATATAGTGCTTATGTGCAGATCTTCTTGCCTTTATTCTACAGACCCGACTCATCATCACAGTTTCTTAGGCCAGCACTCTTTTTTTTTTTTTTTTAACAAATTTATTTATTTTTGGCTGTGTTGGGTCTTCTTTGCTGTGTGCGGGCTTTTCTCTAGTTGCGGTGAGTGGGGGCTACTCTGTTGCGGTGTGCGGGCTTCTCATCGCGGTGGCTTCTCTTGTTGCAGAGCACGGGCTCTAGGCGTGCGGCCTTCAGTAGTTGTGGCTCGTGGGCTCTAGAGCACAGGCTCAGTAGTTGTAGCACACGGGCTTAGTTGCTCCACAGCATGTGGGATCTTCCCGGACCAGGGCTCGAACCCGTGTCCCCTGCATTGGCAGGCGGATTCTTAACCACTGTGCCACCGGGGAAGTCCTCCCCCACTCTTTTGGTGAGGTTGCTTCATACATTTGTAATACAATTAGATTGTTTGTCACATTCTGCATTCTATCCTGGGATCCCGTCGTCTCCTGAATAATATTTTTTTAATTTGCATGCGTTAGGTTCACTGTATGTGCTGTAGAGTTCTATAGGTTTTGACAAATATGTAGTATTATATATCCACCATTATACTCGCATACAGTTTTGCCATACTTGCTTCACCTATTCAACCCTCCGTTCCCCTACTCTTTCCCCCCAGCCTCTGGCAAGTACTGATCTTCTTACTATTTACCATAGTTTTGCCTTTTCCACAATGCTGTGTAATAGGAATAATTGGAGACCTTTCAGCCTTGCCCCTTTCTTCCCTCGGCAATATGAATTTAAGTTTCACCCCTGTCTTTTTGTGGCTTAATAGCTCATTTATTTTACTTTTTAATTTTTTTTGGCTGTGCCACTCAGCATGTGGGATCTTAGTTCCCTGACCAGGGATCAAACCTGTGCGTCCCCTGCATTGGAACTGTGGAGTCTTAACCACTGGACAGCCAAGGAAGTCCAATAGCTCATTTCTTTTAATTGCTATTTTCAGTTATATAATATTTCATAGTATATATGTACCAGAATATGTTTATCCATTCATCTATGGAAAGACACCTTGGTTGCTTCCAGTTTTTGGCAATTATGTATGAAGTTGTTATAAACTCTCACATGCAGATTTTTGTGTGGACATAAGTATTCATATCTGTTGGGTAAACAGCTAGGAGCACGATTGTGGAATCTGATAGTGAAACTGTGTTTTGCTTTGTAAGTAACTGCCAACTGTCTTCCAAAGTGGCTGTACCATGTTGCATTCCCACCAGCAGTGAGTGACAATTCCTGTTGTTCCACATCCTTGCCAACATTTGGTGATGTCAGTGTTTTGGATTTGAGCTATTCTAATAGGTATATAGTGGTATCATTGTTGTTTTAATTTGCAGTTACCTGGTGACATATGAAATGGAGCATCTTTTCATATGCTTATTTGCCATCTATATATCATCTCTGGTGAGATGTCTGTTCAGGTCTTTGGTCTATTTTTAAATTGGGTTGTTTGTTTTCTTATTGTTGAGTTTTAAGTGTTCTTTGGATAACCATCTTTTTTTTTTGTGCGGTACGCGGGCCCCTCACTGTTGTGGCCTCTCCCGTTGAGAGCACAGGCACCGGACACACAGGCTCAGCGGCCATGGCTCACGGGCCTAGACGCTCCACGGCATGTGGGATCTTCCCGGACCGGGGCACGAACCCATGTCCCCTGCATCGGCAGGCAGACTCTCAACCACTGCGCCACTAGGGAAGCCCCTGGATAACCATCTTTTATCAGATATATCATTTGCAAATATTTTCTCCCACACTGTGGCTTGTCTTCTCATTCTCTTGACAGTGTCCTTAGCAGAGCAGAAGTGTTTTGTTTTTTTTTAAAATGAAGTCCAGTTTAGCAATCATTTCTTTTATAGACCATGCCTTTGATGTTATATCTTTTTTTTTTTTTTTTTTGTGGTACGCGGGCCTCTCACTGTTGTGGCCTCTCCTGTTGCAGAGCACAGGCTCCGGACGCACAGGCTCAGTGGCCATGGCTCACGGGCCTAGCCTCTCCGCGGCACGTGGGATCTTCCCGGACCAGGGCACGAACCCGTGTCCCCTGCATCGGCACGCGGACTCTCAACCACTGCACCACCAGGGAAGCCCTGATGTTATATCTTAAAAGTCATCACCTCTTCCAGAAGTTTTTTAGTTTTGTCTCTTACATTTAGGCCCACTTTGAATTAGTTTTTTGTGAAAGGTAAAAGGTATATGCCTAGGATTAATTCTTTTTTTTTGATATATCTGATTGCTCCAGCACCTTTTGTTGAAATTACTGTCCTTTCTCTATTGTCAGTTGCCTTTGCTCCTTTGTTAAAATACTGGTTGACTGTTTTTGAGGTAGTCTGTATATGGGCTCTCTATTCTGTTCTGTTGGTCAGTCTGTTGATTTTTTGACCAATAGTACACCATTTTGACTACTGCAGCTTTATTGTAAATCTGGAAATCAGGTAGTGTCAGTCCTCCAACTTTGTTCTTCTTCAGTGTTTTGCTGGTTATTCTGGTTTTTCTTTGCCTTTCCACATGACCTTTAGGATCAATTTGTCAATATACACAAAATACCTTACTCGGATTTTGATTGGGATTATTCAAAACTATAGATCATGTTGGGAAGAACTGACATTTAATAAAATTGAGTCTTCCAATCCATGAACACAGAATGCCTCTCCATTTATTTAGAACTTCTTTGATTTTTTTTTTTAATTTTTTTTCCAGGGTTCTTTTTTTATTAAAGGATAGTTGATTTACAATGTTGTGTTAGTTTCAGGCATACAGCACAGATTCAGTTATATATATATATATATTCTTTTTCAAACTCTTTTCCCTTATAGGTTATTACAAAGTATTGAGTATAGTTCCCTGTGTTATACAGTAGTTTCTTGTTGGTTATCTATTTTATATATAATAGTGTGTATCCGTTAATCCCATACTCTTGATTTATCCCTCCCCTTCCTTTGGGACTCTTTGAGGTATAGGTTTGAAGTACATTATGAAAGAGATATCATTTTTTTCTGCCATGTACCAGGCTGGTTTTTAAAATATTATTTATAATAATAATAAAAAATCACTTTAGTCTTCATTATTATTTATTTCTCACTCTTGTGGCCTCTCCCGTTGCAGAGCACAGGCCATGGCTTACGGGCCCAGACGCTCCGCGGCATGTGGGATCTTCCCGGACCGGGGCACGAACCCGTGTCCCCTGCATCGGCAGGCAGACTCTCAACCACTGCGCCACCAGGGAAGCCCATAGTCTTCATTATTATTGAAGGTCTTAACAGTGGGAATGGAAGCGCTCCCAGAAAGGCAGGAGCAACAGCAGAGGAAGGTCCCTTGGCCACTGCTTGCCATGACCTCAGTCAGTTGTCTCCTCAGAGCCTCAGTTTCTTCATTAACAAACTGGTGGATGATGGAGCTGTTCTGAGGGCTAATTGAAAAAGATGTATGTCCGTTGGTACAGGGGCCACTCAGTTTTTATATCTTGAGTCAGAATCTGTTTCATGAACACAGACTGCGGGCCAGTTTCTTGACCTACTTGAATCTTCATAAAAACTCTCCCACATGTGGGTATTGTTATGACCCCTTTAGAGATTAAAAAAACGGAGGCTGAGAAATTAACATGCCCAAGTCCATACAGAAGTAAAGGGCATATTCTGCATCTGAGCTCAGTTGGTCAGATGCCAGGTGTCCTTCTAGCTCAGCCATTGCTGGCCGCACCGTGCAGCATACGGAATCTTAGTTCCTGCGACTGGGAATCGAACCCTCGCCTCCTGCAATGGAAGCACGGAGTCCTAACCACTGGACCGCCAGGGAAGTCCCTAGCTCTGCCATTTCTGATCACCAGGACCTGGAGGCATTGCCTCTTCCACTGTTTCCCTGCCGATCCTCTTTCCTCGGCTACCTCCAGCCTTTACACATGCTGTTCCCTCTGCCTGGAATACTCTCCTTGGCTGGATAAGTGGCCAAAGGAAAGGAAGATGAGCCCTATATTTACTTTGAAGCTGGACCCAGACCTCTGCAAGAGTCGCCTGTAAATTCAGAACAGTTCCAAGGATCTGTCTGAGCAGCTCTCCTGGGACCTGCAAGTAGGAATCCAGTGTGTCCCCTCCTGAGGTCCTGTCAAGACCGCTAGCCTTTGAAGAGGGAGAGGGAATGCAGGGGAAAGAGGGGAAGACTGTCGGACAGGATTACTCCAATCCTGCCACAGCATCATTTGATATTTCCCAGCCTTATGTTGGGGAGAAAGAATTTTCCTCTACCCTTCAAAGGTTCTTTTGGCTGGTCTGATGATCAAATTGACATGAGACAGAGTAACAGAAAATCAAATTTAATTTTGTAAGTACGAGAACCCCACATACATGAGAGGTTCAAAGATAGAAAGGTCAAATGAGGTATTTATGGCATCCTGAGCTAAGGAATGGGATAGGGACCTGGGGCTTCAACAGGAAGGAGGGCAATTTCCAGGAACAAGAAGCAAAAGAGCAAACATTTGGTAATTAGATATTTGCCCTGCCACACAGATGGGTCACTCAGATAAGATTCATCTCTGGTAATAATTCTCATTTTGGGAGAGACTTCCAATGTAAGTGCTTCCAGGTAGTTAAGGGAGGGACAGATGTTTCTCTTGAGCCCACAGGGTCTTGATTTCCTTTAGCTCAAAAGAATCCATATGCCATGGCATGTTTGGGGGAGGCTGGAGCTGAACCTCTTCAGTTGCATGGCTTAAGATGGTCCAACAGTCTTGTGTTACATGCAAGGCTGTTTTCTCTTACTTAGCTGGAATCCAGATCCTTAGAATTTGGAAACTTGCTAAGTGGACACTGACTGTTCCCTGTAACATTCTTTCCTGGATTTTGACGGATAGTTATTGATGAGAGCTGAAAGTGTTATGAGCTCGAACCACACACTAGGCACCGGTGGTAAGCATTTTATAAGCGTTCTCATTTGATCCTCATGAGAAACCTGTGAGCACAGTGCCACACGCCCATTTTACAAGAAACAGGCTTAGAAAGGGTGTCTCTTGCCAAAGGTCACAGAGGCAAAACTAGAGTCCAGGTCTGTGGGATGACCCCTTTTTTGGTGTTGCTGTTGAGATTTAATGATTTTTTTTTTTTTCCTTATCAAGGACATTCTTAAGTGAAACCAGCTTTTCCCCACCCTGGAGTGCACGGGGGTAAAGAATACAGTGACTACTAGTACAGTTTGGTGTCACTGCCTTGATTCCTGCTAAGACACTAGCAGTTTTAGATGCCACTGCTTTACACCATGAGTGCAAATACCCAAAAAGCAAACAAGACAGATAATGTCTTAGTATTTTCTAAAGTAATTTTGAACTCACAGACCCCCTAAAAGGGTCTTGGAGGCCTCCAGGGATCCACAGACCACACTTTGAGAACAATCTTCTGGGTTATGGGACTATCAGTGATTTTCTGGTTTTTCTTTCCCTCTTCTTCCTCTACCTCCTTCTTCTCCCTTAACACATTTTCTGATTTTTCATGCAATCCACATATCTTACTTATATAATTTTTAAAATTTAAGATTAATTATGAACATCTTTCTACATTAAATGGACTCTAAGATTTTAATATATTTACATTTTTAATTAAGAAAATGGATATTCCATATGTAACGATACAGCCATGTATTTATTATATTCTTCTCATGCCACCGCCACACATACAATTTTTTTTTTTCACTTCACCTTTTTTTTTTTAAAAAAATTGAAGTATGCTTGATGTACAATGTTATATAAGTTTCAGGTGTACAACATAGGGGTTCAAAAATTTTCAAGGTTATACTCCATTTATAGTTCTTATAAAATATTGGCTATATTCCCTGTATTGTACAATATATCCTTGTTCATGCATAAAATTTAATTTTTTTCCTGTTGGATTCTTTCTTAGGCTGTATCCTAGTCCAGTCGTCCTGAGACCACCTAGAACAAACCTTTAGTCTGACAGTCAGCTCAGTTGATCCACTGCAATGAGGGGGAGGAACTGAGGGCATCTGACTACACAGAGGGCAAGGTGATTACAGGATTTGGGTGAAGAGTGGGGTTAGGTTAGGTGAAATGTAAACCAAGCAGTGCTTTTTTTTTTTTTTTTTTGGCCGTGCCACGTAGCATGTGGGATCTTAGTTCCCTGACCAGGGATTGAAACTGTGCCCCCTGCAGTGGAAATGTGGAGTCTTAACCACTGGACTGCCAGGGAAGTCCCAACCAAGCAGTATTTTGATAGACTCAACACAGCACAGGGCTGTGTGAGAAGTGTCAGCTTCAGGTTTGGACAGCAAAGTATCCTGTGTAAGTGGAAACTACAAAGTTGAGACAGGCATGGAACGTTGAGTCCAGGAATTCCATACTGGGGCAACTTCTCTGTGTCAAAGTGACTTGGCGCCTCTGGGGTTGTTTCTTTCTTACTAACATAATTTCAGACAGCAAATTCCTGATAGTTTGTGATTGTAGGGGAAAAAAGAAATCCCGGTAAAAAAGTACAAGTAATAGTCACTCACACAGCATGGTTATCGGGACACTTTACAGTTGTTGTAACGTGACCTTGGGAGAAATAATGTTTCCTTTTTACATTGCAGCTGGCTTTGTCCGTGCCTGTCTGGACAGGCAAACTTTTACCTGCTCATTCCAAGCTAATCTTTACTTTCTCAGCTATAGACCCCCAAACAGAAGTCCTGAACCAAATGATTTAGTCGTTTTTCTTTTTCACTTCCCCTGACTGCATTACCTGAAACAGTCCAGTTCCACCCCCAATCTGTCACTCTGTTTCTGATAGCTATGGAAATGCACCTCGTCCCCACTGGTCACTGTGGTACATCCGAGTCCTCAGGGATCAGAGGTGACTCTTCCAAGGAAGCTGCTTCTCACCAGAGGCTGCTGTCCTGGAGATGGCAGGAAACAGAATCATTGCCACTGGCCACAGGCAGAGGGTTGGGGAGCGGGGCAGTCCCATCCCAAACCAAGGCAGCTCCATTGCCCACAAATTTCCAAGGCCCCCGTGGAAGTCTGAACCCAAGAATCTGCAGAAGTTGGGCCTCTAGCTGGCATCCCTCCTCCCCTGGAACTTCACCCTGATGGGCCATGCCCAGCCTCCTTGCACTAGACGATCTAATTTTATATTTATAAGGTACTTCCATAAACAGATGCAGTCTCTATTTATTTATGTCTGTATTTACTGGCTTGTGATAAGTCAGGCACAAAACTGGATTATCTTGAAAGACTGAACTGTGGCAATTTGCCATAAAATTATTTCAATAAAAATTTTATTTAGAAGTGATTAGAGATGTTTTAAGGTCATAACATCTTCACAAGTTGAGCTGGAAGGGAGCTTAATTAGAATGATCTTCTCCAACCCTTTCAGCTCACACAGGAGAAACTCTTTCAAACTAAGAGAGGTTAAGTCACCTGGCCAAGGTAACACAGCACCTCCAGAGCTAACTCTTGGACATAGATTCTCCTGTGGGCCTAGGCAGGTGGGGAATCCTCTGTTCTCTCTCCTCCTTGAAGAGAGTTTTTTTAGGTTACTTTCCTAGTCCTGACAAGTGGCCCTGCTAACCATGGCTTTGTGTCTCAGATGATTAAGTCTTGTTCGTTAAATGGCTTTGTTTTGTCTCCAGGAGGTTCCCAGCTTTCTGGTCGGCTGAGAAAACTGGCCTGTCTGGTCCGGTTCGGCTGCACTCCACACACCCCCACCCCCGGCAGAGAACAGCTGACTCCAGCCGCTGCTCATGTGACCGTCGCAGCTCCCTGTCCTGCTCCCTGTCCCAGGCCAGGGTGGACACTTTCAGGGGCTCCTTCTGGGAGGGGTACCAGGTAGGCACCCCAGCCCTGCCCGTCCACCGCTGGAACAGCCAAGGGGATACAGGACAGGAGTGGTCTGACAGACTTGGGCAGATCAGAAGTCAGACCTCCTGCGCTGGTCCAGGGCTCTTTGGGCAGCAGGGACAGAATGTGGTTGGCTTCGCAATGTCGCACACCACCGCTGCTTGCCCTCCCCCTCCCCCTGTCCCCGACCTCCAGGAAGGCCTGCTCTGCCCTGCCCTTCCTTCCTCTGTTCTTTGGCCTTCCTTTCCCCTCAGCTACAGACCTTTTCCCCTTTCTCTCTGGTGACGTAGCAGCGTGCCGCCGGGCGTGGAGGGATTAATCAGTGACAGGAAGCTGCCTCTTCCGGAGCAGTGACTGCTGTGGTCAGGAGAGCCTCTGCCAGGCCAGCCCTAGGAATCTGTCCTGCTCCCCGCCTGCTGCTTACCCCTGCTCCTGGCATGGGGTGCCTTGGGGCCCTCCTCTTCCTGCTTGGGGGCCTGGGAGCTCTCGCCCGGATCTGCGGTGAGTACCTGGATCTACTCCGTGCCTCTTGCCTGCTGGGTCCTTAGGAGAGAGGACCATCTTGTCCAAGCCCCTCATTATATAGCTGGAGAAACGGGCTCAGATGTGTGTGTGTGGCAGGGATGACTTAGCTGCCCCTCTGGGCTCCCATAGCAGTTTGGACTTAGCTGGACCTCAGTGTTGTAGCACATTGTATTGAGATGAATTGTATGTCTGACTCGCCGCCAGACAAGATCACTTCCATTAATTCAGTCATTTGTTCATTTATTCATTCAATACACATTGATTGAGCCTTCTCTGTGCCAGGCACCATGTTAGGCTTTGGGGAAAGAACAAAGAGCAAGACAGGTCTCCCCCCCTCCCTCCTAGAGCTTCCATTCTAGTGAAGGGGATGGTGGTCAAGAGGCAAGTCAGTGCTGTGTTGGGGGCTGTGATGAGTGCCAAAGGAAGCCCAAGGCCTGGAGGGGGTGGGGGAATGCCAATTCAGGGAGAAGGGGTGGGAAGGATTTCCAAGGACCAGGGAGTGATGCAGGAACTAAGACCCGAAAGAGGAAAAGGAGCTGGCAAGGAAAGGAGTGAGGGGCGGGCACCCCGGCAGAGGGAAAGCTAGCGTGTGGAGACCCTGGCGGGTCACGGTGGTGGCAAGGCATTTGCTTTACATTCCATACAGGGGCCTGCCTGCTCCGGTGCCCCTGGGAGTATCTCGGGAACTCTTGGGACCTGTCTGGGAGTTGGAGCGCATAGGCTCAGGGCTGCTCGTGCCCCGGAGCCCCACGGGAAGCAGAGGCAGGAAGGGAAGGTGGGCCGCCCGCCTCTCTTCATTCCTGGTCGTCCTCTGCCCACAGCGTTTCGCTCTGCCTACACCAGCAGGGTCTCCTGTGACCCTTGCAGAAACCGAGAGGCAGGTTCAGTCGTGTGCAGGTGGCTCATGAAGCAGTCAAGTGTTGAAGGGGCCAGATGACCTGCCCAAGGCGCCCCAGCTTTCCAGGGCTTTGCTGGACTCAGTTCTCAGAACTCCAGGTCACGGTCTTCCCTGGGCACCAGGAGCCTCCCGCCCGGCGTGTTCCACAAGTGCCACCAGACCCCTCAGCCCTTGGCTCTTGGTTCCTGTCCAGGCAGTCCCCAGGGGAGACCTGGCACCCTCAGCGGGTATGAACCTTTCAACAGTTAGTCCATAGGCCTGACCCCAAAAGAGCCCTGGACTGGGTTCGGGGGTGCAGCCCACTGCTGCTGGGCCATTTAGTCACTCCCAGTCTCATTCACTCACTTGTAAAATGGGCTAAGAATGCTCCCCTGCCTTCCTCCTTGGTGTGATGCAAGGATCCCACCACCTGCTTTACCAGGTTCAAGCCCTGTGTGGCTGTGAAACTGACACAGATCTGCACTAGTGCCCATGCAGGGTGGGCTTCCGTGCTTCCTCTTGTCAAAGCCAGTCCTCAGCTGGCAGAGCTGGGTGGCCCTGTGAGCTGGAGGCCCTGAGGGGAGGGAGCTCGCCCAGGCCCACTTTTATTACCCCGGGTGAATCTTAGCAGCTCCTTCCTGCTAAGGAAGCTGAACTGTGTTTACCCACCTCTCTTTACAGCACCAGCTCCTCTTCCTATCCTGCTAATCCCAGGGCTGACTCACCCACTGGAGGTCAGAGCCCAAGGTGGGGGCAGGGTTCCCTCTCCAGTTTGAAGAAAAGGGAGAGGAAAAGAGAACTGTGGAGGGAGAGATAAGGAGACAGACAGGCTGAGAGATGGAGAGAATGAGATAGATCCAGAGAGAGAGAGAGAGAGAGAGAGAGAGATTCCTACAGAAATGGGGGCAGGCACACAGAAAAGCACTGAGAAAGAGAAAGGAAAAGAGAAACAGCCCCCTCCCCAGTTCCTTTGCTCCGTCCCCTGGGGGGGGGGGCGACCTGCCCAGCAGCTGGAGCCCCACAGCAACTGGGAGGCAGTAAATGGGGAAAAGTCTAAAGTGACTCCAAGGCCACCTACTCAGCTCAGGTTCCCTCCCTGCGGGAGGAAAGCGCCAGTCAGCTGGAGCTGGGAAACACCCCTAAGGGCTTCTGCTTCCCTCGTGGGTAAATCCCGAAGCACACAGATAAATGGTCGCAAAGGATGATGGCTTTCTAACAATTCACCTCACAATCTCAGGTCCTTTTCACCTAAACTGAGGGGGCAGGAAAAGCGTTATTCTGAGATCTGCCCAGAGGAAGTTCACCAGGCAGCCCCAGTTAGCCAGTGGGCAGGCTGCAGTGTTTTGGTTTTTTTTTAATTGGAATATAGTTGATTTACAGTGCTGTGTTAGTTCCAGGTATACAGCAAAGTGAATCAGTTATACATATATATCCACGTTTTTTGAAGATTCTTTCCCCATATAGGTCATTACAGAGTGTTGAGTAGAGTTCCCTGTGCTATACAGTAGGTCCTTATTACTTATCTATTCTATATATAGTAGTGTGTATATGTCAATCCCAGTCTCCTAATTTATCCGCCCCCCTTCACCCCTGGTAACCATAGGTTTGTTTTCTACATCTGTGACTCTATTTCTGTTTTAAAACTGGTTCTGTAACCTGTTCCCAGTGTGAGTTGAAGTTTTTGTAAATGGGTGGAACACTCCCACAACTTTGGACTTCTGTTTCCTCTTTTGTGCAATGCAATGATGACAGTACCTACGTCACAGGGCTGGCCTGAGGACTGAGGGAGGTGGGGTGCAGTGCCTGCGGCACCCCATGCCGCTCGGCATCCAGTCTCTCTGTCACTCCTGATGGGCAGAGTGGCTACCTGGCACCCGCTTCCTCTGCCCTGGGCCCACCAGCTCTCCCTGGCCCACTCCGGCCACTCTTTCAGGATACTGGCTTTTCCCGTTACCGCTGCCTCTCGTTACAGTCGGACTCCCGCATACGAGTAGGGTGTGTGCCAGGTGACAGTAAGGTGGGGATGTTTATTCCCTGGAGAAGACCCTGGTAAGGTGTCACTGGTGGCATGGCCCTGCGACCTCACTTGGCCTGTTCTCTTTCCTAAGAAATAACAGAGGTGGACAGCACGCTGGTGGAGAGGCTGGGCCAGCACCTCTTGCCCTGGATGGACCGGCTCTCCCCGGAGCAGCTGAACCCCAGTATCTACGTGGGCCTGCGCCTCTCCAGCCTGCAGGCTGGGGCCAAGGAGGCCCACTACCTGCACAGCCTCAAGCTCAGCTACCAGCAGAGCCTCCTGAGGTCTGGCCATGCTCTCTCTCTCTTTTCCCCATGGTGTGCTCCACATCCTAAGAGACAGGAGATCTGTGTTCCAGTTTGGGCCTGTCACTGCTTTGTTGGGAGACCTTAGGGCAAGTTTCATCTCCTCTGGCCCTTTCTCCATCTGTGGAATGGGGTTGGTCCGACTAGACGGGAGATGCCAATCCGGGGCCCTTGGGCGGCTACTGTACCCTCCGGTACCTGAGGCAGACATTACTAATCCATGGCCACACTCTTTCATACTGAGCCCAACAGCAGTATTGGACTATCCGTGCTCCCTTTCCAGGGGGCATTAAGAGGAAGCCTGTTCTGAGGTCCAGCACAGGAGTCTGAATGAGAGGTGAAGGGTCAGGACAACCATGGAGCATCTCCTGCTTGGACTCCCTCTTGAGAAGTGGATGCAGGGCAGGGAGAGGAAAGAAAGGGGAGAGTGTATGGGTGAAGTGTGACCAAAATGGTGGGGCAAACAGGTCATTTGGATGCAAGAGCCCTCAGAGTTTATCCTTGAGTTTAATTTCTCATCTTTATGAAATAAGCGTGACATACACAACTTACATAACTGACTACATCTGCTTTTGGCAGGTCTTGGAAACGTTCCAACTGCTAGGATTTTTTCCGCTTCGTAGTGGTGGTGGTGGGGCACCCCAAGCCAGGCTTACCAGGGTGGCAGTTTCTCACTGAAGTGTTGTTAACTGGCGTTGTCCTATGTCTGCCTCCAGCAATGACAACAGTGACTCCGAGGCCAAGCCCTCCATGGGCCAGCTGGCCCTCTACCTGCTCGCTCTCCGGGCCAACTGCGAGTTTGTTGGAGGCCGCAAGGGGGACAGGCTGGTCTCACAGCTGAAGCGATTCCTGGAGGACGAGAAGGGGGCCATTGGTGAGGAGGCGAGGTCTGCCGGGGCGGGGGAGGGCACATCAGACAACATTGTCTGGTGAAACGTCTACATCAGAACTTTGGGTTTTCTCCCCAGGCCTCTTTCCTGCCCTCCATTCTGCCTGTCTCCATATCTGCTAGAGGCTTGGGCCTGTCCCGGTAGCCATTCTTGATCAAGCCTTTCCTGCATTCCACATACACTCTGTTGGCAAGCCCTGCTGCTCACCCACCAAGACTGGCCTGATTACCCCCCTCTGGGACAGCTGCACAGCCTCCCTACTACTCACTCCTTACCTCTCTCCACTAACTTTCCTGCCTCCTACCTCAATCTGGCACACACAGAGCGAGCCTTTAAATATAAATCTGATCTTGTTAGTGCTGCTTAAATCCTCCAGGGCCTGCTGCCTGCTGTGTTCACGGCCCTCAGGCCCAGCCCTGCCCACCCACCCTCTGGCTCACCCACTCGCCCGCCCCTCCGTGGGCTCCGGCCACCCTGGCCTTCTCTCAGCTCACAAACCAGCGTCTTGACATATGTTCCCTCTATCTGGAAGGTTTCCTTCCCCTTCTAGCTCACTCCTACTCCACCTTTACCTCTCCCCCGCCCTTTCTCCCCAGCATCCCTGACTCAGAGAATCCTTCCCTGACTCCCCAGCTACTCAAAGACCTCTGTTATTTGGCCACGTGGACCTCGGTCCACAGTTCAGTTATAATCACGATCTTGTGAGCGTGGGTTGTGTTATTTCCGGAGGCCCTGGCTGCACTGTGCCTGGCCTGCCATCACTGTTCATACCTCCAAGCACAGCGCCTGACACTTAGTGGGATTTCAGCAAGTATGAGTCAAGGGAATGAAGGAAAGATGGATCCCACGACCCAAAGGACGGTGTCGGGAAGTACAGGCAATGGGTCCAGTGCTGGCTGTGCTGGTTGCTGGGAGGGGACAGAGAGGTCACCCCTCAAGCCCAGCATGACAGCCCCACCCCGTGGTTTTCTCCCTCCCAGGGCATAATCACCAGGGCCACCCTCACACCAGCTACTACCAGTACAGCCTGGGCATCCTGGCCCTGTGTGTCCACCAGAAGCGGGTCCATGACAGCGTGTTGGGCAAGCTCCTGTATGCTGTGGAACACGAACAGCATCTCCAGCAGGGCCACTTCCCTGTGGGTGAGTGGGCCAGACCCTGAAGGCCAGGCTGGCACTCCTCCAGCCCCCGGCCCCAAATGAAGGCCTCCACCCCTGGTCCCATGCTCACCTTTCCTTGGGACCCCTCCTATCGAGTCCACTAGGAGCGCAATGGTGAGGGTTTGTTGTGGTGCAAGGGCTGCAAGCCAGCGCTGGGGCTGGACTGGCTTCCTGACCCCATCCTCCATCACATACTTACTGTAGGTCACCCTGGACAGATCAGCTGGCCTTTCTGGCTCAGCTTCTCTGGTAAAATAACACCCCAGCAGCATCTCAGTAAAAGATGCTTTACATGTAAAGGGCATAGCATGGTGCCCAGCATGGAGAAAGTTCTGGATACACAGCTATGATGTTCTCATCAAATGAGCTGAGAGGCCTGAGGCCTGGATACTGGATCTGCTTCCACACTGTGTGACCTTGGGTTTCCAGTGCCCTTTCTTGTCATCATGATTGCAAGGTCTCTTCTAGGCCTGGCTGTGTTCTGTGAGTGTGTGTGCCTCGCATAGGGCAGGGTAGGATGGAGTAGGTTGGAGGTGGGGAGGGTAGGTACCCAGAGAGAAGAAGGCAGCAGGGCCCCTGCCAGCAGAGAGCTTGTTCTGCCTCAGAGGCTTATAGAAAACCCACTGTGGACCCATTAAATCATCCCAGGGTGGGGAGCTTAAAACCCCCCAGGGCCCAAGCAGCTCCCTGGACCTAATAAACCAGACCACCTGGGGGTAGACCCAGGCACCTGCTCCTTTAATAATCTCCTGGTGAGGAATTCACTGGCGGTCCAGTGGTTGGGACTCTGTGCTTTCACTGCCGAGGGCCCAGGTTTGAGCCCTGGTTGGAGAACTAAGATCCCACAAGCTGTGTAGCACGGCCAGAAAAAAAAGAAAAATCAAACAAACTCCCCTGGTGATTCTAAAGTGCAGGCAGGTTTGGGAACAAGTGTGTAGGCTAAAGTCCTCTTGGCCCTCCCTCCTCCAGTCTCTCTCCCCAACCTCTAACCCCCAGGCAGCAGACAGGGATACGGTGACCACCCATCCCTGTTTGCCATCCTGGAAACTGGGAAGACTAGGCTGTTGGTCCCCCTAGCTGGTGGAAACTTTCTGAAATGCTGCTCTGACCATATTGTCCCCCTACCTCCAACCCTCCTGTGGCTGCCCATTGCCCCAAGGTCCTGCCCGGGCTGACCCCACTTGGCTCTGTCCCTTGCAGACACACTGGCCATGGCGGGCTTGGCCTTCTCCTGTCTGAAGCTATCCAACCTCAACCCCAATCAGAGAAACCGGATCACTGTGGCCCTCGGGAGAGTGCAAGAGAAGATCCTAAAGGCCCAGACCCCAGAGGGCCACTTTGGGAATGTCTACAGCACCCCTCTGGCACTGCAGGTGGGAAGGAGAGTCTGGGCTGGGCTCCACCCTGGTGGCTGGTGGGAGGTGGACTGGTGGGATGCTGGAAGACCTGGCTCTCCCCGCTGGCTGACCCACCTCCTCTTCGCCATTCCATCACCAGTTGCTGATGGCCTCCCTTAGGCCCACGGTGGAGCTGGGCACAGCATGCCTCAAGGCCAAGGCTGCTCTGTTGGCCAGCCTACAGCACAAGGCCTTCCAGAACCCTCTCATGATTTCTCAGATGCTGCCCATCCTGAACCAGAAGAGCTATGTGGATCTCATCTCTCCAGACTGTGAGGCACCAAGAGGTAGCCGGGCCTTTCATAGAAGCCCTGCTCTTTTCAATCTGCAATGAGGTCTGCCTGTCCCAGGGAGGGAACTTGCTCCATCTTGATTTGCTGAGTCAACAGGGGTTTGCAGGTGTGCATGGGACACATGGGCAGCTAAAATGCAGTCACAGATGCTAGAAGCTCACAGTGTGGGGAGGGAGATATCAAATGGTGAGCTCTGGGCGGGCCATGAATCTCCAGCCCCTTGTGTGATACCCAGTACAGAAGTGTTCGAATGAATGAATGGCGAGAGACACATTTTTGTTAGCTCTGATACATCATAATGAGTCCCAGTTAGCTGCTTGAATCAGGGCTTCATCTGGGGGAGGGACTGGGGTGGGTGGGTGAGATTTGCCAGTGGAGAAGAGGGGAGGAAAGGCAGAGCAGAGAGGGGGCAGCAAGGGCAAAGGCTCAGAGGTGTACAAGACTGGAGTTGGGCGGAAGGGTCTCACTAAAGAGTGGGGTTTGAGAGAATGAGCTGGAGTGGCAGGCAGGAGGGTGAAAAGGAGGGGAGGCCCTCAGAGATAACATGTATGTTCTAGAAAGAACCCTGGGTGGGGGGTGCTTGTGGCAGAGAGGTGGGAGGGGGGTACTAGAGGCAGAAAAACCAGTGAGGGGCCTGACCTTGGGTGGCGAGGGTGGTGGGAGCTGAGGGACAGGGGAGGCTGGGAAGGCAGCCAGGTGGTGGTGGTGTTGACCGGAATGGGACCGAGGGGAAGGAGGAGGTCTCGATGGGCCACAGTGTCTTCCAGGGAAGAAAGGAGGACTAAGGCCTGGCCCCCTGCCCTCAGATCAGCTGCCCCTTCCCCTCTCCCTGGCACAGTCCTGTTGGAACCAGCTACGGAGACCCCTTCACAGACCCAAGTCCCAGGGTTCATCCATGTCACGCTGAAGGTCTCCAGCATCTCTCCTTCGTACAGACACTCCGTCTCTGTCCCTGTCAGCTCCTCTTTGGAAGATGTCCTGAAGAAGGCCCAGGAGCACAGCAGATTCAGGTGAGACTGCCCCCCCACCCCCCGCATCTCCCAGCTCTCACCCGACTCGACCCCACATCCCCAAAATGGGACATGGATGGGGCAAGGGATGGAGAGAGGGTTCCCTTGGGAGAGGCCCGGGCTCTCTTCCACCTTCTCCGCTGCCGACTCACCCACGCTGTGGTGGAAACAGGCATCATGATTAGGAGAGCAGGCTCCCGAGGCAAACCCTCCGCATCTGGAATCCCAGCTCCGCCGCTGTCCAGCTAGGGACCAGGCCAGTTATTTTCCTGCAGCTCATGAGGATGGCAGTTGTGCTTCCCGCATCCACCAGAGACCATGCAGGAGTCCAGGAATTAGTGCGCAGAGAGGACATGGTACATGCTTTTTGTGTGCAGGGTCCCGCACTTAGAAATGCTCGATACATGTTAGCTTTCGGAAGAATAAGAATTTTTATTATCAAACGATCTTGGTCTAATCCCTGTGATTATTTAATTACCTGGGCAACAAGCCCTCTGCAGAATGTGGAGGTGGGACAACAGCCTTAAACTTGCTTCTCCTGAGATTTGACAGATCTGAGGACAAGCATTTCCAGAGCACTGCTCTGTGCCAGCTGTGTCTGTGCCTAAATAAGATGGGAGGGATCCCCAATGGGGATCTGGCCCAGAGAATGAGTACCTTCCACCAGACCCCACTAGACCCCAGACTTCTCTTCTAGAAAAATGTGCCTCAGTTTGAGAGGGTCCCAATTTCCATCCCCAACTGGAGCCCCCAAAGGACAGCATCCTGCTGCCAGGGAGGACCCACAGCTGGCACCTTGGGGTCATCTGGGGCAGGGAATTTCAGGCCAGAGATATGCAAAAACCCCTATAAAGGCTGAAAATTCTCCCAGACCCCAGGTTATTTCTATAATAATATGACTTAGATGTGTACTAATGTTTACTATTTAAAGTCCTTTCTCTTTTTGGCTCTTAGACGGCTCTAAATCCTAAACAGCTTTGCAAATTAAGTACAAAGAAAACTGTGAAACCAATAACATTCAAATAGGGACTGTCTGCCGAGGAGCAGGTGTACACACCAGTGCCAGTGAGCCCGACATGCTCAGCACTTTCTTGGGTTTGAGCTGCTGTCAGGCGGAGTTTGCACAGGCAGCTGCAGCTTGTACACTCTTCCCTGGCCCCGAACATGCCACTTATTACCAAGCCGACCTCAGTCCTCTGGGGGCCACAAACCCTTGGGCACCCTTGGGAGGCCTTAGTCCGGCAGGCCCTGGGATTACCTAGAACCTGCTGGTATTCGTGTTTGGATATTGTCATCAAAATGGAAAAAAATTTGAACTTAACATTTTTATTCAGAACTCCAGGACCTCTGAGAAAACGTCAGGGATACCAATCTGAGAAATGATTCTCTTGGTGGTGGAGGGGGTGTGGAGGCGCATTTGAGGCATGTAAGTGCACAGCAGAGAAAGCTGGATTCTAGAAGGAGAGAGAGGAAAAGAGACAGAGAGAGACGGAGAGAAAGAGACAGAAAGAGGAGAGAGAGAAACGGAGAGAGGCCGTCCAGAGCGGTTCTCCAGGCAGCCATGTGGCCCCGCACTTAAGGGAGGACTGGGGACGTGCTGCTCCCTAAAACCTTCCCTTTGACCAGGTCACCCTGAGGGTATTTCTGTTTCTTAAAACTATGAAAACCCTCCCTCTCTAAGAACAACACCATTGATAAGGAGACAGGAAGGACAGGGCCACAGTGTTTTAAGAGGATCCCTTTGGGGACTTCCCTGGCGGTCCAGTAGTTCAGACTCCAGGCTTCCACTGCAGGGGGTGCGGGTTTGATCCCTGGTCCGGGAACTAGGATCCGGGATCCCTTTGTGTTTGTGGCAGCGGCGTCAGGGAGGGGTGGCGTGAAGAAGGAGTCTCTTGGTTGCAAAAGCCAGGAATCTAATCCAAGCCTCTCTGGTAGTGGGGAGCATGGGGTGTGTACAGTCGGAGAGAAGACTGAGCAACCCAGCCATAAGGATGCGGGTGCCCCTGAGCCACAGAAACTTATGGAGCCAGAGACCCAGAGCCACCACTGGGCGTCTCTGCCTCTGTCTTGCCTGTTCCTGCTTCTTTCTCACGCTGGCCTCCCTGTCTGTCGTGGGCCGTTGTCAGCTTCTGATTCCCACCCCCTGCAATGTCAGCCCCCAGAGGGGATGCAGTCCCCCGAGTGGGCGGTGTCCTTCGGGCTGGAGAGGAGGTGTGGAGGAGACACCCATGGTGAGGTGGCCCAGGAAGGGTTTGGCTAGCGCTTCCCTGAGAGCGAGGGCAGGACTTGTCTTGTGTGGGTGGTTCTACTTCTGCCCTTGGGTCGAGGGGAGCAAAAGTCACCTTTCCTCCCTCTTTGCCTGTCGCTTTGGTAGGTATGGAACACAGGCCTCCTTGTCAGGCCCCTACCTGACCTCTGTGATGGGGAAGAAAGCTGGGGAACGTGAGTTCTGGCAACTCCTCCGAGCCCCCGACACCCCCCTGCTGCAAGGTGAGTCTGGTGGCCAGCCCCCTCCGGACGTGTCCCCCAGCCCAGCCCTGTCCCAGCACTGAGGCTTTGTCGACTCACGCCAGCTTTCCCCTGAACCTTCCTGGGCCTCAGCCTCAGATAACCACTGATGCTCAAGTTTGCATATAATATATTTAACTGTATTCTGAAGAACTTTTATATACGTTATTGTGGCAACTCTAGGAAAGCAGATAGGCAAAAAAGAAGAAAATTAAAATTGCTCGTAATCCACTACTCAGAAATAACTTCTTTTAACTTTTGGTGTATTTTCTTCCAGATAATTTTTTAAATATGTACGTTTGTTTTTTCATAGAAATGAAGCCATACTCTATAGCAGTGCTCTCTGATAGAAATAAAATGTGAGCCACATGTGTAATTCTAAATTCTGAAGTTGGTGAAACTAACATTAATAATACATCTTATTTAGTCCAATACATCCAAAATATAATTCCAAGATGTAATCAATGCAAAATTATTAATGACATATTTTGCATGCCTGTTTTTTGTACTTTTCAAGTACTCAGTAGCCACATGTGGCTGATGGCTGGCATATCGAATGGCACAGCTCTATATACTGTTTTGCAATTTATTTTTTTCAGCCGTAACATATTGTAGCCATCTTTCTATGTTGCTGTATGTAGGTCTTCCCCCTTCTTTGTAATAGCCACATAGGATATCTCATCCAGCAGGGTGCTTTGGGCTGCAAGTAACAGAAATGTAATACAAACTAGCTTCCACGACATCCATTGGCTCATCCATTGGCTCATGTGACCAGATTCCAGTGGGAGCAAGGACTTCAGCCTCAGCCCCACCTCCCTGTGACTCTCCTCCTCTCTTTGCTGGCTTCCTACCTCCAGAGAGGCTACTCTGTGTCTTCCTGGGGCTGCTCCCTTTTATGACTTGGGAAACTTGTCTCTGAATCCCCCTGCAAATGTCTCCTGGCATCCTGAAGGCGGACTTGGGACACAGGCGCATTCCTGGACCCATCCCTGTTGCTAGGAGATGGCCCAGGTTCTGCACCCATCATTGGCTAGAGAGAAGGGACCATGGCAAGACTGGCTTAGGCCAATTAGGGCCCAGCCCTGGCGTGGAGTGGGATGGGTGGACCACAGCTTATCAACTCCTGCTGGACCTTTAGGGTGTCTCCAGTTTTAACTCTTATGCCCCAAGCTGTCATAAGCATCCCTGAGCATCAGCCCAGTTACCAGACAGACTCTTAAGGGTCATCTGTCCCCACTCCTGCTACCTGAAACTTCTAGTGGGCATTTGCCATGGGCCGGGCATTGGGCCAAGTGCTTTACAGAAGGTGGGACTTGCTGAGGGAGCCCAGTAAAAAGCATTCTCTTTTCCTGCCTGGCTTCTGGACAAATGGAGAAATAAAACCAAAAGGTGACAGATGGAGAGACCAGATCTGGCCTCTATTACTGATAAAGGCTGGACAGAGGAGGTAGCTGAGGGGGAGAGCCCAATGGACTCAGCCATGAAGCAGACGTGGGTGGTCGTGTCCTCTACCTACCCCCTTCGACTCCCACTCCAGCAGGAAGCCCACTCCCATGGGGAAAAAGGAGGCCCGGTTGTTGATATCACTATTATCCTCATTTTAGAAATGGGAACACCAGCACTTAGGTTAAATAACCTGCCCAGAGTCACACCCCTAGTGAGTGCAGAGCTGGGGCTTGACCAAGGTGTCGTGCTGGAGCCTGGATTGTCCCTAGTGAGCAAAGGCTCACTTCACTCATGGTCCCCAGACCACACCGAGCAGGTCCCTCTTCCTGATGGCCCTTTGGGGGACTATGAAGACAGTGACCCTGCCGGTCAGGTGTTGTCAGGGTCTCTGGTTCTTTTGGCCCTATGTTGGTTATCCGGCGTGCTGTCCCATACCCTCCCACACCCTCTGGGGGTCCCCCACTGCAAAATGAGCCTGTGGGTCTCAGCGACCCTGAGGTCACAACTGAGTTCAGAGTCTCCAGACTGGCTCTGGACAGGCCCCCAGTCTCCCTCCACCAAGCCCTGAGCCCATCTTACAGACTGTGGCCTCAGGGCAAGGGTCCAGAGGGTGAGGTTGGTGGGGGGAACACTCCGCCCTGTTAACTCCCAGCCCACAATATTTCTGCAGGTATTGCTGACTACAGACCCAGGGATGGAGAAGCCATCGAGCTGAGGCTGGTTGGCTGGTAGACCCCAGGCTCACCACCCCAGCTGCCTCCCACACTTCCTGGGCTTCTGCCCTCCCTCCAGACATCCCTGTAACAGGCACACGCCTGACCCTGCTGCCTCTTCTTGTGCACTTGTCCCCGGATCGCCACAGCCACCACCCCTGCGGGGGTCCTAAACTACCACCCACCCTGGAGCAGGGAGCCTAGCACCTTCCGCAGCAGGTCTGTCTGCCCAGGTCTGGCCCCACCTGGCCCTGCAGGTGTCCCGTGAAGGCCACTCACAGGCTGGAGGGCGTGAGCATCTCAGACTCCTTGGCAGGAGGAGGCCACCGGCTGCTGGCGTTGTGAGTACCGCTTGCTCTGGGATGGGGGTCCCGCAAGGAGAGCTCTGTGGCCCTGACCCTAGCTTTCCACCCTTCACTCCATCGGGGCTGCCGCCCCAGAGCCGACTGCGGCATAGCAGCTGGCGAGGGCTCTGCAGGGCTGCTGTCAGCCCACTTCCAAAATGATTAAAGAATTGATTGTGCACATGCCCCAGGGTCCTGATGTCTCATGCTTGGGGCCAGTGCGGGGGCTGGGAGCAGAGAAGGAGGAGAGAGGCCCGTGGGGAGCAGAGGAGGGGTGTGAGCCTTCTCCTGGGTACGGGTGGGGGGTGCACAGGAACGGTGCTGGCAGTGGTGACGCTGATTACTGTTCAGGGAGCGTGTACTTGCTGGACGCTCTCTTGCACAACTCTGAGGTTGTTGATGTTTCTGTTTTCCTCTCTGCTTTACAGAGGGAGAGTGTCTGGTGGGGGGGGCGTGGCTTAGGAGACGACAGACCTGGCCTGGGGAGGCCTCCTGGTTCCTCCACTCAAACACTGAAAATCAGGGGCTTTCATGATTGTGTCGACTTAAAAAAAAAAACAAAAAAAAGCATAACATGAGAGTAGCGAGTTAAGTTTTCTTTGGGGCAAAATGAGGACTATAGCCCAGGAGACAGCATTTCAGATAGCTCTGAGAAACTGCTCTGAAGAGGTAGGGGAAGGGTCAGCACTATATATGATCTTAGCGAAGGGGGTACATGTGGTCAAACACACATTTTGGCAGAGACCTGCTGCTCGTCTCATGAAGGTTACTGCTAGTCACCAGGAGCAGATGGCTCCATTAATGATTTTAGTCCTTTTCTAGATAAGAGAAGATGCAAGAATTGGGCTCATAAAATCTTCTCCTGAAAATATCTGCCTGTTCTGCCTGTTTTTCCCAGAGCACAGAGTGCCTCATTCCTGGTCTCCACCCTGAACTCCTTTCAGGGTGTGTTGAAGGTCAGCGGCTACAGGAGCTAGTGACCTAATCCTCGTAGAGGCAGATGGCGGTTGACAAGTTTTAGTTGGCAAGTGTTAGGATTACATGGCAGAGTCCAAATGCAGCTGGAGGCCCAGGACCCTAGAGCTTTTCCCCAAGGCACAGTCAGGCGCCACCCCAGGCCTCAGCGGCCAGTGGGGTGGAGACCCTGCCTCTCTGTGGGAGGGCCTGGGCTCTGGGCTGCCCTCTGGGAAGTAGGGTTCAGGCCAGGCAGGCACCCCACAAGCCCCACCCCACCGAGGTTAGGAAAGGGGTCTGCTCTTGGAGGGGCCCTCTGGCAGCATGTCAGGTTTCAGAGTGACTCTCACAGGGCCGTCCACACCATGGATTAAACATGTGCTTCTTCCTCCGATATTTAGGGTCTGGGCAAGTAGGGGAAGTAAGCGATTTAAAAAGTGCTTTACAGAGCTTCCCTGGTGGCGTAGTGGTTGAGAGTCTGCCTGCCGATGCAGGGGACACGGGTTCGCGCCCCAGTCCGGGAAGATCCCACATGCCGCGGGGTGGCTGGGCCCGTGAGCCATGGCCGCTGAGCCTGCGTGTCCGGAGCCTGTGCTCTGCAACGGGAGAGGCCACAACAGTGAGAGGCCCGCATAACGCAAAAAAAAAAAAAAGTGCTTTACAGACATCCAAGTATCTAAAAGCCAAATGAAAAAGCCGCCTCTGTTTTTTGTTTTTGTTTTTTTTTTTTGCGGTACGCGGGCCTCTCACTGCTGTGGCCTCTCCCGTTGCGGAGCACAGGCTCTGGACATGCAGGCTCAGCGGCCATGGCTCACGGGCCCAGCCACTCCGCGGCATGTGGGATCTTCCAGGACCGGGGCGCAAACCCGTGTCCCCTGCATCGGCAGGCGGACTCTCAACCACTGCGCCACCAGGGAAGCCCGCCGCCTCCGTTTTGAAGGTGAAATGTCTGCTCAGATTCCCAGAGTGCTTGTTCGCCTGTCCTTTCTTAATCTCGGCCAAGGGCACTTTAGAGAGGATTCAGGACCTGCCCTGGGACCCTCTCCTCACAGAAGGGTGGAGGCTCAGAGAGACCTGCAGCTTCCCTCAGGTCACACAGCCTGTGGGTGTCAGAGCCAAGGTCCCTACCCATTGACCCCAGCCCTTTCCCCTGCACCGCCTTGCTGCCTCCCCACCTCCCGAGGAAGCCAGGGCTCTCCCATATAGGGGAGGCCAGCTGTGGCAGGTCCCAGGCCAGGCTAGGGGGAGGGTGGACTTAACTGAAGGGAGCACCCCTGCACTGGGCTTTCAGCGTCCATGGTCTGGATGTGAGCCTCCCTCTGAAGGAACTGTCTTAGTCGGGGTGTGTTTGGCTCTGAGCAACAGGGAGCTACTGAATCCTGCTCAAATCAAAGGATATTTGCTGATGGACTTCCCTGGCGGTACAGTGGTTAGGACTCCATGCTTCCACTGCAGGGGGCATGGGTTTGATCCCTGGTCAGGGAACTAAGATCCCACATGCTGCTCGGGGTGGCAAAAAAAATAAAAATAAAAAAGGATATTTGCTGAAAAGACTCAGCGCACCAATTTAAGGGCAGCCAAGGGCAGTAGGGAAATGGAAGTTGGGGCTCAGGGCTCCATCCCTCCACTACCCTCAGGCTCTCTCCTCTCCGTGTCCTCCCCCTCCGTCAGCTTCCTCTGAACGTGGCCCCAGCAGTGACTCTGCTGACTTCCAGTTTAATTCCCCAGGCCCTCTTATCTTCTTAGCCTGTGTCCCAAAGCCTGGAGAGGGGTCTGACTGGCACAGCCCGCTTCTGGGCCCTGGGTCATGTGTCTAGTCTGGCTCCATCAGCAGGGACCCCGAGAAGGGGCATGGGTGGGAGGACAGTCATGTCCACAGTAAGAGTTTGACAAGCAGTGGCCGCTCTGGAATGGGGGCCCAGGTTTGCGTCTGGCCTGCATTTAGAGCTGTGTGACTCCAGACAAGCCCCGTCCCCTCGCGCAGCCTGTTCCTAACTCACAACTGTGGGGTGGCGCCTTGGTTTACATTCATGCCTGTGAGCTCATCGTAGATCACAGGTGGGGAGACTGAGGCCCCGCAGTGAAGTGACTAGTCTAGAGACATGCAGCGACAAGAGAAGAGACCCATCCCAAGCCTCTGCAGCTCAGTTGCTGGAAATGGGTTCTTCTTCCCTCCTGGTGCCTCTCAGGGTCCCACCCCGAATCACCTGCTTCCCGCAGCAGCGGTGGGGGGTGGCAGGTGAAGGGCAGCACTCAGACCGGAGGGATATGAGAGCCTGTGGGCAGGGGCAGGCTGCTCGGAGCTGCTCTGAGCATTTAGGTGGACCCCAACGGGTGTGAAGGAGCCCCTGCTGCCCTGCCCTCTGTGAAGCTGGGTGCCCACCCCCACCATTCTCCCACAAGGGAACATCCTATGGAGAGTCTTGCTGCCTGCAGGTCAAGGCAGGTTAAAAACTGGGGCTCGGGAGCCAGGTAAATGTGGTCTGAATCCCCCACCACCACTCAAGCTGCACGATCCCTGCTTTGGGCTCTGCCCTCAGCCTCCCCCTCGCCCCGCCTCGCCCACAAGGGTGTACAGCTCTCTCCCTCCCACCAAGGCCAACACAGGCCTCATCTTGGTTAATCCTCATTCCTCATAGCTCACCCCTCACCAGGCCGGGCAGGTGGGAGTGCTTTTTGGCAGTCTTGGAGGAGGTGTAGACACTGCCTACCACTCCGCAGTAGCTCAGCTCTTAGAAGATTGGGGGGTGTTTACTATTTTTTAATTCATTGCTGTTTTTTTAATTAAAGGAAGCTTAACTGGAAAACTGACAAAATCTCAAAAAGAATCTAACCCTTAGGGGCCCTGATTCCTCCTCTTCAGGAAATGTGGTGCTAGGGGGCTTCCCCCTTGGCTGGCTCAGTTTCCCTCCCACAACCACTCCTGGAAAAACGCCATCTAAATACCTGCATATTTTGGTCTTTCACCTGGAAATCTCCTGCCCTACAGTTTGGACTATTCAGCAGTGATTTGCAGGCTTGTGCGGGTGTCAGAATCACCAGAGGCAAATGAAAAAAATTCACATCCCTGGGCTCACCAGAGGGTATCTGAATTCAGCAGGTCTGAAACAGTAGTGAGGCTGGGGAATTTTAATCCCAGTCCAAGGATTGTGATGGGGATTAGGGGACACTTGCAGCCATTCTGTGTTCTGACCACCAGAGGGCGCCGTGGACCGAGATGAGCGGTCTCCTTTTGCGGTCTTGTTCCTCCAGACGGGTTGCTGGTTCCTCCATCAAGGACTTGCTGGTCAGACGACAGGCTAGGGGTGAACCGTGTCCCAGTGGGAAGGAGCTTCCACAGAGAAGGAAGCTGGACGTCAGGAAAGAGGCTCACAGTGGGCAGTGATTCTTGCACACTTGGACTCCTGAGCTCAGAGAGGCCAGGGCCCAGCCTGGAATCCCTATCAGCCTGTCCTGCTCTGGGGTGTGCTGTTTACCCAACACCGACGCAGGGGCAAAGGCTTGGTGGCAGCTGCTCTGGCTCCCAGCCCACCTAGGGCTCTTTGTCCTGTCAGGGATGGGGGCAGAGGGTGGACCCCAGGAATTTCAGCTGTGAGTCAGCTCTGAGTGCCCAGGGGATGGGACAGGGGCTGCTGGCCAGGGATAGATGCTGGCCGGCGGGACCCTGCTTCCGCAGCTGTGGGTGGCCTTGGTGATTCAGCTTCCCTCTGCCTGCCTAGAGGGGGCCCGCCCTGGGCTGGGAGAGGGAGGAGGTGTTCGGGTTAGGGAGGGGCGAGGGAGGGGTATTAAGGGGCCCCGTGGTCCAACTCTTCCGGATGCAGAGGCCCCACGGGATAACTGTGGCCAGAGATTGGGTAGCTCCGAGACTGGTCCTAGGATGAGGTCTCCTGGGGGGAGCGTGTCCTTGAAAATGAAATCTCCTGAGAGGCTAGGGCTTTTTATTAGGCTCCCTCAGAAAGATACCCCAGGGTCTCCCGCCCTGTGTTCATCTCTATGGGGGGCCTGCCTTGGCGCTGCGTGGGGAGGGGCCTGATCCCCCACCGGTGTGGGGAGGGGGGACAGACAGGCTGACCACTCCAGCTAGGAGGAGGTCTGCTGACGGAGGTAAAGCTAGGCTGATGGAGGAGGAGCTGCGAGCGGGCGGCGTGGGGGAGGGGCGAGACATCCCTCTCGGCTTCGGGGGCGGAGCCTGGACGGAGGTGGCGCCTGGGGCTCAGCCCAATTTTCCGGGTGAGGCTCGAGGGGCGGCCGCGGAGGCGGGGCCTAGAGCACGGAGCCTCGCTCTCCGCCCGAACCTGGCGAGAGACCCCGCAGCAGCCTGAGCCGCCGGGAGCCGGAGCTGGCGCGGAGGCCCTGCCGGAGCCGAGCTGACTCGAGCTCGCCGCCTGACACCGGCCGCAGCGCAGGCCGGCGCGTCAGCCCGCCGCAGGGTCTGGGCACTGTCGGAGGTAGCGAGGCCGACCACCGGGACCACCGGCACCACCGGGCGCGGGAGCCCGGATCGCCCTTGCAGGCCTGGCCTGAGCACGCTGGAGGACCTGGGGTTTGGACTGAAGAGAAGAGGGATGGAGGATTCCATGTAAGCATAGCGTGGGCACTAGGAGGGGAGAAGAGTGGAGACTTCGCCTGTCACGGGGCAGAGGTGCCCGGCCCTTACTAGGCCAGGCTTGAGCACCAGGGAGCCTGGCATCCCAGCAGAAGCGACCTAGGCTCTGCCCTGCCTGAGCCGGGGACACAGCATAGCTCTTGGACCTCGGCTGCCGCAGGCCGGGCACAAGAAGCAGTGTCCTCACCTGAGACCGAGCGGGATCTACAGTGGGGCTCTCTGGTGGCCCAGAGCTGGTCGCTGGGGAGCCGGCCTCCTGACCCGGCCCCACTGGTACGGATGTGCCGCTGCCCGCGGGAGCGCCATGACGGCAGGATGACCTCAGCTGAGGCAGTGGCGGTGGCTGGCGGTGCTCGGTGGGCCGGGATCCCCCAGTGGCCCCCTGACACCCCGCAGGCGCTGCGGCGGCCTGGCCGGGCCTGGGTGGCCGTGGCAGCGCTGGTGTGGCTACTGGCGGGAGCCAGCATGTCGAGCCTCAACAAGTGGATTTTCACGGTGCACGGCTTCGGGCGGCCCCTGCTGCTCTCGGCACTGCACATGCTGGCAGCTGCGCTGGCATGCCACCCGGGGGCACGGCGCCCCATGCCCGGCCGCACCCGCCGCCAAGTGCTGCTGCTCAGCCTCACTTTGGGCGCCTCGATGGCCTGTGGCAACGTGGGCCTGAGCGCTGTGCCCCTGGACCTGGCGCAGCTGGCCACCACCACCACGCCACTGATCACGCTGGCCCTGTCCGCGCTGCTGCTCGGCCGCCGCCACCACCCACTGCAGTTCGCCGCCATGGGCCCGCTCTGCCTGGGGGCCGCCTGCAGCCTGGCCGGAGAGCTCCGGACACCCCCAGCTGGCTGTGGTTTCCTGCTGGCGGCCACCTGCCTCCGTGGGCTCAAGTCCATTCAGCAGAGTGAGTACCCAGGACACTGGTCGAGGAGTTGGGGATTGGGGTGGGAGTGTGGCCTGGGTGGCCCTGTGAGGGGCTATGGCCATTATCCAGTTTTACAGATAAAGAAACTGAGGTGCATGGCTTGGGAAGAGTCAGGAACTGAGGCTCAGAAAGGGCCAACGCTCAGTGAGTTCCAGGCCCCAGACTTAGGCTCTAGAGGCCCAACCAGCGTTTCATCCAGTTGGCTGCCATAAATCTGTGGTCCATGTTTTGTCAAGCCTGGATCTCCATACCTGATTGAGGAAGTCACTGTATTGTCCCCATTTGACAGGTAGAGGGGCTTGCCCTGGGCCATGTGAGCAGCAGAGGCAAGATTTGAACCCAGGCAGGCAGACTTCATGCCGTCCAAGTGATGTGGCATAAGGCTGTGGACCCGAGGGAGGCCTGATAGTGGAGACTAGGGAAAGAGAAAGAGGGCAAGGCCATGAGCTGGGATTTGGAAGTCGAGGGCTTTTGCTAAGTCTGGGAAGGGCTGGTGTTTACTGGGAGCTGCAGTGTAACTGGTCCCATGCTAGGTGTTGACCTTGAGTCTTCATGGCAACCACCACCTTCATCCCCATTTTACAAGATACTGGAACTGAGACCCAGAGAGGTTCATGATTTGCCCACAGTCACACAGCTCCTAAGGACTGGAATCCTAGTCCATGTGACTCTGGACCTCAGCTCTGATGAAAGGGGGTTGGGGGCTCCGGACAGAGGGTAAGGTGGAGGCTCCAGGCCTAGACCCTGCTAAATCACTCTGCCTGAGGGTGGAGACCACCTTCCTGCCTGTCCGACTGAGGGTCCTTTGAGTCACAGCCTCCACCATCTCTCTGCCTCAACCCAAGGGTGCCCACTCAGGTTGGGGAGGCCTGGGTTCCAGCCACACCTGGGCTTGTGCTTCCTGGGCAACCTTGGGCAGAAGGGGAGATCTGGATCTTGTCTGGGCCTCAGTCTCCCCATCTGTTTGGTGGAGGAGGTCAGAGTTGATAGTCCCAGGGCTTTCTTGGTCTCCCTCCCTTTCAGCTCTGAGATCCTGTGACCCAGGCCTGGGAGAGAGAAGGGGCTGCTCCAAGGGCCCTGGGCTGGGGTTAGGGCAGCCTGCAGCCAGAGAAGGTTGAAGTCAGAGCTCAGCCCTGCCTTACAGTCATCGGAGCCAGGACCCAGAGTCCCTGTACCCATCCTCCAGGGCCCTGAGGTGGGGCCAGAGCCCAGTTCTATTTTTGCCTTCAGGTTACATGAGAGCTGGGACCTGAGCTCTGGGCATGAGTCAGTGGGAAACTTGACCTTGTACCCTGCCCTGGGCAGGGCCAGAAGGCTGGGAAGGCCCCAGCCTCAAGGTTCACATCACGCCTGCTAAGGCCCAGTGCTTCTCACACAGGAGGAGCCCCAGCCTGCAGGACAGGCTATGGCCGGCCAGGCCTCGGGCACATGGACATGGGGTGGCAGGTGCCTGGCATCAGGCTGCTCCTTGGCTCTGCCAGCTCTCTCCTTGTCTCCTGCCTGCCCCTGAGGCAGGTTGGTTGCTTGCTCCAGGTGCCCACAGCATCCTCTGCTTCCTCCATCAGGACTCCACATGCCTTGTATTATAGCCTCTTGTTTACCTGTCTGCCTCCCACCAGACAGGAGCTCTGAGAGGGCATGGCCTGGTTTTGAGGCAGCTCCATGTCCCCAGCACATAGCCTGGGGCCTGGCCCAGGTAAGGTACCCCTTAAATGGTGGATTTATTAATGGTCTGGTGGCAGAATTGGCAGGCTGGTTAAACTCCTTGGCTCAGGGTGCTAAGGAGGGAGCTTAGGAGGCTGGAGGCCCCACCAACAGAGATGGGAGCCCAGCAGAGGTGGGGAGGAACAGACTAGAGATAAGGGGTGAGATGGGTTTTGGACAAGAGGAGGTTTCTACTGCCAGACTTTCCAGGAAAGTCATCAGGGCCAAATTTAGACTAGAGTGTGAATGGCTGACACCAGCTCCTTCCCTGAGGGCAGACTCCATGGGAGCAGAGGATGAAAGTCCAGAAAGAGGAGTGCCCAGCAGCCACAGGCAGGTCCAGCAGTTTCTCTCCTTCCTGGGCCAGTTGTGGACCTGGGGGGCTACACGGGGAGAGGAGTGATGCCACCTTCCCACTCACAGAAAGGCTGGGAAGTGGGGTGCCAGTGTGCTGAGACTTGTCCTCAGCTACATCCACCTGCATGAGGGAACAGCCTGACCCTGCCCACTGAGCTCTCAGGCTGGTGAGGAGAAGTAGAGATCACAAGGCAGGGGAGAAGTGCTAGAGCCAAGGTGGGCATAGCTGTGGTTGGGTGGCTACTTCTAGGGGAAACCAGAGAAGGCTGCCTGGGGGAGGAGGCAGGCAGTGCTGGTGACAATAATGTAATAATAGTGGCGAACACTTGCTGAGCCCTCACTGTGTGCCCACACCATGCCCAGCTCTTCATACAGCCAGAGTAGGAAAGGGCGTTCTGGGAGGGGGAAGCAGGGCTTGCCAGGGCACGGGTGTCAGCCAGCCGGGGCAGCATGTGGGGGATGGTGACAGCTGCCGTGGCCAGCAGTTGCTGCTGGGCTCCAGGCCCTGCGCTCAGCACCTCACAGGCCCCCGTGAGGGGCATGTTGTCACCTTGCCCATGCTCCCTCAAGAGGACAGGCATAGAGAGAGGGCGGCTTGTGTCATATCACACAGCTCGTGACGGAGCAGAGACGGGATAAGCCAGAAGCCAGCGGAATGGGGTCTAGAGAACATTTGTCCACAGGTGACTGAAGCTTGGCGTGTTCAGATGCTGAAACAAAAGTGTCTTTGGAGGAAGAGAAGTTGTTTGTTTTTTGTTTGTTTTTGGCCACACGTGTGGCATGTGGGATCTTAGTTCCCCAACCCCACACCCCCTGCATTGGGAGCACAGAGGCTTAACTGCTGGACCGCCAGGGAAGTCCCAGGAGAGGTTGAAATGCAGGGTTTGGTGGGAGCTGGCAGAGGAGGGGTCGCTGAGGAGGCAGTATGACAGGCTGGCATTTTGGGGCCCCGGGTGGGTGGCCTCTGTCAGAGGATCCCTGCTCTTTCCCTGGACTGCAGCAGAGGGAGGCAGAGGGCTGGGTGGGATGCAGAACAGGAGCAAGTGGCAGGGGGAGGAAGTTAGGACCTTCCTGCCTGGCTGCCTCTCAGAGGGTGAAATTTGCCAAAGGTGAAGTTCACCTGAAATCCTAAACACCTTCCAGTGATCGCACCTTTAACAGGCAGGCCACAGGCAGCTCGTAATGGTGCTAAATTTGGAGCGGACAAACAGGAGGCATTCCAGTTATCTGTTCATTTCTAGAAATGCTTGACAGAAGGACTGTTGCCTAGAGAACAAAGCCAAAACATCAGAATGAAATGGAGAGAGAAATAAGATTTCCTATTCTAAGCATAGCCTATGAGTAAGCACCTCTGTGGTTCTTTGGAAAGTGTGTGTCAGAAAATGCATAGAGGCTCAGAGAGCCCTGGGAGGGGATGGGGAGCCATGACTCATCTCTCTCCACAAAAACTGTCTCGTTGCCTTCATGCAAGTACTATCATTTCATCTGAGCCGGGTGTGATTTTATGATGGGCACCACTGGTTTTGTGAACCAGCTGGGTGGTAATATGAATACACACACATAGGCACACATGTGCAAGGTGGTAGGATCCCCTCTTTCCTTGCAAAGACTAAGGTTTCCTCTGTGTCCTGGATTCATCTTGACAAGCCCCAGCGTTGGTAGCAAAAGATGCTGATTATCAGTGATAAACAGTGAGTGACAGCCGGGAGCAAACAATGACCTTGTTGTTCCCTGTCATCTCAATGGTCATAAGTGATCGAACATTTGATTCAAACGGTTTTTATTATTTCAAACTCTCTATCTTTTTTAAGCTAAAGGCCACATAGCTACTAAGTGGCAGAACTGGCCTGTTGGTGGCCTGTCCCTACTCTGGCATGGGAGCTGCACTGTGGGGCTGAGGGTGCGAGAAGGGCTGAAGCCAAGAGAGCTGGGTCGGGGCCGCTTGGTTCAGGGCCTTCAAAGTTGGTTAAGAGCCCAGGATGTTTTTCTCCAGGGCCTGGGGAGCCCCTGAAGAATTTTTTTTTTCACGTTTATTGATCAGTGGGACATCACGAGCAGATTATTGTTTCAGCCTGTGGGAGGAGTAGGTGATAACGCTTATTTGTTTTATCTGTTTACATTTGCTGAGCACTTACCTTCTAAGTGCTTTGTGTACATTATCTATTTTAATCTTTACAACAACCCTGCATGTTTAAGGTTTTATTATCCTCCGATTTTGCAGTTGAGGAAACCTAGGCCTATAGAGGTTAAGTGCCTGGTCACAGGTAGTCAGGAGCGGACCCGGGTCACCACTCAGGCAGTCTGACTCTGGATTCTTGACCTTCTCGTTACAGAGCGGGAGCCACTAATTCCGCCTGAGGGGTTGGGGCAGGCAGGCTTCCTGGAGGATGGGCCGAGGAGGAGGTTGTGCCGGGTTGGCCTCGTGGGGGTTGTCTCGTGCCGGGTGCTGATGGCTGCTGTCCTGGTTGCAGGTGCCCTGCTGCAGGAGGAGAGGCTGGATGCGGTGACCCTGCTGTATGCCACCTCGCTGCCCAGCTTCTGCCTGCTGGCAGGCGCGGCCCTGGTGCTGGAGGCTGGCGTGGCACCGCTGCCCGCCCCCACCGACTCCCGCCTCTGGGCCTGTATCCTGCTCAGCTGCCTCCTGTCTGTGCTCTACAACCTGGCCAGCTTCTCCCTGCTGGCCCTCACCTCGGCCCTCACTGTCCACGTCCTGGGCAACCTCACTGTCGTGGGCAACCTCATCCTTTCCTGGCTCCTGTTTGGCAGCCGCCTCAGCACCCTCAGCTATGTGGGCATTGCGCTCACCCTTTCAGGAATGTTCCTTTACCACAACTGCGAGCTCGTGGCTTCTTGGGCTGCCCGCCGGGGCTTCTGGCGGAGAGACCAGCCTGGCAAGGGTCTCTGAGACCTGAGGGAGCACAGGGACCACGCGGGACTGCCTCAGCCTGAATCCAGCCTTGGCCCGTGGCCATGGGAAAACGGGGAGAGTGGGCAGCCTCTGGGGCTGTCGGGGGAGATGGGTCTTCCTGCAGGGCCACCTTGGAGGCTGGAATGGGGACTCCCAGAGAGACCCACCTCCTGTCCCTGCCTGCCTCTCCTCATCACAGACCCCACTCACCACTGGATGGTGGGTCCAAGCCCGGCACAGTCACTGTGCTTGTCGGAGTAATTATTACGATTGGTATCAACTACTGCGCCGAAAACTGCTGGCCAAACTTTGAAAACCTCACCGTGTTGTGACGATGATGATGATTCTTGGGGGTCGCACAATCCTTCCTCCAAGAAATTGGGAGGCAGCTAGGAGGCCCAGGGAAGGGCTTCTTTGCTGCTGGGCTTCCCTAGGGAGTTGGGGTCGTCTGTGCCAACTCCAGGCAGCTGCTGTGGCCTCAGCCCTGGGCCCCCCAATTTTGGGTCTTCCGTCCTCAAATAAACTATTTTTGCTTGTACACCTGTGTCATTCCTCGGGGTGGCAGCCAAGGGCCGATAGCTGCCAGCTGCCCACAAGGAAACGAGGACCCCCTCCCTTACCAACCGGGGCCTGGCCAGGCCCCCACCCCAGCCCTCTGCTCCAGACCCTGCACGCCATCTTCCCGCAGCCCTGGGGGCATCTCCTAAAACACACTCTTTGTGTGGCTCCACACTGCTCTTGGGACAAGGTCAGAGCTTCCTACTCCAGACCATAGGGCCCTCAGGGCCTGGCCCCACAGCTTCACCAGGCTCCTCTCCCCTCTCCCCTCTCCCCTCCTTGGGCTCCACCTTCCATCTGCACCTGCTTCCTTCAGGTCCACCCCCCTCAACCCCCGACCCCAAGCCTCCCCACCGGAGCCTCTGCACGTGCTGGTCCCCTGTCTGCTGTCCACCTCCTACGTCTGCTTCTCCCTTTCTCATGGCGAAACCCTTGCCTGGGGGTGAAAACCCAAACATGCAACCCTCCTCTAAAAGAAAAACCAAAAAAGAAGCCTGAGGAAGGAAGGGCCTGGACGAGGGGCCGTGTCCAGGGCTGTGGGCGCAGAGGGCAAGGAATCGAGTGGCTCCATGGAAGGAGGAGCACTGGGGGGCGGGGGCACCTGGAGGGCTGGCCCAACTCAGCTGCATCACGTCTCATCCTTCCCTTGGCTGTAAGCACTTAACTCCCGTCACCTACCTGCCCCTGCTGGGGGCTGCCTGTTAAAAACCATAAGGTCCCTGCCTGGGTTAGAGAGACCTGGGGCCTAATCCTGCTCTGCCTGCCTCACTATGTACCTGGGGTAGGTACCTCCCCTCCCTGAGCCTCAGTTTCCATATCTACAAAATGGGCTGATGATCCCCGTGGAGAGGATTCCAGTGAGGAGCCTGGTAGGCGGGGCCTGGGGAGGAGAGAGAACGATGGGGCCAGTGGGCTTGGTCCCTATCTTGGCCTAGTCATCCACTCTCTCTGAGGCTCTAGGCTCATCTGGAAAATGGGAGGATGGGAGCTAGACCAGGCCGGGGTTGGGGTCTCGGGGGCCTGGGACTCAGGGAGGAATCATGCATTCCTTCACGTAGCCAGAATTCGTGGAGGACTGCTGTGCCAGCCAGTGGTAGACAGGGCTGCATGGAGGGTCAGCCCCAGGCTGGAGGTGGGGGCAGTGAGGGCCTGGGAGGCACCCGGCCCGGGCAGGACAGGCGCAGGGTTTCCTGGCTCTGGCCTCAGCCCAGGCCCGTCTTGCAGAGGGGAAGTGGTCCTAGGCTGAGTCACTCACCACCCACCCCCTCTGTGACTCAGAGATGCTACCGGCCCAGTCCCGTCCCGGTGCAGCCTGGATACCTCCGGGCTCCGCACTGAGGCTTGGCCAGACAGGACAGAGGATGAATGGCTTCAGGTGGGTAGGGCCTCCTTGGTCCTCAGGACCCTTCCCCATTCAAGGAGGCCCCTGCCATAGTAGGAGCCTCCTGCAGCGCCCTGGCCCTGGCTCCTGGGCCCCAGGGAATGCTTGGCTTTAGAGTGAGCCTCCCATCAGATCAGAGCCAGCCCCTGGCGGTTGTGGGGGCAGAGTGGGGGGAATTGGAGCTGTGCTTGACCTGGGGGCCACCCAGCATTGAGGTGATTCCCTCAGGGTCAGAGTTAAAGCCCTCCCTACCACCCCTGCCAGCAGTGGGCACAGTGAGCACTGGCCTGGCAGTCAGAAAGCCTGGGTTTGTGTCCTGGCCCCCTTTCTCACCTGTCTGACCTGTCTGGTCTCTGCCGGCTTCACAGGGATACTCACAGGGAAGGGCTTATCAGGTGATTCCCATTGACGGCCCTCTGGACTCTGCTTCTTACTTGTTCTGTTTCCTTGTGCGAGACACTTCACCTCCCCAGCCTCCCTCCTTGTGCCCAGTCCCTGCTGGGAAGCGATCTCTGGATAACAGATGTCACCTTCCTTTGGGGGCGGGGGGTGGGGTGTGTGTGTGTGTCTCTTCCCTACCCTCACCCCTCCCCCGCCTCATGCCAGGCTGGGTTGAAAGCCACAAAGCTCACGCCAGCTCCCTGCACCTCTCCAGGCAGGGCCCTGAGCACATCCCACTCTCAGAACTGCCTGCTCACCGCTGTCTTCCCAGCACCAGCACAGAGCCTGGTGTGGATGGAGTAGGCGGGAGAGAATACCAGTCAAGAGCAGGGGTTGGACCCGGGTTCAAACCCCAGCCCTGGTGTGTCTGAGCTGTGTGACTTTGGGCGGGAGTCTTCCCCTCCTGTGGCTCTGCGTGTTAAGTGGGGGCAGCGGCAGAGCCTCACCCGTCTGGCTCTGGGAGGCGGCAGGAGCTAACATACATGCCCAGTGCTTAGCGACAGTGCCTTAAACTTGTGGATGAAAAATTAACCAGTCGATCTAAGAAAGAAATGGAAATTTTATTAGAGCCAATTTGAGGATGATAACCCAGGATGAGCATCTCAGAAAGCTCTGAGAACCGTTCCGCCTGTTAGCAGACCAGGCACAGTTATGTAAGGTTTTTTTAAGACAGAGGGCTGTACATCAAATGACATATTATTGACAGTTTACATAATCCAGATCTAAGCATCATCGTGGTGGGTCATGTGACCCCTTACAAGATCAGGAAGGGGTGTTATCTTTTAAGGAGTTGCCTGGATGCTGGAAGAATGTTGCTCTTTATGGTTGAGCAGGTATTCCTGCCGATGGGGGAGGTTTGGTCGATGCATAAATGCAGATACACAATGCACAGTGTGGGGAGAGAGGAGGCCAAAAGGCAGAGAAGAATTTTATATGTTTAGGTTTATCCTGTCTTGCCATTAGATATGAATTTTATTTCACAAACCTAACAGGTCCTCGAGCCATGTTAGCAGACTGGCTCACTACAAACGCCTCCCACTTCCTCTCCCAAGACTTCTCTTGCTGCCCCCACCCCCAGGCTTCCCTTGCACATCGAGGGCCCCAGGGCATGCTCTTGCCCCAGCTCCCACCCCCTCACCCGCCTTGGAGGAAGCTGGGTCTGTGCTGGGCATCCTGCCATTGTGGATTCAGAACAAAGCTTCTGCCTTGTCTCAGCCCCAGCTGCCAGGGGGCCCCTCCCACCCTCCCCAGTGGGGCCTTGAATTGTCATTCCAGGGGGCCAGGGTAAACAAGGACTCTTGCTCCCAAATCAGCTCAGGGATGCCAGGGACTCCACCATCACACTGTTCCTGCTCAGTTGTAAATACTTCTGAGAAATAACACAAAATACAGTGGAGAGCCATGGAAGGTTTTGAGCAGGCAAGGACTGTGATGGAACAACAAATGTTTTTTGATAATGGCCCTTCAGTTTGGTCTGGATCCTACGTGGAGGAGAAATTGAAGGGGCTTGGGACAGGAGGCAGGGAGACAAGGGAAGAACTATTGTTGTGGTCCATTGAGCAGATGACAGTGGGGCCCGTGTCTTGGGCGTGGTGCACAGTAGCATCACTTGTACTGATTTGGGGTAACAAGGTATCCCCAAACATTATGGCTTAGAGCAATGAATATAAATTATCTCAGTTTCTGTGAATCAGGCATTTGGGAGTGGTTGAGTGGAATAGTTCTGACTCAGGGTCTCTCATGAGGTTGCAATCAAATGTCAGCCAGGGCTGCAGTCATATAAAGGCTTGACTGTGGCTGGCAGGTCCACTTCTAAGATGAGTCATTCACGTGGCTGTCGGCAGGAGACCTCAGTTCCTTTGCCATGTGGGCCCTTCCACAGGGCTCCTTGAGTGTACTTATGGCATGGTAGTTGGTTTCCACCAGAGTGAGTGATTCAAGAGAGCAAGAAGCCACAATGTCCTTTTTGATCCAATTTCAAAAGTCACACTCATTTCTCTAATATCTTCATTTATTAATTCAAAATTATTGTCATTTCTCTGATGTCTTATTGGTTACAAGTCAACCCTATTCAATGTGGGCCCTCCCACCTTGACTACATAAGGGCATGCACCAGGAGGAGGGGATCATGGAGGTCAGTTGAGATCATTGAGGTCACCTCTGAGGCTGGCTACCACATCAGCTTGTTGAGTGAGTGAGTGAGGACACAGCCTGGGGCCATGCGGAATGAGTCTGGGAGCTTCCTGCTCCAGGCCGGATCTCTTCAGCTACACTTCTGAATCCTTCCTGACACAGTACTATACAATCCTGGCCCACAGCAGGCACTTGGCAAATGCTTGTCTCTGTGACAGCTGGAGGCTTCTTCCTCTGGTCCCCACTGCAGACAAGGAGAAGGCCTGGGCTCCTGGGTCTGGTAGGTAAAGCTCTGGTTCTCTGATGTTTCCAAGCCCACTCCCCGTGACCTCTCCAGCTATATGAGGCCACCCCTGCTCCCTGTGCCTGATGGAGCCTTCCAGTACCTAGGCCTCCTTCTGCCCCCTCCTGACTGCCACAACCCTCATGTGCCCCCTCTCTCCCTCTCCAAACACTGCCAGCATCCCAGTGGGTAGATTCTGGCTCAGCAGTACCTGCTGCCTGGGCTGGGCACTTCTCTCTATATGTTTAAACTTTCTTTGGTGGAAGAACCCTTGTCCATGCTTCTTATGCTGGAGCCCGATATCAAATAAGCCAAAGCAGAGTTGCCCTAGATGAACCAGGAACCCCGCACACCTCTGCCAAGTTTCCCAGGTGAAAACCACAGATCTTGTTCAACCCTTATACACATAGAAAACTAAAGCCCAAAGAGATGGCCTTAGTCCACTAGGCTGCTATAACAAAATGCCATAGACTGGGTGGCTTATAAACAATGGAAATTTATTGCTCACAGTTCTGGAGGCTGGAAGTCTGAGATCAGGGTGCAGGCATGGTCGGGTGAGGGCCCTCTTCTGGGTCACAGGCTTCATTTATAAGGGCTTCATTTATAAGGGCATTAATCCTATTCTTGAGGGCTCCACTCTCACGACCTCATCACCTAATTACCTCCCAAAGGCCCCACCTCCCAATACTATCACCTTGGGTCACCTTAGGTCTCAACATATGAATTTTAGGGAGACACCAATGTTCGGACCATAGCAGCGATCTTGCACAAAGAGGGAGCAGCAGGGCGAGGTCTTCATCTCCTAATTCTTGGGACTCTGCTGTTCCTTGCTCCCCACTCTGTTGTGAAGAACAGAGCCAGAGTGTGAGGTTATAGGGGTGTGTGGGGTCCGGCCCAGGTCCACAGGGGGTGTCTGCCGGATTTTCCCCAGCTCAGTCAGCAAAACATTTTTTTCTTCAGGGGAAAGGCATTATAGATATTTTGCCAAGGGAAGTCTAGAAAGATCTGTGGTAAGAGGCTTTTATGTGTGTTTAAAGCTTTCTGCTTTTGAGTGTCTCTTGGCACCTGTGAGAGGGGGAGTAGGATGGTGTATTAGTCCAGGTCCTCTGAGAAGCAAGCACCAAGATGGGATTAAAAGTGCAAGGATTTTATGAGGGCAAACATTTGTGAGAGAAAATGGGAAGGGGGCTAGGAAGGCTAGGAGAGCCCATCAGACTGTGATGCAAGTGGAGGAGAGAGGGAAGGAAGTTTGGTGGGAAACGTTCTTGACCACACAGCTGACAGCAAGGAAGCCAATCAGAAGAGTCCATGTCTCCCAGGACTGGGCCTGTCTTGGTATCCCTGCTATACTGGGGAATTGGCTAGAAGGAGGCTGAGGGAAGTCTAGTCTCAGCATAAACATGGCGATGAATTTCAGAGTGTCACGGCAGGGCCCTTGTTCGGTATTGCATCCTGTAATCGGAGGCCTGTGGGACACGTTCTATGGCCACCCCAGATGGCATGGTGACTCCCATTTTACAGGCAGAATTCCAGAAAAATTCCAGGGTCTGCCTGAAGTCACAAAGCAGGATGAGAGTCCTCACCTCTCGACTCTCATCCCGAGCTCCTTCCTGTGTGACATAAGTCCGCAGTCCAGAGGTGGTTGATGGATTCTTAGTGCATCTGGACTTAGCATCCCAGTAGATAAGCAGGGCTGTGTGCTTCAGGGTCAAGAGCTACCTGTCCCTAGATTTGTAATGAGATCACCACCTCAACAGAGGTTGTTCAGGAAAACCCTCAGGGCCACCGTTTATCTGGCAGGGTATTATGAACTTCACAGAAACGTCTCACACCAAATTTAATTGACTTTAATTCATCATAAAGAAAGAAAGTGATTCTGTACTTTTGAAGTAGGAAAGTTAAAAGTTCATGAAATCAGAGGCTTGGAATCTCTGCTCCAAGCCAGGCTGTTGGGCTGTGAGGGACATTTCATTCTCCCCTCTTACAGGATTGCGTTAAAACTCCAACATGACAGGAATTCCAATGGTCAGGACTCTGCGCTTCCACTGCAGGGGGGCACAGGTTTGATCCCTGGTCAGGGAACTAAGATCCAGCCTCTCTACTCTGAATCCAGAGGAACAGAGTAGACTGTTTGCAAAAAAGGACTTGGACCCTCTCAAGAAGTCTCAACCTCAGCTTCTTCCACTTGGGATGTGAAATGCTGGTCCTGCCATATCCAAATCTGAATATTGAAAGAATAATTTAAAAAGGAGGATCCAAAATTATATTTTCTCAACTATGAACAAAAAAAAAAATGCATAGAAAGAAGGAAATATACCACAATACCTAAGTGTTGACTTGGTTACTGCTTGAGGATAGTATTGTAGATGGACCGTATTTATTTTCCTTTTTCCACAAATGAGTATGTAGTTTTAAAAATACATTTCTTAGGGTGCCAGTTCTGACTAAGATAGAGTAAACATAGTCTGTCCTTCCCACTGAATGCAAATAAAAACCCTGGGCAGAATGCAGGAAGCAGCTCTCTGAGGACTCTGAAAAAGAAATGGTAGCATGTGGACTGGGAAAGGGAACCAGAACTTGGAGTATAAACAATCCGGTGGCGAGTCTCCTGTTTTGCTTTTTGCTCCTGTAACTGCTGGCCTGGTCTCAGAGGCAGCGTGACTTCTGGAACTGTGCAGTGGACATGGAAAGAAAGAATTCCAAGAGCAGCCCTGTCTTTCTGGTCTAAGGAGTAGGAAGGAAGGCCTCTTCAGGACAGAAAGAGTGAGGGAAATCTTTTTTTGTTGTTCTTTTCTCATATAGTCCTGTCCCCGGGCAAGCCTCTTACTGAAGTTGAAACTGGGCAGCAGAAGTAGCAGTAGCAGTGGAAGCCGGGAAAGCCCCTAAAACTCGGAGGGGAATCCTTTTGTCTGACCAAAAGAACTGTGGCTTGAAAGGTGTGTGTGCTGGGGAGGAATCCCCTTGCTTTTTTCTCTCTGTTCGTCCTGTCACCTGGTCCTAAAGCAGAACCGGTCACAGAATGTATGCAGGAGAGCAGGGAGACTAAAAGCCCTGATTTCTAGCTGGAGGACCAGGGAAAGGGTGGTCTTGAAAACTGGGGAGTGTGGGAGAAACTGTGGAGAGGAGGAAGCTTGAGAAATGGATCCCATAGGCTCACGTGTATGGATCTGACCCTAAACATTACTCCAATGACTTTGAGAATGAAACTACTATGCAGACCACCCAGATTTCAGACTGGGACCTGGGTGGCACAAGCTTAGGGCAGATTTGACTTATGTTGCAAAAGTTTTGAAAACTGATAATTGAACTATGGCCCTGTTAAAAAAAACAAAATTCAACTGCGTAAATTTAAAAAATCTTATTGGCTTTATTCAGTGATTCATGAATTGAGAAGTATCCAATCTAGCAAACATAAAGAGCTCTGAGGAGCTGTACAAAGTGAAAGACTTTTATAGGCAAAAGGGAGCAGAAACAAGGAAGTTATTCTAGGCAGAAAATAGCATTGGTTATTGCAAGGTTACTTTCCTTTAGGGGGGGGTCTATCAGGCAGATTACCTAACTAGTGCTGATCAGGTGATTCCTGTTTGACTGGTTTAATATTCCATTTCTGGGTTAGCTGAAACTAGTTAAGTCTCAGTTTGGTGATGTGGGGCTTAGCATAAGTGACTCCATTTGGGGCCTGTTGTCTTGTTTTTAACAGACCACAGGAGGCAGACCAGAACTGATCCTAAATGGATCAAATGCCTCCTAAAACAAAGACTCAACATTTTCCATAGGATTTAACCAAGACCTAGAGTCTCACAATATAATATTCAAAATGCCCAGGATACAATCCAAAATTACTCTGCATACAAAGAACCAAGAAAGTCTAAACACTGAGATGACCCAAATGTTGGACTTATCAGAAAAAGACCTTAGAAATTAAAAGATAGAAAGTCTCAACAGAGAAATAGAAGATATAGAAAATAACCAAATTAAAAATTTTAAACTAAGAAAATACATTAATCAAAAATTGAAAATATATTGGATGGCCTTAGTAGCAGAATGGCAGAGGAAATTCAGCGAACTTGGAGTCAGATCCGTAGAAATTATCTGTAGTGAGCAGAACGTCCACCTCTGCCAAATGCCCTGTTCCCTGGAACATGTGACCGTTACTTTACATGATAAAAGAGAGTTTGCAGATGTAACTGATGTTATGGACTTTAAAATCCGGACTATCTAGATTATTGGGTGGGCCTAGTCTAATCACATGAATCCTTAAAAGCAGAGATTTTTCTCTGGCTGGATTCGGAGGTGCAGCAGAAGGAAAAGTCAGAGGTATTCAAAGCTTGAGAGGGACTCAACCCACTTTTTTTGGAGGGGCCACATGGAAAGCATTAAAAGGAATGTGGGCAGCTTCTAGGAGAACAGACTAGACCCCAGCTGATAGTAAGGAAGTGAGGTCTTTTTCAACTACAAGGAACTGAATTCAGTCAACAATCTCAATAAGCTTGGAAGCAGAATCTTCCCCAGAGCCTCCAGTAAAAAACACACATGATTTCAGCCTTAGGAAATGCCTTGATTTTGGCCTTGTGAGACCCTAAGCAGAAGACTCAGTCAAGCCCAGCCAGACTTCTGACCTATAGAAATTGTGAAGTAATAAATAGGTGCTGTTTTAAGCCACTAAGTTTGTGGTAATTTGTCATAGCAGCAAGAGAAAACTAATACATTTCCCAATATGAATAGCAGTGAGAAGTAGTAAGATATTAATTTAAGTGGATTATGAAAAGTTATATGTGTATTATAATCTCTAGTGCAACCTCTAACAAAAACTATACAGAATTAAAGTGGAATACTTAAAAATATTAATAATTCAAAAGAAGGCAGGAAAAGGGAAATAAAGGAATGAAAAACAGAAAGGACAAATAGAAAACAATAAAATGGTAGACTTAAATCCAAATATCAATATTTTGGGCATAAACACACCAATTAAGAGACAAATTGGATGTATTAAAAAAGACCCAACTACATGCTGTCTACAGGAAACACACTTTAGGTTAAAAACAAATGGATATAAAAAGATGTATCATGTAAACACTACTTAAAACAAAGCTGGAGTGGTTATATTAATGTCAGACAAAATAGACTTCAAAAAATTAAGAAGGATAAAGAGACAGTGCATATTGATAAAAGGGTCAATTCACCATGAAGACATAACAATCCTAGGTATGTATGCACCTAAAAAGAAAGCTTCAAAATACATGAAACAAAAAATAATAGAATTGAAAGGAGATGTACACAAATCCACAATTTTCGTTGGATACTTCAGCATTCCTCTCTTAGTAATCAATAGAACAAGGAAAAAGAAAACCAGGAAGAGTGTAAAAGAATTGAAACCACCATCAATCAACTGGTCCTAATTGACATTTATTGAACACTCTATCCAAAATAACCTTTTTTTCCCCCAAGTGCATATGAAACATTCACCAAGACAGACCATATCCTACATCATTAAGTAAACATTAACAAATTTAGAAGAAATGAAATCATATAACATATGTTCTCTGACCTTGATGGAATTAAACTAGAAACCAATAACAGAGAGATGGTTGTAAAATTTCCAAATACTTAGAAGTTAAACTACACATTTCTAAATAATACATGGATTAAGGAGGACATTACAAGGGAAATTAGAAAATGTTTTGAAATGGACAAAAATGAAAATGCAGTATATAAAACTTTGTGGGATGCAGGTCTCAAATCAATAATCTAAGTTTCCACCTTAGGAAATTAGAAAAAAGAGCAAAATAAACTCAAAGCAAGCAGAACTATGGAAATAATAAAGAGCAGAAATCAATGAAATAGAAAAGGGAAGAACAATAGAGAAAATTAAAGACACAAGGTAGGTAATTCTTTAAAAAGATTTTTTAAATTGATAAACCTCTAGCCAGACTAACAAAGAAATAGAGAAGACAAATAATCAGTGTGGAGAATGGATATGTGATGTCACTATAGACCCTGAAGTTAATAAGGATATTAAGGGAATACTATAAACAATTCCACATGCGTAAATTTGACAATTAGATGAAATGGACCTATTCCTCGAAAATCACAAACTACCAAAACTCACCAAAGATGAAATAGATAATTTGATTAATCCTTTAACTATTAATGGAATTGAATTCTTTGTTAAATCCTTCTGAAAAAGAAATCTCCAGGCCCAAATAGTTTCACTGCTGAAGTCCAGCAAACATTCAAAGAAGAAACACCAATTCACATATCTCTTCCAGAAAATAGAAGAGAGAATACTTTCCAACTCTTCCTTAACCTAATAAAGGGCAACTACAAAAAGGCCTATAGCTAACATCATAGTTAATGGTAAAAGACTGAACACCTTCTAAGATTAGGTATAAGGTAAGACTTACTATAAAAGCTACAGTAATCAAGATAGTGTGGTATCGGTAAAGAGAAAGACACGTATCAAACAGAATGAAGAGTATGCAAAGGTGCAAAGGCAGCTCAATGCACAAAGGACAGCCTTCAACAAATGGAGTTGAAACCATTAGACATCCACATGAAAAAATATGAACCTCAAACTAAACCTCACACCTTATACAAAAGGATCATGGAAATAAGTGAAAATTTTAAACTCTCAAACATTAGAGAAAATCTTTGTGATATTAGGTTAGGCAAAGTGTTCTCAGACGTGACACCAAAACAACGATCCATAAAAGGAAAAACTGGTAAGTAGCACTTCATCAAAATTTAAAACTTTTGCTCTGAAAAATACACTTTGAAGAGAAATGAAAAGACAAGCTAGACTGGGGAAAAATACTTACAAATCCATATCTAATAAAGGACTTGTATCCAGAATATACAAAGAATTCTCAATATTCAATAGTGAGAAAACAACTCAATTTAAAAACGGGTAAAAAAGTTGAATAGACACTTCACCAAAGAGGGAATGTGGAAGGCAATTAAACACACAAAAAGATGCTTAGGGCTTCCCTGGTGGCGCAGTGGTTGAGAGTCCACCTGCTGATGCAGGGGACACGGGTTCGTGCCCCGGTCTGGGAAGATCCCACATGTCGTGGAGCGGCTGGGCCCGTGAGCCATGGCCGCTGAGCCTGTGTGTCCGGAGCCTGTGCTCCGCAACGGGAGAGGCCACAACAGTGAGAGGGCCGTGTACCGCAAAAAAAAAAAAAAAGATGTTTAACATCATTAGAGAAATGCAAATTAAAACTGCAATAAGCTAATACCACACACCTATCAGAATGGCTGAAATAAAAAATATTGGCAGTTCCAAATACTGGCGAGAAATTGGATCTCTCATAGTGGAAGGCAAAATGATATTGCCACTCTGGAAATCTGGTAGTTTCTAAAAGTTAAACATAACCTTTACCATACGACTGAGCAATCCCACTCATAAACTTATGTTCACATAAAAACCTATACACAAATATTTGTAGCAGTTTTATTCAAAATCACCCAAAACTGGAAACAACCCAAATATCCTTCAACGGGTGAAGGTAAAACAAACTGTAGCACATCCAACAATGGAATACCACTTAGCCATAAAAAGCAACATGTGTGAATCTCAAAGACAGACAGAAAGTAGCCAGTCTCTAGATGTGACATCCTCTATGATTCTATGTATGTGGCAATGTGGAAAAGGCAAATCTATAGGGAATGGAGAAGAGATAGGTGTTTGCCAGAGGTTGGTGTGGGGCAAAGGTGTGACTGCCAAGGGGCAGCGTAAGGGAATTCTTTGGTTGATGGAACTGCCCTGTGTCCTGATTGTGGAGGTAGTTACACGAATGTGTTAAAACACAGAGAACTTTACACAGGAGAAAGTTAATTTTATGGTATGTTAATTAAAAATTTTTAAAAACTGAAAAAAAAGATATTCAAATAAATTTCTCTTTTAAAATGTTTTCAAAGAAATTTTCCACCTGGGTTTCTTCCTGATGGGTTTCTTCTGCTTTGGGGGGGCTCTGCCATACCAGCCCTGGTGTTTGTGGTTCTGTTTATTCATCTGTAAAATGAGATCAGTCTTGAGTAGCGATTTTCCTTCTCCCCCAGACCCTAAAATTACACCCCTGGGCAGGCCCTTTGTGGAAGTGAGGGCGGGGCAGGTTTGGAGAAAAGGAGCATTTGGCCTCCAGTGGGCTCTGACCCACGAGCAGTTGTGCTCTTGACTGGCCCATGTACTGTTTGTCTGAAAATCTCTAGATTAGAATAGCTGCTCTTGACCCAGATCCACACATACCTCGGGGGTTTGAACAATCCTGGATTTCAGGGCCTACTGGTAGGGCCCACTCATTTATCCCTTTGGCACATACCCCACTGGACCCCAGCGGTCAGCCAGACCAGGGCACTGGCTCTAATGATCAGCAATCTAAACAAGGCCCTTTGGGGAAGCTGGAAGTGTGCTCCTTGTTCTAGGAGTCCCAGATTGCACATGGATTAAACATTGTCCTTAATCCAATGGGAAGTCTGAAAAGGCTTTGAGGTCTAGGCCTCCTTAAAGGCAGGGTCTGAAAGGACCGAAACCATTTTTCTCCCACACAGGATGACTTTTTGGAAGAGCACTTTCTAAGCAATAAAGGGCTGTGCGCAGGCGGGGAGCTGCTGTTGTGAAGACGACTTGCTGACCCGGGGCAGCAGGGCCAGAGTATCATTCGTGATGAGAGCTGCCAGTTACACCAAGCACCAAGCACCTACCATGTGCCAGGCACCGTGCTAAGGAAGCACTGAATCTTCGCGACAACCTTGTGAGGAAAGGGCTGTCATCGCCTGGACGAGGAAACTGAGGCTCCAAGAGGCCCCACATCACACAGGCAGGAGGTGACAAGGCTGGGTTCCGGTCCACAGCTCCAGCCTTCTGAGCTGAGGCCTGTGAGAGAAACCTCTGAGCCTGATGTCAGGCCTGCTCTCCACACGTGCCCCGAGATGGAGACTAATACCACCTTTCATCAAAGGCTGGTAGGGGATCTTGCCACGTACAACAGCGCTCAAAAAGAAATGTTTTTTAAGAAATTTTATACAATGGAATGCTTCCTTTGAAAACTATCTTATGCGTAAGTCCAATCTAGAAGACCAGGGTTGAAGGTGGAAGCAGGGTTGGCTTGGGGCCCCCAGGGCTCCTGGAGTACCGCTTGAAGGCTACTCATCCAGTAGGTTGGCACTTACTGTGAGAAGCATGGGAGGTGCCATGATGCTTAAGGCCGGCTTCGTGTTCAAAAGAATGAGGCGGGATTGTGGCAGACCCATTCCTGGGTTGGTCGGTCGTGGGGAGGGCTGCAGAATACCAAACTTGCCATATGCGCAGGGTGCTGGTCCATTTGGTTCACTCTTCCCTCTGGTCAACAGCCATGAGCTGTCACTCACAGGGTAGGAAACTTATCTTCACCATCTTACATTTAATAAGCTGAATCTTTAAAGTTATGAATTATAAGATTAAGAGCTGCAGTACCCTTCCTTTTTACTTGCCCTTAAAAAAGGCATCATCTGGTTTTTCTGTATCAGTGAAAGTAGAATGTTTTAAGTACAGATCTTGGTGTAGGATCAATGGCAGATCTGTACCTCTGACCCTGGGGCAGGGGCTGGTGGAATGGCTCACAGTGGAATCATCAGACGGACCTCCTTCTCATAGATGTCGGGGATCACTCCCATGGGGGAGCTGACCATGTGCACAGTGTTCTTGCCAAACAGCTGGAACTCATAGTGGATGAGCTGCTCCCAAAAGCCATTGTTGGGCCGGATGATGGGCCGGCATGACTTGGTCCACGTGTGGGCATCCAGCAGGGACATGGCGTGGTATTTCATGAGATAGGCAAGGCAGAGGGCGGCCGAGCGGCTCACGCCGGCGGCACAGTGCAACAGGGTGCGGCCCTGCTTCACCTCCACGCTGTGGATGTGGTCTGCAATGGGGTCAAAGAAGTCACAGAGACGTGACGTGGGTGTGTCAGCCACAGGCACCTGCACATAGTGGATGTCCTCATATAAGGTGTTCACCACCTCCACTGAGACGTTGATGACTGTGGTGATGTGGTTGCTGGAGAGCATGAGCTTGTTGTTGGCTGCTACCCCGTTGCTGATATACAGGCTGCTGGTGATCTGTGAGAGGCCGCTGACCGAGGGCTGCCGGAACTGAACCGGGAAGGCACACGGAGATGCTGTCATCAGGCTGGTGGCTCAGCGGCCAGTGAGACATAGATGCTGCATCTTCCTGCTAGGCTGTGTCCGTAGAAAACTGAAAGGAGGGAGAAGGGACAAATGAGGAGCCAAAGTTCTGTCCCCCCACTTAACATAATTCAGTGGCTGCCCACTGTCACGATGAGATGGAGCCCCTAAGCTTGGCTGTCAAGGCCATTTGTGGCCCAGCTCCTGCCCACCTCTTCAGCCTCCTGTTAACCTTTCCTGCATCCTGAAGGGCCTTGGCTGGGCTGAGCCACTTACAGTTCCGTATGGAGGGTGGTCCTCTCTGGCCCAGGGCCTTTCCTGCTCTCATCCTAGAACCCCCTTTCCTTACAAGCCTGTCAGGTCCTAATCTGTTCCATTCAGCTGTTGAGCATTGGGATCTTAGCCAAGGGTCACTTCCTCAGGGAAACCTTCCAGAACTACACCCCTCCCCCATATTTGATCAAGTTCCAGCTCCAGGCAGGCCCTATGTGCCCTGCTTCCTAACATTTCCTGAAGAAGTGCTTTTGCCGTGATCTGTCTGTGAGTTCTCTTGGGATATCACTGCATCTATCTTCACTCCTACTATATCACCAGTGCCCAGTTGCGTGTCCCCACAAGTAGGTGCTTAAAAATATTTGCTGAGTGAAGAAATGACTCCAACAACCACAACTCTGCCTCCTGAGAGGTTTTCTGGAAAAGATGAGGTCTCTGGCCATGTTTCTCTAGAACTTTGGGGAGGAGCTGGGTGGAGGTGCGGGTGGTTCTTAGGCTGCTGGAGAGGAAGGCCAAAGGCTGCATCGACAAATCCTACCTGCCAGTACCCCAGAGTCCAATGCAATAGGCTCACCCCAGGTAGGGCAGATGGGGTTGGTTTGTTCTAGAAGTCTTGTGAGGGTAGGGGAAAAGCCCCACCCCCAACTTCACCCAGTTGGAAGCCTAAATGCTAAGGAATGTTCCAGATCCTCATCATCTGAAAACCCAGAGAGAAGTGGACTGAGGGCCCCCAAAACTAGTACCTAGTGGGCAACAGGAATAGGAGAGACTGCTGTTCATCACAGGGACAAAAACTGTGCAGAGGAGATACTGCTCTGCAAGGTGAGGGTAATAATGAGAGGAAAGTCATTTTCATGCTAGTCAAGAAATATTTATCAGGCACTGTAGTGGGTGCTGGGGATACTGAAATGTACAAGTCAGCCATGCCCCCCCCCCCCAGAGCTCAAAGTCTAGTGGGAGAGACAGACATTAAATAGGCGATTATGGGTGCAACAGAGTTGGAAAATAGGGATAACAGTGCCTCCTTATAAGAATCTTCTGAGGATTAAATGAGGTAACCTGGGTAAAGTGTTTAACAACAGGGCCTGGCACATTTATCTACAAATGATAACTACTGTTGCTGTTCTTAGGAAAGTTAAAATGCAGGGCATTATGGGAATGAAGAATAATGGTATTTATTTCAGGCTGGGGCTACGGAGTTGCGAAGATCGCCTGAAGAAATGACACAAAGATCTGAAGAACGTTTAGCGTGAGGGAGAGGGAGAGTGAGAAAGAGCGACTCGGCAGCATCTCAGTTTCACCATTTTATAGCGTACAAAGCCTTTGGTTCGATCTCCAAAACAGCATAACGAGCCGGTGTCTGGAGTTAATATCTCCATTTTACACACGGGGAAGGTGAGGCGGAATGGGGAAAAGGACCTGTCTAGGGTCACAAAGCAAGGTTCAAAAGCCGGTCTTTCTGGTCTCATTATGTGTGGGAAAAGTGGGTAAAAACCGCGGAGTTTTCGTTAATACTGGGTTATAAACGTGGAACAAAGTCCAAGGGTTGACGGGAGAAAGGGGCCGCTTCCAGGGGTGAGTCAGGTAGGTTTCCTGGGGAGTTGGCGTTGGAATGGGCTTCTTCGCCCGCTCAGTGTCAAGACCTCGGTGTCTTACCTCTCTCTCGAGGGCGGGAGGGCAGGTTAGTTCAGGAAACAACCTTGGGCGAGGGTCTCCAGGTGAGAGAAGACCGGTCACGACCCAGGAGCCACAATCCCCGCCGGCCCGGTGCTCCAGTTTCCATAGCAATGGTCCCTTGTCGCGGGGAGGAATGGGCCGTGCTGGGTCTCCGGAGAAACCCAGGCCTCGTCTCCCCGTCCCGGAGCTGCCCCGCCCAGATTCACCCGGTTACCCGCCCTGCGATCACGCGGGGACTACAGCAGTCCTAGTCAAGAAGTAGGGTCTGCTCTGTGCGCTGCACCCGGCAGCATGTCCCCAGCCAGTTTCCATGGCAACGCTCCGGGCCGCACCACGGCAGCTGCCGAGGGACAATCCTGCCGCGTCCGCAGCCTTCGGGGCTTTGCGCACAAGGCCCGCCCCCAACCCCCCACCCCGGTCCCGCCTTCCTCTCGCGTCTCCCGGGCAACGCGCGGTGTTCAGCTCCTCGCGTCTGCGCAGAGGCTCGCTCCGCGTCTGCGCCCCTCACAGACCTTGGTTACCGACCGGGTTCCCGTTCCCGAGTCGCTCTCTAAGGTGGAAGGAGAGAATCCTGCAGTTAGCCAGCAGCCCAGGCCCTCCGTCACATGGAACCTAGGGTCGCCCATTGCTTGTGCGGTGGGCCCCCGGGCGACCACCAGTTCTGGCACCAGCCCGGCCTCGGCCTTCTTCCGGCGCAGCCGGAAGGCTCGGCAGCCGCCCCGACAGATCTGCTTCCTGCGGCCGCGGACCGCTCAGTCGCCGCTGCTCTTCAGGTGCGGCCCGGGGGCCCGGGGGGAGCCGAACTCCCTCAGACCCCTGCTCCCTAAGCCGGCCGCGGGGACCTTGGCCCTGGCTCTTCAGAGCCTCGGGCCCCTCAGAGCCCAGCCCGTTCTTAGACCCCGGGAGAGTCTGAATTTCCCAGCCCAGCGCCTCGCCCACCGTGGAGCCCGAACGCCCTCAGTCCAGACTCCAAGGGAGTCTGGAATTCCCACCTCCAACCCACGTATCCTCCGAATCGCCGCGGGCCCGGCTCTCTAGTGTCCCAGGTTTGACGTCGTGTATCCCGAGGGTCCCTAGCGCCCTCTGGGCCGAGCCTTGAACTTCCTTAGAGCCTGATGAGGCACAGGTCCCCTCAGGCCTGACACCCCCTCCTCAGCCTCTACTTTCCGCAGTGGCCCAGGGAAAGCCCCCAGTTCCCTCAGCCGGGCCCCAATCCCCACACACCCCAGTTTCCCCTCTCCTCCTCCATTTCACAGCTCCCTCACAGCATCCTCCAGGCTCCCACAGAGACCTTGCTTTGGAAAGCAATTTGGTTCAAAATGATCATTATTTATTACTTGAAAGGGAATATTTCCATAAAACTGCCTTTTCCCCCCTTCCCAGGAATTAATGGTAAATTTGGTGCACCACTGAGTGGGTGAAGACTGTTTCATGTGTCTTTAAGTATTTTAGGTCTTTTTTGTTTGTTTTTCTAACGGAATTTGGGAGACTTTTGTGAGCATCTTGATCTCTAAACTAACCTTTTCCAACACCTCATGTCTTTGCTTTTAGAAAAAACGTAAACGGGAGATAAGGCGTGTTTATTTCTACTAGTTTGTAAATGTAAAAACATTCATAAAACCACAGTTCCAAACTGGCTGAAAATGAATTAGGAAAAATTTTAACCCTTCAAAATGTTTTATCCTTTAAAAATTGTCCTATCAAAGTAATATACATTTATCATAGAAAAATCAGGCAAGCAAAATGAATGGCTAGAGACAATCACTATTACCATGTTGGTGTATGTTGTTCCAGATCTATTCATATATATGTACTGCAACATGCTTACACATTTTTTTTGTGGGGCTTGGGGGGGTATATGTCACAAAACAGTTTACTATTTTGTAATCTTTTTTCCCCCACCCAATACACTTTGGATGTCTGTTTTACTCATAACTGCATAATATTTTATTGTATGACCTAACCACAATTTATTCATTTGCTTCCCTATTGTATATATAGGTAGTTTCCAAATTTTAGAAAGAAAATATTATGAATAATTATTTTTAAGTGGGAAAAGATATGTAGTTGCAAAACCACTTCACAGTGTCACCAAATTATCAAAAAGTGAAAACTTAAGGCCTGGTATTATCCATTTTTGACCAATTCCTCATTTTGACCAAATTGTTATCTCTAGTTTGGCCTGGAGCACCTGGCTCCATTCCGTCACACTCCATCCCATCCCAACTTGACCTCTCACCCTCCAGAGTCTCCTCAAGTCCTTGTCCACCCCAAACTTCCTTCACTTTTCCAGACTTTTCCCAAACCCTTTTCCCTTAGAATTCCCCCATCAACCAACCTAACCTCTGTCCAAACACTTTATTCTCTTTTTTCCTGTTTCCTCTGACCTCCCCCCCCCAGATCCCCCTTATACCTAGGCTTGAGCAGTGCCCCCCCCACCTCAACCCCCCTCAGATTCATCCCTCTGACTTTGCTTCTTTCATCTAAGATCCTCGCCTCCCATTTCAAACTGTGTTTTCTTAAGATGACTGCTCCTGTAAACAGTTCTGAATCCCTGTTGACACTTCTCTTGTGGATTACTTTGACCTTTCTACATCCTTCTCAGGATGGTTTTCCCTCTCAGCATCCAAGAAACACCCATTTAGCGCACATTTCCTACAAGAAGAAACCTAGGCTTACTCCCTTGCTCCTCTGACAACTATGACAGGGTGGTGCCTCTCCCAAGAAACTTGGGGAAGCCTCAGCCACTACCCCAGGATCCCATCAGATCAGGTCCTGTCCTAGCCCTGGCCTAGCCATCAAGCCTGTACCACCTTGTCCTCCCTCTCCAGCTTAATGAATTCCAGTGAAGCAGCACTGAAAAAATTTTTACCCAAGAGCCACTTATCTCGGGTGATTATTCGTGACAACCTCAGTGCACAACGAATCTATGAGATGGAGGTAAAGTTGTCACAAGCTTTTGCATTAGAGGGTGTTAGTGGCTTGATCCATGTTCATTTCACTCTCCCCAAAACCTTGCGGGGAGATCACAGATCTTAGAGGTTATAGGAAGCCATCAAAGTACTCTAATACAAGCCCATTTTACAGAGGAGGCAGTTGAGACTCAGGGTTACTGATTTGCCCAAGGTGTCACAGCTGTTCCTGAGCTGAGGGAACCAAGGAGGACTCCATGTCTCTTGGCTCTGGTGGCATTTTTTTCCCTCAAAGTACATTAGCTTTCTATTTAGGGACTCCCTGAATGGATTCCTACTATCTCCCATAAAAAGAAGTCTTGGCTCTTAGAGCTTGAAGTGGCATTGACACCATTTGGTCATTTTTTTCCTTCAGGGATTATCCCTCACTTTCCACATGAGAACTGAGGCTCTTCTACTTTTTGTTTATGAACAAGAAGGGTTTGATCTGCTTACCCAGAAGCCCTCAGAAGAAGAGGGAAACCGCAGCAGCAGCATCCCACAGACCCTGATTAATTCATTAAATACATCTTTGGGGCCTGCTTGGGACAGGCACTGTTTTGGGCACTAGGAAGAGGCTAGTGAACATGATGGACTCTGAGGATGTACTCGTTTCTTCCAGCGGAGCAGGCAGCCCAGAGTTGAGCCGCTGTCCCCTTCTTGACTCTGTTGAACCTCCCTCCATGTTCCAGGACCAAATCTGGATGGCGCATGGGATTCTGACATTGAAAACAGTGGGAAAGATGTAAGAGATGGTGTCAGATCCTCTTAAGGGTCACAGAGACCAAAAGAAGACTGGAGGCCTAGGTGTTTCTCCCTCTGCTAAATTTCCAGTGGCGTGGTGTAGTGGAAATAGGGTGGACTTGGACATGGGCAGGCCAGCTTTGTGTGAACTTGGGGAGTCACTTTTCCTCCAGGACTCTTTTCTCATTTGTAAAACAGGATCTATTGGGATCCTCTCAGTTGCAGGTGACACAAACTGAACTTGAACTCGTTCAAGCAAAATAGAGAATGATGAGTTTACATAATCAAGGGTAGATAGGGCAGGGTCACCAATGTTTGGGATGAGTGATGTCAGGGACTCCAGTGCCATTGGATGTGTCTTCCACTCTCCCTATCAGCTCCCCTTCTGCTTCTTTCTGCATGTTGGCATCGTTATCAGGCTGGCTGTCCCTGGGGAGCATGGCCACAGGAAACCCTGGCCTGTAGCCCAGAAAGGAAATGGAGTGCTTCCATTGTTGGTCAAGTTAGACAAATCCTGGAGAAGGACTCCAGTTGGCTCAAGTTGGGTCACGGGCCCATCCATGCCCCAGTCACTGTGGTCAGGTAGTGTAGGCTACTCTGACTGGCCCAGGATGGGTTGGGGGCCAACCCCTATAACCAGTGGGTTTGGAGATATTGCACCTCTGGTAAGTGGGGTGAGGATCTGTGAGATATAACTGGAAACTCTCTTGAGTTGGCTTTATATGTGCCATCCTCCAGCCATCCAGAAGTTCTCCTTTTGAAGCCGTATTGAACCCTTACATGTTTTGGGTACACAATGTCCATTATGTATTATTACCCCATTTAATAGTTCAGCAAACCGAGGCTCAGAGATGGAGTAACTTCACTAAGGGGTGTCATTGCGGACTTGCAAACCCAGGTCTGACTGACCATGGTGCAGGATGTTCTCCCTAAGGACAGGGACTGTCTTCTCTGTAGACCCAGTGACTTGCTGCGGGCCCAGCTTGTAGGAACTCAGTAGATTTGAGAGGCTTGAGTGGCAGCGTGGCAGTCTTTCTCTCTCCCCCGCAAAGTGCTCCCAGCTTTGGCTAGCCACTGGCTTCTCAGGGCCTCCAGGAGGGCAGCTAAGATCTAGTGTCTTGGGAATCCTCTGAGCAACGCTCTGAGAACAGTGCATGATGGCCGGTATCCCTTTATCTATGGCCACAGTTCTCAACCAGGATGGCTTTGCTCCTCAGGGACTCTGGCACTGTCTGGAGGCCTTTTTGGTAGCACAAGTGAGAGTGGGATGGTGCTACTGGCATTTAGTAGGTGGAGGCCAGGGATGCTAATGCTGCTAAATATCTTACAATGCACAGGCCAGCCCCCTGCCACAAAGAATTACCTGGCCCCATGTCAGTAGTACCAAGGTCAAGAGACCCTGATCCATAGTAAAAGTGCTATCACTCTGTGCCTTGCTTAGAAATATCTGGGCATGTGTCCCATCTTCCTGACTAATGTTGTAGTTGCTGTGAAGACCTGCAGCTGATTTTTCATAGTATCCTCTCCACAGCTACCTCATTGGAATAAGTAAATGAATAAGACAAAGGATATGCCTTCCAAAAGCTAGCAGTCTTGTTGGGGACAGGATAGAAATGGTAGAATAGAATAAATAAGTAGAGTTCAGTGTGACATAGGGGGTGTCACCAACAATATGTGGGGGGCACCAAGTGAGTAATAGGGACTGGGTGATAGGAGTTAAGGAAGGGGGTTTACAAGATGCACCCTTTCTCCTCCTCCCCTCCCCTCTCTTTCTCACCACTCTTCAAATAGAGATGTTAGGTCAAAATCAGGCTCTGAGGCTGCAGACTGTCAGAAGGTACCATAGGAGTTACCTAGCTCAATGCCCTCACTTTAAAATAGGGAAACAGAGGCTCCCTGTGAGCCAAGTTATTGATGAAATATTGGGTTCAGCTGGCTCCTTTTCCACCCTCCTATCAGGAGCACAGATGCCTCTCTTACTGTGAAGTAGCTTCTTCATCCTAAACTCACCTTTGTTTTTTGTAAGACAAGAGCTTCAGACAAGACCAAGAAAGATGGGCCACTTGTATGACCACCTGAAAAAAAAATTCACGACAGACCAGCTCAGAAAGCTGGGGCGCTGGCGACGGGAATCCATGAACGTCTGGCAGTACCTGGATAGCATCCGAGTGTACAAGGAGCCTAACAAGACCAACCACCCTAGTCAAGGCAGAGTGATCTGCCCTGGGGCCATGATGACACTAGGCTGACGGGAGAAGAGCTGGAAGGGAGCCAGTCTACACCACTGTAGAACAACAATAAATGAGACTAGTGGACAGTGGAGCACAAAACCCCTCAGCAATTCTAATATTTCTTGCCCTGTCCCATCCCCTCTTTTCTGGTGAAGGTGATTCTGATAGTCCTGTAGCTGCCCAAGTGGAAATGGCTGAATCGAACCAGCTTCCAAGGTTAAGGTATGACCTTTGGTACCCACATGTCTGGTACAATGCCAGGCCAGGTGCACTGGGACAGTGGTACCTTGGATGAGAAGGGCTTGGTAATGCCGCTGCCTGGCATTCCAGTGGTAAGGAGTCAGGGTGGGGCATCAGGCAGACCTGGGTTAAGGGCTATTTCTGCCATCCATCAGCTGTGTGACTTTGTAACCTCTCTGAGCCTCTGTTTCCTTATCCTAAAGAATGGGGAAGTAGTGCGGGAACCTACCTCCAAGAACTGGCATGAGGATGTGGAGCGCCTGGCCCGGGGCCTGTCATTCTCAGTGGCTCTCATCACGATGCCTGCAGTTAGCTTCCAGCCTTGTCAGTCCCCACTTCCTGGCCTGCCTGCTGTCCCAGCTGTGCCCCGACAGCCCACGACATGCCTTTACTTGCTCAGGCTCCTCATCTAGAATGCCTCTTCAGCCCCTCAGGTCTCTCAGGAAGCTCTCTGCATCCTTCAGGCCTTATCTCAATGCCATCCCCCCCACCCCACAAGCTTCTCTGACTGTCTTCTGCCTCCTGCCTGCCCCTCCCACACCCTGCCCAAGCCACATGGGTTCCCCTCCCCTCTGAACTTGGCTTACCTGTGGTGGCTTCTCTCTGCCTTCTGTGGTAGATGTTTGGGTATTTGTCCCAGCCCTTGATTAGACTGTACAGTCTTTGACAGCGGGGGCCAAGGATCCCCCAAGATTTAGTTCAGGCCTCTTCTGTGCCGTTTCCCCCACCCAGCCCCACCAGAAAAGGCTGCTCCTTCCCGTGCCAACACATCTGTCTGCACTGAGCATGCAGTTGGCCATTTCTTGTTGCTCCCTGTCTCCCTGACCACATTGTGAATGTCTCGATGGCCAGGATGCTGACTCGTTCATCTCTGCAACCACAATGCCCAGTAACATTGAGTAGTTACTCTATGTTTTTTGAATAAATGTTCATTCCTTTGTTTAATTACAGCTTCAGCACAGTGCACAGAGTAAGGGCCTGGTACATATTTTTTTAAGTTAACCAAGTCCTCTCACTTTACAGATGAGGAAACTGAGGCCCAGAGAGGTGACCTGACTTGCCTAAGGTCATGCAGCAAGTTAGTGGCAGAGAACTAGAAGCAGGTTTCCCGACTGCCGTGGAGTGGTCATTCTGCATCACCACAGTTGCTAGGTAAGGACCTCAGTCCTCTTGGTGGCTTTCAGAAGCCCTCTTCATTCGTCCTCGTCCTCATCCTCATCCAGGTGTGGGGAACCGGATGTCAATGATGCTTTTATTTTCCCTTTTTTTTTTTTGGCCCACTGCATGGCATGTGGGATCTTATTAGTTCCCCAACCAGGGATCAAACCCACACCCCCCTGCACTGGAAGTGCCAGATTCTTAACCGCTGGACCGCCGGGGAAGTCCCCTATTTTCTCTTTTAATGGTCTTCTTTTGAAAACATGATACTTTTCAGTGGGAGCCCAAATAGTTTTTTTCTAGGTTTTTGTCTGTTTTCTTGGCTGAACACAACTGATTAGAATAATTGACTTTAAATATTTAAATTTTATTATACAAGCAATATGACCACATTTGCCCAAAACAAAAATTCTTCTATTAGATCAACCATTGCTAGCATTTTGATGTGTTTCTTATATTTTGTGTATTCATTTCATTTCAACAACAGTCTTTTTCCTTGGCACTGTACCTAGAGAAGGGGAAAGGAAGGCTTTGGGGATCCTGGTGTCTTCAGAAGGCCCACAGAGCAGCCTTAGCCCCTCTTTTCTCCAGAGTGTCCCCAGGAATTCTCCACCTACTAGATCTTCCCTAATGCAGCCTCTCTGAGCCTCACCCCAGTCTAGCCTCTGGCCACATGCACCCTTCTTCCCTGGATGGCTGGCCTTGGCAGAGGGTCTTTGCATCCTCATGCTGTGGCCCAACGGACTGGGGGACCCCTGGGAGTGGGGCAGGTGGGGGAGTTGGCATGTCAACCTAATAAGTCACTTTATAAGCCACTAACTCGTTTCAGACTGTGTGGACTTAGTCTTCCCATTTTTGCATGAAAAAAACCAGAGGATGTTGTATTTAAGTAAGGAACAAGAAGTGATGAAATTCTGGAGAAACCACCTAATTGTTGAGAGAAAAAAAAAATAAAAGGGAAGGAAAATCAGTGAAGGAAGAATGGAGGAGTATTGGATGGGAAGATATTATCTAAGAAATAGAATCCTGAAGCTAAGGAGGGCCTTAGGGATTCTTTAGTCCAGAGGACACACACACACACGGAACTCTTAGTTCAAATGAAGTCTCACCTGGAAGCCCATTCCAGTAAAACCACTGACGTAGTCACATTTATTGAGCACTCATATTCCAGGCACAAGGCTCAGCTCTTTTCAGACATGAGTCATTGATTCCTCCCAACAACAAAGTAAGTAATTTTCTTAGCCCCGTTTTATAGATGAGAAACTGAGGCTCAGAGAGCAAGAATCCCACCTAAGATTGGGCAGCTAGTAAGTGACAAAGCCCACCTCAAGCCTGTCTCATCCAAAGACCATCTCCTAAGTGCCATGTGATAAGCTCCCAATCTTTATCACTCTAGTTGGAAGTGGAGGCTAGGGACCCTGAGCCCTCGGGAGCATGAGTTCACAGACGGTGATGTGGAGCCTCAGCTGTGTTGTCAGCTACCTGAGGTTAGGTGTTTCACAGAGAGCTGGACTAAACTCCAGGTCCCCCTTCTACCGAGTAGCTAAGGGGAACTTGTCACCCATTCTGTGATGGACAGTCTGTTAGGGAGAGTTAGGCTGCGTTAGCTGTGGATGAGGCACATGCCCACCCAGGAAGTGGAAGAACAGAACACAGGAGTCCTGACCATTGCCCATTAGCTATGTAAAGATGTTTTCAGTTTTGTCCTCAGGAAACCTTTGTGGAATATCCTTTGTGTCTGAAGAACCGTGCTGATGGCAGGGGGCAGATGAATGATGCTCTTTTAATGGGATTGAGTGTTTTGGGTGTACCTTTAATTCTTCATGAAGACACATTTCCTTCCCTCCTCCCCTTTCACCACATGCACGTCACTCCTTTAGGGTACTTGAAAAGCCTTCCCAGTTTAAAAATCTTGCTAGGTGCACAGTGGACCTAGTTCCTTCTCCAGAGTTCTCCATGACCTGGAACAAAGGGAGGGAACTTCTGTTTACCGAGCACCTGTTACACGCAAGGCATTTTATATCCTACCTCATTCAGTCCTCACAATTGTACTCTTCAGGTATCACGCCCACTTTTAAGGTGAGGAAACCGAGGCACAGAGAGGCTAAGGAACTTACTTGGAGTCTCTAGGTTTGAACCAGGGTGTGAGATGCATAAGGCGTACTCTTTCCACACCACCTGGCCCCAGTGATGCTTGGCTTCATTGCAAGCACCGCCCTCAATTTCAGCCATTGTCGGCTGCAGGAACTGCTCTGTGAGGGATGCCCATTCATGGCCCTGGGCCCTGACTTTCCTCCTAGGCTACCACTGTTGGCCATGTGGTCAGTGACATGGCAGGGAGGAATTCTTGGGTGAGGACTCGTTCCCCTCATGGCACATCCCAGCTCCAGGCTGTCAGGCAGGGGCAGTGGCTTCAGATCCCAGCAGGTGGATGTGGAGCAGCCTACCAAGGGGCTAGGCAGCTAGAATTATAGGGGCAGTTAGTCAGGGAGCAGGGGAGGCAGTTGCAACTAAGAGTGATCCCAAAGTTCTTACATATCCACCCCATCCATCTATCCACATACCCATCCACCTATCCACTCACTTATCCATCTGTCCATGTGGCACTTCACCCCACAATCAGAACACAAAGGTGGAGAAACTGATTTTCTTGTTTGCTGTGACACCTCTCACTTCTCCCAATCATTGTGGGGAAGTGGGGTGACCTGCCGACTGGGAGTGCCTCTGCCCTGATTCATTCCAACCTTGGGCAAGTCACATCTCCGCGCTGAGAGTTTGGGGAGCTGGAAAAACCTCAGAGCTGCCTCACACAGGCCCTTCCTCTTATTTCATCAACGGGTGACAGAGGCAGAGAGTGGGGAACTGTCTTGCCAAGGTCAGATAAGGAATTAGTGTTGGATTTGGGACTGGATGCCAGGGCGCTGCCACTCATTTGTAAAGTGGGAATGGAAATCCTGGCTCTCCTCACTTCCTGGGATTGTAGGGAGGACCCCACGAGATAAGTGGTGGCAAAGTGCTTTGAGAAGTGAGGTCACCAGGGCAGAAAGTCCCAGAGGTGCAACCAAGGCCCCAACTGCTGGGCCAGCACAGATCCCACAATGACCACAAGGGGTCAGCAGACGCATGTGCACTCAGCTGGGATCTGCTGGAAGGCGCATACCTGTGAGCCAGGGCCTGGCAGGGAGACCAAATCATTTAATTCCTGGAGACCCCTAGCACAAACAAGAGGATGGATGCATCCCAGCCCAGCCCATTGTTGAATCGGGAAGTGTTACTCGGGTATTACAATTCAGAGCCTGGTCCAGCTGCTGACTCAGGAACTCTGCAGGGCTTTGAGGGCTCACGGGGCTGGGCCAGGAGCAGGCCTTGACTGGGACCCCCTGTCTCCCCCAGTAACCTTTCTCTGGGCTTCAGCTCTCTAACCTGCAACTGTTCCAAGGAGGGTGGTGCTGGTGGCTGATGTCTGCACTTCCTTCTGTTCTCAAGCCTGGGATGTGGCACAGAGCGTTGCACACAAAATGCTCCATAAATGTCTGCTGAGTAAATGGGAGCAACTCCTGCCCCAAACAAAGCCAGAAAAATCCAGGTCAGCTTGTGGCCACAGATACAAATGTAGATGCTGGTTTTTGTCTCCTTTACCCAGGAAAAGAGATGCACAAGCTAAGAGGGAGGCAGGGCAGCATGTAGCTAAGAGCACAAATTTGGAAGGAAGGCCTCAGTTCAAATCCCAGGTCAGCTGCTTTCCAGCTCTATGCCCCTTAGCAAGTGCCCTGTAAAATAAGCCGGTGTAGATTTCCTCTGCTGTTATGCAATTAGATCTGGCTTACCTCTTGTCCCTTTGCCGAATGAGAATATCTGGCTGGAAGCTCTGCGTGGGGCAGAATGAGAAATAGCAGAGTCAGGAGGGCTGTGTTCTGTGGTGCCAACATCCACTATGCAAGCCCTTGCTGACCTCAGGTGTTTCATTCAGTTTCTTTAGAGAAGAGACATGTTTTCTGCCTGGGAAAATGTTACCTGCACTTTGCAAACTTCAGTGTAGAGAGGGGTAGGGCAGTGTGTTGGAGCAGTTATCCTCCCACCTCCCCCCCACCCCCCGCCCCCACCGTCCATGCTCCAGGTTGTATGTGAGTCTGTTTATTATGCACTGAGCAGATATGAAAGGATATTGGAAAATATGTGTACGGCATACAAATAATACAAGAGACCCATGGGCTCACAAACCTGTTTGAGGAATAAAACCCCCCATTTTAGTTCCCTGTTCTCACTCCTACCCTCTGCCATAACCTGTTGACTTTGAGCCCAAAGCTTCCCTGGATTCTCTCAAGCCAGCTGGCTCCTACCTCCTCTTTAGCTGGCTTAGACAATGTTCTCAGCTGCTGCTTCCACCTGTTTCGCTCATAAGAGTTCTCATCCTCTTTCCATATTCTAAGCACTTGTTGAAATCTCTCATTCATCAGTGATCCGTCTTTCTTTCTTTTTTTGGCCATGCCGCACGGCGTGCGGGATCTTAGTTCCCCGATCAGGAATCAAACCCGTGCTCCCTGCAGTGGAAGCTCGGAGTCCTAACCACCGGGCTGCCAGGGAATTCCCTCAGTGATCCATCTTTATTTAAAATTGAAACACTCCCAACATGGCCTTCCCAAGCCCTCTTAACTGTTCTCTTTTTCTCCATGGCATGTCACCTTCTAAATGATTTATTTGGTATATTTCTGTCTCTTCTTACTAGAATGTAAGCTCCAGGATGGCAGGAATTTTTATCAGATTTCTTTCACTGCTCAATCATCAGGGCCTAGAAGAAGACTTGGCATATGATATGAATTCAATGAACATTTGTTAAATAAAGTCTTTCTATTTCTATTGCTGTTGAATGCTTAGTACTTTTGTAATTTTTTATTTTGTTTCAGTGGGGTCTCTTTGGGTCTCAAGAAAGATGGAAGGCAAACATGGGTTCTTGTCAGATACCCTGAGCTAAAAGTCTCAGTGTCAGTGGTCCTTAATGTGGAGGGATCATGGACCCCTTTAAGATTATGATGAAACCTACCACAAATCGGCACTTACACTTAAAATTTACGTATAATTTATGAAAACCATACACTTCATCTTAAGGACCTGTTTTCTTAGAACATTTCTGGAAAGATGTGTAGAAACTATCAACACACTAGCCCCAGAGAGGAGGAAGAGGGGAGTTCTTCTTTCATTATATATCCTGTATACTTCAGTTCTATATAGTGCAAACATTACAATTTCAAAGTTTTAGAAACCAGTTAAATATTTTAAAGAAACCTATGTTCTAACCCCTTGGGGTGATCACAAGCTCACATGTGTTCAGGGGCTAGGGAGGTCAGTGCACGTGGCTTTAGGACAATAGGCAGAGGTGGGAGCTGTGGCTAAACGGAGCTTGCACACCCCACCCCAAGATGCTTAAATGCAAATGGCATGAAAAACATGGTGTTGATCAAACTTTTCTGGACTGTTTTTTTTTTAATATATTTATTTATATTTATTTTTGCCTGCGTTGGGTCTTCATTGCTGCCCGCGGGCTTTCTCTAGTTGCGGAGAGCGGGGGCTACTCTTTGTTGCGGTGCACGGGCTTCTTATTGCGGTGGCTTCTCTTGTTGCAGAGCACCGGCTCTAGGCGCGTGGGCTTCAGTAGTTGTGGCACACAGGCTCCAGAGTAGTTGTGGCGCACAGGCTTAGTTGTTCTGTAACATGTGGGATCTTCCCACACCAGGGCTCTAACCCGTGTTCCCTGCATTGGCAGGCGGATTCTTAACCACTGCGCCACCAGGGAAGCCCGGGATAGATTCTTTAAAATCAGTGATGTTTAACCTTTCTGGGATCACAGACTCCTTTGGGAATCCCATGGAAACTAGGGACCTTCCCCCAGGAAAATGCACAGACAGGTAAAACTCCACAGGCTACTGCAGCATCTTCACAGACCGCCAGCTAAGGTTACCCAGGCATGTCCAGGAGCTCCAAGAACTTCGCTTTTGGATGCGTTCCTTGTACTAAAACGCTCGGCTTACTAAACTCTTTCTCTATTCCTTTAGAGAGCCTGAACTATGTTGCCACTTGCGGCGAAGTGCCCTGGCTAAAGCAGAGGCCAGCTGGCCCAGGTGGTGGGGCGGTGGCTTCGGGTCCCTGAGCCTGGTGGCAGCGGGAGGGACCCATAGACAGGTAATGGCTGCCATGGGGGGCGGTGGGCGTCCTCCTCAGCTTTTAGCGTTATCCGGCTGGGCCCCTGCGCTTCGGGCGCATGTTCTGGGTTTTGGGGAGCGAACCTGCCCGGGTCAGAGGCGGGGAGCTCCGGCGCGGGGCCCGCGAACAGAGCTGCGCTGGGAGCCGGCGGGCTCCGCATTCATCATTGTTCCCACAGCGCCTGGCACGGGTTGGGGCGCAGGCAGGGATGGTGGTTCGAAGCGCGCCGTCCCTTCCGCGTCGCCAGCTCGCCGAGCTCTCGCCCCACAAGCGTTTAGTGGGCGCCTTCCAAGCGCCAGCCCCGGAGCCGGGAGCTGGCGACGCAAGGGAGGGACGAGGGTCCGAGTCCAGCCCGCTGCACGCCTGGGTGCAGGAGCATGCTGGCGAAGGCGGCGCGGGGTGCACCGGCAGCGGAGAAACCCGCGCGCGTCCCCGCCGCGCGCTCGTGACGGTGCCCCCGGCCCCGCCCCAGGCCTCCGCCTCTCGCTTCCCCCCTCCCCCCGGCTCGGCCGCGCTCCGGTCGACGGGCTCCATGGGGAAAGCGGCCGCTCTGTGCCGAGGCGGTGGCTGTGGCGGCCGCTCCCGCGGGCTCTCGTCGTTCTTCACGGTTGTCCCCTGCCTGTCCTGCCACACGGCGGCGCCGAGCATGAGCGCTTCCACGCCCGGCTCCGAGCCGGAGCCCAAGCCTCAGCACCAGGCGGTACCCCAGCCCAAACGGGATCTGGTGTCAGAACAGGTGTCGGAGCCAGTTTCTGAGCCGGTGCCAGGATCGGAGCCTGAGTCCAGGAAGATGTCTGAGCCAAGGCCAGGGTTCAAACAGGAATTGGAACTGCTGCAGGGGTTGGGGACCGGGTCAGGTCCCCGGGAAGAGTTGGGCTCAAGCCTGGGGGCTGGGCCCTTCACCAAGGCCCCATCCGAGCAGGTGCTGGCGCTGGGGCCAGTAGTGGGGAGCGTGCCCTTGACCAAACTCGAGTCCGGGTTGTTGCCGGCATCAAAGGCCCCGCGACCAGGGCAGGTGAAGACACATCTTGGGGCTCCAGTGCCAGGGAGTGGCACGCCCTCCGCTCTCCCGATGGTCTCACTTCCTCTGGACAGCTTCAAGGGCTGGCTTCTCAAGTGGACCAACTACCTGAAGGGCTACCAGCGCCGCTGGTTCGTGCTCAGCAACGGCCTCCTGTCTTACTACAGGTATGGAAGTGTCAGGGTGGGTTGGCTGAGTTTGGAGGGTGGTGATGCTGCAGCCATGGTGACAGAGGGCATCCAGAGTTGGAGGGCACTGCCACTGGCCTGGAGATGTTTGGGAACTCGCACTCCAGCAGGAGAAATAATGCCTCTGGCCAACCTTCAAGGGCTGGGGCCCTGACCTCAGGCAGGGGAGCCCCTGTGGACATGACCTCTGGCAAGCTTGGGTCTAGGGAGTGAGCAGTGACGTTGGAGTGAGGGAGTGATTTGGGACCTCGGGACCCCTCTGGTCCTGGTAGTTGTGGGACCTGGAGCAACCAGCCAGAGTCAGCCCCCAAAGTCCTTGATTCAGGAGCTTTCTGGTTCAGGAGCTAAGATCACTGTATAAGGACTGAGGGGGACAGTAACCTTGTTCAGTCCTTGGGACCCACTCATGGGAAGGGCTCCTGCTCCCTCCTCAGTTGGTCAGACTATTTCCCACTTTTCCTGGTGCCTGCTGGTTGCTGGGCCTTGGCCTGGGGGCACAGCAGGCTCACAGACGCATCAGACATGGCTTCTGCCCTTCAGGAGCCCATCTTGGCATTCAGCGGAGAACCAGGAAGCATCCCACCGTGGCCTTTCTTATTCTAGAAGCAGTGTGGGATTCAACAGTGAAGTCCAGTGGTGAGATAGCTAACACTGTGTTCCATTGAGATGGATTGAAAGGGGGAAAGATCCTGAAGGCCGTCTAGGTATGTTTCCTGGGGATGGTTTAAACTTTGAGATCTCTGATCACTCTATACTATCAATTCTCAAACCTGAGTGAGCACTGGAATTCCCTGAAGGGCTTATTGAAACATCAAGTGCTCAGCTCCCCTGCTGAGTTTCTGCTGCAGTGGGTGTAGGAGGGGCCTGAGATTCAGCTTTTCTAACAAGTTCCCAGGTGATGCTGCTCTGGACCACAGTTTGAGAAGCACAGCTCCATTGTCATTGCAAACAGGAGGGCCCTGCCATTCTGTTTGCTGAAGCTTGGGTCACTTTGCTCACTTCACTCTGCTGGGCAGTATCTCTTCAGGTCAACCACCAGAGCATTTATATGGTCCTTCCTCGCCTTTTTGGAGCACAGCTTCTAGAGGATAGTTGAATCTGTGATGCCACTGAGAATTTGGGAGCTCCACTGAACTTAAGTGATGGTTCCCACTCAAAGTGGGGATCACTGTCTTTAATTCCTGGCAGGGGAGAAAGCTGACCTGTGTTTCTATAAATTTATTTATTTTATTTATTTTATTTTTGTGTTGGGTCTTCATTGCTGCGCGCAGGCTTTCCCTAGTTGCGGTGAGCGGGGGCAACTCTTTGTTGCAGTGTGCGGGCTTCTCACTGCGGTGGCTTCTCTTGTTTTGGAGCACAGACTCTAGGCGCGAGGGCTTTAGTAGTTGCAGCACGAGGGCTCAGTAGTTGTGGCTCGCAGACTCTAGAGCACATGCTCAGTAGTTGTGGCACACGGGCTTAGTTGCTCCGCGGCATGTGGGATCTTCCCGGACCAGGGCTCGAACCCGTGTCTGGTGGATTCCTAACCACTGCACCACCAGGGAAGCCCTGACCTGTGTTTCTAATGTGTTTCATCTCATGTGGTGTCGTTGGTGCCCCTCAGCCCACTTGGCTGCACCATACAGATCACAGGACAGAGTGTTCTTAGAATTTGGCAACTGAGCAAAAAGAGATCCTTTTCCAAATGGTGTTTTTATCCCACTTCCCATACTCCATCAGGTGTGTAAACATTTCACCAAGGCATACAATGATAGGGATCATCATCATGATTTGCTATAAATAAGTGTCACTCTGTCTCATAGGCAAGGGACATAACACATAGGGCATGTCGACTGTGGACCACACTCTCTGCTTTATGTTATGTTCATTTATTTCATCCTTGAAATCACACTGTGAGGTGGGTTCCAGGATTGTACAAATGAGGAGTTCTGAGCTTTGCCAGAAGGATGTGGCTTGTCCAAAGTCACTGGGCAGGGTAGGCAGTAGAGAGAGATTCTGACCTAGGCCCTTTGCACTCCAAAGTCTGTGCCTGTCCTAGATGTGTGTCCTAATGCCTGTTCATCCTTGAGTTCAGCATTTCTGAGTTATCTGCATTTTACCAGGTACTACTAGGGGTCAGTAGTTGAGGTCAAGGTAATGTTTATGAGTCTAGGGTCCCACAGTGGCAGGAAGGCCTAGTTCTAGTGGAAGTAAAATCTGACCTTATGTATTTTTGTTTTATCTTAATTGGAAGAGCAAAAAAGTCCCTCTTTTTTTCTTAAGATAACTATGTATAGACAGCTAGCTTTTCAAGATTATCTCAAAAGTACAGATTCTCTGGGTAATTAAGAAAAATTCTTCTTGCTTGCTGATAAGGTTGTGGGGACAAATACTGGTTTTGGGGGGAGAAGGGGTTGGGGACAAGTTTTCTTGTTGTGTGCTTTCACAGTCCAGCTCTGTAGTTTCATTTGTGGACATTTCTAGATTCCAGGGTGGGCAGAATTGTTGCTCGACTCACTTGGGTAGGATGAATGATCCCTGACATTTGTACAGCCCTCTCCCTCCTTTAGCCCCACGTGAGGCTGGCCATGAAGATGTCTTCATTCCCATTTTAGAGGAAGGGAAACTGAGGCCGAAGGAGCAAACTTTAGTGGTGTATCCTGAGGCACCCAGCTTGCGGACTGGGCCTCCAGTGCCACAGGAGATGAGTCAGTCTCCAAGTGCAGAAAAGGCCCTTCCGAGATGGAGCTGGAATCACCACTTCTCCCTGCACTCCAGTTCTGCCTTCTAGAAGACGGCTTTGGTCTGCTCTTCCTCGGGCCTCGCAGCACTTCAGATGTTTGACACCACTCTCCTGTCCCTGCTTCTGGTCTGAATCCTGCCTTCCGGACCAGGCCTGGCTGTCCTGCCTGCTGGGCTCAAGGACTGAGCTCCCTTTGGGCCTGCCGCTCCCAGTCCTGACAGCGCAGGTTATCCTGGGTTCCATTTGCACCCAGCGCCGGGCATGGGTCACCTCCTCCAACCTGCCCCAGACCCCCAGTTCTCAGTAGTTCTACAAGTGTGTGTGCTTGGAATAGAGGCAAATTCAGGTGCTCGGAGCTGCAAACAGAATGAGAGAACTTTTATTCATGATCTCCTTTCCTTAGGGGTCAGGTAGAGTCAGCTTTAGTCCTGGGATGACAGCTGGGGAAGGAATCAGAGCTGCTTCTCTTGCTAGCTTCCCTTTTGGAAAGACCACTCTCTAATTTTTTTCTTTTAATTAAGCGAAGTCTGGTGTTTGGAGAAAATGCGGGCATGTGTCTTGTCCTCCCTCCCTGATCCCATCTTCCAGCCTTCCCCGCTCCAAGATAACCATCATCCCAAATCCTGGTCACTGTCCACTTTCTTTTCTTTTTATTTAGTTTTAGCTAACCTGTATGCAATTTTTTTTAAAAAACACATTGTTCATTTCAACCATTTGAAACTTTATAAAAAAGCATATTGTACAGCATATGATTTGGGGGGACTAATTTTGACTGCTTTATAACAGCCCAGGATGTGAGTGCAGTTTTTACTTATTCATGCTCCTCTTGATGGGTGACTACAAAAATGCTTGTACACGTGCAGGCGTTCCTCTTGGGTGAAATCACTGGGTTGTGGAGAATGTGAAGGCCAAACTCTTTTCCAAGGCAGTTGTGTCAATTTATAGTCCCACTGGCACGAAATAAAGAGATTTTTGTGGATCTCTATCCTTTGCAGAACTTGGTATTGTCAACATTGATTTTGCCAATTAAATGGTTATTGCACTGTAGTCTTGAGCTGCATTTCAATCCCCATTATTTTTACTTTGATAGATAATCAGTGGGGGTTTGGATTAGAATTTCTCCATTAAGTATCGCTTCCTCGAGTGCTTCTGCCCTAGATTTTGCTGGAAAAGCTCATTTGATTGCTCAAGTTTATTCTAAGGGAGAAAGTACATAGTGCCAACAGCTGGGCTTAGTAAATTTATATTATCAAGAATAAAAAGATGCTCTTTGTAAATACTGTCACATATAGAAAGTATTTCTGGGAAGTATGGGTAATTGTTGGTAGGTTTTTACTTCTTTCCAACAATGTGCTAGGAATATAAATACAGGAGACGAGGTTCTTATTCCATTGCCTGGCACTCTTAATCCCATATCTATTTGAATATTTGAATACCATTAAGGGGAATATGGTTTTGTGGGAATATGGTCTTTTTTTTTTTTCTTTTTTGGTTGTTAGTTCCCATTTAAAAAATTTAATCCCCAGTTCTCATCTCCCAGGGAACATGGAAGAATTCATAAATGATGCAGAATTTTCAAAGGTATTAGCCCCAGCAAGTCCTTACAGAAAGAGTGTTTCAAACATAAGTTTTATCCACATTAATGACAAGATTGATTTGATTAAACAAAATTCTGTTTTGTTGTATACAAGTTGCCTGTTTGGCGACATTATAAATGACATCTATTTCCCAGGAAATGATTTCAAACAAAATATGAAACAAAAATGTTTTGTTTTAATTTATTATTGTTCAGACTGATATATGGGTAGGAATGGCAAAGCCAGTTAGCAAGGAAGGGCTCAAAGAAATTAGTCTGGGTCTATAAGAAAGAAGAAGTGAAAGTAAGTTTTGAAAGTCCTCTGGCTGAGGAAGCCCACTGAACATATGGTGAGCTGGGCCCATTTTGGGGTGGTGGCCAAGACATCTTTGCCTCTAGAATGGATCAAGTACTCCTTCCTCCAGTGGGGCCAACTGTCAAAGGCAAACTGTCATGGAGACAGTATTTTTTTAAAAATAAAGTTTTATTGGAACACAGTCATGCCCATTCATTTTGTCTGTGGCTGCTTTTTTTTTTTTTTGCCGCATGGCTTGTGGGATCTTAGTTCCCTGACCAGGTATCGAACCTGGACCCCCAGCAGTGAAAGCACAGCGTCTTAACCAGTGGACCACCAGGGAGTATTTTTAATATCAGTTTAGGTGATGCTTGAAGGATGGAGATGGAAAAGACTATCCAGTTGCAAAGTGTCCCTGAAAACATGAAGTTGAAGGTGCAAATCTTCAGGTTAAGCCACTGGGGTTTCCACCTCAGAAGGCGGCCTTATTATATTGGATTCAGCTTTAATTTGAAACATCATCCAGTGTTTCATACTATGAGGCCAGATAGGAGGCTGAAAAGGAATGCCCAAGTTGATAATGTGTAAACATTGGTTTGAAGTCCGTTTCTTTAACGTTTAACACGAGGGTGTTGCAAAGAGCCTGCGAGTGGACTGGCAGAGTGTTTTGGAGAAGCACAGTGCATTCTTAGCAAGGTCTAGTGACATGAATTATGATTTCCCCCCACAACCCGCTCCTCTTCCTGACCTTCTTCTTTCTATGAATAGCTGAAAACCTCTGAGTCATGCTTGCTGCCTCCTACCTGCTTCACCCCACATCAGGTGGAACTGCTGAGCCCTGCCTGTCTCCTTCCTTTCATCCATCCTTCCTCCCCATTCCTAGCGCCACATCCTGGCTCAGGTCTGCCTTCTGCTGAGCTGGTGCCCCAGCCTCCAGCTGTTGCCCTGGACAGGGTCCCCGGTGTGATGCCACCTCCCGCCCTGAGGGCCCTGGATTTGCCTGTCTTCTCCAGACATCTCTTTCATCAGTTCCATCCCCTGTGCTAGCAGTCCCCCACTTTGGGTTTTTCCCATTTGAAATATCCATAGTAGCCCCAGACTGACCTAAGGACCACATCTTCCTCCTTTGGGAGTTTACAGGGTTTGTGTATGGGCATCTCTGCAGACAGCTTTGTGCCAAAGGGACACCGTGGCCAAGTTTGGTATCTTCTTCATGTTCTACATGAAGCCTAGCACGGTGCTTTGCCACTGATATGCCCTCAGTAGCTTGGTTAGTCTGAATGGATGAGTGAGTGAATTAATGAGAATTGCCTGCAATTTTATGGGGTTTCAGAAAGCAAGTATGTTAGTGCCAAACTCGGACTTTTCTTAATTTGTTTTCAATTTTGAAAACTTGTTTGCTGAAATAAGATTGGGAAGATGAGCTGGAGGTTGCTGGCTTAGCCAGGAGTGCTGGAAAAGTGATAGTTATGAAATGCAGATTATTTGGATATGTTATGTTGATAGATTTGAGTGTGTTGAAATAGGCTCCTCCATGAACCAACAGCCTTGTATCTGTGGTCCTCATTTGTATTTCCATAGGGTTACAAGGGTTTGTGCATGTTGTCTCTGTGTTCCTGATTTGTCACTTCATAAAGTGTGGCAGTGACTGGATGAGTGGGGAGTAAAGATAAAGCTTTTAAAAGGGCTTTTCACAATCCCAGAGCTCTTTAAACTAGTTTCATGTGCACCCGACAGTTTGCTTTGCATGTGTTATATGTGCAGGACCCTGTGGGAAGCAGGCTGTGTGTCAGAGGTGAGGCCTCTGCCCTAAAATGTTAGATCTAACTGGATAACAGGCCCTCACAAACATGGGGTTCTCTGTGATGTCAGAGCGATTTCCAGTTCACGCTTGCGGTGAGGAGTGCAGCCTCTTCCTTGTTGTCCTGTTACATGGGGGAAGAAGTGGGAACTCGTGGGCAGCACCAACCTGCTGACTCAGCTGGTGCTAAGGCGCCCACCCACCTCACATCGGGGAGACTCCTTGCTGGGGTGCCATGTTGGGGTCTCCAAGACTAACCCAGATTCAATGACCCCCTGAGAGGACTCCCAGCACTCGGCTCGATGTGTGCTCGCAGCCTGCTTTATTACAGTGAAGGGAATCAAAGCACAAGCAGAAAGGGAAGAGGGGCAATGGATGAAATCTGGGGAAGTGAGGCACAGGCTTCCAGGGCTCCTTTCCCAGTGGAGTCATGCAGGACATGCTAATTCCTCCAGCAGCTGGTTGTGACACACGTGTGAAAGATTGCCAAGCAGGGATGTTCGGTAGAGACTCAGCGCTCAGGGATTTTATTGGGGGTCTTGTCACGTGGGTACCCTCTGCCTGGCATGGTCCCAGAGTCCAGGTTCCCAGAAGGAAAGCAGGTGTGCAGCATGGACCACACATTGTTTGCACAAGCAGTTTGGGTGTAGTCAGTCACGCTTACCAGTTAGGGGAACCCCGAGGTGTTGCAGGAGCTTGCCAAATCCAGACTCTTAGGGCCAGCTTTGGATGCAGGCCTTTCAAAGGATGAGTAGCCTCCGGCTCATCTCCTTCCTCCCTGCAGACTTCAGTGACGTCAGTCAGGTCAGGGCCGGCGCTCACTCTGGTTCAAGGAGAGCAAGTGCTTACACTTGGCTCTGAGTGGAGAGGGGCTTCTTGTTTCCTGCCAGGCTTGCAGAGCGTCTCACACAACTCATGGTCCGCTGCTCTGTGTGCTGAGGGCCTTCTCTTTGGGGCCTCCGCCCACGTGGTTGGCCCTTGATTGCTTCTCAGGCACTTTTCTTACCTAGACCTCCCCTGAGGCCCTTTGGTGGCCCAGGTTTGCAAGTGACAAGGGTACACTCGCCACATGGACCTCCTTCCTCCGCAGGACCTTCCCTTTTGTGCCTTTGGTGGAGTGTCTGGTGTGAGTTTTTCAACTCCTGCTGACCCTTTTACCTTCTTCAGGGAGGGTCTGTTATTCTAAGATTGGGGCCGGCGAGCAGTCTAGAACATTGTGACAGCAAGTGTACAGCAGCTTTGGTTGTATCAGTCATTGAGGGCCAACAATGTACAAGGCAGCTTGGGAGACAAGCACATGTACTGTCATCAGCCCACTGGGTGGAGGAGGAGGAGGAGGAGGGAGGCCTGCATCCATCTTGGCCCATCAGTAAGAGCCAGCGGGTTCAGGTGCAGTGCCGTGGGGCCTCCCAGGGGCTGGGTATTCAAGCCTGTGGCTTTTATACCTCCTGTAATCTTCTGGGATGCAGTTGGCAAATGATGTCAATAAAGAAAGACAGGCCTGTGAAAAGGATGTGAGGTTCCTTAAACCAAAATCAATATCTCCTTATCCCAGGGAGGAAAGAGATACGGAGGAAATGGGCCTGTTTCCTGGAAGACTACTCTGGATACTGACACGTGGAGAGGAGGAGATGGTAGGAAACATCCCTGAACTAGTTTGAAATTGGCAGCTTCATGTGTGGTGAGTCATGTGCCAGGTGTCACCCACAGATGTGGCTTTAGGAGGCTCATCACACACACGAAGCAAACTGTCAGTGAGTTTTAGGGTCATGCTGGGTGCTGTATGCTTTTCTTCTTTTACGAATGACTCTTCCCCGCGTATGTTTCCGTTTTTAAGTGTTCTCTGAGTCCTGATCACTTAGCTTCACTCCTCTTAGCACCTCGTCATGTGCTCAGCCACAGCTCTGCACCGCAAATGCTGATTTAACAATCTCGACTCACACCATTTGATCTGCATTGCTGGGCTGTTGCCTAAACCGAGAAGAGGGCAGGTGGCATTGCTGTGCTTGCATCAGAACCTGCCAGATTGTGTGGTCCTTTGAAGCAGCAGTAGGTGCTGTCTTCCTAAAGTATAAATTATAGTTTGTGGCTTCCCTGGGCTCACCACTCACTGCCCTTCCCAGTTGGGTCTCCCCACCCTCCTTCCTCTAGCCTTGACTCTTCTTCTGCCCAACTCGCCTTATTCCCCCTCTGCAAACCACATGCCTTTCACTCTCTCCTCCAGATCCCTGCACCTGCCACCCCCTGCAGCAAGGAGAACCCTCCTCATTGCTGCAGACATCCTAGCCGAGCAGTCTAATTCCAGGTCATCTCAGCCTAGACCTGCCTGGATTCCCCTGCCATTAGCTGGACTGGAAGAACCATCCTTCCTCTGATGCCCCTTTGTGTGTTGTGTCATTTGGCCGTGTACCCCTGTTAGCTGGATGTTGGTCTGTCTCCTCCCCACCAGAGCATGGGGCTGTGTCTTCCCACTGTAGTGTCCCCTGAGGGGCTGGGCATAGCACCTTGTACTTGTAGATTCTCAAATTTCAGTGAGGTTTTTTTTTTTTTCCCATAGAAGACACTTTGTAATTTTAATCTTTCTGCATGTTTTAAAGACCATGAACATGCAACCTGGACTATAGCAGTAGCTCAGGGGGAGTCACTGAATTGCCAGGAAAATGGAGTGACCACGGTGGGCTACACATGGCCCAGCTTTTCAGCTCCTTTTCTGAGGCTTATCCTGATGTGATGACATTGAGAGCTCACTGTTTTCATTTACCTTTAAAACTCTGTGTTATAAAGAATTTAAAACATATATAAGAGTAGCCAATAGTATAATGAGCCCCCGTTATCCAGTTTCAACAATTATTAACTTCCTGGCCAATCTTGCTTCATCTCAGTGCCCCCACCCCACACCATTTTGAAATGAACCGCAAATATCACACATCACCTGTAAATATTTCAGTATGTATCTCTAAAGGATGAGGATTTTAAAAAACACATCCACAACACCATTATTACAACTAAAACAAATTAGCAATAATTCCTTGTTATCATCAAATATCCAGTTAGTGTTCAAAGTTTCAATGGTCTCAAATGTCATAAATTTTAAAAAAATGTTTTATTTTATATCGGAGTACAGTTGATGTTATGTTAGTTTCAGGTGTACAGCAAAGTGATTCAGTTATACATATACAAGTATCTATTCTTTTTCAGATTCTTTTCCCATTTAGGTTATTCCAGAATATTGAGCAGAGTTCCCTGTGCTATACAGTAGGTCCTTGTTGGTTATCTATTTTAGATATAGCAGTGTGTACAGTACATGTCAATCTCAAACTCCCAATCTATCCCTCCCTCCACCATAAATGGTTTTTTGATACATTTGTTTGTATCAGGACCTAAATAAGGTTTACCTATAGAATGTCCCACAGTCTAGGTTTTGCTGATTGCATCCTCCTGGTGTAGGTTAACATGTTCCTGTGTCCTCTGTAGTTCCTTAATTTGGTAGATAGATCTAGAAACTTGATCAGGTGGTGATGTATTCTTCCATCAGGAGCTCATAATGTCTGGTGACTTCTAGGTCTATGACATTAGCAGGTGGTAACAATCAGTCTTAGATTAACCTAATTCTATCATTCTTCCTCATTTATTAGAAGGAATACTTCTATAAAGAGAAACTTACCCTCATCTACTACTCATTGGTTACTCAGGGATACAGTTCACACAGGAAAGGCAGGATAAATGCCATGTAGCCCTTAATGATGCTCGTATCATCCTGTCTTAACTTTGCTTAGTGGAGGCGTCTTCAGTTGGCTCTGGAGTCCTCTGGAAAGGACCCTGATGGTATTGATAGCTTCCCACGTCCCGCTTGAAAAGATGTTCTAGGCTCTTCTTGAACTTGTCTTGGCTCAGCCCTGGAGTCAGCCATTTCTGACTATACTCTTGACTGGGAGGTTGCCTGGTGCTAGGATGAAGCATATGGAAACAGGAATTGGCCTTGACACCAGCCTACTTTGACTTGCAGGAATCTTTGAAAAGAAGGGAGACAGAGGTATGAAACCTCACTGTTCTATTTGCCACATGTCCTCTTGAGCTGGGCAGAGGCTGTCCTATCTATATTTAAGGTCTTTGGTTCATCAAAGAAAAATTCAATGCATGAGATGAAAATGGTGATGGAGACCATACCCTGTATTTTTTCTCTGTTCTATCTTAGATTCTAATAATGACCACATTTGAACAGTGCTTAATGGTGTATAAGGTGCTTATGCGTGTGTCATCCCACTTGAAGACCACCCAGGGAGAAAGGTAGTTATTATGTCCTGATGACAATTGAGAAAGCCAGGGTTTGTCCCACTGCAGTGGCATCGCTTAGTGGGTGGCCTAGCTGAGATCTGAATCCAGCACTTTCTGGAGTTCCACACCACCGGAGCCTGTCCTCTTAGTGTCAGAAGCTCTGACTGTCTTCCCACCCAAACAAGCCACCCCTCCAGCTCCCCCTGGGGTAGATATGTCCCTGGTCCACTTGGAGACCTGTGAGTGGGCAGCCTCCCTCAAGAAGGGATGGTTGGGGGGCCTTTGCCCCCTCTTGATTCCCCACCTGTTACCTTCATTCAGGAGATACCCTGTCTGGCTCGCCTGTCTTCAGGATTGGGCCCTGCATGTGACCACACAGCAGGAGTGCTGGCTCTGGAGGCCTCATGAAAAGCTAGGCTCGTCCCATTGTGATCAGGTACTTGCTAAACAGTGAAACTGTTGGCAAGGACAGCTACCCCTGTGCACTAGGCTTATCCGTTATCTATTGCTGCATAACTTGGAGGCTTAAAACAACAACAATGGTTTTATCATCACTCACAGTTTCTCTCAGTTGGGAATTCAGAAAGGGCTTGGCTGTACAATTCTGGCTTGGGCCCTCTCATGGGGCTGCAGTCAGCTGGTGGCTGGGGTCGGAATGGCAGGTTCTGGAGCATCTGGAGACTGGCCGGGCTTCTCTCTCAATCCACAGAGTCTCAGGGCTTCTCCTTGTGCTCTGTCCACATGGCTGGTTTGGGCTTCCTTACTGCATGGTGACTTCAGAGCAGCCAGACTGCTTCTCTGGAGGCTGGCTTGCCTCAGAGGGAATGTCCCAAGGAAACGGGGCAGACATGCACAGACCTGACCTGATCCAGAGACTACATTTTCAGCAGTACCGCTTTGATCACTGGACCCACAATTGAGGTAAAAGTGGCTTCCTAGTAATTTTTACCCTTCAAATCAATAACATGGGACATATTGAGCCCAGGAATTAAGTCTACAATTGTCTTGATTTCTTAGGCTTTTTGACTGCAAGTAGCAAAAGCTTTCCAGAGCAGCTAGAGCGATGTGTGTGTGTGTCTAAAAAAGGCTTTCTTGTGAGACCACAGAATGGTTTTACAAAGCCTGCCTGGCAGTTTGCACACTTTTCTCACTTTCATCACTTCTGATGTCTGCTTTACTTCTTTTTTTTTTTTTTTGTGGTACGCGGGCCTCTCACTGTTGTGGCCTCTCCCGTTGCGGAGCACAGGCTCCGGATGCGCAGGCTCCGGATGTGCAGGCTCAGCAGCCATGGCTCACGGGCCCAGCCGCTCCGCGGCATGTGGGATCTTCCCAGACCTGGGCACGAACCCGTGTCCCCTGCATCGACAGGCGGACTCTCAACCACTGTGCCACCAGGGAAGCCCTGCTTTACTTCTTATTTTCCTCCCTGTAGTCCAGTCTGTTTTGTTTTTTTGCTCCTTGGGCCATGTGGCAGAAGATGGCTGCTGCCTACAGCTCCTGAGTTCATGAGTTACAGGTATAACCATCAATATAGCAGAGGCTGTCAAACTACCTTAACCCAATTTCTATGAAGGAAAACTGGATTGGTTCCATTTTGGTCAAGTTTAATCAACTGGAGTCTGGGAACAGGTCTGGGTCAAAAATCACTGCTCAGGCCACCTGGGAGTGGGGCTGGGGCAAAGTTCCAAGTAGGTTTGTCAGATTTAGCAAATAAAAATATAGAATATTCAGTTAAATATGAATTTCAGATAAATATCAAATTTCAGAATAAATAAATAAAATTTCAGTATAGGTATATCCCATGCAATATTTGGGGTATACTAAAAATTATTTGTTGTTTATTTAAAATTCAAATTTAACCGGGCCTCCCATGGTTTTGTTTTTTTTTTAATAAATTTATTTATTTTACTTATTTATTTTTGGCTGTGTTGGGTCTTTGTTGCTGGGCGTGGGCTTTCTCTAGTTGTGGCGAGCGGGGGCTACTCTCTGTTGCGGTGCACGGGCTTCTCATTGCGATGGCTTCTCTTGTTGCGGAGCACAGGCTCTAGGCGCACAGGCTTCAGTAGTTGTGGCACGTGGGCTCAGTAGTTGTGGCACGCAGGCTCTAGAGTGCAGGCTCAGTAGTTGTGGCGCACAGGTTTAGTTGCTCCGCGGCATGTGGGATCTTCCCAGAGCAGGGCTCGAACCCGTGTCCCCTGCATTGGCAGGCGGATTCTTAACCACTGCGCCACCAAGGAAGCCCCTCCCATGTTTTTTTAATTGTACTATATATTTTAGCTTAGGACTTTGTTTTTTTCATCCTGTATTTTATCTGGCAACCCTATTCTTTCTTTTTTGTAAAAATTTATTTATTTTTGGTTACGTTGGGTCTTTGTTGCTCCGTGTGGGCTGTCTCTAGTTGCGGCGAGCGGGGGCTACTCTTCGTTGCGGTGTGCGGGTTTCTCACTGCAGTGGCTTCTCTTGTTGCAGAGCATGGACTCTAGGCGCCTGGGCTTCAGTAGTTGTGGCGCACAGGCTTAGTTGCTTCGCGGCATGTGGGATCTTCATGGAAGAGGGCTCGAACTGATGTCCCCTGCATTGGCAGGCGGATTCTTACCCACAGCGCCACCAGGGAAGTCCCTGGCAACACTATTCTAAGAGGAGGACAAGGGAAATGCCACATAGTGTCTGCTACAGCCCTTCCTTGCCTGTTCAGAAGCTGTCAACAGTGTAATCTTAAATATGTATCCTTAGAGGGCTTTATTTCTCATAATAACATTTGTCATATTTAATATGTGTCAGGCCCTGTGCTAAGCACTCTGTATGGGTTATTTCATTTTATCCTTTGAATGAGCCTAGGGGTTGTTGGTTCTATTATTATTGTCCCTGTTTTACAGATGGAGAAATGGGTCTAGAGAAGTTGAAAAGACTTGAAGATTTCACGACTAGTAAGTTGCATAGCCAGATTCAAGTCCAGGCCAAGCTAAGTCCAGAGCAATTGTTCTTAGTTACTTCACTGTCCTGATCCCCTTTTTCCCCAAAAGTTTTGAAAATAGATGTGTTTGAATTAGAGGTCCATGTAGTTTACCCTTTGTCTGTTCTAAGGATCCAGTTGTCTAGCTGCTGGATAGAAAGTGAGAGGAAACACATGAAAGTATCTACTAGGACTCCTCTTGGGTCCCAGGAGTTCTCTCAGTCCCAAATTATCCAATTCTTAAGTATTAAAATATTTCCATCAGATCATGTATGGAACCACATCTTTCATAATCAGGGTCTAGCCACTGTTAGATTTGATAATCTATAGGCTGTAAAGACAGTGGGAAATCAAGCTCACCCCCAGCCCTGCTGCCTTTTTTGGTCATTAATTAGCAGTGTAATTTTTAAAATTATGGTAAAAACACATAACATAAAATTTACTATCTTCACCAATTTTAAGTATACAGTTCAATAGTGTTAAGTATATTCACATTGTTGTGAAACAGATCATCAGAGCTTTTTCATCTTGTAAAAATGAAACTCTTTACCTGTTAAACAACTTCCCTTTCCCCTTCTCCCCAGCCCCTGGCAACCACTATTCTACTTTCTGTTTCTATGAATTTGACTACTTTAGATTCCTCATAAAAGTGGAATAATCACAGTATTTGTCATTTTGTGACTGGCTTAATTCACTTAGCATAATTTCCTCAAGGTTCATCTATGCTGTAGTATGTGACAGGATTTCCTTGCTTTTTAATGCTGAATAATATTCCGTTGTATGTATAGACCACATTTTGCTTATCCATTCATCTGTCAATGGACATTTGGGTTGCTTCTACCTCTTGGCTATTGTGAATAGAACATGGGTGTGCATCTCTTTGAGACTCTGCTTTCAAGTCTTTTGGATATATCCCCAGAAGTGGGATTGCTGGATCATATGGCAGTTCTATTTTTAATTTTTGAGGAACCTCCATACTGTTTTCCATCATGGTTGCACCATTTTACAGTCCTACCAACAATGCACAAAAGTTCCAGTGTCTTCATATCCTTGCCAACACTTTGTGTTTTCTTAATATTTATTTATTTTATTTATTTATTTAATTTATTTCTTGGCTGCGTTGGGTCTTCATTGTGGTGCGTGGACTTTTCTCTAGTTGTGGCGTGCAGGCTCCAGAGCACGTGGGCTCTTTCGTTGAGGCACTGGAGCTCAGTAGTTGAGGCATGTGGGCTTAGTTGCCCCGTGGCATGTGGGATCTTAGTTCCCCAACCAAGGATCGAGCCCAGGTCCCCTGCATTAGAAGGCGGATTCTTTACCACTGGATTACCAGGGAAGTCCCTGTTTTTCGTTGTTTGTTTGTTTTTTTAATAATGGCCATCCTAATGGGTGTGAAATGATATCTCCTTGTGGTTTTGATTTGCATTTCTATGATGATTAGTGATGTTGAGTGCATTTTCATGTGCTTGTTGGCCATTTGTATATTATCTTTGGAGAAATGTCTAGTCAAGTCATTTGTCCATTTTTTAATCTACTTGATTTTTTTGTTGTTGATTGTAGGAGTTCTCCATATATTCTCATTATTAATCCTTTATCAAATATATGATTTGGAAATATTTTTCTCTTATTCCATAGGTTGCCTTTTGACTCTTTTGATTGTGTCATTTTATGTACAAACATTTAAAATTTGACGTAGTCCCAATTGCCAAGCCCAGGGTCATGAAGCTTTTCCCCTGTTTTCTTCTAGGAGTTGTATACTTTTAGGCCTTAACATTGAGGTCTTTAATCTATTTTGAGTTAATTTTTGTATACAGTGTAAGTTAAGGGTCCGATTTCATTCATTTGCACGCAGATATCGAGTTTTCCCAGCACCATTTGTTGAAGAGAACTGTCCTTTCCCCATTGAGTGGTCTTGGCACCCCTCTCAAAGATCATTTGACCATATATGTGAAGGTGAAAGCCAGCCCTTTTGAAAAACACGGACACTCATTGAATATGACAGCATGTCATCTTCAAGGTCCAGCTACAACTCTGTCATCTGGGACCATGGGAAGTTAAATCTAAGAAGGCAGACCGCTAAGGCCCCTTCTCACATCTCTAGGCTTCTGTGACTAGCTACAGAGTCCTCTACTCACAGAAGAAGTGTTTGCCATAGCCTAAGAGGAGGTGGGTGGAGATCAAGAGCAGACACTTAGGTTGCCAACAAGACTGCTGACAGCCCTCTGCGTTTCGACACTGGAGCCTCCTTTTCCACCTTCCCTTCATCCCATACCTGTACAACCCACCCACCCTCAGGACCAGCCTTATCTCTGCCTCTCCAGGATCATCTCACCTCTTCCTCCACGGTCACACTCTGATGACAGTGGGCTCTGTGACCATCCTGACAGGAGAGGGAGTTAGAACTGGGTCCTCAGCTCACTCTCCTCCTGGATCAGGCAGCTCCAAAACAAATCACCCCCAAACCCAGAGGGTTAAAGCAAGGGGGGATTTATTCTTGCTTGCATATCCGCAGGTGGCCGGGACAGCTCTGCCTCAGGCAGCGGCACCTGGGACCCTCTTCCACCTTGAACAAGTGGGCTGAGTGATATGTCATCTGTGGGCATGTGCAGCTGCTTGAGGGCAGGACCAGTAGATCATATTTCAGTTGTTTCCTCCTAGAAGGCCCATTGCATGTTAGATCAGTGTTCAGTAACTCTTAGCTGGCCACACACTGGACAGACCTGTCATCGGTACCTGGGAAGCTAGTGGTGGGAGAATGTCTAGGTAGGAACGGAACTTAAAGGCCATCTGGTCCAACCATCTGTCTGTTCATTGACTTCTTCCTATAGCATTTCTGGCCCCTCAGCACGAGCCTTGGGCAAACCTCTCAGGTGACAGAGAATAAACCTTTATCTCCAAGACAAAATGGTATTCCTGAGATAATTCTGAAAGTTAGAAAATTCTTCCTCTGTTGAGCTGAGGTGGGTTTCCAGGCAGCATTTGTCCTGATTAGGGTGTTTTTCTGTTCTGCACAGCTGGACTTATCCCTTCCATGTGACCATACTCTTCATCTTCAGAGAGGCTGGCTCGGTGTCCCTGTGTATTATCTATTGCTGCATGACAAATCACCCCACATTTAGTGGCGTTAAGAATTCATGAGTGAGGGACTTCCCTGGTGGTCCAGTGGTTATGACTCCATGCTCCCAATTCAGGGGGCCCAGGTTCGTTCCCTGGTCAGGAAACTAGGTCCGCGTGCTGCAACTAAAGATCCCGCATGTTGCAACAAAGATCCTGTGTGCCGCAACTAGACCCAGCACAGCCAAATAAATAAATATTAATTAAAAAAAAAAGAATTCTTGAGCAGGAGTTGGAGGGATTCTGGCTGGGGATGATTTCATGAGGGTGACACTCATCTGAAGGCTTGACTGGGCCTGGAGGCTCCACTTCTAAGGCAGCTCCCTCACTTGCCTGGCCAAGTGGTGCTGGCTGTTGACAGGAGGGCTCTGTTCCTAGCTCTGTGGACCTGTCCGAAGTGTCCTCACAATATGGCAGCTGGCTTTCCCCAGGGGGAGTGATCCAAGAGAGAGCACGCAGGAACCACAGTGCCTTTTCTGACCTACCCTCGAAGTCACACTCTGTCATTTCCACTGTGTCCTCTTAGTTATACAAGTCAGCCCTGCCCAGTGGGGGAGGAAGGCTCCAAACCTTTGTGACCTTCACTTTCCTCATCTGTAAACGGACCTACTTGGCTGTCTGAAATAAACCGTGAAGAAGCATTTGGTAAACTCTTTCGTAAGTGAAGGGGATGTTCTGAATGTCAGGGTTTTTCTTTTTTTTTTTTTTTTTTTTTTTTAGGGTTTTTCTAACAGTGAATGCGTAACAAGTGAAAACCTCCTGTTGAACCCCACACTCCTGTTTAACCAGTCCAGTCAAGGAAAGCAGGGCTGGATTTGCCAGAGGATGAAGAAGACATACTTGAGGTCTCTTCAAGCATAGTCACGCCGGGGACTATCTTTCTAGAGTTGAGGAACCGTGTCGGGGGGAGACCCCTCTCTGCTGACAGGGCCCTTCCCTTGTTCAGTCCAAATGTTGGAGGGGAGACAGAAGGCACACTCTTGCTGGATGCTGTGAGGGCCCAGGAGATAGACTATGCCACAGAGGCCCCGACCTCATCTGTCTTGCTCACTGATCTGACCCCAAGGCCTGCCCTGCCACGTTGACTGAACGAAAGAATGAATGTGCCCCGCAGGGGTGATGGTTGTTTTAAACTCAGCCTCCGTTTGGGAGTCTGTGACTGTGCTGTGGGGACTTTGGTTTTGCAGGCTGCTGTCACGGTCTGACAGGAGCTGAGCTGCTGTTTCTGCTTCCGTTGAAGCTTGGTGGGAGTCACTTTTACGTAAGATTATTTCATCTAATATTAACGTCAGTGCCTATAATACCGGAGCCCATGAAGGGAAGTAGAATTCCTGAATAAATTATGTCTCACCATCAGCTCTGTAAACTTGTATAGTAATATGTGCATTTAAATTTGTAATTGTCCTTAGTGTGTTAAATTTCGACTTCAGTGTCTCCTTAATTGACCTCTAATCCCTGGCATTTCAGTCTTTCTCTTGTCTTGGTAACTGATTTTCTTTTTTAGAGCCTCCTTTGCTTGGTGTAACATTTTTAGGGGGTATGTTTTAGTGCTGCTGAACATTTAAGCTCACAGATCACTTGTAAAAGGAAGAATCTAGGTTGCTGGGACACTCTGTAGATTGTGGCTGCAGCTACAGAGATTGTGTGCTGATTTAAAAAAATCAAATCCGTTCAAGTATCCTGAATGTGTAGGCGCAGGACAGTGCTCAAAATAGATCCTGCCCTGTGACCTAGGGACCCGTCATCTCGTTTCTTGATTCCTGAGACACTCAGCACATAGCCTTGTGCGCTGGCTCGCAGGGGCTCGTCACCAAAGTCCTTCATCGCTGCTGTTGGCTGTCGCTGTACACAGGGAAGAATTTAAAATGCGATAGATTTTAAATGGATTTTATTTTTTACTGTGGAAATTTTCAAACGCATAAAAGTAGATGATGGTCCATCACCCAGTTAGCAAGTCTCACTGTAAGGTCAGTCTGTGGTCTCCCCACCCTCAGTTAACTTGAAGTAAGTCGCAGACATCTTTTACTTAATTCTAAGAATTAAGTTAAAAAATAAGTTAGGGCTTCCCTGGTGGCGCAGTGGTTGAGAATCCGCCTGCCGATGCAGGGGACACGGGTTCGTGCCCCGGTCCGGGAGGAACCCGCGTGCTGTGGAGCGGCTGGGCCCGTGAGCCACGGCCGCTGAGCCTGTGCGTCTGGAGCCTGTTCTCTGCAACGGGAGAGGCCACAACGCTGAGAGGCCCACGTACCGCAAAAAAAAAAAAAGTTAAAAAATAATTTTAATAATAAAGAATATTTGTAAATATTTCATTATGTATCTCTTTAGAGATGAAAGTTTCTTAAAAATTAACCTAAATGGCATTAAAATGCCAAAATATTTAACAATAATTCCTTAATATTATCAAATATCCAGTCAATATTAAAATTTCTCCATTGATTTCTCTTTAATAAAAAAAATTTTGTAGGCATTCAATAGATATTTATTGAATGACAGTTTCTTTAAATTCTATACTGCTTTACAATTTTCAAAATTTTTACATGCATGATTTCATATAATCCCGTAATAAAATTTCCCCATTAGTTTAAAATTTTTTTAGAGTTTCCAGAAATCAGGATCCAAATAGAGTCCATTCATTGCAATTGTTGATATTTCTCCTCAGTTTTTTTTTTTTTTTTTTTGGTACGCTGTAAACACTGATACAAAGCTACCATCCAATCCGTGGACCCTGTTCATATTTTGCCAGTTGTCCCAATAATGTCCTTTCGAGGATCATAGATTGCATTTGGTTGTTGTGTCTTGTCACTTTAGTTTCAGTCTGGAACAGTCTTCCATTTTCCCTTGTCTTTCATGACCTAAACGTTTTTGATAAATTCAGGCCAGTTACTTTGTAGAATCTGCCTCAATTTGGGATTGCCTGGTGTTCCCTTATGTTTAGATTCAAGTCCTGCATTTGCAGCAGAAATACCACAGGATGCATACTGTGTCCTTCACAGTGCATCGTATCAGGAGGCACATGATGTTGATTTGTCCTACCACTAGTGATCATCATTTGGTTAAGATGGTGTTTGCCAGGTTTCGCCACTGTAAAGTTAATTGTATAATTACTAATTAATGACTAATTAGAAAGTATTTTTATGGGGAGACACCTTAAGGCTATGTAAAACCCTGTTCGTCAACAAATCTCCCCACTGATTTTTTTAAAAATATTTATTTATTTATTTATTTGCTTGCACTGGGTCTTAGTTGTGGTAGGCAGGCTCCTTAGTTGTGGCATGCATGTGGGATCTAGTTCCCTGACCAGGGATCAAACCTGGGCCCCCTGCATTGGGAGCTCAGAGTCTTATCTACTGCGCCACCAGGGAAGTCCCTTTCAACTGATTTTTACCACCCTTTGGTGATTCTTGCCTGAATCTATTATTACTTTGATGGTTGCCAATTGATGATTTTCTAATAACATCATTCCTTCTATATTTATTAATAGGCATTGTATTATAAAGAAGAGCTTTTAATTTATCCATTTATTTATATAAGTGTGAACCCATGGATTTCTAGATTATCCAATGGGCTGTTATCTGTAATTATCATTTATTTTGACACTCAAATTGTCCTGGTTTTGGGTAAGAGGAGTCCTTTTAAACTGGCTCCTGTGTCCTTTTGACATTCCCTATTTGAACCCTCCTTCCTTTTTTTGTACAACAGAACGATCCTGGTTCTTCTGTACTGGAATCTGCCATTTCTCCAATGAGCCCTGGTTCCTTTTAGTGTAAAATGGTATCTAGAAGCCAAACACTGAGTGCTAGGTGGGCTCATTGTCATTGGGACGTTATTGCTTCTAGGCTCTCTTTGTGGATAGAGGTAGTTTTTTCTTGCCTTTCTCTTCCATGTTTCCAACTTCAGACTCTGACAGTAAGAGATCTGGCTCCCATTATCCTCAATATATTTACTTATTTGCTCAGTCCCTTGTATGAAAACACCCTCCTGGTCACGCTGGCCAAATCTCCTCTGTTCCTGTGCAACCAGTCGTGCTGGCTGAGTTATCTCGACGTTGGTATTGCTGATCTTGGTGGTGGTCTTGGCCAAACCCCTCTGCCACAGGGCCTAGCTGCACTGTCTGAATCCCCACAGCTTAGTTTCTCCTGGGAAAGGGGAAGGGGCTCCCCAATCTCTCTTGATTTATGGGTTCTTCTTCTCTCTTTCTCTTTTTCCCCTTGCAATTTATTTGTTGAAGAAACGGGGTCATTTGTTCTGTAGTTTCACACAAACTGGATTTTGCTGATTGCATCTCCATAATGTTATTTATCATACTCTTCTATCTTCTTTATTTCCTGTAAACTGATAGCTAGGGATTCCATCAGAGTAAGATTAAATTATACTGGCAGGATGGTTCATGGATATATTGAAGAGGGGCATGTATTGGCTGGTTCTTTCTTTCCTCCTTCCTTCCTTCCTTCCTTCCTCCCTCCCTCCCTCCCTCCCTCCCTCCCTTCCTTCATTTCTTTCCCTCCCCTTCCCCCTCTCCCTCCTTCTCTCTCTGTCTCTTTCACACACACATATGCGCACAAATATCAGAGGCCATTGTTGACAATTTTCTAGACCCATTAGTTTATTACAGTTTGCAAAATGCTGATATTCTATTATTGCCTTTTTCAGTTATTAGAGGGAATAATTCTATAAAGAGAAACTTCCCCTCATCAACCATTAGGTTACCCAATGGTTTAGTTAATATGGAAATGGTAGGAAAATGCCCCATGCTTTCTTTTTTTTTTCTTTGCGGTACACGGGCCTGTCACTGCTGTGGCCTCTCCCGTTGCGGAGCACAGGCTCCGGATGCACAGGCTCAGCGGCCATGGCTTACAGGCCCAGCTGCTCCGTGGCATGTGGGATCTTCCCGGACCGGGGCACAAACCCGTGTCCCCTGCATCGGTAGGCGGACTCTCAACCACTGCTCCACCAGGGAAGCCCCCCCATGCTTTCTTTTATTCACCAGTTATCAAACAAATAAATGGGTCCCTAGCATCCCTCCAAGGTTACTGATGACTTACTTTTTCAGCTTTGTTATGAACTCCTTGACTTGATATCTTTTAATGTATTACAGCTGTTATTCTTGTTCTAATCTTTGAGAGATAATTCACATACCATGCAAATAATCCATTTAAAGTGTACAACTTAATGGTTTTTAATATATTCACAGATATGTACAACCATCACTAAAGTCAATTTTAGAACGTCTCCATCATCTTCAAAAGAAACCCAATACCCTTTAGCTACCACTCTCGTGCGCTCCCAGCCGTGTGCTCCCAGTCCTAAACAACCACTCCAATCCTTTCTGTCTCTCTGTATTTCCCTATTCTGGACATTAATATGGATGGAATTATACAATATGTGGAATTTTGTGCCTGGCTTCTTTCACTTAGCATAATGTTCAAGGTTCAACCAAGTTGAACCCCATTGTATGAATCTTTTTTTGTCCATTCATTCATTGATGGTATTGTTTCTACCTTTTAGCTGTTATGCATAATGCTATTATAAATGTTTGTGTACAAGTTTTTGTGTGGGCATATGTTTTCACTTCTCTTGGGTGTATACCTCAGAGTGGAATTGTTGGGTCATGTGGTCACCCTATGTTTAATCATTCTTTAGTGTTTTTGAGTATGTCTCTTTGGATAACTTTTTTAGTGGTTCTTCTAAATATTACATTACATATACATGACTTATCACAGTCTGCTGATGTCATTTTACCAGTTTTAGTGAAGTATAGAAACCCTACCTCCTTGTAAGTTCCTTTACACTCCCCCATTTACAGCATAATTGTCTTAAATATTTCCTCTACACACATGTAGAACCACCTCAGACAGTGTTTTAATTTTTGCTTCAGCCATTAAAACATTCATCCATTTTCTACTTGACAAGACCTTTTTAGTCTAAATTTGAGATCTAAAGCATTTGCGCAATATTCTGTGACAGGCTTTCCACTTAATAATCTGAAGAACCACCTTAGGTGTCACTGAGTAGTTCATGATATTCTGATATTTTGATGGAACCGCAAAAAGCGTCTAATGGATTTTCAGTCAGTGATGTTGATGGAGTGGGGTGGTGTTACCCCCATTACTCCACCTTTAGCATGTGAGGTTGGCAGAACTTCTGGTGTGGGCCGAGCCTGGATCATCTCCTTGGGTTTGTTCCTCTGCATGTAACACGCATGCATTAATTCACTCTGCCAGCCCAACATCTCTGAGCTCCCACCGTGTGTCACGTGTGTGGGGACAAGACAGGCCAGGTCTGTGGCTCATGGAACTTATGTCCTAGCTTGTAAGCGGCAAATACAAACAATGACCGGGTAAAACAGAACATTTTTTCTGGATGGAAGCCCCAGTTTTCTCCTTGAGAAGAGCCCTGTGCTGGTGGCAGAGAAACTGAGTTCTGGTGCTGGCTTTGTTGTTTACCAGCTCTATGGATGGGGGCACATGATTTACCTTTTTCTGGCCTCCTCTCTTTTCCTGGATATAAGATGAGGCTAATTTCCTCCTACAGGTGACTGCCATATAGAATATACTTGCTAAATATTTGCTGAACAAATCAATGTCTGCTTTGCCCACTTTCTGGACCCTTGCAAGGATCAAAAGACTCATGTTTGTGACAGACTCTTACAGAAAATGAGGTACTACCTGGATATAAGTTGTCTTGTAAGTGTGCTGTCTTTTATAAATTACTGTCAACCTCCATTTGTGTAAAAATGTAGCCTCGTGAATTTCAGTAACTGGAGGATGGATCCTGAGTTTCCTTTTTAGTTTTTATTCTAAAAATTACACTAGAAATATCCTTCCTGTAGAACTTGTAGCAGCATTTATTTAACATTTCTCAAGGGAAACTCTAAATGGCGAAGAATGAGGCCAGAAGCAAAATGAAATGGGGTCAGGTCTCGTAGTGATAGTCTCATCTCTGGAAGCAAACACTGCACTGTAGATGCTTCTGTTTGATGGGCCACGTCTGACACTTGCCATGTCGAGCATTTTCTAAATAGAGCCACCAGCTTTGGTGACTTTTGAGAGCACACGTGAAGCCTGGCAGACAAGTCTGTGCGGCCCTGTGGGTAAGAGGCAGGGCTGTGGGTGGGTGGGCCTCGCTCTAGTGGTGCGGTCCCCTTTGGGAGCTCCACTGAGCTGCCCACATCTCCGAGGCTCACCCTCCGCATCTGGAACAGAGAGGTGACATTCCTGCCTTTCTTGTCACATCTTAAATGGCTAACCTGTGTGAGACACTTCTAAGGTAAGCCCTCGGGATGGGGTAGTTAGAACAAACAGCTGAGCTTCATTACTTAGACCTGGAAGGGTCCTAACAGCATCCCCTTGGCCCAAGAGACAGAACCGAACTCTGCTGTTTTCTCCTGCCCACGTCTCTTACAACCTTCCTCACTGCCCTCCCCACCTTCCGACATCCCTTCTGTGGCTGCTGCTCACGTGTACCAGCAGGTTCTTAGTTGAGAATAACAGTAAACCAGCTCCGGATATGTTAAACCAAAAAAAAAAAAAAAAAAGGTATTTACTGGAAGGATCTTCATTTGCTCACAGAATCCCTGGAAAGGCAGAACAGAGATCTCAGAGGACAGGTGAGAAGAAGGCAGGCTGGGCAGCTGGATCCAGGCTCAAAGTCGTGTCACAGAACCATCCCGGCAAGGACATTGCCACTGGGGCCCTGCTACCTCTACTGCCGCTGAGAAACATTGTTGCTGCTGCCACCCCTGCCAGCAAAGAATTCTCCCCATTCCTGTTCTTTTCTTTTGGCCATAAGACTTGCGGGATCTTAGTTCCCAGACCACAGACTGAACCCGGGCCTTCAGCAGTGAGAGCACGGAGTCCTAACCACTGGACTGCCAGGGAATTCCCCCCATTCCTGTACTTTTAAATGTAAACTTTTAATAAACTACAATATACAGAGAGGAAAGTGGGCAAATCACAAAATGAACACACTGAATAAGCTCTGCCCTGCTGAAGAAATAAAACATGACCAGCCCTCCAGGAGTCCCTCCATGTCCCCTTCCAGTCACTGCTCCCCCAAGGGTAACTGCTGTCTGGACTTCTCACCCCAGAGCTTTCTTTTGCCTGTTACTGTACTTTTTATCAGTGGAATCACACAATACGTCCTCTTGGTGTCTGACTTCTGCTCAACATTATGTTTGTGAGGTTCTTGCAGGTTGTTATGTGCAGTTCTAATGCTTTTATTCTCATTGCTGTATAATAATACATCACCATTGGATAAACCACCAAACAAATATACCACCATTTGTTTATCCGGTCTAGTGTGGACAGATGTGTGTGTTGTTTTCAGTTCTCGGTTATTAGGAAGATGCTGTGGAAGTTCTGGAACATGTACACGTGTGCACATCCCGAGTGGGGAGTTCTGTAGGAGCAGAATTGCTGGATCGTGGGGCATGTGTATGTTTACTGATAACTGATGACATTGAGCACTGCTTTGTACGTTCATGAGCCATTTGGATATCCTCTTTTGGGAAATGCCTGCTTAAATCTTTTGCCCATTTTTAAATTGGGTTGCTGGCCTCTTTATTACTGATTTTAGGAGTTCTTTGTATTTTCTTGACACAGGTTCTTTGTTGGGTACATTTATTGCGAATAACTCTCGCAATCAGTGGCTTGCATTTTCCGAGTGTATGTTTTGCATCTCTAGATCCAGATTTTAAAACCTCTGCAAACACACAGGATTTGCCTGGTTGCTAGGGAGCCCAGGCAGCAAACATCACACCTTGTTTGCAGTCACAGGATGGCATTCCAAGATGATGTAGCCTCTGGGGAGGTGCCTGGGTCAGGACTCAGCCACGCACAGCATACATGACTCTGGCTAGTGTGAGCAGAAGGCTGTGTGGCCAGGGGCGGGGTCATTTCCCACTCGCTGGAAGGGCTGGAGGAGCGGGCTGGAAGGAGTCAGGAGCAGTCTGGGCCCGCAGACTCTCACCACCTCTGCTGTGATGGGGCGAACCGCTGATACCACTGCAGGGAGCCCTGGAATCGGGGGCTGCCAGAGCACACGCCCTCTGTCGCAGTTCCTGCCACGACGATGGGTGCCTTTCCTCTTGCTCACCTCCACATTTATGTTTTGTGTGAATGCATGTCGTCGCTGGAAACTGATTCCTTGGAATTTTTGATGCAGGTCGTTTTTGGCTGTCTAGCCACTATGGTGTCGGAAGAGGGGAAACCTCCGAGCAGGACGGGCAGCTTTGGGGCAGGGCTGCTCCAGTAAGGAGAGGAGCCGTGCGGGTACCGTGGTGCTGAGTATTCTAGGCGGGAACTGTGTGGAGGGTGAGGTGCAGCCCTGTGGTTGGTGTGCTCAGCTGATGAACAGGCTCAGCTGCATGTGAGGTTCCAGAAGGTCATTCCTCCACCCATCTGTTCAGCCATTGTGTTTAGTGTCCTAGGCTGCTGTGATAAAGCACGAAAAAGTGGGTGGCTTAAAACAAAGGAAATGTATAGTCTCATACTTGTGGAGGCTAGAAGTCCAAAGTGAAGGTGTCAGCAGGTCTGTACTCTCTCTGAAGGCCCTGGAGGAGAGTCTATCCCAGGCCTGCCTGGCCTCTGATGTTGGCTGGTGATCCTTGGCATTCCCTGGCTTGTAGATGCATCATTCCCATCTCTGCCTCCCTCCTGTTTCTGTGTCTGTTCCTCTTCTTATAAGGACACCAGTCTTATTGGACTACGGCCCACCCTGATGACCTCATCTTAACTTGATTATATCTTCAAAAACCATATTTCCAAATAAGGCCACATTCACAGGTGCTGGGGGTTAGGACTTCAATAAATCTCCCTGGGGGACACAATTTAGTTCACTTTTATGCCCATCATCAACCCAGGCCTTGGCTGGACCCTCTCCTTTGGCTGCTCCGGATCCCTGGGCTTTCCCAGAGCCACAGCCCCATGCCGCTGCTCTGGGTTAGCCTGACCCTCCTCCTGGTCTGTGCTTGGGCAGAGTCCCTCACTGTTTGAGACACTGCTCCAGTGTATGCCTTGACCCCTCTAGGACAAGAAAGGGTCATTCTGTTTCTTGAGATCTAACCACCTTTCATTTTGATTTTAAAGCCAACTTTTAACTGACAACCGATATGTATGTAGCGTACAATACATTGTATGTGTGTAACAGACACATAGAAAAGTAGGTAAATTACAAGAATGTAACTCAATGAATTTTTATAAAGCGAACACCCCCTTTGTTTTGAATTTATTTCCCTCTGCTTATTAAATAGTACCTTGCAGTTTATGGACCTGCCTCTTTCACAAAGCGGAATGTTCTTTGAGGCCAGAAAATGTGTCTTATTTACCTTTATATCTACCACCTCTCCAGTTTCTAGCACAATTCCTGTATATGGTAACCCATAGGAAGTACTTGCCAAATTAGAATTTAGAAGATCGGAGAGGAATTTACCAAGTGAATCAGAGTCAGCTTGAGCAAGCATTGAACAGAAGTCTCATACAAGGCTGAGTGCTTTGCTCCAAATTAGTAGCCTTTGTCTTTCTATGTGTCTGAGTTAAAACTTGTTGCCTGTCAATTTTTTTTCTTGCCTGTGGACATTTTTGTGTGTGTGTGAAGGTCCTCCAGAACGCATAGCCCAAGGCAAGGATTAAAGAGTTGACACTTTCCATTGATAGATGAATGGATAAAGATGTGGCACATATATACAATGGAATATTACTCAGCCATAAAAAGAAATGAAATTGAGTTATTTGTAGTGAGGTGGTTGGACCTAGAGTCTGTCATACAGAGTGAAGTAAGTCAGAAAGAGAAAAACAAATACTGTATGCTAACACATATATATGGAATCTAAAAAAAAAAAAAAAAAGTGGTTCTGAAGAACCTAGGGGCAGGACAGGAATAAGGACGCAGATGTAGAGAATGGACTTGAGGACACGGGGAGGGGGAAGGGTAAGCTGGGACGAAGTGAGAGCGTGGCATGGACATATATACACTACCAAATGTAAAATAGTTAGCTCGTGGGAAGCAGCCGCGTAGCATAGGGAGATCAGCTTGGTGCTTTGTGACCACCTAGAGGGGTGGGATAGGGAGGGTGTGAGGGAGACGAAAGAGGGAGGAGATATGGGGATATATGTATATGTATAGCGGATTCACTTTATTATAAAGCAGAAACTAACACACCATTGTAAAGCAATTATACTCCAATAAAGATGTTAAAAAAAAAAAAGAGTTGACACTTTGAGAGATGCAGTCGAAGGGCAGTGAAGCAGAAATGGGGAGTGGGAAGATGGAAGTGACAATGATGCAGTGCGTTTCCTTTGCTGGATGTCGCTTCACAGCGAGCAGCAGAGACACAGCGGGCCTGGCGCACATACTCCTCCAGAAGACACACGAGGAGAAAACACACCACTCAGCAGTCCGCAGAGGCGCAAATGGAGGGAGGACGTATCTGCCCCATTCACTCCCATCTCCCGTTTCCCACTGTCATTTTACGAGAGTCCAGAAGTGGAGGGACAGTTGGGCAAGGAGGAGGCATCGACTGACAGAGGAGGTGGTCGAGGGAATCTGGGGAGGTGCACAAGGTTTGTGTCCAGCACGCTCCACACCTTGCGCTACTCAGGTCCGCGCATGCCTTCATTGGTATCTGCTCTCCCACTGCAATGGGGGGACCACCACCCTCTGAGAGAACAAAGACACGTTGACCCCTTCCCTGGGAGGGGACATGGCAAGTCTAGTCAGCGACAGGGTCCCCTTCCTGGTGGCCAGCTGGGGTCGCCTGGAAGACTGAAGCAAGAAGGTTGTGAAACAGGCTCCTTCGGTGCTGCTGTGGCTGGTCCTGATGCTGTGATCGACATTCATCCTCTTCTTCCTCCACCACCCCTTCTGAACCCTCTTCACTCTCTGCTAGCACCATGCAGATTTTCAACTGCACAGGGGGTTGGGTGCTTCTAACCCCTGATGTTGTTCAAGGGTCAACTGCATATCATCTTCCCTAAGGAATGTAACCAAAGCAGGAGAGAATCAGAAACAGTAGTTCAAATGAAAGATAAAGGTCTTCCTGAGTGTCAAGTCATCTGACTTTGGAGCTGGCAGAAGAGTCAAGGAAGTAATAACAGATGATGAACAGCCAGGGAGTGTAAGTGAGCATTAAAGAGCAGCAGAAGTGCCAAATGGGCTCCGGCACTGGCAGGGTTACGTGCTGGCCAGTTGCTCTTCCTTTTCCCACATCCTCTGTGGAAAGAGCTTTGGTACGTCGTGGGGGAGGGTGGGGGAAGAGTGGTGTCTGAATTTCCTTTGAGTGTCTAAAGGAGTGAGTTAAGTAGATCCAGTCATGATAGTTGGATCTCACTTTTCAGACACTGGTCACAGTTGGAAATGGCCCACACTTTAGTCACCTCCGCTTCCCCTTACCTTGGTACCATTAGCTCCATGACCTTGTAACCAGCCAAGGGTCAGTCCCTTGTCGCAAGGGGTACTGTGTCAGCCCAGCCATTGCCTTCATCTCCTGGGGCCAGAGGAGAATGGTGGCATCCTCTGCCACTCTCCCCACTGAGAACCACCCCCACAAGCCAAGCCCTTACCAGTCAATCCCGAGAGGCCTTATTTCCCATCTCCCGTGCCAGCTCCAAGGGTCTGAGATTCCAAGGATGTGCCTTGAGGCTTTTATTCAGTCTAGGACTATTGAGTTTGGGAGCCTCACCCCATCCCTTCTCTTGCATCCCACAGAAATCAGGGTGAAATGGCCCACACCTGCCGTGGCACCATCAACCTGTTCACTGCGCACTTTGACACGGAGGACTCTTGCGGTATCGTGCTGACCAGTGGGGGCAGGACCTACCACCTCAAGGCCGGTTCAGAGGTGGAGCGGCAGCAGTGGATCACCGCCCTGGAGCTGGCCAAGGCCAAGGCTGTCCGCTTGATGAGCAGCCAGTCAGGTAGCGAGTGCTTGGTGCGGTGGGAGTACGTGCAGTGTCGTGGGTCTGGAGAGAGTGGGAACTGAAAGTGTTTGGAGGCCAGTGGTGACCAGGCTAGTTCAGACCAACCTCGGAAGGTCAGGATGCGTGTTTGCCCTTCCCACTCAGCTCCGTGCGTCCTCAACAGTGGGATGTTAGGTGGTCAGGGTGGCTGGCAGTTCTCGGGATGGAAATGTTGAGGTGGGCAGGGCTGTGTGTGTCTTTCTTTGGACAAGTCTGGTTCCTGGGCTTCAGCAGAACTTTCGGTTGCTGCAGTGAGTCAGTTCCAGAAGCAGAGTCGAGGTGGGAGACCAGGATGGTGCACTTGTGCCTCAGGCCAGACTTTTTTCGAGGTCCATTTGGAGATTGAAAACCATTTAGCCGGAGATGCTGTCTTTGCCAAGATGGAGGGTCAGCTCAGAAGTCCTGAGCAAGACATTTTATTTTTTACTTTAATACATTTAAAAAAATATGTATTGTCTTTATAAGATTCATAAACCAATGGTTTCAAAGCATATGCAGTGAAGTCTGCCCTTGACTCTTATCCCCAGCTACCCACCCTGTTCTCCCACCCAGGGGCAACCAGAGCTACCAGTATCTTATGTGTTTACATGTGTATTCAAATAAGTACTTATAGGAAATTCAGTCTCCCACCTTGCTTTTTTTCCATTTGGCAATAGTATATCTTGGAATTTTTTCCTATAAATACATAAAAAGCTTCCTCCTTGTTTTTACAACAGTACAGTACTTCATTGTAGGAAAGTACCCTAGTTTATGTAACCTATAGCCTGCTGATGAACATTTAGGTTGTTTTTTTAATTTGCTATGACCTGCCACGCTGTAGTGAGTAACCTTGCATTTCATTTCAGGTGTGTACAAGAATAAATGAAACGTACGTCCCAGGAAGGGGGGTTGCTTTGTCGGTGGGACTGTGCATTTGTAATTCTGAGATACTGTCACTCTGCCTCCCACCTGGGTCGTACCAGTAGATGCCTGTGGCCCTGTGTAAGAATGCTGGCCTCCTTAGAGCCTTGCCCGCCCAGAGCAATAGCAGGTTTCTGATGGGTGAAAACTGGGTCCACACATATGGAGGGGAGGACTGGGAAGCTGTGATCCTTTTGAAGTTATAAGCACAAGGTGTGTGTTTATTATAGACCTGTGTGGTTTTTTTTTTAATATAAATTTATTTATTTATTTTAGGCTGTGTTAGGTCTTCATTGCACGTGGACTTTCTCTAGTTGCGGTGAGCGGGGGCTACTCTTTGTTGCAGTGTACGGGCTTCTCATTGTGGTGGATTCTCTCGTTGTGGAGCACGGGCTCTAGGCGCGTGGGCTTCAGTAGTTGCGGCACAGGGGATCAGTAGTTGTGGCACACGGGCTCTAGAGCACAGGCTCAGTAGTTGTGGCGCATGGGCTTAGTTGCTCCGCAGCATGTGGGATCTTCCCGGACCAGGGCTCAAACCCATATCCCCTGCATTGGCAGGTGGATTCTCAACCACTGTGCCACCAGGGAATCCTAGACCTGTGTGTTTTTTAAAGAGGCAGGGCCCCAGGTGAGAAGGAGTCACAGCCCCTGTTCTCCAGGATTGTCTCCAAGGCTGGTCCGGGAGATAGTGAGTCCTGTGGAAGGAGCTCTAGCACAAAGCAGGCGGAGGGGCTAGTGACATCAGTCATTGTGCCCCATACTCAGTCTCCCTGCATTGGGGTCTCTCCCCCAGCACTGGCTTCTCAGTGCACATGGAAGGTCATTGACTATCAGTCTGACCTTCTCTTTTAGTCTCACCCATTTGGATCATGGGTCCCTCCATGATGACTCTTTTTCTTGGGGTCAGCACTCTGTGGCTTGGGTGTGTCAGCAGTGATGCTGAGCTTGGCCAGGGGTCCCCAGGGTACCACTCCATTTCCCAGTGAAGGAGGGTGTTTGGGGGCATCTCAGGTATGGGCTGCATTGAGACCCCCAGCAGGACCTGTGGTCTCAGTTTGGATGCTTGTAGCAAATGATGTAGCTGGTGTTGTGGCTGGGGTCGGGACAACCCCATTGGCCAAGTGCAGGGACATTGCTGGTTGTGGAAGAACTAGCTTCCTCTTAGTAGCTTCTAAGTAAAATCAATCAATCAATCAGTCATTGCCTCATTTTTAGGAACTTCTTGAAAATAATGTAGCAGGTAGCACCTACTGGATTCATCATTCTGGAACAATTTTCCTGGGACAGCCAGCAGCAGGGGTTTCTTTTGCAGCTGGTACGGAAGTACTGTTAACTCAGCTGACAGTGCTAGGGATTGCTAGCCTGCACTTCCTCTAGGAGAGTCTGGAACCCCTGAGGGAGCAGCCTCAGGCGCACATTCCTTCATTTCATGTCCTTTAGGCATGGTCAGAGGCTGGAGATGCACCACATGTCTTGTGTTCCCAAGAGGTTAGCCTTCTGGGTAAGGTCACAGGACAGACATTCAGGTACAACTCAAAGTAACACATGCTACGTGTCAGTGAGACATGGTAGGATTCCTCTCCTTTTGGTGTCTTGAAGCACAAATAATTTCACTGAAGAGAAGACACAGATGGCAAATAAGCACATGAAAAGGTGTTCATTATCATTAGCTGTTAGAGAAATACAAATTAAGATCACTGTGAGATATCACTACACATTATTAGAACAGCTAAAATAAAAAATAGCGATAATACTAAATGCTGGTGAGGATCCATCATAAGTTACTGGTGGGAATGTAAAATGGTACAGCCACTCTGGAAAACATTTTGGCAGTTTCTTAAAAAACTAAACATGCAATTACTATATGACCCAGGAACTACACCCTTGCATATTTATCCTAGAGAAATGGAAACTTATGTTCACGCAAAAACCTGTACACAAATGTTCATAGCAGAATTATTTTTTAATTAATTAATTAATTATTGTCTGTGTTGGGTCTTCGTTGCTGTGCTCAGGCTTTCTTTAGTTGCGGCGAGCGGGGGCTACTTTTCGTTGCGGTGCGCAGACTTCTCATTGCGGTGGCTTCTCTTGTTGCAGAGCAAGGGCTCTAGGCGCTCGGGCTTCAGTAGTTGTGGCACGTGGGCTCAGTAGTTGTGGTGCATGGGCTTAGTTGCTCCTTGGCATGTGGGATCTTCCTGGACCAGGGATTGAACCTGTGTCCCCTGCACTGGCAGGCAGACTCTTAAGCACTGTGCCACCAGGGAAGTCCCATAGCAGCATTATTTTTAATAGCAAAGTACTGGGAACTTCTCAGATGTCCTTCAGTGGATTGAACAAACCCTGGTACATCCATTGAGTGGAACACTATTTGGCAGTCACAATGAATGAACTATTGATGTGTACAATAACTTGGATGGATCTCAGAGGCATTATGCTGAGTGAAAGAAGCCATTCTCAAAAAGTTGTATGATTCCATTTATATGACACTCTAGAAGAGGCAGAAACTAGAGATGTAGAGCAGGTCAGTGGTTGCCAAGGGTGAGGGGTGAAGGGAGGGAGTGATACAAAGTTGTAGTAGGAGGAAGTGTTTTGGGGGTGATGGAATTGTTCTGTGTCCTATGGTGAAGCTGTGTCATGAGTCTATACATGCGTTAAAATGCATAGAACTGGCGAATTCCCTGGCGGTCCAGTGGTTTGTACTCGGTGCTTTCACTGCCCTGGCCTGAGTTCAATCCCTGGTCGGAAAACTAAGATCCCACAAGATGAGAAAAAAAAAAAAAGCATAGAACTGTGCAGCAACAAAAAAATTGCTGTGTGTTCATTTGAAAATAAAATGCAGTTTTGACTTCTGTCCCTTCTTGGTTCTCCCCGCCCTACAGACCTGTCCAGCTTTCCCTCTCCTCATTGGCACACCGTCTTGCTGCCAGGCCGGCTTGCAAGCTGAGCCTCCTGCTTACAAACCCTCTTCGTTAGCACCCAGCCCCTTCCCACACCCTGCTTCCCCTTAGGTCTGCTTCCCCTTCAAGGAGAGGCCATTCTGGAAACCCTCCCTGAGCTGGCCCCCTGCCTGGGCTAGATGCTTGCTCTCTGCCACTGGGCTCAGCCCCTCATGCGTATGCACAGTGGTGTGCTGGTTAGTGTGAGCATGAGTTCCCGGAGCCTCAGATTCCCTGTCGGTCAGTCCACCAGAGGCTTTGACTGTGTGCCTCCCAATGTCCTTCCAATTCAAAGATTTCTAAGTCAGTGGGAGCCACCTTTCCTGGGTTCAAACCACGGCTTAGTAACTGTGTGACCTTGGGTGAGGTGCTTGCTGTCTGTTGCCTCTTTCTCTCCTCTGTAAAGCAGGCTTAATCATAGAACCACCCCTTAGAGGTGCTGTGAGGACTATCTTAGTGCATGAAACGAACTTAGCACATGGCTTGTCAAATGCTCAAGAAAAGTGAGCGGTAGTTATTGATAATAGTCACCTTGGCAGCTTTAAAATAATACAGGTTCCCAGGTCCCCCTGCAGGGATAAATCTGAATGAATGAGAGCATTGGGGGGGTGGTGGGGGGCGGGCACCTGCATTAAAAAAAAAATCTTCCTGGATAGGATTGCCAGATTTAGCAAATAAAAGGTCAGGTCACCAACTTTCATTTGCACTTCAAACATACACAGATGTTTTAGTGTAAATGTGTCCCATGCTATAGTTGGGACATACTTACACTGAAATTTGTTTATTGTAATTCAGTGTAAAGGGTGTCCTACATTTCATCTACCTGCATTTAGCCGCATCCTGGGGGACTTTGATGCTCAGCCCACTTGGGTGGGTGTGGTCCAAAGTGGAACTTCTCAGTCAGAAAATAGAGAGTATCCTTTCACTTGACACAGGGGGGAGCTAGAGGGTAGTTTGTTTGCTTTCCTTGCTCCTAAATGAGTGAGTAAGGAAGCACCAGAAGTTCAGCTGGCTTGCAAGCTACCTCTCAGAATCATTTTCATATCTTCAGGTCCGCCTCCCAGTGGGGGCTCCAGGAGGCTGTGAGCAGTGAACCCAGAGCCGGACACCTCTCTCTCTTGGGCCTTACCTCCAGGGGGGCTAATCCAGCTCCTCAGGGGCTCTCTCTCTCTCCTGCCCTGCTCCCCCAGGGTGACCTGCCCCCACCTTGAGGTCATAGCCCTATTCTGATATCACAGCCCAGCACTTGGAATTATCCCAGGCAGCCCAGATTCTGCCCTTAGGGCAACCAAGGCGGCGTTTGAGCAGGGGGTGAGGGGGCCGTTTGTGGCTGGTGGCCCTAGGGGCTGACCCTAAAGACCATCTGGGCACCCTGCCATCCTATTGCTTCAAGATGAAAATCCTCTAAAAGTTAGGACTTGGAAGGCTTTCCTGCTGTCCCTATTGGCCATGGTCCCCCAAGGTAGAAATAAGTCCCTGGGGAGTAGTGGGGGGTAATCTGGCTCTGGATCAGCTCCTGGAAAACCTGCTGCCTTTGTGCCTCAGCAGGCAAGTGGCCTGGAGAAATGGTGGTCTTGCCTTGGTCCACTCAGCACTCTTCCCATTCGAAGGAATGGCTTCCTAAACTGGGGGTTTCTGACTTGTTGGGGAGAACTGTTCCTTAGTGCTCAGAAAATCCCTGCAAGCACTGAGCCATGGCTTCTCCTGTGGTCACCCCCAGAGGCTGGGTGGGGACAGGGGTGTGCTTGTCTCAGGACAAAGGGAAAACATAGCCACATTCAAGCTATTAACCCTTGGACCCCTTAGTCCCAAGGAGGAGGAACCCCATCCACTTAGCTGGTCAGAAGGTGTAATGAGGTCTCTTGTAAGCTCATTAAGTTAGTAAAATATTGAGTGGCATGGATTAAACAACACACACAAACCCTGGAAAACTTCTCTCTAACTTTGGTGGGCACAAAGGCTGCTGGGGTGACTGCATTAAAATTCTTAGGGGAGGACCACCAAGATTCTGATGAGATGATCAGATGGTGCCCATTAAAAATGGTCCCGGGCTTCCCTGGTGGTGCAGTGGTTGAGAGTCCGCCTGCCGATGCAGGGGACGCGGGTTCGTGCCCCGGTCCGGGAAGATCCCACATGCCGCGGAGCAGCTGGGCCCGTGAGCCATGGCTGCTGAGGCTGCGCGTCCGGAGCCTGTGCTCCGCAACGGGAGAGGCCACAACAGTGAGAGGCCCGCGTACCGCAAAAAAAAAAAAAAAAGTCCCCATTTTTAATATGCATTCCATGCAGCGCTCCTGCTGGCCCCCCATGGATCTCATTTTGAGAAACATGGTCTGCTCAGACTCCTGGATGGCTTGCTGCAGCTGCCTTGCTTCCCCCATTTCCAAATTCTGTGTTTTCCATGGAATGGGTTTAAAAAATTTTTTTTATTGAAATATAGTTGACATTTACAATGTTGTTTTAGTTGGAATGGGGGTTTAATTCTGTTTTACTACCATGTATTTTTTTGGCTGCTTTGGGTCTTCGTTGCTGCACGTGGGCTTTTTCTCTAGTTGCGGCAAGCGGGAGCTACGCTTTGTTACAATGCGTGAGCTTCTCATTGTGGTGGCTTCTCTTGTTGCGGAGCACGGGCTCTAGGCACGTAGGCTTCAGTAGTTGTGGCTCACGGGGTCTAGAGCACAGGCTCAGTAGTTGTGGCACATGGGCTTAGTTGCTCCCTGGCATGTGGGATCTTCCCAGACCAGGGATCGAACCCGTGTCCCCTGCATTGGCAGGCGGATTCTTAACCACTGCGCCACCAAGGAAGTCCCTACAACATATTTTTTTTAAATTCACTGGAACCACAGAGACAAAAGGGATGGTGTGGGGCGTTCACCAGGTGCACTTGTATCCGAATTCTTGTCCCCTTTCTTCTAGGTATAGGTGCAGCCTTTTTCTCCACCTAAGAAGAGGGATTAATGTCCGTATTGGGAGTGCTATACCCTTCACTCATCAGAGACTCTCTCTTCATCGTCCTCACCTTGACTGAGAGAGTGGGACAGTGGGTGTGAACTGTTGGTCATTGAAACTGATAGTGGTGAAGGGTGTTGCTGACCAGAGGGGTTGGCTTTTGTTTCTGTGGTGGCCCCGGGATGAACGTTTAACGGTACCCCAGGAGGAGAGCCATTGCTCTTTGATGGGTCAGCAGCTCAAGGTGGGAATTCCCTGCTTGCTTTGGCTGTGAATTCGGGGCTCCAAGAGCATGAATGCCACACAGCCCTCTGAACAGATAAACAGATCTATGTCTAGTTTGGAGGGGAAGTCGGTTTCTGGTTTTGAGTCCTTTGGATTAGGCAGTGTCCAGCCTTCAGGTGTTCAGGCCTAGAGCCCCTTGTGATCTCAGCACTTCCCTCCAAGCTTCTGGCCCAGGTGGGAGGCATGACGTGTCCTGGCCCTTGGTCCTTGGCTCTCAGGTTGCAGGACAGAGGGGTTGACCTCACCCTACCCCTCCAAAACATGGATGGGTCAGCCTCCCTTCCCCTCAGACTCTCCTCTGCCTTGACTCACACCTGGGCCACCTCATCCAGACCAAGGGAGGAATGAGGGGCAGTTAAGATTTCCCCTCAGCGATGCCAGGACAGGGAGCTGAGCTCACTCCATTCCACGTGCCCACCCTGGTGTTTGGAGAGAGAAAAACCTGTGCCCAATTTGAGAAATGAGGCCTTGAGGATTTTGTCAAAATAGAGGACCAGCCTCTGCATCCCGAGAGCTTGTTGCACGCAGGCCAGTGGCTTTTACTTTGCAGCTTCAGCAGCACCTTGTGTGGAGTTGTTGCTCACTAAATGTGTCAGTTGAAAGAGGTCCAGGTAAAATCCTCACGTAGGACAGTTGGACTCAGGGATGCTGCAGAACCCCAAGGATGGGATTTTTTTAAAATCCTTTTGTTGTTATGGAAAATTTATGACATAAACAGAAGCGGACAGAAGTCTCAGGAGCCGGCACATACTTGTCACCAGCTATCAACTCAGTCTTGTTTCTGTGCCTCTACCCTCTTCCCTAATCCTGTGTCATTTTGAATATTCGTCAATATTTCAGGATGCATCTTTAAAAGATGATTCCTTTTTTAAACATTTAATATTTAGTTCAAGGTACTGTTATCACATCTGCAAAATTAACAGTGCAGTGGACTGAAGTTTGTTTAAAGGAAACTTTACTCTCCCTGGTGACTTCGAGGGTGTGAGGGAACTAGAAAAGGGGGTGCAGTGCCTGAGAAAGGGGGACACACATGTGCTTCCAGTAGAGAAGACTGGGCTTTATTCAGAGTCTGAAGGAACCCAGGGGAAAGTTAGTGTCCCTCAGCTGGGAGAGAATTTTGGCCCTTCCTGAAGAAGTGGGGCTTGGCACAGAGCAGGAGGTCCTGGAAGGCTGGAGACCTCTGATGGCTCGGCCTTGCCAGGGAGCCTGCAGGGTGGGGTGGGGGGGTATGAGTTGGAGTCAATTTTTAAGAGTCCACATTAGCAAAGGCAAGAGCCACCAGAAAGGAACTTAGCAAAAGGATGGTATTTTGTTGTGCAAGAGGTGTTGACAGTTTGGACTTAGATGTGATCCTGTGACCCATACAGATGGCAGAGGCTACCCCTGAGGGACTCGTGTAAATTGGTGCTAGTTGAAGAGGCTCAGGGTAACTGGGTCACTAGCGAGTTCAAATGTATGTGCACAGTTCGAGCAGACTGATGCTCAGTTCTCAGAGAAACTGAGTTGGATTTTTGCAGCAAGGGCAGTGTTTGTTCTGACCTCACCTCTTCCCACAGGGCCCTCTGCCAGCCATCCCAGAGGTGGCCCCCCTATTTCAGTAGAAAAATAAGCATTCTGAAATGTTTGTATTGGAGGTGGTCTTCATAAGAGGATTAGTAGGTCAGAGTCATTTGACCAAAAACGTAGATAAAAAAGTCACTTGTCTACATTTGGTACATTCTTACCATTAAGATGCTTTAAGCAAGAGGGAGGAGATATGGGGATATATGTATATGTATAGCTGATTCACTTTGTTATAAAGCAGAAACTAACATACCATTGTAAAGGAATTATACTCCAATAAAGATGTTAAAAAAAAATGCTTTAAGCATCATTTTCCTGCCAGGGCAATTACCCTGCTTCCTTTGTAACTAACCTTTGTAACTATAGCACTTACCTTTGTAATTACCAGATTTAGAAGGCTTATGCTTTGTTGCCATTTAGATGTTAACCTGCTCGCGGATCTGTGGGCATGAGTGCCAAGCATCTGATGCAGGTGGGGCTGGCAGCTCATTGTGTCACTGGTTCCAAAATACAGCATGTGTCCTGAACCCAAGGTGAGCAGGGCTAGAATATCTTCCTGGGATCCTCCTGCACTTAACTTAGCCAGCTTGAGCTTTGATTTGGAGGTAAACTTTGAAAGGGCAAGGCTAGGTATTCTGGGCTGTGGAACTGGAAGGTGGGGCTCTGTTCCCCTCCCCCCCACAACCCTGCCGCCCTGGGCAGTTGCTGAATCTCATCTGCATGATGGTGTGAAGGGGCGTGGCTTAATAAAAGCAGTGCAAAATTTGGGATCCTGGCTTTCCTTTGAGTCATTGTGTAACTTTTTAAAACAATGTTTTTATTGAAGTATAGTTGATTTACAATGTTGTGTTAGTTTCAGGTGTACAGCAAAGTGATTCAGTTATATATATGTATCTATCTATATATATCTGTATATATCTAGACATATATGTTCTATTTCAGATTCTTTTCCATTATATATTATTACAAGATATTGAATGTAGTTCCCTGTCCTGTACAGTAGGCCCTTATTATTTATTTTATATATAGTAGTGTGTATCTGCTAATCCCAAACTCCTAATTTATCCCTCTCCCCCCCATTTGCCCTTTGGTAACCATAATATTGTTTTCTATGTCTGTTTCTGTTTTGTAAATAAATTCATTTATATCTTTTTTTTAGATTACACAAATAAGTGATATCATATGATATTTGTCTTTTTCCATCTGACTTACTTCACTTAGTGTGATAATCTCTAGGTCCATGCATGTTGCTGCAAATGGCATTATTTCACTTCTTCATGGCTGAGTAATATTCCATTGCATATGTATTCCACATCTTCTTTATCCATTCCTCTGTCAGTGGACACTTAGGTTGCTTCCATATCTTGGCTATTGTAAATAGTGCTGCTGTGAACATTGGGGTGCATGCATCTTTTTGAATTAGAGTTTTTGTCTTTTCCATTGTGTGACTTCGGACGAGGCCCTCAACCGCTCTAAGCCTTAATTTTTTTGCTCCTCAAAGGGAGGAATAATGCCTATGTCCTGAGATGGTGGTGAGGGTAAATAATAACAGCAACAACAACAATAATAAAAAAACCTCAGACCCTGTCCCCACCCCCCACCCACACCTGAAGGGACCAGGGCAGGGCTGGCTATCTGCTCCAAGCTGCCCTGGGAGAGGGACTGTGTGGCACAGCTGAGCAATACCAGTCGTTATTACCACCCACCAACTCTGGCTCTTCAGCTGGCTCCTTAGTCCAGTACTGGTCCGTGGCCTGTTAGGAACCGGGCGGTGAGCGGCGGGTGGGTGAGCGAGAGAAGCTTCATCTGTATTTATAGGGCTCCCCATCGCTCGCATTACTGCCTGAGCTCTGCCTCCTGTCAGATCAGCGGTGGCATTAGATTCTAATAGGAGCGCAAACCCTACTGTGAACTACGCATGCGGGGGATCTAGCTTGCGTGCTCCTTGTGAGAATCTAATGCCTGATGACCTGAGGTGGAGCTGAGGCGGTGATGCTAGCGCTGGGGAGTGGCTGCAGATACAGATTATCATTAGCAGAGAGGTTTCACTGCACAGAGACCATAATAAATCAACTGCTTGCAGACTCGTCTCAAAACCCTATCAGTGAGTGGCAAGTGAAAACAAGCTCAGGGGTCCTACTGATTCTGCATTATGGTGAGTTGTATGATTATTTCATTATATATTACAATGTAATAATAATAGAAATAAAGTGCACAATAAATGTAATGCGCTTGAATCATCCCGAAACCATCCCCCCACCCCCACCCCGGCCCGTGGAAATATTGTCTTCCATGAAACCGGTCCCTGGTGCCAAAAAGGTTGGGGACTGCTGACTTAGTTGACAGTAGGTCTGCCTGCAGTGGTATCATGCCTGTGGGGATGTCTCCTCACTGCACTGGAAACGCCTTTATAGACAGGGACCTGTTTTCTAATTCTTTTTTTTTTCATGGTCTTCTATTCAGGGTCAGTTGGTGGCAGGGAACAAAAACCCACTCAGAGTGTCCTCAGTAAAAGTAGAGCTTATGCAGCACCCTACAGGGACTCTCCCATGTCCCCTCTGTTACCTTTCCTTCTATGGACTGGCTTCTTTGTTCCTCTATATCTTCGTTCTCCCAGGAGAACTGGGCTGTCCAGCAGCAGTCACTGTAGTTATCCCTCCTCTGACCTGCCCTGGCTGAGCTCGGCCTCGTGGCTGCTGTCTCTGTGCCCCAGATTCAAATTCTTGGGCAAGGGAACCCGGAGCGGCTTGGAGCAGGTCTCCAGCCCTGCTCACATCAGGTGCAGCTTGGGGTGGGGGTCATGGTCACACCTGAGGGGCGACCTGAACATGTTTAATGAGGGAGTGTGAAATCCTGCCCACTCTTCTGGGTCTCCCTGAGATGTGACCTCTTCTCTGAGCACCTCTAACCTCCGTGGAGTGGTCCCTCACTGCCACCCCCAGGAGTTGGCTCAGGAAAGAGAAGGTGAGGGCAAGCAGCAGCTGGATGGGCTGTTCGTGCTCCGCATGCTCTGTGGCTGCTCTCTCCTGTGCCCAGCCCAGGCCAGGGAGCTGTGGAGAGCCAGGACCCAGCTCTGAGGGAGGCGAGGTGGGCAGGCTGGTGTAACAACCACAGATTGTGGAAGGGAATCCTTGGGGGATAAGACACGTCCCCTGGAGGCAGGGGCAGGAAGCACAGAAGCTTCAGAGGCCCCTCACAGGTAGGTGGGGTTGCCAGGGAGGCCCTGTGAGCATAGGAAGAGCTGGGCCCAATGGAGGCTGGTGCCCCGTCCACACACAGCACACCGGGCACAGAGCACCAGCGACGCAGGGCCTTGATGTGATGCCTGCACCTGGGGCCAGGCGAGCTGCCACCCTGCTCAGGAGAGGGTGCCGGTGGGTGGCGCTCCGGGCTGGCCTCCTCCCACCGTGTCTGCCCCAGTAGCTTTCCTTGTCCTGTGTCTGCTGGTCTCTTTCAAATAGGTTTGTAGAGAAACCTGTACAAAAGGTTTGAAAACCATTGGTGCAGAGCTTTCACCTGAGATCGGAATTGGCTTTGAAATGGAGGCTGACCTGAGGGTGGCAAGGGCTCGGGCCAAGGCAAGGGTCAGGGCCTGGCCCTTTTTACCATCTCCCCCCTCCCCCACCCCCAGCTCCAGACACACACACAAAAGGAAGCCAGTGGGGACAGCTCGCTGGAAGGCTTCCCAGACTCAGCCTGGGTTTGCACTTGACCGTGTTTAGCTGGCATTGCTCTCCAGGGGCCGCCACATCTTGGGTCCCTTCTCCTCCCACAGAAAGGACTGAGGCTGTGCCCGTGCACAGGCCCTCTGCGCCTGGAGGCAGAAGGAATATTCCGTCCAGTCCCCACGTGTTTGGTGTGCACAGACCATACACTTGTGAGCCACCTCAGTCCAGGTGAGAGTGGGTTAGAGCAAAGCTGGGCCAGCATGTAGCCACATGCCGAGAGAGCTGGACCCAATGCAGCCACCCAGGCAGGAGTCGGCCTTGGACACCTCCCTCTAGAGCAGGAGGAAATGCTTGTAATGGGTTGGTGCGGGACCAGGGCGGAGACTGCAAGCTGGGCTTCCAGTGGGCGAGTTCTGGTTTTAGATGAAAGTGGTGGGTTTTTCTCTCCCACTGGCACCCACCTTACATATTTCTTTTCTCTGGAAGACAGTTGGAAACACTGGGTTGCTCGGAGATGAGGTAGCTTCTCTTGAGGAATGGAATTTCCATTTTAATGAGGCTCCTGAGTCAGGGCCTTCTGCCTGCCTGGGGCGAAGTGCCACTACTGTGAGCCCATCTTTCCTCATGTCCATTAAAGCACCAGGAGTGGGGAGGTTGCACTGGCCCACGGGACGTCTTGTCACTGATGAGGCAGCTGTGTTCGCAGAGAACTCTTCTTCATAGACGTTTTGTGAACGCAGCCAGAAGTGTCACCTTCAGGACTTGGCCACAGAAACCCTCGATCCCAGAAGTCCCAGAGGCAGCCCTGCCGGCTCCGGGCACACCTGTGACCAGTTAGGCCTGGCTTTGAGGCCGTTGTGAGGTCTGGCTCTCCCTCTCTTCCGCTGAGTGACGTCCTCTCTGGACTCACGTTCCTCTCTGCAGAGGGGAAACGACAAGAGCCCCTGGGCAGGTGGACAGCGGCATGAGCTCTGTGCACTGTGGTGTCTCTCACACTCGATGGCTGTTCTTATGTCATGAAGCCTTTTCTCCAGGACCCCCTCCTGACTCCCCAGCCCAGGTCTGCTTCCCACCCGCCGTGGGTGCCCTCCTGGCCCCTGGTGCCTCTCCTTTGAGCATTCACCATCGTGTCGGTATTATTCATGGTGCTCTCATCTGTTTAACGTCTGACTTCCCTGGTCATCCCACCGCCCAGGCCGGGCTCATCTCAGAGTAGGCACACAGAACTGTTGGGTGGATGAAGGAAGGGATGGAGGGAGGGAGGGAGGGAGAATGAGTGAGAGAATGAGTGTGAGGAGTGGGTGCCTGGTGCTTTGGCCAGGCCTGGTGGCTCCTTTGGTCCGTATGCTCTGGGTGCAGGTAAATTGTGGGGGTCCTCGCAGAGCCAAGTTTGGAGAGCGTCCTTCCAAAGGGCATTACCAGGAGCGTGAGAGGTCAGGAGGGACTATGTGTGACTCCAGGCAGCTCAGCCGGAGACACCACCGCGGGAGCAGCTGTGTCCTTCGCAGTGGGCTGTCCAGCAGCAGTCACTGTAGTTATCCCTCCTCTGGCTGATATTCACGTGATCTGAGTGGCGGCTGGAGACGTTTGGCTGTGTGTGATAATGCAGGGGTCTGAGTTGCACCTGTGCAAGGTCATGTGTAGTGGTCTTCGTCTCCCGAGTGGAGGGCCAGCCCCAGGCCCCAGCGCCTGGGTCCTGACCCCCAACAAAGGGTGGCTCCTGGGAGAAGGAAGGGTCCCCTTGGGCTGGTCCTGCCTTGGCTGCTCAGATGTGTGATGTAGGCAGCCCCCTGGCTTTCACTTCCTCGTCTGTGAAGTAGGGACGGTCCCAGTCCTGGCCCAGGTGACTTCACAGGGTGGCTGAGAGAGGCCGGATGAACATGTGCAGGAGAAAGAGTTGCAGGGGTCATTGTTGGGGTTGTCATCATTGACAGGGGTGTCCAGGTGGGCCCTCCTCAGCCCCCCCATGGGGAGATGTACACTGCAGAGGGCGTTGCCACTGAGCAAGTACCCAGGTGTCAAGCTAGCCAGGTGGCTTTTGTTAGGAATCTGCCATTTTCCAGGACCATTCTGTGAGAATGCAGGAGGTAAAAAGGGTGTTCTTAAACATTTCTGCCTTTTAAGAAAAAAATCTTTATTGTTTTGTAAAAAGACTGAATGAAAAAAGAAAACTGCAAATCATACTGGAAAATGGACCAAAGGGAGAAAAATCTCAAATCTACTAACCTAGAAATGATCATTGTTAAACCTTTGCTGAACAGCATTCCAAACATTTCTTTATGGGTATATGCATTTGGATCTAGATATGTAATTTCACACCACTGGGAAAAGTCCCAATATGCAGTTTTGTAACTGGCTCATTAAATTCAACATGTTGTGGGCATTCCATGCAATAAATATGCATCTGTGGCATCACTTTTTATTATGGAAACTTTCTAATGAGCTATATACATGTATATATAACATACTTGTACACATGTAGAGTCCCATGTTCTTATCACTTGCCTTTCAACAATTATCAATCTATGGCCAATCTTATTTCATCACACTCCGTCATCTGGTTCCCCCATTATTATTTTTTTATTGTGGCAAATACACATAACATAAATTCACCATTAGTGACATTTAGCACATTCATAATGTTGTGCAACCATCACCTCTATCTAGTTCTAGAACATTTTCATCACACCAAAGGAAACCCCATGCCCATTAGCAGCCACTCCCTATTCCCCCCTTCCCTCTGCTCCTGGCGACCACTAATCTGCTTCCCTCTGCCATTATTTTAAACCAAACCCCATCTGCAAACATTTTATGTGTGTCTCTAAAAAACAAGGACTCTTTTTAAAGCATCAATTTGAGACCACTATCACACCTGAAATAATAATTCTTTAATGTTATCACCTGTTTGAATATCTAATTATAATGTCATTTTTAATGGTGCATGATATTCCATCAAATGGATATAGCATAATTTAATGAAACATTTTTTAGCCATTCAGGTTGCTTGCAGTGTTTCCCTATTATCTAGAAAAGCACTGGACAAGCATTTCTGTGCTCATTTTTTTCTTTCTTGTTCTTCTTCTCCTCTTCTCCCTTCTCCTCCTCCTCCTCCTTCCTCTTCTTCCTCTTCTTTTTTTTTTCTTTGCCCTGGTGTGATTATTTCCTAACAGTAAATTCTTAGAGAAAGGATTACTGGGTCAAGTGCATGCTTTCCATTTTGATGCTGTTGGCGGGTTATAAAGGTTGTTCCAGTTAACACTCCCTTAGCAGAAAATGCACGGTGTGGTTAAGGTACGCCCACAAATACTCTCCTGTGAGCCTTTGCCATAACTTATCCAGGAGTGCTGCTGCTCTTCCATTTGTGCAGAAATGCCCCCGTTGCATTGGGCTCAGGGTCTCCCAGATATGATCACAGCTCAAGGCCATCAACTGATAACCGAATGTGGGAGAAAAACGCCATGGCACCTACAGTGAGAGCCCACGTGGCCCTTCTCCTGAAGGAGGGCATGGAACTGTCAGGGAGAGTGATGACCGCGGCCTTATGAGCAGGAAGACAGAAGGCCCCGTCAGTGGAGCCAGGCTGGTTCTCAGACACACTCATCAGTCTGGAAACTGGGGAAGCTGTGGGAGGAGATCCATACTGTCTTTTGGAGGAGAGGGAGGAAGAGGGAACCGGTGAGAAAAATCATCCGCCGCTCTTACTTCAACTTGACTTTCTATGCTATTAAAACATTACAGTGATAGCAAAGGCAATTTAAGAGAAGAAATGAAAACATTGCCATGATCCAGCCATTGCCATTCCTTCCCCGCTCACACCGCACACACCCACACACAGCGGAGAGCCCACCTTCCGCTCGGCTTTACAGCATCAGTATTCTGGGCGAATGTTCTGCAGCCTCGCTTGTCATTTTTTATGCTTGGCTTCTGTTCTGTGGAGAGCCTGTGGCCCCAGTTTTCTTACCCTGTCGTCCTTTGGCTGGACGCTCAGGCAGCTTCCAGTTGTGGCCTGTTACAAATGTAATGCCCCATGGACCATGTCATGCATGTAGCTCCCTCTCTTCTCTAGTACCTTCCTAGGAAAAGTTGCATGGGGTAGGGGTGCGATGGTGTTGTGGCTCTTGATTCCACTCTCCTCTAGCCTCGTTGTTTCCAAGAAGGGGATGAGTGCCGGCCCCTCACCCAGAGGGCGCATGATCATAAAGCATAAGTCAAGTAGCAGTAGCACAGCATGTGTGTAATCTAGAAATAATTATTCATATACCGGGGGCGCATGATCAAACTTTTTCACATGGGGTGCATGATCATAGCCGCTTGGTGGTTTGGCTTGTGGGTTCTTTGAGGGCCAGCATGACCTTCTACTCACTCTCTGTGCCCGCCACCAGCACATCCCACAGACATTTGACAGATGCTTCCAAAAGGTGGTCCCAGCCAGCTCTGCCACCTTCCTGCCTCAGCCGCCTGGGCCTCCCTGCGCTTCCAGGGCTGCACTTGTTGCTGTGGGAGCTGGACAGATGTGACTCCAAGTAACGGGAACGCACATACTGCCCTTTCCTAGGAGAGCTGCGGAAAGACAGGCAGCACTTTTTTTAAAAAAGCATATCCAGTTTCCTTCCAGAATGAAGTAGCAATAGAGCCAAGGGGACAGAGGAGAGTTCAGTCTTGTGCTTGGGGGTTGGGGGCTCTAAGGCAGAAGGACCGTGGCCCCGTTGGTGGTCAGGTGCCCTGCCCTGGCCCCCCTGCGCAGTCCTGCCCTTTGCTTCTTATCCGCCTCGCGTTCCCGCCCAGCTCCTCTGTTACACAGAAACCAGCTCATCCCCACGCTTCAGATGTGCCTCTTGCTCTTCAGTATCCCTTGGCTCATGATTTTTCCTCTTACATGTGTATTTCACGTGTGCCAGTCAGATTCTCATTTAATATGAAGCAAAAACCCTTAATCTGTGTGCAGTCTATTTAAAACCAAATGAAGGTGCCTGAACTGAATGATGGCTCAGGCCGAGCACTCAGTCCTTACGGGGCTCATGGCCACTCATGGTGAGAAGAAAGGTGTGGTTATTTAGTGTTATTTAAAAACTGCGAGTTGCCCAGTGTCGTTTTTTCTGGATTCCAGTGCCAGTGCTTTGGCAGTAAACATGCCTCAGTGATCCGTCTCCTCTCAGAAAATGGCCATGTGATTATCCTTTAGCTGGTCCTGGGGACACATTCAGTCACCAGTGGGTGGCATAGCTGCTGAAACTCTCATCAGTGCGTTTTCCTCAGCTCAGCCCCTACCACGTAACGACCCCATCAGTTGTGAGATGGGGACAAATGCCACAGGGTTGTGACTGCCATTTTCCACATTCCGCTGCAGTGCACCCAGGCCACTAAAATACTGTTAAACCCTTTTAATTTAATCCCTTTTGTATTTATGGATCTAACTTCTGTCACATCACCACATTTCAAGCAACCCCAAAGTAAATGCCATGTACCAATTTTATTTTAATATTAAAAATGGATTTTTTTTTGTCCCACTAATACATACACATAGGAAAGGAGGAGTGAAAATAGTGCTAATAATGGAAAACAGTGCCCCACTCTCCCTCACCCCCCACCCCCTGCCTTCCATGGTTCCTGTGTTTAGTTAATGCCGTGGTCCCTGCCACACACTGAGTCATTTGTCCTTGGGCTCAGACCCCAACTTGAGTTGTGGGTGTGGAGAGGCGGGTCCTGGAGGGGGTCTCTCGGCCAGGGTACCCACCGTTCACCTCTCCACTGGAGCCTGCACTTCCCAGACACACGCTAACTCTTGGTTTCTTTGTGTAAGATGACTGATTGCAAGTGGGTTGAAGCATTCTGACCGGGCCCACTTGGAGGGAAGGAGACCCATTAAGGAACATACCCCATTTCCTTTCCCCGCACCCAGATGCTGAGGGTGACCCTGGGCGGTCTGGGTCTGGTGCAGGCACGGCTAAGGCACCGGCTCAATGAGTCGTGAACAGTCCGCTGAGAAGAAGGCACGGACACGGGGGCAACCTCAGCGGCCTTGCCTGAGATCACTGTTAGGAAGTGGTGACGCTTTGATCAACATCTGTCCGCTCAACTAGACTGTGGGCTCCGAGCAGAGTGCAGGGCCTGCAACACAGTAGGTGCTCAGGAAATGAATGAGTGAATGAATAGCGGTGCCGAAATTCAAATGTAGCCTTTTGCAGCTTCAAAGCTGTGCCTTGCTGCATCCCCTGGATGAGAACACAGTGCAGAGCAAAAACAGGCAAGGATTGTTTTGTTTGTTGTCTGGTGGGGGCATCCAGGAACAGGGAGCTTTGCTTAGAATCTGGCCCTGGAGCATGAAAGAGTTATTGCAGCTTCCCCAGAGCCCAGGCACGCCACCTGACTTCTTAGAACAGCCTCGGTTTTACTGCATTGAACCTCAGGGAGTGGGAAATAGAGCATGTGAGTGGGATTTTTATTGGCTGTAGTGCTGGTGTCTCTTTGCCTAAAAGCAGCTAAAGAAGATAATCTGCAATCACAAATTGAATTCTATCTAAAGAACACCTCTGCCTCACGCAACGGTCAGTCCTGGCTGGTTGGGTGGGGATTCCCTGGGGAACGTGAATGTTGGTCATGTGTGGCCATGACCAACGTGGCTGGTACATTGGCCTTGTGTGGGCTGACGGGGGAGGCAGGGTCTGCCCAGTTAGGGAAGGTGGGGCCCAGGGGACAGCTGGGCCTTCAGCAGTGGCATGTGGGAGGTCTGACCACACGGAGGTGACAGGTCTCGTGGCCTTGGTGGCTTGCAGTAGCTGCCCCAGCTGGAGGGTGTGGGGCACAGGGTTTCTCTATGGACAGCCTCTCTCTCTCTCTCTCTTTTTGTAATATTTATTTATTTATTCATTCATTTATTTGGCTGCACCGCGTCTTAGTTGAGGCATGATGGATCTTCGTTGCGGTGTGAGGGATATTTAGCTGCAGCATGCGAACTCTTAGTTGCGGCATGTGGGATCTAGCTCCCTGACCAGGGATCGAACCTGGGCCCTCTGCCTTAGGAGTGCAGGGTCTTAGCCACTAGACAACCAGGGAAGTCCCTCACTTTTTAAAAATTAGCTTTCCTTTTTAAAAATTGAGATATAATTAATATATAACATTGTGTAAATTTAAGGTGTACAATGTGTTGATTTGACACATTCATTTATTTTTTTTTTCTAGTTTTATTGAAATATCATTGACATACAGCACTGTATAAGTTTAAGGTGTACAGCATCACGGTTTGACCAACAACCATTCTTTTTTGTCTTCAGTGTGTGTGTGTGTGTGTGTGTGTGTGTGTGTGTGTTTTTAAAACATTGTTACTGAGCATAATTGACATGCAGTAAACTGCCTATATTTAAAGTGTACAAATTGATAAGGGTTGGCATATGTATGTACCTGTGAAACCACCACCACAGTCAAGATTAGGGACAGTATCCATCATCCCCGTGCCTTTTTGTAAATCCTCTTGAGCTCTTCCCACCTCTACCTCCCCAGGCCACACTAACCTGCTTTCAGGCACAACAGAGTTTGCATTTTCTGGAATTGTATACAAGTGGACTTGTCCAGTATATTTCCTTTCCATTTGACTTCTTTCACCCAGTATAACTGTTTTGAAATCCCCTCATGCTGTGCACACATCACTAGTTTTTTCCTTTCATGGTGTTCTATCATGGGATGTGCCACAGTTTATCCGTTGCCTGTTGGTGGACAGTTGGGGTGTTGCTGGGTTTTGGCTATTGCAGATAGAGCTGCTATGAACATTTACATCCAAGCGTTTGCATGGACATGTGCTTTCTTTTCTCATGGGTAAATAGCTAGGGGTGGAATGCCTGGGTCATAGGGTAGATGGATGTTTAACTTTTTTAATTAAAAAATTTTTTAATTTATCTTATTTTTTTGGCTGCGTCAGGTCTTAGTTGCGGCATGCAGGATTTTTCACTGTGGCACAGGCTTCTCTCTAGTTGTGGCGTGCGGTTTTTTTTTCTCTCTCCAGTCGTGGCACAAGGGCTCCAGGGTGCGTGGACTCTGTAGTTTGTGGCATGTGGGCTGTCTGGTTGAGGCACACGGGCTCAGTAGTTGCGGCAGACTTAGTTGCCCTGCGGCATGTGGGATCTTAGTTCCCTGACCAGGGATCAAGCCCACGTCCCCTGCATTGGAAGGCTGATTCTTTACCACTGGACCACCAGGGAAGTCCCAATGTTCAACTTTTTAAGCAACTATCAAATTGTCTTCTAAAGTGTTTGCACCATTTTATACCACCACAAGAAGTGTGAGAGAGTCCAGGCTTGGAGAGGCTGAGTCAGCCACCCAGGACAATCTGAGGAAGTGTTGAACACAGGTTTTCTTGGTGAACACACTCATTTTGCATTTTAAAAATGATTGCATGTTTTCTCAGGCATTACAGCGTCTTATATGTCCTCTTTGCTTTAAAGAACAGGGGACCTGTGTACAGGTCGTATTCATCAGTACCCCTGGCATGGGGGGTGGACCACTGAAGGCAGCTCACTGTAGATACAGGTTCTGCCTCTTTTCATTCCCTCGGGGCCTGAAATACCACATCTCAGTGGCAGGGAGGCTTGTTCAGAGATCATATTTCCATCTAAAGGTAAACGAATAACACTGCAGTACTGCTAATACTGTAGCTCCCAAAATAAGACTGATCATGTAAAATCTTTGCCTTTGGGAATGTTTGGAAAAGAATGCAATTTATGGAGATTCGTTACTTTTGGAAATATATAGAAAAACCGTGGCACCTTGATGCAAAATGTGCCTTTTCTCAACCTGGTGTTCCTTGCCAACATCGCCCCTGGGGCCCAGAAGCTTCCCAGAGCCCTGCCTACTTGGGTCAACCAGGCAGTGATAGAGTGGACAGCTCTGTCTAAGAAATGACCACCATAATCACTCAGGACTGCATTAATTGAAAGTGACCCTCAGAGTGTGAGATCTGCAGAATGACTATTTCCCCTCATGAAGCTGCCTCAGAAGCAGGGACAGCATTTTTAGAATTCGGGTCTGTGGTTGCTTATTTAAATGTTGTAGGTGAAAAGCCTTGGTTTTCATTCTAAAAACCGGAATGCTGTCTCCAGAAATAGATTTATGTACCTATGGGAATTCACTTAGTGATAAAGGTGCCATTTGAATCACTTGGGAAAGAAGGGACTGTTAGCAAGCGTGTTTTAAATTATATCCTCTGGAATTTGTTTTTGTGCAAGGTGTGAGGTAGGCATCTAATTTTGTTTTCCAAAAGTATATCTAATGTTCTCAACAGAATTTATTCTGTTTCTGAACACTCTGGTCTCCACTGATCTCTTTGTCAATTCCTGCACCTGTATCCCACAGTTTACTCCCTGTAGCTTTATAGTCTAGTTTGACAGCTGATAGGATAAATCCTTCCTTGTTCTTTAATTTCAAAAATTTATTGGGATTTTCCCCTTCTATGTAAATTTTAGAATCAGCTTAAGTTTTTTTTTTAATGTTTTATTTATTTATTTTTGGCTGCGTTGGGTCTTCGTTGCTGCATGCAGGCTTTCTCTAGTTGCGGCGAGTGGGGGCTACCCTTTGTTGTGGTGCGCAGCCTTCTCATTGCGGTGGCTTCTCTTGTTGCAGAGCACGGACTCTAGGCATGCGGCTCAGTAGTTGTGGCTCGCGGGCTCTAGAGCACAGTCTCAGTAGTTGTGACGCACGGGCTTAGTTGCTCCGCGGCATGTGGGATCTTCCCGGACCAGGGCTCAAACCTGTGTCCCCTGCCTTGGCGGGCAGATTCTTAACCACTGCGCCACCAGGGAAGTCCCTTTGAATAGTTTTAATCATAGATCTGGAGCAGCCAGTGACTTCCACATGTTAGTGCTTAATATTTCTGAGTTAGAAAACTTGCTTTCATGCTAAATTTCATGGAGGTTATTATATTTTATTATACAATAAATCCTTACTGCACATCTCTCTGTGCCAGACAGTGTTAGGAGATAAAGATACAGTGGAGGGGCTTCCCTGGTGACACAGTGGTTAAAAATATGCCTGCCAACGCAGGGGACACAGGTTCCAGCCCTGGTCTGGGAAGATCTCACATTCTGTGGAACAACTAAACCCGTGCGTCACAACTACTGAGCCTGAGCTCTAGAGCCCACGAGCCACAACTACTGAGCCCGTGTGCCTAGAGCCCCTGCTCCACAACAAGAGAAGCCACCGCAATGAGAAGGCTGTGCACTGCAATGAAGAGTAGCCCCCGCTCGGCGCAACAAAGACCCAACACAGCCAAAAATATGTTTATTAAAAAAAACAAAAAAAGATTCAGTGGAAAGCAAAATGAGTCTCTGCAGCCAGGGACATTACTGCCTGCTGTGGGGAGGCAGACAGATCCACAGAAAATCATGGTGGATTGTGTCTGATGCTTCACCCTGGCAAAGGAAGCCTGAGGAGGGGAACCTAACCCAGTCTGGATGGTCAGGGAAGGCTCCCTGGAGGAGGTGATACATAAGTTGAGACCCAAAGGGCAAGGAGGAATTATCCTGGTGAAGGTGAGTGGAGTACAGTGAAAGTGAGGCCCAGAGGTGGAGGAGAGCATGGCTGTCCTGAGCTGCAGACAGTTCTCAAGTGGCAGGAGCAGGGAGGGGTGGTGGCGGGAAGGGACGTCCCAAGATGAGACTGGAGAGACCAGCAGGGACCAGATCATGGATCGTGAAAGGCCTTCCCAGCAGGAATCTCCGCTGGGTCCCAAGGGCTGCCGGCTGGAGTCTGGCACTCTCAGCTCTGTTCCTCTGGCTGCAGGGTGGAGAATGTGTCAGAGCGACGCTGGACAGTGGCAGAGGGGCCAGCGGATCCAGGTGGCAGGTGGCGCTGGCCAGAGGTGGAGGCAGTGGGGAAGGAGAGAAGTACTGGGATATGAGAGAGCTTCAGGGGGCAGAGCCAGGCTCTGGGTCCCGTTTGTTCCTCATGGTGTCTGTAGTACCAGAACCCAACTGAGCTGGGTTCCCAGCCATGTCACTTTCTAGCCACATGACCTGGGACAAATGATCTAACCCAGCCCCCCTTCCCACTCAGCCCCGTTCATTTATTTGAAGAATCGGGCTGTTGTGAAGCTGTGTACAGTGTCAGCACCGTGTGTGGCCCGTGTGGCACCAATACAAGTGACAGTGGTGATGGTGATAGTGGGGACAGTTTGATCAGCCGCAAAGTGTCCTGCAGGTTAGGAAAAGGGAGCGAAAGGAGTGACGCCGGCCCCTTCGATCCTCTGTTTCCCCAGTGCCTTGGTAATCCCTCTGAAATCGCTGCTGAGGCACAAGGTGCAGAATCCCATCCAGTTCCTAGGGAGCCTTTTCCTCCAAGGACCACCTTCAGTAGGGAGCCCCCAGCCCTCTGCAGCATGGTGAGCAGGTGGTGGATGGTGTGCTCAGAGCCGGGCCCTGGCCTCTGGCCACATTCTGCCCCTTTCACTCAGGGGGCTCTCTGTCCGAAGGCCGAATGTGCTCTGGGGTGGCTGACAAACCAGCCAAGGCCTTTGGTATGATTGACTCCTACAGACTCAAAGGGGAGCATAAAATGATTTTTCTATGGCTCAGATTTGCAGAGCTCCTGCAATTACACGTCCCCTTTCATGTAAAATTAGATTAGCACTGCAGCTCCAGTATAATGAATCTCTAATGCCAGGGGCCATGGTAATTAATAAATTGTAAATGTTGACTTTTGATTCAAGGCTTCTTGGGGGGTAATTAATTTTTAATAGCTTTGGATGAATCTACATGCAATATCATGAAAGGGCGAAAAAATGGCTTGGCATCAGCCCATTTACGGGTATGGAACTGTCTGCTGACCATCTCTGAGTCTGCGCCATAAAGGAAAAGTGAATGTGAAGGGTGTGCTCCTGGTGTTGAGTGGTGACACATCAGCTTCTGATTGTTGTAGCCTCTTGAAAGAGCTGCATTGTTTTTAAACATGAAAGGAGGCTCTTGGAGGGTTTACTGTGCCATCTCTGAGATGCATCCTGGAGATTGCAGGGAGAGGTTCTGGAAGGAAGCCCAACCCTGACCAGAGGGGGAGGGCCTGAGTCTGGCAAGCAGGTGGGGACCACATCCTCTGCAGACACAAAAGCCTGGATTTCTGGGCAGTGAGGTTGGCCCTCTCCTAGAAATGATCTGGCCCATCCTCTTTCCAGATTGCACATCTTCCACTGTTTCCAGGGGCCAGTAGCTAACACAGGTGAATGAGGTTTCCTTTCCATTGACCCTACCAACTCAGCTCAGATAATTGCAGAGAGAAAAAAGTCAGCCTACAGAGCACACAAAAGTCAGGAAAAAATGGTGAAAGAGCCCTGGGACAACCCAGTACCTCTCTGGGGGATTCACCACATAGAACAGGCATTTGCTTGGGCTCCCGAGTCCATTGGAGACCCTCAGGGGAGAGAAATGGTGTGAATGGAGGTGGTTTGGGTCCAGCCCTTCCGGGAGGCAGTCCCAAGGACCGGAAGGTGGGACAGACCTCAGTTCTGGCCCCAAGAGCAGAGTGAAATTTTCTCTCCTTGAGATTCTTTCTCTGTAACAGCTTTGCCACCTCCTCAAGTGGAAACTGTGTTCCCATTTTAGAGTGTAGCTTAATTTGCTTTTGTGCCATGTTGTTTGGGGGTAGGAGGGATGTGAATCTCGGTGAGAACGTGTGTTTCTTGTGCACTTCTCCATACATGGCGACACTGGCTGTCATCTTAAAGAAACAGAGGTGGCGAGGGTGACTCTGTCTCACTCTTTCAGGTGATCGGGCCCCTGGGGTTGACAGACATGTAGTTTTGTTGTAGCCAATGTTGTTTTTGTCCATTGGCTGTGGGCTCCTTGGGCTGGAGGCAGAGGTTGGCTGGGTGACACACAGGGCTTGTTCTCAAGTTTCAGCCTCAGCCTGCAGGCATTCCTGGGTCAGGAAAGACTTTGGTTATGTAGCCCCACGTGACAGTGTGGTTGACCACCCCCCCACCTTTTTGGGAGAGAGAAAAAGAAGGGGTAGAAAAGATTTGACAACTTGAAATGGTGTCACACGCTTTTTAGAGGTTTTGGCTGCTTGTCTAGTTTGCACGCACACGTGATCCGTGTGGATGGATTTGGAGGGAGACAGGAAAGAACAAAGCCAGAGGCCCCCTGTTAGTCTGAGAATTCAAGATCTCAGTTTGGGAGCTGGATTTGGAGTGTGTGTGTGTGTGTGTGTGTGTGTGTGTGTGTGTTTCCTTCAGTTTCCGCTGCTGCTTGTTCTCATAACCTGTGTGCCTATAGCTTTCAGGCAATATAAAATAGCAAGGTTCCAGGCGAAATGCAAAAAGCAACCCTGAAGGGATGCAGCAAAGTGCATTTTTACCAAAGAGAGAGGGAGAGAATTGGGGAAAGACTTGATAGGTTAAATTGTTTTTGTTTTTGTTCTGTTTGAGTTGTAGTAACTTTCTGAGAATCCACTGCCAAATGCGGTTAAGGGTCTTTTCAAGACCGATAAACTTTTGGATAAGCCATTTAAAAATCAGTTAAGGGGTGTTTCTTCTGTTATCTCTGTGCTTGCCTCATTGCATCACATGGCTACCCTGAAACTAAAGGGAATAGGATCTGATAATTGGTTTTTAAATTCCATTGCTTGGAAGGACTTTGACAGTCAAGGCCAGTACGATCCCTGTTCCAAATACTGCCCTTACCCGTGTTGCGAGAGCTTACACATATTTGGGGATTCTACATACAATCAGTCCTGTGTCTTTACGATATCTGTTCCACAGTCTTGTGAAATATGTTGTCAATTTTAATTCTACTTTGTGGATAGAGAAAAATGTATGGAATGGCAGAGGGCCTTAGCTAGCCCAGAGCAGCGAGACGGGGAAGGTCACAGTCATCTCCCAGGGCTGGTTGCAGGTCAGTGGGGATTTCAGGAGCCTTTGCAGTAAATGGTTCAATTCAGAACCCAGCTAGCCTCCTACTCTGTCCCCAAGTCAATGGGTATATAGATAGATATCACCAAAGTACAGCAAAAGAGTCAGAGGGCTGACGATTTAAAAAAATCCATAAGCATTTATCAAAACAGCAAGAAATTAAGTGTTTAAGAACCATGTACAGAAGCTTCAATCACCGTGGTTTGCATGATAAGAAATAGTTTATGAATACAAGTATTTTTTTCATCCACCATCTGCAGTATCGTTTACTGAAGAAACTGAGGTTATAAACCTTCCTGCAGTTGCTTCCTGCAGACATCTACTTGCAAGCCCAGGGATAAAAAAGTTTGCATTTGTATTTTTTAATGAATAGTCTCTCTGGGATTTAATTAGTCATTGTGTCTATGCATGCATCATTCATAATCTGGGTTTGTCACTAGCACATGCAGTTAAAGTCAGATGAACAGAAATAGTATTTTCAAGCGAAATGTAAAATACTCTTTGGCCAATTATCATTGGTTGACAACATGTTTTATAGAGATAAAAGTTGATTGGTAGCTGTTATAAGTTTTGGCTTGTCTTCTTGTCTGTTCGGGAGAAAACCAGTACATAAGCCTCAAGGATCTTCACGGCACTTTGAGGACCCAGAGTCTCTAATGCTCCCCAGCCCGCCTGACATCAGAGAGGCGCCCCGAGCTCGTGAGAATAACGTTAATATATTATCGCTGCCATGTTCGCCTGCTGTGTGCCTGGCATTTCTACATCCTTTATGTGTAAGCCTCCAAGTAACTTGCCCACACTAGTTGGCACTGAGTTAGTACGTGGCAGAGCCTGGCTTTTGGACCCAGGTCTAGCTGACTGCAGGCTTTCTGCTCCATCCTGTCTACCATGTTGTCTGAAAGCTGAAGGTAAGAGTGATTGAGATTGTATTTCAGCTAAAAGGATGATTTAAAAAGTGATTAAAGTTGTACACTAGTATTCGCAGAAGCGTTATTCACAATCACCAAAAGGTGGAAGCAATCCTAGTGTCCATCAATGATGAGTGGAAAAACAAAATGTGATATAGTCACACAATGGAATATTATTCAGTCTTAAAAAGGAAGGAAATTCTTTTTTTTTTTTTGGCTGAGCCACATGGCATGCAAGATCTTAGTTCCCCAACCAGGGATCAAACCCCTGCCCCCTGCATTGAGAGTGCACAGTCTTTAACCACTGGACCACCAGGGAAGTCCCAAAAGGAAGGACACATGCTACAACACAGATGGTCCTTCTCTCTCATTTAAAAATTCTTAATCAAGCATTTTTTAAGATTTCATTCTTTCCTCTCATTTGTACCTTTTTTCATTCTTTTAATAAAAGAGATTATAATATGAATCTTTGATGTATTATAGTCTACTTTAAATTAGTACATTTACCACTTCCCAAATAATTTAAGAACCTCACAAGTTAAATTCCATTTATCCACTCCCACGCTTCATATTATTGTTTTTTTTCAATATACAGACATGTTTATTGACAAAGCAGTAATTCCTTTAAATAATTTGTCAACATAAATATGTCAAATGGGTTTTAAAATCATTTCTCTCTCTGTTCCCCAACTAGAATTACTCTACTGATATGAGCTATATATTGCTGTTCACTTACTGCTAAACCTAAACTAGTGAGATGATAATGGGTAACTGTTATACGGCACATGACAACTAATTTGAGTGGTAATAATGAATGTTTAATGATCCTCCTTTCGGGCATGAACATAGAACTTTTCATGTATACCTTAGCAAAATTATAACCATTAACCTAAAAATTATAGTTGCAACTGAAATAGTAGCCAGGAATTATAGATTATAGCCAAGTCAGAATATTGCATAAATATTCCATATGAACAGATACAGGGGGCACATAGGAAGCACCAGCGTCCTGTTTTCATTCAATCCAAATCCTTGTTTTGAAATCTATGAAAGTTGTGATTAGTAGAGAAGATATTTGAGTCCAGATATTAAAAGGCTCTTATTTCTGTCAAATAAGTATAATAGTCAAGGTCATTTTCACTTTTCACTAGCTCACAATTTCTAAACAAAAATAGCATGTATATAAAAATGTGTCCCTTATATGGGTAATATTTTTAGAATACTCTATTTAGATCAAGGAAAGAGTGAACATAAAATTTATCAGAATTGCAGAATTTTTATACCTTCAATTTCATTTTTTATATGTAGGTGATTTTCCAATTGTGTTCTTCTATCAGGCTATAAATGTGACGTTGTGAAAAGGAAGAAAGAGATCTGAAAAATGAATAAAGTGTTTTAAAATGGTCTTTTTTCACTGACGGAAAATATCTTTGGTTACATTTCCAAGTTATATCGTTCCTGGTATTCAATTAAGAGCCTCATTTCATATGCCTGCGATGTTGCAAAGAAACACCTCTGCCTCCTTTCGGGTTGGGTTTGCTTTCCTTGTTACAGGGCAATTGAAAACCAGTGCCACTGCAGTCACAAATATGCAATTTTACATCAAATCCCAGGGTTATTATTTTTTAATTGTTTTAAAAGACACATTGTGCTTATAAAATTCAAGAGAGAAAAAACCCTAATAACATAAAAAAGAGTAGCCAGTAAAATCTGCAGTTTTTCCCAGTTATGATCCTCTTTATCAGAAATTGATGTCCAGTTGAATGGTGCATCATACTGGCACCAGCTCATCAATATGATTCTGCCTCTTTAAAACTCCAGTTTACAGGCCAAGGGGGCATGTGTTGGGTCACATTCTCCAGCTGTGTACATACTCACTGAACACATTTCTAAATGAGCAGGCATTCTTGACTAAAGCTAAGGCAAGATCAAATGAGAAAAGGAATTCCAAACGTCCTTTGTAAACTATAAAGTGCTTCAGAAATATAAGATGGCAGAATCCCTCCCATCAGGAAACTTGCACAAACCTCTTAGATAGCCTCATCCATCAGAGGGCAGACAGCAGAAGCAAGAACTACAATCCTGCAGCCTGTGGAACAAAAACCACACTCACAGAAAGATAGACAAGATGAAAAGGCAGAGGGCTATGTACCAGATAAAGGAACAAGATAAAGCCCCAGAAAAACAACTCAGTGAAGTGGAGATAGGCAACCTTCCAGAAAAAGAATTCAGAATAATGATAGTGAAGATGATCCAGGACCTCGGAAAAAGAAGGAAGCAAAGATCGAGAAGATGCAAGAAATGTTTAACAAAGACCTAGAAGAATTAAAGAACAAACAAACATAGATGAACAATACAGTAACTGAAATGAAAAATACACTAGAAGGAATCAATAGCAGAATAACTGAGGCAGAAGAACGGATAAGTGACCTGGAAGACAGAATGGTGGAATTCACTGCTGCGGAACAGAATAAAGAAAAAAGAATGAAAAGAACTGAAGACATCCTAAGAGACCTCTGGGGCAACATTAAACGCAACAACATTTGCATTATAGGTGTCCCAGAAGGAGAACAGAGAAACAAGAGAGGCTGCGATAGTGAAGAGGCCCGCGCACCGTGATGAAGAGTGGCCCCCGCTTGCTGCAACTAGAGAAAGCCCTCACACAGAAACGAAGACCCAACACAGCCAAAAATAAATATATAAATAAATAAATAAAACATTACTATTAGGGCTTCCCTGGTGGCGCAGTGGTTGTGAATCTTCCTGTTAATGCAGGGGACACAGGTTCGAGCCCTGGTCTGGGAGGATCCCACATGCCGCGGAGCAACTAGGCCCATGAGCCACAACTACTGAGCCTGCGCGTCTGGAGCCTGTGCTCCGCAACAAGAAAGGCCGCGATAGTGAGAGGCCCGCGCACCGCGATGAAGAGTGGCCCCCGCTTGCCACAACTAGAGAAAGCCCTCGCACAGAAACGAAGATCCAACACAGCAAAAATAAGTAAATAAAAATTAATAAACTCCTACCCCCAACATCTTCTAAAAAAAAATTACTATTGGGTTTCTAGTGCTAAAAATTGTTCTGTGGATTCTCTGGCAGCCTAGAGCCTCTTTCTCCCCTGCCTGCCATCCCAAGGTCATCTTGACAGGGTGTGGATTGGGGGTGAAGAGGGAGGTGGCGGCGGAGTCGGGGAGAGAGAGAGGGAAAACGTATATGTATTAGCTCAACTTCTAAAGCACATGTAAAATTATGCCATTCTTGGTATTACCTGTGATGGGTTTGCTCATTCAAGAACTATTGAGCACCTCTCAAGAGTATATGAACATTGTGCTAGAAACTGACAGGCTCCCAGAAGACAAAGACTCTTGTAGGCTGTCTGGAGAGGAAGGATACCTGGGCTTGGAGCAGGAGATGGCAGTGTAGGTGGTTGGAATGATTAAGTGTCTGGTATATGGTACTGGCAGGGAGTGCTCTGGGGGCTCAAGGAGGTGGAGGCAGAGGCCACGGTGCGGAGCTATACCCCAGGACAGTAGGCTTCTGCTTCTCATGTACCAGATCCAACACTGGCCACTGAAGCACTTCTGGATTAAGGGCTCTGCAGCTGCAGTGGGTGGGCAGGGAACCTGGATTCCAGGTGAGGGATAGTGGAGCAGAGGCTCAGAGGTGACAAGGGACAGTCAAGGTCGTGAGGCAAAGACTTGAGATATCATGGCCAGAGCGCAGAGCTATCACTAGAGGGGCCTGGGAGTTGAGATAAAGAGCGGGTATCTGCCTGGGACCTACAGGGTTAGGCTTGAAAGTTGAACCTTACTTGGTCAGAAGCAGGGCAGTGGCATTTCAGGTTCATAACAGGGGCAGTGACAGTCCATACTGGGTGTCTTAGGAAGAGTCATGTGGCCAGAGAGGAGGCAGGGCCCAGGCAGGAGGCTGCTGTGGTGGACTGGGGACAGAGGAGGAGGGCTAGGTCCGGGTCCGCAGTAGTGTCAGAAGGAAAGAATGGGCCAAGGGCTGGAGGAGCTGGGGGCAGGCTGGTCGTGGGTGAGGAGGAGGGGATGCACGATGGAAGTGCTTGTGTTTTCAACACACAACAGAGGGAGCAGAGCACAGCTGGGCTGGGAGGGCAGAGGGTGGCTCTGGTTGGGATTTAATAGCAACATCAGTAGTAACGGTGGCATTCCAGGCAGGTCAGGGGTGGTTTACTAGTCACAAGCAACAGTGGCAGTCATAGTTTGCCCACCAGGATGAGAGTGTGTAGTGAGAAGGTCAAAGAGCGAGGCCTGAGCCATGGGGCAGAGGGAGGAAGAAGATCTGCGGCAAAAGTATCTTCCTGCCTTTGTGGATGAGCATCAGTGGAATGTGTTCCAGTTTTGGGGCTTTTCCAGAACCTGAATAGAAAGTTAAAATCTTGCTGTATGGCTTGGATTGTTTCTGTTAGTTCCAAATCCTGAATCTTCTGGGATCTTCAGTATAAATAAATGTGAGCATGTCATGTCAGTAGAAATTCTGGCCCTTGTGCTAGTGTGCGTGTGTGTGTGTGTGTGTGTAGAAATGGCCTTCCCTAGGTATCCTTCACTGGCCTCCCAGAAGGTGAGGATGCAGACATGCTGGTGATTGCTGAGTGTGCCATAAGTTAGACAAAGGAATTAAATGGAAGGAATCATTTGTCACAAATTGCTCAAGAAATTCCATTCCAAACAAGGAAATGTACAAAGACTTGAGACTCTCCTCATAAGTGTCAGCATGTCCACTTGGTAAATATTGGGTGTTTGGAAGGCAGCTGGGCACCCCATCCCCCTCATCTGTTGCCTGTGACCATTGCAGCAAGAAGCCCACACAACCCGGTGCTCCTGGTGCCTGACCTGTTTCTTATCTTCGGATTCTGATGGTATGCTACCTTAAGAAAAAAACAAACAAAAAAAAGCTCTTGGAAGTAATTTTCAAAGGAGAACAAAAGATGTTAAGTTAAAAGACTAGAGGTGGCGGTTTTGCTTATTTTTTTAAGGCATCACATGTGGATTGTGATTCTTCTTCCTTGATGTGAAAATGGAAGGAGCCCCTCTCCGCCCTCCCCCCCCTTTCCTGAATGGCGATGTCCACTCCTGTTCCCACTGTGCCCTTTGTGAATGTGTCAGCTCCGTGCTGTCTGTGTAGCAGCCATGGTCCATGTATGTTTGAGCAAAGCCCCTCATGCCTGCTTGGACAGCATTTATTAACCTTGACTTGAACTCATTCCATTTGGTTTTCCCCCTTTAAACTGGGGTCTCAACCAAATAGTAAAAATGAAGCTGTCTTTGGACTTGAATTAATGTGACATAAAAAGTTGTTCTAAAAAGAATTAAGGGGCTTCCCTGGTGGCACAGTGGTTAAGAATCTGCCTGCCAATGCAGGGGACACGGGTTTGAGCCCTGGTCCAGGAAGATCCCACACGCCGCGGAGCAACTAAGCCCGTACGCCACAGCTACTGAGCCTGTGCTCTAGAACCTGTGAGCCACAACTACTGAGCCTGCGTGCCACAACTACTGAAGCCCGCGCACCTAGAGCCTGTGCTCCGCAACGAGAGAAGCCACCACAATGAGAAGCCCGCCCACCGCAATGAAGAGTAGTCCCTGCTCACCGCAACTAGAGAAAGCCCGTGCGCAACAAAAGACCCAACACAGCCAAAATAAATAAATAAATAAATAATAAAATAAATAAATTTATATATATATATAAAAGAAACCCCTAGCAAAATAATAATAAAATAAAAACAGTTAAGGCAGGAGTTGCCAGTTTCATCCAGTGAAGAAAAGAGTCGCCTCATCTTGGACTCCAGAAAGGCCTGAGGGAGGCCATGAAGTGGGCAGGGCCTGGGGTGACTGTCCAATCTGTGCTGTCCCCTCTGCTTGGCCAGACAGGCCCAGTTATCTCAGACTTGGAACCAGAAGGAACCCCACCTCACCCTCACGTCCCATAGGGAAGCTGAGGCTCACTGAGAGCAGAGGTGAGGGTGGCCGCATGGTGGTGATGTTTCTGGTTTGCGGCAGAGGCAAAGTCAGAGCCAGGGCTCCCCCATCGAAGTCTGGGACTTTCCTTGCTGGGGGCGAGGAGCAGTGGGAGGGATTTGAACAGAAATGAAGAAACGTGGAAGCGGTTCTGTGTGATGTCACCAGACTCCAAGCAGCCCCATCTGTTGGTTGATTGACATTCTGGCACCAAGGATGTGGGAGAGGGAATTGGATTCCAGGTGGGATGGGACCCCAACAGCCCTCCCTCCCCAGGTTCTGAAACAGGCTCTAATTGGTTAACTCCTTGCAACCCCAGGGTATATGACAGTGGAGAAATGAGGACCTGAGCCAAGGCTCCCCCCCCATTCCCCCGGGCCAGGTGAAGGGCCAAGCTTCTTTGGCCTCGATCGGTCCCGGATAGCGCCCTCAGTGCCGGCTCGGGTTCCGGGCCATGTGCTCGCGCATTTTAAGAGGCTGAGCTGCGCTTTCCGCCGCCCGCCCGCGTCCCGCCACGGAGAGCTAGCCTTTGTCTAGACTGCTGGGCTGGAGGAGAGCTAATTCCTGCTCGGGACGGGGCTGGAAGAGGCGCGTGCGGGGACTGGCGGGCGGTCTCGCGGGGCCCCCTTCGCTCTTGGAGCGCGGCCTGGGGGGCAGAGGTGGCCTCCTAAGGCTGGTGGGGAGGAGGCTGGAGGAATGAGGACGCGCCGCACCGCTCCCCTGCTGCGCTCAGGCTGACCGACCGGCGGGCGGAGCGGGGTCTCGGCTTGACTGAGCTCAGAGCGCGCGGGCTGGCCGCTGTCCGCGGTGCTGAAGAGGCGGCCGCGGCGGGGAGGCGGGCCCGGGGCCGCCGGGCAGCACACACCCAATCCGGGGACCGCCCTCCTTCTCCCGTGCTCGGCGCGGCGGTGGAAGCCGGCACTGCACCGAGATGGACTGAGAGCGCGGCAACGGAAAAGCGGCGGCGGCGGCAGCAGCTGCGAGAGCCCCCGCAGCCTCGGGGCCAGACCCACTTCCACACCCGGGAGCCCCTCCCTGGGGTGAGTTGGGGCAGACAGAGCAGGGATGGGGCGGATGGGTCCTGGGGGCATGTGGATCTCTTGGGCTTTAAAAATTTCCTTACCCACTGTAAATTTCTTCCAGCCCTGATCTTGAGTAGCCTACAGGGCTGAGGGCTCAGATCACTGCCCTGGTACTCCCCCAGTCCTGGGATAGAGGGCAGGGAGTTCTGCCCTCACAAGCCAGGGGACAAAGGGTTAATCCAGAAGCCTAAGGACAGTCACAAGGCATGTCCTCCTCCTAACCCTGGGTGCAGCTCACTGCATGGCACTGGGAAGGGCTGTTTGTCCAGGCTATTGTCAGAGGAACACCACCTTACCCTCTCTGTGCAGGGGGCTGGGTCTGGGCAGCCTGGCCACTGGAATTCAGCCCAGACAGAGGCCAGCCATCTTTTAGCAGAGAAGACAGGCTTGAGCCTTCACTGGGGCTACAAGTGAGACGTAAAGTCCTTTCCCTGCCTTCCTCCAGTCTCCTTAGGCACCTGAGCTGCCATGGCCAGGGCTTCAGGGGCCAGTGTCACAGTGCACCAGGCTGTTGTGAGTGAACTGGACTCAGGCAGAGGCGCTCTGGAGTGGATACTGGGCAGCACTTCCTGCTAGAGTGTGTGTGTGTGTGTGTGTGTGTGTGTGTGTGTGTGTTTTCCCAGCACGCAAAGGGGATTTTAAACTCTGGTGGTGCCTGTCACAGGAAAAGCCCTTCTCCAGCCGGCCTGTGCCTCTGAGTAAGCAGTCTGAGGTCACGCTGGGCAACTTTCTAGTCAGAGGAGCCTTGGGCTTCCTCCATCGCTAAAGCTGCCCACCTCCTGCCTCAGCCATCCGCTGAAGGGGGAGATGTGTTTAAACTTGATGGGTCACCTCTGCCTTCGATCCCACCAGCATTCGGTTCCCATCTCCATCACCTGGCAAGGTCAGACAGATAGACCTCTTGATTCCTAAAACCTGATGGGCGGGCTGTTGGGGGGGCTTTATGGCCTCAACAAAGGACTTTTGGTGTGTTGGGGAGGTGAGGGGCTGGAAAGAAGGGGACCATGTAGAAGTCTAGTTGTGCTGGATTCCAAGCTGTGTGAGGTGCCTGTTCTAACCTGATGGATGTAAATGAAGCTTCTAAATCTCGACAGACTCATGCTGGAGGACTGAGGTCTGTGTTTTGTTCTGTCTGTCTAGCCTAAGCTGTGGGCATCAGGAATGACTCTGGTGGGCAGCTTCCTTGGATCATCGGGTGCCTGACAGTGCCGATGAAATGAAAGAGAGGTGGAAAAGATGTGTGAGATGATGTGCCGATTTTAGGGTCAGTGTGAGCTGCAGTGGTGCTGCAGTGCTGATGGAAATGCATGCCAAGGATGTGCTAGCATTACTTGCATACGGCAGACCACCCAAGTACCATTTGTCTCTGGCCAGTGTTCTGTAGAGAGGAAAGGTCATAAGGGGGAAAGTATGGTAACTGCACATCTGACATATCCTCGACTTACATTATTCTTGATCACTTTTTTCCACCCAGAAGCATTTTTGTTTTGGGTAGGTAGGTTTTTTCCTATCATGTAAACATTTTGTATTTTGGCCAGATGAATAAACCTTGGTAGAGTGTAATTGTCTGGAAGGATGGCTGACTCATAACTGTACTTTGACATCCTTGTTGACATCCTTGTTTCATTAAAATATGAAGTCCAAAACATATAATGGCAGGCCAGCTACGCAGCAGACAATTGCTTCTGTTTTGGGAAAACAGTGTATTTGAGCTTTGCATGTTGTTTGTTTTGAAAATACAGTTATAGCCCCAAAGTTTTCCGTAACTAGATCAAGTTGGGGTATATGTATATTTTTAGCATGCTTCACACCTGTAATGCAATCAGGCTACCTATTTTTATTCATAGTCTGAACAACTTAAAACCTCTTCAATAATTAAGGTGGGCTCAAGTTCTCTGTAACTGAAGAAGATAACATTTGAGGGTTGACTGGATGATGCACAGTCCTAGATTCAGCTCACAGTCTCTGCTCAGAAGTCCTGCACTTGGTTGAACACGTGCAAGCCTACATCTATGCACAATTGTAAAATGGGCATGAAAAGTAGGAACTGAACTTTCTGACTGGATTTCTCAAGGCCAAGGCAGAAAGTAAAGATGTAGTGATGAATATTTAGCAATAGATCAAATTTTATTTTGGTGAAAGCAGTTGATCTCGGTTTCCAGGTAGAATGGTGTTAGGGATGGTGTAAGAGCTGTGCTGTGTAAAGAAGTGAAAAGAGGCCCAGCTTTGTAGATTGAGAGATCTGAGTTCAAATTCCCTTTTTCCCTCTTATTAACTGTATGCCATGATGTGGTCTCTCTGAGCCTCAGTTCTATCATTTGTGAAATAGAGAAAGTAACAACTCCCTGGTATGTAAACTTAGCATGGGACTATAGGTGCTCCGTGTTATCCTGAATATCTCCTGCCATAGTCTGCCACCACCGGTTATTAGGAGAATGTGAGTGTGTTGAGACAAAATCTCCACACAGTGGTGTTCAGTATCAAACCATGAGGGCCATGAAAGGACTCAGTAGTTTGCCTTGGGATAGCCTGGTCCTGCTGGAGGTGGTGTTCCCAAGGTGGGGACTGTCCCTGGGTCTGCTGTCATCCAGGGACATTGGCTGGGCAGTGGTGGAGCTTGGGCAAAAGGACTGTTCTCTCCTGGAGGAATGGAGCCTAAATGCCAAAGGCCGTGAGGGCTCTCTGTTCAGAGAAACCCCTTCCAGGAAAGGGTTTATGGTTGCTGCTGTTCCCCCTGAGGTTCTCTCTCTCTGAGACGCGGTTTTCCTCCAACAACGTGTGTCTTCTCCTCCTGCGTCTGTGCCCCAGGCCCCGTGGTTATAGCAGCTAACACTGGGTGGGAGCTCACTCCAGGCCAGGCTTTCCTGTCCATCCTCCATCCTCATGACAGCCTGGTGAGATATGAACCATTACCACGCCTGTGATACAAATGAGGAAACCGAGGCCAGGAGAGGTTAGATCACAGGTGCCCAAGGTCTGACTGTGTGGCCCCTGTCTCTGCAGCAGGAGGAGAGGGCCATGGGGGAGCTGATGGCACAAAAAGGGGCAGTCACCCTGATCTCCAGGCTCACAATCCAGTGCTCCCTCCTCACACTGTGGCGACAGCACCCATTGCTGGGCAGCAGGAGGAGGAATGATGAGCAGGGGTTAGGGTCAGCCGTACAGAGTCCCAGTAGGGAGGGGTTAGTGTCCGAGACTTCCCTTCCAGGCCTGCCAGGTTGGCTCATCCTCACACGGGAGTGGGGCTTGGGATCTGGCAACAGGGACAGCAGCACCTCGGCTGTGAGCAGAGCTGGAAGGTGAAGGGTCCTTGGAAATCAACAAGGCTGAGGCCGACCTGTTAGGTTATGAAGAGCCTGAGGCCCTGAGAGGGAATGACTCATCCATGGGAAGGGGGGGTCTTTATTCCATTTCCCAGGGCAAGGGCCCCCCTAATGGACCGCTCCAGCACTGCCTCTCTGGGGAGCCTGGGATTTGCTGGTGGCTCTGTCAGAAAGGGCTTCCTAAGACCAGGGACCTCTACGATCCCAGAGATGACCCTGAGGTGGGCAGCTCCCTTGGCCCCTGGCTCCCCTGACCGGGAAGCAGCTCCATCTGGCCTCTGCTGGCACATGGGTGCATTTGCAGACTGCACTGATTTTCATTTCCTCGGGTGATGAGGTAATTTAAAGGTTATTCAGTTGAGTTTCTAGTTCCCTTGGCTTGAGGCCTTTCTCTAAAAACACCTGCTGCTAACAGCCTGGGCACCAGGCATCGATATAAAAAGACATGCTTGTCGCCCATAAACTTGAATTATTTAACGAAGTGCGTGGGTCTCTTATAGCTGCTTTGCACACATGCCCCGTCTCAGTGGTTTCTTAATGAGTGTACCTGTGAGCTTGCTTTTTTAATTGAACGGCTTCATGAGGATAAACCGATCGCAGCCCCTGCGAGCACACTGCTTTTCCTAGGCTGCGATTTGCAGTCCCTGACCCCCAACCTCTTAAGTCTTCCACCTTGAACCTCAGCCCCCATGAGCTTCGACTCCTTCCTCTCCTTGCCGTCTCAGGCCGTCCTCTGTCTGTTCTCCTACCACACTTTCTCTGGATTCTGTCCCTTCCCTCCGGCCATGCTGCCACTGCTCTGATTCAGTTCCTCGTTATCCGCTGACTTTTTGCCAGGTCCTTTGGCCAGCTGCCTCCCTGCTTCAGGCAGCCCCTTTTAGACTTGCCCCAGTGTGCTTCAGGCAGATTAACCTTTCAGGAACTGGTTCTGCTCTTGTCACTGCTCTCCTGACAAACTTGCCCTGGCCACTTCCTGCCTCCGGCATGAGGGCAGATGCCTCAGCTCGGCCTCAGGCTGGCCTAGCTCCCTGCACTGCGAGTGCAGAGCCAAGGCCTCTTGTGCAGCCCGGCCCTCCTTCCTCTCCTGGGCAGTGCTCCTCCCAACGCCTGGACATGTCCCTTCCGTCTCCCACCTCTTCCAGGCCCAGCTTCAGAGCTGCCCTCCTCCAAGATGCACTCCCGCCCAGACTTTTCCTCCCCTGCCTGGACCTAGAGCACACTGGGTCAGTCATCCATTCATAGGGGTCAGAAGAGCCTTGCCATAGGTGAGGTTCAGTGCTGGGCACCAGGAATGCCAAAGTGAGTGGGTTGTGGGTTGTATTGTGTCCCCCACCCCAAAAGATATGTTGAAGTCCTAACCCCCAATACCTGTGAATGTGACTTTATTTGGTAATAGGGTCTTTGCAGATGTCATCACGATGAGGTCAAGAGGGTGGTCCCTAATCCAATGTGACTAGTGTCCTTACAAAAAGAGGAAAATATGGACACACACACACACACACACACACACACACACACACAGAGAAGGTCATGTGAAGGCAGACACACAGGGAAAGGCCATGTAAAGATGGAGTTATGCTACCACAAGCCAAAGAACGCCCGAAGAGACAAGGGCTCCCAGAAGCCAGAAGAGAAAAGGAAGGAACCTTCCCTACAGCCTTCAGAGGGGCATGGCTCTACCAACACCTTGGTTGTGGACTTCTAGCCTCCAGAACTGTGAGACAATACATTTCTGTTGTTTGGAGCCTCCCAGAAGAAAAATAATACAGTGAGAACAAGCCCTTCCTGGCCCTAGAGGTGCTGACCATCTGCAGGGAGACAGACAAGATCCTTCTGAGTCAGTGTGATGAGTGCACAAGAGAGGTACATGGATGTGATGGGAACCCTGAGGAAGGGCCCTCCTCCAAGCAGCTTTCCATCTCCTCTCTGGGGTGACGGTAGTCAGTAAGATTCCCTTAGGGGGGCCCACACCCCAGTGTCCAGAGGTGACAGGAGCCAGCCAAGGTGGGGGACAGGCAGGGCATCCCGGGCCAGGCGAGCAAAAGCATGGGAGGGAAGAGCAGCTGGTGGAGCCGAGGAGTGGGAAGGAGGGGGTTGCTGAGGCCCACAAGGCTTCGCTCCTGGTGGGTTGTGGTTTGCCAAGGAGTCTGAACTTAAACTTGCTGCTGTGGGTATCAGGGAACATGGAAAGGGAGCAGATAGTGTTTTCAGTAAAAGGTTTCATGGCGGCATGAAGGATGGATCAGAAGGGGTAAAAGAAAAAGCTGAGACCTTGGAAGTGAGCCAAGGCGTGGAGAAGAGCGTATGGATTTGCAAATTAAGCTGAATTTAACATCATCAGGACCTGGGGGCCCTTTGAATGTAGGGACTCAAGGAGAGGGAGAAACCCCAGGAGCTGACCCTCAGGTTTCCAGCCTGGTGCCTGAGGGCAGAAAAAAATGTCTGGAGAGGGAAAGGTTGTCATGAGGGAGCAGAGGAGAGATGCTGGGCTCAGCTGGGGACAGGTTGAGTGTGGGGGACATCCAGGTGGCCATGGAGGTCTGGAGCTTGGAGGGGAGGCCTATTCCGACGGTACAGATGGGGAAACATGAACAGGGAGATGGGACACGGCACCCTGGCCATGGACACCATCACCCAGGCCCCAGCATGGAGCAGGAAGAAGAAAGGGGTAAGGACTGACAGCTGGGACAGAGGAGGCTGGAGGATAACGGGTGTGTGGCAGCAGGACCAGGAAGTAGGGGGCAGTTGGTGTGACTGGGACCAGCCGCAATAAGGGCCCCAGGAAGGCATCAGACAGAGCTGCTGTGTTCAGGGATGACTGTTCTGAGCAGCAGTGCATCCGTCACTTCTTGCCTTCCCTGCATCTTCTGTCTACACTGCCTACCACACCCCTCTCCCAGAGCAGGCCTGGCGGGGTGAGTGCAGGTGGGTGCCTGGATACCTACCTGGTGGCCTCTTCTGGGCCTCATCCCCGAGCCACAGCTAGTGTCTGTGGCAGCCTGGTAGCTGGGGTGGGGGGGCGAGGCCTGCAGCCTGGCTGGATGCCCCCCACGCCTGGTTGCAGCTGTGTCCGTTCTTTGCAGGGCCCGTCACCATGGGCGGCTCTGCTCCTCCGCCTCATGGGGATTGTGCCACGGGTGCGGCAAATGCTCCAGCCCCTCTCTGATTGCTGCCTGCCAGGTTGGTCTGTGTGCACTGATGTGGTGGTTTCTCTGATGTGACTTCTGGGCCCTCCTGCCCCCAGACTCACTCCTTATGTACCTTCTTTGTGCCTGACCTTCTACCATTAGAGAGTCTTCTGTAGGGTCCCATAAGTTTCGACATGAGCAGGAGTTGATTCTGGTGTACTGTTTCCAATGGTAATTTGTTGAGAGATTAGGTTAGGAAACATAAAATAGTAAAACATTTAAATGATTCTAAAATATATGACAAAATGTAGTCGTCTTTCATCACCTCCCTCCATCTCACGCCCTGCTAGAGATACACACACCCATTTGTTAACAGTGGTTCTTTCCCAGATTTCCCCATGCATTTACAAAGCCATGTAAGTCCACAGGCACCCATGCATCCATACTTACATGTATATGTGAGATCATTTCATGCATATTGATAAGCAGCTTGCTTTTCCCCTTACCAATATATTTTGGAGATCTTTACATGTCAGTACAAATAGGCGTATCTCATTTCTAAATTAACAGCATGGAATTCTGTAGTGTATCATAATTTGTTCAATCATTTTCCTCTTCACGGATAGTTCCTTTACCTTTTATTACTATTTCAGGGATGCTGTAGTGAACCTTTTTGTATATGCATCTTTGTGAATGTGTGTAAATTTTTCCAAAGCATAGATTCCTAGGAGTGGAATTGCTAAGTTACAAGGGCATGACCATGATAAATATCAACAGACACTATCAAATTGTCAGCCCCCCAAAATGCATAGATTTACATCTCTCAACAGTGTGGGTTGTCAACAAAGGCTACCCCATCATTCTTTTTACTCTTTGTTACTCTGATGGGTGAATGAAAAGGCATTTCCTTGTTCTGTTTTGCATTTCCCTTATTACCAATGAGACTGAGTATACTTTTTTCTGTTTATTGACCAATCATACGCATTTTGTGACTTGTATATTCATATTCTTTGCCATTTTACTGTTTTGATGTGTGTATTTTTTTATGCTGATATGTAGGAGCTCATTTTAAGTTATGGTTATCTCTCCTTTGTTGATTATATATTTTGCAAGTATTTTCTCTTTGTTGCTTATCTGTGCCTGTGGTGCTATGGAATTTCTAAACGTTTATGTTGTAACATCTGTTAATCAGAGGCTTGTTTTTTAGTAGTGGGGAAAAAGGAGCTTGGAGGTTTAAAATGTTGCATTCTTGACCCTTCTCTGGTCTGTGCTTGCTCTTTGACTTTGAACAAAACCCCTTAACTTCACTAAACTTCCATTTTGCCAGCTGTGTCCCAGTGCTGTCTGTCCTGCCCGACCTCACCACAGCTGCCGTGAGGATCATGGGAGAAGCTGTCTTCAGGGCTTCACAGCCATTCTGAACTTCAGTTAAACCAATTCATTGATGGACACTGAGAGCCAATCTTCTGACACAGGCCTCATCTAGGTCAGAGGTTTTCAGGGTTCCAGGACCCTGCCTCTGACTTTTCCCAGGTGTTTTTTGAGTGCCTGCCCTACGTTGGTGATGTCACCCTCATGACTCTGCAGAGGGAAGTGTATTAGTTTGCTCAGGCTGCCATAACCAAATACCACAGACTGGGGGGCTTAAACCACAGAAATGAATTTTCTCACCATTCTGGAGGCCAGAGTCCAAGGGCAGGGTGTCAGCAGGATTGGTTTTATCCTGAGGCCTCTCTCCTTGGCTGTCTTCTCATTTTCTCCTCACATGGTCATCCCTTGATCTGTGCCCTAATCTCTTCTTCTTTTAAGGACACTGGTCATATTGGATCAGGGCCCAATGTGTGACCTTATTGTACCTTAATCACCTCTTTAAAGGCCCTGTCTCCAAACATACTCACATTCTGAGGTACTGAAGGTTTGAGCTTCAACGTATGAATCTGGGGGCACAATTCAGCCCATAACAGGAAGACAGCCCCGTGTCTGGATGAGAATCGTGGAGGTGAGGCTCGGAGAGGCTCCTGTACTTGTTTCCAGTCACCCAGTGAGCCGGTTGCAGATCCAAACTCAGCCCCATAGGTTAGACCCCTAAAGCCCACGCCTCCCCAGGCAGCTTGACTGATGTTAGGACTGTTTTGGCTTCCACTGCCTTGACTTCCTGCCCACTGGTCACTGGCCTGTGTCCCCGCCATCCTGTGGCCTCAAAACTCATGCTCCCTGGGCAGGGCACCTACTCCCAGCCAACTCTCCTGCACCGCCTTTGTCCCCTCAGGAAAGGGTTTCAAATAATAATTAAATTTTTTGGATGTAGCTTGTTCACTTTTTGTTGTTGTTGTGGGAAAGATCACACAGTGAGATAAAGAGCATTTGGAATACAGGAAACTCCCCAGTAACCTCACACCCTCACAAAACTGTTTTTGATTTTTGCACTTTCCTTTCCCTTCCTGCCTCTGCACATACAATTGTATTTCACAGCTTTGGTATCACATTAAAGAGGGCCCTTCATGCTCTGCTCTTGTCACCCCACATTATCGCTAACAGTTTCCCTGTCTAAAACAATCACTTTAATGGCTGTGTAATATTCCATTGAGTTGAAGTACTCTAATGATTTCAATCATCCTCCAATTGTTGAGCATTTGAGTTTCCCATTTGCACTATTATAGATAACAATGCAATGAACGTCTTTGTACTGAAAGCTTTTTGCTTCTCTTGAATTGTTTCCTGAGGGAAAATTCCCAGGAGTTGGATTACCGGGTTAAGGGCAGCGGTATCATCATGGCGCGTTGATGAGCTAGAATGTCTCTTTCTGCAAGGAGCCTACGATGCTCCATGCCACCAACAATGAGTGAGCACGCCAGCTTCACTGTACTCTCACCGGCATTAGGTGTTAATTAAATTCATTTCTGACCATTTTAATATACTTAAAAGAGTACCTATCTCAAGGCGGCTTTAATTTGTACTCCTTAAATAACCAACAAAGAAGGAGGAACATTCTGCAATGGATTTGTGTTTTCAATTCTTTTTGTTCACTTTCTTTTTCTTTTTTTTTTTTAAAGGAATAATTGGAGACTAGACAAATGGATATTAATCCCTTGGGAATCCCAGCTCTTCTATGGTTGTCTTGAGGGATTTGTTGGTAAAAGTAGTATTTAGACTTTGACAAGCAAAAGGCCTTTTGGTCAATAACGGACATAAGCAATGGAGTGGGGCCAGATGGGCCAGCCACTCCGGGGAGCAGAAGTGTCTGAGAAGAGGCCACGTCCTCAGAGTGACCTGTTGTGACCTGACCCTAATTCTCTGGCTGGTCCGAGGGCAGGCCACCCCTTCCTAGCACATGTGCAAGGATGCAGCATAGCCCCTCGCTTGCCCCAAGGCAAAGCCCGGCAGGCTCAGCTCCCAGAGAGGTGGCCCCCATCTCTTCGGCTGCCCCTCGCAGCAGAGGGCACATGTAGGCAGAGTCAGGCCGAGGCACTGTCCCTGGTGGAATCTGTCTCATCTTTACCTTCTTTCAAACTGACTTGAATGGTGCACTCTCCCCCATTCCCTTTTTCTGCTCTAAAATAATCAATGATAAATTGAAAATTTTTTTCCCCTCGGAAGTTTATTTTAATTGCTTAGCAACACATTATCATAAATTTCTCTCAAATTAATTCTTTGCCTTCATTGCAGGATCATTTATTAATGATGATGGCAGTCAGCATCTATGCATGGCTATTCTTAGAACACTGCTGTCTTAAAGGGCTTCATTCATAAGATATCCCCACAAGGAATGTGTGTGCTAGACAGACCCTTGGAGAACTTGATCCTCCAGACAACACAGAGAAGGTCAGCACCTCTCTTCTGTGGGCCTGAGCCCCTCATCAGTGGTGAGCCTGAGGCCCAGAGGGGGAACCAGAGGTCCACGTTGGTTTAAAGCAGTGGCCAACTCATGTCAGGTCAGATTTTGCCCCTGCAGGACTCCCAAGCCTGTGCTTACCTCTGCGAGGTCCAGTCTAGGTCCAGACAAGGGCAGAGGTACAGAGGGAATGGGGCTGCATGGTGTTGTGCATTAGAAATGCCCTGTGTGGGGTCAGGGAGCGGGGTCAGCAGTGGAAGGCTTGGGAGGCCAGAAGACAGTATGGGTGTGTAGATTGAGCCAAATAGGGCTCCTATGAGTGATAAAGTTGCTTTCATCGATTGATTCATTGATCAGTTGATTGATCTGTTTATTCCTGGGCTCACTCATTCAGTGCACATCTACTATGTGCTGAGCCCCGCTGGAGGCTGAGAATAGAAAAGACCACAGTCTCTGCCCTCAGGAGTTCACAGTCTGGTGTGGGAAATAGACAAATAAACAAGAACCCACAGCAGAGCATGCTAGGTCCTGGGAAGGAAAGAAGCAGCCCTGGGCATTCTGGGAGCCCAGACTTGAGAAAATTCCCTGTGATCATATTATTTTAACGTTTCCATATATGCCTAGCTTTCACACAATTATAACTATATTGCATGGTTTGCCTTTTTCCTCTCAGCATTTTGTGTTTAAGCACAGTTTCTTATTTCTGCAAAGTCATCACATATATACTATGTGGTTCCAAATGGTTCCGTGATATTCCATGAAGTTGATGAGTTAAGCATTCACCTGCCATTAGGCTCCTTGGCTGCTTCTAGGGTTTTGCAACAAATGGCATTGGATGCAGAGCCTTGTACTCCTTTCCCCTTGTTCACACTGGGTGGGAGGTGTAGACGTGCTTGTGGTTCTTATAGACCACGGCCACGTGCCCCTCCCCTCCAGTGCCTCACGCCAGTTTCTGGGCGCCTGTTCCTCTGTTGCCTTCAGTACTGGGATGAGCAACAGTTGCACCCACCCACCAACACACACGGATACGTGCGTATGAATTTTAGTTGAGCGTGTGTGCACCATATTATTGAGCAAAGGAGGAAACATGTCGGAACTTGAGTCTGATGAACAGTGTTCCAGTAGCAAGAGGAAGTGGGGAGGCTGGCTTCTAAGACTTGCCGCTGCCACCCGGGTGGGATGTGATGAGGTAAGTGGTCACCATCAACGTGAGAGCAAACCAAACACTTTATTTATTTACTTATTTTTTTAATATTTATTTATTTGGCTGCACCAGGTCTTAGTTGCAGCACGCAGGATCTTTGTTGCAGTATGCGGGATCTTTTAGTTGCAGCATGAGGGATCTAGTTCCCTGACCAGGGATAGAACCTGGGCCCCCTGCGTTGGGAGCGTGGAGTTTTAACCACTGGATCACCAGGGAAGTCCCAAATCAAAGTCTTTAAAGTGACCAAATCAACTGGTCTTGATGTGGGGTCGGATAGAGCTTAGAGGGAAGGTTGCAGCTGCCTCCAAGGGTTGCCAGCACAAGGGTATTTGGGGTGAGTGGACCTCAGGAAGGTCACAGAGTTAGTGGCTTGGTTTTAGAAGGTCACATTTGAGTGTTGGGGACCATACATCTGGAGCTGTTCAGGAGATGCCCTCAATGGGTGAAGTGCAGAGCTGGGGTTCAGCCTCACCTGCACGTGGTCAGGAGGGAAACTTGTCTGGGGCCCAGGGTGGCCAGCAGAATGGATGGAATTACCCACCGGTCATCGTTTGCTTGGTCTCTTGGCCTTCTCACTGCTGGGTCAACTAAGACTTTTCAGCTAATGTATTTCCTTCTTTAAGGACAAATTGGCACCCTCTGAGTACTTGTGAAGCTAGGCTGTAGATTTTTAAGTATTTCACATGAGCAGAATCTGGTCATTGTTTGATGTGACTTACAGTGTAAAAGAACTATGTAGAAAGGAGAAATAGTGCATGTGTTTGCCTTGGTAGGAGTGCATGATTTTCTTCTGTATTTTCCTTTACTATTTTAGTTTCCTCCCCGGGTATGCTTTGTTCCCTGTCTTCTCCTGTCGGCCAGGCATGGCTTTAGGTGAGGGTGGGTGGACAAAGCAAACAGGGTCACTGACCCCAGTACTCACTCGCTGTGAAGGCAATGCGAGGTCCTCAGCCCCTCTGCCTCCCCCTTTCTCAGCTCTGAGACAGAGGGCATGGCTCTGCATTTGAAAGATTCTTCCAGCTTCCAGAGTCTGGTTCAATATCCTGGGTTTACTGCACATGCCCATCCTATAAAAGTCACCTGTATGTTCATGATGCTCCTGTCTCACCTCATCTTTCCTCATGAGGCCCCTGGGGACCAGGAGCAGCATTCTGCTTAAGGGACCCCGCAGAGCACAGTTCAGGGTGTGGCCTCCAAGGTCAGCCAGAACAGGTCGGCTCCAAGCATGTTGATCCTGCACAAGTCATGGTATGTCAGAGCCTTAGTTTCCGCATCTGTAAAAAGGGTGTTTGAGGAACCTATCCTTGGGGCTTAAATGCAGAAACTCAAGGAATGCAGGTAAAGCTCACAGCCCAGCGCTTGGCACTGGTCAGCACTCTGTCACAGGTGGCCATTTGCACCATTGTTATGCTCTTCATTTTGTAGCCCCAAAACCAAGGCCCAGAGTGGCTAAATGTCTTATCCTCCCCAGGCCAGTGAATCTGACACCATCGCTAAGGATTTATTCTTTAGGTGGTAGAAGTACCAGTTGCTTCAAAGGTCCAGAAGGGAAGTGTAATGACCCCGCACCACCTTCCCTGAGTCTATTGCATGTTATAACAGGAACTTTGTTGTATATTTGAAAACCTTTAAATTGGTGAAAATTGATTGATTTGGTTTCAGTAAATTACACTTGATAAATTCCATGGACTGAGCTCCCAAGAGGTGGCAGTGTTGAGGAGGGCTTGGTTGGGGGTGGGGGAAAATGGTTAGAACGCAGTCCTAGGGCTTAGTCCAGTGGGAGAAACAAGACGGTAGGGCACAGTGAGGTTGGGGCAGAGGCCAACGAGTGGGGCTGGTCTCAGCTTGGACTGCTTTACTGTGTGTTCAAGCCAAGATGTCAGTGTTGCCAGAGCAGAAGGAGGGAGGGGAACTGGATGGGCCTGCTTGGGGACTTGGAGACCTCTGAGGGGAAGAGTGACAAGAGTCTGACATATATTGGAATAGGTGTTCTTGGGATGTTACGCTGAGCATAGACGGTGGAGGCCAGAGTGGAAGTGGGAGACCCTCTGGGAGGCTCTGGAAGAGTCCACAGGCAGGATGAGGGTACGTTAGGCCCAGGTGGCAGCAGCGTGGTGGTGAGAAGGGACAGGATCCTGGCTGTAATCTAAGGGCAGAGTTGTGGGGATGTGCTGACCACGTGGAGGTGGGTCTAAGGTACAGAAGAGTCAAGGATGACTCCAGGGTGTCTGTCCAGAGCAACTAGGAGGATGGTGCTGCCACTAGCTGAGGTGGGGAGATGGGGAAGGGTGGAGGCACAGATCTAAGAGTGCCATGGGGAGCTCAGATTTGGACAATTAGGTTTATGATGCCCATCAGACATCGCATGGAGAGGTCCTGCAGGCAGCTGGACAGGCGAGTTGTGTTCAGAGAGGTCTGGGTGGAGACATTTATTTGTCCCCAGATACCCACAGCCCTGTGGTAGTAGCGCCAAGGGGGCCGGGCTCCCTGGGGCCCCGCCTGTTGGGTTCCTCCCTGACACTAGACAGATGGCTGCAGGTGGCGGGATACAGGTGCGCCAGCCTCCACAGCAGGTCTTAGAGGTGACCCCGATTTCCTGGAATCACCATCAGGCCCTGGGCGGGTTATCCCCATTTCCCACTTGCCCCTTGTCTCTCAAGGGCATCTTTACCTTTGAAATAAAGCAACGCCGAGCCCGCTGCTGCAGGGGGCGGCACCTTCGCTCGGGTGTTTGTATTAGAATATGACGTTTAAATGGGGGGCCTGCCCGGCGCCTAGGTCCCAGGTGTCCTGGGAAGGTCGCACGGGCGAGCAGGCGGCGTGCGGGCGGAGACCGCTCTCCCGGGGGAGGAGAGGGTGCGGCCCCCGCACTGCTCGCGCTGTGCCCGGCTCCCGCGGCGCCTATGGGGTTAACGGGCTCAGCGGGCTCGTGCACCGGGCGGCGGGCGGGCGGCAGTGGTGCATTGTGGTAACGCGGAGCCCGGACCTGTGAGCGTCCGCCGCCTCCGCCGGGCGGCCCGCCGAGCTGTGCGCAAGTCCCTGCGAACCCCCAGGGCGCGGCGCCATGTAGCGCCCGGCTGCTCGGAGGCCGCCCTGCCGCGGGGATGAAGGGACGCGGCTGCTGGGAGACGGCCTCCGTGCGCTCCTTCTGCAGCTCCGGCTGCCTGAATAAATTTAAGAAGGGTTAGTGCTGCCCGGCTTCCGCCCGGAGGCCCGGCTCCCCGCTCACGCCCGCCAGGCGCCCGGCTTGCTGCATGATCGGTCCACGCGAGCCTCTGATGTCACTCCCTCGCGGCGTGGGGAGCGCGGGGAACCCCAGTCCCCGTACCCCGCCGGCGTGAGCTCCGAACTCGCTTTACGCGCGGGGTATTTTGGAGACGGGGCTTCGGCTAGAGACCTGTCCGTCTGATTAATCTCTGCAAAAACGAACCAAAATATAATCCAGAACTTTCTGGAAAAAAGGGGGAAGTGGCGGCCTTGTTTAATCCTCCCACCTACCTCTCCTTCTCCAGGGTCGGCTTGGGGTCCGCATGCCCTGGCGCCTAGGCAGAATTGCTGCTTTGCCCGCAAGGGCTTCTTCCCTTCCAGGGGCCACCCTGGGTGTTGGCTATGCTCAGTGCATGACCCAACCCCCTCGCCTTTGCCCTCTGAGCAAGCTGCAACAGATGAGGCGAGTCACTGTAAGTGGCCGCCTAGGTTTGAGCAAGCACGAGCCCTGAAGCTGCTGCCCCCAGGGATGGTGGTCCTGAATGACAGCTCCAGGCTGTGCAGGCACAACCGCCTGAGAGCCCTTTGTCAGCAGTGGGGGAAAAAATCTTAGCTGTCTTACAGGCTAAAGCCTTGGAAACTCGTTAAGCTCCTTTGTGCAGTTTCTGATGCTTGAACATCATTATTGGAGATTTTGTGTGAGTGAAACTTGCTGCGTTTTCCTTAATGAAAGTTTATGTTATAATTTGAAACTGGAGAAAAATTAGGATTTTTTGTCCCTGTAGACCTGAAAGACACAGATGGAGTTAATTTCACTTAACATCAATTTATTAGAAACTGGCTCCTTTTAGGAATTAACACCCTCTGACCTGTAATAAACCTTGTCATTAACTTTGCCTGCTGACTGGTCACACTAATGGCTTCCGAAGGCCCTGGCCCAGCACCGACTCCAACCCTCAGTGCCTGAGCCACATTTAACATTGCAGGCTCACCTGAAAACAGCATCAAAGTTGTTGTACACGTTTTAAATTTATTTCATCGGGAACTGATACTACAGCTCTGTCCTAAGGATCCTTTAAAGAAACTTGCAAGTGAACTTTGTCCAAAATATGTCTTCTGGTTTTAGAAGATTGGTCTTAATTTCCAGTTTTTATTTTGGCTATAATGTCATTTGTAATGCAGTTATGTTCTCTATGCAAAGTTTAAATGATGTTCCTGTTATCAATTTGGATGGATTTATTCTGAGGGTGAATTTTGGAGTTAGGAAAAAAACAGAAAAAGTTAGGTGTTAAAATTGTATTTCGTCTACCGGCCTGCCTGATGGTCTTCTTGGTTGCTGTTCTCCAGAAGATTTGCTGCTAACAAGAGCACTGGGCCTGGTATCCACTTGCTTTTTGCTTGGTTGTAGGAGGGATGTTCATCTTTGTCTGGAAGCTCAGGTGACCAGAGCAGCTGTACTTCGAGAGTGGTGACAAGGTAGCCTCTTTGGTTGCCAGAGCCCTGCAGGCCAGGCCTTCCTACTCCTCCTGTCAGTGATCCACTCTTCACGGTGGGTCTGGGGAAGAGGAACTCAGCAGGTGGTATGTCTGGTACAGTGCTTAGAACAGAGCCTGGAGCAGGACTCGCTGTGCTGGCCAGAGGAGGCCCAGGAGCCCACAGAGCACGCAAGAGCAGCCAGGACTCAGCTCAGCGTCAGAGGCCCCATGGGCAGACTGCAGAGTGTCTCCCTTGGGCACCCTGTGTGAAGGTGGGCCTAGGAAGGCCAGAATGGAGTTTTCAGGAGAAACTGGATATCTCTCAGTTTTTAAATATTGACCAAAAAACGTTTTTTACATACTCTTCAAAGCCAAGCAGTATTTCTGTAGGCAGGAAAATGCCTGTGAACCTTGCTGGCTAAAGAGAGAGGAGCAAGAGAGGCAGAGATGGGGGCATTGGGAGGCCTGGTTAGCTGTCAGTCCTGGGAGGTGGGAGCCTCCTGGCCCCTCACACCATGCGCATGGCAGACACAGGTAGAGGCCCCTCATCCCCAGGGTGAGACTGGTCTCGCACCTCCTTTCAGACACATTGAAGGATACTGAAATGAGAGGTCACTCCAGACAAATTTCCGCTAGAAAAGGGTTCCAGTGAAATTGCGTCCCTTCCCTGAGCCCACCTTTGTGCAAGCTGAAGGGGAACTGGGCTTGCTGCCTGCCCCGGGGGACTAGGGACTGAGGTCCAGGCAATGATCACTTCAGTGGCAGGACAGCATCTGGGCTTATGGAGGTTTTTCACATGGGTTGTTGTTCTAGGGGTCACACAGTGTAGCCGGGGGGCCAGGGGACCTGGGTTATTGTCCTGACCCTACTGCTGGGCTTTGTGACCACAGGCAAGTGCCTGCCCCTCTGTGAGCCTCAGTTGTCCCCACCCCTGTCAATGACAGCAGGAGTGGGTTGACAAGGACCTGGGCGTGGGAGGAGGAGCCCGAGAGTCCGTTGACAGGAGGCTGCTCGTCAGCAGGCAGTGTCCTGTTCAAACCCCACCGCTTGCCTGACCTTCAACTAGCTTCTAAGCCGTTTTGATTCTCAATTTCTTCATCTAAAGGATGGCATTAAACTGACTTACCTGGCAAGGTGGCCGGGAGGTTGAAATGAGGTAATATGTGTCTATACCTACTAATGGGTCAGTCTGTCTATTTATCTGTGTCCCTCTCTCTGTGCTTCAGACAGAGCCAGGTGCCTCAAATGCAGAAATGCCCTTTCAGGATCTCTCGTAACATCCGAATTCAGCCCTTGGCGGCTTACTTCTTTGCCTTTGTGTGTGTACGTGTGTGTGTGTAGGATTTCTGCATCTCTTCTGGTTGGAATGCAAAGCTCTGACATTGCAGAAAACAGGGACACCTCGCCCTGGCAAGGTAGACTTAGCAGAGGTCAGGGCCAGGTGGCCTTGTGCGGCCCGGTTCATGACACTGCTGAGGGGGCCCCACTTTCTCATGTGGGACCTCAGGGAGCCCCTGGGTGCCCACCAGCCAGCCTCCATCTTCTGATCGGCCACACTTTTTGCAGAAAGCTGAACTGAGCTTGGCAAAGACTGGCTGATGTGTCAGGGAAACAGGAAGGGATCAGGGATGAGTGCCAGATACTATAGACAGAGAATCTGGACTCCCCAAGAACCTGGCTTGAGTGGAGCCTGCAGCAGGTGGGGCTGGGGTCTCAAGTTCTGGGGCAGAACCCGGTGATTGTAGAATGTGGTGATTTGGGGGAATTCCTTCTTGAAAGAGGCTAAATACCAGAGGGAAGTTCCAAATGTGTGGTTGCTTTTGAGTCAGAGTGAAGAGCAGTAAATGGTAAGAGAAAACAGAAGCATTTGTCTTTTCTATTTAGCAGAAAATCTGGCCAGTCTTTCACTCTGTGCGAAGAAATGGTCCAGCAGCTGTGCAGGACCCACAGTGTCCACAGCCAGGCGACAGGAGTTGAGCCCGGAGGGGCCGGGCATGCTGGAACCCAGCCAGCGTCCTTCTGATCCCTCACACCCGTGCCCCCCCCAGGAAGGGACAGATGGTGGGGGACAGCCCTGGCTGGCCAAACTCAGCACAGGAGGAGCCGGAATGCCGTGTAGAGGAGATCTGAGCATATTCACACAGGCTGAGGCACACAGGAGTCCTTGGGCTCTGAGGGAAGGTGCTGTTGTGGGCAGAGAGGTGGGCAGGGCACCCAGCACAGAAGGCCCTCTGTGGGCAGGTAGCTAAGGGGTGGGCTGCATGCAGGCTGGCCCCGGGTGGAGGGAGCATAAGTGTTTGATTCTCTCCTGTTTGGGGGAGAATCAGACATTTGTGCATGTGGGTGTCACTGTGTTGCGGGCGCAGGCCGACAGGTACAGAGGGTGGAGAGCTACTGGCAGGGGGAGGGGAGGAGAGGAGGGAAGGGTAGGGAAGGCTATGCCGGGCTGTGAGGGCTCTAGAGGAAAGAGGGCCACGATCTGGAGTGCCTCTGCCTTGGGGAGGCAGAGAGTAGGAGCTGGTCGTCCGCTTGCGGCCGTTCCTTTGGGTAGCAGGCTGCCAGCGAGGAGGACATTGGCAGCGTGGGGATGACAAGGCTATGACAGGCCCCAAGCTGCCCCGGCCAGGGTTCTGTTGCCATCGGTGGCCCCATGGAATCTGGGGGATGACGTTGTCTCTCCGGGGAGCTGGTTTGTTTGTCGTTCATGGGTGGGTGTGCAGGGCTGTGATGGCCCACTTGGTGCCCATCTTTAGAAAAAGGCACCCTTTTTTCCTCAAGACCTTTTGCTTCTATGTATCCTGAGATATGTGGAAGAATCAGAATATGTTGTCATATTCTGATTTATCAGAGCAATACTCTTTTCTTTAATTTGCTGGATGTGTGTTATAATAAAAACAAATTCCCAGTGTCTGTGGTGAATGGTGCCTCCTAGAGTTGTGCAGTGCACAACCTGCTCAACCATATGCAACAGCTCTGTTTATATAAACATGTATTAGGAGCAATGTTTGGCTGGTTCTGAGGATAACACAGTGACCTTTGTTGCCTCCAGGCGAAGAGAGAATGAATGGGCTGCCTGGGTGCCAGGCCAAGCCAGGTGACCCTGCATGAGGCCTGGAGGAGGCCAAAGTGGGAGCCAGACTCAGAGTGGCCCTCGGAAGCTGAGTGGGGAGCAAAATGGCGAGAGGGGCCTCCAAGCCACTGTGGAGAGAGGGGCAGCCTGAGACTGGCCGCACGGGGTCAGGCTTGAGCCCCAAGGCCCCTCCTGCCCAAGACTGAGAGGTCTGCTGTGGGTACATCGTCCTCTGACCTCATCCAGGAGTGTCCTAAATCTTGCAGCACTGCCCTCTGTGGACACGAGTCAGTCCCCCGACACCTGGTTTTCCTGTAAAGTGCCAGTCAGCTTAGACCGGCAGCTGCATCTGATCTAATAGATGAGCAGTATGAATAAAGATGAAGTTATGGGCCTCGGGCTGCCAAAGATAAATTTCCTTTTTTGTCCTGTTTCCCTCTGACGTGTGTGTTGATTTATGCCTGACGCACATCTTCAGGAATAGTAGTTGCTCAGGCTAGGCGATGTGGCAAGGCCGGAGGATGGAACCCCACCTGGGCAGCCCTCTGCGTCCTGGCCTGGCATGCCCTGCATCCTTGTGGCCATAGGTGGGAGCTGGTTAGAGGACAAATGTTTTTCCTCAGAGGGCAGAACTAACAGCTGGCCAAGCCCCCGGGTACATTCCTCCGCCTGGGATATTTTTACATTAGAAGCAGCACAGTTCCCATGGGGTGGGGTCCCTGGAGCTCGACTCTTAGCTTGTTAACCACCTGGCAGCTGCTCTGCTGCTTCATGAACTCCCCTCCCCAACCTTGCCTCCCCCCCGCCCCCAACACACACACACTTTGTTCTTTGCCAAACTCTGAGTTTCATCTGGGCCTGTCCTCTGCATCCTGTACATTCAGTGTTTTTAAGGGTTATTTACCGTTAAGGCAGCAATTCCAGATATTCAAGATCATGGTGTTTCCATAACTTCATTACCCCTCATGTCACTGTTTTTAGGTCTCTATTTTTAGTCAGTGCTTTTCCTTTATGTGAACATCCTTTTTACATCATTGAGATACAAAAACGTCACTGTTGTCACATGGCTGTACATCATAAGCTCTTTCCCATGTTATCACAGACTTAATGTGTGTCCGCTGAATGGCTGTGGAAAGGCTTTTCCTTCTGTTAGACGTTTCGGTTCTTCCCAGATTGTAACCAGAGCCAAGCTGCCGCCTGAGAGTCTTGTGGCATGTGAACATTTTCTCTGCTTTTTCTTTCCGGGACACACACCCAGGAGTGCGATCGCCGAGGCAAGGGGTGTGACTGCTTCCCTCTGGCACCCTATCACCCTCAGCCAAAGTGTTCTGGTCCATGATGCTCTCAGGGCTGGGTGTAGAGATCTGCTTCTCTCCACCTCCCCTGTATTCGTATTTTTCTGAGAGTATTTTTTGACCAGGCATAAAATTGTGCCTTGTTAGTCTTTTAATTTGCAATGGACTAACCAAAAAAGGATGAATTTTCCCCACAAGTTTGGTTATTATTTGTGTCTACCCCCCTGCGGCTTGCCACCTGCACCTTCTCCTGCCCTTGTGTGGAAACCCAAAGGGAAGCATAGTAAATCTTGTTGGTTTATGTCGGATATGGCTGGAACCCAAGCCAGACAGGACTTCTTGGGACCCTTGCACTGCTCTGCTTTCTTTGGTGGGTGGGGTTCAGAAAAATGGTCCCTGGAACTGTCATCCTCTAGCAGGCTCTGCTGTGTAACCAGTGGGGCCCCCTGTTCAAAAATTATTAAGTTTCAAGACGGAGACAGCTGAGCATTAAACCAAGGGAGGGACCCTTCTGACTTGGGGCCTTATTGTGACTGCACAGGTCATATGCCTGTGACGGCTACCCTGCCCCATGCTCTGGAGTCATCTAGTTAGAAGTGGACAGAGTTTGGAAGTGGCTTGCTTGACTGAGCTGAATCCACCTGTTAGGTTTCCCAAGGGACACTCCAGACGCAAATCCAGGTATGGGTGGGCTCCTGACACGGGGCCACTTGTAGCCACCTGCAGCCCCTGCTCCTGACCGACACTGGCCATGCACCCCTCCACCCCCTGGCCCCATTCTGGTCTACTTAGCCCTGGAGTTAGTTGTCCTTTTCTCTGTGGTCATTTCTTTTCTTTTCTTTTCTTTTTAATTAATTAATTAGGCTGTGTTGGGTCTTCATTGCTGCGCGCGGGCTTTCTCTAGTTGTGGCGAGCGGGAGCTACTCTTCGTTGCAGTGCGTGGGCTTCTCATTGCGGCGGCTTCTCTTGTTGTGGGTTCGAACGGGCTCTAGGGCGCACAGGCTTCAGTAGTTGTGGTTCACGGGCTCTAGAGGGCAGGCTCGGTAGTTGTGGTGCATGGGCTTAGTTGCTCCACGGCGTGTGGGATCTTCCCGTGCCAGGGCTTGAACCTGGGTCCCCCGCATTGGCAGGCAGGTTCCCAGCCACTGTGCCACCAGGAAAGCCCTCTGTGGTCATTTTTGTGCCCACTTTCACCTCACCCTGACCCCTGGCGGCTCTTGCTGGTGGAGAGCTGGCCCTTCTGCTCACCTTTGCCTCCTTTGGTCATCTTACTGCCCTGAATATTTAACAGTTCCTGCTGTTTTTCCAGCTAGAGCTTTCACTTCTGCCTTACCCACTTCTCTCTTACCTTACCTCTGAAGCCTTCTCCTTGCCAGCCTGGGGCTAGGAGGAGCTGCTACTTATATAGTGAGAAACTGGTAATCCCTGTGGCTGCAGATAACTGCTGATAATCAGTGAGGCTGGTTGCACTTGCTGTTAATTGGAAATGCCAGGCTGTCCCCCAGATCACAGTCCTCATGCTCCCTCCCAAAGAGCAGCAGTTCCTCGGTTGGTGTTAACTCTGCAGGGGACGCTGGGTCTCCTTAGGAGGGGAAATGATCCTGTGGGTCATCTGGGAAGTGGCATTCCTTGGGTGACGGGCACCTGGGGCTGGCTGCCCAGCCGGCTGCAGCAGCAGAAGTATCACTCCAGGAGTTACTCCCCCATGAATTGCATAGAGTTTGGAGCTTTCTTAAATGGCCCTTGGCTTGATTTAGCTCGTACTCTCATGGGAAATGTGGCCTTATACTTGTGGGGTTTTTCCACATTTTTCAATGATTGAATCAGGAAGGTGTCGATGTGAGAGTTCTCACATTGAGCTGAGAAACATTCAGTTACCCACACAAAGGAAAATCATGTAGCCATAGAATCCCTGACTGTCACAGTTGGATGAGATTATTGCCATTTGGTGGTTAAAATAATTTTTGACATTTTTTCCATATTACAAAGATAATTCATCCTCGTTGCAGAAAATTTAGTAAAGAAAAAGCATTTAGAATAAAATTAAAAGTGCCTGTAATTCCATTGCATAAAAATAACCTCAAATGACAACCACAGCGCATTGAGAACCTGTGCCATATGCCTACGTGTCTGGGTGATCTTCTCTGTCAGTCTCTGTTCTCTTTCACCCAGAGCCCCAGGTGGCTTGAGATCCCCCCGCACCCCAGTTTTGCAAGTGTGAGAGCTGAGACCCAGAGACAGAATTTGCCTGGTCACACAGCCTTAGTAAATACTCAAACCCAGCGCTAGTCTCACCACACACCCGCATCAGCATTTAATAGCATTTTGAAACCTGCTGAGAATTGGAAATGGCATCTCATTCTTTAATGGGCATATCTTTGATTTCTAAGGGGGTTGAATCTTTTTCATCAATTTATTAGCCTCTTGCAAGTCAGTGACTTCTTTGTCATGCGCTAGTTTTGTCTAGTGTTGCATCTGAACCACATTGATATGATTATTGTAGTTGGAAAGTATGTTTCCTGTGGTAGGTCGAGTCTTCCCTTATCAGTGTTTCCCCCCACCAACACTTTATTATGAAAAATTGCAAACATAGAGGAAGGTTGAAAGAATTGTGTAGTCAATACCTATATTCCCACTACCTAGGTTCTACCATTAACATTCTATTATACTTACTTTATCACCTATGTATCCTTCTGTCCATCCCTCTATCCATCAGCCCATCTTAATTTTTTAAATGCTTTTCAAAGTAAATTGCAGACATCAGTACTCTTTCCCCTCCCAAACACTTCAGCATGTATATCATTAATCAGAGTTCAATATTTCATATCGTGGATTGCACTAATCATCGTTTGAGTTCTGATAGGTGTGTGCACGCACCTTTGCAACCCAGCAGCTGTCAAGATACAGGACATGTCCGTCACCCCAGGGTTTCCTCAGGCCCCTTCCCAGGCAGTCCACACCCCACTGCCAGAAGTACTGCTGTTCTGATTGATTTTACCACGGATTCATTTGGCCTGTCTTAGAACTTCACATAAATTGAATTATGCAATATGTACTCTTCTATGCAAGGCTTCTTTCACTCAGCTTAATGTTTGTGAGGTTCATCCATGTTGTCATGTGCATCATAAGTTTGCTCTTTTTCATTGCTTAGTATATTTATTTTACTGTATGAATATACCATAGTTGATCCATACTCCCGTTGATGGCCACTTGAGCTCTTTCCAGTTTGTGAGCTGTTACAAACATCTCTTAACACTAGAACTTGTCACCATCCCTCATGTGACACCAAGCTGTCCAGTTTAGACAGTCCCAGGAACAGCCTCATGCAGAGCCAGAGCACTCAGTGTGGTCCTCAGTTGTGGCACAAGGGGACTGAAAGGTTAAAGTGCCTCTCTTCCAACTTGTATTCCAGTGTTAGGGGTCCCTGGGGGTGTGATCATAAAACACTGAATTCCCTGAGAATAAGAATTAGGTCTGACTCACATCTACAGAATAATTGAAAAATATAGCAAAACATGAGGAAATAAAAAGGCATAAACCCACAAATATACATTTTGATGTACATTAAGTGTAAGTTTTTTGCAGATCTCTTATCATGTTGGGGAAATTCCCTTTTATTCCTAGTTTGCTGAGAAATTTTATGATGAATGGATGTTGAATTCTGTCAAATACTTTTCCTGCATCTGTTGAAATTATTATCACATGGATTTTTAAAATTTGTTAATATGATGAATTATATTGGTTTTTTATATTTTGGCCCTCCCCCCAGATTCTTCTGATTCAGTAGGTCCGGGGTAGGGCTTGAAGATTTGCATTTCTAACAAGTTCTCAGATGTTGTAGCATGTATCAGTACTTTATTCCTTTTTGTTGCCAAATAATAATTCCATTGCATGCATAAATAACATTTGGGTTATTTTCACTTTGGGGCCACTAGGAATAATGCTGCTGTGCTATGAACATTCATGTGCAAGTTTTTGTATGGACATATGTTTTCATTTTTCTTGGGTGTATACCCAGGATGGGATTGCTGGGTTATATAATAACTGCCAAACTGTTTTCTAAAGCAGCTGTATCATTTTTTATTCCCATCAGTAGGAAGGTTCCAGTTTTTCTTCATCCTTACCAACATATTATTTTCTGCTTTTTTTTTTTTTTTGGCTGCATTGGGTCTTAGTTGCGGCACGCAGGATCTTCGTTGCAGCACGCGGGCTTCTCTCTAGTTGTGGCATGAGGGTTTTTCTCTCTCTAGTTGCGGCGTGCAGGCTCCAGAGCGTCTGGGCTCTGTAGTTTGCGGCACGTGGGCTCTCTAGTTGAGGCACAGTCTCAGTAGTTGTGGCGTGCGGGCTCAGTAGTTGTGGTGTGTGGGCTTAGTTGCCCTGCGGCATGTGGAATCTTGGTTCCTCAACCAGGGCTCAAACCTGCGTCCTCTGCGTTGGAAGGTGGATTCTTTGTCACTGGATCACCGGGGAAGTCCCTATTTTCTGCTTTTTTTTTTTAAGGACTAATTATACTAAGCATTTTTTCATGTGCTTATTGGCCATCTGTATATCTTCTTTGGAGGAATGTCTATTCAAATCCCATTTTTTAATTGGGTTGTCTTTCATTGATTGATATTTAAATGTTGAGCCAGCCTTGCATTTCTGGGATAAACTTCACTTAATCAAGATGTATTACCCTTTTTATGTACTGCTGGATTATATTAATACCTTTCTGAGGATTTTTATGTCTCTGTTCATGAAGGATATTGGTCTATAGTTTTTGTTGTTGTTTTGCTTTTTTGTAATGTCCTTGTCTGGTTCTGTTATCAAATAATACTGGCCTCATAAAATGAATTGGAAAGTATTCCCTCCTCTTTAATTTTCTGACAGAGTCTATGTAGGATCGGTATTGCTTCTTCTTTAAATGTTTGGTAGAATTTGTCAGCAGAGCTGCTTTTTTTAAAAAAATTTATTTATTTATTATTTTTGGCTGTGTTGGGTCTTCGTTTCTGTGCGAGGGCTTTCTCCAGTTGCGGCGAGCGGGGGCCACTTTTCATCACGGTGCGCGGGCCTCTCACTGTCGCGGCTTCTTGGTTGCAGAGCATGGCTCCAGACGCGCAGGCTCAGTAGTTGTGGCTCACGGGCCCAGTTGCTCCGCGGCATGTGGGATCCTCCCAGACCAGGGCTCGAACCCGTGTCCCCTGCATCGGCAGGCAGACTCTCAACCACTGTGCCGCCAGGGAAGCCCTGCTTTTTTTTTTTTTTAATTGAAGTATAGCTGATTTACAATGTTGTATTAGTTTCTGGTGTACATCAAAGTGATTCAGTTATACACACACACGTGTAGTCTTTTTCATTTTTCTTTTCCGTTATAGGTTATTACAAGATACTGAATACAGTTCCCTGCGCTATGCAGTAGGACCTTGTTGTTTATTTTATATATAGTAGTTTGTATCTGCTAATCCCAAACTGCTAATTTATCCTCCACCCGCCCCACTTCCCCCTTTGGTAACCATAAGTTTGTTTTCTACATCTGTGAGTCTGTTTCTGTTTTGTGAATAAGTTCATTTGTATCATATTTTAGATTCCACATATAAGTGATATCATATGATAATTGTCTTTCTCTGACTTATTTCACTTAATATGATAATCTCTAAATCCATCCATATTGCTGCAAATGGCATTATTTCATTCATTTTTATGGCTGTATTTTATTTATTTATTTATTTATTTTGCAGTACGCAGGCCTCTCACTGTTGTGGCCTCTCCCGTTGCAGAGCACAGGCTCCGGACGCACAGGCTCAGCGGCCATGGCTCACGGGCCTAGCCGCTCCGCGGCATGTGGGATTTTCCCAGACCAGGGCACAAACCCGCGTCCCCTGCATTGGCAGGCGGACTCTCAACCACTGTGCCACCAGGGAAGCCCCTTATGGCTGTATTTTTATGGTAATATTCCATTGTATACATATACCACATCTTTATCGATTTATCTGTCAATGGACGTTTAGGTTGCTTCCACGTCTTGGCTGTTGTAAATGGTTGTCGGCAGAGCTTCTGAGCCCTAAGTTTTCTTCTTTGTGAGATTTTTAACTAAAAAAGTCAATTTTTTAATAGACCACTCAGGTTATTTTTGTTCACTGAATGAGTTGGGGTAGTTTTGTATTTCAAGAATTTATTTCATCTAAGTTATCAAATTTGTGAGCACAAAGTTTTTAGTGATATTTTCTTATTATCCTTTAATGTCTGTAAGATCTGTCCCCTCTTTCATTGATGTTATTGGCTATTGATCATATTGATATTTTCAAAGAATCAGATTTTGGTTTTATTGGTTTTATCTACTGTTTTTCTTATCTGCTCTTTAAAAACATATGTAATATAGATATACTTCAAAAGGCAAATTGAATCATACTGTACATACTGTCGAACTTTTTCATTGACTTTTTCATTGACTATGTCTTAAATTTTTTTTCATATCACACAGAAGTCACATATCTGCATGTCAGTAGGATACATTACTAGAACTGAATCAGTAGATGGTTATTCTTTTTTCTTTTAAAATCAACTTTATGTATAATTTTAATTTGATAAAATGAACTGAGTTTAACTGTTCTGTGAGTTTTTACAAATGTATACACCTGTATATCCACCAATCCAAATAAGATATAGAACATTTTTATCATCCCCAAAAGTTTCATCATGCCCCTTTTCAGTCAGTGCCCCCCATACTTAGCCCCAGACAACCACTGATCTCCTTTTGGCACTATAGTTTTAATTGTTCTAGAATTTCATATAATGGAATCAAACAGTAGTATGTGTGGCTTTTTCATTCAGTATAATGTTTCCAAGCTTCCTTCTTGTTGTGTGAATACATAATTTGCTCCTTTTTATTGCTGACTTTTTTCCATAGTGTGAATATGCCACAAGTATTCATTCACTCGTTAATGGACATTTGGGCAGTTTCCAATTTGGGGCTACTATGAGCTGTGAAGCTGCTGTGAACATTTAAAATTAATGTATTTTTGTGGCCATAAGTTTTTATTTCTCTTAGGTATACCTAGAAGTGGAATTGTAGGTCGTGTCGTGTTGTAAGCGTATGTTTATCTTTATAAGAAACTGCCAAACAGTTTTCCAGAGTGGCTTTACCATACTACATCCCGCCAGCAATGTCTGAGAGTTTGTTGCCCCACATCCTGTCAACCCTTGCTATTGTTAGCCTTTTAAAATTCCCCTATTCTTCTGGGCATGTAATAGTATCTCATTGTAGTTTTAATTTATACTTTTCTAATTACTAATGATGTTGAGCATCTTTTCATGTACTTATTAGCCATTTGTATATATTCTTTTGTAAAGTGCCTTTTCAAATCCTTTTCCTATTTGGTGTAGGGGTAGGAGGTGTATTGTTTACCTTATTAATGAATTTCAAGTGTTCTTTATATATTCTGAATACAAGTTCTTTTTCAAGAATATGTATTGAGAAAAAATTCTCCTAATCTGTGGTTTACCTTTTCATTTTTTTAAATTAATTAATTTTATTTTATTTTATTTTTTTGGCTGTGTTGGGTCTTTGTTTCTGTGCGAGGGCTTTCTCTAGTTGTGGCAAGCAGGGGTCGCTCTTCATCGCGGTGCACGGGCCTCTCACTATCGCGGCCTTTTGTTGCGGAGCACAGGCTCCAGATGTGCAGGCTCAGTAGTTGTGGCTCACGGGCCTAGTAGCTCTGTGGCATGTGGGATCTTCCCAGACCAGGGCTCGAACCCGTGTCCCCTGCATTGGCAGGCAGATTCTCAACCACTGCGCCACCAGGGAAGCCCTACCTTTTCATTTTTAATGGTATCTTTTTAAGAGCATATAATTTTAATTTCGATTAGATCTCTTACTAAGTTCTTCTATGATTAGTGTTTTCTATGTTCTAAGACATTTTTGGCCACCTCAGGATAGTGCTGATTTCTTCTAGATGTTTTATAGTTTTAGCTTTTACATTTAGATTTAAGATCCATTTTCAGTTAATTTTGTGTATGGTGTGAGGTAGTTGTCAAGGTTATTTTTTTTCTCCATGTGGATATTCAGTTGTTTAAGCACCATTTTCTTAAAAAAATAAAGTTTTTCCCTTATTGACTTACCTTGACACCTTTGTTGATCATACATGTCAGGTCTGTTTCTGAATTCTCTATTATGTTTCATTATAAATCTATACTTATGCCAACACTATACTGTCTTGATTATTATAGCTGTGTGGTAGATCATGATAACAGGTTGTATAAGTCCTCCAGCTTTATTATTCTTTTCCAGAACTGTTTGGCTTGCTTTTCCATATAAAATTTAGAACTGGTTTGTCAGTTCCTACAAAAATGTCTGCTGGGATATTGGCAGGATTGCATTGAATCTATAGATCAATTTGTGGAGAATTGATAGCTTAACAGTACTGAAGTTTCCAATCCATGAATATGGTTATTTATTTTTGTTTAATTTCTCTTAGCTATGTGTTTTCATGCACATATTTTACTAAATTTACCTGACAATATTTACTGGTTTTGATGCTATTTTAAATGGTATTACTTTAAAAAATTTTTATTTTCTAGTTGTTCATTGCTAATATTACAGAAATACAGTTGATTGTTGTATACAACCTTTTATCTTGATATATTCACTTGCTAGTTCTAGTGGCTTTTCTTTAGATTCCTTAGGATTTTCTGTATTTGCTATCATGTTGTCTATAAATAAAGGCTTTTTCCTTCTTCCTTTTAACTTGTGTGCTTTTGATTTCTTTTTCTCGCCTTGTTGCACTGGCTAGGACCTCCAGTATAATAATGAGTAGAAGTGGTGAGAGCAGACATGCCTTCTTCCTGATATTAGGGCAAAAAGTTCAACTTTTCATTGTTAAGTATGAAGATAACTGTAGGATTTTTTTTTTTTTTTGGCTGCGTTGGGTCTTTGTTGCTGTGCACAGGCTTTCTCTAGTTGCAGTGAGCAGGGGCTACTCTTTGTTGCGGTGCGTGGGCTTCTCATTGCGGTGGCTTCTCTTGTTGTGGAGCATGGGCTCTAGGTGCGCGGGCTGCAGTAGTTGCAGCATGTGGGCCCTAGAGTGCGTGGGCTTCAATAGTTGTGGCATGCAGGCTCTAGAGTGCAGGCTCAGTAGTTGTGGTGCATAGGCTTAGTTGCTCTGCAGAATGTGGGATCTTCCCGGACCAGGGATCGAACCTGTGTCCCCTGCATTGGCAGGCAGATTCTTAGCCACTGAGCCATCAGGGAAGTCTCTAGGATTTTTATAGATGCGTTTTATAATAACAAGAAAGGTCCTTTTCTTCCACGTTTTCTGAGTTTTTATCTTGAATGGGTTTTGAGTTTTGTCAAATGCTTTTTCAGTACTTATTGAGTTGATTATGTTTTTTCTTTATACTGTTAATATGAATTATATTAATTTCAAATGTTAAACCTTGTATTCCTGAGATAAACCCCATTTGTTCATGATGTATTATCCTTTTTAGCTGAATTTTATTGGCTAATAGTTTGTCAAGGCATTTTGCATCTATATTTATGAGTGATCTTGGACTATAGTTTTGTTTTCTTGTAATGTCTTTGCCTGCTTTTGTTATCAGTGTAATACTGGTACGTCTTATGATGAGATAATACTGCCTCATAAGATGATTGTGAATTGTTTCCCCTTCTTCTATTTTTTGACAAAGTTTGTATAACAATTGTGTTATTTCTTCCCTAAATATTTGGTAGAATTCACCAGTGCAGACATTTTGACCTGACCATTTTCTTTGAGGAAAAGGTCTTTAATTTTAAATTCACTTTCATTATAAGGACTTTTTTTTTTCTTGTGTAATTTTTGGTAATTTGTTCTTTCAAGGAGTATTCCAGTTCATCAAAGGTGTCAAACTTACTGGCATAACATTGTACATAATATTTTAAAAATATCCCTGTAATGTCTGGGGCTTCCCTGGTGGCGCAGTGGTTGAGAGTCCGCCTGCCAATGCAGGCGACACGGGTTTGTGCCCCAGTCCGGGAAGATCCCTACATGCCGCGGAGCGGCTGGGCCCATGAGCCATGGCCGCTGCGCCTGCGCATCTGGAGCCTGTGCTCCACAACGGGAGAGGCCACGACAGTGAGAGGCCCACGTACCACAAAATAAATAAATAAATAAATAAATATCCCTTTAATGTCAATAGAGCTGTATGATGTTCCTTTCATTCCTATTATTGGTAATTTGTATTTTCTTTATTTCTTGATTATTCTAGCTAGAGGCTTATCAATTTCATTGATTTTTTCAAAGAAAATCTTTTCAAAGCTTTTAGTTTAATTTTCCCATTGTTACTCTTCTCTATTTCATTGGTTTTTGCTCTTTTTTTAAACCATTTTATTCCTTCTACTCACTTTGATTATAATTTGCTCTTCTTTTCCTATTTTCTTAATGTGGAAGCTTAGATCACTCATTTTAAACCTCTCTTCTTTTTCATAATGAGCTTTAAAGCTATGCATTTCCCTCCAAGCACTGCTTTAGCTGCATCATATAAATTTTTGATATGTTGTATCATTCATTTTAAAATATTTTCTAATTTTCCTTGTGATTTTTATTTGACCCATTAGTTATTTTAAAGTGTGTTAAATTTTCATGTATTTGGGTGTTTTCCAGGTACCTTTTTGTTATTGCTTTCTAATTTAATTCTGTAGTAGCCAGAGAACATATGCTTTATCATTTTAAATTTGAGACTTGTTTTATGGCATAGCATTGCTCTGTCTTGGTGAATACTTCATGTACTGTTTTAAAGAATGCGTATTCTACCATTGTAGGATGTGGTGTTCTGTAAATGTCATTTAGGTCAAGTTGATTGATAAAGGGTACTTGAAGATTCACATCTTCTAAATCTTTGTTTTGTCTCTACCTTCTAGCAATTGCTAAGAGAGTAGTATTGAAATCTCTAGCTATAATTGTAGATTCCATTTCTGGCTTTGCTTCATATACTTTCAAGCTCTCTCATGAGGTACATGCACAATCAGGGTTTGTATCTTCTTAATGAATTGACTTATTTTGTTGTTATGAAATTTCCCTCTTTATCTCTGTCCTCAAGCCTCTTTTCAGATGTTATTAAGGCCATACAGTTTTCTTGTAATTGCTGTTTGCCTGGTGTTTCTTTTTCTAGTATCTTACTTTTAGCCCATCAATGTCTTTATATTTAAAGTGCGTTTCTTATAGAAAGCATATGGTTGGTTATTTTATCTATGGTTTTATATTGAAAGGGGTTTTATATAGATAGTATATAATGAGTCTTGCTTTTTTATCCAGTCTGATAAAGCCTCTGACTTTTAGAGTGTTAAGACCGTTTTAATTTAATGTAGTTATTGGTATGGTTGGGCTTAAATCTACTGTTTTGCTGTTTGTTTGGTCTCATCTATTTTGTTCTTTTTTTCTCTTTCCCTGCCATCTGCGGTATTTTTTTTTTTTTGCTGTACATGGGCCTGTCACTGTTGTGGCCTCTCCCGTTGCGGGGCACAGGCTCTGAACGCACAGGCTCAGCAGCCATGGCTCACGGGCCCAGCCGCTCTGCGGCATGTGGGATCTTCCCGGACTGGGGCACGAACCTGCGTCCCATGCATCGGCAGGCGGACTCTCAACAACTACGCCACCAGGGAAGCCCCTGTGGTATTATTTTTAGTATTCATTTTTTTCCTTTTATTAGCTCACAACTGTACATCTGTCTTCTCAGTAGCCACTCTAGGGTTTACATTATGCACATTTAACTTATCACAGTCTTCCTTCAAATCATATACCATTTCAGCTATAAGTAAGAACCTTGCAACAATATATTTACTTCTATGGCCCCCACCCTTTCTGCTGTGTCCCATTTTACTTTTGAAGATACACTTTTTTTACTTGTTCTATACAGTTACCTTTAAATGAAATTTTAAAATGAGAAAACCAGCATCTTTTATGTTCACTCACATACTTATTTTTTCTGTTACCAAACCGAACTTGGGTCCACTCACCCACCACACAGCAAAGCCAATCTACTGACACTGGTTTGTGGTGAAGGAAAGTTTGGTGCTTATTTGCAGGGCACCAAGCAAGGAGAACAGTGGCTTATGCTCAAAGACCCAAACAAGAGACAGATGGCTTTCAGGGAATGGTTTTAATTTAAAGGCAACGTTTGGGGTGAGGGCTGCAGGGTGCATGACCTTCTTCGGATTGGTTGGTGGTGAAGTAACAAGGTGATGTTTCCAGAATCTTAATCATCAACCTCCTGGTTCCAACCACTCTGGGGTCTGCAGCCTTGTGTTCAGCATATAGCTACCATCCTCCACCTGGGTGAGGGTCACCATCCTGCAGAACGGGTGAGGGTTACCATCCTGCAGAACTCAAAGATATGTGTCAGATTGTTATGTATATCCCTTGAGGAGGAACTAGGACTCTGTTTTTTTTTTTCTTTTTCCTTAAATTTATTTATTTATTTATTTTTATATTTGGCTGCATTTGGGTCTTTGTTGCTGCATGCAGGCTTTCTCTAGTTGCAGTGAGTGGGGGCCACTCCTCACTGTGGTGCTCGGGCTTCTCATTGCGGTGGCTTCTCTTATTGCGGAGCATGGGCTCTAGGTGCACAGGCTTCAGTAGTTGTTGCACGTGGGCTCAGTAGTTGTGGCTCACGGGCTCTAGAGCGCAGGCTCAGTAGTTGTGGTGCATGGGCTTAGTTGCTCCACGGCGTGTGGGATCTTCCCAGACCAGGGCTCGAACCCATGTCCCCTGCATTGGCAGGCAGATTCTTAACCACTGCACCACCAGGGAAGTCCCAGGGCTCTGTTTATACTGAATATTGTCATTACTTTTCTTGCTTAACTGCTTTTCCTTTGTTTTTACATTCCCCCACCTCCCTAACTAGTAAATGCTTGTGCCTGCTCTTTGGAACTTAAGGAAGGTCTGGGGAACTAAAGCCTTTTTCCTACAAACAAGACTCGGAGGGGCTTTTGTACCTGGAAGTCCCTGCAGGGTCCTGCCTGGTGTCATTTCTAGCCCTCTTCACTCCTTTGTCTGGATCTGAGTTTCCATTTGGTATCATTTTTTCTCAGCTTGAAGAACTTCCTTTAACATTTATTGTAGGTCAGGGAGCCACAAATTCTCTCAGGTTTTATTTGTCTGAACATATCTTTACTTCATCTTTATTTTTGGAGGACATTTTTATGAACTATAAAATTCTAGGTTTTTTTATTTCTCTCTCAGCTCTGTAAGGAAGCTGTTCCTTCTTTGTCTTCTGGCTCATGTGCCCACTGCCCGGGCACATCCCCGTTCATGGCCCCAGCATCCAAATCCCAGAATCAAGCTGCCCATCAGATGACCGGGGGCAGCACCTCGCCTCACAGATCCCCAGCACCCCTGGCACTTAAGGAGGCCAGAAGTGGAGCCCAAGGCACAGGGGTGTGGTGACCCGAGTTGGGGCTGCCCGGCAGAGTACTTGGTGAACTGCGGAGTGACTTTGTGTTGCCAGCAAGCAGTGACCCTCTGTTGTTGCCTGGGTCTCTGCCTCAGGCTCACCTGCTCCAGAAAAGGGGTCTTTTGTAGGACACAGCCATTCCATGGCCCCAAGTCCTCCAGCCCTAAACGGCCTGAATATTCCTCAGCTCAGCACACCCCAAAGGCCTCATGGCCCCCCACTACCTGTTCCATCAGTCCCTCCCCCTTCCAGCCAGGGTGGGCCTAGGACAAGGACACCAGAAAGTTGTCAGCCACAGTGACCTATTTAAGGGGAGCCCCGCCAGGCCAACGTGGAGCCAATCGGAAATGGGTCTCGGGTGGAAACTTGGCCCAAAGATGTTGGATCTCTGCAGACCGTCTGGTTGTAATTCAAGCCCGCCTGGCTGTGGGGTTTCAGACTGTGCAGGACTGTGTTCTGATGCCCTTGCAGACTGCGTGGTACCTTTGGGTGGGTCCAGGTTTCTCCCTCAGCCCCGTGGCCTAAGTGAGAAGCCCCTGGGCTCTGCAGTTGAGGGGAAGGTCTCAGCCAGGCTCTGGGGACCTTGCGTTGCCCGGGCTGTGAGGAGCCTCCCTGCAGGCTCAGGGAGCAGCTGTTGAGCAGGGGTCCCTAGGACTCAGATAGAGAGCCCGCCGGCACAGCCCCAGGTGGGCAGGTGGCCCTCCTCTAGGGCTTTGCTCTGAGACAAGGTTCTTCCTTCCCCGATCCCTCACCCTCTTCCCTTGTCTCTGCTGGATTTTCCCTCGCCTGGCCTCACAGTGGCTGTCACTTCCACCATCTCACCCTCCCCACGGTTCCCTGTGGCAGTATTCCCTGCTCCTAGTCACTAAGACTTGGCAGTTGGAAACAGCTCCCTTCTATTTTTAGGGACAATTACTTGCAGTTTCTTTGCAAACACCATCACACGTTGGAATTTCTAATTTCCATTTCTTTTAGAAAACAGAAAACCAATTTCTTGATTTACAGTAAGCAGTGTATCAGCCAAGAGCCTGAGAATGATGCTTGCTGGCCCGGAAGAAAATAGTTCTCCCCTGACAGAGGCAGGGCAAGCAGATGGTCAGAGCCAGGGGCCGTTGGGGAGGCGGGGGCCATGGCTTCATCCCTGCCCTCGGGAGCAAACGGCCAGCGAAATCCCACCTCGTTTGTCTTTGGCCAAGCTCCTCACAAGCAGGTTCCTTCCCGAATGTGAATTTTTCTGGGGCCTCACTATTTTCAGATTGATTTTCCTCCTTAGCAATCACTGCTCAAGTAGCTTTTCCCCCTGAGCCAAGCCTTGGAAGCCACCTGCCCACAGTGGTGTCTGCACAGTCCTGCTGGTAGGGCCCCTCGGAGCTGTGAGGGGTGGCTGCTCTCCTTGTCCAGCAGGTGCGGGGACAGGGCTGGGGAGGCGACGGTGGACCTGGGCAGGGGCACAGCTGACTAATGGAGGAACAAGCCATGCATAGGGCAGGGGCACTGGTGACTGACGCCCTCGAACCTTTTCCACTTCAGGCCTTTCCTCAGCCCTGTTTCCTTCCCCCGCCTCTGGGTCTGAGCCCCGCTTCTGACTCCCAGATCTGGGCTCTGCCTGCCTGGCTGGGATGCAGTTACTCTTACAATCAGCATTCTGCTCCATCTCACGGTGGCAGGGCCTCCATGGATCCTGGCCTCTGGCCTGGCTCCCAGGGCTTCTTCATAAACGACCAGTTCTGCTGAATCATCACATCCGGGGTGGGGTTGGGGTAGCTTGCTTGGTCACAGGGTTGTTTCTTTCTCCTCCCCATCCCAGAGCACAACTAGCAGAGAAGCCCCCAGGCCCAGGGTCAAATGCACGTACGCATTAAAGTCTGCATTAACCATAGCTGGTGGACCTTCTCCACAGAGCAGTGTGGGTCTGCCCGGTAGAGGCCCTTCCTTCCAGGAGCAAACACTGGGGCCCAGAGAAGGGAGAGACCTGCTCAAAATCACACAGTCTGTTGGTGGCCGAACCAACACTTAAGCTGAGGACCTGCCCACCCACCAGCCTCCCTAGCGACCTGGGAACACAGGAAACACAAAACAGAAGGCTAGACTGGGAATTGGAAAGCATTGACGTCTTCCGGGTGCAGGAATGCCTTCTTCGGCCGCACTGATCCTCATCCCCAGCCTTCCCCTGTCAGTTCTGGGTCGGGGCTCCCAAGGATGTGGGTCATGAAGAGGACTGTCCACTGCCCTCCGTGTCCTCCAGGAGGAATGTTCAGATGCCTGCGAACACAGGGCCTGTGCCAGGCTCCTAGCTGCATGGACAGTGACCCAGAACTAGGAGAGGAACAAAAGGGCCTTTGGAGGAGCCAGACGGCCTCCAAAAATATCCCTACCTCCTGCCCCTTTCTCTCGGCCTCACTCTGAGCCGGGTCACTTTAAACACATTCTGCCAAGTGTACTCTTCTAGTGTTGCCATCAGAGACTGGCGGCCTTCCCTTCAGGTGACCCTTCAGGTGGCCGCCTCTGCCCACCTGGACCTCAGACTGGCAGGGAGCAGGCAGTCATGGTAACCTGGCTCCAGGTGTGCCTGGATCGCGGGGCACACGCCTTTCAAGTGACGAGAGTTCCCATCCACCCTCCTGGCCCCTGAGAGTTCCCTTGCTTGGGTGTTCTTGGTCGCCAGCAGTCATGGAATTGGAACAAGGGACAGTCCCCATTATGGGTAGCATATGGGAGCGGGCGGGAAGAGATGTCACTGGCATCAGACAGGTTGATGAGGTTATCTTGAGGAGGATTGCTGGTGATTGTTTCTTTGCTACTTCATGCTTTTCTCTACAGGGCTTTTTGACTTTTCTACCTTCAGCGTGGCTCTTTTTATAGCCAGGTAATAATGGCTGATGTTCGTGGCCTCACTGTGGCAGACACTGTGTTAAGCACATTACAGGCATTGACCCATTTTACAGATGAGGAACTGAAGGTAAAGAAGTTAAGTAGCTGCAAGGTCTCAGGGGTGATAAATAGCAAACTGGGACTTGCAGGTCTGCTTGACTCCTAAAGGGGAGAGCGTCTTACGTGGGCATTTAAATGAAAGGGGTGGCTCTGTTCCCTTTTTGTTTAAGACACAACTTGGCCTGTCCACCCTGCATAGAGCAGACTATGAGATTCCACCACCCAGGCAGGGCCTATGGGTCTCCTCCTCACCCTCCCCACAGAGCTTGGCCCAGGGCCAGGCCCCCACTCACCACCCACAGCAAGAAGAAGCGGGAGGGCACTCTGAGGTCTGCAGGGCGAGAAAGAGGAACTTTGCAGGGACTGGGCAGCCAAAGGGGGTGGGTCATAGGGTGAGTGGGTTGTGATTGCTGCCTTCTCTCAAGAGCCAGGGGAAAACCCTGAACCCATCACCGCTCACCTGCACACTGCCCTGGGGTTCACAAAACGCTTCCCACCATCGTCCCTTGTGGCATCCGTTCATTCAACAGGTTTCTGTTTGGCACCTCCTGCATGCAGGCCCAGGAGGTGGAGATCAGCCAGGCAGATGCAGCCCCTGCCCCTCCAGGGCCTATCGGGCTCCTAGGTGGCGGGACCCCTCTCCCAGCCCTGCCCCACCCCACCCCGCCTCCTCCCCGACCCAGTCACTCTCTGTCATTGACGCCTAGAGGTGGCCACACATGGAAAGCTTTTTAGCGTGATTACGTGGGCGTCCGATGATTTCCAAGGATAAGCAGCTGTGGCTGTCTTCGGGCCAGGAAAATGTAATCTGGCAGTTTCCAGTGAGTGGCTCAACTATGCTGGCGCCGTTGGGGGTGGATCATTGGGTTCTCGTGTGGGTCGGCAGACCTCGCTTCAGTTCAGTCCCACTTGCTTTGGCTGTGAGACAGGTGTTTGTGCTGAGCAAGATTAAACACTCCCACAGGTGGGGCTCCTTGTTGTTCATTAAAGGATCCTTCTCATTGGTCAGGGATCTCTGGACCCACAACGGGAAGCGGAGGGGGTGGGACCGTGGGGTGGGCGCCCTTCTCTGGTGGGGAGAAGTGTGAGGTGGGCTCAGTGGACTCCGAGGAGCTGTGCTCACGGTTGGGCCAAGGGCAGTGCTTCCCCCCTGCCTACGAGGGCAGAAAGAAGCCGTTCCATGGTGTTCCCGCCACGGCCCCAGCAGCCGGTGCCATGGGGAGGCCACGGTTCGTAACCTGATGGGATCTGGGGCAGCTGCTAACAAGTAATGCCATCGTGAAGAAACAGGACCAGAGGTGAGACAGCAACACCCAAACTGAAATTGTGTTCTGTGGACAAAGGCTGGATTTCAACATGGAAACAAAGGCGTTGTTTAATTTCCTAAGCTGGCAAGCCGAGAGAACTTCTTTCCTTTTCTTTGGTTACCCAGAAGGCAGCGTAGGGCCCCGGAGAGAGGGAGCCCCAGGAGCCAGATGCCTGGAGGCCATGTGAGCCCCTCGGCCTTGGTTCCCCAGTCTGCAGAGCTGGGAGGCAGCACCTGGAGGTGGGGTGCAGGGTTTGGGGGACAGATATGGAGCGCTGAGGAAACATGTGGCTGGAGCCTCGGATTATGAGGTGTTAAAGCTGGTGAGGCCTCGCGAGCATCTAACCCAGCAGTTCTCACCCGGCTGCGGTGTGAAATCTCCTGGAGAAACTTTTAAAAAATACTGATGCCCTTCCCGCCACCAAGGCACCAGGCGGTCCCCCTGACCTGGAGGCCGGGCCTGCAGGGGGCTTTCTGTGAGCCAGGAGTGAGCAGACAGGTGGGATGGAGTTTAGAGGCTTGCAGTGGAGGCTGGGGGAGCATGGAGCCCCCTGAGGAGGCTCACTGTTGTCTAGGTGAGGCGGGTGCCTCGGGGAGGATCCACCGTGCTGAGATGCAGGTGGGTTCCTGTCTCGACATCAGCAGGTCGGAGGAAGAGGAGCGTCCGTGCTCCAGCTGCCTCTCTCGTGCCCCTTAAACAAGGGCTCAGGTGAGAGCAGCGGCGCCTCGCCCCCAGTCAGCTGGCACCGGCAGGGAGTGGGCTGCAGCGTCTCCGCCCAAACCCAGCTGGCGTGGGGTCCAGCCCTCACGCACCTGCCTCAGGTTGGCTGAGGGGCAGCCCACCTCTACACCTTGAGACCTTGGGGCAAGACTCAAACCAGGACGGGGCAGATGAGTGAGTCTGGAGGTGGGGGGGGGATGCGTAGGACGCCAGCTCTGTGTAGTGCTGGATCTGGGACGGCACCCCATTCCTTTAGGAGACCCCGTGGAAACCCTGGTTAGGGTGGAAGCTCTGGGTGGGCTGGGCGCTCTGCGGGCCGGAGGGGGCTGTGGGTGGCAGGTTGGCTTCAGCATCTCAGAAGATGCCATAATTGGAGCCTGCGTCTCTATTTTTAGGCTCCATCTCTGCACCAGTGTTTATTTCCCTGGAGTTGGGCCCTGCTCCCAGAGCCGTCCATCATCCTGAGGATGCTGTGTGGCCCCAGGTCACAGCCCTCTGCTAAGGAGGAAGGCACCTGGTTCTGCGGGCATCCTAGCCGTCGCTTGCATACACTTATTTTTCACCCATCATGTGGCTCGTGGCTCTGACCTTGTGCCCTAGCCCCTTCCAGTGAGAGGAAAGGGGGTTTGTTTCTTTGCTCTCTGAGGTTTTCGCCCAGCCTTCCGCTGCTTGCTGACCTCTACAGCCAGCCCAGGGGTCCCTGGGGGTGTTTTTCCCTGAGAAGATCAGAGATTCAGTCACCACAGATACTGGCCTACAGATTCGTGTTTGTGGGATGAGGTTCCTGCCTCTGCATCCCCTGTGGACTGGAAGCAAAGCTCGACTTTTGTGTCAGCCCGGGGCACCCATCCCTGGGGCCCCACCTCAGCCTTGTTGATAGCTGTCCAGGTTGGGGTGCCACCCCTGCACCCCTCTCCAGTGGAAGCTGCTGGAGAGCCTGAATGTGGTCTCACCCGGTTCCTGGTGCCCTCAACACACCCCATGCTGATCACCAGAGAGAGAGGAGGGGAGATGGGCCACAGAGGGCCCACAAAGGTCATATGATGCCGGTGCTCTGGCTTGTGTTTTCCATCTGCCTACCAGGGTTTCACAATTTATTATTTATTATTATCTGATTTTTCCATCAGATTAGATTCCTCCATGCCTTCCGGTATCCTCAAGGCCAAGCTTCTCAGAGCTTTCAGTCACCTGCCTCCTTGGCTGGGAAGGACGTCATTCATCCTATTTTTGGAAGTTTTTTTTTAAATCACTGGTTCCTTTTTCTGCAGAACCCCCTGCAGGACTAGTATCCCACAGAATCTACTTTGGGAAAGACAGACCTGCTTTCCTTCTGGATTTCCCAGTCAGGAAGGACTGGCAGTACCTTGGTGGGGGGGCACTCCCGTTCCCAGGGGCCCCCAGTGGCTCCCTGTCTCGTCTGACCTGGTTCCTGTGCTTCACTCTCAAGCGCTGAGGCCTCCGACCTGCCTCAGGGACTGCACTTCAGGGGTGCTCCTCCTCAGGGCTCTGGCCCTGTGCTCCTGGACCTCATCCCCCTGGAGCAGCACCTCCTCCTGTGTCACCCCTTGCAGGGTGTGCCTGTAAGGCAGTCACCTCCTCCCAAGGCCTCTTGGGACCCCACCCGGGGGCTCCTGTCTGAGCCCCTCTCTGTCAAGACTAGGAGACCTCTCAGCCTCCCTCTCCCCATTGCCTGAGTGGGGTCCTCCTCCAGGGCAAAGGACCACAGGAGCAGCGTCACCCCAGGCAGGGCTCACCTCCCCACTCGCCCAGTCCAGGCCAGGTGGTCACTGGCCAGTACAGGCTTCACCTCGGGCTGGGTGGAGTGAGCTGCTGCAGTCTCTCAGCCTCAGGGCCATGGGAGTGGCAGGGGCCATCAGACTCTTTGTAAAGACCACTCTGCCAATCCCAGCTCCACCACTCAGGAGCCTTGGGTCTTGGGCACAGTCCATAACTCTCCACGCCACCCATTCCTCTCCTGGGTGTCGTTCGTGCAGCAAACTGTGTCATAACGTGGTGAAGTCATTGACCCAAGGAAGCACAGGATAGGCTGTCACTGAGCAACAGGGCTGTAGGGTCTCAGAGCCACCAAAGTCACTTGACCTCGTGGACCTGCCTCAAGGCCTGTTTCTGTTGTCAGCATCCAGCTGATTGGATTCTGCAATTGAATTTGGGCAGCTTAACAAACCTCCCGAAATCTAAATAACAGTCAGCAAACCTGCTGTAATTGAATTTTTGAGATGCTAACACTGCAAATTGGAAGTGGCTGTTTTCTGCCGAGAGTCCAGGGCCCCACGGTTCTCACTTGAAACCAACGCCCGCTGGCTGTGCTTGTCTCCTCAGAGGCCCTGCGGTGGGGGTCTCTGCACATCCAGACTGCAGGAAGGCGGGAGGCACTCCCTGCTCAAAGTTCTTAGTGTTCAGGCGAGATGAAAGCCCCCCATGGGGTCCTGGGGGCCCCAGGGAGGTGTGGCCACTCAGGGTCCCAGACCATGGCTGGAAGGCTGCAGGGCTCGGGGGTTAGGCCTTGTCCCCTCCCTGTCCTGCGGAGAGGGAGGGGAGCAGCGCCTGTCCCCATTAATCCATTAACCATGCTGCTGGGTCAGGGAGCACTGCTGGGTCAGGGCATGATGTCAGCATCGTCAGCTGCCGTTCTAAGTTGGGTCTCAGGCCACGGGCACAGCGGGGCCCACGCTGCACTGATGCAGGCTCCCTGCCATGGTGGAGCAGGGAGCAGGGATCCTTCCCCAGCCTCCCTGTGCCCTCTCTTCTGTGGAGTGGCAGGGGGCTGGGACGGGGCCAGCCTGGGGTGAGCAGGCACTCAGACAGCATGTGCCCTGTCCCCCCGCCCCTTCCCCACACCAGCTAGTGGCACTCCTTGGCTGTCTGCTGGCCTCCACCTGCCTTGCGCCACCCACCCATGGATGGCTGTGGGTCCCCTTGTGTGGCTGCCTCCTCCCGTGACTCCTGGCCAGTGGGACAAGACTTCTCTCTTATTCCCCTGACCCCCTCTGGGCCCTGCCCAGTCAGTGGCCTAGTGCCTGGCTAGCAAGTTTTGTACCTTGTCATCCAAGAAGCCATCACCTTCTTTTTACATTTTTGAATGTTACTCCCATCAGCCGGAGGCAGGTCCAGGGGCAAGTGCTGGGGAGCCCGAGGGCTCAGGGCAGTGCTCAGGTGAAACGATGGGTACTGGGCCTTGGGGAGCAGCCATCTTTTTTTTAAAAATAAATTTATTTTATTTATTTATTATTTTTGGCGGTGTTGGGTCTTCGTTGCTGCGCGCAAGTGGGGGCTACTACTCATTGTGGTGCGCGGGCTTCTCATTGCAGTGGTTTCTCTTGTTGCGGAGCACAGACTCTAGGTGCGCGGGCTTCAGTAGTTGTGGCGTGCGGGCTTAGTTGCTCTGCGGCACGTGGGATCTTCCTGGATCAGGGCTCGAGCCCGTGTCCCCTGCATTGGCAGGCGGATTCTTAACCACTGGGCCACCAGGGAAGCCCCGGGAGCAGCCATCTGTAGACGGAGGAGAGGAGGAAAGAAATTTGGAGAGGGGCAAGGAGGTGGGAAAGCCACGGGGTCTCCCTGGTACTAGATGGGCTGAAGAGCCAAGAGGAAGCAAGGGCATGGAGCGCAGGCAGAGCATGGCCTGGCTGGGCAAGGGCGGGGGTCCCTGGCTCCCTGGCACCTAGAGGTGGATGAGCCATCTGAATGTCCCTCCCTGTTCAGAACCCTGCTGGTGTCCCTGAACTTGTCTCCTCACCTCCACAGGCCTGTCCCCTTCCGCTGCAGTCCTGTCCCTCTGCCAGGACCCATCTAAGCACCACCTCCCCCCAAACCTTGTCCTGCCCAGCGCTGGGTGGAGGTGCAGAGGGAGGCGTGAGTGCTGGGCTTCCCCAGCCTTCACCTCACCTGTTCTGAGGCCCCTCCTCAGCCAGTGCTGCTGTCACTCATCTCCAGCCACAGTGTGTGAGGGGAGGGGGGCCCTGGTCATCCTGTGCCTTGACCCCGAGGAGCTTGTGGGCAGGCGAGGGCAAAGCCAGATTCCCCAGAGAAACAAGCAAGAGACAATGCAAAATGGGGCAGCCACAGGGCCCCTGGCTCCCACGTCCCCACCATGTCACCTCCCCCACCTTCCAGACCAATCTGTGCAGCCTTTTGGTTTCTTGGTTTCAAAAAGCTGCCTCCCCACCCAGAAACTTGATCCATTTTCCTCAAAGATGGGGGAAAAAAAGCTCCACTTCTAAAAATAGCCCACCTGGCTCGGCTCTGCTGGCTGTTTCCATGGCAACCCACTCCTTCCCAGGAGTTCCAGGTAAAAGAGGGTCCCAGCCCTGGTGCGGGTGCCCAGTGGCTCCTCAGCTGCAGCTGGCTACTGAAGGGTTCAAGGAGACCCCCAAGCGGGGGTGGGGGCACAGCAGAAACACCGGGGCTCCCTCTGGCTCCAAGCCTCTATGATTTGAAGTAAACTCAAGACTGGTTGTGTGCAAAAAGTGAGCTGTGCTGATGAGGGTGACAGGGATATTGGTGGGTGGGGGGCCAGGAAGTCCCAGCTGTGCCCTGGCTGCATGCTGGGGACTTAAATCCTTTTCCAGAGGAGGTATGAATATCCCCAGAGTATGGACAAGCACCCTTAGCCAAGGCCACGTGGGGTTGAAGCAGGACTGCCTGGCCCAGAACCGGGCTCCTCCGCTGTCCCAGGCCACCTCCCTGAGCAGTCAGGGAGGCATGTGTGCCAGGCTTGAGGGGAGAACAGAGAGACCTGTGAGGTCTCTGTGCCCAGGTGGGAGTCTCAGTGCTTATCTAGGGAGCATCCAGGGACCACCCCTCAGGGCAGTAAGTCAGAGTACTGATCATCTTCTGGTGTTGCTGGCAATCCTTGGCTTGCAGATGATTCACTCCAGTCTCTGTGTCATCACGAGTGTTTCTGTGTCTTTGCTTCTCTTCCTGTAAGGAGGTCAGTCATATTAGATTAAGGACCCGCCCTATTCCAATATGACTCATCTTAACTAATTATACCTGCATCAGCCCAAATAAGGTCACGTTCTGAAGTTCCAGGAAGGGCATGATTTTGGGGGGACACTAGCCAACCCAGGATAAGGGTTGGAAACTCATGCACTTGGGAAGCTTGCCATGGATGGGAGGCCACTGCCGTACTCTGCTGGCCTGGCCGGGATGGACAGAGAAGTTGTGACTGCTGCCTTGTAAACACGTTGGTAACCCGAGTTTTATGGATTTATTCTCATCTAACAAAAAGGAGAATTCATTCTTGCATTTAGCTGGTGAAAATCAGTGGGTATTTCAGGAGTCGGTGCTTTTCTAGAAATGGTCGTGTCTGAGAACAGGCTTGAGCCCTTTATTCCACGGTCATTTGCTGCACGTGATCCCGCCATCCCCAGAGCTGCCTGCACCTTACCTTGAACCCCGACCCTGGCTTGGAGGCTGGGTTGATTGTTCTTTACATGTTCCACAGTCTGGAGCTGCTGTTTGCTTTTGTCACTTTAGCCAGGGAGGCTCAGGGTGCCACTGGCTGAGGAATGTCAGGCCTGAGTTCCCCAGGAAGTCTTTCTCATTAGAAGGTGCAGGCTCGTTGGTGCAGAGTTGCCTGGGGAAGAAGAGCAGAGTCACCTTCCCCATCTGCCAGGCCCGCTTCCTGGTCTCAGAAGCCACAGTCTTTGCAGCTGGTGGAGCAACTCACTGGGCTCCTGCTGAGTCGCTTTTCTGTGAAGGTTTGATCTGAACGTTAGAAGCACACCCAGAGCAGCAGCGCAAGACAGGCAGGCAGAGCAAGGCCTGGGGAAGCAGGGGTTCAGCACGATGGCCCTGGCAGCTGGGGCTGGGAGGATGGGAGGGCAGAAGCCCCTGCCGCCTGCCCCCTGCCTGGGCCTCCCCTTTGCCCCCTCCAGCTCTCCAGTCCTTCTTCCAGTTTGGCTCCCTGGGGTCACTGTCCTTGGAGGCTGGCCATGCAGGGATGTGGGCTCCTGTTCTCTGGCTGCTGGTGGTCTTGGCCAGATGCTTCCTGCCCTGAACCTCAGCCCTCCCGCTGAGATGAGGGTGTGCGTGGCAGGGTCTGCAGTCCCGCCGCCATCCCCAGTACAGACATTCTGGCTCTGTCCTCTTCCTGGTGAGGCTAACAGTCTCGGGACGGGTGGGGGAGGAGGGTGAGATGATGTAGGCTAGCAGGGAGAGGGCAGGGTGAGATGCCCCTGTTAGTGACCCCCTCAGTGTGGCCTGTGCTGAGAGACCAGGGGAGGGACCCCAGCCCCACCACTTACTCTCCGTAGGACCCATCCTGCTCTGATCCTCTGCTTTCTCACCTGTAAAATGAGGATGCTAAGGATGCAAAGATTAAGTGAGTTATTTGTCCAGTGCTTTAAGAAGTGCCGGCACCTTGTGTATGCCCTGGCCATTACTGCCACTGTCCGTTGCTGCCACCATCCATTGCTGTGGCTGTTTGCTGCCGGACGCCGCCTTCCCACCCAGCCCTTCATGGCTGAGCAGTAGGAAGCTGCCTCTTCCAGAGTTTGCTTCCCGAGCTGCTGAGACTGGGCTGGGTCTGAGTGCAACTCATGCAGCATTTCCCGGGGCGCACCAGCTGGTGCAGAGCCAGCCAGAGGCCAACATGAGTGGAGCAAGGCAACTGACCGCAGGGAGCTCGGTGGGGGTGGGTGAGGGGCCCTGCAGGCCAGCGTGTCCCAGGGAGAGCGGGAGAGACGGGCCTCATGCGCAGGGGTTGAGATTCGGCGTGGAGGATGGCAAACGATCCTCACCAGGCAGAGGGCAGGTGCCATGTGCACTTTGGGCTCCCCTAACCGGCCCCTTGCTCACACCTACTGCCCGGTGAAGGGGATGTCCTGTCCAGTCCTGCCTCCTCCACCCTCGGCCCTGTGCTGGCACCTCCCCACTGTGCAGGGACCGCAGGCTCCTCATGTCAGCGGCTGGGGCAGACGTGTGAGCGCCCCCGCCTGGGGAGGTGCCCCGGAGCTCAAGCCTCTGCTCTCCGACCACCTGATTTTTCCTACACCAGGGGCAGCCTGGAAGCTCCTCCGCATAGCTGCTCTGTGCTGAGTTCTGGCCTTCACATGAGCTTTGAGGCAGGCCAGGGCTCCACCGTGGGTGGATGTGTGGCTTCGATGTGGTCCTAGATTCCAGTTGCTGCTATTCTTGTATTTTTATAGTTGCAGAATTCCTGTAGGATTTTTAAGTCCATGGATAGTTCAGTGTCTGCTGTGTTATTGAGATGTGGATTGTTACTTTGTTCCTCTCAGATGCTCACTGTGCCTGAGTTTTATTCCCAGTGGGAGTGGGGACAGTGAAGATGTGTGGGGTCAGAAAAGCCTGAGAACCCCCAAGGCCACAAGCTTGAGAACCACAGCCTAAGCAACTTTGCACGTATGAGTGTTTTCCTTCCTTGGACGACATGCCCCACCAGCAGAGCTCCCGTCCGGGGGGCAGGTGGGGGTGTGGGGGGACAGTGGAAGCCGAGGAGCCCTTTTCATGGCTCTAGATGGGTAACTGCCAGTTCATCCTTCAGAAAGCACAAGATGAGTTAATGCCATCTATTCTTTTTGCTACTTTGAGGAACATCACATTGAGTGGTTTCATTTGCATCTCTGATGTTGAGCTTCATCTGTGTGTCCCACATGGATTTACTCCTTGCAAAGACCCCTGACCCTGAACTGAGACCTGGGACTCAGCCTGGCCACAGTTCACCATTTGGGGGCCAGGGTCCCCTTCATTGTTCAGCTCTGCCCTTCAGTCTGTCACCAGCCTCCTCTCATCCATGGACCTCTGCTCAAATGCCCACATACTCCGTTTTGCCAAGGGATGAAGGCCCAGGCTCCTTAGCTGTGCCCTCTCCAGCTAGCTCCTCTGTGCTACTACTCACATCCTTCTCCAGACCCTGCCATTCTGTGTGTGACCTGCCGCTTCCATGCAGGCCTCCTGAGATGCACCCAAGATCATTCATCCAGTCACTCCTCCTCTCGCCCCTCCCCGCCTCCCTCATTCTGATCTCACTGTCCCTCTGAGAGGTACTCTGCCTGTGCATCCCCATAGAACAGACTTTGCTGGTCAGGTGTCTTCCCATCCCTCCCCTAGCAACACAGCCAGCAACTTGGGAGCAGAACAAGCACTTTCCTGTGTCCCTGGCAGCTGGACCTGAACTTGGGCCCTAAGAGCTGCTTGCTAAGGTGCGATTACCCACCCTCTGCCCGTCCCGCAGGAAGATGCTCCGAGTTAGGTTGGTCAGTTCTTTCTCAGAGCACAGGGGGTCACTTTCAGGCTGACCCACAGTCAGCATGCCCCCGTGCGCCCCTCCCAGTGCCCAGCAGCAGCTGTGCTGACTGGTTGGTGGCCATTCTGGTTGTTTGACACGTTGAACCTGGAAAGTGAGAGGAGGTTGCGTTGTAACTAAGAGCCTAGGCTCTGAAGCCGGACAGGCCTGGAGGCTCCAGAATTTCCCCGCCTGTGGCCCTGGGCAATTTCAAAGCACCTGTCTGCCCCTCAAACCTACCTCACTGGGTCATCAACGTGCATTAACCAAGGCAGCGCCTTGCCCAGTGCCTGGCACCCAGGAAGGCAAGATACGCGTCAGCCATTGGAGCCTTTCTAAGGTGATCCAGAGAGAGGAAACAATTCCGTGCAGATCCCCCTGGGTTCAGATCCAGCACTGCCCCCTTGATAACAGGGCCCTAAACCGGTGGCTTGGTGTCTCAGAAGCTGCGTTTTCACGCCTGCACTGCTGGCCACTGAGGTTCAGCGTTCACACTGGTCAAGCGAGTGGCCCAGGGCCTGGCCCGGCACGTGTGGACTCCAGACACTGGGTCATTTCGGGGCTGCAGTTGGGCTGGATGGGGTGGGCGAGCCCTGCCCCCAGCCTGGATGCTGCCCCCTGCCACCTCCTCGCTCCAGGCACCCCTCCGAGGCTGGCCAGGCCCTGCTTCCAGCTTAGGGCATGTGCGGAGCAGTGTCTCAGCTGTGGCCACCCCCATGCACCCTGTCTGCCATGGGAGGAAATCTGTTCTCTCACAATGCGTCCTTCTTTCAAAATTTTCTATCTTGGGTTACAGATTTCCTTCACCAAAAAAAAAGTTTCTTGTTAATTATTTCTAAATCAAGGCATCTCAGACACTGCTCAGCAATTACAGCCTCTGGTACTCACAGGCCAGTGTCGAAGTAGCAGCAGGGCCCAGGCCAGCTCCCCACCCCACCCCACTCGCCGCAGAGCACCCCGGAGGCTCCCATAGCCCCGCGCCCCTTTGGACACAAGCTGGGCTTGTAGCGGGCCAGGCTCCAAGGTACCTCAGACTCCCAGGAAGGGGTGCCGAGGGCACCTGGGGTCGAGTAAGCAGGGAGGGGGTGGGGCGTGAGCACCTGCCTGGCTCCTCATGGAGGCCCCCAGGCGTGAAGAGGGTGGCTCGGAGGCAGACAGACTAGCCAGGGGGCCTGGGCCAGGGCTTCACCTACCTGAGCTTCATCACCTGTCTGTCCCCTGGGAGTGGTACAGTCCCTACCCTGACAAGGCCATTGAGAGGCCACAGCCAGTGTCTCCACACAAGAGACGCCCATAGGTGAGCATGGCCTTGCTCCTCAGGGGAGACCTGCAGGAGGGGATCACCAGTCGCAGCGGGGAGGGAGCTGTGACTGCGGCCTGGGGGGTCTTCAGGCCGGCTCTGAAGATGGGGCGGCATTGGGCTGGGCAGGGGTGAGACCTCTGAGGAGCTGGGGGTGGTGAGGAGGTTCCAGGCAGTGGGGACACAGTGGGGATACAGTGGGGACACAGAGGGAAAGGCCCGAAGCACGAGCACTCATTGTTTGCAGGGACCGGGGGTGGGTGGACAGCGGAGAGCAAGGTCAGGTTGGCGGGGGAGGCATGGGTCAGCCCGAGCTGGGCCTGTGACGCGGCGACAGTGCCCGGGCTTCATTCAGGGTCTGCGGGGTCTGGGATGGGAGCCGCTCCCACACAGCCAACTCCACCTCTTCACCCGGACAGCCCACCCCTGCCTGCACATCAGCTTGGGGGGTGCTGGTGCCCCCTGCAAAGCACAGCCCAGGCCCTGTCATTCAAGCTGGTCCCCTCTTCCATCCCCCCCACTGACTCCAGAGGGGCTGTGCAGACACCTCGCCCTGGCCAGGAGCCGGCACCTCCCGGGCCTCTGGGTGTGTGTTGCTCCGTAAGAACCATGGCGACCCCGCGTGTCTCCACAGATGACTCTGGGGACGACGAGGACGGGACTGCCTCCCCAGCTGACAAGAGCGAGCTACACGACACCATCAAGAAGCTCTCCCTGAAGCTGGACGACCTCAGCACGTGCAATGAGCTCGTGGCCAAGCACGGCGTGGCACTGCAGCGCTCCCTGAGCGAGCTGGACGGCCTCAGGATCCCCTGTGAGAGTGGCGAGAAGCTGAAGGCGGTCAGCGAGCGGGCCACCCTCTTCCGCATCACTTCAAATGCTATGATCAATGTGAGTGCCGCCGGCCCGGCCCAGGGCCCCAAGGAGGAGGTGGCTCCCCGGTCCCCCAGTGGGTGGCCAGGGTGAGGGACAGGCCAGGGCTCCCTCTTGCTCTCGTCATCCTCCGTGTCATCTCATCCACGTGTCGTCACGGGGTGAGGACACTGCTTTTCATTGTTGGGTGGAGCTTGGAGTTGGGTGTGAGATCCGGCTGAGCCCGCAGGTGGTTCAGGCCTGGGCGAGGAAGGCAGCGCCCAAACTAAGCAGCTGGCTCAGCACACACAGTAGGGACGTGGCTGCCGCATTTTTCAGCAACAGCTGCTGCTGCTCTTTCCCCCAGTACGTGGCCCAGATGCAGCAGGATTGGAACCTGTAACCATGGGGGACTTGCATGTGTGGTGGGGGTCCCTCAGTCAGAAGAGCTTTCGAGTTGAGGCCACCACAGCCGTGCCAACCTGATAGTAAGTAGCTGAACGAGGACCCACGTCTGTGGACTGAGGGGTTCAGCCCCAGGAGTTCCCCCTTTCCACGGGTTCTGGGAGCCACACAGCTGTGACCGCGAACCGGGAGGGTCTCTCCGTGGTGGCAGAGAGTTCAAGGCTGAACCGAGCTTCTGGGTCCTTCCTCTTTCTGCCTGATGAGTGTTCCCCAGAGGTGCATGTGCTCCCTCTGGACACAGGTCTGATGTGTCAGAGGAGGCCACAGCCTCCTCCCAAGGACAGCCCCCAGGATGAGCACATCCCAGCTAGGATGGCACCGTGGGAGCTGGGGGCCAGAGCACAGAGGTGTGGGGAGATGGAGGCCGCCTCAGAGGAGGTGGGTCCAGAGAACGCAGTTCAGGCAGGCTGGCCGCAGAGACAGTGGGCAGTACCAGTGCCCAGGTGAGCCCCAGCTGGGGGGTCAGAGCAGAGACTAGGCTCTCCGTCCAACACCAGGAAACCTGAGGGCAGGGTGGGAAGGTGGAGGCTGGAGCCCACTGCAGGCCAAGATCCTGTACCCTCTTCCCAGACTCCAGGGAAACACGCACAGGTGCCCGCAGGTGTGGACTTTGTCCATGGCGTTCAGGGGTGCAGTGGCGCCCACGTGCAGAGAGGCTGCTGGACTGCAGCTCTGTGGCCGCCCTGCTGTTTGGCCCTGTCGCTGGTCTTCTCTCTCCTTTTCCCGTGTCCACCCTCTCGGCCCTCTGGCCTCCTTACAGGCCCCAGACTCTAGGGGCCTCGGTCACTGTCCTTCTTCTGGTGACAGGCACCGATATCGAGCATTTAAGGCATAATGATCCATTTGTGCTTCCCCGCGGTTTCCCTGGCATGGCCTCCCCACATGCGGAGACTAAAGCCGCATCGTCTTGAGTAAGCGGTTTTGGTTTTTCCCAGATAATGCGCTGCTCAGCTGGCGTCTCTAGCGAAAGTATTTTATCAGGCATCAGAGGCTCATCTGTGTTTACAAAGCCATAAAAACAGCTCGCCACCTAAGTGCGTAATGAATTGTTTGATGGGAAGCTCAGGCCCCTGGGGATGATTAGCAAGCCTGTTAGCAGTTCTGGCACCAGGAGTGCTGGACCCAAGTGACGGAGCCTGCACCCTGGGCTGGGATCTGCGCCCCCTGCAAACATGAACCTGACGTGAGGGCCTCTCCCATCCACCTCCAATGTGGGGGCACAGAAGTGAGGTGCTGGGAGCCCAGGCTAGTGCAGAGTCCTGCATTTCTTCCAGGGACCCTTCCTGACAGCTGCTTCTCACCTGGCAAGAGCCAGCTCAGTTCTGGGAGGCTGTCAGACCCTGAACGCCCAAACCCCCGCTGTGTGCAGAGGGGCCACCTAGGCAAAGCGTCCCCACTCCTGGCCAGGCTTTGGCCTCCACCCCTGTTACTAGGAGGGGTTTGGACCAGGGAGCTGTAACTAAGGCATCCATGTGGCTCCCACCCCCAAGCCCCGAGGGGAGCCCACTCCCATCCAGGACCACTTACCCCTCCCCACAGCTTCGTTATTACCGCTAATATCCACGTGGAGACAGAGGCACAGAGAACTCCCTGAGCTGCCCAGGGTCACCAGCTGCTAAGTGGCCAAACTGGACGCAAACCCAAGTCTGTGTAGCACGCTGCGGGAGTTACGGCCCTCATGATGGTGAGGGTGAGACCCTCAAGGGCTGCAGAGGCCCCCTTCCACTCTGAGGTCAGCACATGGAGGGTGGCCTCGCATCCACCTGGGGCAAACCCCCATTCTCAGGGACCTGAGTCCCTGGTGTGCCTTTTACCTTTAGGCTGCAGCCCTACCAGGGTCTTTCCTGGGAAGGTGGGGACCCAGGATGGGTGGAAGCCACCCCCAGCTGTCCCCAGAAGGCACAAATCCTCATCCCTCAGATCCGCCCAGATCTCAGTGTAAGAAGAGGAAGCTGCTTCCCCCACACTGGCTTCCTACTGCCTCTCCACCATCCCCTCCCTGCCCCCCGCCCTGACTGATGGGAGCCCCTACTGGGGAACTCAGGGAATCTCTCCTCCCACCAGCCGCACAGCCAGGGCAGCCCCCTCCTGTGGATGGTGAATGGCTCTGGGTTTTCCACCTCGTGGGCTCCGATTAAGCCTGGGTCATGGAAGTGGAGCAGAAAGTGGGGGACGGCAGGCCACACAAAGCCCGCAGGCAAACACATCCTGTGGAGGGCCCTGGGCAGGCTGCACTTACCCCACACAGGGAGATGGACTGCTGCTTCTTCACTTTTCCCCAAGACGGCCAAGAGTCTGGGGTTGTTCAGCCTTCAGGAGAGAAGTAGAGGGAGATTTCTAAACCTTCAGATTCAGGAGAAGGCATCACTATCATTAGCCTTTAGATCCTGAGCCCCCAGCAGGGCAGGGAGGGAGGTTCTCTGGACAGTTTCCAAGATCCCAGGAACCATGGCTACTGAGGCAGGCCTGTCCCTGTGGCCCTGCTCCCCAAGGCGGCATCTGGCCCTCACCTTGAGGCTGGCCCCTTTTGTACGTGTTTCAGGGAACAGGATGTCTGGGGGAGGTTCTGGATCAGGAATACTGAACTGTATTGCCCTTGCCTGCACTGTACCCTCTAGAATACCCCTTCCCCACCCTTCAGATGCCTGGCAGATCCCTTTTTATCCTTCAGAACCCCACATGGACGTCACCACGGCCGGGAGGCTCTCCGAGTTCCTCATCAGGAAGCCGTTCCTCCTGGTTAGATCCCCCAGTGGTCCCAGCCCACTGAGCAGTGTTTAGCCCATTATTTCAACGTCTGATCCCCCACCAGGCTTTGTGCCCCTTGAGGTCAAGCTCAGGTCTTACTCACCTGTGGCCCCAATAGTAGCCCAGTGGGAGTGCCCGATACACTCTGTCTCAATCAAAGTGGGTCTTGTATCTCAGGGGAAAAAGTTCTAAGTGGCCCACATCTCACTTACCTGCTAAGTGACCATTTACAAAGCCATTCTAGCCCCGTTTCCTCACCTGGACGAGGTCAGTGAGAAAGTGCAGGCTCTGAGCAGGGTGCAGAGCTGCTGGTCACTACCCCTCGCCACCCTGGTCACCTGGCCTTGCAGAGAAATGACCCAGCCTGGTTGCTGAGACACAGGAACAGAGCTTTATGAAATCAAGTCATAAACGTGTTGTTTTTTTTTTCCATGGGAACGTGGTACTGAGCCCCGGCCTCCTTCCCTCCTATTGTGGTTTCGGTTGGCAGGGTTCTTTCTAGCAGGCCTGCGAGGGTGGTGCCTGGTGGGCCTTCAGGAGGCCTCAGGGGGCAGCAGCTGAGCAGGTCAGCGGCCCCATAGTGAACTTGGGGCTCAAGCAGTTAGGAAAGTCCTGCCTGATGGGATTTGAACCCAGACCTGAGTGGCTTCCCACTGATCCTGCCCCGGGCCTGTGCCAGGTAGGGACTCGGCGAGGACCAGGCAGACCCGTCCGGCCCCTGAGGATCCAGGGATCCCAGGGATGGTCCAGGGATCTTCCTTGTGATGCTGAGTCTCACGTGGGCTCAGCAGTACAGCCTTTGGGAGGAGTAGCTAAGCAGGGCAGCAGTTCACACAGCCACTGGTGAAGGCCAAGTGTGTAGAGGGCCATGGAAGGGCTGGGGAGTGACCCTCAGTGGCAGGGCGGGGCCTGCAGAGGGAGAGGTAGTGGCCACAGAGTGGGGCCAGAAAGGGTCAGGAGGATTTCTCCCAGGCAGGGAAGGAAAACACTAGCTGTGCGCAGGGGGTGCTGAGCTTTTTACACATGGTTCCCTGTAAGCGTTGTGCTGGGACGGCACCCACGCCATCAGGCTCTAAAGCTCCCCCACCCTTTTACCCTTCCTGGGCCTCTGTGGACAGTTCCCCAGTTGTGGTGGCCCCTTGGGCAGGACCTGGTCTTTGGGCGAAGCTCGCTGGCTGTGTGGATGACGGCCTTACCACCCGCTGCCCTGGAAATGAGAGCAGACACATCTCCTTCCCACCTGGGAGGAACAGGTGTGGGGTTCACATGACCCCTGACTGTCCCCGGGGGCCCAGCAGCCCCTCCCAGCCTCCTCTCCCATCTGTTCCCCGTCTGCCTCCCGTCCCCTGCCAGAGTTGGCCACTCACCTAACCTGAGGAGGCCACAGCCTCTCAGACTCTCCCCACCTATCACCCCTCAGATGTACATTACCTCTCCTGGGAAGCCCACCCGCAAGCCCACGGCTACTCCCAGGGCCCATCTCACAGTCCACCTGGCTGGGTCGGCCCTGGGTGCCAGGGGCTGGTGGGGCCCTGGCCAGCAGGGAGCCAGGACAGGAGAATCAACTACCCATGGTCACGTCGCCTGCAAGGCGTTCTGCATGCACCATCTCCCCCCGACCCACTCAGCCGCTTATAGTGGGGAAACTGAGGCAGCTGCTAAGGATAAGAGCCCAGGTCTTCAGGCTCCAGAGCCTTGCGCCTCATAGGAGGGAAATAAACCTATCCCTCCCTTGAGCGGGGGAGGGAGGGTCAGGAACCCCTCCTCTGCCCACCTTTACCCCACTCCCAGCTCCGCATCCCCGCCCCACTCTGCTGACTGTCGCCCTGTCTGCAGGTCCACGAGTCTCGTGGGCTTTTCTTTCTTTCTTTCTTTTTTAAATAACTTATTTAATTGAAGTATAGTTGACTTACAACGTGGTGTTAATTTCTGCTGTACAGCAGAGTGACTCAGTTATACACATGTATACATTCCTTTTTATATTCTTTTCCATTATGGTTTATCCCAGGATGTTGAATATAGTTCCCTGTGCTATACAGTAGGACCTTGTTGTTTCATGGGCTTTTCTACCGCAGCAGTGTGCAGAGACAGGACATGGTCTCCCTGGTGATGCTGGGAGCCCTGGAGCTTCCATGCCTGGCACAGTGTCCAGCATATGGGAGCCTCAGTGAATAAGAGAGAGGAGTTGGTTGTGAAAGAACGTGGGAGCGACTGAGTGAATTGCTTAGTGTCTGGCAAAATTCCCTAGTGGGTGATTTTGTGAGTCTGATCAAAGGCAGTGCAGTGGGTCCATGCTTGGATCACTGTCTGGGTAACTGCGTTTGATGCCATTTAGAAGGAACTTCACAGCGCAGTGATCAGCCGTGGTTCAGAGACTGAGCCTCGAAGCGCTGCACATGTGCAGGGCTCCCCCGGCCCTGGTGTGGGGACCGCAAGCGGCACCTCCCTCCCTGAGAACCAGGACGCATGCGGTGTTACAGCATTGGCTCCATCACGAGGTTTGAGGTAGAGAATGGCGGAATTAATACATGTTACCAGCTCAGGCTTTGGGTATTTGTTTCCATAAAGTGAAAAGAACAAACTCCCATTTTCTTCTTTTTTCCCGCAAGTTTGTCTTTGTGGGAAAGCAGAGCGCCCTGGTTTGGAGGCAGGCCTCTGGGATGGTGGCAGTGTGATAGCAGGCACCCGCCCCAGTTTCCTCCCGTTACTTTGCTTCTCACAACGGCCACGTGAGGTTGGTGTCATTACAGCTTCCTTGTCATCGCTGTCGTTTGTATTATTCACGTGCCACCCCCGAGGCCCAGAGCGGTCATTTTGCCCAAGGGTGGCAGGCCCGGCGGCTACATGAGCACAGAGGGTCACAGCCGTTGGTCCTGGGCCATCCCCATTGCTGGCTGCGGGGCTCTGTGCAGAGGGCCAGGGCTGTGTTACCTGTCACTAGGCACAGCACACCTGGGCTCACCTGTGGGTTGGCCTTGGGCCCCTGCCCTGGGCAGAAGAGCCCCACAGTGGTGCCACGGTCATTCTGGGGCGAGCCTGCCCTGGGCTGGTAGGGTGCACGCTCCCCTCCCTGTGGGGGAAACAGGGTCTGTCCACCTGCCAGGCGGTGGAGCCTGGCAGGGAGAGAGCCGCTTCTGTGACTCTCAGGCAGGCCCGGAGGCAGCCACAGTACCAGCGTGAAGGCGCTGAGCCCCTCCGTCGGCTGGCAGCCTCGGGGCTTGCTCCCCACTTCTGCTTCTGCAGGCCCCCTCCTGACATGGCCCCCATACCTGAGTTGTGAGAGGCCCCTCAGAGTTGGGGGGCCCTTGACCTCAGGAACAGGTTTTGGGCAGCCAGTGGGCAAACAGAGCTGGATGGTAGGCGAGCCCCACAAAAGACCAAAGACAGTCGAGGTGCAGAAAGCCAGGGGGTGGGTGCTGGCCAACAGAGGGTGGTGCCCACCAGGCCCCCCTCCAAGGGCCCAGTGGGACGGACCCGGCATGCTTTTACCAAGGAAGGTAGTGGCCCACGAGGGACACACCCTGGTGCCCGCAATAGAGCTGGCCAGGTGGGATGGGGCGCAGATCCTGACGGCAGGGGCATGGGGAAGTGGCGGAGGACGCATGCCCAGGACAGCTGGGCCTGGAGGGAGGGGGCTTCAGCTCCAGTTGGAGGAGCTGTGAGAGCACGATGAGGGGGGAGCAGAGGCACTGGGGGCTGGGGGAGGCGGCTGGCGGGAGTGGGAACAGGGACGCAGATGAGGATGGGTGGGGGAGGCGGGGGGCACATAGACGCAGAGGCAGCAACTCAGGGCACTTGGCCAGGACCTTGGATTTGTGGCATCATAGAAACGGACCAGATCAGAAGGGGCTGTTTACCGCTGGAAATGCTCTGAGGCTTCACTGAGCCCTGTTTGGAGATCATGAGGGGCTCCTCTCACCCACCCAAGCAGAGTGGTGGTGAGAGGCCCCAGAGCTGCCCTCCTCGTCCTTCCGGGGCCCATGGGCAGGTTCCTGTCCAGCTGACCTCTGTTCTGCCCCTGACAGCTTGCTCACTTGGGGCTTGGGGAGATGAGTAAAAATAGATTCCAGGACGATCTAAAATCGGTTGGCAAACTGGCAGCCAGATGGTGCTGGTTCCTGTGCACGAGGGGTAAACTATTTTGAATGTGGAAAGGGCTATTTTAAAGTTTGAACTGAAGTGAGAAGCTGACTCCCCAGTGCTGTGAGTGAGTCACATTAAGAAGAAGCCGTGACCATCCCCTCCGTGTCCGAGAGGGGCCGGCCCCTGTATGCGGGGCAACCCGAGCCGAGGGCCACGTGAGAAGGGGGCCCGGCCCTGGGAGCTGCCCAGCCTCCAGGGGCCGGGAGGGTGGTGGATGCGGAGCATGGCGGCGTGGCTGAGACTGAGCCAGAGGGACCCCCGGGAGAGCCTGGCACCCCCATCGCAGCTCCTGGGGGACCCGCTCTTGGTCTTGGAGCATGAGATGGCTGTGTTTCATCCAGCATGGCTGCCTCCGAGCCAGACAGTCCCAGCCTGAATCTCAGCCCTTTCCCACCGTCGGGAGGTAATGTGCTGAGGCCAGCCTGTTGCTCCTCAGTGGGAGGGGAACGAGAGACTGTGTTGACCCTGATGTGTCCCTAGTGTGAGCTGCTGGCCATGCAGAGGGGCTCAGGGAACCCGTGATTCTGCACGTTTTTCTCTTGTTCGCCACCTTTATTATTACTACAGACCATTGAGAGGTGGGTCCATAGTGACCTGGCCATGTGAGGATCGATGTGGTGGGGTAGATGGTGGGGCAGCCTCGGCCCTGGCCACCCACTGACCTGGCAGCCCTGCGCCTGAGAGCCACGGCAGGCCGGTCACGTGGCTGTCAGCCCCAGGGCAGGCCCTGGCTGGCTGCAGGTGGAAACGTGGCCCTTTCTCCCTTCCTCCCTGCAAGCAGGGTTATCACAACCTGCTGTGTGCCGACAGCTGGGGACAGTCACCGAGCTGGCCCTGTCGGCCCAGGGCACCCGCCCAGCCTGGAACCACCAGGCATTTGGCCCTTGTCCCCACCTCCTCTGTGGCTCCGAGGGCTGCCCACCCGACATCCAGCGACTCTCCGGCACCCTCTTCATGGCCCGGCTAGGACGGCAGTGACCGTGCAGGAGACTGATGGTTTCCACGTGGCCACTGAAGGCTGGGCCCGAGCGGGGTCCCGGCTCTGCAGACTCTCCTAGAGCTTGAGAGGCTCCCCAGGCCATACACAGGGTGGGCAGGAGACCCAGGCCACTGCCCACATGCCCTGCTCGCCCGCCCGCATTTGAGTAGCAGCGAGGTTGTGGTTGGGATTAGGATTAGGACCAGCAAAAGCGATTAGCGTTCGTCCTCCTTCCTCCCGGGCACAGCTGGGCAAGGTTTCCGGCTCAGACACTCTGCATCTGTCCTGTGTGACACCTGTCGGGGTGACCGGTAGCCACTCCCATTGGGCTCCGACACGCTTCCACGGGCAGACAGCCCTCATAGCCCCCTTCACGGGCCCAGCTTCTGGGAGGGGAGAGTCCCCGGTGGGTGCCTCCATGCAGGGGCGTGGGGGAGGTGCCGCCATTTCCTTTCTGGGCTTTTGGTTCTCACTCTGCTTTGGGCGTATCAACAGGCCCCCTGCCTTCCCCACAGAGGTAGAATCGCATTGCCCACAGGACCCTGCACCTCTTCATCTCAGGGACACTCTCGACAGCCATGGGGGTGGGAGGAAGGGGCAGGCCTGGGAGACTGGAACCCAGTTCCCGTCCAGAGGACGATCACCCCAGTGGGTCACAGAATCGGGGACTCTGCAGGAGTCCTGGGGTTCAGCCCTCTGTTCATGAGAACACTGAGGTCCAGGAGGTTATGGGCCTGCCCCAGAGTAGGCAGCGAGGTGATGCCGTGAGGGGCCTGGATGCTGGCCCAGTGTGTCTGAGTCGGGGGCTTTGTGGTGGCCTGTGGCTCTGCTCCTGGTCAGGGCGGCGCGTGAGCTCTGAGAGTTGTGGCGGGGCCTCAGGGGAAGTGTGACCGTGTTCAGGGCCAGGGTCAGCCAGGCCCTTCCTGGGCCCCTGGGAGCCACCCCCAGCCACCCGCCCATCGCCGGGCCCCAGGCCTAATCCAGCTTAGCGAGCACACAGCGCACAGCCCAGCTCAGCATTCCAGGGCGGCGGGGCCAGACCGGCACCTGCCTCTGTTCGTGGCTGGCTGGGATGGGGCCTGGAGAAGGTCGGCAGCATCAGAGGAAACCGGCGCAGTTGGGGATGGACACCAGGTAGGCACCTCAGGGCAGAGGGGGCAGGCAGGCTCTCCACAGCCTGCAGGGTGACCCGAGCAGCTCGTCAGCTGCAGATGACCCCCGTACCCCGGAGTCAGTGGAAAAGGCCCTGGTCCAGCCACATGAGCCCCTCGATATTGGGGTACAGCAGCCTCCGCCGTGCCCCCCTCTTCAGGCAACTCTGACATGCTCTGATCTTCATCGCCCAGCCCAGCTGCATGTGGCCCCGATGAGGCCCCCGCTGTCCTGGGGATTTGACTTCCTGCCCCTCTGCTGCTCCATATCAGCCTGTCCTGCAGGGACAGCAAGGTGGAGGGCACCCAGGTTATCAGCCGGCAGCCCTGGCTCTGTGGGCAACAGCTTCTGCTGCAGGGACCAGGCATGGCTGGGTCCTGTTGCTTGAACAGGGTTATTCCCCAACATCCTTGTTAGCGAGCATCTCCAGGAGCCCAACCCCACTCCGGGAAGGCCCTGGGACCCCACATCGCCTCAAGGGGCATCCGGATGGGGGTAAGGATCCAGCTTGACAAAATAAACAGTGACAGCGCTGGTTCCACGCCCTGGGAGACTTGGACCCTGGCCCTACACGCACGGCCTGTGGCCTTGATCAAGTCCCTTGGTCTCCCTGAGCCTCCATGTCTTCCTCGGTCACGCTGTTAAAACAGCCACCTCAGTGCTTGTGAGAGTGCGCCACCCCTCCTGGCACCGGCACCGACAGCCCTGACCCACAGGGGATGGGGGGTCTGAGGGAGGTGGGGCCAGAGAAGGGAAGGCACGTGGTCACACAGGAGGGAGAGCGTGGGGCAGGACGGGGCCCCAGGAGCTGAGTGTGGAGAGGGTCTGGGACCAGGTCTGTGAGAGGCTGTCAGCTGTCTCAGAAAATGAAACCAGCACTGTTTTCCCTTCCATATCATTCCTATAGTGTTGAGAGCGTCACGAACATCAAGGGCAGGAGGAAGGGAGCCTAATTCATCTTTGCAACACAATCATCTTTCCCTCTTTGCTTTTTAAAATTTAATTTTATTTTTTATTGAAGTTGATTTACAATGTTGTGTTAGTTTCAGGTGTACAGCAAAGTGATTCAGTTATTTATTCTTCAGATTCTTTTTCCTTATAGGTTATTACAAGATACTGAGTATAGTTCCCTGTGCTATGCAGGGAACTATAAACTTGTTATCTTTCCTTCTTTGCTTTTGCTGCTAGGAAGGTCAGAGGCCATGTAGAGCTCTCTGACATGAGTTTGTAGAATTATTTACCATGACATTTGGCTATTTTATACTGTTATTTGTGGCTCTTTTATAAGCCTTGTTTTATTTTTTTTTATAAATTAATGTATTTATTTTTGGCTGCATTGGTCTTTGTTGCTGAGTGCGGGCTTTCTCTAGTTGCGGCGAGCAGGGGCTACTCTTCATTGCAGTGCGCGGGCTTTTCTTGTTGCAGAGCATGGGGCTCTAAGGCGCGCGGGCTTCAGTAGTTGCGACTCACGGGCTGTAGAGCGCAGGCTCAGTAGTTGTGGCGTACGGGTTTAGTTTTTCCACAGAATGTGAGATCTTCCCAGACCAGGGATTGAACCTGTGTCCCCTGCACTGACAGGCGGATTCTTAACCACTGTGCCAACAAGGAAGCCCAATAAGCCTTGTTTTAAATGCTGTGAATTATATGAAAGGAAAGTGTCCATCTGTGTTAAAACTCAGTGAGATGACTGCAGGAGCTGTAGAGGGTTGGCGGGGAGTGACAGTGGCAGGTACGACGGAGCAGCGCTAAGGAAAGGCGAGGGCAGAGTCCAGAGGCTCTTGTGCAGCTGCCAAGCTAGTCTGATGGGGCAGGCAACCTGCCACCAGGCAGGGCACCCACAGACCCTAAGAACCAGAAAACGTGAAGCACCCATCGTGTGTCTCACCTGTAACAAGGCTCCATGCATGACACAGCCCGGGCCCCTGCACCTTCTCCCCAAGACAGCCAGGCAAGGGGACCGTGCCTCATGTGGTCTGGGGTCCTGTCCTGTTCGCCCATTGTTGACCTGGGCAGCCCCTCCTCCCTGGGCCTCAGTCTCAGGGGGACAGGAGGATCCAGCAAGGGGCTTCCCTGAAGCGGTGGACCCGGCGCTGCCCAGGTAGACAAGGGCACCCCCCCCCCCACCTGCCAGAGCCAGGCCTCTGGGATGCGTTTCTGACAGCACCTGGCTCGGTGGTCTGAGAGCTGCTGGGGCAGCGGCAGAGTGACGGCACCCCTGCAGTTAGGACTCCTTCCTTGGTCAGCAAATGGGTGGCTGGAGCCCAGACTAACCTGACTAAGCACTGGGGCCGAGCTTAGGGTCAAGGGAAGCAAGGATGAAGTGGACACAGGCCACTCAGGAGCCCACCTTGGGGGTCCCCAAATTGCATGGTAGTCACTGACTGCAGCTCTGCACCAGTGGGCAAGCCTTATAGATCCAGAATAGCCCCAGACCTGCAACAGCCCTGGATGCAGCCTCTCTCACCTCCAGAGCCTGCTAAGTGCATAAGGAGATTTCTTTCCTTCCCCACTAAAGTCTCTCCCTCCCCCTAACCTGTGCCAGGACACCTGTCAGCACAAATCCCTGCCCCTTCTGGAGAAGCGGGTTACAGTGGCATGTGGCTGGGCAGGGACCAGACCTGCAAGGGAGGGCGGGAGGCCCTTGAAGTGCCCCCTCCCCAGAGCCTTGCTGGGGAGCTGCTGGGAACTAAGCCTCAGTTTCCTCATCTGTCAAATAGGGACAGTCCCTCTCCTCCCACCTCAAGGATTTTGCTGGGTGAGCTGAGATGGGGCGGGGTGGGGGGCTGCAAATGCAGGGTCTGTGGGGCTTTACCATTGTGGCTTATGGACAGGACATGGGCTCAGTGGGGCTGAGTGACCCATGTGGGAACTGGGCCTTCCCAGTCCTGATCATGCGACCTTTTCCACTACACTTTGCTGGTTGCCTTGGGCCTCCGTTTCCACATCTTCAGAAAGGTAGGGTGGCGAGCCCCTGCCCTGCCCACTCTGCATGGTGCTGGGGGTGAGATGAGATGGGATGACAGAAGGAAGGTGCCCGGGGAGGGCTTGTTAAGGAGTGACGTGCGGGGCCAGATGAGTGGCCAGCCTTCTGGAGCCCCACGCTGGGGCCCTTTCCACCAGCCAGGCCGCCACTGGGACTTGGCTCCTTATGGAGTGGGAGAGCCAGCCAAGCCCAGGCAGGGTGAAGGCATGTGCTCGGGCGCCAGCCGTGATGAAGGGGGTGTCCATTGAATGCCCCTTGGCCCTGAGCTCCGCGTCACCTCCCTGGCTCCTCCTGACAGCCCTTCAGGTAGTGCTGTGAGGTCCCTGTCACAGAGGAGAGGCACCGTGCCTCTCTCCCTCCAGGAATCAAGTCTCTAACCCTCAGCATCAGACCTCATGTGATGTGCGTGGAGCCCAGTGGCCGGTGGTAAGGGGGTGGTGGGGAGTGGCGGCCTGAGATCACTGACGCAGGTTGGGCCGGGAACCATGTCCCTTCCAACCACATTAGAGGAGTTCAGAAAGGGCAAGTCCAGTGGTGCCCGGCTGGGACCTTGCTGCCCTCCAGGGACAGCTGAAGCCCAGACCCTCTTCTCTACTGTGATGACAGGGGCAAAACAACCATCCCGTTTCCTAAGAGTGTGCTAGAACCACTTATGGACCCGGGAAGCTGAAAAGAATCTGGATGTCATAGTAGGCCACAAGTTTGAAGGGGGAACCTTAAAAGCAGAGTTTATGTGATACAGACTTTGAGGTAACTTGGTAGAAAGTTCGACAAGACCCTTTAGCTCTGAGCCAGGCGGTGTAGCAGAAAGGTGGCTTTCCTTCCTTCTGTGCCAAAGCCAGGGTCTGGCCTGAGCTGCTGTGTTGGTTCCAGTGGGGACAGGGGTTGTGACAAACCTAGGCCCAGACCACAGTGAGGATGCAGCAGCTGAGAGCTGGGGCCCCTGCCACCAGGAACATGCAGCACCCCAGCTGATAACTGGCGAGGCAGCATGACCAGCAACACCGGGTTTAGTGCTCTCGAATGGCATCTTGACTGTGGTTCACCGACCAGGGCAGATGCCAGGCTGGTTCTGAGAAAGCCAGGGTCCCCATGACCCCACGGAAGCCACAGGGGGCAGCAAAGGTGTTTCTGACCCACCTGCGAAGGGAGGGGGAGGGGCCACGGCACCCCCGGGCATTCCTCTCTGCCCTGCCTGGCTCACAGGCCACGCCCCCTCGCAGGCCTGCAGGGACTTCCTGGAACTAGCGGAGACGCACAGCCGGAAATGGCAGCGGGCTTTGCAGTATGAGCAGGAGCAGCGCGTCCATCTGGAGGAGACCATCGAGCAGCTGGCCAAGCAGCACAACAGCCTCGAGCGCGCTTTCCGCAGTGCCCCCGGCCGGGCCACCAATCCCACCAAGAGCTTCAGCGAGGGTGAGCGGGCGTCAGTCCATCCATCCAGTCCACCATCAGTGTCCCCTTTGCCAGCTGGCTCAGCTTACACAGCCCCCCCAGGTTACATACCCCTCAACGCACCTACGTCTGGGCCTGCTTGGCCGACTCTGGTGCCCGTGTGCCTCTGTATCCCCCACGCCCTCACAGTGGGCACAGTCTCCCCATGTCTAGTCTCCCAATCTCCAGAGAAGAGCTCAGTGAGTCCAACTGTCCCCTCTGTGGCAGGGCTGCCCGGGTGCCAGGTGGCTGCCCACCTAACCTGGGGCTCAGGGTCACGGGTGCCCTGGGAAGGGGGTCCATCAGAAAGGGAAGCTGGGCCACAGAGAGACTGACCAGCATGTTTAGAGATCAGGGAAAGCTTCCGGAAGGAGGGAGGCTCTGAGCAAGAGGGTGAAAGTGCGTTTCAGGAAAGGGAGCGCAGGCACCACAGCCGGGTGACAGAGGTGGGGAGGGGCCGCGGGCTCTAGACCTCCCTGGGCAGGCGCAACTGTTGAAGTCGCAAACTGAGGCAGTGGCTCTGTGTGTCTCTAGGAAGCCTCTTAACCACCAAAGGCGAGGACAGTGAGGAAGATGAAGATACCGAGTACTTCGACGCCATGGAAGACTCCACATCCTTCATCACAGTGATCACTGAGCCCAAGGAGGACAGGTGGGCTCGGGGCTGGGCGGCCACCTGGAAGGAACCTCTCCCGGGTCAGCCGTGCTGGCCTGTTCTCGTGCTCCACCTGTTCTTCGCACTTGGGGTTTTCTTTAAGTCTTGCTCCAGACAGTATTTTTGCTTAGATTGGTTCTGTTCTTCCTTAAATCAAAAATACCCAAATAGAGTTTGTATTGGGATTTCATTTTAAATGGACAACAGGGCATTGGCTGCATCCAGTTCCTGCCCCAGAGCCGCACAAGTTCCCAGCCACTCCACCCACTGTGTCAGCATTCCAGAGCAGACTGGAGACACAGAAAGCCTCTTTTATTTTCTATTTCAAAGCCTTTGTTTCATTTTTCATAAAAGCTTGCTCTTTCAGGATCTTTCTAAATACACATTAATAGTAAATGAGACAGTTACTAGCACTGAAAGCCACATTGCCACACTCCCTGGGACCCTCGGGAAGCGCCTGTGCTTGTGGACCGAGCTGGCAGGACACGTGCGGAGGGAAGCACGTGAGATGGGGTGGGCGGCAGGGCTGTGGTCAGGGGAGCATGCGGGGCTTGAGCACAGATTTTAATATGGTTCGGGGTTCAGTCCTCACCAGGGTTGCTCATTCTCGTCGGGTTGCCTTAGGTCCTGACCCTAGAAGGGTTGGTGGGTATGGCAGTGTTTGGGGACATAAAAGTGGCCGATGAGCCCCACAGGGGAAAGAACTGACTGTAGCCTGTGCTGCCCACTGACACCCTCACAACAAGGTGTGTCAGGACCATGTGCTCCCCTGCTCGCCCTTAGGAACTGCATACTTCTCAGCGGCCTCACTCCTACATGTATGCTGTGGCCTGCCCACCCCATGCTACCTTCCCTGACCCCCCCCTGAAGCCCAGCCCGGCCGGGAGGAGGCCGGTGAAAACCTGTGGCTGCTCCTTTTTTGCCTCTGTGGACCAGCGTGTTTCACCACTTCCCTGTCCTGGTTTCTTCCAGGGAAAAGGCATGGTTTGGATTCCTCTTACCCCTCAGGGAGTTTCTGGTCCTATCAGTGGTATATTTCCATTTCCCAATCATATTTTTTATACATATATTTAATTTATTTATTTATCATCATCATCGTTTTTGGTTGCATTGCGTCAAGCGGGGGCTACTCTTTTTTTTTTTTTTTTTTGGTACGCGGGCCTCTCACTGTTGTGGCGTCTCCCGTTGCGGTGCACAGGCTCCAGACGCACAGGCTCTGCGGCATGTGGGATCTTCCCGGACCAGGGCACGAACCCATGTCCCCTGCATCGGCAGGCGGACTCTCAACCACTGCGCCACCAGGGAAGCCTGGGGCTACTCTTTGTTGCGGAGCACAGGCTTCTCATAGCGGTGGCTTCTCGTTGCGGAGCACGGGCTCTAGGCATGTGGGCTTCAGTAGTTGTGGTGCATGGGCTTAGCTGCTCCGCGGCATGTGGGATCTTCCTGGACTAGGGATCGAACCCGTGTCCCCCGCACTCGCAGGCGGATTCTTAACCACTGTGCCACCAGGGAAGTCCCCCAATAATATTTTAAAAAATTTTTTAATTGAAGTATAGTTGACTTACAATGTTGCGTTAGTTTCTGGTGTACAGCAAAGTGATTCAGTTTTACATACATATATATATATATATACACACACACACACACACACACATGGCCAAAAAGTTCGTTCAGGTTTTTCTGTAACATCTTTTTGGCCAACCCAATACATATATTCTTTTCCATTATGGTTTACTACAGGATATTGAATATAGTTCCCTGTGCTATACAGTAGGACCTTGTTGTTTATCTGTTTTATATATAGTAGTTTATATCTGCTAATCCAAAACTGCTAATTTATCCCTCTTCCCCCTTTCATAACCATAAGTTTGTCTTTTGTGTCTGTGAGTCTGTTTCATAAACAAGTTCATTTGTGTCATATTTTAGATTCCACATATAAGTGATACCATATGATACTTGTCTTTCTCTGTCTGGCTTACTTCACTTAGTATGATAATCTCTAGGTCCATCCACGTTCCTGCAAATGGCAATATTTCATTCTTTTTCGTGGCTGAGTAATATTCCACTGTATATATGTACCACATCTTCTTTATCCATTCCTCTGTAAGTGGACACTTAGGTTGCTTCCATGTCTTGGCTATTGTAAATAGTGCTACTGTGAATGCTGCATTTCCCAATAATATTTAAAAATCGCTTATATTGCTCTCAAAATTAGCACAGCTTAGCTGTTCTGAAATTCCATTATCACCTGGTAGTGGCACCCTTTGGGCTCTGAGGCCAGGGGGGTCCTGCTCAGATTCCCTCTGGCTCCCTGTCCACTCCCCTATACCTGGAGCCCCCAGGGCCTGGGCTTGCCTCCTGCATGCCCCGCCCTGGCCTCCTTCCATACCTCAGCAACAGCCCAGGCCCCTCTGCTCCCACCCAATCAGCAAGCAGGTGACCCTGTGCTCAGTACTCTTCATCGGCTCCCCTGGCTCCTGGCACAGCCCCAGTGCTCACGCAGCGCCCCAACTCGTGCTGCAGCTGCACTGGGCAGTGGGCAGATACTCTGCCAGGTGCCCCCTTGTCTGCAGTGCCTTCCCCCTCTCCCCAGGGACCTGGGTGGGTTCTTCCCATCCAAGGCCCTAACTGCCTAGTGCCTGTCCCCTGACCAGGCTGGCCCAGGTCACCCCTCCTGGGAGCTCCCTCAGAGCCTGGGCCCCTCGGCCAGAACGCCCCCTGCTGCTCTGGCCACCATCTCACCGCAAGTATTCCTGGGCACAGAGATCCATCCGACCCACTTCCTTCCCTTCCTGAACCCAAGTCGAATGCGGTAATCAGACCAGCACAGTGAGGACACAATGGGGTTTGTCCATGCCAGAGGGGACCCACGGGGCTCTCGGGGGCTCTCCCAGAGGTGCCCACCCCTTGGCTTCTCTGGGTCCTGGTCAGCCAGTCCCCAGGAGGGGCCTGTGTGCAGGGACCCCTGGTGAGAACTTGGCTGGGCGGCTGCTGCCACAGGGCACCAGTGGGTGGGAACCCCTCCAAACTGCTGCCCCAGGTCCCTCAGCCCCACCTGAGTCCTGAACTGGAGACGCTCCCCTAGGAGATGCAAGCTGCCCCTCGGACCTCACTGAGGGGACTGGATAGAAGGGGGCTGGGTCCCCAGGAGGCCTCAGAATTTGTAAATAACTTGCCTTCCCTTTTGTGTTTCCTGCAGAAAAGCCGAGGGTGGGACTACAGGCTCCGTGGAATGGACCTCAGACAATGTGAGTGAGGTGGGACTCCGAAGGGGGGGTGAAGTGGGGAGGCCAGCACTTTGAACTCGGGCCCCCCAGGGGCGGGCCCTGTGCCTGGTGCCTTCATCTGAGCTCAGGCAGAGCCTTCCCCTCCCACCAGCAATGTCCCAGCGCGGGCCTGGTCCTCAGACTGCCCTGGGCCAGAAGCGAGGGCGAGGCCTGGGGGCCGAGGCGACCAGGCCTCTGCTGACGGGCGCACTCTGCTTCTCTGGTAGGTGCTAGACAGCACCTCACTTGTGCCCCAGGGCCCCCCCAAAGTCAAGAGGCGTGTCCGCATCCCCGACAAGCCCAACTACAGTCTTAATCTTTGGAGCATCATGAAGAACTGCATTGGCCGGGAGCTCTCCAAGATCCCCATGCCGGTAGGGGCCGGGCAGAGCGGCCAGGGGGGCCCTGGGGGCTGTTTTCTTATGCGTGGATGGGAAGTAATGGCCTTTGGAAGTATACGCAGCCCTGGGTGTCATTTTCTTAATGACACTTGAGGAGCATATAACGTGTTATTGAATCGTGTTCCATCCGCACTGCTGAAATTCCCCCAGGGCAGAGGTCTCACGCTTGGAGGTAAGGAGCCAGGAAGGGGCTCTGCATTGATCAGACAGGGGGCCCTCAAAGTGCCTCCCACCCTGGTAGATGGGGAGTGGTAACATTGGGCTGTGTATGGGGCCGGGTGGACCCTCCTCCTCCATGCTGGGCTGCCCACCCCAGCGAGGTCACCAGCAGGCAAAGGGCAGGGCTGGCGCCCTCATGCTGCCAGATCACAGTGGCATCTCCATGGAGCAGGAGCTGGGGCTGCTCCAGGCCAGACTTGGTTTCACTCTGTGACCCAGGACAGAAGACTTGCATAATAGCTCAGAATACAAGGTAGACCCACTTCATCCATTCATTCACCTATTCATTCATTCACTCACTCATTCACTGATTTCTATGATTCACTGCCCTGGCATTTATATCCTAGGAGGGGAGACTGACAGTAAATGTAACAAAATTCTGCCAGATGCAGCAGGTTAGAACGTGGTGAGGGCTATGGAGAAAACTGAGGCAGGAGGGGCGGGGAGGCAGGCCAGTGAGTGGGGCTGTGGCTTTAGACAGGTCCTCAGATGAGCCTCTCTGTGAAGGTGGTCTGAGCAGTGATGTCCCTGAACATCTGAGAAAAGCAAGGCTGCTGTGCCGACAACCCCAGGTCTGTGCTGGGAGCAGTGGACGGTCTGTGCAGACCCCCGACCTGACACCCCGCCCGCAGGTCAACTTTAACGAGCCCCTGTCCATGCTCCAGCGGCTGACGGAGGACCTGGAGTACCACCACCTGCTGGACAAGGCCGTGCACTGCACCAGCTCCGTGGAGCAGATGTGCCTGGTGGCGGCCTTCTCTGTGTCCTCCTACTCCACCACCGTGCACCGCATCGCCAAGCCCTTCAACCCCATGCTGGGCGAGACCTTCGAGCTGGACCGTCTCGATGACATGGGCCTGCGCTCCCTCTGCGAGCAGGTGAGGCCCGCGCACGCTTCAGCCAGGCCTGGGGGTCAGAGCCAGACAAACGGGACACGGCCTCTGACCGAAGGGGCCATCAAGCCAAGGTCCGGTCAGGCAGCTGGGCCTCATGCGGCGGGGACAGGTCAGGGGCGCCCCACGGAGCAGGCCTCCTGGGGACAGTGTGGGCCGCGTGGGAGGAGAGCTGGGTGAGGACAGTCAGGTCTGGTGGGGGAGGGGAGGACGCCTCTCTCGGCCAGAAGGCATGGAGCAGTGGGGGAGGGGTGTGCTGGACACCATCAGGGATTCGGGTGGGCTAGAGCGTGGGGTCACCACTGAGCTGAAAGGGAGCAGCCCGCGCCACACGGGGCCGCAGTCAGTGATGGTGGAGGCCGTGAGTGTGAGGGGCCAGAGCTCAGCTCGCCTCCATCCTCTCCATCGCTTCTACAGGCCTTCCCTGCAGGTACTGGTCTCCCCAAGGCGTGGAACCAAAACTGGGCCCCTCGGGCACCTCAGCCCAGCTCTGGTATCCTTGTCTGAAGGGGGTCGATTCTGTTGGTGCTTCACTGAGTGCCAGGAGGACCCAGGCAGGGGCTACATGAAGGCGCCCAGGATAGATTCGGGTCGGGCTGCCGCTGAGTATCTACCATGTGCCAGCCGCTGCTGTGGGCCCAGGGGTTGAGCTCAGAAAGCAGACAGTTCGCAATCCAGTGGCTGGTTTTAAAGGTGCGCTCTGCCTGCTGTGCAGGCCTGTAGGAGGCCAGACCAGGGGAGGTAGGAGGTTGAGCACAGGCACCTTTAAAAAGCAGAGCTAGGGATTTGCCTTGGATGTGGGTAGGGAGGCTGGGGAAGGCGGCAAGGATGACCCAGGTCTGGCCTGAACTACTACTGAGTACATTTCTTCGTTGAACATTGCTGATCAAGTAACCCCCTCAGGAGTTGAGGGTGCAGCCAGCTGGGAAGTGGCCTGTTCTCGTGGGCCGGGGGGTGGGGAGCAGGTACTGTGGATGTGGATGGTTCTGGCTCTTTTAGGAAGGCCCGGGAGCGGTTTGGCAACACAGAGTGAGGGAGAGAGAAGGAGCCAAGGTCAGAGAGAAGGAGGCAGGCGGCAGAAGGCTCTTCTCTGTGTGGGAAGAGTCACGGGAGGGCAGAGGAGGCAGCTTTATGAGGAACCGCCCCCGTCACTGGCTGCTGTGGGGAGAGTACAGCACAGGCATAAGGGTGGAGCAGGGAGGCTGGGGAGGCTGGAGGCGGCGTAGGGGAAGGGCAGATTCTGGATGCTGTTTTGAAGAAAGAACAGCCAGGATTTGCTAAGGATTTAGATGGGGAACATGAGCAAGTGGGGCCAGCCATGACTCTAGAGCATTTGGTGTGAGCAGCTGGACCGACTGGATCGTCTGCCCGAGAAGGTGGTGCTGACACTGAGCTCCAGGGCCAGGTCTCTGGGGTCACGTCCCTGAATTTGCTGATGGGTGGGCTTCAGTGGGGGCCCTGGCCACAGGCATTGGGCAGGCTCGGGGACGGCTCACTCATCACCCAGTTGCTGGCAGGTTTGGCCGGCGCCTCTGAGACGTAGGAAGGATGAAGGTGCCTCCTATGGGGACTGTCGGGAGCTCTGGGCCGTCTGCACGGAGGGGTGCAGGGAGGCTGGAGCCCACGGCTGCAGTTCCAGGGCGAGGCTGCGAGACGGGAGGCTGGGAGACGCTTTGCCCTAACCCTGTGACCAAAGGAGCCACAGAAATGAGGAGGGACAGATGAGGAAAAGTTGATGGCAGTGTCCTGGTGGTGAGACTGTGGTTAGGGTGCCCAGTGCTGGAGAGGACGGGGCGGAGGCACCGGGTGGGCAGAGCAGGCTGCACCGCCATCCAGGCTGGGACGGGACACCAGCTGGACTCCAGCTCTGGAGCCGGGCTGGCCAGGAGGCTTCCCATCCTGGGCCTCCTCAGTGCAATACAGCACAACAGATGCAGCCTCTGCAGGTGATGGGCAGGTTAACTAGAAAGTAGGCCCGAAGCCCCTGGTAGAGCCTAACGCCCTCACTTTATTCACCCTCAGCACAGCTTGTCACAATGTCATCACCCTCATTCCACAGCCCAAGTCAGGCGTGAAAACGCCCCGGCCACTGGCTCAGGCCCACAATAGTTGGGGTGTCCCAGCCCTGCCCCCGTCCAGTGCCACCCAGGCTGCTCCCCTGGGCATTCCCTTGCTTTCCCACTGGAGCACTGTCCTTTCTGGGGGGCCTAGGCCCTGCCGTGTGTCCTGGTTCCCAGGGCCACAGAGCCATTCATACTGGGCACGGGGCAGGCTGACCCCCGGCCGGTTGGGGGCAGGCCCGGGCCACGTCCAGCAGACGCTCACGGCCTGTGGGTCTGGTCTCAGGTGAGCCACCACCCGCCATCGGCCGCACACTATGTGTTCTCCAAACACGGCTGGAGCCTCTGGCAGGAGATCACCATCTCCAGCAAGTTCCGGGGGAAATACCTCTCCATCATGCCGCTAGGTGAGCGGGGGCAGAAGGACACTCTGGATGAGGGGGAGGGTTTGCCAACCCAGAAGCCAGCTTGGTGCCTCCAGGGGTGACGTCAGTCCCCCCGTAGACTTCCTGGATGCCCCCCTGACCTGTACCCTATCCCCAGTCTGCACAAATACTGCTTCTGGTTCTCAGGACCCTGGGACCTCGGGAGGGTGGGTCAGGCTGGCTGGGACCCAGCATGGCAGGCCATGACCTCTCACCCTATATCTGGCCTCCAGGTGCCATCCACTTAGAATTCCAGGCCAGCGGGAATCACTACGTGTGGAGGAAAAGCACCTCGACTGTGCATAACATCATCGTGGGCAAGCTCTGGATCGACCAGGTCAGGGGATGCTCTCGGGGAGGGGCCGTGTGGCCCAGGGATCGGCCGCTGACCACTCCCCTCCCTTACCAGACAGGGGACGTCGAGATTGTGAACCACAAGACAAAGGACCGGTGCCAGCTAAAGTTTTTACCCTACAGCTATTTCTCCAAAGAGGTGGCCCGGAAGGTAAGCAAGGCCACCTCTTGGAGCCTGTCAGGGGGGAACCACGGAGAAGGGCGTGTGCCTACGCTGGCCCTGCCAATGTCCCCAGGTGACAGGAGTGGTGAGTGACAGCCAGGGCAAGGCCCACTACGTGCTGTCAGGCTCGTGGGATGAACAGATGGAGTGCGCCAAGATCGTGCAAAGCAGCCCCAGCAGCCCCAGCTTGGACGGGAAGCAGAAAACGGTATACCAGACACTACCGGCCAAGCTGATGTGGAAGAAGTACCCACTGCCGTGAGTGGGACTGCGGGGCGAAGAACAGGCAGGGAGCGGGGAGGGGACAAGCCAGACAGGAAGCGAGCGGCGGGCACGGGAGGGTTCAGGCCACGCCTGAGGGGAGCCAGACACCCGACTGTAAATAAGCGTTGACACCATCAGGTGGCAGCACGTCCTATGCAGACACTTTAAACAGGCTGATTGATGGGACAAGTCCGCATAGTCCAAGGAATGAAAACCAAACATGAAAATAAGTGCAGGAAACTATAAAAAGTGGCACAGCTGATTCCAAAGAGAATGAAACAGAAATTCTACAAAGGAAACATAAAGTAACTGAAATTGAGAACTCCATGGGAAGGTTTAATAGAGAGAACCCATTGACTGAATATAGGTCAGAAGAAATAATCTTCAGATAAACAGACAAAACCTGGAAAAGCCAAGCACCTACAGCGAGAAGGCTGGCCACCTGGTGACCCAGAGTGAGTCCCTGGAGCAGCCCCACAGGCATCCCCGGAGCCTGGGAGGGTGCAGCGTCAGGACGTGTAGGGCACGTTGAGTTTGAGAGCAGGGTCCAGCAGGCTTCTGGTCAGAGTCCAGAAGCAAGAGACCATCTCAGGAGTCTTATCTGAGGAGAAAACAGCAGAGATTTTCCACATCTAAATCTATACAGTGAAACTGTTGAGACTAGATCAGAGAAAATATTAAGCAGCCAGATTTTTAAGACGATGTACTTTCTGAGGAACGGCAGACTGACAGCCTTCTCCTCATCAGCAATAACGGGAGCTTGAAGACAGATGAAATCTTACACATGCAGAAAGACTCACTGACAGGTGAGAATTAATTACACACCCAGCGAGAACATCTTTACAGAGTAAAGTTGAAATAGACATTTTCAAGCCACTCATTTTGCCACCAGCAAACCAGCACTAAAGATAGAGCTCCCAGATAGAAGAACCAAGACGTGTGAAATGAGGAACAAAACCTATGTGAACAGTGAATAAATAAGAACAATAATGTCTTGTGGGGTTTAAAATCTAAACATTAAGTGCAACTGCACAATCAGGTAAGTCAGAAAACTGGAGACTTTTCAAAGGCCCTTGTGCTACCCAAGAGGAGGGTCAAGATGCACACTAATTTCTGACTATGTGAACTATGCATATTGTAATTCCTAGAGTAGCTACTAAATTAATATGTTTAATTGGAATCCCAGAAGGAAAGGAAAGGAAAGAAAGAAAAACAGAAAGGAGAGAGAAATAGTTAAAGAAATGATGGAAATAAATTTCGCCAAACAAACAGATGAAAGACCTTGGGTTGAAAGGGCCCGTTGGAGTTCCAGAGACAGGAAACAAAGAAAAACTTCTGCCTAGACCACAATATACTGAAAATTAAGGACACCAAGGAGAAAATTCTAATAGCTTCCAGAGAGAAAAGATTTCAGTAGAGAATGAAGAATCAGATGGACATCAGATTTTTGGAATAATATTTTCAAAGTAATGAAGAAAATGAAATTAGAAGGTAAAAGTTTCTGTCCAGGGCTTCCCTGGTGGCGCAGTGGTTAAGAATCCGCCTGCCAAAGCAGAGGACATGGGTTCTAACCCTGGTCCGGGAAGATCCCACATGCCGCAGAGCAACTAAGCCCGAGCACCACAACTACTGAGCCTGCGCTCTAGAGCCCGCGAGCCACAACTACTGAGCACACGTGCCACAACTACTGAAGCCCATGCGCCTAGAGCCTGTGCTCTGCAACAGGAGAAGCCACCGCAATGAGAAGCCCATGCACCGCAACGAAGAGTAGCCCCCGCTCGCCCCAACTAGAGAAAGCCTGCGTGCAGCAACGAAGGCCCAACACAGCCAAAAATAAATTTAAAAAAAAAAAAGTTTCTGTCCAGCTGAGCTATCGTTCAAATATGAGGCTGTGATAAAAAAAACAAAATGTTCTCAGGTGAACAGCCTCAGAAGGTTTGCCACACAAAAACCCACAATGAAAACAGTAGTCTAAAAGGGGGAGGGAAAGAATCCAGAAGGTGCTACAGTAGTTATATGAAATAAAAGGTTGTGTGTGGGAGGGATTTTCAAAATAATTACTAAGACCAAAGAAAAACAGAAAATGTTCCCACAACAGTCCAGAATTAAAAGTGTAGATGATGTTAACACAATGGAGTCTAGGGAGACAGAGGACACCAAGGGGTGTGAAGGTAGAGACCAACAGAAGATTTTTAAATCAGTAAAAAATATTAAAAAGACAAATAAAAACAGCAAGTTAACACAGTAGAAATAAGTCCAGGCATAACAACATAAATAGATGAAACTCACTAGTTAAAAAAGCAAAATATTGGGTTGGCCCAAAAGTTTGTTCGGGTTTTCCCTACCATTTATGGAAAAACCTGAACGATCTTTTTGGCCAACTCAATACTAACTGACTGGATTTTTAAAAATCCAGATGCATGCACCTTCTAAGAAAGATCCAAAGCGTAATGATGGGCAAAGGTTGAAAGTAAAAGATAGACATATCATGAAAATACTAACCAAAAAGCTATAACAGCTATATTAATATAAGGTAAAAACAGACTTTAGGACAAAAGCATTATTAGGGATGGAAGAGTTGCTACATGATAAAACGTTGAGTTCTTCGAGAAGATATGAACGATATACATGACACAGACATTATGCATGTAGTGAAAGAGCCTCAAAAATACACAAAGCACACATATTGAGAGTAAAGGGAGAAATGGATAAATCCATCACCACACTGGAAGACAGAGATTTCAACACACCCTTCTCACTTGTTGAGAGTCAAATGGGGAAAAGCAACCCAGCAAGATGGAGAGCGAAAAAACACAGGATATACATATACTTATGGTGCAACAGAGAACATGCTTTTTCTCAAGTATACGTGGAATTTATGCAAAAATCAATCGTGTACTAAACCCTAAAGAAAGCCTCAACAAATGTACAGAGGGTAGCACACAGACCACAGCCTATGATAAGACAAATTAGAAGTTATGAGCAAGATGTCAAAAAGTCCCCACATATTTGGGAAAAAATTTAAGTTGCTAAATAATTCATGGACAAAATAATAAGTTAGAATGGAAATTTTAAAATGCCTAGAACTGAATGAGAAGAAAAAGATATGAAAACTGGCTGGATATACCAAAGGCAAACCTTCAAAGGAAATGTATTGCCTTAAATAGGTATATAAGCTTATTAAAGCTTTTTCATTCTAAGAAATTAGAGAAAGTGCAACATACAAACTGAAAGAAAGAAGAAAATATACCTTAAAAACAAAAGCAGAGGGACTTTCCTAGTGGTGCAGTGGTTAAGAATCCACCTGCCAATGCAGGGGACACGGGTTCGAGCCCTGGTCCGGGAAGATCCCACATGCCGCCGAGCAACTAAGCCCATGTGCCACAACTACTGAGCCTGCGCTCTAGAGCCCGCGAGCCACAACTACTGAAGCCCATGCGCCTAGAGGCCGTGCTCCGCAACAAGAGAAGCCACTGCAATGAGAAGCCCATGCACTGCAACAAAGAGTAGCCCCCGCTCGCCACATCTAGAGAAAGCCCGTGCACAGCAACGAAGACCCAACACAGCCAAAAATAAATAAAATAAATTTATTTAAAAAAAAAACAAGTTTAAAAAGAAGTTGATCTTTGAGGGAAAAAAACGAACAGAAAACTACTGGCAAGACTGATCAAGAGAGAATATAGAAATAAATATTATTAATGTTTTCATTATGTTTATTATATTTAAAGTATAAAGAGATTATTAAAATTCTCATTGGAAGGACAAATTTTTAGAAAAATATAACTTACAAGAACTGAGTCTAGAAGAAAAAAAAAAAGCCTGACTAATCCTATAATTAAAGATACTGAAGCAGTAGTTTAAAATTTTCCACAGGGAAAACACAAAGCCCAGGTAGTTTTATAGGTGAATTCTACCAAGTTGTCAAGAAACATATACCCCAATTTTATAGAAAATCTTCCAGACCATAGAAAAAGAAACACTTTCCTTTCTTATACTGGGAGGCCAGTATAAGATACCTAATACCAAACCAGGCTAAAAGAGTAGTAGGAAAATAAAAGTTCTACCCTCTTTCACTCATGGATAAGCACAATTCCAAAACAAGACATCAGAAAATCCAACAGTATATGAAAAAGATAACATTCTTCAGTCATGTTGAGTTTATCCTGGGTATGCAAGGATGAGTCTGTACTAGAAAATCCATAAATTTGTTACATTAACAGATCTGAACAAAAGGCATCTTAGGTGCCTCAATATAAGATTAATATGCAAAAGTCAGTTGCATTTCTACACACTAAAAGAAAACAACTAGAAAATACAGTTTAAGAGAAGACACCAATTATCATATCAGAGAATATCAAGGACCTTGTAACAAATCTTATAATATATGCAAGACCTCTATAGAGAAAATTATAAAACTTTGCTGAGATATCAAGGAAGAGCTAAATGAATGGAGAAAGATACCACGTTCGTGGGTAGAAAGACTAAGTACTATTAATATGTCATGATCTAAAGAGTCGGTAAACCAAACAAAATCCCAATAGTGATTTTCATGGAACTTGATATTATGATTTCTTAATTTATATTGAAGAATAAAGGGCCAGGATATTTCTTAAAAAAAGAGGACTTGCCCTATTAGATACTTATTTTGAAGCTATAGTGAAATAGAATAGTAAGCCTGGAAACTATGCCCTGGATGTGTATATATCTTTGGTATATAACAAAGGTCCCGTATCATAGCACATGGAAAGATGGCACCATCCACTAAAAGGATCTCGGGAAAATGGTTATCCATATAGAAAAACATTAAGTGAATCTTTCCCTTACATTATTATAACAAAAATCAAATCCAAATAAAGGTCTTACAGTAAGTATTAAGTTTGACTTACTGTTAAACAGTAAGTTAAACTCTAAGTAGAGGGACTTCCCTGGTGGCGCAATGGTTAAGAATCCGCTTGCCAACGCAGGGGACAGGGGTTCAATCCTTGGTCCGGGAAGATCCCACATGCTGCAGAGCAACTAAGGCACAACTACTGAGCCTGTGCTCTAGAGCCCACGAGCCACAACTACTGAGCCCATGTGCCACAACTACTGAAGCCTGTGCGCCTAGAGCCCGTGCTCCACAACGAGAGGAGCCACCACAATGAGAAGCCCGTGCACCGCAATGAAGAGTAGCCCCCACTTGCCACTACTAGAGAAAGCCCACACGGAGCAACAAAGACCCAATGCAGCCAATAAATAAATAAATAAATAAATGTTCCTTTAAAAAATAAAAAATAAATTCTAGTCTTTCTGTATCCACATACTATTAAAAAGAAACAAAAAACCTCTAAGTAGAAAATATAGATGAGTATCATCTATAACTTACGGAAATATATCTTAAATAAGACAAAAACACTGATGTATTCAATTATATTAAAATGCTTCTGTTCATTAAAAGAAATTTTGCTGGGGCTTCCCTCGTGGCTCAGTGGTTAAGAATCCACCTGCCAATGCAGGGAACATGGCTTCAATCCCTGGTTCGGGAAGATCCCACATGCTGCAGAGCAACTAAGCCCGTGCGCCACAACTACTGAGCCCACGTGCCACAACTACTGAAGCCCGGGCGCCTAAAGCCCATGCTGTGCAACAAGAGAAGCCACCGCAATGAGCAGAATGAGAAGCCCACGCACTGCAACGAACAGTAGCCCCTGCTCGCTGCAACTAGATAAAGCCCGTGCACAGCAACGAAGACCCAACGCAGCCAAAAACAGATAAATAAATAGGAACAAAAAGAATACATACAGACCTTCTAATGAATAAATAAAGCAAAAACAATCTAATGGGAAAGTGCAAGTCACGAACAAGAATTTCACACAAGAAGAAACATATGGCCAATCACCATACGAAAATGATAACATCATTGGTAATCAGGGAAATGCAAATCAGAACCACAATAAGATGCAGTTTTACCTTCATTTGATTTGAAAAAATGAACAGTCTGGTAATATCAAGTGTTGAAGAAGATATGGATCCACAGTATCCCTTATACATCACTGGTGGGAATGTGAGCCGGTATGACCATGCTGGAAAGCAGTGTGGCCTTACCTTCTAAAGAAGAACATCACAGACTCTGCAGCCCAGTAATCCCACTTCTAGGTGTATACTCAAGAGAAATTCCTATAAATGTACAACAGGAAACATGAATAAGATTACTCAAAGCAAAACTTGAAAACAACTCAAACTTATTGGATGAAATAATTAGTATATTCACATAAGGCAATATTTACAGTAGTTGAAACAAATGAACCACAGCAACATACAATACAGATAAATCTTAGTAATATAATATTAAGTTTAAAAAAAGCAAGTCCCAGAAGGTTACATACATATTCTTTTTATACAGTTAAAAACAAGTATCTAAAATATATGTATATGAATACACACACAGACATACACACACACTTAAGACTACTTAAAGATGCAATAAAATTATATTAAAAGGAAAGCAAAGGACTGATGAACCCAGGAGTCCTGCCAGTGGCTACCTGAGAGGAGGATGGATTGGTGAGTTTTCCCTATGGTCAGATGTAGGTTTTGTCAGGATTCTACCTTTGGTTTAGGTGGCAAGGTCGCATTAATACAAGCAGGCCGGGGCTTCCCTCGTGTTGCAGTGGTTAAGAATCCACCTGACAATGCAGGGGACATGCGTTCGAGCCCTGGTCCAGGAAGATCCCACATGCCGCTGAGCAACTAAGCCCATGTGCCACAACTACTGAGCCTGTGCTCTAGAGCCTGCGAGCCACAACTACTGAAGCCTGTGTGCCACAACTAGTGAAGCCCACACGCCTAGAGCCAGTGCTCCGCAACAAGAGAAGCCACCGCAATGAGAAGCCTGTGCACGGCAACGAAGAGTAGACCCCGCTCCCCGCAACTAAAGAAAGCCTTGCGTAGCAACAAAGGCCCAATGCAGCCCAAAATAATTAATTGATTGAAAAAAAATACAAGCAGGCCATGTAAGGACCAACATACCAAGTATTATGACTAATTCAAAACTTTCACAGTATCAAAGCAGTATAAAAAGAAAAAAACGAAATAAGATAGATTTAAATCCAACATATTAGTAATTACATTAAGTGTTCCCATAAGCTTTCAGACAAATTTTTAAAAATTAAACTTTATGTGGTTTACAAAAAATACATCTAAATAAAATAAAGACTGGAATAAAAGGATGGAAAAAGATATGTATACATAGAAATACTAACCAAACAAAAGCTGCCTTCAGCTATAGTAATATCACAAAACAGACATTAAAACAAAAGGTCAAAGAGGGACAAAATGATAAAGGTTCAATTTGCCAGGAAGATTTTAAATTTGAATATACCCTGTACCTAATAACAGCCCCAAAATGTATACAGCAAAAGTTGATAGAAATATAAGGAAAAATGGACTAGTTTACAACCAAAGTGGGAGATTTTAACATACTTCTTTTAGTAATGGATAGCAGAAGAAAATGTCTGGAGGACAAGTTTGAACAATAGAACCTTCAGGACAGCTGTAGAACATTGCACTCAACAACTGTGGAAAACGCAATCTCTTTGATTACATGTGGAACGTTTGCAAAAACTGACCATATACTGGGCCATAAAACAAATTTCAAAGAGATGAAATTATACGAAGTATACTGTCTGACTCCAAAGTGAGTGTGCTAGAAACAAAGATGACTAGAAAAATTACCATATATTTATAAACTTAAGAAATGTACTTCCAACCAATCCATAGGACAAAGTATAATGAAAATTAGAAAGTATAACTGCATGATAATGAAAATAATACATAACAAAAATGGCAGAATGCAGCTAAAGCAGTAGTTGGAGTGAAATTTGTAGCCTTGAAATGCACATATTAGAAAAGAAGAGACATGGGAAAATATTGAGCTAAGCATCCATCCCAGGAAGTTAGAAAAGGAGCAGCAAAAGAAATCCCAACAAAGTAGAAGGAAGACTATACAAGCAAAATCAGTAAAGCAGAAAAACCTAAAATAGGATCAACAAAGTTTCATCTTCCACCAACGATGAAAACGGACAAACCTCTGACATGACTGGGTAGAGATGCGAAAGAGGACACTGCTGTCACACACATTAAAGGAATAATAATGAGGACATTATGAAACACTTCAGGCTGATATATATGAAAAATTGGACAAGGTGGGCAAGTTCCCAGAGAAGTATAATGTGGCAAAACATGCAGGTCGGTGGAGCCTGCAAGGTGCAGGGAGGAAAGGGCGAGGTGGACACAAGGCCAGGTTTGGGGGGTTCAGGGGGTGGACATGCAGGAGGGGAAGCAGAGAGGGGGCCGAGTGTGTCCCGGCAGCTCACCCCATGGGGCCCCGCAGGGACAACGCGGAGAACATGTACTACTTCTCGGAGCTGGCCTTGACCCTCAACGAGCACGAGGAGGGCGTGGCGCCCACCGACAGCCGCTTGCGGCCCGACCAGCGGCTGATGGAGAAGGGACACTGGGATGAGGCCAACACGGAGAAGCAGCGGCTGGAGGAGAAGCAGCGCGTGAATCGGCGCCGGAGGCTGGAGGCCTGCTCGCGGGGCTGCGGTGCGGAGGAAGGTGAGGCCAGTGGGGAGGGGGGCCCCCGGGAGTGAGGCCAGCGGAAGAGGGCATGGGGGTCTCCCAGGAACTGGGAGGAGATGAGGGGACTGGAAGAAGCTGAGGGGGAGAGAGGGGATTCCCTGGGGGCAGGGAGGGGTGCTGGAGAAGGGGGGCACCCCAGGAGCGAGGAGGAGGGCCAGCAGGAGAGGGGACAGGGAGTGGTTTTCTGGGGCGCTGGGAGGAGGCAGGCTGCCCGCCCGCCTGCCCACTGTGCCGCCCAGCAGAGAAGGAGGCCGAAGTGTACGTGCCGCTGTGGTTTGAGAAGAGGCTGGACCCGGTGACTGGGGAGACGGCCTGCGTGTACAAGGGTGGCTACTGGGAGGCCAAGGAGAAGCAGGACTGGCACATGTGCCCCAACATCTTCTGAGCACCACCCCCCTCCTGCAAATACAGGCGGCTGCACAGCCTGGTCCACCTTCTATTTAATGCACTCAATTTAGTACTCAACTGCCCTCCCCACCTTTTCCTTCTTATGTTTTTTAATAACACTTTTTTGGGGCTCCCACCTTGGAAGGAGGAAGTGCTGACCCGGGTTCTTTCCAGCCCCCAGGTGCCCCGGGTCTCCTGTGACCCTTCATCATGGACTTGAGCCCCATCAGGCCCCCCAGCTCCAGTTTCCACACCTCAGGCAGGCTGGCCCGGGCCCTTGGCTGCTCTAGTCACCAGCCCCCCAGGGAGGAACTGGCCCCCTCCCAGGGAGCCACTTTTGACTTTTTTAGAAAAAAAATGATCTCCATTTCTTTCCAGCCAAGGTATTTAGTAAATATTTTTAGTACAGCACTTGGTGGACAACTTTCTAAGTGTGCTTTCTTGCCACAGAAGTGTCCTGGCAAGAGCCCCTTCTTTTTAAGACATTGGGAAGCCAGATGGACCCCTTTGAGTCGGGAGCATTTTGTAGCTCAAACAGCAAGGCCGTGTGTATGTGAGCTGCCCACCCCCCAGGAGTCCAGGACCCCCCAGAGAAGGGAACCAAGGGCCGCTGGGCCCAGGAGAGCACAAGTCAGTTGTCTCTGGAGCCAGAGCCCCACGCATGGTGGGGAAGGGGACACTGAGGGACCGCCATGTGGATTTGAGGGCAACAGCCCCTGCCTAGCCCTGGCCATGCTAGGGCTGCTCCCCAGCCCCACAGAGGCCGGGCCTGCAGGCGCTCCTGCCACGGAACCCAGCCCCAAATCAGCAATAAGAACCAACCCTCGGCTCAGCCTGGGTTGGTATCCTGGGCACCAGAGAACCCAGAGTCCCGTCTCTGAGGTGCCCCATCTCAGCACCCCTGAACTCTTTATTTGCCATATATATATATATATATATATATATATATATATATATATATATATATATATATGATATATAAATATATATAAAATAGCTATTTTGCTTAAATTTTTATGATATGTAGAAGTGAAAAAATGATGACGACAGGGTGCTCCTGTCTGAGTTTGGCCCTCCTGTCAGCTGTGCCCTGCCCTCTCCTCAGATTCCCTTCCAGTGGCTTCTGCCAACTGTGTGGGGGGGGCCTGGGCCACTGTGGCCACTGTCCCAGCCCCTCAGAACTCCTACTCAACCTTTCACACTTCAATTTGGTCCTGAAAGTTCATCACAGGGTTTTACTTTCTACTCCAGGACTGGTTTTGTTTTTATAAAAAAAAAAAAAAAAAGTGAAAACACCAACGTGTGAAATGCCTTAGGGTGCCCACTGGAGGGCGGGTGGGCAGGCAGGCAGGCAGCCCCATGAGGCCTGCGGCAGAGCTGTTCAATGTTCCTTTTCTCAGAACTGTGAGTGAGCACCTTCTGACCAGTAATAAAAAATCTTGGAGTTTTCCACGGCCCCATCCCTGAGTCTGTGACTGGGTGGAGCAGGGCTGACATGGGAGAGCAGGCGACAGCCCGCAGGTGGCATGGGGGAGGGGTGTGGGGCGCTATTCTGCTCAGTGCCAGAAGCAGGCAGTGGGAGGTTGGTCTGGATGGGGAGGGGCGGGGATGGAAGACCTGGTGGGACAGGGTCTGGGCCAGGAAAGCTGCAGAGGGCTGAGGTGGCACCTACTGGAGGGTCACAGTTTGGCCTGAGGCCAGGCCAAGGCCCTCACCACTCTCCACAGGGAACACTAGCCCTGGTGAGGTCTAGGGTTGCTCAGTGACCATGACCTGACCTCAAGCAACTTGGATCACTAGCTCCCGGGACCCAAACAAGGGTGGCTGGTCTGGCCCAGTGGGTCCTCCTCCCACTGCCAGCACTTCCAGGTGACAGGATGGAGTGGGGCAGGACACCACAGGGGCATCAGAGCCAGGCTCTAGCCACCTGTCCCAACACCCCAATGCTGTGGGATCCAAGGCTGGTACCGTACAACTCCTTCCAGGGCCTTAACTTTCCCATCTGTGGGGAGGCAGGCACTGGTGAGTCCCTGCCGAGGTGCTGGAGGGACAGCCCTCACTGGAGAGAAGGGCGTGGGGTGAGGCAACCCCAGGATAGCCCTGACCCAGGAGGCAGGCAGTGGAGGATCTGCCAGGGGAGGGAATGGAATATAAGAATAGAATTTTCATATATCCAAATATGACAACAGCAAATAGAATCCAGCCACATACAAAAAACTGATACCCCAAATTGGTAAACATATGCCCAAGTTGGTTTTACACAGTAATGCAAGAATGGGTCAAAATCGGGAAGCTTTTAGTTGTAAATCATTCATTGTACCAACTAGTTCAAGAGGGACTTCTTCTGGATGGTAGACTAAATGCCTGGATTATCCTTCTTTGTGGAAAACTAGACATGTTGGATAAAATTTTAAAACACCTTAAATGCATCCATGAGCTGTAATGGATATAAGGAATCCTCAGGCCAAAAATTAAGTGGATGTGGAAACCTGGGGAGATAAGAGCTCTGAAGTCTGCTTCTCACTGGCATTTACTGAGCCCACTGAGCCTAACTAAGTTTTCACTGCCTCAAATTACCTGCCTGATATAGGGCATCCAGTTTGAGATAATCTCCCTCAAGCTGGGCCCCCAAAGGGCTATACCTTCAATATACCTTCAATATAATGGTGAATCAAGAATAATACAAGGAAAATTGCTTGTCTTAAAGGTTAGTCATAAGCAGAGCAGAAAAAAAAAAATCCCCTAAGAATTTGTAATCAGGAGCAGACCCTCACTTGGCTTCACAGCCCAAATACATGCTATCAGGATGATCCAATAAAACCTCTAGTAGAGAATACAGCACGGTCCCAAATTGGCAATGTCCCCCGTCACATGAGAGAAACAAATCCTCTCTAGAGGTTCTCCCCTTCATTCCAGACCTTATGGAACCCCAGATGTGAAGATGAAAGGAAAACGAGCAGCTCACAGTATAACATCTCCAAACACACAAGGAAATACAACATACATTGGCATAAGCAATGGCCGACAGAAATAACAGCAGAATCAGACGTAACAGAACTACTCAATATAGTAAAATTAACAGACACATATAAAATAAGCATGTTTAATATATTTCTAGAAACAGAAAGGTGGCTTGAAAATGAGTAAAAAGCATTCAAAAATACTAAAGAACTTGCAGAAATTGAAAAAAAATCACTAAAAACAATGAATAATTTTATAGCAGATTACACATGAAGAGAGTATTGGTGACATGGAAGTGAGATCTGTGGAAATTATCCAGAAAGCAACACAGACACACAAAGAGGTGAAAAGTGTAAAAATGAAATTAAGAGACATGGAGGATAAAGTGAGAAGATCCCACGTGTCCAATCAAAATGGAACAGAAGCAACCTTTTAAGAGTTAATGACTAAAAAATTAACTTTTGACAAGAAACACCAATATACAGAGTCAATTCCAACAAATCCTTGTCAGGGTAAATAAAAAGACATCCACAGCTAAATACAATATAGTGAAATCGCAAGACCTTTAAAACAACAAAATTTTAAAAGGAGCCAAACTTGGGTGGGGGATACCTTGAAAGAGCATTGATTAGAGAATTCACTGTCTTCTGACCACCAAAGAAAGTCAGAAGACAGTGAAGTGATATCTCCAAAGTAGAAGAGCAAATGTTAGTATTCCTAGTGAAAATATCTTTCAGGAACCAAAGGAAAATACGACATTAACAAAATGTCTTATTAAAACAATAGTGGGACTTCCCTGGTGGTCCAGTGGCTAAGACTCCATGCTCCCAATGCAGTGGGCCTGGGTTTGATCCCTGGGCAGGGAAGTAGATCCCACATGCATGCCGCAACTAAGAGTCCACAGGCTGCAACTAAGAGACCACATGCTGCAACTAAGAGGCCGCCTGCCACAACCAAAAGATCCCACATGCCGCAACGAAGATCATGCACACAGCAACGAAGATCCCACGTGCCGCAACTAAGACCTGGCACAGCCAAACAAATAAATAAATATTTTAAAAAATTAAATGGCTTATGGAGTTAGACTTTGATAAGTATTGGACTGGTCATTCGGATTTTCCCACATCTTACTGAAAAACCCAAACGAACTTTTTGGCCAACCCAATATTATGTAAAACATATAGAGGAATAGGAATACTAAATTTCAAAAACTGAGGAAAAACACCATATGTGGGGGAGAAATTTTCAGTCAATCTAAAAGAAAGCAGGAAAGGAGAGGAAAAAGGAATGCAGATGAACTGGAATAAAAATTTAAAAATAAGATGGAAATAAGTTAACCAATATATCAATAATTACACAAAATTTAAACAAATGCTTTGGGTAAGAACAAAAAATATCAAATAAAAACAAAATCCCACTATATGCTAGTTACAAGAAAACACCTAAAACATAAGTACACAGACAAGACAGACTTTGAGACAAAAAATATTACTAGATGTCAACTTTCAGAAAATAAAAAAAGCAATCACTTCTTGGCCTTTTGGCTATGATCAAGGGTAGAAAATTTAAAAAGCCACTTTATAATGATAAAAAGTAAAATTCATAGGTTCTAAAACTCACAGGCACCTAGTAATATCTCAAAATAAAGTAAAATGGACACAATCAGAAGGAGAAATAGATAAATCCACAATCATAATGGAAGATTTTAACATCTCTCTCCCAGTAATGAGAGCTCAGACAGACCAAAAATATCAGCAAGGGTTCAAACAACACAATTAACACCTGGTAACAGGCACATACAGGGGATTACACATAACTGCAAAATACATATTTTTGAAATGCACACAGAACATTTATGAATATTAGCCACATACTTGGGCCAGTTGTCAAGCCTCAGCAAATTTCAAAGGACTGGCATACAGACCACATTCTCAGATCACAATGAAAGTTCAAAATCAATAACGAAAAGATAATTAGAAAAAGCAACCATGTTTGAACATTAAGAAATATGCTTTTAGGGCTTCCCTGGTGGCGCAGTGGTTGAGAGTCCGCCTACCGATGCAGGGGACGTGGGTTTGTGCCCTGGTCCGGGAGGATCCCACATGCCACGGAGCGGCTGGGCCCGTAAGCCATAGCTGCTGAGCCTGCACGTCAGGAGCCTCTGCTCTGCAGCAGGAGAGGCCACAATGGTGAGAGGCCCGCGTAACGCAAAAAAAAAAAAAAAAGATATATGCTTTTAAAATAACTCATGGATCAAAGAAGAAATCAAAAATCAGAAAATACAATTAAAAATTAAAATATTATATACCTAAACTTATAGGACATAGATAAAGCTGTACTTAGAGGGAAATTTATAGCCTAAAAGCTCATGTTGTAAAAGAATAAAGGCTAAATAATGAGCTAAACATCCAATTTGAGTAGGAAAATGAACATTAGGATAAACCCAAAGGACACATAAGGAAATGAAGATCAGAAATTAATGAAAGAGAAAACAAACATAATAGAAAGGACCAAGAAAGCTGAGGTTGATTCTTGGAAAAACTAAAACTGACAAACTTTAATGATAAGGAAAATGGAAGGAGGAAGTGGATGAACCCAAAAAACAATATTTGGAATGAAAAGAGGACATAGAGATGCTACAGATATTTTAAGGGTATTGTGAATAACTCTGTAACAACATCTTTGAAAACTGAGAAAAAATTCTAGAAAAATAAAACTTAAAACTGACTCAAAAATTAGAAAAACCTGAATAGTATTATAACCTTTTAAAAATTCAGTCAGTTAAAAAATCTCCCCACACATATACACACAAAACTCCAGACACAACTGACCAAGGACTAACCAACCTTACAGAAACTATCCCAAGAGGGCTACTCCCCAACTCATTTCTTGAGGCTAGTATAACCTGGTCACCAAAACCTAACAAGGACAGTACAAGAAAGGAAAATCACAAACTAGTGTCACTCACATGCTGGTACAATTCAAAACAAAATATTAACAAATTAGCAATATAGAAAAATTATAATCACTCCAGAAGTGCAAGGTTTAGCCTATGAAAAACTAACCAATGTAATTCACCATGTTAACAAATTAAAGGAGAACACTGAATGGTCATCTCAAAGGATGCAGAAAACACTTGAGAAAAAATTCAACATGCATCAATGATATTTAAAAGGAAAAAAACGCTTAAAAATAGGAATAGAAAGAAACTTCCTTAATCTGATGAATGATATCTACCAAAGGGGAAAAAAGCTTTCTCTGTGAGATAGAGAACAAAAGATACCCATTTTTACCCTTTACATTCAACACTGTATTGGCAGTCCTAGCCAATGCAACAAGGCAAGAAAAATATATGAAGTATGAGAACTGGCAAAATTATCATTGCTCCCAGATGACGTATCATAGAAAATCCAAAAGAATCTAAAGATAAAATAGAATCATCAATATATAAAAATCAATTACATTCTTATTTACTAGCAACAAACTGTGAGGAAATAAAATTTTTAAAACTATTATTTACAGTAGCATCAAAAATCATCAGACACCTAGGATACGTAGGTACATACATAGTAACAAAGGACATAGAAGGCTTCTGAAGGGAAAATCACAATACGTTCTTGAAAGACACTAAAGAAAGATCTAAATTAATGGAGAGTTATACCATCTTCATGGTTTGGAAGGCTTATAAAGATATCAATTCTTCTCAAACTGATGACATACAATCAATTCCAATGAAACCCCTATAGCTTTTCTCATGGAGCTTGATAAAATGATTCTAAAATTTATATGGAAATGCAAAGGACCAAGAATAGTCAAGACACTCTTGAAGCAGAAAAAGTGGCAAGACCAGCTCTACTAGATATCAAAACTTATTGTAAAACTATAATAAATAAGTGTGGTATTGGCATAGAGAAACAACAAATGTAACTGAATAAAAATTCAGAAACAGATTCATACATATATGAACATTCGATATACAAGAGAGGTTGCGCTGTAGATTAATGAGAAAGGTAAGACTTTTCAATAAGGGGTGTAAGGACAATCAGGAAGGAACTGGAGCTCTACCTCATACCATACACAAAAGGCAATTTCAGGTGGATTAAAGGTCTATATGTGAAAGACAAAACTATAAACACTTTAGAAGACAATACAAAACAGTATCTTCATGACCTCAGGATAGGGAAGGATTTCTTAAATAAGTTACAAAAAATGCAAACAGTAAAAGACTGATAAATTAGTCTATATTAAAATTAAGAGGGACTTCCCTGGTGGCGCAGTGGATAAGACTCCGTGCTCCAGGGGCCCATGTTCGATCCCTGCTCGGGGAACTAGATCCCACATGCATGCTGAACCTAAGAGTTTGCATGCCACAACTAAGGAGCCAGTGAGCCTCAACTAAGGAGCCCATGTGTCACAACTAAGGAGCCCACATGCTTCAGCTAAGGAGCCTACAAGCTGCAACTAATGAACCCACGTGCCACAACTAAGGAGCCCGCCTGCCACAACTAAGGAGCTCACCTGCCGCAACTAAGACCTCATTCAAGAAAATTAAAAAAAAAAAAATTAAGAACGTCTCATCAAAAGACTATAAAAAGAGAGTTAAAAAAAAGTATGCCAAAGAGTGGAAGATTTTTGCAACACAGATAACTTATAAGGATCTTGTATCTAGAATATACAAAAATACAAATCAATAAAAAGAAGACAAGAGAGTAGAAAAATGGGAAAAAGTATTGAACAAACACTTTATCAAAGAAGAAATTCAAACAGTCAATAGACATGAAAAGATGCTCAACCACATTAGACATCAGGTTAATGCAAATTAAACCATAATGAGATAACACTACACACCCTTCAGACTGGCAAAAAACAAATCAATATCAAGTGTAGGTGAGGAAGTAGAGGAATGAAGCACTTAGTGCCAATGGGCATGTAAATTGATACAACTGCTTCTGAAAAGAATTTGGCATTATCTAGTTGAAATGGGCGTGGCCTATGATGCAGCAAGTCTCCAAGGATTATGCATGTAACAGGAGACATAAACATGAATGTCCACAGATGTACTGTAATAGCAAAAAGCTAGAAACAACCCAAATGCCAGTCATAGAGACATGGATTTTTAAAACTGTGGTATGTTCCATTGTAGGTGTAATTTGTTTTTATTACTGTATAATATTCAGCACTATGATACACTAGTGAAGATGAATAAATTACAGCTACACTCAACAACATGAGTAAATTTCTGGAACATAATATTGAAAAGAAAACAAATTGCAGAATAGTAAATAAAATGTTATGTCCGGGACTTCCTGGTGGCAGAGTGGTAACGAATCCGCCTGCCAATGCAGGGGACACGGGTTGGAGCCCTGGTCCGGGAAGATCCCACATGCCACAGAGCAACTAAGCCCGTGCGCCAGAACTTCCAAACCTGTGCTCTAGAGCTCGCAAACCACAACTACTGAGCCCCTGCATGCCACAGCTATTGAAGCCTGCGTGCCTAGAGCCTGTGCTCCACAACAAAGACAAGCCATCGCCATGAGAAGCCCACTCACCCAACTAGAGAAAGCCCGCGTGCAACAACAAAGACGCAACGCAGCCAAAACTAAATAAATAATGTATTTTTTTTTAAAAGTTATGTCCATTTAAGTTCAAAAACAGGCAGAACAGGGCTTCCCTGGTGGCGCAGTGGTTGAGAGTCCGCCTGCCGATGCAGGGGACACGGGTTCGTGCCCCAGTCCGGAAAGATCCCACATGCCACAGAGCGGCTGGGCCCGTGAGCCATGGCCACTGAGCCTGCGTGTACGGAGCCTATGCTCCGCGACAGGACAGGCCACAGCAGTGAGAGGCCCGCGTGCTGGAAGAAAAAAAAAACAAAAAAAAAAACCAGGCAAAACAAAGCAATTATTTAGAAATACAAACCAACATGGTAAAAGTATAAGAAGAGCAAAGAAAAGATAAACACAGAATTCAGGTTTGTGGTTACCGCTGAGCAAGGAAGAAAGGGGAAAGGACCCAGGAGGGGCACACAGGGATTATAAAGTCATAATAATGTGTTTTCTTAAACCAGGTGATGGATGTACACTGCATATTTTTCTTACCATATATATATATATATTTATTTTTTTTTTTTTTTTTTTTTTTTTTTGCGGTACGCAGGCCTCTCACTGCTGTGGCCTCTCCCCCGTTGCGGAGCACAGGCTCCGGACGTGCAGGCTCAGCGGCCATGGCTCACGGGCCCAGCTGCTCCAGCTCCGCGGCATGTGGGATCTTCCCGGACCGGGGCACGAACCCGTGTCCCCTGCATCGGCAGGTGGACTCTCAACCACTGCGCCACCAGGGGAGCCCCCTTATAAATATTTTATACAGTATTCTTTTGTAGCTGCTCAATGCCTAATAAGAATAATCGCTAAAACAGTAGATTAAAGGAGAAAAACCCCATATGATTTTATCAATAGATGCTGAAAAGGCATTTGACAATGGGAGATGGGGATGGGGGCCTCACAACCCACATTTCATTCTGTGTAACTGGTGCCCCCTGGTGCTCAACTCAGACAAGATTGGCAGCCACGGCTTCATCCCAGAAGCCCCAAGTTTAAAAAACAAGACAACAGCATCAACAAAAACAGAAAAAACTCTTTCCACACTTTAAAGACCAGTCACCAAAACCAACAGACAATATTCTGCTCAACCCTAACATGTGGATTTCCATCCTCATCAGAAAAAAGACCTGGATAATTAATTATTCAACACTGTTTCAGAGGTTCGGCAATTAAAACTGGCATACAGGCAAATTTGCACATTTCATCTAAAAATACAAGTTTATTTTGAAAACTACCAGAGTTTATAAGATAGAAAATAAATTATATTAAACAATTTGCTTTTCTATATATTAATAATCAGGAATAGAGATGGGGGGAAATTCTATTCACAATAGTGACAAATAACATAAAACAGGAATAAAATGAGAAAGTTACACAACCCATATGAAGAAATAAAATCTTACTGGAAGATCTAAAAGGAGTCAAACAAATGGAAAACCATTTCGTATCGTCTAGGGAGATTTAAAATCATAAAAATGTCAACTCTCCCATAACTTACATCTAAATTTAATGCAATTATAATTTAAATCCCAATGGAACTTGTTGTGGAGGCGGGTAGGGACGGGAGAGAATTGGATTACGTGATTTTAAATTTCATGAGAGAAGAAATTCTAAGAATAGCCTGGAAAACTATTTTAATAAGAAAAACAGCGAGGGAGATTGATCCATCTAGATGCTAATGACGCCCCCAAAGCTAGTTTCAGCTAGGACCTCACCCCTCGCGTCGGAATCGCCTGTCCAGCTGGTAACAGACTGTCTCCCTTGACATATGTAAGGGTCATCTCAAGCCCAACAGGTCCAAAACCAAATAGAATGAATATAAATAATGACCTAGGTGGTTCGTTTAAGAAATGGGGGTGGCATAAGTGAATTTCCATCTGGAAAAACCAAAACCAAAGTCTGACTCCTGCCTAACCGCAGATACTAAAATATTTCCCACAGGGAGTGGAGGTTGACACAAAAAACTTTAATACAGTGCAACAAAATGCAAGAGAATGTTTGCAGGTGAGTAGAGGGGGAAGGACTTTCTTAAACATGATAGGAAACCCCAAAACCTTTCAAGAAACACCATAAACCAGGCCAAGGACAGACAAACCAGCAGAAAAGCAAGTTGTGAGCCGAGGTCGTGAAACCCAAGAGGCCTCAGGTCCCGAGAATCAGTGGGCTGGACCTTAAGGGGAAATTACCTGGAAAGGGTATTTCAAAATGTAAAACATGCAGCTTCAGGCTTCCCTGGTGGCGCAGTGGTTGAGAGTCCGCCTGCCGATGCAGGGGATACGGGTTCGTGCCCCGGTCCGGGAGGATCCCACATGCCGTGGAGCGGCTGGGCCCGTGAGCCATGGCCGCTGAGCCTGCGCTTCTGGAGCCTGTGCTCCGCAACAGGAGAGGCCACAGCTGTGAGAGGCCCGCGTACCGCAAAAAAAAACAAAAAACAAAAAAACATGCAGCTTCCTTCCCAGGTCCTCTATCTTGCAGACGTAAAAACACCACACCATCAAGGACATCTATACCAAAAAGTTTTCTGTAGTGACCACAAAAAGTTGGAAAACTACAGGGTAAAAGGTTTCACCTGTGCCCGGGCTTAATACGCAGACTCCAGCGGAAAAAATTCCCCACTTCTCTACTTGGGGTCTGAGCCGGACACTGGATACCCCAGGCCTTCCCTCCGCTGGCCCTAGGATGTGGGACCCTCGGGGCCTCCGTCCCCAAGCTGGGCCCCGGGCGGGCCTTGTACACCCGGGTTTGCTCACAACTCACGCCGTCTGAGGCTCGGACGCCCGCCCACCCGGGCTCGGGCACGTAGGCAGGCTCGTGACGTTCCCAGGGCGCATGCGCTGGGCGCAGAAGACGTGCCAGGCCGCTGCACCGCGCAGGCGCCATTGCTCGCCTGCCTTGAGGGTCTGGAGGAGGGTGAGAGGGGTGCTCTCCGCCTCCCGCAACCGTTGGCGACCTGGGAGAAGGCAGGCGCCCGGATGGGACTGAGCTTTGGATACCCCCAGAGCCTCCGGAGAGAGATGGCCGAGGGCCGGGTCCTGGACGTGTCCTCTGGGCCAGGTGAGAGTTTGCAGCCAGTCCCCGGGCTTGTGCTGTGTTATGGTAGCTGATGATTTAGCGTAAGGAACTCAAAACTCTTCCTTCTGACAATTAGGGGTTCTCCTCGCATCGCAGCGCCCCCAAACCCGGCTAGTGCCAGACTGGCTTAAATAGTGGGGAACTGGGTAGGGGAGTGAGAACCCAGAGCTTAAACAGAGTAAGAAGTGGGGAAGAAAGGACCGTAAATTCAAAGTTGTGGGTTAGAGCTGCCCACAGCTTCCCGAGAACTGCAGTTGCTCGGGCAGGAAGTGGCCCCAGAGAGTCCCGTGGAAGCATCTCAGCAGAGTCCAGAGGGGACAAGAAAGGAGGGATGTGTCTGTCAGACCCTTCCCCTGTCCCTGGTCCAGGTTGGCCTCAGTGGCATGGGCTCCCCTATCTCCAGGCCCTGGCTGGAAGCTGCTGAGAAAGCCCGAGCCCCAAGAAGTAGCAGGGGCAACCTGCTTTGCGGACCGAAGGCGGCTGGATGGAAGACCCGCCCTCCTCACCTCGGAGGCCAAAAGGCCATAGGGTAACACCCCACGAGGGCCAATGAGTAGGTCGTGGAAGACCTACAGGCAGCAGGCGGGGCCAGTGAATCTTGTAAGCAAAGATAAGGGGTCAGGGCAGCAAGGGCTTTGGGGTCCCATTCCAACCGTCTATATGGGCCTCTGGATAGATTTCTGGTGGAGAACTACGACTTAGTAAGCCAGAAAACCTCTACCGTCATCCAACGCCTTTATTTTAGAGGAAGAAAAGGGGACCCAGGATGGGCAGTGATTTGTCTGAAGCCTTGTGAGCTGAAAAAAGGAAATTTATGCAGGATCCACCAGGGGTCCTAGTTGGGCCTGGCACATTCCAAGTTACTGCCATGAAAACTGCCAGACTGAAAAACAGGCTTGGCAACATTTGGGCTCATTCCTGAGTGGGATTGTCCCTCGCCAGGCCCTTCCTCTGTCCAGTCTGTGTCTTGCTCACTATGGAGAGGGTGCCCCCAGCAGTGCTGAGGACAGTTGGAGGCCTCAAACATGGCAGCAGAGAAAGCATGTTCTTTTGTAGCTCTGCCTCCCGTGGCCAAGCTGGCTGTCCACCTTCTCAATAACCAAGAGCAATGTGGCCATTCCAAAGGAAGCCTCAGAGGTTCCATCTCCAGCCAAGGGCAGAATCCTCCAGTGGAATTTTGAGGATGTTTCAGGCATCTAGGCAACTGCCAGCGGGTCCCTTACAGCCTGGCCCAGATGCAGGACAGCCTTACATCGGGGACGAGTAGCCAGTGGAGGCACGGCCCGCTCAGACCAAATCTTGTGTTCTGTGTAAAAGGAAAAGAAGTTTGAGCTCTATCAGTCTTAACACGGATTGGTCTGTAGAGCTGTGGATGCTTGCCCAGTGCTGCTTGAACCACGGGTCTAAAAGACAGTCATGTCTTTCAAGGGGAACTAGACCCAACAAGAGGAGCCAAAAAGCAGTGCCACTCACAGGAGGAAGCAGAGAAGTTCCTCTCAGCCTATTAACCTATGCCTTCCTTTGGTAAACAATGTCAAACCCTTGTCCTGACCTAGTAATACAGTATTGATGTGGGGTTTGTAATGCTAAATCCATGGGACACTTAGGGGCTGAGGGGTGATATAAGGTGAACATTTCCCTGAGGACTTGCCCCTTGTTTTTCATCTGATTTACAAAGTCCCTACCCCAAGACTCAGAACTACAGCTGTGTCCCAGAGAGAAACACAACCGGCCAACAAAGATGTTCAATCTCACGTAAATTAATTCAAACCAACTCAAAAATCCATCACTTTTCACCTGTCAGATTAGTAAACAGTTCAGATGGAAGAGACTACAAACAGGCAAGTGGGGGTGGGGGGCAAGGAATATACTGTTGGTGGGAATTGAAATTGGGAAGTCTTCTCTGGAATGTATCCTAGAATTTTTAATGCATCCACCATCTAACAGCCATTTCTCTCTTTGGATCTTAACCCTGTATAAACCCAGATCTGAGTTAACGATTAAGTACACATGTATACCCACACACACTCATCACAGCACTTTTCATAAACATTAAAAACCAAAATCTCTATAAATGGGACCACTAAATGACAGTACATCCAAGACGATGAAATGCTATGTGGTTGTTCAGAAGAATAAAGTAGATCCATGTGAGCTCTTCAGAAACAAGTCCCAAGATTTACTAAGTGAGAAACAGGCAGAAACAGAACAGTAGATGTGTAGTTGTGTGCTCAGGACGGATACTCTTTCCAGGGAAAGTGAGCATTGGGGGGTGGGGGGGGTGGGGAGGAGGGAGCCTTGCTTTTCATGGTCCAGCCTTTCGTACTGTTTGAATTTTTACCATATGCATGTGTCACTTGGAGGAAAAAAACAAAACACGAAAGTCCCCATCCCTCCCACTCCTTAAAAACAAGGGTCGCTGCACTCATTCACCTTCTTGCCGCCTTGAACTCAGGACCTTCCTGCCACAGCCCCACCAGACCATCTTCTTCTCCCAAGTTTTAGACAATTCCAAGCAGGTTAGTTATCCAGGACAAGGAAGAGGGAGGAACCCCTGCATCTTATCTTCCCACCCAGAATGGAAGGAGCTCTGCCTGGAAGCAGGCTGCATTCAGCACAGCTGTGGTTGGATTTAAACAGCAAAGTGGGAACGCCCAGAAGTTGAAGCTAAAATGTTTAAGAAATTCAGTATTTCAGTTTCTATGGGTGCCCAGGAGAGTGAAGACATAAGACAAGGTGGTGGAGATGAGGAAGAATCTGAAGACAGCTTAAAGCCACAGTGGTGGAAAGAATGAAGAGGAGGAAGGTGCTGGATTTTACTAAGAGAAGAAAACAGACAGTTCAGGAGTCTCACCGGTGAAAGTTTATAGTATTGCATTTCGATTACAGGTATGTAAATAAAAAACTTGAGTATTACCCTCTGGTAAAAATGCAGAACCAGCTTGCACTTAGATTAAAACAGCAGGTTTGGGGACAAAAATGGACCGTATGCTGCCTGTGATGAAAAGAGCGAGCTGGACAGGAGAGGAACCACCAGCTCAAGAAGCCCTAAGACTCTTAGCGAATCTTCAGAGGAAAAGGTCAGGGCCTCTCTGAGTGGTATTTCCCCCAAAGAGCCCTTGCCCAGGGATGTGGTTTGGAGAAGTCCCAAACCCACAAGTCACAGGTGCTTCTGGGCACATGCACAAGTGGGTAAAGACCTCCGATTCCCATGGGGCCTGCCTCCCTCACCAGCACTTCCCAGGCTACTGGAGTCTTCACAGGGCAGCACGTGGCCACTGCTGACCAGAGGTGGGTAGATGCTGGAAACACACCGAGAGGTCTGAATTGCAGACCAGTGGCACAAGACCATAGTTCTTGTGCCTTCAGAAAACCCAAAGTCCCCAAATAAAGGGGGATGAAGAGAGTTGGGAGAAATCAAACCAGAATTTTTCCAGTGGCCATTAAAGAGAAAATTCAGCAACTCTTGCCTTTGTCTTTGACCCTGAGAAGTTGAGGGACACAGCTGTATGAGGCTGTGACCAGGCGGGAAGGAAGACATGGTGTGCTTCCTGCAGAGCCACCTCTGGAGTCCCTGTGGCTCAGTGACCCCCTCCTCCCATCTGCCCCAAAGCAGGGACCTTGACTGGGCTTGGTGGGGCCAGACAGGGGGAACGCAGTAAGAGAAAAGGCAGCGCCAGGCTCTCCAGATGGCCGGGACCATTGAAGAAGGTGTGCTCCCTAGGACCCTGCCACACCCACAGACGAGGCCGCCACCAACCAGCACAGGGGCTCCTTCACACACATGGTCCTTTCGTAAAAGGAATCCTTTGGAATTCAAACATTCAGTGTGTTACCCAGGTCAGCAGTCTGACCAGAGTCGGATCTGTCCACTCAAGTTTTTGAGGCAGGAAACCTCACTGTCCACTGTTAGTTCTCCAGAAGGGAGAACTTAGGTGGTGGATGGGGAAGTTGAACAGGAGGATCTGTCTTCCCCAAGCTGTCTGGACGGTGCCACAGCCAAGACCGACCACTTGGGCCACCACTCACATCCCCAACCTGAAGGAGGAGCCACGAGACAGGGAGCTGCTCAGCGCTGAGCCTCCTCCTGATCGTGGCCCTGTGGGGATCCCCTGGATTGGAGATCCTGGGGGAGCACCAGCCTGGGGGGCCCTGCCCCTCCCTCAGCCTTGCCCCTGGAGCCTCCCCAACTTCCAAACAGCACTGGATTCACCACATCTTGAGGAGCCAGAAGCCAAGAGAAGCAGCTCAGACTTGGCATCCTGCTTCTGTTCTCTGCCCAAGAGTCACCAAAAAAAATGTATGGTCTCACAGCAGGCACAGCATCTTGTTTCTTTTAAAAAATAAATATTTATAAACGTAGGGAGGAAGATTCAAAGAATCAGAGTCTCTTTCCCTCCAAAAGCACAAATATCCCATGTGAGTCAAACCAAGGTAAGTCCATCAACCCATAAATGAAACTCCACCCCCAGGAGCTCTGCCTTGAGGGGCAGGGGAGCTGATCTCTGGCTCCAGGCCTCTTAGTCCCCCTTGGTGATCAGGTCCTCGATGTAGGCATCCAGCTCGTCATCTGTGTTAATGTCTATGTCCTGGAACAGAGCAGTGCACGGTCAGCCAGGGGCCACAAGGTGGTGGGGGGCCCGCCTCCCCACCCTTCTTGCAGCCCGTGCCCCTTCCTCTCGCCCCTCCACCCTGGCTGTCAGGCCTTGTCCCTTCTTGATCATCCGCCCACTCCCTCCTCTGTGCACAGATGACGCCCAGATTTCTTGCTCCTACCCTGCCTCTACCCCAAGTTCCCGGCTTGCCTTAGCCATGCTGCAGGCTTCTCAGACTCAAAACATCCAAGAGCTCAACGGCACCACCCACCCCGAGTTGCTCCATCTTGGTACAGGCCACCACCGCCTCCCCTCCACCCAGTGGCTCAGACAAACCACAGCCATCACCCTTGTTTCCTCCCCTTCCCTCAAGACGTTACAACATATCTGCCCACTTCTCTCCCTCCTCACTGTCACCATCCAAGGTTCAGGCTGCCAGAATCTCTCACCCAGACAACTGTGGGAACCTCCTCACTGGAGTCCCGGATTCTAACCTCCGCCCCCTCCAGGCCCTCCTACAACCAACCAGAGTAAATGTCTTAGATTGCAAACGTCTTAGTGCCACACCCTCCAGAGACTTCCCACCTGGTACAGGGCCCTGCTTCTTCTATCGCCCACATCTCCCTGCCTTGGGCCTCAGGCCCTGCTCTTCCCTCTCCCCAGAGCTCTCACATCCCACTCCTGCGTGACTGGTTCTGCCCTCAGCTCAAGTACCTCCTCAGAGAGGCTTCCCCTGAACACCCTAGTAAAGCGGCATCCCTGTTTTCTGTCTCTCTCATATTTACTTCACAGCACTTCCCGCCAACAGTAGTTCTGTCTCCTCCACTTGTTGGGCTATGAGAGCAGGACCCCTATCTTGCCTGTCTGCTTCACCAAGGGTCCCCAGGACAGGCACAGAGCAGTTGTCCTCAATGTTTACTGCCTGGATAAAGGGCTGAGACCCTACAGGGCGCTCCCTGCTTCTGGGCTACCTAATCCCATCTGGGCATCATCTGGAAAATTGAGAATGTTTTTCTGTTTTATGACTTGGAGGGTTCTCAAACCAGGTTGTATATCAGAATGTCTAAACAAGGGCAAAAGTCTGATACCGTGGGTCTGGCTGGGATGAGGCCCAGGCAGCCGCACCACCTCCAGCCCTCCTGGTCAGGATGCTGTGCAGCCAGGGTTGGAACCACAGATTCCTGTGAGTGGGGAGAAGGGAGCAGGAGGTGCCCAAGCCCCCCGCTCCCTGAGACACCAGGTGGTCCGCTACAATGAGAGGGCTGCCTGGCTCACCTCCTGCACCTTTTGCAGGAGTGCCACGATGTTGGTCCTCAGCTTCTGCAGCTTCTCCTCTGTCTCGCGGAGCTTTCTCTCAGAGGTACGCAGGCTCTCCTCGGAGGCCTTGGCCCGCGAGTCGGCGCGGCTCTGGTAGGAATGGCACAAGTTCTGGAGCCCCACTTCATACTGCTTGAAGTACTCTTTCTGTTGGGAGAGGAGCTGGTGGGTGAGTGCATGAGCTCACGAGGGTCCCCAGTGCCCTTTTAGATGGGCACTGGTGTCCCCAACTGGCTCAGCACAAGGAAGCTCAGTCTGAAGGGATGCCGGACCCAGAAGCAAGTGATCTCTCTAGCTCCAGAGAAGAAAGACCTCGACGTCCACCTCACAGGGCTGCCACGAGGACGAAGACAGGATCACACATGAAGCACGTACCAAAGTGCTCTGGCAGACTGCCAGCCGTGAGTAAATGTGAGGGATGATTCTCACCATTCACCTTTCTAAGTGCACAACAGCACTTTGAGCAAACCACTTCCAAGTCACAACCAACAATGTCAAGATCAAAAGTTCTCTTCCACAAGTATTTTATCAAGCACCTATCAACAACAGATTCCTCCAGGTTTGTGTAGTATGTTTATACAGCATCAGAGCTTTTCACCATCTTCCCTGAGTACCTGAAACTTCCCGGGGGTGGGGCAGTAATGTTAACTAGCACTTTCTCTAGACATGGGGCTTTATCAAACTTTTAGAAAGTAGCAGAACACTTGTTTCAAATGAAAGTTACATGGAATCTCAGTATAAAAAACAATTTGGGTAATAACTCTTTATGTTTAATTTCAAAGTTATAACATTATGATTTACTCATAAATCACCAATGTGAATGATGAGGCCATTATGATGAACACAAACCCATGACCAGCAGGTCCTGGCTAACAACTACAGTCTCGCCAACTCTAGCATTTATTTACTTCTGTGAAGATGTATGAACTACCTAGCACTGAACGGCTATAAACTGCTGTTTTTAAAACGTGTTAGAACTATTTAATTGTTTACAATCTAGAATACTATCCCAGTAAATCAAGATGGCAACAGAAACTTCAAATTCTGCACAAAAAATAATTATCACTTGGCAGCGCAAAAATAAATGTTCAAGCAGTGCCAAAAGTATTAAAATGTAATACACAATGTCTTAAGCCTAACTATGATTTGTATTCATTTTAATTTTTTTTCCACTTTTAGGCCATTATAGATTCACAGGCAGTTACGTTACTTTTAAAGTATATATATATATATATTTTTTAATCTAGTATTTGCAGGACCCCTGACGGTCTGGAACTCCTAGTCCAGCATCATGAGCAAAAGGACGGTCATTTACAAACTGACAAGGATACAATGAACATTAGACTCCTGTTGTGTCCCGAACGTTAAAAAAATTAAAGTTTGAGTTATTTTAGGCATTTCACTTAGGTGGCTATTAAACTGATGCATTAGTGGTACACCTCCCTTTACAAGCATAAGCCAACAAACTATTTTAGGCTCAGATGCTCCTACTGACTGTGCTTTGGTCTGAGCGGTCAGGGCCACTGCAAAGATCCCACTGCACCCAGGCTTTACTCTGAATTTGGCAACAACTTTAAGCCAAAAGCAACAAACATGCCAGGCCGACCTAGCTGGCCTATCAGCTGTTTGTTCCTGGGATCTGCAGAGGATGCCTGCAGCCTGAACAAGGGTAAGCGTTGAGGTGTAGCAGCTTTCTGTGAAGCCACCATGAGTTCTGCACCTTCTAGCTTCCCCAGGGTGCAGTGCCCCCTCATCTTGCAGGGGAGCAAGACCCTTGTCCTAACAAGTTGTTCTGGGTTCAAATCTGGACTCTATTAAGACAGACTGTTCACCTCTCTGCCCCTGGGTTTCTTCAGCTCCTAGCCTCATTTCCCTTTTTTAAAGTAGAATGGAGACAAAACTCCATGTTTTCCTCTCTGGCAAACTTTATCAAGCATACAGCTGCCCACGAGGGCCTGCCATCTTAAACATATTAACCCTGCAGTTTCAATTCCAGTTGTCCTCTCCAGAAACTCCTCCCTAGAAAACTTAAGCTATTCCTACAGCAGAAACATCCTCCTGATGTGGATGACTCCCAATCCCCATCTCCAGCCCTGCCCTTCCCACCCCTCCCCCAAGTGCCAGCCCCAATCTCCAGTGTCCTGTCCACTGGACGTCACCAGAAATGAAGTGCTGGTACTTCCAGCCCAAGTCAAATCACAACTCATCTTCCTCACCCTCACCCTGTTTCTCTCCCAGTTAACAGCTTTGTCATCAACCTCCAATTCCCACAGGCCTGAGAGACAGGGAAGCACGTGACCTCTGCCTCCTCACCATCACCTGCCTTCAGTCAAAGAAGGACCCCTGACACGGCCCCTTCACCTGTCAGAGCTCCCATCCCCCCTCCCTGACCTATTACCATTAGACCAGCTTCCCTGTCCCTGTGTCTCCCATCCACCCTCCTTCCCAGAACGAGAGTTACCCTCTTAGGGGCAGGGTCAACAGACTACTCGCTGCCTGTGACCAAATCAGCCTGCCACCTGTTTTTGTAAACAAAGCATTACTAGACCTCAGCCACATCCATTCCTTTGCATATGGTCTTATGGCAGCTTCCACACTGTAACGGCAGAGCTGAAGAGTTGCCACAGAGACCTTACAAGCCCATAAAGCTGAAAATATTTGCTAACTGGCCTCTACAGAATAAGCCTCTTGACCCCTGCCCCAGACATGGTTCAAGTCGACAATTCCATCCGCTCAAACCTTTAGCTGGGCCTCCATTTCATACAAAGTTTAAGCCACTGCACCTCAGGGGGGTGCCCCCGATGCCTCCTATCCTGGCTCTGAGGGCCCTTCTCCCTGAGTGCTCACCACAGAGACCACTGCCCTGGCCCCCACCTGCCCTTGCATCCCTGAGCCTTTGTTCACAACAGTCCCTCTGCCTCAAACACTTCCCGTCACTTCTACAAACACTCGCCCAAACCCACATTTTCTTTAGCCCTGGTCACTCTCTCCCCCTCCCAGAGGCTGCCCCAGCCCTCCCACCCACCTTGCAGAGCACTTACTGCTCTCAGCCTCATGTCTAGGTACCTGCTAAAAATTCAGTCTCTACTGAGTCTTAAGCCACTTGGAGGCTCCAGCACTGAGGCACTGCATCTGCATTTGCTAAATAAGATCCCACGCTTATCTCCACACACCACGAGCTTCCCTATACCTCCGAGAGTCACGTTTCCGGCACTTTGAACCTAAGCTCTTTACTGTTTCCTGCCTTGACAGAGGAAAAGGGACATACTCCACACAAGTCACACCGGGCCTGTCCCTAAGCGAGGATTCCACTCCACCCCAGCATCTCACCAGCTGCACACCAGTCATCCGGCTGAGCAGCTTCTTTTTCCACAATGTAAAGTCCCCTCTTCCCTTCCCTCAGCAGATGAAAGGGAAGCTGGCCAAGCGGGGAAGGGCGCACACAGCTGAGAGCTGACAATCACAACAAGCACCAAGGGGGGCGTGCAGAGTCAAAAACCAAAGGCTGGGCAGACTCACCAGAGGAAACGATATTAGCTCATCTGAATTCATAGCACTCAGCTCCTTCTTAGAGATGGGGAAACTCGGAGGCAGGAAGTACCGTAAACAATTCCTAAAAAAGAAAGAAGGTGGAGACTGGAAATCAGAATGGCACAGAGCTAGTGGAGAACCAGCACTGACCCCGGAGTAGGACGACAACGCACCGAAGGATCTGGACGAGGAGGTCAATGGTCTCGTGGTTGGTGCTCGGGGCGGTGGTGTCGGGCTCAATGCGAATGCAGTCTGAGGTGGAGGGTTCCGCCATGGCTACAGCCTGCTGAGCCACTGCTGCCTCCTCCTCCTCCTCCCCGCCCTCCTGCTGCGTGTCCGGGCTCTGATACTCCGGGGAAGGGGGCTTCATCAACCGCACATCCTCACTGCCTTTCTCCACCCTAGGGAGGACCCAGTGTTTGTGTCACGTGTCCCAGGCTCCCAGGATGGGCTGCCTGCCCCTGCCCAACTCTGTCAACCCAGCCTCCTAGAAGGGGCATTACCAGCGGTCTCTTGGTGTCGTGTCCGTGGGCACATAGTCAAACTTCACCTTCCACCGCACCACGTTCTTGCCCAACTCCACGGCTGTGACACGGCCTGTGTACCACTCCCTGTTCACACGCACCTCCACGTGCAGCCCTTTATCTGAGAGTGCAGATGGAGTTAGAAAACTAGACTAGAGCCCCCGACCCAGCCAGGGCCACCTTGAGAAAGGTCATCCCAGGTTCACAGGGACAAGAACCCCTAGGAGCTTGACGCCACTATGCCAGGGACACGGAGCCCAGCCACTCTGGTCTCCCTCCCCAACTGTCATGAGAGTGCCGCAGAGCAGCATGGTAACTGCCAGCAGTGAACACCAAGGAACTGATGCTAAAAATAAACACGAGGGCGTGCTAGCCTCAGCATTATTCTCAGAATTAGACTTGAAACCATTGTTGCTTGAGAGCCTGGAGCCAGGAAAGCCTCCATAAGCCTTCGGAATACGGTGCTGCTGGCAAGGGGCGCCCTTCCCACTTCCCCACAGGCTCTGGGCACCTCCCTAAACTCACCTTTCTGAGCGCTCTTGAGGTCAGCTGGGTCCTCTTCCCCAGCACTGTCTGAGAGCTGCAAGAACAGAGCCTGTGAGAGGTACCGCCAGTGCCCCTAAAGAACAGACTGTCCACCCAGGGTCATAAGCCATCACCTCATGTCGTCTTGTGCGGCTGTTTAAATCCCCAGGCCTCACTGAGAGCCACTCTCTCAACCATTATCTCAGTACGTACACACCTGCCTCCAAAAACGTCAGTAAACAAGAGAGCAGGCATAGGGGCAGAATGTCACAGACACGGAAGTACATCTGCGTCGGTGTCACCTCAAGCCTGTGAGTAGAGCCACAAGCCAGTCTCACTCAAGATCCTACCAGGTACCGTGTTTCTAGTCGTCTGTGTGACTAAGTGTCCTTCAGAGATGGACTAGGCTTCTGAAAGGCTCGTGTCACAGACTGCAGGTGGCGGGTGGAGACCCTGGGGAGTGAGAATGCTGAGAACCTACCTCATTCAAGTCCTTTTTTTCCTCCTTCACGGCAAACTTGCCCCGCTTGGACCTCTCTTTCCTCCTCTCAGCCTCTTCCTCGGCTTCTTCCTCATCAGAGACCCCAAGACTCCGCTTCCGACCAGGAGTGGCCTACAGCAAGAGGAGCGGTAACATGAGGGACCCTGGCAGACCCTCAGGTGCTGGAAGATCCCATCTGGTCTAAAGGAGCCATTCAGAAAGGGGTCTGTGGGTCTCAATCCCCGCCAGGGCTGGGCTCCCAACAGTACTAGGGACACAGCAACCCCCGGCCTCTACGCCCACGAGGACCTTTGCTCAAAGCTGTCACAGGGGAGCCTCTCAGTTCACTCCCCACTGAACCACACCAACCACTGCTGCAGCCCACCAAGGCTGTCACCAGATTGCAACCTCTGCCCACTGCGTGAGAAGCCAATGAAGGCGACTCAAGTCTGTGGAGGACCAAACCTTGGAGGGGGCACCAAAGAGCTCCCTGGACAGGGAACCAGCAAGCTCTGTGCCCCCCATGAGTGCCTTCAGCTATCAGACTCCTCCTCTGCAGGGGCAGCACGGAAGGCTGATCTCCACTGAGGCTTCTCCACCCCCCACCGCCCCCCATGCAGTCAGCGCTGCCCCCTCCATTCCTATACCACTGTGGGCAGGGCTGGAGAAGGAGGAGCATCTCACCAGGGAGAGTTTACTGGGCGGCTCCGGCTTCTTGACCACTGGAGTCTTGATGGCTCGGGGGGCGGGGAGCTCCCGAGGGCTCTTGGAGTTGGGCAGCAGAGATGGTGATGGTGGCTGCACGGGAGGGGCGGGCCGGGATGCAGTCTTGACTGGAGTGTTGGCAGGCTTTCGGGGCACCTCAGGAGGCTGGAGCAGCCTGGAAGTACTGGCCTCCTCCCGTGCTGTCGAGGCAGGAGGCTTTGGGACGCTGCCGATAACAGGAGCCTTTCGGGGCTGGCTGGCTGGTCTGGGAGCCTGCAGGGAAGGGGGTCTGCTCGGGGCATTCCTGATCACAGCAGGTAAAGGAGGTGACCGAGGACGCTGAGGTCTACGTGCAGGTTCCTGAAAGAGGCCCAGAGAGAGTGACAACATGGATCCCAGCATGAGACACCTGAGGAAAAGCCATGCCCCTATCCCTGGGCTTTACCTCAGTGGAAGGTCTGGTGGTCACTTCCAAGGGCAATTTCTTCAGGTCAGCTTGGGAGCGGATGGGTGTGGTTTTCTGCAGGGTAAACATGATGAGGAGGTCGTTTGCGTATCTGGTACATTAAAGCAAACTCTTTTTGGAGCCCCACAGTCTGGGACAGTGGGCAAATAAAAAAGAACACCTGGGCCACAGTCCTACTATTACAAGCCTCCCATTCTCACTGAGAAGACAAAAATTCACAAACACTAAACTACCAGCAAATTACAGGGTTCTATATGATTAATCCAGCAACTGAGAGACTGGGGAAAAGTGTCAGTAGACTAAATTCCTATAAAACAAGCCAAAAAGGTTGGAGATCCCGAAAGGCCAAAGCCGGAAAGGACAGGTGGGAATTGGCAGACAGGGAGGCATGCATACAATGAGAGCATCTGCCTGTGCAGAAGTCAGAAAGGGAAAGGCTTTTGTAATAAATACGATAAACGGTTGATACCACACATATATCTAAAAAAACCTGACTAGTCAATTAAGGAAAAAATTTAAAACAACAGTAATATAAGAGAACAATAAGCAGTTCTAAAAGAAACACACGAAAAAGCTGTTCAATTTTAGAAATATGAAATTCAAATTTAAGATGTGTATCTTTGCTTATCAAATTTGCAAAAACATTTAAAAATAAATGTACTGCTGGTAAAAAACAAAACATAATACATCTTCTGGAGAATAATTTGGAAATAGTTATTTAAAGAAAACATAGAATTTAAAAAATCCTTTTACTCTTTCAAATTCACTTCTGGAAAACTATCCCAAGAAAATAATTATGCACTAATAAAAAAAGTATGTGTGTGTGATATGACACAAGTAAGTCGTGATCTCTATTTCTAATAAAAAATATATGTATTTATGTGTATGTAGAGGTCATAAAAAGTTGGAAGGATGTGCAGTTAATGGTGGTTACCTCTAAGACAGCATATGTACTTTCTGGAGTTTCAAAACATTCTAAATGAATCGGACCTCTTTGTAATATATAAACAAAATTTTTTTTTTTAAAGAATGATCAAGGCATACTGGAGAACCAGTGTGCCTGGAGGTTGGGGTTGGGAAGCTTGGGCAGCACTCATGGGTGACAGAAGGGTGAAACTGAGCCTGAGGGAACAGAGGAGACACTGAGGAGTCCTGCCCATGTGCCCACTGCCCATGACCCACACACCTGCAGGGCCTCCAGCTTCTCTTGCTGCTGGCGAATTTTCTCTGTCAGTTGCTTCTGCTTCTCTTCCTGTGTCTTCAGATCCTTTCTGAACGTCCCCAGGGGAACCTTCTGCTTCTGTTCAGAAGCCTCACACCTGTAAAGAGAAAGTGCTAGGAAGGGTGTGGCAAGATAGCTCCAGGTACGGCAGGGTCCTTCCTCCTCAGCCAACCCATGCTCTCTCTCACCAGAGCAACCTCAGACTTCCCAAATGCACAGAATTAATACTCATTGCAGGATACACTTCTATTATTTCCAGGCACTTATTATACACAGCAAGACAGAGATGTAAGGATATGAGCACTGACCTCAAGAAGCGTAGTGGAAGAGTGGAAAAAGCACGGGAGGAGGTGGGGACGCCCACAAACTCCTTGTTAGAAAAAGTGCTCACCGGTCCTGCTCAGGATCAGGGTTCATGGAGCAAACCCAAGTGTCAGGGTAATCTTTTTCCACAGAACTCAGCTGGAAGGGGAGGGTCCGCCACTTCAGACACAAATCTGTGACACAGAACATACCCCCAACAAAACATCAGCCATGCCCACCAACAATAACCAGGCTCCTCCCAGCCAGGCCCAAGGCAGAGATGCCCCCGACTTTCTATGCAAAGATCCTCAGTCTGGCTCCAACTCTGCCTTCCTTACAGAACAGTCACTCTTCTCAGGGACAGTGATTCCAGCAAGGATGGAAACTTTATACCACGGACCCTCAGCGGCCCCAACCCCTCTCCTTCCTCCAGCAAAATCCTGACTCAGTCATCACTCACACTTCTACCGATGTGGTACCAAACCTTGTGAGACCCGGCAGGGTAGATGACCTCCTGCCTCATTTAGAAGGAACAGGTGGGCACAGCACAGCCCCAAGACTGAGCTCCCAGGGCCATCACCAAACAGACTCATATCCCTAGTGGGACATACGTCCCTGAATGTCACTGCATTCAGGAGGCCAGCACGGTGACTATGATGGAAAGGAATCAGGAGGAGGTGCCGACCCCCAACTCACCACACTGGATGGTGGTTGGGATTTCCATAGCTCTCCGCCGTTTGTAACGCAGCTCACTGGATGGAGGCTGGTTCCAGTTGGCAGAGAGGTAGCCGAACTCATCCCAGAACTTGATGATTCCCCGCTGGGCTGGAAGACAAGCACCCACACATCGCCTGAGGAGTCAGCCCCCTGAGGCAGCGAGAGGATCTCAAGGCTGGAGGTGAAGCGAAAGGGCATTACCAATGGCAATGTCCTTCCAGTACTGCGCCAGGTGCTCCCCCATCGCCCGCAGCAGGTGCCGGTACTCCTTGGCATCAGCAAAGTCCTGCTTGTTGTGTGTAGGCTCCAGGACCAGGTAGGGCACATCTACAACCCCAACGACCCCGCCACATGCCCTGCAGGAGGAGGTAGACACGGCTCTGTCACCCCACTGACCAAACCTCTCCCGCCAACCATCCTGGGCTGAAGCTCTCCTCAGGCAGCACTCACATGCCCCCTTCCAGCTGTGGGCCCACTTTCTCATACATCTTGATCAGGCGGCTACAGTTGTAGATGAACATGCCGTCCAGGTCCCGGTGTTCAATGTTGACCCCAAAAACAAAGTTCAGTTCCTTGGGTTCTTTAAGCGCTCTGAGAAGACAAAAGATAAATTCAAACAGATCAACCCATTAACACACAAATACCATGGTGTTTAAGATGTATTAAGCTTAAGCTGAAACTTGAGACACTTAAGTTTTGCCTTTGCGTTCAATATGCAACCTGTAGACTTGACAAGGATACTCACTGTGCAGTCACTCTAAGCTCCCTAATTAAAAGCATATGACTTTAGCTTTTGGTATCAAACAGGGATGTATTTAGTATGAATGGGATTCTGTGAAGCTGTTGCAAATCTCTGCAAAGATGCTTATTTAGTGGAATAAACACAAGGTCATCTGCATAACCATTCCACTAATGTGACAGTAATTAATTTTAAAAAGACAAAAATTCACAAGAACAATAAACATGTGAGAGAAGAAATGATCATGGGATAAACGTCAACAAAATCATGGAAACTGAAAAGCAGATAGATGATCAGTGGACAGACTCACGGGGCAGATACCCGAAACCTAGGCCTGTGGTGAGGAGGCCAAGAAGTAAGCAGGGTCTCAGGCCCAGAGCCTGCAGAGGCTCCAGACGTGGTGGGGGACACGAAGATCATGTAATGAGCCAGGACAAATGCCCAGTCTAGATAAAAAGGAACAAACTCAATCTGTAGCATTATTAAGAGTACATATCACCAGGTGGGAGAAGTATAAGGGAGTTTACAGCTGTATTTCTTAAATAGTCTGTATTTTACAAGTTGTATACTACAAGCATTTTATACATCCTTTAAATGAAAAGAAAAAAAAGGAAAAAGGAAAGGAAGAGGGAAAGGATGGGCAAGGTGGGGAGAGAATGGAGGAGAGAGAAAAGGGGAGAAAGGAAGGGAGGGAGGGGGGAGGGAAGGTGAGAGCGCTGCCAGTGAGGACAGGTTGGTGTTCAACTCAAGGTGCTGGCTCTGCCCACCTTGTCCTGGCTCAGGGGAGAACTGAGCTGGGTAACCTCTCCTGTGGTGGGCATGTGACAAACGTCTGGGAATCACAACATTAATGGCTTTCTCAAAGCAATCCGCATGTGACAGAATAGCAACCTTGTGGGGTGGAGAGGGATTCCTCAAGCTCTTTCTTTGTCAATAATCCATACAAAAGCTACATAATTTTAAAAGACCCAAGGCCAGCCGGGCACTCACCGCTGCTTGGCCTCCTTGATCCGCTTCTTGACATCAGCTTCTCTGCGAAGGGTAATGGCCGTGTTCTGGACCTGTCGCAACATCACCTGGAAACACACGCCAGCACCAAGTAAGGAGAGGAAGTGCTATGGGCCACAGCTGGTAATATCATTAACAACACATCTGAAACTTTTCACTTTAAATCACATGGACGCAAAAACAGACCTGGAAATTTACTTCCTTTCCACAGAAAAGGGCCCTCGCTAGGGACAAACACAAAAGCTGTGCTTCACTTGACCAGACTTGCTGACACGGAGGAGGAAACACCCCCAACTGAAACAACAGTCTGCAGAGGTGTGTGTTTCGCAGGGGAGGAGTGGAGAACTGCTGACCCTTACTGCTGTGTGTGACCTGAGGCAAGTGACCCTCTTCCGTTTCTTTCTATAAACTGAGGATACTAACAGTGTCCACCTCACATGGTTGCCAAGATCCTGCCATACAGTGTGTTCAATAGTGACTACGGAAACATCATCACATCCCATTTTGCAGCTCTAGGGCAAGGGGTTCATGACTGGCGGGAGACAGAGCCAGGCGAGCTCTGGGATCCTAAGGGCAGCAACGCTGGAGAAGAGCTGCTGGGTCTGGGGCCTCACCCTGGAGTCCCGTGTGAGGTCTCCGCCCAGGCGCACTTCTAATGTCCGAGCTTTGCTCTCCGCCTCCCTTGCCTTCTCTTCAGCTGAAACCCAGAAGAAACCATGGTAAGAATTCAAAAGGTCAAAACTCTTAGCTATCCCTCCTGGACCCCATAGTGCAGTCCCTGCCGTATGAGACGTTCGTACACTGTCAGGGAACAGGTGAGCTGGGAGAGCAGCCTCCTTGCTTGGAAAGTCAAGGAGGCCCCAAGGAAAACAGACACCTTTTCCAACTTTACAAATGAATCAGAACAGGTCAAGCACTGCCCAAGGCAACCAGAGTTAAACCCTCAGCAGGAGCTGGAAGTTACCAACAGTCCTCAGCCAACCACTCTCCTTGAGCAGCCAAGAAGCTTTGTCAGCAAGAGAGACCTTGAGATTTTTGCCCTGGAGTCAAGAAAACCAATTTCACAAGTATTTGTGCCAGAGGACAGTGTGGGACTCTTCACTCTGGGCAGGCAAGCTTTAGATAACAGCCTGTAAATGGCTGAAGGAGTAGCCTGGAAAGAAAAAGTGCTGAGGGAGAGGTGGGCGAGAAACTGGACCAGTGGTTCAGGAAAGCCCACCCCTGGGTGTTGCATGGAGCTTTTGCCTGGATCCTGCTTTTGCCACAAGCAACGTCCCCCAGACGACCCTCCTGCCCAGGGGGTCATTACCAATCCGTGCCACGTGCTCAGCTTTCTTCACCTCCTGCTCCGCGCGGGTCTTGAACCGGCTTGATGTGTACTTGTACATCCTGGGGGGGCGGGGGGCGAGTAACCAGAGGGCCTGAGCACCAGAGGTGCAGGGCAGCAACTATCTTGGCCCTCCGATGAGTCAAAGCCAAGCTTATTTTAGCAAAAAGACTCAATTCCCTACTCCACTTGCCCCCTGCCATCCTGCTCCATCTTTGAAAAGCAACCTCACTACTCTCTGAGTGTGTCATTAATCCCACAGTAGAAACCAACCTCAGCAACGAGCAGGGCCTCTGCTTCCCTGTGTACTGTCTAAAGGGCCATTGGCCCTGCAACCAGAGGCTCAGACAGCTCACCGTGTCAGGCTGAGCACCCTCCACCTCACAGAAGGCACACTCAACAAGCCTCACCAGCCACCTCTGCCCCTCCCTCAGGACCCAGTAGTTTGTCTGCAGTTAATCAAGCAGCTTAAAGACCCAAACGCAGTCAACACTGTCAGAGCCGCTCATCCACCATCACTCCAAAGATGCCCCAGAGACACGTGGCCAGGCCCCATTCTTGGCCCAAAGGAAACAGCAGGCCAGGGTGGGCAGGCCCCTACCTGGGCTTGTAGAGGCAGCAGGAAAGCCTCTTGGTCTGCACCTTGTGCCCGTGGATGAAGATCCGCATCCGGGGATCAATGTAGAGCACGGCAGCATAGGCACGGAAGGAGCGGCGCTCTGGCTTCCTGGAGGCAGCAGAATGGAGGGTGCTGTCACCCTCCCACCGCCAGCCCAACCAAAGGCCTGGGTGGACAGCCTCTCTGCAGGCTCTCCACCTTTCCACCTCCCATCTCGGCTTCTCTTGCTGCCCTGACGGGTGCTTCCTCTGTGTGGGCACCACATCCCACCTCCTCTCACGTCCCTGGCACAGACACCTAAACTGGCCCCACCATCCCAGCACGGACCTGGCAATTCCTCTCCCCTCTCTAGGCCTCGGTGTCTTTCTCATTCAAGTTAAGGAGCTGGGGTAAGGATCTGGATTAGCTGAGGACCTGCTGTCCTTCTATTCATCCCTTCTGCCTTGTGGCAGGAAGACATTGAGTTCTCAGCGTTACCAACTCTAAAACTGGGGAATTCAGGGAACAAGCTCACCCCTCTCAACCTCAAGTCACCTCCCTTTTCCTCCCTACCCAGCCACACTCACGTGCCCTCCGGAGAAGTCTCTGCCATCTGGATATCTCTTGGATTTGAGATTATGTCCAGCTCTGGCTCTCCGTTATCCATGAGTTTGAGATTGAAGATGATCACCAGTGTTCCTAGGGAACAGAAATCCTGTGGTTCTACCAGGCACCCCCAGCCAATCCCCATACCGCTCCTGGCTCTGGAGCTCCCTGATGCTAGAGGCCGCAGGCCTACTTACCACTGTCCCCAGGAATCTTCATGAACTGAGTCATCACCTCCTCTTCATTGCGGAAGGGAGAATACTTATAGATGAGTTCCGTCTCGATGGCAAACTTCTCCACGTTGTCTGTAACAGGTTCCCGGGTCCGAGCATTCCAGGTGGGCAATGGGACTATCACCTTTGGAGGAAGCACAAGCAGACGCTTGAAGGAAGCCCCAGAACAGCCTTCCCCCCGCAAATGTGCATCCATCTTTTCCCTCCCCACAGCAGCTCCACACTGCCCCAAGGGGAGGCCCAAGCCCCCCAGCCTGGCACCAGTGGCTCTAGCTTCTGCCCCTTCCCAAGACTCTGCCTCACACTGCTAGGTCCTCTGGGGTATGCTGCCTTATGGCCTGGGGGTCTCTGCATGAGCAGTTCCCTGCTTGGGATATCCCTGGTCATTTTCCCTATCTGGTAGTAAGTTATTATTTCCACTAAGCAAAACATATTTGCGATGATCTAGTGAATCTAAAGACACACACAAACATAACTTATAACTCAGCAATTCTACTCCCAGGTATATAACCTAGGAGAAATAAAATCTAAAAACAAAACGCTATAGTATGAGTCCATTTATATAAAATTCATAAATAAGCAAAAAATAAACTATTATTCAAGAATGCATACACAGGTGACAAAATTATAAAGAAAAACAAGGAAATGACTGATCATCACCAAGGCAGTTCCTTAAGAGGTGCGATAAGGAATATGATTGGTGAGGGACACATGGGGACTTCTAGCATCAGTCTACGGTGGTGGCTACGTGGGTATTTGCTTTATAATTACTCTCAACTGTACATAGGTTATTTTTTTTATTTTATTGAAGTCTAGTTGATTTACAATGTTGTGTTAATTTCTGCTGTACAGCAAAGTGATTCAGTTATACATATATATATATACATAGATTTTAATACACTCTTCCATATGTGTAAAATTTAATCTTACATCTAGGTAATCTTCTAGAAAATCCTACCCTTGTCAATTATACCTCAATAAAGCTGGGAGAAAAATCCTACTCATTCTTCAAAAACCCTACTAAAACGCCACTTCCCCGGAGGCATCAACATGCATCTCTCCCCCCCGCCCCCACCCCTCTCCCAGGTGCCGGGGAGCCCTGTAGCCTGGGATTCCCTCTGCAGAGCAAACCACCCCAGGCACCTCAGAGGTTCAAAATGGCTGGCTGGCCCACCCTGCGGAAAAGGGGATTCTGTATTTTAACAAGCTCTGTGGTGATAAACTGTTAAGAGTTCGGAGGCACTTTACTGGTTTCTAAGAAGCTACGGTATTCAGCCCTGGGGCTGGTCTGGACACAGTCCCACCCAGCTAAAAGTGATCTTATTTTGAAATCTTGGCTGAGTTCACACTAGAGTACAATCCAAAACAGTGACCTTCTAGCTCCAAGTAAGGAAAAAATTTCAACCTAGCTTTTTCACCAGGGGAATTGAGTTCCATTTGTGTTCTGAGAATTGGTACCTCCTTTACACCTCCCAATCTTCACAGCAGTCCCAGGTGACAACGGCATTACTTTAACCTCTGGGCACTCACCTCATTTGACACCCACACACCATTGGAATATTCCTCCTTTACTTTCAGGGTCACCACTCACCTGGCTTTCCTCCTACCCCTCTGGCCGCTCCTGCCTCCTTTGCTGCTTTCCCCTTCTCCTTGGCCTTTACATGTGGGTGGGCATGCCTAAGACCCCAGGCCCTCTTCTCCAACACGCTCTTTTAGGTGAGCCCATTCACTACGAAGATTCCTTGGAGTCTAAGCCTCCCCCGAGCTCCAGACCCAGACTTAACTTTGCGTGTCCAGGACAAAACGTACACACTTCCCCTCCAAACTGCCCCTCTTCCATCCTTCCCCAGCTCCAGACAGCCCACCCCCAAGTGCCACACCAGGACCTCAGCCATCTACAACCCCCCCTTCCCATTTCCCCTTTCCAACTGATTAAACACCAAATCTGCGGCCACTCCTATTTCTCTCACCTCCCTGCTGGAGTCCTGTAGACAGTCAGGGCCTCTGACACCAACACCCCAATCTTTCCAATCCAGGCACCACACAGTAACCAAACTGATCTTTTCAAAGAGGATCTAATACATTGCTTAGATTCCCTTTCCTGGCTGCTTTTAATAAAGTCCCACACACTCCCCAAGGCCCAGAGGTCAGGCCCGACCTACCCTCTCTGCTCTCCAGAGGCCACCACCTCTCGTCAGGTGGCCCCTCTGCCCTTCCCACAGTCCCCACCAGCTCTCAGGCCAGGAACAGGCCGTTTCTATTGACGCGCAGCCCCTGCTCTCACCACCCTCAGTCCACCAGGAAGCAGTCCTGAAAAGCCCAGCCGGGGCCAAATCCTCCTGCCCCACCTTTCCCGGGAGTGCTTGCCAGCTGCAGCACTTCTCTCACTCACCAAAAAGGCAAACAAACCCAGTGGCTCACGAAGTAAAGACGGCAGAAAAAGAGCCTTTCGTTCCCAGCATGAACTGATTTGCTATGATTTAGGCTCACATCTAAACAAGGCCAGTACCAATTTACTCACAGCCAACCAACACAGATGAGTTAGACTGACACTGACCGCATTTCACCTGTTTAAGTGACAGGAGTGGATTTCTTTCTGCAGACCCTCTTGGCCCCCTCTCAAGCTCTGGCCTCCATTTCTCACACAGGAAAGGAGTTAAGAGTCCGGTCTGAGGCTAGGCAGGCCAAGGCCTTCCCTGATCCTCCCATGAGCGGGCGCAGACCTCACCAAACCAGCTCTACAGATATGAGCCACCAGGCCCAAAGAGAATCAGCTGTGCATGTGTTTAACTTACACAGTTAATTACCAAAAGGTTTCAAAATCAGAATATTCTAGAGTCATTAGGCCTTCCTTCCAGCATAACAGTAATCAGCTTAGGCTGTGTGTCAGCTGCCACTTACTGAAAAACTTAAATGATTTTCCATGTGTTCACCTGCTTCACTACCTGTCCAGGCCCTGCAGGTATCAGACTTGTTTGTAGCTTCTGATATAAATGGTTAGAGTAACACATTTCCTCAAAAGGAAAATGCACTCACAGCACATTCCACAAAATCACCATCATATGGGAAAGGCAGTGCTGTTCCTATTATTATCACCAGCTGTGGTCTCCACCCATAGTCAGGGAAGCCCCAAATACTCCCCCTGATAAAACAGCTCTCCCCAGTGACAACCCCTACCCCAGGACTGAATTCAAGCTGCAGATCTAGGAGACCTACAAATCCAACTCTTGGTTCCTGACACTTGATGGCCTCATTCTCAGAACCGGGACATCTCTTCTCTGAAGCTGTGAGATTTTACTTCCTCTCCCATTAAGACACCTGCCTTGGGCTTCCCTGGTGGCGTGGTGGTTGGGAGTCCGCCTGCCGATGCAGGGGACGCGGGTTCGTGCCCCGGTCTGGGAGGATCCCGCGTGCCACGGAGCACCTGGACCCATGGGCCATGGCCGCTGGGCCTGCGCGTCCAGAGCCTGTGCTCTGCGGCGGGAGAGGCCACGTCAGTGAGAGGCCCACGTACAGAAAAAAAAAAAAAAAAAGACACCTGCCTTAACCCCTCAACCAGTTCATCCAACCAACCAGCTAATCCCATAACAAGGGATGTGGCTGCAATCCTGCAACGCCAATAAGCCCAGCATGCAAATGACCTATGAAAACAGCCTGGGCAGAACTAGGAAGTGGAACGGTGACTGGGAGAACGAGGATGGGACCTACTTCATCAATGCCTTCCTCCTCGTGAAAGGTACGCGACAGGAAGAGACAGGTCATGGTCTCTTCCTTCTTGGTGAAGAGGATAAAATCCTTCCCAATGCGCATTGAGCCCCTGAAAGGGAAGCAGAAATGGGTTATTCTCCTAGGGCTGAAGAAGGAGCAAATTCCCCCTCTGGACGTGATGAGACTGCCTTTGGAGGGCTCCCCTAAAGGCCTCCCTGGGACCCAGGACCCTGAGCTGAGCTCCACAGCCCTCGCTCCCTCTCCTCCCCGCCCCCCACCTCCCGACACTCCTCCTCCTGCTCTTCCGTGGGCCTCAGTTTCTCCTCATCACCTTCTCAACCACATTTTCCCAGCACGCAGGGTTCTCTCACCACCAAGCATCAGCCCCAGGGGAGTCTCACCCCAGCTTGTCGCTGCCTGTGCTCTGGTTTCTTCCCAGCCACACAGGGCTGCTGTGGCCTAACTGTGAGCCACCAGGTTTCACTCCAGTAACACCTCCAACACACACATCATCTTCCACACTGAGCACATCCAGGTCTCACCCTGTCCTTCCTTCACTGACACAAACTCCCCTCCCATCCACTCATCAAACGGCAGCACCATCAAGGGAAGAGCCCACTGCCTATGCTCACAAGTCCTCAAAAAACCAGGATGACCACAAGGCTCAGCCAAACACAGGGCTAACCAAAGTATCACTGTTGAACACAGTTCCAAGGAGGCCTACAATTGGCTCATGTCCTGTAACCACAACCATCTTGTGTCTTGAATTGTTTTGTCACCTCAACTCATTAAGCCACAGGTCCCTGCTTTAGGAAGCAACTGGTTTCTGAAAAATGTGCCTCCAGGCTGACTTCCACAAGGCAAAAGTCTGAACGGAATCAACTGCTCCTTCCTCTATTTGGCTGAGTTAATCCTTCTGAGGAGCAGGCAAGGACAGGCCTTTCCGGGAAACACTGAACAGGGCAAAAGCGTGAAGCACCAGTGGGAACAGGACCCACTGACCTGTCTTCTGAGCAGCTTCTGGCTTTATGGCTATTACCTCATTAGTCCTCCTAATACCCCAGGGAGGTGACAGCAGCGGGAAGCCTTATTACTTCCCTTCTATGTAAATACAAATACAAACTGGGCCAGTGTGCCAAGTATGCAAATGAACGCCATGCCCCATTTCCCCGAATGTTCAGGAAAACTCCAGGACACTATCCAGAGATGCCCCGGTGGCTGCCAAGTTGTTTTTCTCCTCCTCCAGTTCCCGAGGTGCTGGCAATGCTCCCTCCCCAGACAATCTCACAGTCCTCCTCCTGCCTCCCTGAAACTTACCGGTGGCAAAACGAGGCACATTAGCTTACCTTCTGCCAAAGCTTGCTCTTACCCTAATTTTGCAAAACCTCTCACTTTGTGCCTCTTCCCTGTCTTTGATCCTGACCTTGGAGGGTAAATAGCAACAACCCAGAAACGCCACTTCTCTGCTGGTTTCTCTGCTTCACAGCCCTATTCTCACCACAAATCACTTCCTCCTGAAACTCTTTCAACTTCTACACTGGTTTCAAAATGAATTCACTCTGAACACTAGATGGCTCCTTCTCAATGGCGCCTTCTCAAAAGTCGTTCTACCAGAATATGCTGATGGCAACACTCTCAACTTCGGTATGCTTTCCTTCCTGGTCTTCTAAGCACTTCCAGAATCACATTTCATTTGCTCCTGAAGCTTCCTCAGTAAGGATGAATGTCAGCGTTTAGAAGCCCATTTTCTACGGCAGGAAACAGATACTCAGAGAAGGTGAAATGGCTTGTCTGAAGTCACAGAGCTGATAAAACCAGGAAGGGGTTTTATCTATAATCCAGAAGGGAAGTCAGGGTTTCTTACATCTGACTCTAGAACTCAGTTGTTGGAAACTTAGATCACCACACCAGAATCACCTGGGCCCTACCCCAGACCCACCAAATCAGGCCAAAAATCTACCATGGAAAGATCAAAGGAGAGATAAAGTAAGAAGGGAGAAACTAGGCTAGGGCTCTCACAGTAATGATAGATTCTTAACCTACTCATATGTGTTATAATCTCAATTTACAAAGGAGGAGGCTGAGGCTCACAGAAGCAATTAAGCGGCTGATGTCAGATTTGAACTTTGGTTTGACTGAAGTGAGATGGACAGCAGCTCCGGCCTTGCAGTCAGAAAGACGTGGTGCATATCTCAGCTCTACACTTGGGCATTTTTACACCTTTGGGCAAGTCACATCACCCCTATAAACCTCAATTTTCTCATCTGAAGATGAGAATCATAGTACCTATACCTCACAGGGCTATGGTGAGGATTAAACGAAATCATCCAAGTGAAGTTTTTAGCACAGTGCCCAGCACATGGTAAGTGCTTGTTATTGAGAGACAAGTGGGAGATCCAGGTACCAGGTCCTTGCCATCATGGGAAGCACTCTCTCTCTTCCCCATACACCCAAGCTGGTTGCATGGAGGGACAACTGATGCTGCTGCCCAACCAAACACCACCCTCAAATAAAACAACACATTTCCACAGCAAGACTAGAAACATGACTCAGAATTCCATTTGTAGAAACTCCAATCCCACTAAATCTTATTCCATCCAAAGGTATGTACAACTGGAAGTGAGCATTTCAGAAATAGAAATCTTTCTCTTGGGGCTTCACTCAAAACCAGAACACCACATTCCAAATGCCAAACAAGTGGGAACCAAGGGCTGAGAAAGAAGTCTGAAGGGATGGGGAGACATTAGGTAGGTCCCTGCTACAGGGCCTGGCAGGACATGTGAGTAGCAACCAGGTCCTTTGGTGGTGTTGTGGGGGGGTGTTTCGGGTCTCTCACTCACTCACCCTGGATCCCCAGTGCCTGGCACAAAGTGTGACAGGTGCTCAGGGGACACGCTGCACCACGGAGTGACCCCCTCACCATCTCATAAGCAACCCAAGCCCACAAAACAGCCACTTGCATCTTCAACCACAAGGTAAAAATAAGAATTTTCAGTAGGAGGAGAGGTGCTGTTCCAGAGCACAGTGCCAAGAGAAACCTACAGCTTCTCCCACCTCAATGATTTTGGATGTTCATACTCTTTGATCTGTGATGTACGCTGGACATCAGCTGCTAAGTCCCCAAACCACAACTCCTTCCCGACCTTCCTCCTGTTCCAGAATTACAGTGATGGAGGGACAAGGACGAGGAACATTTTCATTGGACAGAAGCAGGAGGGCATTGCTCGATTTTGTTTTGAGTCCTGGGACAAGCTTCTAGTATACTTACGATTTTAACCCATTCCCGTACTGCCCAATCTGGGTGGACTCAGGCGTTCGCTTGGCTGACTTCCCAAACTGGATCACGCTAGCAGCATCACCTGAAGTGGCGGACACAAGACAAAGTGAAAAGTTTGCTTTTCTTTCCCAGACTCTCAAAAATCAAAGGTCTGAGCCTTGTTAAATCCAAGCAGGGCTGGCTGTCTACTGAAAACCTCTGTCCAAGGAAATTCACAACCATGAGGCAAATGGAGGAAACCTCTGACTGGCCTGTCAGTACCGCCATCACTAGGCCCTTGTTCTGTTACCAGAACGTGGTAATAAGGCTGGGGGAGGCCACCACAGTTCCAGCTCCAGGATGTTACACAAGCTGATAAATACAATGTCAAGAGACAGGTAATCTGACAGACTTCAGGCTGCCATTCAGATCCTATCTCCCATGCTAGAACAAAACCCAGCAAATCCGTGAGTGGAATTAAGCCTGAGATGTTGCAAGAGACCTCCCTCTTCCTTCTAGTCACAAGAGTGAGGCAGAAAAACAAGTTAACACAATAAGCATTTTGTAAAAATGGTTACTTCTTCCCCAAAAGAAGCAATCAGCCCAACACTTACTTGGATCCATTCCTGCTCCATCATCCAAAAAACAAAGCATAAATCCTCCGCGAAGGTCCTCTCGCCTTTCTGTAAAAGAAGGAGCTGCCATTACTGGGCAGTTACCCACCAGAGGGCGGCAACCTGTTTGTGATCGGAAGGTGGATCAATGTGAAGCTTAGTCCAAAAAGGCCTTCTCCTTCTAACAGTCCTAGCTAGTGTGAGTTAAATGTCAGGGCCCTTGATGGTAGGAATTTCCATCAAAGGCTCTCCAATGCATTCTAGTTCACGACAAAGCATAAGAGAATGTATAAGGAAGGGACAGAGAATACCTAGTCCAGCATCTAGCCACAGCCAGGGCCACTGAACATGCACGGATTTCATACACACCTCAACCACCCTTCTGCCTCTCTGCACCTGGACTTTTTCCACCTCTGCCTTCTGCTGTGGACACTAAAGTACTCCAACTACTACATGCTGTACCTTATCAACAGTGCTCAAATTCAACAGGGCACCTTGTTTGTGGGTTAAGTTTGGGGTAGCCTTCAGATAAAGTGATGGAGCCAGTCGTGCTATGGACACAGTGGTAGCAGCTGCTATCTAGAAGGTGAATTACTAAGTCAGTATGTGACTATCCCCAGGCCAACCATAGTTTCTGGGCCATCAGTATTCATCATCACATCCCCTCCTTGCTATGGGTCCTTCAAATAGCTCCCCATCCCAGAAGTGAGATGGCACAGAGTGTAGTGAGAGCTGCCTGGTTTCCAACTGGACCTGCTCGACTGGAGAGAGGAACAGTCCTTCGACAATAAGAGACAGAGCAGCTGTGGCAGGGCGTCCTGACCGACAGGAAGGAAATGTATGAGACTAAGGCTGCCATTCCAGTGGCTAGAAGAACCCCTTCCTTCAGCAGCTGTCTCTACAGCAGCAAGTGGTCACTCAGAGCAGTCTGGGTCCAAGCACATCAGAAACACTGGAGAAGAGATTCCCAAACAGGGAAGGGAACCACACTAGAGTTTCCAAGGTGCCTTTTGACCCCAGTGATGAGGACTAGGCAGGCAAAGGAGGAACGGCACAGGCCTTGGAATCAGGAGAGCATTTGTACTAAAAAGGAAGAAGGTCAGTTTAAGGTACTACAGGGATAAGCCCAAGGCTGCCTTGGAGTCTATTCCCTAATTGAGGACATTTTTGTCTCCCCCAAGCTGCAGTTCACCAACTTCACCCAACTATCTAAGCAGTGGAACCTCAGTTTAAAATGCTCTTTGTCCTCCCCTCAAGTTAAATATTCAAGTAAGTCATAACCACCTCTGTTAAATGGACTAGTTAATGTAATTTAAAATGCTATTTCAGAAGTACTATAAGCCACAGAGATTTTCAAGTATCATTCGATGTTCAGGAAGCTGAACTTCGCTGAAACATTAATCACAGGTGCTTCCTGAAAGTTCGAGAATAAGGACCTTCTTGGAAGTACTACTGGTAGATAAGAAAATTTTTCCTGTGGCAGTGCCTTTTATCAGTCTGGAGAGCCCAAATGAGATCTAGTAAGCAGAAGCAAGTGCAAAAAAGGTGCAAAAATTCCTCAGTTTCCTTCTGGAGGAAGCAAAGTGTCATATGGAGACTCAAACTGGGTCAGGAACAGAGCGTGGTAAAGGAAGTGTTCTAAATCTAGCCAAGAACCATTTGCTGTATGCTTTAGCCATAAAATGTACACAAAGACTCTGCTTTGGGATCTAGAAATTGGTTCAAGCCAAGTGTATCTGAAAAATCTCCAAGGATTGATTACTGGCATTTCTTGAACACTACCTAGGAATTACTTCTAGGTCCTTATGTTTGGTAGAACAGGACTCACAGGCTGTTTTCTTTTTTTTTTAATTTTGATGCTTTTTTAAAAAAATTTATTCATGTCTGGCTGCGTTGGGTCTTCGTTGCTGCGCGTGGGCTTTCTCTAGTTGCAGCAAGCGGGGGTTACTCTTCGCTGCAGTGCGCAGGCTTCTCATTGCAGTGGCTTCTCTTACTGTGGAGCATGAGCTCAAGGCGCACGGGCTTCAGTAGTTGTGGCTCGCAGGCTCTAGAGCACAGGCTCAGTAGTTGTGGCGCACGGGCTTAGTTGCTCCACACACAGCATGTGGGATCTTCCCGGACCAGAGCTTGAACCCGTGTGCCCTGCATTTGCAGGCGGATTCTTAACCACTGCACCACCAGGGAAGTCCACACAGGCTGTTTTAACACACAATCATCACTTAACAGTGGGTCTGAGATCCCTTTCTTGCCCAAGGACTTCATTTTAAAGCTTTTTCATATGTTTATGAGAGTAAGAGACCCACCTATGGAGGGTCCTCCTGGCCACACAGTGACCAACAGTCTGTAAGCAGCTAGCAGTGCTCAGGTCCACTGTCACGTGTGGCACTGCCTCAGGGCCAAAAGATACTAGGTGACACAGCAGTAACTCCTTCCACTTTGTAAGGAAGCAGTATGGCATCTTCACTTGGCTAAAATGCTTATCCCAATCACTCAGTTATTCGATGTGCCTGGCTCTGTGATGAAGATAACAGCCGAGAATAATGCGGATGTGATCACTGCCTTCAGGGAGCTTACAATCCATAGGATAGCTACTCCCTGTAGCAGATCAGTAAGCAGGAGGGTTTAAGCAGAAGGAGACTGAGAAGAGTGTCAGCTAGAGCAAAGGCACTGTGCATAAGGATCACCTGAAGAGCCTGTTAAAATACAGATTCGGGGCTCCACCCTGCAGAGTCTAGTAGTGTGGGTCAGAGGTGGTACCTGAGAATTTGCATTTCTAACAAGCTCCCAGGTGATGCCAATACTGTCCACCACTGGTCCACTCTTTGAGAAGCAGAGAGCTAGAGCTAGCAAGAACTAGAAGGCCTCTCTGCTTGAACCTATCTCCCCAGACATTCCAGCAGTTAGAGATGCATTCCTAACACATTCTATTCACTTTAGTCAGTCAATTGAGTGCTATCTAAAGCCTCTAAGCAAAGGATTTTTATGAAGATGGGGGAGTTCTGGACAGAAGGGAGTCTAGGCAGCTGGAGGTTGTCTGCTCCCCGTCCCAACATACATCTCAGAAGCAAGACAAGGAGGGCAAAGCCAAACTACCTTCTTTGCAGTTGTGCTTCAGGCCCTGGTAGCAGCTATGTACAATCACAGACCCAGTGTGGAAGGCTGCACATCTAAGTTTCCCCCAACATGACTAAGTCTGGCCTCTCCAAGTTAGCCCAACGTTCCTCCATCCAACTCCCATTGCGGAGAACAGGAAAAAGAAAGAAGCTGGAAAGGAGATGTGAGATGGAGCTATAAGTCAAAAGTCAGAGGCGATAAAATGATGTTGTCCTCAGCGGAGGCTGTAACAGAACAACACTCAAGTTCCTCGTACTTCGCAATGTGTTTGAGTAGTATTCGTTTCAGCTACATTTGCTCTAATTTTCCATTTACTAACCATTGACCTGGCATCACAAAAGGGATCTTTCTTTGAGGCATGGCAGTCCCTATCCAAGGAAGTCCAGAAAATCAATAAAAACACACTCTACTTCTGACAGGCACGTTATGGTCTGGCCCAACCTAACAGGAATGCTTTGGGTACGGGAGTCTGATTCCTTTCTCACCCTTCTTTAAATTACAGTGTGAATGTGTGGCGAATTCAAACTACATCTGATGTTTGGGGAGATTTCCGAGTTCAGTTATCAATCTAGTTTCAGAATGGGAGACAGGAAGATTCTTTCCCCGATATAGTAAGAACAAAAACTTTACATTACTAATTCTATTATTCTACTTGTAAAATGAGGTTGCTTTTATTCCTCCTGTTGAATGTGTTAATACGGCACTGAAGTAGAAAAGTGTGAAGTTAGGGGCACCTCAGTCAAGATTCCCAGTCTCAAGGTACTTGAGAGTAAATCAAGTCTTTCTCCAAAATGCTATAGTGCTTAGCGCTTCTATCACACCATTTAATCCTTAACTACCTTGACAGTTCCCTCAAGATCAAGTCATTGTTCTCTAATCATCTGTAGAGTGCTGTCTCTCCAATTAGTGACTAAGTTGTCTAATGAGAATTTAGCAAAGGCCCCATCTCATGCTCTCTCGACTCCTCCCAAAACACAACAGCAGTAACACTGAGCACAGAATGAATGCACACTGGGCCCTTTTCATTTAAAGTGAAATCCAGCTGTTTGTTCTGCTGCATTCTAAGGGTAAAGCACTAAATTTCCTTGCTGAAATTCACCCACCAAAGGTAGTAAGAAGGAGCAGGGATGATCTCTTTTAAAAAGCTTCTTCCAGTAATTCCCTGGTGGTCCAGTGGTTAGGCGCTCTCACTGCTGGGGCCTCGGATTCGATCCCTGATCTGGGGACTAAACTCCCATAGGCTGCGTGGCGCAGCCAAAATAAAAAAAAAGCTTCTTCCAAATAGATTTGGCTATGGTGATTTGTCCCTTCAACATCACTTGGAGTGGAGGCCCATTCTGTGCTTTGCCATCTGTGCAATGATTAAAACAGCCACCATTTCTTTCAGAGGTAGCGGTTAATACTCCTCACTAAAGCACACTGGGATGTAAGGCATACTGTGGCTTGGGAATGATGCCTCCATCTGGCCTGAGGGTTTAGTAACCATCTTCTAACATTCTGCTGCTATGCCCCCTTTTCTTGTTATTTTCTTCTAAAAATAAAAGTAGTCTTATTTTCACCACTTTGGCAGAGCCTTCTGAACAGAAGGCTTTAGAATTTAAGCAGTATAGCTGACTTTTAGCTGTTCTGAATATTTTCTTTGCTCCAAAGAAAGGAATAAGAAATTCATATCTGGGGCGATTCTTTATAATTATATGGCATTGGAAATTCTAAGAATTACTTCCTATTGTGTGATTATCCCCGTTTATCAAACAGGTCTGTGAAGAAAAAGAGGGATTATTTGATAACCATATATTCCCATAAAAACACTCAAGTTTTCTCAAAAGCTAGACAATGCTACCCAAATTGGATTTAAAAGCCATCTTCCTCTGTTCCACTTCCAAATTTTTAGCATTCAAACGACCAAAAAACGTGCTGGTGCAAACACTGAACAGGCAAAAAGCAAGCTATTTATCAAATAATAAATAAATAAATAAATAATAATGACTAAGATTTCTTCCACTGTTGTACCCACTCCATAAAAAAAAAAAAAGGATCTTACTGCCAAAGAGCAGAGCCAATTAGGCAAAATAGTAGACGCTGTCAATATCTTTAAATTCGAAGCAAAGCAGCCCTTCTTCCTACATAACTTCTCTGCCTGAGAACATCTCTGCAGACCTCAGTGTCAACCTGGTTACACAACTGTTTTATACAACTGACACCAGCAACTCTCCAAGTTGGGACTTGTCCTCACCAAGGCTGCAGAGGGAGAAGATGGCCTTCAACAAGATCTCTCTTTGGCTGCAGGAACCACAAATCTGGTCACCTGCTAACTCCAATCAGGGCAATCAGTGGTACTTGGTCATTTCACTCCCCATCACCCCCATAAATCTCCTAGCGGATTTATTTAAATAGATCTATAGATCTGGGCACCCTGTGTTAGTTCCTTTACACCAATATTCTTGATTTCTATTACATGCCTGACGAGGGCTGCCCTGTTTCTCCCTAAGACCTGTAGTAATCAGGCTGTCTACCCACGCTCCAAAAACCAGTTTTTTCCCACTCATTTCTTCTTAGGCACAGCAATAAATGCTTTCGGGAACTGGGCATTTGAAGAAAGGACTGATGTCTGTCTTACCTGCATAAATATCGATTCTGGTGGCATCAGCATCTCTGCAAAGTTAAAAGAAAAAAAAATCAAGATTCAAATGAGAATATGAAAATATCAACCATCAAGATGCACAATATTTTGAGAGGGATACGTACTATTTTGAATCTATCTTCAGGAAGTCATAAAGAAATTCTATATACATTAAAGATATACTTTTACATTTGGTAACACAATTTTCCTTACATGTCTATGAAACACTTCTGGAGCTCCAAATTATTTAAAATAATCACAGGATACACAGGACCTAGACACACTTTTTTAATAAAAATTTCACAGTGAAACATCTAAAAAGAACATTTTTTAGATGTTTAAAAACATCTAAAAAATGTTTTATCCTTCTTTAGAGGATAAAAAAGAACATTTCTTTTACACACTAGGAAATGACTCCAATCACTCATTTGATTACAATCATAAACAATGTTCCAATAACTTGTCCATTTTTTCTTCTCACCAAGATTTGAGAAAAAAGAAAACAACAACTTGCCACAAAGCCTAAGAAAAATCAGGTCTCATGGGATACACACTATAGTCAGCAGACTGATTCATAAGCCCATAATCTGATCCTCCCTAAACTTGAAAGGAAGTTGGGACAGCCCATTAGACTCCAGCCATCGGCTGAAATAAAAGTTCAGTTATCAATGAAGTCTTCCATAAAGGCTTGAAAGTAATCTAGTCCAGTTCTGCCAACTGTAGACAAGGAAAATGAGGCACAGAGTTTCATTGGTTTTAAATGTGAAAAATCCACTCAAATCCATACAACTCTACACGTGCCTATTCTCAAAGACATAAAAACATTTTCAAAAATAAAAGAGATTGGCAAAATGTGTGCATGAGCAGGAACATACACTCCCAATCTCCAGTTCACCGTATGATATACAAAAAAGCAGTCTGACAAAACACATTACAGTCTCACTAAACTAACAAGTGGGAAATTCAAACACAGTTCCATTAAGCTACAACATTTTTAAATTGAATATAAAAATTATAAGCCAACCAGGATTGAAATAATTGAAAACACTGAAAATGGGAGCTTTCTAGTTAAACAACCTGTTAACCAGCACACTTCCATAAGCAGTCCAGTGAATAATAACAATAAAAGTAATAATAGTATAGGTTTATAGCATGGACATAGGTAGACATAATTATCATTATGTCATTAACTGGAGGTCTGTTTAGAAAGTACTCCTGTCAACTCTTATCCTCTTCTTCCTTCATTAGTCATCAACACTTGGTCAATAAACGCCGTGTCTGAATTTTATGTTTGCATTCAGAAACAAGACTGAGATAATATTTTAGTGATATAACTATAAAAAGACTTCTGATTTGGCCTTTGCTATTTATCTCTGAACCAACCCAAACTTTTCAGTCTTGCTCAGTAACATTTATAGGCTTCTATCACTAAGAATTCAGTATAACACAGTGCTAAAGAATGATTTCTTCTAAGCACAATTGCTAACAATGGAAGATGCTTTGATCAACCTGAGTCATCTGACAATAAAATACAGTCACTCCTCCGTATCTGCAGGGGATTGGTTCCAGGACCACCCAGGAATACCAAAATCTGCAGATGCTCAACTCCCTTATATAAAATAGTATAGTACTTGCATATAACCTATGCACATCCTCACGTCTACTTAAAATCATCTCTAGCTACTTACGATAACTAATACAATGTAAATGCTATGTAAATAGTTGCCAGCATGCAACAAATTCAAGTTTTGCTTTTTTGGAACTTTCTGGAACTTTCAAATACTTTCGATCATGGTTCATTGAATCACAGATGCAGAACTTGCAGATACAGAGGGCTGATTATACATTTTGGGAAGACACAGAACTCTGACATAATTTTAAAGACATTAGATAGTGTACTGTCCTGGTAGCACAAATTAAAACAGAGCTTGTCTGTCCTAGTAATTAGCTAACTAAATTTTTATCTTAATTCCCTGTTTTTCACTCCAATTATCTTGCTCTAATACACAAGGGAAGGTAGCTTTGGAGGTCATAAATTCACTATTTTTAGGCTGGAGCACAGCAACGAATGAATTAAGGTATCAACTAATGTGCTATTAAAAATACTTTTTGGGTAAGAGGCTTCTTAGGAATGAGTCGCATTTGCAACAGAATTGCCCTTCTCCCAAGTCTTCAGAGAGCAAAGGTCACACGACCCAAAAAGTTTTCAAGCAGAGACTGTATGCTTGAAGACTACATACCTTGCATTATCAACTAGTTCAGCAAGAGCACCAAACAAGAATTCATGAGTGGTTCTGAAATGATAAATATTGAGAGTCAGGAAAAGAATTATGGAATTAAACTATGATTCCTAACAAAAAGTCAAGGTTATAAAATAAAGTTTTTGGGGAAAAAAAACCTAAAATTGTCATTTGCATCATCAATTTACATTACTGAAGTTTAAATTTCCCCACAATTCAAGTCTTTCCAGAGCTCACTAGTAGTCCTCAAGTGTTAACCTGTCAAGTCCTGCTATCTACTCAAAAATGTTTATTCTTACTATTTTGAGTAGAGGAACCCACTCTAAAACATTCAAAGATTCCTATGTGTACTACTTCTAAAACAGTGTTTTTCACTATTCGTATTCTACCCTGAAAAATGCCTATATTTCATTTTTCATTGCCTTAACCAGCTGTCAGTTTCTGCATATCTCTTAAGAATTCTCAAAGGACAAATTGCTAGCATTCAGCTTTACCAATACCTTTGTGTGATTTACTGGTGAAAACCCATTCAGTTTTGTGCAATTTATAAGCAAAAATACCCCATTTGAAAGTGGGGAGAAAGAAAATAATCCATTTCTTGACATTCCCTGATTCTGGCCAAAAACAAAACTTTCTCCACATTAAAGAAAGGAATCCAAGACCCTCTTAAACAATTCCTCCTTATCCTAAGAGGATAAGGGCTTGGTGTGGCCTCCTAGGGCCCTTGTTCAAGTTAGCCCTTTCAAGGAGGGTAGCCAATGGTCATCTCCTCCTCTAGGAGGCTGCTCAAAATGTGAGTGGGATAAGTTCACAATTACCATGTTATTCAGAATTCAATAAAGATGATGTTTATGTGTAAGATGTCTCCTTACATTTCTTCCTCCATTTACACCTTCTTTAATTTGTGCTGTTTCCCATAATAGTCCTCGTTAGATATAAAAGTAGATGTGTCTACCTAGAACCACCTAGAAACTCTAACATTTTTCTTCTTTGGCCACACCTTGTGGCATGTGGGACCCTAGTTCCTTGACCAGGGATGGAACCTGTGCCCCCTGCAGTGGAAGTGCGGAGACTTAACAACTGGACCTCCAGGGGAGTCCTGAAACTCTGACTTTTGATTAAAGAAAATATAAAAGCATTAACCCACATATTACCATCATCAATTTTTCAAAAATAACCATGTTATTCCAGTTGATTTTTTTGTATGTAAAGTTTCAGCCAATAGATAAAGTGAAAATTTCTAAAAATTGAGAATGAAATATACCAATACTAAATAAGCAGTGTCTAGGATCTATGAACACTTACTATATTGTTCAAAACAAATTGTAAAACGCTTGTTTATAAAATAAATACCCAAATTTCAAGTGTCCAGGAACACTGGTTTTTTCCTCAAGTAAATCTTCAAATTTTTATAAATGCAAATTTTTAATTAAAACTACCAGTTCTTGGAATTTTAGGAAGAACTTTTTCCCATGAGATCAGTGAATATATCTGCTGCTGATCCAAAGGCAGTACCATGATGTATTAACAAAATGTAGAAATTTTATCTCCAAGTCCCCTAACAGAGCTCAAATTCTTCTGACTAAAATCCAATTCTTAATTATTTTACATGAAGAAAACCCCCCACAATTTTGCAAGGAAAAACACCTGCAAGAAACATCCATATCTTTATTTATTTTAAAAATGTGTCTCCAAGGGCTTCTCTGGTGGCACAGTGGTTAAGAATCCACCCGTCAGAACACTCTATGACATAAATCACAGCAAGATCCTTTTTGACCCACTTCCTACAGAAATGGAAATAAAAACAAAAATAAACAAATGGGACCTAATGAAACTCAAAAGCTTTTGCACAGCAAAGGAAACCATAAACAAGACAAAACGACAACCCTCAGAATGGGAGAAAATATTTGCAAATGGAGCAACTGACAAAGGATTAATCTCCAAAATTTACAAGCAGCTCATGCAGCTCAGTATCAAAAAAACAAACAACCCAATCCAAAACTGGGCAGAAGACCTACATAGACATTTCTCCAAAGAAGATATACAGATTGCCAACAAACACATGAAAGGATGCTCAACATCATTAATCATTAGAGAAATGCGAATCAAAATTACAATGAGGTATCACCTCACACCAGTGAGAATGGCCATCAACCAAAAATCTACAAACAATAAATGCTGGAGAGGGTGTGGAGAAAAGGGAACCCTCTTGCACTGTTGGTGGGAATGTAAATTGATACAGCCACTATGGAGAACAGTATGCAGGTTCCTTAAAAACTAAAAATAGCACTACCATACAACCCAGCAATCCCACTACTGGGCATATACCCTGAGAAAACCATAATTCAAAAAGAGTCATGTACCACAATGTTCACTGCAGCTCTATTTACAACAGCCAGGACATGGAAGCAACCTAAGTGTCCATCGACAGATGAATGGATAAAGAAGATGTGGCACATATATATGGTGGAATATTACTCAGCCATAAAAAGAAATGAAACCGAGTTATTTGTAGTGAGGTGGATGCACCTGAAGTCTGTCATACAGAGTGAAGTCAGTCAGAAAGAGAAAAACAAATACCGTATGCTAACACATATATATGGAATCTAAAAAAAAAAAAAAAGGTCATGAAGAACCTAGGGGCAGGACAAGAATAAAGACACAGACCTACTAGAGAATGGACTTGAGAACACGGGGAGGGGGAAGGGTAAGCTGGGACAAACTGAGGGAGTGGCATAGACATATATACACTACCAAATGTAAAACCAATAGCTGGTGGGAAGCAGCTGCATAGCACAGGGAGATCAGCTCAGTGCTTTGTGACCACCTAGAGGGGTGGGATAGGGAGGGTGGGAGGGAGGGAGACGCAAGAGGGAAGAGATATGGGGATATATGTATATGTACAGCTGATTCACTTTGTTATACAGCAGAAACTAACACACCACTGTAAAGCAATTATACTCCAATAAAGATGTTAAAAAATAAATAAATAAAATTTAAAATAATTTTTAAAATATTAAAAAAAAAACAGAATCCACCTGCCAATGCAGGGGACACAGGTTCAAGCCCTGGTCCAGGAAGATGCCACATGTCACGGAGCAAATAAGCCCATGCGCCACAACTACTGAGCCTGCACTCTAGAGCCCACAAGCCACAACTACTGAAACCCACGTGCCTAGAATCCTTGCTCCACAACAAGAGAAGCCACTGCAATGAGAAACCCGTGCACCACAACCAGGAGTAACCACAGCTCACCACAACTAGAGAAAGCCTGTGCGCAGCAACGAAGACCCAACGCAGCCAAAAATAAATTAATTAATTTAAATAAATAAAGACAAACTCATTAAAAAAAATTTGTCTCTAAAATCATCACCTTAAATTCTTCAAATTATCAATTGAAGAAACAAAAAAATATTCTGATTACTTCAACTAATTAAATAGGGAAAATAAGCTGGAAAATTAAAGTGATTTGATGATGGTAATATAAGTTAAATCTTTGTTTTCAAGCTTTCAACCAATCATCTTCCTGTCTGACTAAGCAATGACTAAGAAACTTATAAAGTGAATTAGTTTTCTATACTCTAAATTTTCTTTTTAATTTTTTTTTTTTTTTGCGGTACGCGGGCCTCTCACTGTTGTGGCCTCTCCCGCTGCGGAGCACAGGCTCCAGACGCGCAGGCTCAGCGGCCATGGCTCACGGGCCCAGCCGCTCTGCCGCATGTGGGATCTTCCCGGACCAGGGCACGAACCTGTGTCCCCTGCATTGGCAGGCGGACTCTCAACCACTGCGCCACCAGGGAAGCCCCCTAAATTTTCTTTTTAATTTTGAAGGCTAAAATGTAAAGTAACAAATTCTACTGCAATATTTCTCATTTCAAAAAGAATTTGTATTTGAAGTCAAGGAATATCAGAAATATAGCTCCTGGAAAAAAAAACAAGAGTACAATCTTAGTAAGAATGAGACTACAATTTGTATGTAGAAATCTTTGGGATTATCTGGCCTTTGGTAGTGACAATGGTGAATATCAATAATCTGGAAAACTAATTCTGATACCTTTGCCATCAGGGCAAAGAAATCAAAAACAGAAACAGCAATTGCTTCTCACCAATACATATTTCTGATTGTTTCACATGAAAATTAAAGACATTTAGAATTCAATAATATCTCAAAAGGGCAAGCACAAAGAGCACTTCTGGCTAAGTTTTTACTGCTTTCTACACAATGCTTAGAAAAGTGTCTTGTACATTTAGAATCTAAAGAAAACATTCCAAATGTCTTTGCTGTTCCGCACAGTATCAATGCTGTTCCACAATACATATTTCAGATAAGTTAACAGATACTTTAAAATGTAGCTAAGGGGTGCTTTTGTGATGTGTGCTGACACATCATAAAAGGAGCCTTTTGTGACAACTGTTGGTAAGGTCAGAGACAACACTCAGATTCTTCTCCAAACCTCCAAGTGAATAACTGATCCTACTAACAAATGCTAAAGCCAAAGTTCTAAGTATCTCTTAAATTCATAAGAACCAAAAACGTACCAACTGTGTAAGCTCTCCCCTTTTTTTCAAATAACATTCAAAGAGGTGTACTCATTGCTAGCTGGCAGTTGAGATAGAGATATCTGTATAAGTATCAAAGGAAATTATTTTCTTCACAGACCTAAAGATTCTTTGCATGTGATCCAAGAAAGATCAACCATCTGGAAAAAGACAAAGATTTTTAACAACCTCTTTCACTTTCAACTGATTGTGGCTTTTATACCATTTGTGCTACGATCAAAATAACTTTGCAGCTCAGCATTTCCAGTGACAAATTCAAGTGTAAATCTACTCATTATGTAAGGAAAATGGTCTATTTATATTCAGCCTGAATTTAAAGCCATAGATTATCCATAACCCCATCATACAGTGATAGCTTCTGCTGAATTCTTGGATATGCTGTTAAGAGTTAATTGCCTTAACTGCTAGAAAATAAAGATAAAAATTCTAGAGCAACCATTCTACATTCTAATGGCTTTAACATAGTCAGAATGTGAACCCACATTTCAAGAGGATTATAAATTATAAGATATATGGTCTCTAGAGATGAAAGGTTCCTTTACATTCACTTCACATACCAAGAAAACAACCCAAAAATATATGGCCAAGATAATAAGTTATTAAATGTGCAGACACAAAGAGACATAGAAAACAGGCATCTTATACATAAGCACCCTGCTCTATCAGAGCACTTAGCAATACTGCATACAGAGTGATTTAAGATACGCCCCTTATGCCAAAGGAACATCACTACCATCGCTACATCTGGTATCTGGCCCTTGACTACTCGTGAACATTTTAGTAGCAGTCACAAAATCCATCACCGAAGAGCAGTAACAGCATAAAACTACATTTAGTAGTTCATTGATTGAAGTTAATTGTAACTTCAATCATTTCATATGAGCAACATGCAATATTAAAACAAATTAGCCTAAGACCTTCATGTTAGAATTTCCCAGGCCTGCTTCAAACCTTAATGCTGATATAATCAAGAGAATAACCATCAACAGTTACTGTAGACCTAACACAAAAAAAATTAAAAAATTTAAGGCAGGGGTTTATCATCTCCAACAGATGCTCCAGAATTTACTAAAAATTAATCTGCCTAATGACTACCACCAAACAGCAAGTAGCTACCACACTGACCAACTTTTGGTTTATATGAGGTAATATTATAAATAAAACAAATAACTGTCACCATTTATTCAATATTTACTGTGAACCATATGGGAACTAATTACCTTATAAACATTATTTTACATAATTCTCATAAACATTGTCAGATTAGCCCCATTTTGTACATGAAGAAACTGAGGCTCAGATAAGTTGACCTACCCAAGGGCACAGCCAGGAAGCAGTCAAACATAAGCTTGGCTGGCTCCCAAGCCCATGCTCTTTTTACTGCACCACACTGATTTCTATCCTGGACTCTGCTAAATGGGAGATAAAGGGTCACTTTTTTCACAATTCAATATGGCAATATTGTAGATGTCAGACACCCTAAAATGGTCTTTTTTTTTTTTAATTAGAATAAAGCAGAAGGCAAGTCCTCCCTTCTCCAAAGGTTAACACTGCATCATTTAACCCAGAGGAGATGTATCTACCGTCATTATGATTAACAAGTCACATTTTATGAAAATTAAAAATTTGTTTCCTCTAGAAATGAACTTCCAGTCAAGTCACAATAAAGAACGGTCCTGAAATTGGCTACAAACCAAAAACTTATCTAGGTGTTCGGGGGTTCATATTTTCTTCTGGCAGGACTGGACACATTCAGAAGTAAACAACTTCTAAGGTGTGATCCAGGTAATAAACTCCAGAGCTTCCAAAATGATACATCCAGCCCTCAAAATGCTTATGCAAGCAAGTGGTTCCAATTCAACACGGTAAGTCAAATTCCCAGAAAATTCTCCAATTTCAAACAAGTGACTCAACTGAGGTTCAATTCTTTGCCTTTGCTCTGTTCTATTAACAAACTATAAAATAGCAAAAGAAATACAGAGAAATATCCCAGAATCCTCAAATAAAAGGTTCGAGATAAACTAAAATTGAAGACTTTTAAAGTGGTAAGTAAACCCTCTGCTGTATAGACAAGGAAACAAGGTAAAACTGACTCCAGTAGGAGGTCTTGCCTAATGGTTAAAAGCACTAACCATGTGGCCAGATAAATCTTACTGCCTTCAATCTTGGTGCCTTACATCTGCCACTTAGCAGCTGTGTAACCTTTCGCATGTAACTTAATCTCTTTGAGCCTCAGTCTCCTCAAATGCAAAATAGGAATAACCCTTATTCCAGTAGGGCTGCTATAAAGATTACTTTAGACCATGTTTAAAAGTGACTGGCATGAAGCACTTAACTGTTGTTACTATCATTTTATTATCAAATAAAGTCTTTGGGGAAGCTGGAACAAGAACCTAGTTTCTGAACTCTCGTTATGGTCTTCCAAGAATATCAGTGTTTTGGCCCCTCATTCCAAAATTCACAACTGAATTTAACAAACACAATCATCCGTGAACATCTAAGTGGCCTTCCACTACTTGTTCTTAACGTGGCAGTTCAAATACACAAAAGGATACTAAAGGATACTGCCCTTGGCTATACTATGAGCTAGATGGGTATAACTTTTGATCAGAGACCTTATCTAGCTGGATTTCAGATTCATTATCCACAGCTTGAGAATTCACCTAGGTGACTCTGCAATACCTACTTAAACACTCTAGTTCAGTAAGAATCTTCCTAAACAAAACAAAACCAGGTTCTCATTTGGCAACTCGCTTCACTACTCAGAAAATTTTGATTTCCTCGATAGGAAAAACAGCAAACAAAAAAATTACAGACGTCCTTTCCAACAGTGATGGCCTCCCCACAAGATCATGCCTCTCACAAAGGATCTCCTTCATCCCTCTCCAGAAAAGAGGAAACACAAGACGAAGCACCTGGTGCAGAGCCTCAGTTCCTATTTCATGGATGTGAAATGCCCAGGATGCTATAAAATCACCACCATCTTTAGCCATGCACAAACAGTAGTTTTGTGTGTTGGCTACTCTACTGTCCTCTGTCAGCCTACAGAAGGAAAAGCAAGGCTTACGGAAGAATGCTCCTTCAGACGGAAGCGGCACTAAAAGCCCCCAGAATCAAGATGAATGGGAAACCATCCCAATAAACATATTTTGGATTAAAAAAAAATTACAGGCGTTATCACAAATATGTGGTTCTTTCCCGTAAAAGGCTAAGTTATTGTACTATTACTAGATAACTGAAGTCTATGTTCTCAACCCTGAAGGTGGTTCTTCTGAACTCTGGGCCATTCATTTAGCTGCTCGCCACCTCTCCAGGTACCAAAATGAGAAAATACTTACCTTCATCTCAAAAGTGCCAAATGAATGTACTAAAGGACTAAGTAGTTATACCCCCACTGCATCACTTCCAAAAGAGTGGGCATAAGGATTAACCCTAAAACATTCCAGACCAATGTGGAGTGATGGTAATCTCCTCACAAACTCAAGAACTATGAACACAGTATGTGTTCAATGATTTGCATACATTTTGGGGAAAGGCTATTTAAATCACGGGTTCAACCAAGTTATCACTTCCTGCTTAGCATATAAAAACTACAGTGGATGAGGATGAATTTCCCAGAAAAATAAAACCACCTGTTTTCTGGGGAAAAAATTTCTTCTCACAAGTTGCCATTTAAACGTCTTCATTCCTTTTTTTTTCTTTTTTCCTTCTTAGAAAGAAAAGACTTGTTAGAAGCCAACTGTTTTGGCTGTCATCACCAAAGAGAAGAAGGAGTTGATACTAGAATAGTCCAACTTTTGGCGATCCAAAGAACAGTACTTGTTGGATTCCTATCAAACACTTGAATGAAACAACTCAATATACTGACTTCAAGGAGCTAGCTTGCATTTGATCAAATAAATTTTGATTCAATAGAGGAAGATCATATTCTTCTGGATTAGCAACAAACATTTCACTGATCTCAGTTCTTCCATAAAGAGCTCAAGACTCATCCAGTGACACATCCCAAAAAGTAAAAATGCAAAATTTTCTGGGAAAAGGATTTCCATATTAATATCAAGCAACGAGTTATCAGTGATCTCAGTGGCACCTATAGGATACTTACGAATTTGTGTGTAGATAGTCAAACGTTAGCTGAGCTCGATTCAGACTGCTGTAATTTGTGAAAGCCATGAGTGCAATGAGGTCTCCAGCTCTTTACCCACTAACTGGGAACTATAAGCTTACAATGGAACAGATTTTTCAGGATTCCTTCCAGTAAAGGTTGGTAAATCTGTGCTCCTTAGTTAAACAAGGTTATCTAGTATCTAACCAAGATATATTCAAAAAGATGTCTAAAACAAAAATCGATTTCTCCTTTACATTTTTTTTAATCTTCTCAATGACTCTGATGTAATATCTTGGAAGGAACTACGTCATAAACGTGTAGTCTTAAGGAGCTTCAGCGTTAATTTGTGACAGTTCACGGAGTGGAATGTGGTCGGTCCTTGAGTAGATGATACTGGAGTTGGTGTTTTAATTACTGCTCCATCTTCATGTTCTTCGAGCCTTTTTTGTTGTTGTTCCTCTAAATTTCCTGTGAGGAAATTTACCAATCCGGAAATTTAGCAACTTCAGTCATAAAACTGGACAACCACCCATGTCTTCGCCATCAATGATCCCAGGATCCTTAAATTAGCCCCAGACTGGTGACCACGATGTTGATGAAGTGCATATGGCGTTAGTTCCGGCTTCACCACCTCCTAACTTAAAGATCTCCTAAGCGCTGAAGACCGATTTCTGTTTTCAAAGCCCGGACCAAACCTAGCTTGCTGTGTGCCCCAATTTCGTCAGGGTAGTGGGTCAAATTACCTCACAATGACCCACTAAGTAGCCACAGAATTGACCCGCCCAAATTAACTCAGGCGGGCCGCGCCCCTCCCCCACTTCCCTCAGACACCGGCCTCAGCCTTTAAGGCCCTGACTGGGCCTCGGTCCCGTGGTCTCCTCCTCACGGAGGAGTTAGTCCCAGCTTTCAAGGCCCGGATCGAGGACAGTGGCGAGCGCACCACCCGACCGGGCGTTGCCCGGCGCTCACAGCTGCCTTTGTCCCTCCCCACGGAATTGGAACCCAACAACCGCAGCGCGCTCTTGGAACCATGTGCTGCCGCCGCCTCCGCCTCCGCCGCTGCCGCCGCCGCCGCCGCGAAACCAGCCGCCCGCGCGCCGCGTTGGATGAGATGGTGACCGGACTCAGCACCACAAACTTCGGCGTTTAGGGCTGCTCCGCCGCCGCTGCCGCTGCCGCCACTGCCACCTCAGCCACCGCTTTGTCTCCGCCAGTGCACACAACCCGGGCCGCCTCGCGCACTCCCCGACGCCCCAAGCCCCCGAGGCCTCCGCGGCGCACTCGGCCAATCACAGAGCCGCCCCTCCTCCCGCCCCCGCCCTGATGCGAAGCCTCCTGATTGGTGGGTAGCGTGTCTCCACGTGACCGGATTTTGTTAGCCGGGCACTCCCTTGTCACGTGAGTGCGCGCGCCTCTCTTCCTGCTTTCTTGACCCTCTCCGCCATTTAAAGAAACAGTACCGGGGGCGGGCCGAGCGACGCAGCCGGGACGGCAGCTGCGGCGCGGACCGGAGGAGCCATCTTGTCTCGTCGCCGGGGAGTCAGGCCCCTAACTCGAAGAAGCCCTGGCGCGCCCTCCCCCCCTTCCCGGTCTGGTAGGGCGAAGGAGCGGGCGCGCGGTCGATCGAGCGATCGGTTGGCGGCTCTTTCTCCTGCTCTGGCATCCAGCTCTTGGGGCGCAGGCCCGGCCGCCGCGGCGCGCGCCCGGTGGCCGTTGGCGCTCGCGCCGCGTCTTTCTTCTTGTACGCAGAACTCGGGCGGCGGCCTATGCGTTTGCGATTCGACGAGGAGTCGTCCGGGTGGTCGGCGGTGGCGGGCAGCTGCTCCGCCCCGCTCCCGGGGAGGCGGCGGGATTTGGCGCGGCCGGGGAAGCTGGGGTGGCCGGGGCCGGCCTGGAGGCCTGGCGCCACCCTTCGGGGCCTGCAAGGACCCAGTTGGGCGGGCAGGAGGGGGCCGGGGGATGGTTGGTGGTGGGCTTCCTACTTTGCCTTTTTCTCCTTATGCCGCCCTAGTGAGGGGCGGGAGCTTTGGCGGCAGCTCCGGGGTGGAGAGACAAGCTCCGGAGTCGGAAGAGCTGGGTTTGCTTCCGGGCCTAGCCACCAGCTGGCCGAGTGACCTTAGGCAAGTCACTTGGTAATTTGTCTGCGCCTCAGTTTCCTCCTCTATCAACGTTTGTGGGATTGAAAGCGCTTTGTAAACTATAAAGCGTCGGTGAATGTAAGGGATGATTATTGTTCGTAATGGTTGGCTTTTTTTTTGTTTGTCTTGAGTTGTAAGAAAACTTAGCAATTGTCCAATCCTTGGATTTTGAACCTGGGAACCTTGGATTGGAGTTGGATATTCCCAAATTCCCTGAAATCGTGTGCAAAAATTAGTGGGAATATGCATTTTAGGGGAATGAGGATCCATCGGCAGCAAGTTTTCAGAGGGGGCTGTGACCCAGAAGAGTTAAGAACCACAATTCACTTGCCACAAGGAGGAAACTGAGGCCTAGATGTCATTCGGGACCCGTCACAACCAATTTGAAGCCCCTGTTGAATCCCTGGGATATGTGAGCTGTTCTATGCATAGTGGGTATTCGGGGTTACAACACTCCACTGCTTGGTTTCTATTCTGAGTCTTTTCACCATGGGTTGCCTGAAAGGTGGCTGACGCATATGGTACAGTGGCACCCAATATAAAGCAGCTAAAAGTAGGAGTGGATGTGTTCTCTAGTATCAAGAAGCCTGTTTAATCTTTGGCCCAACAACTTTTTATTTTCTGGTGCCTGACTACCTTTCTGTTTCATTGACCATTTTCCATGACCATGGCTGCCATCCGTTACTTGCTCCTATTTTATATTCTTAGTTTGTGTGGTTGGTAGTGAGCAGGCTTATTTTTAAATGGTGCTGCCAAGTCCAGCTAATTAATGGTGCAGGTGGATTTTTAGCAAGCTGGCTGACTGGAACAAACTGAACCAGGCATGGAATTCCTGAAGATGTTTGGGGGTTTGTCTTTATTAATTGAAGGTTAACATTCTCTGAAAAGTTTTGTTAGAATGTCTGCTGAACCTCAAAATCAGTAGATTGCAAGTGTTTCAAACCTAACTTTCCCCCCGCCTCCAGCCTGCTTTGTATTCTCTTTGCTTGCAAGTGTGTTACTAAGATGGCCAAAATGCCAGTTTTTGCTTCTTTGTTAATTGTCAGCTGCTTTTATCAAATTCCAGGCCATTATCCAGCAAACACTATAGAAATGTTTGAACACTTGGATTTCAAACATTTTCAATTTGTGGAGTGGTGCTTACCAGTGGTACAGTTCTAAGCAAGCAAACACAAACCCACTTAAGTGTTTTGTTTGTTAGGTGTTAGCCGGTTCTGCTATTTCATACAAACATCTGGGAAAAAATCAATTGACTGTTACCTTTACCTAGAGGGCAGAGACAAAGGATCTCAATTCCAGAGGAGTGACTGTTTTGGAGAAAGATGTGTTGGTCTTTTAGCTCTTTTGTAATTAAATCTGGATGTACCTCAAAAGAATCTTAAGACTGTGGTGATAAGATGCTTTCCTCAGGAGAAAGGAGGAAAAAAACAACTGGAACTCAAAGCTTGAAATTCTGTGACAAAACATGAGCTGTCCAGGATAGGAGGTTGAAAGTGTTTCACTACGGCGTTCTGCTCTTGGAACAGATGTCCTTCAGTGTAGTCACGGCGTGGACTCCAGATTTCCAGATTTTCAAGAACTGGATCTGGGACCTGGAAGAGATTATCAAGATGTGACAGGAACTTGGGAGCTGGATTTTTTTATTTTTGAATTTGGGGACTGTTTTCCTCGCTTTGAGAAAAGAGACAATGACTGAGCAAACACTGCCACCATTGCTATTACTGGGAATTCGGAGACCTGAATTTTCGCCACACTCTCAGTGCAAACTTTGGCGATGCTCCACCCACAGTGAACTACGGTACTTGCCATTTTCCAAAATGCCTTATTCGTTACCATCGCTGCACTTTTGTTTGTGCTCTCTTCTCTACCCTGGAATGCCTTCCTCCGCTTCTTCACCTATCAAAACTGCCATTTATTCAATATCCAACTCAAATGCTCTTTCCTTCATGAATTTCCTAACTTTAGGCAGAAATTATCTTTTTTAAGTTTTATAATGTGCTGTTTTTTATCTTTTATCTATGTTTGTATACAAATAGCTTATAAAGTCCTTTTTTGCATGCATTAGCTCTTTCCAGATAGCAAGCCCCGTGAAAGCAAGGGCTTTGTCTTGGGAATCTTTGCCCAGACATATTACCACATATGATGATGCATTAGTAAAAAGAAGGAATTTAGAGAACAGGCGATCTCAGAATAAGCACTCAATAAATGTTTGCTTAGTTGCTATGTGATAACCTAATTACTCCTGATTAGGGAAAAAGTCACTAGTTTTGGGCCATGTCTCTTCTTTTATTTCATGCTTTATTATTTTTTAATTCTAACTCTAAAAAGACTTAGGGAGGGGCTTCCCTGGTGGCGCAGTGGTTGGGAGTCCGCCTGCCAATGCAGGGGACACGGGTTCGTGCCCCGGTCCGGGAAGATCCCACATGCCACGGAGCAGCTGGGCCCATGAGCCATGGCCGCTGAGCCTGCACGTCCGAAGCCTGTGCTTCGCAATGGGAGAGGCCACAACAGTGAGAGGCCCGCGTACCACAAAAAAAAAAAAAAGAGACTTAGGGAGCCCTCATATATAAAGAGAAACTGCTCTGCTGCATAGGGTATTACAGAGGGGTGCAAGGGCCAGGGCCTTATTCCCTGCGTACCTTATTCTCTTGCACTCAAGATGGAATCTTATGAAAATGTAATTAAGGATAGCTTTTACAAATACAAGACCATAAGACAATTTGTGAAAGGCATTGGGAAGGAAGAACAACAGTATCTCCTTTGCTTTGCTTTGGTGTTGGTATATAAAATTAAATCCAGTTCTCATACCACCTTTGGAGCCACTTCTTTCTCCACCAACCACTGCCCAGCAACCTGAATACAATCAAATTACTACCCCAAAGTATGAGACTTGGGGCAGTTCCTATTTGCTGCTTCCCAAGACAGTTTGTCCTCAAGAGTCAGGAAACAGTCTTTACCAGAGAACTCTTTCTGTTCTTATCATCACTGATTGTTAATCATAAGGCTTTTTTCCCCCATTTATCATCTGTCAGCTTCTAAGCCATGCTTGTCAAGAATTAGTATCCGTCAAGCAGCTGATGTGCTGACAGCAGCCCCACCCCAGTGTTAGAGTCCTTTCTTTGTAATTCCAAGCATTTGTTGTCTTATATGTTTTGTCCCTCTCCCCTCCAGTCCTGTGCCTCCTGGTTGCCGAGTGTTCACCTGGACCGTCTGACCACCTTTGTGCTATTCCATCAGCCTACAGATCTGGTACCTGGATTTTTGCCCATGGTGATTCTACCACCTTACTACTGAAGAAGACATCATTCCAGTGGACCACTGTGACCCAGGAGGCATCCAGCAAATCATCATGATGTGGCCTTCACCTCCACTCCTGTCCTGTTCTACCGAGATTCAACACAGCCCTTTGTAGTGAAGTCAAACTCCTCAAGCCAAATAGCTGAAGCTATTTTATCACAACAAAGGCTGTTTGTTCCATGAGTGTGCATTTCATTTCTTCAGTTAAAGCCTTCAGAGACACATAATAAATTTGGACCAGGGGATTTTTAGTTATCAGCACTGTCTGAAGAATGGCAACATCTTTTTGAGAACCACATTGGACCATGCCCCACTATCTTAAATGATTGAAATTCAGGAAGTATCTAATCTGGACCCCATTCTTTTTCCATGTCAAATCTGTAGTAACCTACTGAATGAGCAAGCAGATATTCTGACCCATTGGGATTAAAACAAAGGCACAGTGAACTCACAGCATCTTCTTTGGGATTACTCAGGAACCAGAACTTTTCACACAAATGTAAGAAATTCTACCAAGGAATCCCTTTACCTAACAGCATCTCACAAAGCTCCAATCAGATTCCAGAAAAGGCCTCTTGATACATCCAGGTAGAACCTATATGGTAATCCGTTATGTTTATATAGCACTTTACAGTTTCAAAGCACTTTTACATGCATTAATCTCAATTATCAAATAACACAAATTATAATCCCTTTTTGCAAATGAGGAAATGGAAATTTAAAAGGTTATCCAAGGTGACACAGCTACAAAGTGGTAGAGGCCAGGCCTTCTGACTCCTAGTCCAGTTCTGTCCTTGGAATTAACTTAGGCTCTGTTTTACCCAGTGTTAAAATAACTGGAGAGTGGGAACCCCAGAAAAGTTTCCAACTTCCTGATCTGGTGCCTTCAATCAGTCAGGATGTCATACATGTAATCTTGTGATAGCTGTACCTAGACCAGAATTCCAATACAGCATCTCTGACGTTTAGGAGTAGACTGTTTCCATGGTGGTAGACTGTCCAGTCAACAAAGAAAATGTTCATTTGACAGCAAGATTACCCATTATGAAACACAGAGATGCTTTTAGATCTTTCATCCATCTTCATGGTTTTCCCAAAGATGGCCTAGTTGATTGGAGATCCCTGTTCATATCATGTCTTTTTTTTTTTTTTAATTCTTACTAATATTCCTGGACACCAAGATCTACCTGTGGTCCTCTATCCCTAAACTAATATTTACATAGAATGAGCCATCAATTTTTTTAGAACAGTACTGTTCATATATATGTGTGTGTATGTATATATTTGATATACACATATAATATATATCATAGAGCTTCTGTAGTCCAGTAAGGTGGTAAAATACTGTAAATGTGTCCCCTTCCCTGATTCATAATGCAGTGTAGTGTATTAAAGGATCTCAGAAGGCTTGCTGTAAAGAGCCTCATTTAGCTGTTTGGTCCAGTGTGTCCTAAGTTTAATCAAGCACAGAAAGTTATTTTTGCAGCATTCCTTTTAGTGGAATGGGAAAACTGCTCTAAAGCAGTATAGCCAGTGCTTCCTGATTGCCAACAGATTACCCTGGAGACCCAGGAATAAACAGCATCTTTGAACCCCCCTCCCTTTTTATGCCTTGTCAATAACTACTTGAATTTGTATGTCTTCCTCATCTGAGAGCCCCACATCTTGACAGTTACCTTTACTTTCTGTCAAAGAAACCTCTAGAAGATTTGTGGGGATACATGGGATGGGGATGAGGGAGTTAATTCTGCCACAAAATTAGATGAATTCCATGACATTTAGCAATATACTTTTCTGTCCTTAGAATTGTGCTGTAAATCTAGTTTAAGGGAATTGCATCTCAGGTGGGTAAGAAGACTGGGAAGGGAAGGGAGGAGGAGAATAGAGAAAAGGGGGAGGAGGGGTGAGAAGGAGATATTTTCTTAGGATTTGAGTTGTGGCCCACTGAGATCTTAATAATACTTGAAGAGAAGTCATCCAGCCAGGGAATTTTTGAAATAATATTAACAAAGAAATGAATGCATTTTGCAGCTGTATGCTGACTGCAAAACCCCCAGCACTATTGTCACTTAAAACCAATAGCCTTGTTCTCTGATAGTCACTTACAAGCCCAATTTCAGGCAATCTGAATTTGTAGCAGATTTGAATGTTAACTTCATTTTGTAATGTGGCCCACATTAGGGAAAGAATAAATAGGAAAACACCTTGGCTTACCACAGGCTTTGCTCACACAGTTTCTGGTTTCTGTGACCTATTTTTTGTATTTCAGCATTTTGTGAACAACTTATTCTTAGATCATTGGTTTTCCAAAGGCTTTGTGGCCATGAAGCCCTTTGAATGAAAACTTTATGGAAGCCCAGAGTAAAAGTGAAGCTGCTCTGGAGGAAGCAGAAGTGGGGGGCCTGAAACCTGCCACAAGCATCTTACTTTACCACCATGGTGACACCTAAGGAGACTTCTTTACAACAACTAGAATTCTTCAGAACACAGTTTGAAAACCACTGCCCTAGACAACAGTATGTTCAACCTGAATGGCATTCTGTTCTGTACCTCTACCCAACACCATCCACGTTCAGTTGATGCTGAATGTTCTTAGGAATACTACTGTGGGCAGACTCAGAAAAGTACAAGAAGATGGGCATATCTTTGCCCCCCAGAGTAATCATATGGGCCGAAAGTGGTATCAAATGGACCTAGAGTAATAGCCCTCTACCTACAGATGGACTTCCAGTGATTCCTGGATTTGATATAGCCAGAGAGCAATTCATACATACTCTACACTGACAAACCCCCTTACCCAGCTTCTTTCACAAACACCAGATGCTCTAGTGGTACTTGAAATACATGACCTTGAAGTCTTGATCCTCCTTGGATACATGAATCGCCAGGTATTGAAGCTGATGCTGAAGTTGATGTCTCATTGAGGCCATATTAGAGCAACTGTACATTGGACCGCCCATCCTCAGCCATGGTACTCTACTTCATGTGCAAGGGATAACTATAAACTGAAAGCAGAATTCAAAGACTGGCAACATTACCTAAAAGGGTACCTGGTTATTATTCATCTTCTCAGACTATGTCACTATCACTCAGCCAGTGGCAGTTACACTACTTCTTGGTTTTTATTCAGTTTAACTGCTGTTTCCAGGATAAATGAGCTAATAACCTTTGAAAAATCGCTAAAACAATTCCTCAGTCACTGGCACATCTGCCTAGCCTCCAAAATTATGAAAACTCAGCTCTAACTACATGTAATACCTGATCCACAAGGGACAATCTCTGAACATCCTTTCTCATCTGTGTGATTTAAAATGTGACCATTTCGAAAATTTTCTTCCAGCCAAGAGAGATTTTAAGATGGGTGTTTTGATGTCTGGTACCATCAGCTGTTGATGTTAATGATGTGTGGAGGTAGGCCTTTTGACCAGGCCATGATAGCTTACTTGGTGGGCATCTCAAATTGCATATCATCTACCTTTTGCTGGAAATGTAGACTGACTTGAAATCTCCAAAGCCCGCAGCTAAAGATTTTATCAATAGACTCAAGAGCTTCCTGCTGCTTCTTCCTAATGTCACAAGACCACAGTCCCCTGTCCTTGTGGATGTTTTCATGGAATTTCATCTGTCTCAGTACTATTGTTTTACACTGAATCAGAGTGGCTGACTTCATTCCTTGTCATGAAATACTCTCAGGTATTAAGACAACTTACCTGTTCAGGAGGGATTTGATTCATGAACTCCTCCCAGACCAGATCATGTAGAACAAGTAGACTTTGATTTGTGCCATGAGAAAAGTCTCATTTCTTCAGAGTCAACTTAAGGGCCCGCTGTCCTCAGCTACTTTAACGAATGCACTGGTTAAATGTTGGAAATGTTTCTTTATATCTTTTGTCTCTTATCCTCTAGACTAATTGTGATTATGAGTCAGTCTACAAATCATCAAACAAGGCCTAAGTCTGGTTACTCTATACTGCTCACCCTCAACAAATAAAATCTGATGACTGGCCTGCTTGTATATACAACTGTTATCTGTAAAGAAGAAATTATCTACAAGCTTAGATTTTCTATTGCCTTCAAAATGTCAGCTCAATTTTCTTTTCTCCTGTACTTGACCGAAAAAGACATTGATCTACACTGGCAGTCATTCCCTTTAATCCTGTCAAAATGAGGGACTAAAGGTAAAGATGATCATCTGTTCAAGAGTCTGATGTACACTGTGTATAAGAATTGATGGTGGAAAAAGCGTAAAACTCAAACCTAGTATCTTACTATCTCCATGCCTCAGATCTCATCTTTCAGCAGTACCATTCAACCAGTCTGAGGCCTTGACTTGTTGATAAGATGATTCTCAGAGATGGGCTGAGTTACAGAAGATGGAGACTTGATTACCAAAGAAAGTAGGGCCAACCTTGATGAACCTGGCTCTCCCAACCCTATCACTCCCAGATGTAGCATAGACTCCTAAACAGAACCTCAAGTCTGGATTAAGGAGATAGCCTTCTCCTGAGCTGAAAGTTCTTGGGCAGATGAGCAGGAAAATGAAAGTTGTTGTACCTGACTGGCCCTTTAAGATCAGAAAATTGTATCCAGAATAAATGCTGTGGATTAACCCTGGAGTACTCAGGGTTAAAACTAATGTACAGAGTTTCGATATTAAACTGCCTGTTCTTCTAGATCATAGCCTGGCTATTGATATGGCTGGCCCTGCTGGAAGTACCTTACTTACTTGCCTATTTACCTGACACAGCCCTTGCCTGCTTTTTTGACATACTGCTGCAATCAGACTGGCTGTCCTTGAGAAGACTATAGCTGATCTTGGTCTACCTTATACCCAGTTCCACCAAGAGGTTTTGAACAGAAGCAGCCTGCACCTCACCCACCAGGACTTAATGTTCACAACAGGAAGGACCATGCTGTATACTCTTTGACCAGCAGCTTTTTTTTTTTTTTAACTGCAGAGTCAGCCTCTATGCCTATATATATATTAGCTCATTTTCAGCACTTGGGACCCTTTCTACCAGATCTGAAAGAGCAGAGCAGATTGAAGTCACTGTCCATTCCTCTGTTCTACGGTAATACAGAGATGAATCTGATTTGCCAGTACTCACAGAAATGTACCAGTTCAACCTGGCAAAAGACTTAAAGGAACATAAGAAAACTTTTCCACTGAGCTTAAAAGTTACCACTGACTTGATGAGCGTCACAGAACTATTTGCCAGTGGGAGGCTGGTTGTCCTGCTTCATGTCAACAAGACAGTTGGGCTCTCAAACTCACGACCACTGAGTTTACTTACATTGAAACTCTATTGTATCATCCAGAGTGTGCTATTGGACATGATTATTCCATTCAAATGGATTACAAGCCTCCTGAGTAGAAGACAAACTTACTCCTCATGATTTTTAGAAGACAAACTTACTCCTCATGATTTTTTCCAGAATACATTTATTGTCAAGGAAGGAACAATGCCAGCTGTTACCATACAATTTTATGAGCAGAGATTAAACTTTTTCAGTATCTGGTCTTACCATTGACATCAGTTGTTTTTGATTGACCAGCATCAATTCCATCCCTTTGCAACAACTCCCTGATGTTTCTTGGAACCTCCTCTCCTTCTTTTCAGTCCATGTGGTTCAATCTGACCTAATCTTAGGTTTCATGGGTGGACATGTAATTCACACCTGATCAATCAGCACAGTCCATCTCCTTGACCATAGTGATTGGTTCAGGAATGGTCGTTTGATTCAAGCTGGTCCAGTGATACCCAACCCTAAGAGTTTAGTGAACTGTGGAGAAGAAGCTCAGAAGCTCTACTGAGGTTGCTTAGCTCTGTAGGATGAAAAGCTCAGACCAACAGGGCCCACCATATCAAATGAGCCAGTCAAAGAATGAAGCCAGTACAGAGGAAAGCAGAGCCAAATGTTGGAGAGACTTGAGTCCTGATGACAATGTTTGTGCCCCTGGATCCAACCGTGCCTGAAGCAAGTATATCCCCTGGACTTTTCAGTTATGTGAACCAATAAATACCCTTCTTTGCTTAAGTTACTTTGAGTTGGGTTTCTATTACTTGAAATTGAGTCCTAATATTACTACTATCTACCAATAGCAAAACTTGACAGATCCAAATACTAAACTACAGGTCAAGGCCACACTGAAATTATTTTCCAATCCAGAATATAAAATGGAACAGGAACTGACAATGTTTAGGTTATTACAGAAGCATAAAAATTAATTACATGGTAGAAAAATATACAAAAAAAACTATCAGCAAAGAATTGATTACATAATACATGGTTCAGCCATATAAGAAAATCTACATGTCTGTTAAAATAAATAAAATACATTTATTGTGTATGGGCATGGAAAAATGGCCATGATTTACTAAGTGAAACAAACCATTGCTAGAAAAATGTGTACTATGAACTCATTTTAAAATTTATGTGTTTATGTTCATAATGCATAGAAAAATCTATTAATGGCTTTCTTTAAACAGTGTAGATTACATGAGACTTCATACATTTCTGTATTTGAGTATTTTACACTAACATTAAACTTTATTTTAAACTTTAAACTTTATTTTAAAATAAAGAGTTTTAAAAATTAAATTTAGTGCTTACTGTTTGACCTTGGCAAGTTACTCAACACTGAGCCTGTTTTGTTAAATAATTTTAAAGACCTGCCTTTATATTTGTGAATATTTAGATAAATATATTCATCCATTACTCAAACTGATAGACTGTTGGATCTTTCAGAGCTCAGTAATTTTTCCTTAATTTTTAATGTCTGAGCATATTTGGCTTATGAACTTTATAGTTTCAGTGTTCATGAAAGATTATTCCAGTTCTCAACCAACATTAATCTCTTTAAGACCTCTACTGCAGGTTCACACTAGGCAGAGAGAAGGAAAAAGTCTCATTTTCTTTGAAATCTTTGAGTATTCTGATCTCGCTGCAGTCAAGGTCAATAATGGCCTTTTATTGTTAAGTCCATTACATAAACATCATATCTGAACTTTCAGCAGCACAAACAACTGCCACCAGCATCTTGGCATACTCTTCAAGTGTAATTTTCTTCCTACCTTCCTGGCTGTTGCTCCATTGTAGGTTTAGTTCTTCTCATTTAAATGTTGGCATAACAGACATCCATTGATTTTTGTCTCCCCCGCCAAAAATCATTGCCCCATTTTTTTAGTGATAGATCTCCACTTTTCCTTTGGAATGCTACTCCTTCCCATTCTGTGGGAATACCATAAATGACAGTATTCTTGCATCATGCTCCCTGGCTGACAGGTTGGACTGTGTGATCCAAGCTTGTACAGTCTAAATTCCCCTCCCACCAGGACTTTGAGTCTTGAGAGAGGTGACACAAAATTATAGGAGCTGAGTCCTTCTGATGGTAGTGTCCCAAGGAAACCATATAAAAGTTCATGCAATGACATCCCCAAAGGTGCCCTAGTTTCTGTTGTCAAGGCCTAGTTATCCAGATTTTCCTTTGTTTCTCAGACCACCATATATCTTCGTTGTGTTCCCTTTTTATTTGTCAGCCAAAGTGGGTTTCTCTTGCTTGCAACCAAATGACTGGTTTCTGTTGCTTTAACAGTTAAATAGTAGGCGTCAAACCCTCAGGAACATGGGGGATCTGGAATTGATTACTGCACTGAGACTGAAAGGCAGCAGGAACACTTCCTCTGTGTGTGCTGCAGTGGGGGTAGGAGGACAATGAGCAATTTGCAATGGCAAAACAACTAGTAAAGATGCTCCCCCTTGTCATTTGGAATCATGTACCTATTGAGGCAACATTTGGATAACCAGTTAGCTGTTGACCATAGGACAATTTGAAGTGGACAAGGAAGGCCAAGACCATTGAGTTAGGAATGTATAATTGTAAATTATTGCAATAGAACTTGGAGATTGATTCCACAAGTTGCAGAATTATGATGCTGATTGAATTTGCTGCATTGGTAAGATCTTTTGTGAAAATTAAGGCAATCAGAAAAGAGACTGACTTATGGAGCACTGATATCTGGGAAGATTCAAAAGACTTGGAAAATTTCAACCCCCAGATACTTTAGGAATAAAAGTTTGGGTGTTCCCATTAGTCAAATACCTTTGGCTAAAGAAAACATATAGTGTATAGTGAAGGAGGAAGAGATAAGCACAGTCGGCTCTCCATAACCACAGGTTCTGCACCTGGATTCAACCAACGTGGATCAAAATCCATAGCTGAATCTGGGGATGTGGAACCCACAGATACAGGGGGCCAACTGTAGTATGCCATTTTATATAAGGGACTTAAGCATCCTCAGATTTCCATATCCACTGGGGTCCTAAAACCAGTCCCCCATGCATACCAAGGGACAACTACCAGCTCCAGCCCTGTGACTTGTGGAAATAAGATCTATATAGCCTCTACCCATATTTCCTAGCTTACCTTTTTATCCCTCTCCTTTCTCTCCATTTCAGTACTTTACCTCTCATATTTCCTGGCTGAAGTTTGAGCATGATCCAAGTTAGCCCAGTCAGACTTCCCCTCCATTGGAACTGAGCTATTCTGCTGGCAGTGTCCCCAGACTAATATATATGGGTGTGTTGGTAAATCCAACAGTAAATCCATAAGTTGTAGATTGTCAAGACAGGGGGTTAAGATCTAGAGAAGAATGACTATCACCCAGAAATCTAGACTTGACACTGGGTGTGATAACTGGAAATTATTTTAGGTTATCTCCCCTGGGGAGAAGATGAATTCATTTTCTACAGTATGTTGAATGGAGTCATTTATAAAATTGTTCTTAAAGAATGCATGTACTGGGCAGCCAAGGGATAGAACAGCAGACAGCTGCATTTACCTACTCTATTTTTCCCCCTTTTTTGAGAGTAGCACCTCACCTTTCCTTCAGAAAGCTAGCCCTCTCCCATGCTGCCAGAAGGTAATACATAAGAGGCATGTAAGTTCCTGTTACTGAGGTTTCCTCAGTTGCCCACGTTCCTGATTTTCTTGAATGTTAAGCTTCTCTAATTTTTGTGAACTTCCTCATATCCTTCCAATAAATTACTTATGGCTGCACAAGGTATCCCCTGTACAACCATATGCAGAGGCCCAGTAGCCAGAGTTGATTTTTTTTTGCTTACAGTCAGAGCACCCCAGCTGAATCAGTATCCCTCCTATGTCTTAGGCCTTCTTGCCCTATAGATGCTCTGAAAAATCTCATCCAGTTCCGTGGCTTTGTGGTTTCCAACTGTATGTTGATAACTTCCAGATTCCTATCTTAAGCCCAGGCATATATCCTGAGCTCCAGATCTGAATGACCACCTGTTATCTGGATATTCCCCCACTTAATTAACACAGATAACTTACACTAACCCCACCATTTTCCCCTCAAAATCTGCTCTTCTTCCACTGTTTCCTTTTCTTGATAAATGGCACTATCCTCCACCTTGTTTCTCAAACCAGAACATGGGCGTTATTCTTGACATTTCCCTCTCTTCTTTCTCACCCCAGACATCTCTATTAGTCATTAAATTCTCTTGGTGTGTCATGTAAATATACCCCAAAGCCATCTCCATTTCCGTCACCCTTGTCCAAGGGAACAGTATCTGTTGCTAGGACTTGTGTGATGCCCTTTTAGTGGTGTTTCCGCCTCCACTGTTGTCATACTTCAGTCCATTCTTTGCAGAGCTGATTGTGTCACTCCTGTGTCTAAAATCTTTTAATTGTTCCCCCCATTATTTCAGAATAAAATCTAAACTTTTATTATAAAACTTTATCCTTGTTTACAAGGCTCTTCATTATCTTACTCAACTTTGTTACTTTGTTATCTTTCACCATGTCAAACAGTAATAGCCAATTTTGTATGTTGGAGTTTCCTGTAATATTTCATGTGAAAAAAGAAGGGGAAGAGTCCATTAAGAGAAAAAAAACCCATTAATATTTAGAACTACCCAATTACTTACTGCTATAAATACTACATTTTCTTCCAAATTTCTCTTTTCATGAAGTTTCCAAATTAAATCTGACATGTGTAACTACTACATAAATAGAGCTCCAGTAAGGTGCATGGAGAACAATCAAATCCCTACCTCACATCACACACACACACACACACACACACACACACACACACACACAAAATACCAGAAGGACTACAAATTTAAATGTTAAAATGAAATACTTGAAGAATTTTTAGGAGACTATTTTTATAATATTGTGATGGGAGATCATAAGCAAAACAGGAAACCTATAAACTCTAAAGGAAATTACAGACATATTTGACTACATAAACAGAAATTTTGGGAAAACAAATCTATCTATAAAAGACGCGTGATAGACGGAGGAAATATTTCCAACATAAGTGACAGATTGAGATTAATATGGCTAATATACAAAGAGTTCCCACAAACTGATCACTACAAAACAATCACACCAGTAGAGAACACCCAATAGGTAAGAAGTCTAAAAGATCAACAGTAATAGTCACTAACCATTTATTTAGTACTTGCTATGTGCTGGATAGAGTTTCGGGTACTTTACAAGTATTATGTCTTTTAATCCTCACAACTTACCTTATGAAATAGATAATATCCCTGTTTTTCAGCTAAGGAAACGGGCTCAGAGGAATGAAGTAACTTGCCCAAGTCATACAATAGGTTGTCACACATCTTGAGCCAGGACACAAACTCAGATGGAATGACTCCAGAGTCTTTAAACCATTATGCTTTTCTGCTTTTCAATAAGCATATGAAAGAAGATCATGTGTACATGTGGTCAGTAAGATGTAAATCAAAGCAACAAGATACCATTGGTCACCTATCAATCAGACAGCAATGACATATCAGAAGAGTAATGACCTTTGGTACTGGCAAGAATTAGGGTAAATGAAAACTTTCATACATTGTGGGTGGGAAAGTGGATTGTTCCAATCTTTTTTAGAAGGTAATCTGGCCATATTGATTACAAATTTTAAATGTACCTTTTAACCCAACAGTCCTACTTCAAAGACCCCATCTCAAAGAACTAAGAGCACTGAGATATAAGGACATCAGTACAAGAGGTTTACTGCAACATGGCCTGTGGTCACAGAAAAATGGAAATGACTTGAGAGCCCATCAAAGGGAATGGCCAAATAATTTATATAACAGCTATACTCTGGAGCATTGTGCAGCTGTTAACAAGAATGAGTCAGATCTCTAGCTCTTAACCCTTGGCATGTCCATGATGTATTTCTTAAGCAAAAAGAAAAATTTTCAGAGTAATGTATATCATGAGAACCCATTTTTGTGAAAACAAACAAAACATACAAATGTGTCTAAATGATCATGAAAGAAAGATAGAAGGACATGCAGCAGGCTGTTATGGTTTAAAATGAGTTTGGAGAAAGCATACATATTGGCACTGTTTCACTACTTACGGGAAACACATGCTTTTTTTTTTAAGAGAAAGCATACTCATTTCTAAGAAAAATAATTTATAATTTGAAGAAGAAGCAATTAAATTGCAACTGGACGTTTTCAAATTAAAATATGCTAATAGAGTGATGATAAAAAAAGAGGGCAACAAAGATTAGCAGTTGCTTACATCTTACATATTTAGGGTTGCCTTTGAAAGATGCTTGGGTTCCAGGTAACTGGTCTTCAACCATTAGTTAGGCCAGTCTGTAGCCTAGAAGGGGCTGTCTGTTAGGGTGCCCTTCTGACAAAGACCTGTGGTCTCCCTGTATCTGTTCTTCCCAGAATAAACACATTTCCCAGCCTCCCTTGCAGATAGGTATAACCTGCTGACTAAATTTTTGCCTGTGGGGCGTGAGCAACTTATGGGATCGTCCTTGAAAGAGTGTGTGCCCATCTCCTCCTCCTTCCATTTTGCTGGCTAGAATGTGGGCTTGATGGCTGGAACTTGAACACATCACTTGGACTGTGAAGGAGAAGGAGCTATGTGTGAATGGTGATAGAGCTACAAGTGAGAAGGAGCCTGGGTACGTGATAAACATGGAGCCACCATACCAGGCCTGACCTGTTTACCGCTGGGCTTGCTTTACAGGATAAATAAACTTCTATCCTCTTTATATAATTGGAATTTAAGGTTTTCTGTTCCTTGCAATTGAACCTGTTTGCCCACAAATAGTTTGATGGAAGTATTTCTTAGAAACATGTAATTCCATCTGTTCTAATTTTATACTACTGAAGCAACCTGCCCCTAGCTGGACTTACTGACAAGAGGGCAGTTCCCTAGGTGGGTGTCCAGTTGGGTCATGAACCAGGCATACATTTCCCATCATAAATTAATAAGCCCCTTGCTTTATTAGCTAAGTGCCCCTTCTTTATGTTCCCAGAACCCCCCACTGCTGCTTTTGTCTCCCCAGTATCCGTCCCCACTTTTTTTGATAACTGCACATCAATTGCCCTCTGGGTTTTCAGCCCTCCTCCACTTCCTGTCCATATGCTAACTACCCGTGGCTCCAGGGTGAGCACATAACCCAGATTGACCTACCAGAGCCCTGTAGCCCCTTGGCCAAGGTATTTGGAAAGGAATGAGTAAATGATCCAAGCCAAACCAATCTTATACAAACAGCTAATTTTGAGAGGTTGGTGGGCGAAGGGTGTTTAAACAACAGAGAAAGGCATTTCCTTCTGTTTTTAATCCTCTGTAAGGTTGCAAGCCTGGCACTGTTGGTAACCGTCTTGTCACCACAGGATTGCCCATGTGAGACTGGAACCTACACAGGGAACTAAAAGAGAATCTCAGAGACATTTTTGTCTGCTGGATCCAGCCGTGCCTGAAGCAAAACTAACCCTGAACATTTTTTGCAAGCCAATAAATCCACTTTCTGCCTCTTCAGTTTGAGTTGTCATCTCTTCACGAAGTGGACAGAGTCCTGACTAAACCATTCCAATTCAACTTATTACCACCACCTGACACATAGTAAGTGTTTAGGAAACATGAGATTATTTTGTAGGAGGCAGGCTAGAACCTGTTAACTCCAATAGACTGAGCTACAGAAGTTTCTGCATTGGCAAAGCTGAGGACTCTGGCAAGTTACTTAACCTCTCTGAGCCTGCTTCTTTATTCATAAAAAGAGGAGTAGCAACAGTCCCTAACTCAAAGATGGTGAGGATTAGGAGAGATGATGCACACATAGTGCCGAGCACAGTGCCTGGTACCTAGTAAGTTCTCAGTAAATGTTAATAATAATGTTATTAAGGCAACAATTCCCTGGAAGCCTTCTTGGCTCAGCCAGACAGCCATTCTCTTGCCATCCTTTTAACCTCAACTTGCCAGTGTCCATGAAACACACACACGCTATTATTCAGTCTCTTTTATAAGGAAAATCAATTCCTTATTTGTCCCATCACCCTTGGGAGTGCTGGTGGCAGCAAAACATGTCACATTCCGTTCCTGTCGTGGACTGAGGTCCTTGGACACCACCTGTGCCAGTTGGCCTGTTAGCAAATGCGGTAGGAAGCCTGGATTAAAGAGGTCCAATTCCCGTTAATAGAAATATGTCCTTCATCTGTATCAGGGAAGACAGCCAGTCTGGAGCCTGAGCACGTTCCAGAGGGTTGATCAGATCAAGGCCCAGGACTCCCCACTGTTCCTTGTGTTAAAATATATATATATATATATATATATATATAGGTTTAATATACAGAGTTAAGAACCCTGGTCATTCACATGAACAAAAATAAAAGATATTTTTCTGCTCAAGTCTAATTCTGAATATCCCAGAAGACCTTATGGCTTTATCCCAGGTTGCCATCCTGAACTGCCTTCAAGTCTTAGGGAAAGTAGCTGACCTCAGACCTAGTTGTTAGGTCTGAGAAATGGGCCAAAGCCAACTGCATCGAGTGGCAAGTGCTGAGGGCCTTGGGGAGCCCTGGGCTCATCCTTGTCATTTGCTGAGGCAACAGCAGCGGAACAGAAACACACCAGTCATTTGTGCTTGACTCAATGCCTGGCCTCTTTGGACAGGAGCTCTGACTTCTCAAGTTTGGAAAATGCCTGGGAGACTGTTTAGAGTTGGGGAGAAGACAGCCCAAAGAAAGTATTCAAGTCCAGATGCTGTTTTAGGTGGTCTAGGTCTTCAGAGACATACACAGATCAGGGCTTCAAAGGCTTCAGAGTTGAGGTGGGGGTAGGATGGGGGGGAGGGAAGGAGGAACATGATGACCAGTGAGCCCAGACTTTGCTCCAATCACAAAGATTTGCTGACATGCTCAAAAGACAGTGACAACAGTCCTCAAAACAGCGTTCAACTTGCGTCCCATCTTCAGGACACATCATTTGTAGTGCACTATGAATTAACATTTTAAGATAAATACTCTGCTTCTCTCATGACCAGCACAATTATACTGCAGTATATTCTGTGAATTTTACAATTTATGCTGCAAATGAACAGCGTGGTCATTTGCGTTATACCTCAAGTTTTGAAGAGTACATGACAAAGCAAGCATGAAATCAGAGTAGTCCAGGGCCACACACACACACACACCACCGCTGAGATGAGACAGCCCAGGGAGCCAGCCTCAGAGGGGGGTACCTAGCTGGGGCCTCCAAGGAAGGAGGGAGAGGATCAGACCTCCTCAAGGATCCTACAGAGGAACTGCGTAGTTACACAGTTTCTTTCCATCACTTCCTGGCCCAAAACAAGCCCTTCAACCACTTTGGGTTGTTTCATTATCTCTAATGATGGGAAAACTTGCAATAATCAAAAGTGACTGTGGAAAAGTTTCAAAAAACCTCAAGTCTATAATAACAGGCATCCTTGGCTTTAGCCGAAAAGCAAATCGATACCAAGTTGTTCTTAGCACTTTGCCAAATAGAATGCACTTTCCTTGTGCCTGGGGCACCCAAAACGGGAACAAGGGCTCAGGCTGTGTTTATGACTCTTTGCCTGGATACCTCTCCCAGTTCCCTCTTTTAGGCAAAGAGCCCTGCTCTAATAGCATTCTGTCCCCCAGAGCCTGGCCTCGCCTGCGTGGACCTGTTTTATGATAACTAGATACCCTTGGCTTCGCTTTCTGTACTTGTCCTTGGGCCTAACAGCCTAAGAAGGAGAAGCAGAACTTGCTCGTTCCCCTCCTTCCTTGCTTCTCCCCCAGTATCTTGCTTCTCTTATTCCGTGCTGTCTTCCACTTAGAAAATTCGAGTCAAGCCTCCCTGTGCCTCACACATGGGCCTTACAGAAAAGCACGTGCTATTACACAGCTGCAGGTGCCAGGTCTATACAAAGGGGATCCTCAACACTCTCCCCAGCTCTGGCGCCTTCCCATTTTTCTAATCCTCAAGTGTCCACCTTCTACCCCTGCCTTCTGAAATTTCGTATAGAGGAAGGCACTCAAGATACATCAAGACTCGTACAAGATAAAGAGCTATAAGAAATTTAGAAACTTCACATGCAGATGGCTCCAAAGAACTTAAGTCAAGATGTAGTATGATGGGACCAGCTACATAATTGTGAGGCCCAGTGCAAAATGAAAATGCAGGGGCCTTGTTCAAAAAGTGTGAAGAATTTCAAAATGGTGACACCAGAGCATTAAACCAAATGCGAGGCCCTCCTGAGCATGGGGCTCTTCAAAGTATGGGGCCCTTGTGACTGCACAGGCATATATCCAGGAATCTGGCCCTGGTAGTATATTTCGCTCAAATACCCTTTGGTTCACAGACTAAAACACGTCCCTGCCACCTAGTCTGCCAGCATTTGGTATCATCATTACAATACAGGGTAATAACTAACATTTACTAGGGCTAGGAATGGAGCTGAGCCCTCTGCCTTTATTATATCAGTTAATATTCAGAGTACTCCAGTCACCACAGAGGAGGAAAACCAGGGTCCCTCCCTTTGTAGAGAGCAAAGCCTCATCCTCCAAACCACAGATCTCTCAGCCTAGAAAATAATAGGACCCATGATGGTGGATAAGTAAGAACAAAGGCATTATAGGCATTCAAACTAGGAGATTTTGACATAATAGAAAAATAACTTTTGGTTAGTAAACGCTTAGTATGTACCAGGCATGGGGCTCTGCAATTTACATGCATCCTCTCATTTGACACGTTTCTGGTGTGAATTTTATTTCATAGACCTAGTGCAAGAAGTTTCCCATACTTTATTTCTAAAGGTCACTTAATATTGTCCTGAGTCAGCTTGCCCACACACAGCCCTACTTCCTAGCCAAGCACTCTTTGTGATACCAGAAAACTGCGGCCCCTGCATGGCAGCCACCACATAGAGGCTGCTCTACCCGCTTGTGCACAGCATGGCCGAAGAGTGCTTTTCCTTCTGGTGTCCAGTAACACTGGCCCTTATCTGCATCCCCCAGCTGACCTCAGATCTACACCTGGACCCTCACCTTCTTCAGGCCCCCATGGTATATTTCAGCATCCTCCAGAAGGAGCCATAAGGAGAAGCAAGACCCAGGTCACCTCCATGTTTGAACAGCCCCCAAACCCTGTACCCCTACTGATTTCAAACTTTTCCATGGCCTGGGGGAATGGGGAGAGGGACATGAGGCAATTCCAGGCCTCTTTTGCTGGGGCTGGACTGGAAAGAGGAGCTGCTAATACCAGAGGGTGTTTTTGTTTGTTGGTTTGGTTTTTGGTTTTGGGGTTTTGGGGTTTTGTTTTTAATTTTGTTTTTAATTTAATTTAATTAATTTATTTTTTATACAGCAGGTTCTTACTAGTTATCTATTTTATACATATTAGTGTATGTATGTCAATCCCAATCTCCCAATTCATCCCACCTTTGTTTTTGTTTTTGCTGTGCTATGCGGCTTACAGGATCTTAGTTCCCCAACCAGGGATCGAACCCAGGCCCACAGCAGTGAAAGTGCCGGATCCTAACCACTGGACCACAAGGGAATTCCCCAGAAGGTGTTTTTTATTTTCTTTTAATAACTTGTCATGTTTCAGCAGATGAAGAAACGTTAGCTGGAAGGAGAAGTGCCTGATCTAAGGTCCTATAGCTAGGAAGTGGCAGGGCTGGAATTTGAAGCTGTTGGACTCTACCCCTCAAACACAGAAGACCTGCTCCAACACTGGAATCACCTTGGGAGGACTATTGGAACTTCTCAGGCCCCACACTGGCCTACAGATTGATGATCTCTGGGGAAAATCTGCATTTAAAAAACAATATCCCACATGTTACCTAGAAGCTTCTGGAATTTCTGTGTGGAATTTCTGTTTGGAATTCCAGCCATCCTCACAATGTTAAGTGTGGCAGACAGACTCTAAGGTGCCCCCACCATGATCAGTGCCCCCCGCATTCACACTTGTCCAAGTCAGCTCAGGCTGCCATAACAGAATGCCACAGACTGGATGGCTCAAACAACAAAAATGTATTCTCTCAAAATTTTGGAGGCTAGGACTTCCCTGGTGGTGCAGTGGTTGAGAATCTGCCTGCCAATGCAGGGGACAAAGGTTCAATCCCCGGTCCAGGAAGATCCCACATGCCACAGAGCAGCTAAGCCCATGTGCCACAACTACTGAGCCTGTGCTCTAGAGCCCGTGAGCCACAACTACTGAGCCCACGTGCCACAACTACTGAAGCCCGCACACTCTAGGGCCCATGTGCCACAACTATTGAGCCTGCGTGCTGCAGCTACTGAAGCCTGCACGCCTAGAGCCTGTGCTTCGCAATAAGAGAAGCCACCGCAGTGAGAAACCCACGCGCTGCAATGAAGAGTAGCCCCCGCTCGCCGCAACTACAGAAAGCCTGTGCACAGCAATGAAGACCCAACGCAGCCAAAAGAAACCCAAAAAGTTCTGGAGGCTGGAAGCCCCAGATGAGGGTAACCGGCCAATTTGGTTTCTAGGGAGGCTCTCTTCCTGGCTTACAGGCGGCTACCTTCTCCCTCTGTCCTTCTGTGGCCTTTCCTCAGTGTGTGTGTGAGGCGAGAGAAGTCTCTGGTGCCTCTTCTTATAAGGACACTGATCCTATCAGATCAGGACCCCCACCTTTATAACCTCGTTTAACTTTAATTACTTCCTTAGAGGCCCCATCTCCAAATACAACCACACTGGAGGTTAGGTCTTCAACATGAATTCTGGGGGGTTGCGAATATTCAGTCCATAACAACAACTTTGTGTAATCCCTTCCCCTCAAGTCAGACATCCCCCAGAGGTGGGACTTGCAATTTGCTGCTAACCAATGGCATGTGGCAAAGGTGATAGGATGTCATTCTGTAACTACATTACATGGTATAAGATATCATCTTACTAGCAAACTTGCTCTAGAGGCCCTTCTTGCTGGTCTGTTGAAGGGAGTGGCCATATTGGGAAAGCCCGTGGGGAAAGAAACTACAGTTAGCCTCTAGGAGCTGAGGGTGGCTTCCAACCAAAGGAAGAGCAAGAAGCTGGGGCCCTCAGTCCTATAGCCACAAGGAACAAAAGTCCGCCAACATCCTGAGTGACCTCGGAAACAGGCTCTTTCCCATTCGTGCCTCCAGATGAGAATGCGGCCTGGCTAACACCTTGATTGTTGCCTTGTGGGCCCCAGAGAAGAGGGGTCATTTAAGCCACTCCTGGCCTTCCAACCCATAGAAACCGTGAGATCATAAACGTGTGCTGCTATAAACCACTAACCCACTGGTCACTTGTTACACAGCAATGGAAAACAAATACATTAGACAATCTGACAATCTCCACTAACAAGGCTGCATGGATGGCTTCTCTTTTTATTACTTCTATCTAGAAGCAAGTTGTGGACTTACCAAGCAGGACAAAGGGCATGTATCAAACTGCCTGGTTTTTAAAAATTTTTTTTAAGATTTCTTGATTATGAAAAGTAATAGGGCTTCCCTGGTGGTGCAGTGGTTAAGAATCTGCCTGCCAATGCAGGGGACATGGGATCAAGCCCTGGTCCTGGAAGATCCCCCATGCTGCGGATCAACTAAGCCTGTGCACAACTACTGAGCCTGTGCTCTAGAGCCTGCGAGCCACAACTACTGAGCCCGCGTGCCACAACTACTGAAGCCTGCGCGCCTACAGCCCATGCTCCGCAACAAGAGAAGCCACCACAATGAGAAGCCCGCGCACCGCAACAAAGAGTAGCCCTCTCTCGCCGCAACTAGAGAAAGTCCGCGCGCAGCAACGAAGACCCAACACAGCCAAAAATAAATAAATAACTTAAAAAACAAAAAAGAAAAGTAATAGATGTTCATTGTAGAAATTTTGGAGGCACACCAAAAAGAAAATAAAAATTACCAGGAATAATTTCCTCACACCCCCTCAGATAACCACAGATAACACATTGGCACATTGGCAAACAGCCTTCCCCAACATGGTTTTATGCAGAGAAGCTGAATAAAGTTACAAACAGAGAAAGCTCTGTACGCTCTGTACAGACTGTTTTGTAACTTGCTCTTTCCACAGTGTCAGACCATATTTGAAGCATCAGAGGGCTGAATTTGTTCCTGGCATTTTGGGATGTTGCCAGATACCAATTTTAATGACCTCAGGTTTTTCCCAGGCTGGGCTTTGGCAAAGGAGACTTATAAAGGAAACTGAGGCCAGCAGGGAATGACACCCTCGAGGCCAGATAGCCTGTTGTCACCCAGAAATTTCTGCCCCTCCAAACTCCTCATAACATTGTAGTTGAGCTGCTGTATCCCCAAAGCTGTTACCTTTGGGATTATTGTCAGAGTTCAGTTCATGTAAGCCACAGCCTCACCCCTAATGAGAGGGGCTTAGAATAGGGTGAACCCAGTACCCCTCTGCCTGAGACCTGGCCAGCCCACCACCCATGGAGCCTGATTCTCCCCGGGCCCCCACAGCAGCTGAAACTCGATTCCTGGAGCACCATTCTAGAACTTTTAGGGTTTGACCTTCTTTTAAATGTGAGTGGGAAGGTAGTAAGTGAGGAGATGGGAAAAGGAAGGCAGGAATCATTCATTCATTCACTCATTCAGCAAACTTCATCAAGCCTCTGGAAGTCCAGGCCCCGTTGGAGGGTACTGGAGCTATGGAGATAAGTACAACAGGGTCTCAACCCTAAACAATACTTCTGTATTCGAATGTGATACAATGAACAGGTGTTACTTTTGCAATGAAAAAAATAATGTTCAGTGAAGATTTTTTTTAAAGAATGTCTGAGTTATTTTAACATTTATAAACCATGTGACTGTTCCATTCGTCAACAATAAATGTGGAGAAAAGGGAACCCTCCTACACTGTTGATTGGAATGTAAATTGGTACAGCCACTATGGAAAACAGTATGGAGGTTCCTTAAAAAACTAAAATTAGAGCTACCATATGATCCAGCAATCTCACTCCTGGGCTTATATCCCGAGAAAACCATAATTCGAAAAGATACATACACCCCAATGTTCATTGCAGCACTATTTACAATAGCCAAGACATGGAAGCAACCTAAATGTCCATCCACAGAGGAATGGATAAAGAAGATGTGGTACATATATACACTGAAATATTACTCAGCCATAAAAAAGAACGAAACAATGCCATTTGCAGCAACATGGATGGACCTAGAGATTATAAGTCAAACAGAGAAAGACAAATATCATACGATATCACTTATATGTGGAATCTAAAAAAAATCCAATGCAAATGAACTTATTTCCAAAACAGAAACAGACTCACAGACATAGAAAACAAACTTATGGTTACCAAAAGGGAAAGGGTGGGTGGGAGGGATAAATTAGGAGTACAGCATTAACAGATACAAACTACTATACATTAAACAGATAAGCAACAAGGATTTGCTGTATAGCACAGGGAACTATTTTCAATATTTTGTAATAACCTATAGTGGAAAATAATGTGAATATATATATATATATAAAAGAATCACTTTGCTCCATATTTAAAACTAACACAATATTGTAAATCATCTATATTTCAATTTTTAAAAAAAAGATGGAAGCCACAGCGCCTTTTATGACCTAGTTCAAAGTCATACACTATTACTTCTGCTTTATTCTATTCATTACAAGCAGGTCACTGAGTCCAGCCCACAGTCAGGGGAAGGGGAATTAAACTCTATCTCTTGAAGAGAGGAGGATCAAAGAATTTGTGGACACATTTTTTTTCAAAAGCACCATCACAGCAACATATTCCAGTTCACATTGGGCATCAGACCCCCTTTCCAGTGCTCTGCTCTCTTGGAACCAGTACAAGCTCCCCATCTTGTCTCATAACGAGAAGTGTAGCTGATTTCCTTTTTCTCCTGGTCTGTCCCACACACTCTTATCCCTTTTTTTCTACCCATGAGAGCTTATCATTATATTTTTCCCATCCCTCACAGTCCCCTTCCTTAAATGAATTCTAGTGTCAGTTGTTAAAATAATGAAATTTCTGTTTTTTACATGAAGCATTTTAAAATTTATTTATTTAAGGTTGTGTTGGGTCTTCGTTGCTGCACACGGGCTTTCTCTAGTTGTGGCAAGTGGGGTTGTTGTGGTATGAGGGCTTCTCATTGCAGTGACTTCTCTTGTTTCAGAGCACAGGCTCTAGGTGCGTGGGCTTCAGTAGTTGTGGCACGCGACCTCAGTAGTTGTGGTTCCCAGGCTCTAGAGCATAGGCTCAGTAGTTGTGGCTCACGGGCTTATTTGCCCTGTGGCATGTAGGATCTTCCGGGACCAGAGCTCGAACCTGTGTCGCCTGCATTGGCAGGTAGATTCTTAACCACTGCGCCACTAGGGAAGTCCCTACAAGAAGCTTTGTATGGAGAAAATTATTTCAAATGAAAAGTTCATATCCAGCTATATGAAGAAAAGCAGGGACTCTGAAACTTTCTCTTGTGCACCCTCTCTGCAAAAAATGACTTGAGGATGTACTCCAACAAACTGATAAGGGAGTCCAGGAAAAAGACTTGGGAAACAAGAAACAGTGGAGGGCTTCCCTGGTGGTGCAGTGGTTAAGAATCCGCCTACCAATGCAGGGGACACGGGTTCAAGCCCTGGTCCTGGAAGATCCCACATGCTGCAGAGTGACTAGGCCGTGTACCACAACTACTGATCCTGCACTCTGGAGCCCACGGGCCACAACTACTGAGGCCCGCACGCCCAGAGCCCATGCTCCACAACAAGAGAAGCCATCGCAATGAGAAGCCCACGCACAGCAACGAAGAGTAGCCCCCGCTCGCCAGAACTAGAGAAAGCCCATGTGCAGCAATGAAGACCCAACTCAAGGAAGGGAGGAAGGGAGGAAGAGAGGGAGGGAGGAAGGGAGGAAAGAAAGAAAGAGTGGAAATAAAAGAGAGAGAAGTTTTGAAAGAATCCCAATCTGACAGCTATGAAGACGACCTAAAATACAATGTGTCAAAACTAGAATTGGAAGTTAGAGGTCTCTGGGACAAAAACTTCAAGAATAAAAATTGATGTCATTGTGCAAATTGAATATGTGAAAATCTAGACATTCTTGAAGATGAAGTGAAGACAAGAGACTCTGACTACCAAAAGGGAATTAGAAACTTGGTGGGGGGATGGGTATAAGCCTTGCTAGAAATTCACAATCAAACTAAAATGAACATGATTTGGGACAACTGATAGTGAGTTATCAGTAACCAGCGAAACAAAGACGACCAAATAACAGTCATAAACAAAGCTGAATTTATTGCCTTCCTGGCAAGAGAGTCGTGTCACTCAAACACAATTCCACAGGGCTCTCTGAGCAAAAATTAAAGTAAATAGATAAGGGGGGGCGGGGCAGGAGAGGAAGTGCACCAAATAAGGCAAGATTCTGAATATGGTCTCTAGATGGCTCACAGAGCAGACTGTAAAGTCATTTTTGCAAGTGCTCACCTCTAAGTTCTATATCACTGACACTAGGAACCCAGTTTGGAAAAAAAAATTGAGGGAAGAGTACGATTAATATTCTGAATTCATGATTAATTTTGTTGGGCTTAGAATAGATAGCAGGTGTAACTGTTTTCCTAAGATGTATTTTTTTTCTTTTTCCTACAAGCAATTTGTCACTTTTATTGAATATTTTCTTGGCAATCAGGCTTTCTCAATTACTGTCTTCTAGAGGGTTCAGGTTTTAAATTTTGTTCCTTTCAATAAAATTTTTTAATTGTATTGTGTGTTTATTATCTATTTAGCCATCATAGTTGTTGATTTTTATTCCGCAAGTGACAAAGTTTTATTACATGGAAATTTAAAGTTATACCTACCAAGATAAAGTTTAACCCAATACACAATGTTCCCATTCTCTTACTATTTCACAATCTCTTGTTAAATATAGAGGAACTGGGGGCAGGGAGTGAAGGAAGACTTTGGTGTACTTCAATTCTTTTTATTTTATTTAATTCTAGTAAAATAAAATAAAATATTTTGAAAAACTGAGACTCAGTATCTCATGGTGATGAATTAAGGATGATTTTTAAATTTTCACCTTTATGCATATGCTTTTCTGTAAGTTTCTTTAAAAATTTAACCACGCATATGCATTTTTTAAATAAATAAATGTATTTATATATTTATCTTTGGCTGCATTGGGTCTTCCTTGCTGTGTGCAGGCTTTCTCTAGTTGCTACGAGTGGGGGCTACTGTTCATTGCAGTGCACAGGCTTCTCCTTGCGGTGGCTTCTCTTGTTGTGGACCACAGGCTCTAGGCACACGGGCTTCAGTAGTTGTGGCACATAGGCTCAGTAGTTGTGGCTCGTGGGCTCAGTAGTTGTGGCTTATGGGCTCTAGAGCACAGGCTCAGTAGTTGTGGCACACGGGATTAGTTGCTCCGTGGCATGCGGGATCTTCCCGGACCAGAGCTCAAACCCGTGTCCCCTGCATTGACAGGCGGATTCTTAACCACGGCACCACCGGGGAAACCCCTGCATTATTTTTAAACCATAAAAAGTTATTTTATAAAAGAAAGCCAAATATATATGTAAAAGGATATTTATGGCAACATTGTTCATTATAAGAAACAATGACAAACAACTAAAATGTCTGTCAACAAGAGAATGGAGTAAATGATGATACCCCCATAAACAATGATGTAGCTATTAAAAAGATTAAGGTAGAGTTATGTGAAGGGACTAGGAAAAATATTAAGGAAAGCAAGTGGCAGAAAAATATGTTCTCGGGGACTTCCCTGGTGGTCCAGTGGTAAAGAATACACCTTACAATGCAGGGGACGCAGGTTCGGTCCATGGTCAGGGAACTAAGATGCCACGTACAACAACTACGGAGCTCGTCCACCTCAACTAGAGCCCACGTGCACTGGAGCGTGTGTGCCACAACTAGAGAGAGAAAACCCACACGCCGCAACTAGAGAGAAGCCCACGTGCGGCAACAAAAGATCCCGCATGCCTCAGTGAAAGTCCTGCATGCCACAACTAAGACCCAACACAGCCAAAAATAAATTAAATAAATAATAAGTCTTTAAAAAAGAAAAAGAGAAAAATATGGTCTCATTTTTGTGTGTGGGGGTGGGGGGGAAGAGTTTAAATTACCCAAATATAATTCGAAGGGCTTGGAGATAAAAAGAGAGAGAAAGAGTGACATAGAGATAGAGATACATGTGTATGTGTGTATACGAATATGTATATATTCAACTTGACCCCTAAATGCAAACTGATTCTCAACTGAAAAACAGGCATCTGTTACCTGATGTGAAAAAACTAGGCGGACTTACTAAAGGAAGTACTGAATATGTGAAGACCACATATACTGATGATAATAAAATTTTACATTATGAGCTGACTTTAGAAACCATCACCTCACACCCCTTAAGACATTACTCCACTATTTGTGGACCAGAGATTCTAAGAGGATGGAAGTGTCACCAGCAAAGCCCAGGGAAAAATTCCCAGGGAAATAAAAACAGAATCTGGGTAATAAAATAAAGTCTAACCTTTTTTTTCTTTTTTTTTCCTTTGTGCTTAGTCTAGTTTCACTCGCTCCTAGAGGGCCGCGTGCAGAGTACCCGCACCGGGTGCTTCAGAACAGAGCTCCCGGTGCGAAATGGCTGCGCCAACACCTCAGCTCAGCAGAAGCGCTGCAAACACCATGCAATTCAAGACGGCGGCGGCGGGCCATGGGCAGAGATGCTGCTCCCGGCCCTGCGGTCTGGAGCCCCGAGCAGCACAGCTGTGCGCGACCCATAAGAACTCCGCCCTCCCCCCCCCCCACACACCCAGGAACCCTATAAAGCAGCCCCACCCACAGCCTGAGAAGGAAGGGGAGTGTGTACTCTAGAGCCCCAGCTCACAACTCTCCATTCTCTGATTAAAGAATAAAGCTTTCCTTTGCTTCTGAACAGAATTCCGTCTCATTCTATTGGATCCAACCACAAGGGCAGAAGGACCTTGCTGGGGACTGACTCAGGAGGGTCAGTAATAAAAGCCCATCAGTTAACAGATGGTGGGGGACACACTATTACTTTTAATGCTTTCCCACATAGTTTTATATTGTTTGAATTTGTTAAGTTTATAAATAATTTATAATTTTTTTAATTATAAAGATTTATGTCTTTATATGATGCATATTATCTTTCTATATATATTCACATAACACTTTTTTTTATTTTTTATTTTTTTGTTTGTGACACGCAGCTTGCAAGATCTTACTTCCTTGACCAGGGATTGAACCTGGGGCCACTGCGGTGAAAGCACAGACGCCTAACCACTGGACTGCCAGGGAACTCCCACATAATAATATATATATATTTTTTCTACTTTTAAAATTGGTTTATTTAGTCCATATGCATTTAATGTAATTTTTAAAACATCTTTATTGGAGTATAATTGCTTTACAATGGTGTGTTAGTTTCTGCTATATAACAAATTGAATGAGCTATACATATACATACATCCCCATATCTCCTCACTTTTGTGTCTCCCTCCCACCCTCCCTATCCCACCCCTCTAGGTGGACACAAAGCACCGAGCTGATCTCCCTGTGCTATGTGGCTGCTTCCCACTAGCTATCTATTTTACATTTGGTAGTGTATATATATCCATGCCACTCTCTCACTTCGTCTCAGCTTACCCTTCCCCCTCCCCATGTCAAGTCCATTCTCTATGTCTGCGTCTTTATTCCTGTCCTGCTCCTAGGTTCTTTAGAACCATTTTTTGTTTAGATTCCATATATATGTGTTAGAATACGGTATTTGTTTTTCTCTTTCTAACTTACTTCACTCTGTATGACAGCCTCTAGGTCCATCCACCTCACTACAAATAACTCAGTTTCGTTTCTTTTTATGGCTGAGTAATATTCCATTGTATATATGTGCCACATCTTCTTTATCCATTCATCTGTCAATGGACACTTAGGTTGCTTCCATGTCCTGGCTATTGTAAATAGAGCTGCAATGAACATTGTGGTACATGACTCTTTCTGAATTATGGTTTTCTCAGGGTATATGCCCAGTAGTGGGATTGCTGGGTCATATGGGAGTTCTATTTTTAGTTTTTTAAGGAACCTCCATACTGTTCTCCATAGTGGCTGTATCAATTTACATTCCCACCAACAGAGCAAGAGGGTTCCTTTTTCTCCACACCCTCTCCAGCATTAATTGTTTGTAGATTTTTTAAAAATAAATTTATTTATTTATTTATTTTTGGCTGCATTGGGTCCTCGTTGCTGCGGGCGGGCTTATCATTGCGGTGGCTTCTCTTGTTGCGGAGCACGGGCTCCAGGCACGTGGGCCTCAGCAGTTGTGGCATGCAGGCTCAGTAGTTGTGGCGCATGGGCTTAGTTGCTCCATGGCATGTGGGATCCTCCTGGAGCAGGGATCAAACCTATGTCCCCTGCATTGGCAGGCGGACCCCTAACCACTGCACCACCAGGGAAACCCTGTTTGTACATTTTTTGATGATGGCCATTCTGGCCTGTGTGAGGTGATACTTCATTGTAGTTTTGATTTGCATTTATCTAATGATTAGTGATGTTGAGCATCCTTTCATGTGTTTGTTGGCAATCCGTGTATCTCCTCTGAAGAAATGCCTATTTAGGTCTTCTACCTATTTTTGGATTGGGTTTTTTGTTTTTTTGATATTGAGCTGCTTGTATATTTTGGAGGTTAATCCTCTGTCATTGCTTTGTTTGCAAATATTTTCTCCCATTCTGAGGGTTGTCTTTTCATCTTGTTTATGGTTTCCTTTGCTGTGCAAAAGCTTTTAAGTTTCATTAGGTCCCATTTGTTTATTTTTGTTTTTATTTCCATTTCTCTAGGAGGTGGGTCAAAAAGGATCTTGCTGTGATTTATGTCATGGAGTGTTCTGCCTATGTTTTCCTCTAAGAGTTTGATAGTGTCTGGCCTTACATTTAGGGCTTTAATCTATTTTGAGTTTACTTTTGTGTATGGTATTAGGGAGTGTTCTAATTTCATTCTTTTACATGTAGCTGTCCAGTTTTCCCAGCACTACTTATTGAAGAGGCTGTCTTTTCTCCATTGTATATTCTTGCCTCCTTTATCAAAGATAAGGTGACCATATGTGTGTGGGTTTATCTTTGGGCTTTCTATCCTGTTCCACTGATCTATATTTCTATTTTTCTGCCAGTATCATACTGTCTTGTTACTGTAGCTTTGCAGTATAGTCTGAAGTCAGGGAGTCTGATTCCTCCAACTCCGTTTTTCTTTCTCAAGATTTCTTTGGCTATTTGGGGTCTTTTGTGTTTCCATACAAATTGTGAAATTTTTTGTTCTAGTTCTGTGAAAAATGCCATTGATAGTTTGATAGGGATTGCATTGAATCTGTAGATTGCTTTGGGTAGTATAGTCGTTTTCACAATGTTGATTCTTCCAATCCAAGAACATGGTATATCTCTCCATGTGTTTGAATCATCTTTAATTTCTTTCATCAGTGTGTTATAGTTTTCTGCAAACAGGTCTTTTGTCTCCTTAGGTAGGTTTATTCCTGGTTTTTTATTCTTTTTGTTGCAATGGTAAATGGGAGTGTTTCCTTAATTTCTCTTTCAGATTTTTTATCATTAGTGTATAGGAATACAAGAGATTTCCGTGCATTAATTTTGTATCCTGCTGCTTTACCAAATTCATTGATTAGCTCTAGTAATTGTTTTTTTTTTTTGCCGTATGTGAGCCTCTCACTGTTGTGGCCTCTCCCGTTGCGGAGCACAGGCTCCGGACGCGCAGGCTCAGCGGCCATGGCTCACGGGCCCAGCTGCTCCGCGGCATGTGGGATCTTCCCGGACCAGGGCACGAACCCGTGTCCCCTGCATCGGCAGGCGGACTCTCAACCACTGCGCCACCAGGGAAGCCCTAGCTCTAGTAATTTTCTGGTAGCATCCTTAGGATTCTCTATGTATAGTATCATATCACCTGCAAACAGTGACAGTTTTACTTCTTCTTTTCCAATTTGGATTCCTTTTATTTCTCTTTCTTCTCTGATTGCTGTCGCTAAAACTTCCAAAACTCTGTTGAATATCAGCAATTGATATGATTTCAATTTTCTTAAATTTACCGAGGCTTGATTTGTGACTCAAGATATGATCTATCCTGGAGAATATTCCATGAGCACTTGAGAAGAAAGTGTAATCTGCTGTTTTTGGATGGAATGTCCTATAAATATCAATTAAGTCCGTCTTGTTGAACATATCATTTAAAGTTTGTGTTTCCTTATTTATTTTCATTTTGGATAATCGGTCCACTGTTGAAAGTAGGGGTGTTAAAGTCCCCTACTATTATTGTGTTACTGTTGATTTCCCCTTTTATGGCTGCTAGCATTTGCCTTATGTATTGAGGTGCTCCTGAGTTGGGTGCATAAATATTTACAATTGTTATATCTTCTTCTTGGATTGATCCCTTGATCATTATGTAGTGTCCTTCTTTGTCTCTTGTAATAGTCTTTATTTTAAAATCTATTTTGTCTGATATGAGAATTGCTACTCCAGCTTTCTTTTGATTTCCATTTGCATGGAATATCTTTTTCCATCCCCTCATGTACAGTCTGTATGTGCCCCTAGGTCTGAAGTGGGTCTCTTGTAGATAGCATATGTACAGGTCTTGTTTTTGTATCCATTCAGCCAGTCTATGTCTTTGGGTTGGAGCATTTAATCCATTTACATTTAAGATAGCTATTGATATGTATGTTTCTATTACCATTTTCTTAATTGTTTTGGGTTTGTTATTGTGTTTCCTGCCTAGAGAAGTTCCTGCAGCATTTGTTGTAGAGCTGGTTTGGTGGTGCTGAATTCTCTTAGCTTTTGCTTGTCTGTAAAGGTTTTAATTTCTCTGTCGAATCTGAATGAGATCCTTGCTGGGTAGAGTAATCTTGGTTGCAGGTTTTTCCCTTTCATCACCTTAAATACGTCCTGCTACTCCCTTCTGGCTTGTAGAGTTTCTGCTGAAAGATCAGCTGTTAACCTTATGGGGATTCCCTTGTATGTTAACTGTGCTTCTCCCTTGCTTCTTTTAATATTTTTTCTTTGTATTTAATTTTTGATAGTTTGATTAATATGTGTCTTGGCATGTTTCTCCTTGGATTTATCCTGGATGGGACTTTCTGTGCTTCCTGGACTTGATTCACTATTTCCTTACCCATGGAAGTTTTCAACTATAATCTCTTCAAATATTTTCTCAGTCCCTTTTTTTTTCCTCTTCTTCTTCTGGGGCCCCTATAATTCGAATGTTGGTGCATTTAATGTTGTCCCAAATGTCTCTGAGATTGTCCTCAATTCCTTTCATTCTTTTTTCTTTATTCTGCTCTGCAGTAGTTATTTCCACTGTTTTATATTCCAGGTCACTTATCTGTTCTTCTGCCTCAGGTATTCTGCTATTGATTCCTTCTAGAGAATTTTTAATTTCATTTATTGTGTTGTTCATCATTGTTTGTCTACTCTTTAGTTCTTCTAGGTCCTTGTTAAACGTTTCTTGTATTTTCTCCATTCTATTTCCAAGATTTTGGATCATCTTTACTATCATTACTCTGAATTCTTTTTCAGGTAGACTGCCTATTTCCTCTTCATTTGTTTGGTCTGGTGGGTTTTTACCTTGCTCCTTCAACTGCTGTGTGTTTCTCTGTCTTCTCATTTTGCTTAACTTACTGTGTTTGGGGTCTCCCTTTCGCAGGCTGCATGTTCGTAGTTCCCGTTGTTTTTGGTGTCTGATCCCAGTGAGTAAGGTTGGTTCAGTGGGTTGTTTAGGCTTCCTGGTGGAGGGGACTGGTGCCTGTGTTCTGGTGGGTGAGTCTGGATCTTGTCTTTCTGGCAGGGAGGACCACGTCCGGTGGTGTGTTTTGGGGTGTATGTGAACTTATTATGATTTTAGGCAGCCTCTCTGCTAATGGGTGGGGTTGTGTTCCTGTCTTGCTAGTTGTTTGGCATAGGGTGTCCAGCACTGTAGCTTGCTGGTCGTTGAGTGGAGTTGGGTCTTAGCATTGAGATGGAGATCTCTGGGAGTGCTTTCGCCATTTGATACTACATGGGGCCAGGAGGTCTCTGGTGGACCAATGTCCTGAACTCAGCTCTCCCACCTCAGAGGCTCAGGCTGGACACCTGGCCAGAGCACGAAGACCCTGTCAGCCACAAGGCTCAGAAGAAAAGGGAGAAAGAAAAAGAAAGAAAGAAAGAAAGAAAAAATACATAAATAAAATAAAATAAAGTTATTAAAATAGAAAAAAAATTATTAAAAATAAAAAAAGAAAGAGAAGGAAAGAAGAGAGCAACCAAACCAAAAAAAAAAATCCACCAACAACAAGCGCTAAAAACTATACTAAAAAAAACCCAAAAAACGGACAGTCAGAACCCTAGGACAAATGGCAAAAGTAAAGCTATACAGACAAAATCACACAAAGAAGCATACACATACACACTCACAAAAAGAGAAAAAGGAAAAAATATATATATTTTAAAAGAAGGAAGAGAGCAACCAAATCAATAAACAAGTCTACCAATGATAGTAAGCTCTAAATTCTGAACTAAGATGAACATAAAACCAGAAACAAATTAGATGCAGAAAGCAAACCCCAAGTCTAAAGTTGCTCCTAAAGTCCAGTGCCTCAATTTGGGATGATTCGTTGTCTATTCAGGTATTCCACAGATGCAGGTACATCAAGTTGATTGTGGAGATTTAATCCACTGCTCCTGAGTCTGCTGGGAGAGATTTCCCTTTCTCTTCTTTGTTCACACAGCTCCTGGGGTTCAGCTTTGGATTTGGCCCCGCCTCTGAGTGTAGGTCACCTGAGGGCATCTTTTGGGAAGTCTGAGGTCTTCTGCCAGCATTCAGTAGGTGTTCTGTAGGAGTTGTTCCACATGTAGATGTAGTTTTGTTGTATTTGTGGGGAGGAAATTGATCTCCACGTCTTACTTCACCATCTTGAAGGCGCCCCATGTATTCAAACAAAACAGGCTGTACAGTGCTGCATGCAGAGATTCACAATAGATTGTATAAAATGGTGCCAGCTCAGGATGACTCAACAGTGGGAAAGGGCTGCCAGACTCACAGGGGTAGGAGATAAGAAATAGTTAAGTGGCTGACTGCTGCATCTTCTCCTCTGCAGAAATCCCTCATTTTTCAACACTTTAAAGGATTTGCCTCAACTAAAGAGACCTGCATTGCCCAAGGTACAGTCGCCCCTCCGTATCCACAGGGAATTGGTTGCAGGACTCCCACCAGAGCCCATACCAGAATCCACGGATACCAAGTCCAGGGACGTTCCATAACACTATTTTTTTTTTTTTTTGCAGTACGCGGGCCTCTCACTGCTGTGGCCTCTCCCGTTGCGGAGCACAGGCTCCGGACGCGCAGGCTCAGCGGCCATGGCTCACGGGCCCAGCCGCTCCACGGCATGTGGGATCTTCCCGGACCAGGGCACGAACCCACATCTGCTGCATCAGCAGGCAGACTCTCAACCACTGCGCCACCAGGGAAGCCCCATTAAACTATTTTTATAAATTTATTTATTTATTTTTGGGTGTGTTGGGTCTTCGTTTCTGTGAGAGAGCTTTCTGTAGTTGCGGTGAGCCGGGACCACTCTTCATCGCGGTGCGCGGGCCTCTCACTGTTGTGGCCTCTCCCGTTGCGGAGCACAGGCTCCGGACGCGCAGGCTCAGCAGCCATGGCTCAAGGGCTCAGCCGCTCCGCGGCATGTGGGATCTTCCCAGACCAGGGCTCGAACCCGTGTCCCCTGCGTTGGCAGGTGGACTCTCAACCACTGCGCCACCAGGGAAGCCCTAAACTATTTTTAATGGCTGCATAAAGTTGGACAATTAAGTCTTTTCTAATTTTTTATAATTATAAACATTCTTGTACATTAACCCTTGTTCATTTTTCCATTTGATTCTTCTATGAATTCATCCTAAGGGAAAGAAAGAGGGGAGAGAGGTATTCATTGTTTAATAATATATTTTTTAATTAATTAATTTACTTATTTATTTGGTTGCACTGTGTCTTTTTTTGTGGCAGGCAGTCTCCTTAGTTGTGGCATGCGAACTCTTAGTTTTGGCATGCATGTGGGATCTTGTTCCCAGACCAGGGATCAAACCCCAGCCCCCTGCACTGGGAGCACAGAGTCTTATCCACTGAGCCACCAGGGAAGTCCCTGTTTGATAATATTTTTGTGAGGATAAAGTAAAATAATATTCGAAAAGAACCTCACTTCTGTAATTCTTCTTTTTGCCACTGGGCTCACAGCCAGGTCTGAAGAACCCTGAGGGTTCAAAAGACATATCAGTTGCCACAGCCTGGACTGGCTCCTGAATGGGGCATGAACCCTGACCTTGAGCCTGACCTCAGGGCACTCACAGTCTTAAGGGGAAAACAGACACAAATAATTACAAAAAAATACAACTCACAAGAGAAGCACAGTGTCAGAAGTGGTATGTAACACTTCTCAGACTTCAACTTGCACATGAATCACCTGTGCGTCTTTTAAAATGCAGATCTGGATTCAGAAGGTCTGAAATAGAACTCGATACTGCATTCCTACCAGTTCCCAGGTGATGTCCAAAGAGTGGTCCTTCACAGACCACATTTTTAGTAGCAAGAGCATAAAGACAAGATAAGCAAAGCTTTCCAGATTTCCGAGCAGAGTTTTGAAAGATAATTATGAATTTCCCAAGCAGTTAATGAGAGGAAGGGTATACCTTGGCAGAGAGAACAGTTTATGTAAAGGTGCAGAGGCATGAAATAGCATGGTCTGTCTGAAGCACCAAGTTCAAAGTGTGGGGGGCAGATGAGGAAGATCCCCCCACTAAGGAGCAGCAATGGTGATGGAACCAAGGAGGAAGAGAATCCGCAGGGTGAATCCACAGGCTGGATAACTGACCAGAAAAGGGGGGAAGCAAAGGAGGGTATGCATGGCAAGGGGAGGGGTGCCCCCTCCAAAGGAGTGAATAAAGATCCTAGTGTAGGTTTGAGGGAGAAAGTAATGTGTTCAGTTTGAGGTTCAAGGAGTTGGAGGTGGAGGAGTACGGAGTATTGGAACATTAGTGGAGCCCTCTGGGGGAAGATTGGAGCAGGAACGGGCAAGTGGTCAATGTGTTGGGCAGTCAAGACCATGGTCTGGGAATGGAGAAGGAGTCTCCAAGCCAGAAGCATAGTCTCTCTTCAAACCTCAGAACCACCACTATAAAGCTGCAAACCTGTGAATGATGTTTCTCATTTACATTTGAGAATGTTGATCATTAGAGGCAAAAACAGGATCCCAAGGCCCTCCTAAATTATCAACAACATCATACACAAAAACCTGTATGGAAATGTTTATAGCAGCTTTATTCATAATTACCCCAAACTGAAAGCAACCAAGATGTCCTTCAATAGATGAATGGAGCTTCTCTGGTGGCGCAGTGGTTGAGAGTCCGCCTGCCGATGCAGGGGACACGGGTTTGTGCCCCGGTCCGGGAAGATCCCACATGCCGCGGAGCGGCTGGGCCCGTGAGCCATGGCCGCTGAGCCTGCGCGTCCGGAGCCTGTGCTCCACAGCAGGAGAGGCCACAACAGTGATAGGCCCGCGCACCGCAAAAAAAAAAAAAAAATAGATGAATGGTAAGCAAACCACGATACACCCATCCAATCAACGGACTATTATACAGCAATATAAAGAAATGAACTATCAAGCTATGAAAAGACTTGAAAGAACTTTAAATGCATAATGCAAAGTGAAAGAAGCCTGTATGAAAAGGCTATGCATTATATGGTTCCAAATGGAAAAGACATAACTATAGAGACAGTAAAATAATCAGTGGATGCCAGGTGTGATATCATGATTTATAATAAGAATTTTTTATTTGGTCTTCATCTCTGTTCTGGCACAAAGCTCCTAAAACCCTTGGAATTTCCTGTGATAAGAGCAATAAAGGTGTGTTTTGTTATGTTAATGAGGTGATTTTGAGGCCGCTGGATAACCTTAGGATGGGGGCTGGTTGCCAAGCGAATAAGCCAACCATGTGATTAGAGGGTTGGAACTTTTAGTCCCTCCCACCCCCACCTCCTCTGCGGAGGGAAGAGGAGCTGGAGATTTGTGCTCAAACGCCAATGGCCACTGATTTAATCTATCACACCTGTGTAATGAAGCCTCCATAAAACCCCAAAAGGACAGGAGAGCTTCCTTACTGATGAACACACGGAAATTTGGAGAGAGCGGCACACCCAGAGGGCATGGACGCTCTGGGCCTCTTCCCACATACTTTGCTCTATGAATCTCTCCCATCTGGCTGTTCCTGAGTTATATCCTTTTATAATAAACCAGTAGTCTAGTAAGTAAAACATTTCTCTGAGTTCTGTGAGCTGCTCTAGCAAATTAATTGAAATCAAGGATGGGGTCATGGGAACCTCTGATCTATAGCCAGTTCATCAGAAGCACAGGAGAAAACCTAGATTTGAAATTGGTGTATAAGGGTGTGGGGGGGCAGTCTTGTAGGACTGAGCCCTTAATCTATGGGCTCTGATGCTATCTCCAGGTAGTTAGTGTTAGAATTGAGTTAATTGCTTGGCAGTGTTGGAAAAAGCACACACACATCAGACCAGGGGTTCAGGGAGAGGGATGAATAATGAAGCAGAGAGGATTTTAAGGCAATAAAATTCTGTATGATACTGTAATGCTAGACACACTTCATTATTGCATTTCTCAAAACTCATAGAACTGTACAGGGGAGGGTGGGAAAAAAATACTGTACAGCACAGAGGGAAACCTAACATATGCAAATGAGAAAAATAATAATTTAGGAGGTTGGGACATCCTAGGAAGGAATAAGGCTGTGATAAGAGAATTTAACTATATGAATGTATGAATATATGAAACAACTTCACTGAAGGGGATGGAGGTGCTAATCTAAGCAAATCTTTGGACTAAGTGGGGTCTATAAGATTAAAGGCAAAAGGAACTGCACACAAACACTGTACTCTAGTTGATAATGTTGTTTCCTATGTGGTTACAAGTTAACAACTCTGATACTGCTATATGTGGATTAACCAAAACTTCAGAAATGGAGGCCTGATTGAAATTAAAAGGTTTGTTAGGACTGCAGCCTGAGAGACACAGGTTGAAGAAGCACTTGAACTGTGTTGCACTGAACTACAAAATGTTATATAAAGACAGAAACCTCAAGATTACATTTAGTTGCATGAATTGTTTATCAAGAATTATAATTGAAGCTGGCAAGAAGTAAAGGTGCTTCTTAAGTAAGGATTGGTTGGGGTCCAAACTGGTTGCATAGTTACAAGGGGAGACCTTGAGGCCATAAGGTTGCAGCTGGCAGGCGTTCTGAATAAGCCTGGCGGTATCCTTGGGTCTGGTACAATTCAAAGAAAGTTTTTCTCAGTGATACAGAGAAGTGTCTGAGACCAGATCCTTAGTGACTGCCTGACTCCATTTTTGTACACCTGAACTGTGATCACTCCATTATAATTTCAATTTGTCATCACATGTATACTGGAATGGAACAATTAAGTAAATGGATGTCAGCAGGAGTCAGTTTTCTCACTGTTGGAACAGAAGTTTACAGATAAGCAAGAGAAAGAAACTAGAATGATCCACAAGGTAATGTATTAGAATTGGATACATCAGCATGAGCTCATGTTCAGCTTAATATAGATATAGATGGTTACATATACACAAATTTATATATATATACAAATTTTAATATGTATGTGTTATATAAAATATGTATGTGTATGTTTAATATATATATATATACATATAGTTATATATATGGAAAACACATTTTTTTTTGCTCTGTCTGCTGAGAGAGCCTAAAAGAAATGACACCCCAGAAGCCATAAGAATGCCTAATGCCCAGATTTTGGTTTCTGATGCTATTCCCCAAGAAAAGGAACCAAAGCTCCCTAGAGAAATGGCTGGTTCTAGGACTGCAGCAGGAAATATACAAGATGAGCCTGGAGCATCTTGTAGGGCCAGAGAGTAAGGAAGTGCTCAAAAAATAATAACAACAACAATAATAATAAGACTGTCATAGGAACCAACTGAAATAGCTTCTAATAGCCAAAGCTGAAACAATTTAAGCAAAAAGTTAAAGTAGCATTGGATAATGACTCAAAGTAAAAAAATAAATATCCGTTAGTTCATAATAATAAAAATGATTGAATAAATTAATGAAGGGCAGAGAAGAGACAAATGTCTCATGCTGGATGGAGTGGACTGAAGAGCGTGCCCCCAAAACTCGGGTCCACCGGAAACTCTGAATGTGACTTTATTCAAAAATAGGGTCTTTGCGGGCTTCCCTGGTGGCTCAGTGGTTGAGAGTCCGCCTGCCGATGCAGGGGACGCGGGTTCATGCCCCGGTCCGGGAAGATCCCACATGCCGCGGAGTGGCTGGGCCCGTGAGCCATGGCCGCTGAGCCTGTGCGTCCGGAGCCTGTGCTCCGCAACGGGAGAGGCCACAAAAGTGAGAGGCCCGCGTACCGCAAAACAACAACAACAAAAAAATAGGGTCTTTGCAAATGTAACTAGTTAAGGACCTCAAGATATCATACTGGGGTGGGGGTGGGGGTGGGGGTGGGATGAATTGGGAGATTGGGATTGACATATATACACTAATATGTATAAAATAGATAACTAATAAGAACCTGCTGCATAAAATAAATAAATAAATAAAATTAAAAGAAAAAAAGATATCATACTGGATTCAGACTGAGCCCTTAATTCAATGATTGGTGTCCTTATAAGAAGGACATACAGATACACAGAGAAGAAGGCCAGGTGAAGGTGGAGGCAGAGATTAGAGTCATCCTGCCCCAAGCCAAGTAATGCTTGTGGCCACAAGAAGCAGGAAGAGGCAAGGAACACTTCTTCCCCAGACCCCTCAGAGGGAATATGGCCCTGCTGACACCTTGACTTCAGGCTTCTAGCCTCCAGAGCTCTGAGAGAATAAATGTCTGTTGTTTTAAGCCATCTAGTCCGTGGTAATTTATTACGGCATCTTTGGGAATCTAATACACAAAAGAATTCCAAATAATTCATGTATAGATACTCTACCCTCAAGGAGGGGGAGCATAACTCTCCCCTTATTAGGCATAGGCTGTACATAGCGACTTCCTTCCAAAACGTACATTATGGAAAGAAGAACAAAGAGTAACTTGACAGTGGAAAAACCTAAAAAACACTACGTCAGCCGGGTGATCAAGGCCAACATCAACAGTCATCAATCACATTGATAGCATGTCTGCTTGATATGATGTAATGGAAATGGAGAGCTCTGTGGTCTCCTTCCCCATAACCTGGTCTTATGAGAAAAACATTGGACAAATCCAATAGTGGAGCAGCCTACAAAGTATTTGACCACTTCTTCTCAAAATTATCAAGGTTGGGGATTCCCTGGTGGTCCAGTGGTTAGGACTCCGCGTTCTCACTGCCGACGGCCTGGGTTCAATCCCTGGTCAGGGAAGTAAGATCCCGCAAGCTGCACGGAGCAACAAAAAAATAATAATAAAGAAAGAGGGAGAGAGAAAGGAAGGAAGGAAGGAAGGAGAAAGAAAGGAAGGAAGAAAGAAAGAAATTCTTGCACCTAGCAACAGTATTTTAAAATAACAATAATGATAGCTTGCATCTACTAGTTCCTAGTTGTATTACAGTAACCAGGCTTAGCATTTGACATACTCTGTCCCATTTAATCCTTTAATGGCCCCATGAATTAAGAACTGATACCCATGAAGAAACCAAGGCTCTCAGAGAGTTTGAGTATCTAGCCCAAAGTTAAATACTGTTTAACTTGAGAGCTGAGTTTTGAATCCAGGTCTGTCTAATTCCAGGGTCCACTCTTCTGAGCAGTTGATAGAGACCTTTCAAAACAACTCATGGGTTATGGAAGAAGAGAGAGAGAACACATGCAAACTCTTTGCCTCAGTTTCCTCATGTGTAAAAAAAAAAATTCCTCGTAAACAATAGCTACCTCATGATGACTAAGTGAAATACAGCCTATAAAATGCCTTCATAGTGTTTGACATATACTAGGCACTTAAGAAACCCATATTCTCAGTGTTATTTGAGGATCAGATCCAAACAGCACACACACACACACACACACACACACACACACACGCACACTGTTGCCATGTTCTTGCTTCAAAAAGTCACACAAGTATTTAAGATTTTTGAATTAGTTACAAAAATATCAAATTCATAAGATGACACAGAAAAATGTGGATTCCCAGTTTCTTTTGACAAATCAGAAGCCCTGGCATCCCCGGGTGCATATTCCACAGTGCCACAATCACAGGAGCTTTAGACAGAGCGTGTGCCTTCTGTAGGCATGTGCCACAATCTCCACCACTCCCCAGTGTCCCCTAACCTGGAGGCCACTAAGTTGACCTGCAATATTTTTTTTAACATTTTATTATGAAAAATTTCAACCATACAGAAAAGTAGAAGTGATAGTGTAATGAACCCTGTATTCACTTCTTAGGGCTGCCATAACAAATTACCACAGATTGGATGGTTTAAAACAGAAATTAATTCTCTCAGTGTTTTCCCCAGCTTTACTGAGGTATTTATACCATAAAATTCATCAATGATAAACATATAGTAATTCAATGATTCTTAGTAACTTTATAGAGTTATGTAACCATCACCACAATTATTTCAGAATATTGCCATTGGGACTTCCCTGGTGGCGCAGTAGTTAAGAATCCGCCTGCCAATGCAGGGGACTCAAGTCTGATGCCTGGTCAGGGAAGATCCCACATACCGCGGAGCAACTAAGCCCACGTGCCACAACTACTGAGCCCGTGCGCCACAACGAAGAGTAGCCCCCACTCGCCGCAACTAGAGAAAGCCCACACGCAGCAACTCAGACCCAACACAGCCAAAAATAAATAAATAAATTTATTTTTAAAAAGAAGAATATTGCCATTACCCTACCAAGTTCACCTGTGATCATCCACAGTCATCTCAACTCCCAACCTCAGCTGTGGGCAAACATTGACCTGCTTTCTGTTTCTATAAATATGCCTTTTCAGGGCACTCTGTATAAGTGGAATCATACAATATGTGACCACTTATGTCTGACTACTTTCACTTAGCATAATGTTTTTGAGGTTTATCCATGTTGTATCAGTACTTCATTACTTTTTTTTTTTTTTTTTTTTGCGGTACGCGGGCCTCTCACTGTTGTGGCCTCTCCCGTTGCAGAGCACAGGCTCTGGACGCACAGGCTCAGCAGCCATGGCTCACGGGCCCAGCCGCTCCACCGCATGTGGGATCCTCCCGGACCGGGGCACGAACCCGTGTCCCCTGCATCGGCAGGCAGACTCCCAACCACTGCGCCACCAGGGAAGCTCCTTCATTACTTTTTAAATTGCTGAATAATATTCTATTATTACCATAGTCTGTTTATGCATTCACCAATTGATGCACATTTGGATTGTTCACAGTTTGGGGCTATTAGGTATAATGCTGTTATGAACATTCATGTACAAGTTTTTATGTGGACATGTTTTCATTTCTGTTGGGTAGATACCTAGGAGTGTAATTGCTGGGTATGTGGTAATTCTGTGTTTAGTGTCTGCTGTTTTCCAAAGGGGCACATTCTTTTACATTCCCATCAGCAGTGTATAAGGGTTCTGATTTCTTCACATCCTCACCAACACTTGTTTTTATTTGACTTTTTTTTTTTTTTGCCACGCCACACAACTTGAAGGATCTTAGTTCCCTGACCAGGGAATGAACCCAGGACTACGGCAGTGAAAGCGCTGAGTCTTAACCACTGGACCGCCAGGGAATTCCCATATAGTTTTAGTTCTTAAATTTATATCTGTGATCCATTTTCAGTTTATTTTTCTGTATTGTGTGAGGTAGGACATAAATTCATCCTTTTGTATATTGATATCCAATTGTCCCAGAACTATTTGTAGAAAAAACTACCTTTTCCTTATCAAATTGCCTTGATACTTTGTTGAAAATCAATTGACCATAAATGTAAGGGTCTATTTCTGGACTCTTGATTCTGTTCCATTGATCTATGTTCAGCCTTTTGCCAGTTAAGTTTGAACTTAGGAAGTACAAGTCCTCCAACTGTTCTTCATTTTACAAATTCTTTTGACTATTTTATGTCCTTGCATTTCCAAATGAACTTTAGGATCATGTTAAATGTTAGCATGCTAACATGTTAGCATGCTAAACCCTGTTAGTATTTTGTAGAGATTATATGGAATCTAGAGACCAATTTGGGAACAATTGTCATCTTTTTTTTTTTTTTTTTTCCCGGTACGCAGGCCTCTCACTGTTGTGCCTCTCCTGTTGTGTAGCACAGGCTCCGGACACACAGGCTCAGCGGCCATGGCTCATGGGCCCAGCCGCTCCATGGCATGTGGGATCCTCCCAGACCGGGGCACAAACCCGTGTCCCCTGCATCGGCAGGCGGACTCTCAACCACTGTGCCACCAGGGAAGCCCAACTGTCATCTTAATATTGAGTCCATGAACATGAATCTCTCTCCATATATTTAGATATTCTTAAATTCCTCTCATCAATGTTTTATAGTTTTCTGTGTACAAGTCTTGCACTCCTTTTGATAGATTTACTCCTAAGTATTTTTTTTTAATGCTACAGTGAATGGAGTTAGTTTCCTTGTTTCTTTTTGCTGTTGTTGTTTGTTGCTAGTGTGGAGAAGTACAATTGATTTTTTTAATTATATTGACCTTGCATCCTGTGACTTTACTGAACTTATTTATTAGTTCTAGCAGTTTTTGTTCATGGTAGGAGGGGAGGTCTTTAGGATTTTCTACATACATGATCATGTTATCTGTAAATAAAGACAGTTTTACCTCTTTTCTTCCCAAATAGGTGCCTTTATTTTCATTTTTATCTTGTTGTCTGTCCAGAACCTATAGTACAATGTTGAATACAAGTGGCAAAAGTGGACAGCCTTGGCTTGTTTTTGATCTTAGTTCCCCGACCAGGGATCGAACACGCCCCTCAGCAGTGAAAGCTCAGAGTCCTAACCACTGGACCACCAGGGAATTCCCTAAATAGTATACAGTTGGATCATAATTTTTTAACCATTCTGCCAATCTTCTGTCTTTTATTTGGTATATTTACCCCATTTACATTTAAAGTAACTGTTGATATGTTAAGACTTAAGTCTGCCATTTGACTATGTATTTCTAACTTTTCCTTCTATTTCTCATCCTCTGTTGCTTTTTATTGCCTTCATGTGGATTACCTAAGCATTTAGGTAATATTTTTAGCATTCCAATTTGATTTATTTGTAATATTTTTGAGTATATTGCTTTGTATAGTAAATGTACGTGTAAATATATATATTTACATTTATATACACATGTATGTATAAATATATAGTTTTTTTTTCTAGTACTTGTTCTAGGTATTACTGTGTAATCATGTAATTCATCACAGCCCACTGATGTCGACATTTACCACATTGAGTGAAATGTAGAAACCATACTTTCCATTTAGATCCCTTTACCCTCCCACTTTTTCAATCTAATTGTCTTAAGTATTTCTTCTACATACATTGTCCACCTGTGTGGCAGAACCACACTGACTCCATATTGTCAGCTCCATCTTAGACCCACATTTTGTCAGCTCACCTTTCCGTGTAACTGAGATTTAGCCTAACTCACCAAGGAATGTGCCCAAACCAGAAGAGTTCCCCATCAACTTTTATCCTTGCTTTCATCTGACATGAAACCTGGAAGAATGCCTTTCGTTGACACAGATGGTTAATGGTCATGAGCCCCTCGAGGGTAGGAAAAACCCCTTGATTCCCATTGGTGTGGAGGTGCTTCTCCCTAGTAGTCATATTATATTTTTAGCTTTAGCCCCTTCAAATTCCCCTGTACCCCTTCAGTGGCATGCAATACAGCTTCAAATGCCTCTGGATCATCCATTTGCCCAATCCTTCCTGCCTCTATGCAAGTTACCCACAATAAACTTCATAATTGCACTTTATGCAGTTGTCTGCTCTATTTTTCGGTCTCAAAGTTCCTTCTCAGTTTGGAGGATATTATTCAATATCTCTGCCTCCCAATACCACCACATCAGATGGTATTATAAATTTTTTTCAATCATAAAATATGATTTAAAATCATGAGGTGAAGGATAGGTTACTTCTATTTTTACCCATTCCACTTTTCTTTCATTTCTAAAGGCTTCAGCCTTCTTCTGTGATTATTTTCTTTCTGATGAGAGAACATTCTTTAGCCATTCTTTAGTAGCAAGTCTACTAGCAAGAAATTCTCTTAGTTTCCATTCATCTGAGAATGTCTTTATTTTTCCCTTCACTCCTGAAAGATAGTTTCACCGGGTACCATTCATTTTCTTACAGCACTAGAAAAATGTTGCACCACTTCCTGCCTGCCTCCATGGTTTCAGATGAGAAATCTGCTGTGATCCAAGGTAGTATTCCTTTATAAGTATGTGTCATTTCTCTCTGCTGCTTTTATTTACTTTTTTTACAAGTTTTCTTTTTTGAATTAATTTAATTTTGGCTGCATTGGGTCTTTGTTGCTGCGCACAGGCTTTCTCTAGTTGTGGCGAGCAGGGGCTACTCTTCGTTTTGGTGCATGGGCTTCTCATTGCGGTGGCTTCTCTTGTTGCAGAGCACGGGCTCTAGGGCGCATGGGCTCAGTAGTTGTGGGGCGCAGGCTCTAGAGCGCAGGCTTGGTAGTTGTGGCGCAGGGGCTTAGTTGCTCCGTGGCATGTGAGATCTTTCCGGACCAGGGCTCGAACCCATGTCCCTTGCATTGGCAGGCAGATTCTTTTTTTTTTTTTTTTTGCGGTACGCGGGCCTCTCACTGTTGTGGCCTCTCCCATTGCGGAGCACAGGCTCCGGATGCGCAGGCTCAGTGGCCATGGCTCACGAGCCCAGCTGCTCCGCGGCATGTGGGATCTTCCCGGACCGGGGCACGAACCCGTGTCTCCTGCATCGGCAGGCGGACTCTCAACCACTGCGCCACCAGGGAAGCCCGGCAGGCAGATTCTTAACCACTGTGCCAACAGTGAAATCCCTCTGCTGCTTTTAATATATTTTTTCTTTGTCTTTGGTTTTTACAAATTTAAATATGATGTATCTTGCTGTGGCTCTCTTCGAATTTATCCTATTTGGGATTAACTTGGCTTCTTGTATCCATATTTTTATGTCTTTCACCAAATTTGGGACATCTCCAAATTTTATTTCTTTGAACACTTTTTTAGTCCCACACTGTTCCTCCTCTACTTCTGGAACTCCAGTGATACGAAGGTGAGATCCTTTGTCCCACAGATCTATTCATTTTTTTTCAGTCTTTTTTTTTTTTTTTAAGAGCAGTTTTAGCTTCAAAGCCAAACTGAGATGAAGGAACAGAGATTTCCCATATACTCCATGCCCCTACACGTGCATAGCCTCCCCCATTATCAACATTCCCCACAGAATGGTACATTTGTTACAACAAATGAATTTACATTGACACATCACAATCACCCAAAGTACATAGTCACTCTTTGTTTTGTACATTCCATGGGTTTGGACAAGTGTATAATGACATATATCCAAACTATAGTAACATACAGAGTATTTTCACTGCTCTAAAAATCCTTTGTGCTCTGCCTATTCATCCCTCCTATCCTCTAACTCCTCATAACCACTGATATTTTTACTGTCTCCATAGTTTTGCCTTTTCCAGAATGTCATATAGTTGGAATCATACAGTATATAGCTTTTTCAGATTGGCCTCTTTCACTTAATGTTATGCATTTAAGTTCCCTCCATGTCTTTTCCTGGCTTGATAGCTTATTTCTTTTTAGCAGTGCATAATATTCCATTGTCTGGATGTACCATATTTATTTATCCATTCTCTATAAAAGGACATCTTGGTCATTTCCAAGTTTTGGCAATTATGTATAAATCGCTATAAAAATCTTTGTATAGGTTTTTGTGTGGACATAACTTATCTCCTTTAGGTAAATACCTAGTAGTGTGAATGCTGGATTGTATAGTAAGAGTATGTTTAGTTTTGTAAGAAACTGCCAAACTGTCTTCCAAAGTGGCTGTACCATTTTGCATTCCCACCAGCAATGAATGCGGGTTCCTGTTGCTTCACATCCAGCATTTGGTGTTGTCCATGTTCTGGATTTTGGACATTCTAATAGGTGTGTAGTGGTATCTAACTGTTGTTTTAATATGCATTATATGTAGACCTATGTTGTAGAGCATCATTTCATATGCTTATTTGCCATCTTTATATCTTCTTTGGTGAGGTGTCTGTTAAAATCTTTGGCCCATTTTTTTAACCAGGTTTTTTTTGGTTGTTGTGTTTTTTTTTTTTTTTTGGCTGCAGCATGTGTCATCTTAGTTCCCTAACCAGGGATCGAACCTGGGCCCCCTGCAGTGGAAGAGCAGAGTCCTAACTACTGGACACCAGAGAATTCCCAATCAGGTTGTTTTCTTATTTTTGAGCTTTAAGTGTTCTTTGTATGTATTGGATAAGAGTCATTTATCAGACATGTCTTTTGCATATATTTTCAGTCTTGTTTCTCTCTGTTGTGCAGATTGAGTAAATTCTATAGACACGTCTTTAATTCACTAATTCTATTCTCTGTCATCTCCACTCCACTGAGTCCATCGAGCAAGGTTTTTATTTTGATTACTGTATTTTTCAGTTCTATAAATGCTATTTGGTTCTTTTTATAATTTCTATTTCTTTGTTAAGATTTTCTATTTTTAAATTTGTCTCCAGAATATTTGTTATTATTGTTGAAGCATTTTTATGATGGCTGCTTCAAAATCCTTGTCAAATAATTCCAGCATCTACTCCATCTTGATATTAGCATCTGTTGATTTTCTTTCCTTATTCAAATTGTAATTTTCCTAGTTCTTGGTATAATTGATAACTTTTTTATTACATCCTAGACATTTTGGTTATTATGTTAGGAGATTCTTGAGCCTATTCAAATCCTGTATTTTAGAAATTACCCTTTTTCACTGTAGGTTCTGGACTATTTCTGTAGTCTTGTGTTCCAATGACAGCTTAATTTTTCTGAGCCCTTGCAATGTTATTATTATCTGCTTCATTCTTCTTGTGATGCTGAGCCTCCTGCTCAATTCCTTTTGGTGCCATATGTGGGGGAAGAAGTGCTATTCTGGGTCACCTGCTGTCACTGAGGACCTTCTGGCAGAGGTGGGGGTGGGCAGAAGCTGCTGGGCCTAGGTATCCCTATGCCACAGGGATAGAGAGCAGGGAAACACAAGATTCTGCTGCTGTTGCTGCTGCTGCTGTCACTATGATGGATGGGACCACCCATTAGTGCCCTGGTTGTGGAATGAAAGCTATGGTAGCCTGGGGCTTTGCTGCTGCTACTGCTGCTGGCAAATCAGGCTGCCCATAGACCCCAGTTGTGGAGTGGATTTAACTCACTTTTTCAAAACTCAAACACATCTACTATCAATTTAAATTCATCCTAGGAACTCCCTGGCAGTCCAGTGGTTAGGACTCTGCACTTTCACTGCCAAGGGCTCGGGTTCAATCCCTGGTCAGGAGCTAAGATCCTGCAAGCCGCGTGGTGCGGCCAAATAATAATAATAATAATAAACTCATCTTAAGAACCAATGGCCATGATGAAATCATGAGTTTGGAGGGTCAGTTTTAAATTTTCCTCTAGGACACGTGTAATGATTGACAGGAAAAAAATGTTTAGCCTTGTGCCACCTGAAATCATTTCATGGACACCTGAGGCCACTTTGGGGAATCATCACTTCAGCACACTGACACACTTAGCCTCTGTTTGCCCTGCCTAAATGCCGTGAGTAGAATTACTCTCCCAAATAGCCTGAGGCTATTTTGCGCTCAGAATACCCTAGAATGGGTCTTCGATGTTGTCACCTCACCCTATCACAGGCCAAAACCACGATCAGGTTGAAATTCTGAAAACAGCCTTGGTACACGTCAGGGCAGTGTGTGGAAGCTGCACGCCTCACGTGGAGCGCAGGCAAATGTTGCTATGCTCACACGTGTACCCGCTTACGTGCTGAACGCCTGCATTATTGCCTGCTTGCATGCTTGCTTATTTACAGACTTTCTGCCCATACAATTACATGCTTACTCCCTGACCTAGTTACTCAATTACAGACTTATACACTTACCTGCTTACGTGTTTACCTCCTTACATGCTGCATGCGTACCTCCTTGCACACGTATATTTTACATGCTTACACTCTCAGGTGCTAACACAGTTACATGCTTACTTGCTCATCTGCTTACGCTCCCTTTTACCCGCTTAACCCCTTTACACAATTACACACTTACCATTTACACACTCTGACACAATTACATGCTTATGAACCACTTACACAGCTCCAGCTCCAGACCTGGTGGGGTCCCAGCTGCAAAGACACCCTGCTAACAAGGAAAGGGAGCTGGATTTCAGGGAAGGAAGGCTCTTAGTCATGCTCGCAGCAGTCAGGCCTGCTCTCGTCCCCGGCGCCTGCCTCATACCAGCCTGTTCTTGCAAAGCTCCTGTCCACACCTCCAACAGCTGCCAACATATTTCCTGCGGCCTGAACATTTTTGCGTGTGTCAAGTTGGAAGGAAAACAAGCAGCATTCAGGGCACTTGTGCGTTCCCAGCCTTACACGTAACGCCTTGTGTATAATCTCCTCCTCAGCCTTTTGGCTCCTGGCCTGCTCGGCTTCATGCAGCTCCGTCTGGTGTGAGTCAGAGCTGATTTTCAAATCAGTAGACGCTGGCTTCACAGATGGCATGTAAGGTATCTCCTCCAGGGAAGAACAGCCTGAGTGTGGCTGATGGAAGGGATAGAGCACTGGACTAGGAGTGCTGGATAGGCCTGAATTCAGCGTCCAGATGGGCCTCTTCTGAGCTGTGTGACCTTGGGGGAGTCACTTATCCACTCTAAGTTTCTGTTTCCTCATACGAGAGCAGGGGGTAACTGGGGGCGTTAGAAAAGCAGAAACTGGATCCTTCTGCCTTTCTCTTCTCTTCCCTTGGTCCTGGTACACAATAGACCAGTGAATGCTTTCCACCTGGAATAAGACTTCTCAAGACATTCATACTCCACTGAGCACTAGAAAAGTGGCATAAAAGCCACGGAGCACCGTTCTCAAAGTGGGGTTCCCCCCACCTGCATCAGAATCATTACAATGCTGGTTGAATACAGATTCCTGGGCCCCAGCACCTCTGGGCATAGGACCCAGGAGTCAGCAATTTGACAACTTGCATAGAAAGAATCACTTGCATAAGGTGCAGAAAACAATTTCCGCCATTCCTTTTCTACACATAATAGGTTCTTATTAATCCTTCAAGTGAGCTCCGAAGTCACCTCCACCAAGAAGCCTTCCTAGACTCACCCCAGTTAAAATTAATTGCCTCATCCTCTGTGGGCTCACAAGTAAACTACCTTATTCACATTTGTGTCCCCAGCACCAGCCCAGGAGCACATAGCAGATGCTCATATTTAAAAATAAAATCTAACATCCCTCCCTGGCCTGAGAGGCTCTCAGTGCTCTGATCTTCCCCATTTCTACCTGCCTTCCGCACCCCACTCAGCTCACCTCTCCCTCCTCTGCCCCTCAGCCTCGATGCTCCTGCCACACTGGCCTGCGTTCTGTTCCGTAAGCCAAGTTGCGTCCATCCTCTCATCCTTTGCTCTTGCTGTTCCTCTGACCGAACCACTATTCCTTCAGATCTTTGCGTGACTGGCTCCTTCCCACTGGACGTCAGGTTCCAGATCAAATATCACCTTCTCAGAGACACTGTCTCTGCTCACCCAACCTGAAGAAGTGCCCCAGTAACACCTATCTCATCACCTCATTTTAGTTTTATCATACATTGATCATTCTATGATAGTTTTTTTTTTCTTTTCTTTTTCTTGGCCGCGCCACGCGGCTTGTGGAATTTTAGTTCCCCAACCAGGGATTGAACCCAGGCCACGGCAGTGAAAGCACCAAGTCCTAACCACTGGACCGCCTGGGAATTCCCGATAATTTCTTTTTTAAAAAAATATGTTTGGGGACTTCCCCAGCGGTCCAGTGGTTAAGGCTCCGCGCTTCCAATGCAGGGGGCTCGGGTTCAATTCCTGGTCGGGGAACTAAGATCCCACATGCCAACGTCTGGAGACATCTTGGGCTGTCACAACTGGGCAGGTAGGTGCTCCTGGCATCTAGTGAGTAGGTGCCAGGAATGCTGCTAAACATTCGACAATGCACAGGAAAAAACAAAGAATGATGCAGCCCCTAATGTCAGTAGATCCTTGGAGGAGAAGCCCTCTCTAACTCACCTCTGATGCCCCAGTGCCTGGACCAGTGCCTGGCAGATCTTACACAGCTCAAACATTTTTGCAGTGTGAACGAATAAAATGTTTAAATTAAATGTTGGATTTAATTTTAAAGCCTAAAATTTCCCTAGAGAGCCATTAAACCACAGGTTTTCACACTGCTTCTGGAAGCCTCAGGCTACGGGGCAGAGTTTCGGGAATTCTGTATGCAATGAAGAGTTTTCAGCTCAACCCTGAAGATGTAAATTTCCTGGTCTGTTTTATATATTGGGGTCCCAATTGTCTGACAAGTTCTACCACTTTAAAAAATGGGGAAACCACTGCTCCAAACCAGCCCCTTCATTTCACCCAGCTGCAAGCCAGGACCCAGAGAACCTGGGGCCCCTCAATATTATTCCACAGAGAGCCAGGTCTGAGTCTCCTGAGTTCCCCAGCTGGCCTTGGTCACAGAACTGGTCGCAGTGCTGTGATTTGCGAAAGACACAATTTAGGAGCAAGGCAATGTGATGTAACAGTTAGGAGCACCAGAGCCGTATCGGGTGGGTTTTCATCCTGCCTCAGCCTCTAGTCAGCTGTGTAGTCTTGGAAAAGCCACTTAACTTCTCTGAGCTTTCGTTTCCCCTGAGAATCTGTAAAAATGGAGACATTAATATTACCTACTTTATAGGGTTGTGATGCAGATTAAAAGAGTTAAAATGTGAAAAACGTTTAGAACAGTGTCTGGCACAGAGTAACTGCTGTTACTATGCTGTAGAGTAGGTGACCAACTCATCCCGGTTTGCCTGGGACAATCTTGGTTTTAGTACCTGAAAGTCCTGTGTCTCAAGAAACCTCTCGGGACTTCCCTGGCGGTCCAGTGGTTAAGACTCCGCACTTCCACCGCAACGGGGGCAGGTTCGATCCCTGGTCAGGGGAATAAGATCCCACATGCTGCGTGGTGCGGCCAAAAAAATAAAAAAGAAATTAAAAAAGAAACCCCTCAGTCTGAGCAAAGCAGAACACTTGGTTCTCCCAATTGTATGTGTATGTTTGATTTTTTAAAAACCATCTGCACTACTGTTCAGTAACTGTATTAGTGTTCAGTTTGACTTCATTACTAAGTACTTTTTTACTTAGCATGTTACATATACTGAGCATTAGGGAAGGGTTACTGATGAATTGATTACACAGATGGGATAGCACGGGACATCTTTAGTCTACTTTTTTTTCTAGCGTGTTCCTCTCACTGGATACAGTAGTACATTAGTGGCTTTTTTGGCATTGATTTATGGGAGTGATATTTCTTGAGTAGTATTTTTTTTTACATTTTAATATTATTCCCCTTTTCCCCCAAGTTTTATTGAGATATGTTGACATACAGCACTGTATAATTTTACAGCATAATGATTCGACTTTACCTGCTTTCTAATAATGAAGTAAATGAAGCTATTGTTCATTTTCTATCAATTCATGTAACGAGGTCCACAGCACCTCTACTTGGAAAACACTTTTGTAGCAGTTGGTTTGTTACTAGATCTCCTCAAACAAGAGAACTCTGTTTCTTTTTTCAAAAAGTCTATATTCCAACAGTTCACCACTTCAGACTAAATATTCCCCAGTCACACAGAATCTTTGAACTGGAAAGTTTAGGAAATCTTTAGTACAACTGTGCCATTTCCCAGATGGGAAAACTGAATCCAGAGAAGCCCACTCCCTCCCATGAAATCACATGCTAGTAAAGGATGACCCTGGGGCTCGGGTCCAAGATTCCAACTCCTGGGTCAGGGCACTCTCAGAGGTTCTCAAACTGGGTTCCACACACAGAGGCAAGTTTCAGAGAGAAGTGGGAGGCTAGGGAGTAAGAGGGAAGCCATGTCACCGTGCAAACTCCAACCCTCCTTCTATCCCGGCAGATCTACTTTAACCATTTGGACATTGAACTTCAGTTTAAGTACCCTCTGCAAAAGAGTTCATGTCGAAAAATTATTTTTTGAAAGCCTCTCTGTTATATCATGAGATTGACATATTTTCTTCCCTGGAAAATTTGCTCCCATGGAGACAACTTAACTATTTATTTGACATTTTTTCCCCTTTCTAATAGATGTTCTGTGGTTGGAAAAACAGATGCATGGGTCCTTTAAAAGGCAGCAGTTAAAATGAAAGGCACATTCGCTCGCAGGAATGGGCTGGGTGAGTCAGGATACTGGTAACAACCTACCCAAATGTATAATCTCATGCCCATCACTTAGAAAAATGTCACTTAGGAAAATACTGCCATTTGGGGCCACTTGACAGTGAGAGCTCAGGAGGGCCCCAAGGTGGACGGTCTCCAGGAAGCAAGAAGGAGGGGGCAAATGGCAGTGAGACCATCTAGAACCCAGAGCCAGGGTGTTGGACACAGGCAGAGGGAGATGCTGGCAAGTTATGCCTCTTCCTACCCCTTCAATATGATTTTAAGCTGAAACAGACAAACCTGGCTTTGGAGCCAGGAAAACATCCTGGATTGACCCCCAAGCGGGAGAAAGACAAGAAATGGCAAAGCAAAGTGTGCGGCCTTTGTCCATGACGACCCTGGGCTCTCCCTTGAGTGGGTCAAGGCTAAAAGGAAGAGTGAGGAGATTTAGGTGATTGCCCATAACAGAGAAGTGAAAGTTCAGGCTTGATACTCAACAGGCCTGGGTTTGAATCCCAGCTCAGACATTCACCAGCTGTGCAACCTCGGGAGAGTTGTGTCACCTCTCCGAGCATCCTTTCCTCGTTGGTAAAATGTAAAGGTACCTACCTTACAAGGCCAGTAAAGGATGAGAAAAGAGGAGGTCTCTGCTCCTTACAAGGCTCTCGTGCCAGTACCAAGGAAGTAGTTGCAGCTACTGTTTATTAAGTACCTATTAAGTGCCCATCTCTGGGTGCCAGAGCCCGAGCTCCTCACCACTGGACTATGTGGCCTCTGTCTACCGGGGATTCTCCCCAATGCTGGAGGAGTTCAGAGTAGGGCTGTCACCATTGTAATTTGGCGCCAAAATAGTCTTGAGTGAGAGAACATCCTGGGAGACTCAGAGTTCATCAGTCTTTGCCATGAATGATTGTGTTTGGCCAGCCCTCCCTATATAGTAGGGGGGTCAAAAAATATTTGTTGAATGAGTGACTCATTGATGGAAGAAATTAATGAAATACCAAATGTTGATAAATGTCTCCTTCTGGATGGAGGGAGATAAAAAAACAAAACAAAACAAAACTCAGGAGGTCATAACATAATGTTGAATGAAATAAGCCAGATACACGAGAATGTTCTGTGTGATGACATGTGTATAAAGTTCTAGAAAAGGCAAGATAAATCTATGGTGACAGGAGCTGGAATAATGGTTCCCTGGGGGCTGGAGGAAACAAAGCTGTTCCCTGTCTCCCCTATATCTGTTCCCCTCTCCCTTGCAGCTAGTGTAGCTACTTGATAAAGTTCTGGCCAATGAGACATAAGTGGAACTGTCAGGTGACAGCTGGGGAAACCTTTAAGGACTGGTTCATACTCTTTGCCCTCTTGCCCCCTCTTCCTCCATGCTCCTTTCTGAATACAGATGTAATGGCTGAATCTCTGGCTGTCCTGTTGTATTATGAGGATTAGAGCACATACTAAGATTGGAAGAGCTGAGAACTAGATCCCTAACTACTTCATGGAGCTGTCACACCAGTCCTAGACTGCTCGCCTGCTAACCTCTAGACGTGAGAGAAATGATTCTTGGGTAAGCCACTCTTATTTGGGGGTTTTCTGTCACATGAAGTTTAACCTATTCTCCCTGCCCAACAGCCCTATGAGGTTAGGACTGTTACTGTTGTGCAGATGAGGACATTGAGTTACAGATCACATCCTTGCCCAAGGTCACATGGCTGGAAGAGGGACAGCCAATCTTTGAGGGTTGTTGAGGGCATTCCTTCTCTGGAGGCTACTGGGCACACATCACAGTCCTCCAATGCCCAGTTCCTGGGGTCCCAGGGAGAACAGCCCATGACCACAGGATCAAGAGAGTCATAATCATAAACCCAAAACTTGAGCCCCACCCACTTGATGTCTCTGACACCCCACTGACTATGGGACACGGAGTTACATCCCCATTTTACAGCTGAGAGAACTGAGGCTGGGGGCACTGAATTTACTCTCTCAGCATCATGGAGCTAGGAAATGGCAGAGCTGGAGTTTGAACCAAGGGTCACTACCAGCAAAAGCCACATTCTTAACCCCTCAGCCACACTGCTGTCTCAGAAGCCATACAGCCCAGTTCCCCATCAGATTTTGAGAGCTCCTTTATAGCCCCTGCCACATGGCTGGCCAGCCTCCATTTGCATACCTCCAGCGACTGAGAGCTCTTTACCTACAGCCCTGCAAAAGAGAAGCTTGGGAGGAAGGGTTCTAGTCCCTATATGAGCCTCTACTTCCTCCTGTCTGGACTTGGCCATCCTGTGACTGCCCTGTCCTGGGGACTTTTCTCCAGAAGCCACCTTTTTCCTCCTTGTCTAGTCCCTCAAGCTCAATGGGTGGGGTGCAGGTGGGCGTGATATCTTCACTGTGGATTCTCTCTCTCTTTCATCATTTCCTGCTCATTTGAAGAGAAGACAACAGTTCAACAAATGTAAACTGTACATACTCTGTGACCCAGCTCTCTCTCTCCCTGCACATGTGCCCAAAGATGGATGTGTGAAACAGCTCAGAGCAACGAGGTTTGTGAGAGTGAAACCTTGGAAACAACCTAAGTGTCCACGGATGAGGGACTGGTTATGACATCAGAGTGTTTCCAGCCAATGGAGGATGCCACAGCAGTTTAAAAGGTCCATCCAAGAGAGTCCATCCAAGAGAAATGAGAACACACGCCCACACAAAGACTTAGGTGTGAACATTTATAGCAATATTATTCCTAATAGCTCCAAACTGAAAACATTCCAAGTGTCCATCAACTGGTAAGCAATTAGCAAAATGTAGTATATCTATAAAATGGAAGAGTAGAAAAAAAAAGATGATACACTCTACAGCATGGATAAACCTCTAAATAGTTATGCTAATAAAAGTAGTCAGAGGCAAAAGACAATGTATTGTTTGATTCCATTTACATGAAATGTCCGGAAAAGGCAAACCTACAGAAAGATCAGTGGGCACCTGTGGCCAGGGGTGAGAGCAGGGGTTGACTCAAAATGAGCATAAGGGCACTTGTTGGGGGACTGGAAATGCTCTAAAACTGGATTGTGATGATGGATGCACAGCTCCATAAATTTACTAAAAATCTTTGAGCTCTACATTCACAACAGGTGAATTTTATAGTATGTAAGTCATACCTCACTCAAACTTTTTTAAGGAAGAGGCTGATATGGAAAAAGGGATAAGACATTAAGTGAAAAAAGAAAGATGTTGAACAAAAAATACAACTCCCATTTATGTAAAAAATAAATTGAATAAAACCCCTCCCATATGAACATGAATGCATGTATAAATAAATGCAGAGAATCATGTCTTGAAAGCTCCACTTCACACTTTTGGCAATCATTATTTCTGAGAAGGAGAGTAGGAATGGGGGCTGGGGAGGGCTACTTTTATTTTTCCATGAAAGTATATTCTTTGGGTAATTTTTTTAATTAAAAAAAATGAAGCAGAAAAGAGAAAGAAAAGAAGCAAGGCAGGGAATTTTCTGGTGGTCCAGTCGTTAGGGCTCTGCACTTTCACTGCAGGGGCCATGGGTTCAATCCCTGGTCAGGGAACTAAGATCCTGCATGACACATGGCATGGCCAAAAAAAAAGAAAAGAAAAAGAAAAGCAATGCAAAGGAGAGAGGCTAGAGGCTGCATGCAGTCCATCCTCTAGCACCTCCTTTTACAATTATTGGGGTCATGGGTTTAGGGAATTGGCATTTGTAAGCAGTAAGTTAGATGTGTCTAGACTTAGTAAGGGTTTAAGGAATGATCTAGTCCAGTTCCTTTGCTCTGTAGGTAGAGAAACTGAGGCCCAGGGAGGGTCTGGGACCTATCCAACGCCAGAGCTCATTGGGCCTGGGCCCGGGCTGAAGTCCAGGCCTCGGACGAAGCTCCCAGCTCTGCCCCCGCACTGCACTCTGCACAAATTGTTTCGTGTCTCCGGGAAGGGGGAGTTTATAAATTTGGCCACATTTTGGAACAACAGAGCCATAAATGGACATGCCCGCGGGAGGCTGGGAGGTACCTGACCTTTGAGGCTTGGAGCAGGGAGGGGAAGGGAGCACAGGGCGGGTAGACCAAGCCACGGCCCAGATTCTCGCATTCAGGGGAAAGTAAAACTGGAGAAAAGAGCTTGTCCAGAGGAGGCTGCAGATAAAGTGAGTAAATGTGGAGGGCCAGACGGACCTGGTTCAAAATGCCCCCTTTGTCACAGTCTGGCTGGGTGACCTTGGGCAAATGCCTTTACCTCTCTGAGCCTCACTAGTCACCAAACCCCGTGAATGATGAGAACATGTGAAAAGGTTGGGAAAATACGAATGACCAGGCCCCAACTCTGACTTACAGAGAATTAGACACTTCCAGGATGGAGCCCTGGCAACTGTATTTTCTAGAAGCATCCTGTGGGGGAGGGGGGGGTCTGCATTGCTAGAAAACTAGAGTTCAGGAGCCAAGGACATCCAGGCTCTCTAAACAGCCTTCTCAAAGTGATTATTTTTATTAGACTCTGTTGCCTATGGCTGAAAAGCCAGACCACTCAACACGGCATTCAAGGCCTCCAGGGCCACAGAACAGCTTCGTCTCTCACGTCAGCCAGGCACATCCATCTCTTTATTGCTTAAACAAGGTGGAGTGTCCCCCCACCCTGCTGCCCCAGACAAAAATCAGGTCCCTGCCTTCCCTGAACATCCAAAGTGGGAATAAATTAAACTCCACACTTCACGGTTCTCTTCCTTTTCCAAACACATTCACTTTCAACTTCCAAACTTCTGCACTTCCTTTCAGTTGGACAACCTCCCCCACCCCACGTGGCTTCCCTTTTGATGGAAAGCCCACCTCAAATCCCCTCTTCTGTGAAGCTTTCTTAGGTCTCTGCACACCCCAGACTGAATCACTATTCACTCAGGGCAGGGCTGTCGCCTCCAAATGAATGAATGAATGAATGAGCGGAATTCCTGATTGATTTGCCTCCCGCCCTGGCACACAATTTGTAGCCAATAATGTTGGTTGAAATACAATAAAATCCGGATTCTCTCAGCCAACTCTGATCTGAATGCAACAACCACTGAAAAACATTCAGTCTGTCAATAAACATTTGTTGAGTGCCTACTATGCGCCTGCCACATGTAAAGAAACCAGAGCATTCCAGGTGGGGTTCAGTGCTATGAGAGATTACTGTTGAGAGGTGCTATTTCACAGTGTCCAGGAAGGCCCTTGGAGGAGGTGGCATTAGAGGTGACACCTGAAGAATGAGACAGGGCCAGCCTGCAGAGCGCCAGAAGTGCTGAGCTGATTTGAGTTTGAGAAGAGCTCTCTGGATTCTAGGTGGTGAGTGGAGATGGGGTGGGGGACAGTGGCCAGAGCCACGTGACGTGATTAACAGCGGTGTGGAGAGGTGGGTCGCAGCCACATGAAGACAAGATGCCACAGGGGGCCTGCTGCTTGGGTGGGATGGCTGACCTTCCAAGCCTTAGATTCTTTGATTCTGAGTCTTGTTTATGTTTTAAACACACACGCACACTCACATACAGAAATAAAGAAAACAAAACCCCTCAGAGCCTCAGAAGTTGGCTAAAACCCATAGGATTGTTTGTTCGTTCTCTTAAAAATATATTTTCCCACTGAATCTTCAGTTTTGTGTTTCCAGTAGCTGGCATGCCCCCAAAGGGACAAGTTAGCTGGGACAAGCGGGCTTCCGTCCCTCTGTCATTGTCCTCTGGATCACAGCTTGTGGCTGCTAAGAGGGTCATTTCCTGCGGCCTCAGCAGGGCCGGGAGGGCGAGGTGTGGGGGCCAGGCCTTCCCACGGATGCAGCTGGGTCGGCTGCATTTCCCGAGAGGACACTGCTCTAGGGGAGAGGGTGGGGCAGGCAAAAGGCAGCCCCTGAGGTCAAGCAAGCAGCTCTGGCCCCACAGTTCATTATTAAGTCAGTTACTCAAGGTTTAACAAGACAATGCGGTGAGGTTCCCAGGCTAGCCCATAAGAAGAGCCTGAAGCATTGATATTGGAGTCATCTTGGAATGATGAGGAATCCAGCTCAGGTGAGGGCCTGGGCCACCTGATTTCAAGACTCACCATGGGACTTCCCTGGTGGTCCAGAGGTTAAGACTCCACAGGGGTCTTAATGCAGGGGGCCTAGGTTCAATCCCTGGTAAGGGAACTAGATCCCACATGCCACAACTAAGACCTGACGCAGCCAAATAAATAAATATTAAAAAAAAAAAAAGACTCACCAAAGGCAGGCCATGTGACCCAGAAACGACCTCTGAGGTGACAGAAAAGCCCTTCTACCATTGCAGACCCAGCAGGGCGCCCTGACTCTGGGACAGGGGACTCCAGACACGGGGCTCTCTGAACCCCATGACTATCCAAGCTACACATACACCCAGATTCTGAGGTTCTAGATTCAGCCCCTCCTGGACAATCTGTTTTTTTAAACTGATGCTCTACCCCCAGGGAGAGTGGGGAGGCTGCCAATGCTGTGTCCAGGCCATACCCACCAAATTCCTCCCACAAACCCATGAATCTTGTATCAGGATCATGCACCTTCCTCTCATGCCACTCTCCCTTGCTCATTACCTCCAGTCACCCTAGCTCACTTTGGATTCCTTCTTCCCGCCTCAGGGCCTTTGCCCATGCTGTGTCCTCTGCCTGGATCATGCAAAGTGCTCAAGGAACCTTAACCGTTTCCTTCTTAGAGCTAACTAACAATAGTGATTTGTGTAGTAATTTGTGAGATGTCATCTTCCTTCCAAGACCATTGAAGACAGCCCACCACCTCTGTCACGCGGTCTCCAAGGTCACCATGAAAAGGAAAGCGAAAAGAGAACCTAGGTTTCTGCGGCCTAAACCTATAAGAGATGCACGTCCCTTCTACTCACATTTCATTGGCTGGAATCAGTCACATGACCCCTTCTAACTGCAAGGGAGGCTGGGAGATGTGGTCTAGCTGAGTGTCCAAGAGGAAGACATGGATGTTTGTGCAGGCCATATAACTGTATCACAGTGGGCAACGTGGTTCCCCAACATGAGAAGATAGTGGTGATGGAGGCCTGGAGAGGCAAAAGCCCCCACTATTGCACTGTATAAACCCTCCACATCCTCACACAGGGAGGAGGAGGCAGGTCTCCTGGGCCTGTGACTGCCTTTTCCTGTAAATGTAAAACCAATTCGTGGTCAGCCCCTGGAGCAGACACTGCCCATATCCCCCTGACAACTGCCACGACTCCCCAAAGGCTGCTTACGTTGTTCTGGCCTCAGGAGCACTCTTGGGTCTGCACGCAGGCAAGCCGGAAGTGCCGAGAGTTGGCGCCCGGCCCCCACCTCCACGCCATCCCCTGCCCCAGCCCCTGCCCCACCCCAGCCTTCAACCGACAAAGGATGACTATCCCAGATCCCTTGCCCCTTGGTTGGGATGAGTGAGGCCTACTCTACCCTGTCTCTGAGAGTTCCTTAGCAGGGTTGAGCTCTGGTTTCCCACCACGGTAACTGCCTTGATAATGCTTCCTTTACTGGAGGCCTTCCCTTCCCTCCCCTACGGGAATGCCCTGGGATCACCTCCAAATTAGATTATTTGCACTTAAATACTTGTCTTAGAGTCTGCTTCTGCGAGGACTCAAACCAAGGTCACTCCCAAGGGCAGGGACAATGACCCATGCTCTACTCCCTACCATGTCCAGCCTTGTGCTTCATGGGTGCAGGGTCATCCTTTTTTTTTTTGATTACTTTTAGAAACATGCAAAACACATGTCAATGTGTTGGTCCTCTTGGCCAGGGCTGCTGCAGACTCATGAAAGGGTAGCCTTCACGCAGTTGAAAATAAGCCTCGGAGGATTTATCTCCTCATCCTGTTTCTTTCCCACACACAGGAAGTCCTGAGCAGGCAGAACTTCCTGACCCTGGGGGAGCTCGCGGCACTGGGTCAAGGCTCTGCTCCCCATGGGAGGAAATGTTTGAGTGGTTTGATGGAATCGGCGTTGCCTTCCTCACTGCCTGGAGAAAGGGAAAGTACAGAGTCCTGGGTTCTAGTCCTCACTCTGCCACTAGCTGGGTCACTCTGAGCTGTTCCTTCCCCTCCCCTGAGCCTTAGATTCTATGAAGTCTGGAGGTAGAATAATCATGCTTCAGGATATCTTAGAGCTGCTGCATTCTGCGTCTCCTCAGAACTCAGATCCAGGCCTGGCACATTATTTCACTTCTGAAAACTTTTAAGGGGTTCAGGAGGTCAAAGCAGACAAGTATTTTGGAAACCAGTATTAGCAACAATGAAGAAGAGTTAGAGTGACTTGTCCTGTAGATGGAATTTTCCATGGGAAATAATTTTAAATATATATTTTCTTAATAAATTGACACTCCACTAGACAATTTTCTCTTTTCCTTTTTCCAGGCTTGCTCCAATCCCTACATTGTAGCCCAAGTTACCTGGCCAGTTGGATCATGTTGCTCTTCCGTTTGAAACTCATCTGTGCATACCTGGTGCCTAGCAGGGCCTCCCACGGTGCTTTGCATGTAACAGATGATTGATTATGGAATTGAATTTGATTTCCAAGCTATGGCCTGGGAAGATGCCCTAGAAAAGCTTGTTAGGAGGAATTCCCTGGTGGTCCAGTGGTTAAGACTCTGTGCTTTTCCACTGCAGGGGGTGCAGATTTGATCCCTGGTCAGGGAACTAAGATAACATCCCACATGCCGCGTGGTGTGGCCAAAAAACAAAAAAAGAAAAAAGAGAAGCTTGTTATAATTGTATGTAAAGTAAGAGTAAAAAGGCTATGAGTTAAGGCCAGGAAAGCTTACCTAAGAGTAAGGTGCTTGGTATGGATGTTGTGATGCTGCTTTTGTCCTTTTAGCTCGGTTGTCCTTTTAGCTTCATTTCAGATTCTAGATAAGTGAAGTCATTGCATAGAGTTACTCCAGTTAAGTGAGACACTATTGTGTATGCTGATTCTATCAGTTAGGGATGCATTAAGCTGCAAGTTGCATGGCACAGTGGCTCAAACCTCAAAGATATTTATTGTTTGCTTGTCTACAAATCTGGATGCAGGAGACCACAGAGTTGTTCCACCAGCTTAATGATGTCATAAAAGACCCAGGTTCCTCCTATTTTTTCATTCCTTCATCCTCATATTTCAGCACCTCATGGTCCCAGGATGGCTTTCACTTCTGTAACTTGCATCATCCTTGTAACAATTCCCGTGAGCTCTTCTCTCCTTTCTGATCCTTTTATCAGGAAAGCGTCATTAGCCAGAACTAGGTCACATGACCATCTGTATCAATTATCCATTGCTGTAAAACAAATTACCCAAAACCTAGCTGCTGCAATAAACATCTACTATCTCTAGAATTTTCTGTGAGTCAAGTACCCAGGAATGGCTTAGTTAGGTGGTTCTAGATCAGGATCTCTCAGGATTGATCTGTGCCTGACTTAATTTATAAAGGTGACTGTGTGACAACATGGGGAAGTCAATGCCATTGAAAGAAAAGTTTAATGTTACTTACAGTTCCCCTAGAAACAGGAGGCATACTGTGCCATGCAGGGCCACAGGGGAAAGCACCAGTGTCAGTCAGGAGGCAGAAAGGAAAGACAGAAGTCCAAGAGCACAGCCTTTATTGGGGTTTCTGCAGAAGGGGCAAGGCAGGGCAGGGTAAACAGCTTATAGCTGGCTAGTTTGAATAATTCCAGTGAGCTTTGGGGCATAGGGGCTCTCCCTAGTTGTCAGTGCCTGGCCCTGGGTTGATTTATGGCAGAGGAAATATTGGCTTGATGTGTGAGAGTTAGATAAGGAGGTGGTTGGGGGTATAGACACAGGGTTGGTTGGTTTGTACATGAAAGGTGGGCTCACTGACAAGTTGTTTACTGTCTCTAGGGACTAGCTAGCCCTGGGAGGGGCAGTGTCTTCCCAGACACCAAGGCTCCCAAAGACATTGAAACATCATAAAATATAGAAAATAAAAAATATGATTTGGGGCTTCCCTGGTGGCGCGGTGGTTGAGAGTCCGCCTGCCGATGCAGGGGACACGGGTTCGTGCCCCGGTCCGGGAAGATCCCACATGCCGCGGAGTGGCTGGGCCCGTGAGCCGTGGCCACTGAGCCTGCGTGTCCGGAGCCTGTGCTCCACAACGGGAGAGGCCACAGCAGTGAGAGGCCCACGTACCGCAAAAAAAAAAAGATTAATACGAGTATATCCCTGGCTCATGCTACAGTCAAAATGTTGGACCACACTGTAGTCATCCATAGGCTTGACTGGGAGTGGAGCCACTTCCAAGGGGGCTCACCTACAAGCCTGGCATGTTGGTGTTGGCTGTTAGTTCCTCCCACGTGGGCCTCTCCACAGGGCTGTTGTATGTTCTCACAACATGGTAGCTAACTTCCCCCAGAGTGAGTAATCTAAGAGAGCAGGGCAGAAGCAACAATGTTTTTTATGACCTAGCCTTGGAAGTCACTCTTTGAAATGAATCAGTAAGTCCAGCCTATATTCAAGGGGAGGGGGTGAGTTTCTACTTTTTGAAAAGGGGGGTGTCAAAAAATTTGCAGCCACCAGATCATCCCTGACTGCAGGGGAGTTTGGGAAAGCAAAGGAGAACAGAGTTGTCAGGACTGGCTTATACTAATCATGATTCATTGCCTGGGACACAATGCCACCCCAGACAAAATCAGAGTTCAGTTCTTGAGGAAGGAGAAGGAAGGCTGATGGGAAGACAGACGAGAGTGTCTGCCACAGTAATGATGACACAGATGAAGGGGAATAGGGCTGCTAGATAACTCTATGTCTCAACATTGCATGGGACAGGGAATTCCGTGGCGGTCCAGCGGTTAGGACTCCACGCTTTCACTGCTGAGGGTATAGGTTCAATCCCTGGTCAGGAACTAAGATCCCACCAGCCATGCAGTGTGGCAAAAAAAAAAAAAAAAAAAAAAATTACATGGGACATATTTACATGAAGACATTATTTGTTTTTTATCTGAAAGTCAGACTTAACTGGGTGCCTTCTATTTTCATTTGCTAAAAATCTAGCACCCCTCGGTGGGAAGTAAGTCTTCAATAGTCATGGAAGGAGGCCAGTGAGGGGGTAGTATTTCTTGAGAAGAGGCAGCAAAAGGAGGCTGGTGTTGTCTGGGGGAGGAACAGATGTTTCAAAGCCTAGGGGAGGTTTTGTTGGGAAGGTAGGTGGGTGAGGTTGAGATCTCCTGTGGGCTCAATCACTCTTCTCTGTTCCCATCACCACCATCACCACCCCACCATCACCTCCACTCTGATCTCAAACACAGCCAGGAAGCTCTAGCCAGAAGCATCTCTCTTTTCAATACCCTGAGAAACTAACTCACAAAACCAAAGTGGGGGCTGAGGGCAGTGCTGCAAAATGCATGTTAAGGGGTGTGGGAACATGGAGCCTTGCTGTGTGACCTCAGGGAAGGCCCTGTCCTCTCTGGGCCTCCCTTTCCTTGGCTATATAATGAAAGGTTAGTCTAAATGGTTTCCAAGTGCCCTTTCACTTGGCCTACGTGTCTCCCTCCCAAAGGAAAAACTAGAGGGAACAAAAAGACATGGGTTGTTTCTCTGGTCCCATATTCAAGCCAAATTCAGACGAAAATGTCCAGTGTGACAGAGATTTAATATAAACAGTGGTGCATTAATACTCACAAATACCCCAAAAGGAGTCCCAGATGGGCTATTTTTATCCCTTAAAACACACACACACACTCCAACCCCCATCACCTCCACCCATGAGAGTTTCTCCAGTTGGTTTTTATAAGAAGACAAGAGTTCCAGTTAAGAGTGCTAATTAAACAGCTTTGACTGTGGGCAGGAGGAGGCTGGCAAAAACCTCCTCTCTGGGCATGATGTCACCACAACTGTGCATTTCTCATGACCCAAGAATGTGAGTGTGTTTACACAGCACGTCAAAGCCGGTGATGCAAGCGCAGCCTGGTAAACAGGCCCCAGACAGGCAGGCCCTGCAAGGAGACTCGGTGCAGAGGCCTGGAGGAGGCCCAGGTGGTGCTTAACTCCTTCCTGGCAGAACTGGCTGCTGGGCCGCTGAGGCTTGACCAAGGAGCCTTCTCTACTCAGCTTCTCTCACAGGCAGGATTCCTGGTGGTGGCAAGCCCTAAATTAGAGTCACTGAGACCTTCATTCTCACCCACCATTTGCTTGCTCCAGGGACTTGGGTATGTGATTCCTCTAGCCGGAGTCTCAGTTTTCTCATCTGTATAACGGGGAGAGGAATCAGGTCCCTAATACCTACCTTCAACACCATAGTCCAGAACACCTAGACAACCAAGGGCTTTTCTCTATACTCAAAGAAAACTCTTTTGGAGGCAAAATCTGACCCAAATGGACTGAAGCTCTGCTGAACTTTTATTCATCCCACTTAGAGTCAACACACACTTCTCACTATAGCAATATCTATATGTTTGATTGGAGACGGGTGGGCTCAGACTCCACCCAATCACTTTTTAAGATCTCCCAAAATTCTGAATTCTGAAAACCATCCAGCCCCAACAGTATTGATCTAGGGTTGTGGGCCTGGACCACCGGCCTCTGGCTCTTTGGGGAGACTTACTGAGAGACTGCTTTCTGCTGGAAAGTCAACCCCGGAGGACAGGGCTTAGCTCTGTCTCTGCTATGCCCTAAGCAGGCAGTGCCTGGCACACAGCAGGCACCCAACCAATATTTGTTGAATCAATAGCTGAAGTTATTCATACCGCATAAATGCCGTGGTGGTGATTATGGGGAAACTGAGGCCGAAGCCTCTGAGCTGGCCTGCCCTGGATCCTTTCCCACAGAGGGACTTATGTCTTTCCCCAAAAAAGGTAGCTGCCCTTATTTCTCTGCTGGCCTGATCATAAACAGCTTGGTGACCCCCTCCAACATTCCAGGGCAGCCTTCTCCCTGGCTGGCTGGTTGTGGGCATCAACGAGTTTTCTTTGGCCAAAGGTTTCAGCTGATTTTTTTTTAAAGGGGGGGCCCATGCAGAAAGCTGGGGGTGGGGAAGGGGTGGTCATGGGGTGTCTGGGAAAGACAGGATCTGGGGTCAGCCTGAGACTGTGGACTAGATCCCCAGACCCTTCTGAAGACTGTGAATGTATCACTCTTAATCCTAGGGCTGGAGAATTATCCAGACCCGTGTGGAGCTGCCAGGATGCAAAAGTCCTCCCCAGTGTGGTCTGACCCATCCCCAACTGCTGTGAGGCCCCGACTAACTCCTTTTCCCTCTCTGGGCCTTAGCATGACGGAGATGGAGAATCCAGCACAGTGGATCAGAGCTGAATTAGAGACATAGACTTGAGTCCAAGCCCGGGCTCTTCCCCTTGCTGGGCAGGGAGTTAGGGCAAGTCATTTTCCCTCTCTGAGCCTCAGTTATCCCAGCTGTAAAATGGCACAGTTATAGAGACGTTGTTCTGATGAAGGAGCCTGGTACACAGCAGTGATAAAGGAATGTTAGGGGCTATTACCCTTGGTCTGGATGAGCCTCCTGATCTGATGTTCTGTGTTAGGCACTTAGAACAATAATAACCTCATTGTCTGAGCACCCACTATGTTCCAGGCTAAGTGCTTCATAAGCATTAGTTCATTTCAACCTCCCAACATCACTGAGATGGGTACTAGCATGTCCCCATATTTCAGAGGAGGAGACTGAGGTTCAGAGAGGTGAAGTGACCCCCACAAGGCTGCACAGCTGGTGGGTAGCAGAGCTGGAATCTGTCAGACTCGTAAGTACCTCATACCATGGCTCCGTTCCTTGAAACAAGAGATTCCAGGCCCAGCTGGGCCGCACCCTGATGTGGCATATGACCAGTGCTGGGGCTGTAGGTCCTCCATCAGAACCATGAGGAAAAGCCTCCCTGCCCTGCCTCCCCTGCAGCGCTGAGGGGAGGAAGCTGGTGACCTTGAAAGGGACTTTGTAGGCTCTGAGACGGGACAGGCATTCTCAAAGTCTCAGTCGCAGGAAGGCAAGGGAAAAAATTAATGCTTTCCCAGCCACCCTGGCAAGTGTCAGACCAGCTCTGGTCACAGAGGTACGGAATAGGAAGGTAGGTGAGGTACAGCTGCCTCAGGCTGTGTTAAGGGGACTACTCGGGGAGCCAAGAACTGAAGGAGAAGTGGTGTCCCAGGACCTGACTCTCACCACCAACTCCCTCCATTAGGAGTTGGGCAGTACTGCCTAGTGGTTAGGAACTTGGCCTCCAGAGTCCAACAGACAGGGTTCAAGTCTCAGCTCCACTCATCTCTGCTGAGTCCCTTGGACTTCCCCTGTCTGAGTACAGTCTTCCCAACTGTGAAAAGGGGGTGATAATGATAAGAGCCTCGCCAGGACTGTAGTAAGGACAGGACTTGGCCCATGGATATTAGTTGAACAATTATCTTCTACACTTGGTCTGCAATCCTCAAGGAGCTTCTAGTCTGAAAGGAGAGACTATATGTAAAATGCCTGGCACAGGTAGGTGCCCACTGGATGGAAGGATGGATGGATGGATGGACGGACCAACAGACAGACGGATAGGATGAGAGATTTACTCCAGGTCATACAGTCAGGAGGTAACCCTTCCTGATAGCTCACATTGGGCCCCAAAGAATGCCTAAGAGCGGGTTAGAGAGGGAGAGGAAGTCCAGGTGGAGGGGACTGCACGAGCAAAGGCTTGGAGTTGGGAATTACTGCAGAACGGAAGAGATACTGGTCTCACGTGTTCTCCTTCAGTAACTTGCTCAACAAGATCCTATGAGGAGGGGCCTCTGGATGGAGGCTCTCCCAGAGTCCCCTGGGGCAGAGCCAGCAGGTTGCACAGGGAGTAGGGCCCCACAGCACAGAGGAGCAGGCAAGAGGAAGACCAGCCTTGGAGTCGGGCCTGCGAGGGCCTGGTCTGGCCATATTTGGTTTTCAAGGAACTGGGAGGCTTCTCACTGGCTCTGCTGCCCATGCACCAGAGCAAGGCCACCCACAGTTGCTGAGTCAGGATGGCAGCTGGGATCGAGAGCAGAGGCCCCAGAATGGGGTGACTGTAACACAGTGGTTCAGAGCCCGGCCTCTAGAGTCAAGAAGATGTGGGTTCAAATCCTGCTCAACTACTGATGGCTGTGTGACTGGGCCGGCTGCATCACCTCTTGGAGGCTCTGTTTTCTTTATCTGTAAAATAAAACAAGAGCAGTAAGGACAAGCACCATTACTGAGTTTGCTATGTGCCAGTCTGTGCTAAGTGCTCTACCTGCATTTCCTGTTTAATTCTCATCACGATAGAGAAATATTATTATTGTCCCCATGAAACAAAACACGTGAGACCAGTGTTTCTCATCCATGCTGCAGTAGTTCCTAACTCCAAGCCTTTGCTCATGCGCACCCCTCCACCTGGAGTGTCTCTCTCTCTCTCTCCCAGCTCTAGGTATACTTTGATGCCCAGTGTGAGGTATCAGGAAGAGTTACTTCCTGACTGTGGGACCTGGGTTTCCGGATAAAGAAACTGAGGCACAGAGAGGTGAGGTCACATGCAAGTAATAGACAGAGCAAGGACTAACTAGAAGCACCTCGCCACTCCCCTGCACTTTCCTACATTCCCATTTCTATTTCTTAATCATTTCCACACCCAATGCCCCCCAACAGCTCATGTAAAACAATACCTGGCACCTGTTCCCTCCACGTCCAATTTCCAAACTGCTGCCAAAGGCTTATTCAGCCCCTCATAATAGTCCTGTGCAGAAGGTAGGCTAGATATCATCCCCATTTCACAGATGGGGACACCAAGGCTCAGAGAAATGAAGCAAGTTGCCTGAGCCCTTGCAACCAGCCCGAGGGGAAGCCAGAGTTGGACTGCAGTGCTGTATGACCCCCATTCCAGTGCTCTTTCCCCACCACGGTGAGCTGACCACTTTCTGAGACAGGTGCCCTTCCTTTCCTCCCAGCCAAGCCATTCCTAGACAATTAGGATAAAGGGAAAATTAATCTGAGGTCCACTTGAAAGGGAAAGTCAGGCAGGACTAGTGGGGCATTATGCAAATATATAAAGAAATTAGGCTTCCTTTGAAAAATCATAAAAGAATGAATGAACAAGCTGCAATAGTTTTAAATCAGATCATCTCCTCATGACAGGCAGGAGACCAGAACCGCTCTCTAAACCCGTTACCTCATCTCACTCATTTTTGGAGGCATCTCCTGCCTTACCCCATGCCAGGAGCTGTACTGGGAGCCAGACAACGGCCCTGCCAGAGGAATCAATACCTGGACAGCGCTCCCCAGACTCTGCGATTTCACATTCCAGTAAAGTGTTCTCCCCAAATGAGGCACACAGTTGCCAACATTTTGCTATTTGTCAAAGAGCATTAAAGAAAAGGAAAAATAAAACATTACTTTCTGTCACCATAAAATTTAATAAGGACTAATCTCAGAATTTAGCAATTTTTGAAAATTATCTTTATAAGTAATGGTCCTAGTTTTGTCACTCGTTGCAGGCCAGGGAGAACTGTATCTAAGATGGGCATTTGGCAATCTCCAGATGAATGGGAGAGAGAAAACATTTATGCATATAACTCAGAATAGCTATATTCATTGAGTATCTTTTGGTTGAAAGCCACAGAAAACTATTCTGGCTACCTTAATAGAGAAAGATTTATTGGAAGGGGATTTTATTGGAAGATTGGATTCTGGGGGTTACGTAGTAGACATCAGGGCCAACCAACCAACCATTCCTGGCAAGGACAGAAAACTTCAAGAACAGATGGAATCAGAGTCCTCTCTCTGCTCTCCACCAAGTGAGGACAGTGAGAAAGTAGCTGTCTACAGCCCAGGAAGTGGGCCCTCACCAAAACTTGACAAGGCTGGCACCCTGATCTCAAATTTCCCAGTCTCCAAAATTGTGAGAAATAAATCTGTTGTTTACACCAAAAAAAAAAAAACCCAAAATAAAAACAAACAAAAGAACAAAACAGATGGAATCAGCTCTCTCTCTCTTTCTCTCCTTCTTGCTGCATTTGCTAGATTCTCTCTAGTTACAGACAGGGTTCCTCCATGTGTCAGAGAACACAATGGCTAACAGCTTCCACATTCATATCTCATGGCTCCAGCAACCAGAGACAGACCAATTAACTTCTCAGTTTCAGTGGGGGGAACCTGGAAGGTGTCTGATTGGCCCAACAGAGTCAGATGTCTACCCCTGGACCAATCAACTGTGGCTTGGGGGGGGGTGTCTGTAACAACATGGCAGCTCCTGTGAGAACATCATGGTTGGAGTCAGGAGCAGGAGGAAAAAGAGCTGGGCGGATAGGCTGGGTGGATGATACCATAGATGTCCACCATGGAGGTGATAAATGCCCTAACAGAGGTGCAAATAAGGTGTCGTGGGAGTTCAGGGGAGGAAGGCACAACTTCTAGCTGTAGGGATCAAGTAGAGCTTCTTGGAAGAGGTGGCATTTGAGCTAAGAATAATCTGGAATATACAGAGATTCAAAATGTTATCTCAAATTAGAAGAGAAAAGTGAGCACTGGTAGAGGTGTCATCCAAAGGAGCTATATATTAATGCCTTACTTTGTCAAGATTTTTAGAGGTTATCTAATTTTTAAAAAATTTTAAAGTTATTTACAGTTATTACAAAACATTGGCTATATTCTCCCTGTTGTACAGTATATCCTTGAGCCTATCTTACACCCAATAGTTTGTACTTCCCACTCCCCCAACCTTATAATGCCCCCCACAACTGGTAACCACTAGTTTGTTCTCTATGTCAGTGAGTGAGTCTGCTTCTCTTTTGTAATATTCACTAGTTTGTTGTATTTTTTAGATTCCACATATAAGTGATATCATACAGTATTTATCTTTCTCTGCCCGACTTATTTCACTTAGTGTATTACCTTCCAAGTCCATCCATATTGCTGCAAATGGCAAAATTTTGTTCTTTTTTATGAATGAATAGTATTCCATTATGTGTGTGTATATATACCACATCTTTATCCATTCATCTGTTGATGGACACAGGTTGCTTCCATATTTTGGCAATTGTAAATAATGCTGCTATAAAAAAAAATAATAATGCTGCTATGAACATTGGGGTGCATGTATAGTTTTATAAATTTAGAATTCATATATAAAATTTACCTTATAGTTTATTTTTTTTTATTTTGAAATAATTTGACTTACAGAAAAGTTGCAAAAAATAGTTCAGAGAGCTCTCCTAAACTCTTCACCTCCTATATCCCTCACCTAGCTTCCCCTAATATTAACATCTTACCTAATCTTGGTACAGTTATCAAAGCCAGGAAGTCAACACTAATATAGTGTTATTAACTAACCTACAGACTTATTTGAATTTTGCCAGTTTTCCTTGCAATCAAATCCAGCATCCCACTCTGTATTTAGTTGTTATGTCTTCTTAGCCTCCTCCAATCTGTGACAGTTCCTCAGTCTCTCTTATCTCTTATAACCTTGACACTGAAGAGTACTGGTCAGTCATTTTACAGTATATCCCTCAATTTGGATGTCTCGTGGTTTTCGCTTGATCAGATCGAGATTATGCATTTTTGGCAAGAATAGCACAGAAGTAATTTTGTGCCCTTCTTAGTACAGCATACAAGGGCTTCATCTTGTCAGCGTGATTTATTACTAGTGAAGTTAACACTGATCACCTGGTTTAAGGATGTGCCTGCCAAGTTTCTCTTGTAAAGGGTTCCTTTATAATTAGTAAGTATCTTGTGGGGAGATACTTAAGACTACGCAAAAATGTAAACTTCTCATCATTTACAGTTCTTTTTAAAGGTGCTATGCAATGCACACTTTCTACTTTTATTCAACAAACATCAACTATTCACCCACTATGAACCAAGCACTGGTCTAAGATGCATGGCTCAGTTTTGTGTAGCTTGATGACCTTGCAGGACCTTAGGATCCTCATCTGTGAATTGGGTATAATTAAATTTTACCACTCAGGGCTTCTGAGGATAGAGGACCATGTTTATGAAAGTGTTCTGTAAAGCTAACTGGGATTGTTCATTCTCTGTCTAAGGCACTCAGCTCTGTCCTCACCTCCACCTATTACCAGTCTCCATTTCTGTTCTGCCTGCATCCATACCCACAGGCTTCTGTCTGTCCTCACTGGCCAGACTCCCTCATCCTATTTACCAAGCCTTACTTATGATGTCACTTAATAAGTTTTGGAGACACAAGGTGAGCCTTGTAGAGACTGACAGTTTCCTTCTGGAGCATCTGAACGCAATTTTGGGAGCTGCCTCGAGATGCCGTGTGATGCCTGGGACCTGTGGGTGGCAGACGGGAGATCCTTTCTCCAATGGGAGAAATAGTGGGAGAAGTAGGAATTGCCTTCTTCCAATAATGCTTTGGCCCTAAAAGGGAAACTCTTGAGCTCCAGGGAGTACTGAATAAGCCTGCATGGATACTTGTGTCTTGCTGAGAGATCTACATAGGCACACTTTATTTTTTTTATCATTATTTATTTATTTATTTGGCTGCCCTGGGTCTCAGTTGCCGCACACGGGATCTTTAGTTGAGACATGCGGGATCTAATTCCCTGACCAGGGATCAAACGCAGGCCCCCTGCATTGGGAGCACCGAGTCTTAACCACTGGACCACCAGGGAATCCCAGCATAGGCACACTTTAAATGAAAAACTTCATAATGTGAGAGGATGAGCTCACCCACGATCCAACCTCCTAACCCAACAGCACCTTAATTTGGGAACAGGATTTTAACAAACCAAGAGGGAGGTACAAGTTAAGTAGCAACACTCCTTGGGTTGCACTTAACCCTTTTTAAAGGCAGGAAACTTTTATGCTTCACTGGTGGTTTTGTTTTTTTGTTTGTTTACATCCTTTGTAAAAGATCATTAGGAAGATCAAATACGATAAGAGGTGAAGGTGCTTTGGAACTCCTACTGCGGAGAGTCAATATGGCTGTTCCCATTCTGTGCCCTGAGGGCAGCTTTTTAGGAACTGCTTGCCAGGATCAGAGCAGGCAGATTTAAAGTCCCAGCTTTAAACATCAGCCCAGGCCATCCTCTGCCTTCCTTCAGCGAAGAAGATGAGCCCTTCAAAATAGAGTCCCCTAAGTAGGAATCCAGCAGCATACAGGGCATTCCCTCCAGGGTCCCGAGTAGTTTCCTCCTTGGCAAATCACAGGCCTGGGTTCCCCAGGACCATCTCCCACCTGAGGAGCAGGCTGCTGTGGGCTGGACTCCCGCCCAGCTAGCACCCAAGCAAGAATCGTTAACAGCAGCTCAAGATTGCCGATTTTACTGCCCTCTCCCCAGTGGACCCTGGGGAACAACCATCCCCTGGAGACCACCAAGGCAGCAGCTCTCCTAGGAACCTTCAGGTTTAAGAGACACCGTCCCACCATTACCCAGTTGATTCCTGTGGCCATGCACCCAAACTATAATGTACACATGAATCCCCTGAGAATCTTGTTAAAATACAGATCCTGATGCAGTAGGTCTGGGGCAAGGCCTGAGACTCTGCATTTCCAACAAGCTCGTAGAAGATGCCAAAGCTGCTGCTCCACAGACCACACTTTGAATGCAAAGCTCCAGACCACAGGATGATCAGAAGGGTCTGGAAACCAGAAAACAATGTTGAGTAAACAGAAACAACATGAGTTGTTGGGTCCCCTCTTTCTACCTTGAAATTTTTATAATCTTGATACCCCTTCTGGCCTCCCAATAAAGTCCCCATTTAACTCAGGTTACTCTAGGAGGTTTCTGGTATTTGCAAACAAAAGAACCTTTCTTAATATCCAAAGGTAAATCCCCCAAGTAGAAAAGGGTGACTCTTCCTCATCCCATCGCTTATTTTACAGGCCAGTTCTTCCAGACCCACGACCAGAGCCTGGCTAGACCCACCTGCTTCTTAAAGGGACCAAGTCCCCTTTTGGGGGGCTTCTGATCATTTGAATCTCCTTCAACAACACAGAAGAGGTTTTCAAACATTACCCCGGGGATTCCTCATTGCCCTCTATCAATATTTTCCCAGAGACCTGAGGCTCCTTTGTGGGCTTCAGTCCCTTGATTGCCTCCCAGCCCCCAAGCTGTCTTGTGCATTAATTAGCTGGTGACTAATTGCTTCCTAATTGCCAACCGGCTCCCACCCACACCTGCATCAAGGAGTCATGGGTATCCGCCAGGGAAAGGTCTTTTGTGAGTCCAGTGGTTCACTTTTCCACAATTTTGGGCTGAACTTCTTCTGTGGTACCAGATCACATTCGCAGCCCTGGGAACTCGGTGGTGAGCAAGACAGACTTGGTCCTTGCCTTCAGAGCTCACATCTAGTGGGAGCCAAATAGCAACACAGGGACTTCCCTGGTGGCATAGTGGTTAAGAATCTGCCTGCCAATGCAGGGGACACGGGTTCGAGCCCTGGTCTAGGAAGATCCCACATGCTGCGGAGCAACTAAGCCCGTGTGCCACAACTATTGAGCCTGAGTTCTAGAGCCCATGAGCCACAACTACTGAGCCCATGTGCCACAAGTACTGAAGCCCGCGTGCCTAGAGCCCGAGCTCCGAAACAAGAGAAGCCACCGCAATGAGAAGCCCGCGCACCGCAACGAAGAGTAACCCCCACTCGCCGCAACTAGAGAAAGCCCGTGCACAGCAACAAAGACCCAACACGGCCAAAAATAAATAAATAGAATTTTTAAAAAAATGAGTAGCCCCCACGTACGGCAACTAGAGAAAGCCCAAGCGCAGCAACGAAGACCCAACAATGAAGGCCCGACGCATCCAAAAATAAATAAATTTATTTTAAAAAATAAAAAAAAAAAACAGCAACACATAAATTTCAGAATATAACTGCTATGATTTAACAAATAATAAAAATACAAAAGGATAATACAATACAAAGTAATGCCTGGAGCTTCAGATAGGTGCGCTGGGAAGGCCTTTCTAAGGAGGTGACATTTGAGTTGAGACCTGAATGGTACTCAGGAGCCAGCCAGAGTGATGATGAAGAGAAAGAGCTGTCCAAGCAGAAAGCACGGGCAAGATCAAAGGCTGGTTGGGGGGGACCAGCTTGGCCTGTCTGAGGAACACTCGCTGCATCCTTTCAGCCCCCAGGGATTCGGGAGTCAACCAGCAGGTTGGAGCTGGTTGTAAGAATTGGAGCAAAACCTTTCCTCTCCTCTTTTGCAGAGGCTGGGGGTGAGGCTTACTCCACATGGCCCCACCTCCAATCATCTGATTGGTCAGATTTCAGGATCCTGATTGGCCTTTGGTGGTAACTAGGGCGCTCTTTCTTCAAGGTTCCAAACTCCACAGTCTTACTTCGGACTTAGGGCGGAACCCCTCGGAGGGTCCAGTTAGGGAGCACGCGGCTTCCCCTGGGGAATCCAGGCCCAGGACTCTGCAGAGAAACAACAATGCAGATTGCCATGTGAAATTTCTTGATTTTTAAACGTTAATGATAAGTTGGAAAAGCTTTTTAAAAGCTGTGCAGGCCAAACACGTGTCTATAGGCAGGACCTGGCCCCAGCACACCCACACCCGCCCCCCGCCGCCCGGGGCGGTGCAGTGGGGCTTGGTGAATGCCTAGTGGTAGAGGTGATGGACAGAAGGAGTCAGGAAGGACACTAACTACATCCTGGATTCTGAAATACCCTGCCCTGGAGGAGGAACTCGCTGCCACAGACACATACTGAGCACCTATTGGTGCAAGTCTCTGTGCTAGGTTGGGGGGTACAAAGCACATTGTGAGGCTGCACCCTCCTCCAGGGCAGGGGGTTGCCTACCGCAGAAGACCTGGGTTCCGGTCCTGCCTTGGCCTCCTGTAATTACCGTGAGTCCTTGGGTTAGTTCATCAGCTCTGGGATTCGGCACATAGCCTTATGTTGATAGCAGGTTAACTAAGTCAGGTGAGGGCAGATTATGAAAGGCCTTGAACGTCTAGGTAGGGAGTTTGGGCCGGATCTGTTAAGGGGGTGGGAGCCACTGCAGGTTCTTGGTCAGGAGAGTGATATTCCAAGTAAAATATTTTAGGAAAATGAATCAGGCCACCTGTGCAGAGAGAAGAGGGTCACATACCATCAGGTGTGGTATAGTGAGACAGCACCTGGGTTTATGCAAATAAGATCTTACCACCCCTAGCTCAAAAGCCTCTGGTGGCTCCCTGCAGCCCTCACAGCAAAGTCCTTCCTCCTTACAATGGTCCAAGTGCAGGACCATTGTCCTGGGTGTATGACCTGTGCAATTGCACAGGGCCCCACACTTAGTTTAATGATTTACTGTCACCATCTTGAAATTCTTAAAGGGGTCTCATGTTTTTGCTTTGCATCAGGCCCCACAAATTGTGTAGCCAGTCCTGCCCACAGGGACTGGCCCCTGCTCCCCTCTCCCTTCTCATTTGCACCCCGCTTCTCCCTAACCCTTCAAACTCCAGTTGCTTTAGTCTTCCATCAGTTCCTGGAGGTTGTTCCTTCCTGCCTCAGGGCATTTGCACAACCTGTTCCTTACCTGGAACACCACCCCTCATCCCAAGACCAACTCTCTGTTCAGCAAATTTCTTCTTATCCTCCAGATCTGAGCGTAATTACCTCCTGAGAGATAACTTCTCTGACCTCCCAGGATTATCTCTTCAAAAACAAAAGTTTAAAAATAATTTAAAGTAGGCCCCCAGTACAAGCTCCCATAGTGCCATGTGGTTCCCACTTCAAAGAAATGACCGTAATCTGTAATGAAAACTTTATATGGCGCTCTGTTCACTGAGTCTGTCTCCACCTCCAGACTGTGAGCGCCACGATGCTCACGAACCTGTCTGCCTGGCTTCAAAGGGAGGCTCAGAGATGGGTTAAATGGGGTGAAAGGAGGGGAAGCCATATCTCACCCATCTTGGACCTTTCCTTCTGGTTGGGCAGGAATTTTCATAATGCCCAGACCACACACCCAGTAGGGTCTGCTCTGGCCCTGGCCCTGGCCCTGGCCTTTCCCCAGCTGGAGCCCATTAGCTACAGACCCTCTTGCCCCGATCCCAGTGATGGGACAATCCTAGGGGTGGGTTGGGAAGAGGATGCATTTTACAGAGCCAAGCTTTAGTCTAAAGGAAGCAATAATGAAATAATTTCAGACCTCTGACAGCAGAACAGCCATGGGTGTTTGGGGGCTTTGTGCTTGTAAAGGCTTGAGTAACATATCCAATTGGGGGAAATTTTCCTTCTCTTAACCAAGTAAATAAAACCATTCATACCACAAGAGGTAGGAGGAAGGGACAGAATTTGCACAAAACATAAAAATTTGTTGACCCTGGCAAGATGAGAAAGAGCATCATGCCTGCCCAGGTGGCTCACATTTATTAAGTAGGTGCCATGTACCAGGATCTGAGCTAAGCTCTTGACACACATAAGCTCCTGAATGCTCACCCTAACCCTGTGAAGTTGGAACTATTCCCCTCCCCATTTTGTGGATGAGGAAACTGAAACGCAGAGAAACTGGGTAACTAGCCTAATGTCACACAGCAAGGAAACGACAGAGTTGGGATTTGTACCCAGATCTGTCCAACTCCAGATCTGTTCTGAGCCCTTCACTACCACAAAACAGCTACTCATTTGGCTTGCAGTGTGGTTTTGGCAAATTTGTCAACCTCTCTGAGCCCCATAATCTGTTTTTTTTCTTTCTCTTGAACCCATGCCCCCTGCAGTAGAGCACAGTCTTTTTTTAAAAAATAAATTTATTTATTATATTTACTTATTTTTGGCTGCGTTGGGTCTTCGTTGCTGCACACAGGCTTTCTCTAGTTGTGGCGAGCGGGGGCTACTCTTCTTTGCGGTGCGTGGACTTCTCATTGCTGTGGCTTCTCTTGTTGCAGAGCACGGGCTCTAGGGCGCACGGGCTTCAGTAGTTGCAGCACGCAGGCTCAGTAGTTGTGGCTCGCAGACTCTAGAGCGCAGGCTCAGTAGTTGTGGCATATGAGCTTAGTTGCTCCGCAGCATGTGGGATCTTCCGGGACCAGGGCTCGAACCCGTGTCCCCTGCATTGGCAGGCGGATTCTTAACCACTGTGCCACCAGTGGTTAAGAAGCCCAAAGCACGGAGTCTTAACCCGTGGACTGCCAGGGAAGTCCCAAGCCTCAGATTCTTCACCTATAAATTGCCCCTTATTTAAGCCACTCTGTGCTAGGTACTGCCTGACTCCTCATGGTGCCTGGTGAGGGAGGGAATGTGGCAGAGCCAATGATTTGTGTTCTTCAACCTGTTTCCTCTTCCTGGGCCCTACAGTTAGCAGAGTCATGTGACTACACTCTGGCCAATGAAAATTACATGTCATCCCCGGGCCAAGGCAATTAAGAATGGGTGAGTCTCTTTTGATTTTTAGTCTCCCTTTCCATATGCAGAGGATTCAGGAATGGATTCCAGGGAGGGCCTTGGGGAGTCACTGCCTGGAAGACAGCTGCCTTCCAAGGCAGATGGGTTAGGAGACCCCTGACCTGTATCAGACTTTGCATGAGTGAGGAATAAACTATCATTGGGTTAAGCCACTGAGATTTTTGTTTTGTTACAGCAGTTACCATTAATTGCACTGAATGAAACTGTATCAGTTATTAATTTCCATAATAATGCTGCATAACAAATCACCCCAAAACTTAGTGCCTTAAAACAGAAACCAGGGACTTCTGTAGTGGTCCAGTGGTTAGGACTCCATGCTTCCACTGCAGGGGGCACAGGTTCGATCCCTGGTTGGGGAACTAAGATCTCGCATGCTGCACAGCGCAGCCAAAGAAACAAAACAAAAAAACCCCACAAAAAACAGCAACCGTTTAGTTTGCTCATGATTTCATGGATTGGCAATTTGGTCTGGGCTCAGCTAAAGGTTCTTCTAGTCTTAATTGGCTGATTAGCACAGCCTCAGCCAGGACAGCTCATTCCTGTTCCAGTGGTCTCTCATCCTGGAGCAGGATAGCTCAGGCCTGGTCATATGACAGCTGGGAGGATTCCAAGAGAATGGGCAGAGGCTACAAGACTTCTTACAGTCCAGACTCAGAACAGGCAGAGTCACCTCTGCTGTATTCTATTGGCCAAAATAGGTCATATGGCTGAGCCCAGGTCCAAGGAATGAGGAAATAGGCTCTATCTCCTGATGGGAGGAGTTCCAAAGTCACACTGCAAAGGGGCTTGCATACAGGGAAGCAAAGCACTGAAGTTATTTTGCAACCAAACTACTACAGGAGGTATTAGTGCCCCCATTTGAAACTTCCTTCCCAGGTTCAGGAAGATGAAGTGGCTAGTGAATGGAAGAATCAGGATTTAAGCAGAACCTGAAGCTCTCTTCATGCCCCAAGCTTCCCGTATGACTCCAAAGACTGGTCCTCTTTGGCCAGAAGGAACCTCCCCACTTCTGCTAGCTGAACCAGGAATCCAGCACCCTGGGCTCCCAGGGAAGGGGCCCCCAAATCTGGATCTCATTCTGGGCTTTGGAAGAACAGGGCATCTTTTCAGATATTTGAGTCTAGGAAACACCTTGAACTTCAAGCCTGGAGAAGCTGTGACTGCAGTGACCTGGGGCTGGCGGAAAGGCCTTCCCCTCCTGGCCTTTACACATCAGATGGCCCTAGAGACCTACTTCACTCTGTGACCCAGGCAGAGCCCACACCCTCTCTGTGCCTCAGTTTAAGGATGCAAAGTGTAAAGAGAAAAGTGCTCAGCCTCTGGACTCACAGCACTGGCCTCAAATCCTGACTCACTTGCTGTCAGTCCTGGGCAAGGCCCTTCCACTCTCTGAGCCTCACATTCTCTTCTATAAAACAGGTGTGAGAGAAGAGGAGTCCCCATCTTGGGGGCTGTTGTGAGAACTGAATGAGAGAATGCACAACATAAATGCATGATGTAAATGACCTACTACCCCCAAGGTGGGCTTAGTAGCTGGCAGGTGGTGTTAGCATCATGTCAACCAAACCCCCATTTTACAGAGGAGAAAACAGAAGCTCAGGCAGGTGATGTGACTTGCCAAGGCCACACAGCTAAAGAGCAGTGATGTCATCAGTGATGTACTCAGGTCTATCTGATTCCAGAAGCCAAGGTCTTACCCTCTCTAGAGTCCTAGGTTTGAGTTGCCTCTTGCAGCCATGTGACCTTGGGCAAGTCCCTTTTCTCTCTCGGTCTCATTTTTATCATCATCTAAATAAATGGTGATCTGCCTATGATGCCTTGTGCATTTTCCTCAAATGGGAAAATACATGGAAAGTGCTTAGCACAGTCCCTAGGACAGACTTGTGTGCTCAGCAATGAGAGGCTGCTATAACAGTCAGGGGTAAGTTGCTTGACTCTCTGTGTCTCGGTTTCTCTATCTGTCAAATAGAGCTAATGACAGACTTATCTCATTGGGTTGTTGTGAGGAATAAATGAGTTACTGTGGGCTAACCTCAGCACAATGCCTGGCACATGTATGCACTTCATAAGCACTTGCTATTATTTTAAAAGTTCAGAAACCTGTTCCAAGCCAGCATGAGATGATGGGGATCCCAGCCCCCCACTGGCTGAGGCTCCAGGCACTGCCTTTGCTACCATTCAGCTATTATTAGGCCCAGCGTCCTCATCTCAAATCCAGATGGGGAGCTAGAAGGGCGGGCAGGGCTGGGCCTGGCTGGCGGATGGCTGGGAACACTGCTGGGAGGCTGGTTTGGGTTTGGGCCCCACCCTGCCTGCCCTCCCTCGCCTGCAGTGGGTCCAGCCGCCACGTCTACACTTGGCTCTGAGGTCTGCACCAAACACTCCCTCCCACCGTGGCCGCCTCCTCTGGGAAGGTTCAGAGCATTTCGCGGCCTCAGCACTTTTCTGCCCACCCCGGGGAGGCCAGGCCTGCGTAGAAACTATGAATTGGACGCTGCATGCCTCTGGAGCCTGCAAAGGGGTCAACCACCCTCCTGTCTAGAGGTCTTCATACCTACAGTGAGGCCTACTGGGTCCACCAAGGGGAAAGGGTCCACACAACTGGGTTCAAATCCCAGCCCTACCACCGATATGCAGCGTCAACATGGACAAGTGACTTCCCCCTGAGCCTCAGTTTCTTTATCTATAAAATGGGTATAATCTTAGCACCTACCTCACATGGCTGTGGTGATGTATAAATGAATGAATAGCACATAGTAAGGACTCAGTATGTGCTAGTTATTGTTATTTCATGCTTGAGTGTGCCAGGCCCTGAGGGGGAAACAAGGATTTGGGGAGGCTGGGGATCTGGGGTACCAAGTGGCTCCACCTCCAATTGCTGTGTGACCTGAAGCCTGTTCCTTGCCCTCTCTGGAACTCAGATTACCACAAGGTGGGCATCTAGGACTCTATGATGCCACAATTCAGCTGCTGCGCTCACAAGTAGTTAAGAAATATGACAAGGCCCCATGTGGGCAGAGATCCCAAATGGCAGGGTACCATGGTTAGGAGCAAGGGTTCTGGGGAATTCCCTGGCAGTGGTTAGGACTCCATGCTTTCGCTGCTGGAGCCCAGGTTCAATCCCTGGTAGGGGAACTAAGATCCCACAAGCCACGCCATGCAGCAAAAAAAAAAAAAAAATCAAGGGTTCTGGGTTCTAATCCTGTGTGAGGTGCTGGTGTGGCTTGGCCTTATTGAGCCTGTCTCCTCTTCTGTATAATGATGGTTCTACCTCACAACATTCAAGCTGTGAGGTTCATGATAATAACAAAACTGCACTCATGTGTTTTTATGGTTCCAACCCACTAGGCAGCAATTATACAGGGCCGCTGCCATAAGCCTAGATTACGCCAGGCATCAGGGAACTCCCAGAAGTGATAAGTCCAGGCCGGCCCATCCAGAACCCTCTCCTTTTTCCATGAGGCTGGTCTCCTGGGGTTCATCACAACCCATTGGGCATCTCAGATTCCCTTCTCCTTCCCAGGGCTCACTTGCCTCCAAGTTTCCTACATTGAAGAGTCACTCCTTTCCCATCCTTCAGCACCTAGGGCCGGGCCCCCTTCTCCTCCAAGGCCGGAAGTTTATCTGACACTATCGCTCAGAGAACACAGCAGCTGGATGACATCATGGAGGAGACAGCCTTGCCAAACTGGTTTGCCAAACAGATCCCCAGCCCCACTCCTGTGGCTGCTGACCTTGGGGGCCTCCACTTCTGCCCACGAGGGAGAGGGTCACAGCCCTTGGATCCAGCCAACCCCAGCAAGAACCAGTTCTTCTCCTCCAGGGTCCCCATGCTCCAGCCTCGCCTACGTGACTTTTCCCCAGCAAAGTCCTCAGAGTCCTACCTGATTTCCTTTGCTCTCATGCTGTGCCCTCTCCAGGTTGCCTTTCCCCACCCCTTCCACCTGCCAAACAGCAAGTGAGGGCTTTTTCTCCACAACTTTTAGAGTCCAGATACCATCTCTCCCCCTACCCTCACCAGGCTGTGAGACCCCAACAGCAGGCCCAACTCCCATCCAGCTCTAACCCCTCTACCCCTCCCACTGCCCAGCAGGCTCTAGACCCCTCATAGGCCCAAGGTCTTGGCCTTGGCTGGCCTCACAGCCACTTGTGAACACATCCCAAGGTGGGGTCTCCCTGAAAGTCTTGGAATTTTATGTTGTCTAGTTTGGTGGGGAGAGGGCTTAGAAATCTCAGGCCACAACTCCCCCATCTTGCAGATGAGGAAACTGAGGCTCCAAGGAGAACAAAACTTTGCCTGGGCTGGAGCCAGGCCTAAGACCCATCACTCCTCTTGCCTCCTGACCCCAGGACTTTCTCTGCAGGACACCAGGGAGGGGGAGGGGAAGCCAGGGAGATTCAGGGATCTGGCACTGCCAGCTTGGTAAAAATATTTATTCTCAGACTGAGAGACTGGAGCAAAATATTACCCTTGGCCCCTGAGCTGCTCCAGCCACTCCCTACTCTGCCAGTCCAGGGTTGGACCTGGAGAAATCTGGACCCTTTCTGGGAGGGCCTGAAGTGAGCCAGTCCAAGCTCCTCATTTTATAAATGGACAGACTGAGGCCCAGGCCTCCCCAGTGCCCATAAGACATGTTCACCCTACTCACCTGTCACTCAGGGCCTTTCACAGATGGAAGGTCTTCCATCCCCGTTTCCTGCTCCATCCACAGCCCATCTCTCCTCCTTTTCCCACTTACAAACCTCCTGGCCTTTATTCACACTGTCCCCCTGCCACTAATACTCTTTCATGTCTTTCCCCCTCTTCTCTGTGGGATGGATTTCTTTGCACCCTTCCTCAAGGATCAGTTTGCTCCTCCTCTAAGAAGTCTTCCAGGATTTCCTCCATCCTAGAGGCAGCAAGGTGGAGGAAAGGGGCTTTAGCATGGGGCAGAATTCCACTCAAGTTTGAATGCCATTACTAGCCAAGGTGCCTTCACCTCCCTGAGCTTCAGCTTCCACCTCTGTAGAATCCGGGTAATACTTATCTTGCACAGTGGTCAATTTGCATGCAACTGGTGCTCAGTAAACACCAGGACCCTCCTCATGGGACGTTTACTCCTTCCTGTGCTGTGGCTGCAAGCTTCTCCAGAACCACACCGGGCTGCCCTTTGATCTTTGTTTCACCACCATCTCGTCCCACCCCTTTCAGATAGGAAGGGAAAGCAAGTAGGTCTGGAGGAGGACCCCAGCCCTGAGGGCTTGATGGAGGGCAGGACCCATGCTTATCTTCAGTACTATCAGGAACTAGTGAGCGTGTGTGTGACACAAAGTCCGCTCTCAGAAATTCACCTGTGCCGTTCCTCCCTCCTGGGGGGTGGGGGCAGAGCTAGTACGAAGCAGGCCATTCACTGGAGCCAAGAGCCGCCACTCAGGTGGCTTACGTATGTCCCGCCCCAGGAGGCTGTTCCAATGGGCGCGCGAGGTTTGAATAGGACCGAGTTGGCTTTGCAGGGCGCTGAACCTTGTTCTGGAGAATAAGATGACATCTAAGTTGGGAATTCCCTGGCGGTCCAATGGTTAGGACTCAGCTCTCACTGCCAAGTGCCCAGGTTTAATCCCTGGTCGGGGAACTAAGATCCCACAGGCCACGTGGTCAAAAATAAAAAATAAAAAAATAAAGTTTATTAAAAAAAAATGGCATCTAGGTTAACCAGAGAGAGCCTACATGGGGCCTTCTCAGGAGAAGGGGACCTCGAACTAAAGCCCCAAATTGGGCTCTGTTTGCTCCTCCTCCCGTGTGACCTTAACAAGCCCCTTCCCTCTCAGAGCCGTGGTTTTCCCATGTGTAAAACGGGACCACCTCTCAGGGATGTTGGGATGCAGTAAGATGACACCTTTAAAAGAGTCTCAGAGTGGATACTGGCCCTCGCTCTAGATGGGGGCAAGGTGTGGTAGTGGGTGGTCACAGAGGATCTGGATAGTGGGGCTGAGGGGCTCTGCTGGAGCAACAGGCTGAAACCACTTCCCCACAACCCCATATCACAGTGGTTAAAAGCACAGATTCTATCTATACTCAGAAGGTGCTGGTAGGAACCACAGTTCCACTACCTATCAGCTGTTGTCCTCAACTGTAAAATGGGACAGTAATCCTGGGCTCAAATGGTCGTTATAGGGACTATATGCCTGGTACATGGCAAGTACAAAAAAATGAGTCTATATTATTATTGTTATTATTTGACAGACAGGATTCCAGACCCCACCTCCCAGGATCCAACTCCCTTTGATGTCCATGGAGACCTGTGGGAGGCACCCTGACCTCTATCACAGGGGACAGAGTGGTTTTCTCCAGTGGGTCTGAGCTCTTGGGTCCCCTGGTTGATTCCTCATGTTGTCTTGGGCATGTTGGCTCTCTCTGGGTCTCAGTTTCCTCCATTTGTAGAATTCTGGACTTCGTGTTCCCTATTTAACTCCACAGCGCTGCAAGAGGCCGACGCTGAGGGGCTTGGAAGCGAGAAGCATGACAGATAAGGTCAATATCTGTGCAAAAGTGTGTCGGCTGGGGAAGGGGAGTTGTGTGATTGACCCTGCTCCATCTGAGGTGGTCCCTGAGGTACTTCAACGTAGGGTCAAGGTGCTGCCGGCCACTTAGTCCCTGCTCTGAGGTGACCCGGACCAGGTGTGCCGAAAGCAGCCTGGGGGCAGCGGCCAAGCCAGGGCACTGAAGCGAGGAGGGGGCGGAGTCGAGTGAGGGGACAGGGTCTCACGAACAAAGAGGAGGGCGGAGAGGGACAGTCCTGAAGGCTCCGCGAATAGTACGATCCCGGGCCACTTACCGCGGCTTTGGGCGCCCTCCCTGACTTTGGCGCAAAGCTGCATCCTCCTGGTGACGCCCACCCGACCAGCGAAGGCCGCTTGAACAGTGGCCCCAAGACTGCAAACCCCTACAACCCAGGCCCGTGAGGGGCGGGGCCTCTTCTAGGGGCGTGGCCGTCAAATTGAATTCCCCCAATGGGGCACGAGGGTGGGCGGGATTCTCCCCAGGATTGGTTGGCGCCGTGGCGCGGGGCGGGACCCGCGGGGCTGCTGGCGCGGCTGGACGGGCGGCGCTTGCAGAATTCCGGGGACGGTTGCTGAGCGGGCTTGGCATCCCGGTCGCGGCGCCTTCCGCCTGACCGCTCCTAATCCATCTGTTGGATCCCGAACGACCTAAGCTGAGCCCGTGCCGGGCGGGCGGGCCGGACTAAGAGGTGGGTGTGCGGACCTCCGGGCGGCAGCAGGACCCCCGACGGGTCCGAGGGTGGAACCCGGATAGGTGGACTCCCAGGGTTCTGGGACTCCTGAACCTGGGAGCCCCCACCCATCCATAGGGGCTCTAACCCATGCGATAAAGTTCTGAGGCCTGGGGAAAGGACGCTCACGGACCTCCAGGAGGCTCTACGACCCTCAGGGGTGCTAGTCTGTGGGGGCAGAAACCCTGAGGAAGCTCCTACGTTCCTCTGAGACTCCTCGCAATCTTCGGGGACCTCACACTGTGTGACAGGGAGCCATGGAACTGGAGTGGAGCAGCGCCAGGAATCCCTGAGGAGAAAGAGACTTCCCTGGGAGTCCTAGATTCTGCGTTAGGGACCCCTGCCCCTCAGAAGACATGGGGGAACTCAGAGTGTCCACAGAACCCAAGTCTGGTGATTGCTAAGTGAAGGACCCAGCAGAGGGCGGCTGGGAGGTTGCTACCTGTCCGAGCCTACAAGGATGGGAAAAGCAAGCAGCGACTTGAACAGGCAGAGTCCAAAGAACCCCAACTGTGTGGACTAGGACCTTCCCCAGACCCATTCACTGGATGGGATGACTCGACAAGTGACTGGGGAGGGGGAAGGGATGACTGAGTGATGAATCAACAGGAGCGGGGGCAATCCAGGGGCCATTTCAGTCACCATACATTAACTAAGCACCTACGGTGTGTCATGCTGTGGGCCCTCAAATTCCAGAAAGATATTAGGGCTGCAGGGGGAAGGAAAGAGCTACACTGGGAGGCTGGGCCAGGATTTAGGGGGCCATTATGATAGGCAGTGATAGAGCAAGAGGGAGTGTCCTGAGCCCCTGAGGGCACTTTGGAAGGGGACTTCAGAAGCTAGAGGTGGCCAAGATTAAATCCATTCCCTGCCCTCTGGGTCTTTGGGATCCTCCTTCCCCCATGACAATCCTCTGGTCCTCTCCAATCCTGTTTGCCTAAGTCCAGAAGCTGGACAGATCAGTTTCTGAAGGCTCTTCCAGCTGAATTGAATTCTAAGTGTGTGAACTGGCAGGAGGAGCGGGGTGCCTGGACACCTGGCTTCATGAGGTCAGGGCAGTTGGCATCAGGGGGAGGGCGGGAAAGGGAGGAGTGGAGAGGGGTGTGTACAGAGGGCTGTCCTCAAGAATTAGAAGACAGAATGTTACCTCCAATGGCTTAAGTTACCTGGGGGAACGAGAGTGGCAAAGGCAGCAAGGACTTGGATATGGGTTTAGCCCATAGCCAGAGGCTGAGCTTTTGGGGTGAGTGGGGGCTGGGCAGGCCCTGGGGATGGGTGGGTGGGGCAGGAAGCTGTGGAGTGTGGTGGGCACCCCCTGGTGGTGACCACAGCTTGGGTGGGCCTTACTGGGCCCAGGCTTCACAATCCAGGTCCCTACCCTCCCTGTTTGATGCTTAGATATGGCAAGGGCCCAGCTTAGGCCACACAGCAAGCTAGCAGTCCAGCTGGCTGGACTGGAACCAGGGACTCCTACTCTTGGTTTGTTGAGTTTTCCAGCACACTACCCTAGGGCAGAGGGCACCTCCCAGCCAGGAGTCACATCACAGATAAGGATCAAACACCAATGGATAATCATGGCTTAGAGGGGGAAACTGAGGCACAAAGCCCAAGTGCCTGTGGTTTCTAGAGGCCCCAGAAGGCCTGATTCATGTCTGTCCCCTGCAGAATTCCCTGAGCCGGTGTCAGCTGCCAAAGGCACTGGGGAACTCACCAGGAGGGGACGGACGGAGCTAGGGGCCAGCAAGATGGCGGACGAAACATTAGCTGGGCTGGATGAGGGAGCCTTGCGGAAGCTGGTAAGTGGTTCCATTATCCCTACTATGAGGACAGACAAGACAGGCCAGAGAGGCAGGGCCTGTCCAGGATACCTCTCAGCTAACAAGAGGAGGTGATGGGGGAGGGCGCAGGAGAAGGGCTCCGGGGAACAGGGCTAGGCCTGTTCCGTGTGGCCGATGCAGAGGCCCTGGTGGCATGTGCTTGTCCATGCCAGGTGCTGAGGCCTTGTTCCTCCCAGCCCCCCACTGCCACCACCTGTTTAAATAGTAACTGGTAAGGACTCACCCATGTGCAGTCTACAGGTGTGGGGAGGCTGGATTTGCCTCTCTCAAGCAACAGCCTGGGCAGTACCCACCCCTGGAGGCTGGCCCAATGATAACAGTAGCAGCAATGATTAATAAGCCAGGGCACAGCAGGGAGCAGTCTGGGCGCTAAGCACACCATCTCACAGAATGGTTACAGTAGCTCCAAGAGCCAGGAGGACACTGAGGCTCAGACAGGTGAAGTCACCTGCCCAATGGCACCCAGCTCGGAAAAGGGTGTGCCAGGATCCAAACAAACCCCAAAAGGGGTCATGGGGGACCAAGAGACCTGGATAAGTCAAGTCCAAAAGAGCCCACAGAGAGAGACAGGCCTTGGGGACCCTTATGAACACGGTGACTTCTAATCTGTCATTTTTCCCACTCTGAGCCTCAGTTTCTTTATCTGTAAAATGGGAGGTGGGGGGAATGTGTGTGAACATAATATCTAGGTCCTACAGTTGGCATGGGGATGGAATGAGGCATGGGCCCAGATCTTGGCATGGAAGAAGGATGGGCCCACTCTATCCCCTTTCCCCAGCTTCTTCTTGAAGCCCGCCCTCCCCGCCAACACACATATCATGCACAGAGAGGATGTGGGGCAATATAGCAGGGCAGGCATGGGCCCACCAGCAAGGGCAGGGTGCACTGAAACTGGAAGAGGGGCCAGAGCTCCACCCCCCAGCCCCTGACCCTTGTCCAGGGGGTAAATTAAAGATTTACCTTCCCTGGGAGAAGGCAAATGACCCACCCCACCCCCATACCATTCCTCTGGAGGCAGGGGCTGGAGCCAGCTAGCTCAGCCCAGTCACTGGGCAGTGTCCAGCCACTGCCATCATCTACCCAAGGCACTCGGCCTCTGTGTCCTCGGATAGCACCTTAGACTTTGGGTGTCTGCCACCGCCACAGGCGCTGTGTGCAGCCTGAGGGAGATGGGTTTCCAAAGGGTCCCACCACGTCAGCTCGACGTGGTCAGAATCCTAATGTGGATAGTGGAGAGAAAGCCAGACCTTTGCTCATCCCCTTCTCTAGGGGTCCACTCTGAGGCTCAGGGTTCTCCAGCCGCCACCCCCCACCCCATGCGGGTTTGGGTGCTGGAAAAGGGTTTCAGAGAAGCCGGAGCATTGGCTGTAGTCCGCCCCCCCCCCAACCCCGGCCCCCTCCCTGGGAAAGGACTAGCAAGACCCCGCCCCTCGTCTCGGGACCCCGGAGGTCTTTCCCATTTCGGGACCGGGGTCCTCCACCGCCGGGCGCCCGCCATTACTGCGCCCCAGCGCTGCCGAGGGTCCCGCCCCGGGCGCCGGCCTCCTGGCAGGAGCTGAGGCGTCCGGAGCTGGGTTCCTCCCCGCGGGGCCGGGCCTTATAAGGGAAAGCTGACCCGAGCCCCAGCGTCCGGCCGATCTGGGGACCCGGGACCCGCTCCCAACCTCGGCTCCTGCACATTCCTGCGAACAGGGAGGGGGGCTGTGCGGGATGGAGACACCTGGGGACACGAGCACCACGTGCTCCTCCGCCACATATAGGGACGCCCTCCGCCTCGGTCCCGGGTTCGAGATCGAGCTCTGACACTCACTAGCTGGGTGACCTGTGAACCTGAGTTTCCTCTCTGTAATCGGGGATGTTAAAGCAGGCGGAACTGGGCGGCTTCCTGTCCTGCTGGCTCCTGGCTGGGCGCCTTGCACCGGGCTGCGTGGGAGAGGCGTGGGCGGTGCAGGCGGCTGCGGTCGCAGGGCCCGCGGGCCTTCAGCGCCCCCTGGCTAGGCCACGCTTCACTGCCGGCCGGTCCCCCATCGGTCAACTGGAGGAGCCGGGACTGAGCGAATGCCTGGAAAGTCTCCTCCGTAGTGCTGGTGGGGAGACCGAGGCCCAGGAAGACGCCGGGGCCTGTCAGACGCCCCCAGCAGCGAGGGTACAAAGTACCCGGAGGCCCGGCCCCCCCGGGAAAAGGAAGCACCCTCTTTCCTCCCAGGAGAATTTCACTGGGCAGTTTCGGAAACCCCCCCATCTCCTTCCCTTTCCCCCAGTGGACAATGGCGCTTTGTACTTCCTTCCCTCCCAACAACAGCCCCCTCCACTCAGGATGGTGGGGCCTGAAAGGACGGGGAACGGAGGACACACATCAGGGACACTGTGGGCGGAACTTTGTCTCCAGGCCCAAAGGGAAGGGTCATGCGGGAGGGTGACCAGTGGGATGAGGTTGTCCATTCCACAACCCTGCCCCACCCACTCGGGGGATCAGACAGAGGCTCCCATTTTCCGGAGGGGGACACTGAGGCTCCCAGGGGTTGCAGAAGTGACCAAGTTCCCACATCAGCTTTTTTCAGGGAGGAGAACCCCATCTCTGGAGCCCAGGGGGTTGGGAAGGGCCACACAGGAGACAAAGGGCTAGTCATTGCATCTCTGAACCTCTTTACCCTCTGCACAGGAGGGTCTGGACCAGCTGTCCCCTCAAGCCCGGAATCTCCTAGTGTACCACGGAGGGCTCTGGGCCTGAGTCAAGGCCAGGACTGAGGGTGGGAAGGTGAGCCTTCTCCACCCCCCCACATGATAGGCCCCCTTAAGCCCCAGGGCCTCTCTAGTCCAGGCTGGAAGGGTCCCCAATATAGTACAAGGATCTTCAAGGTACCCACCATAGCAGACAGACCCCGGCCACAGAGATATCCTCAGCCCAGGGAAAGCCCTGGAGTCATGGAAACCTGGGTTCAAATCCTGGCTCAGGTCACTTGACCATAAGCAAATCACCTCCCCCTGAGCCTCAGTTTCCTCATCTGTCAAATGGGAGTAATAAATTGCCTAGGGTTTCTGTGAAGTTAGGACAAGTAAGGGGCTCAGCACAGGATCCAGCACATGGTTTCTCAGTAAATGTTACAGATGCCTCTGGGTATCTTGTCCTCACTTGCCCTCACTTCTCTCTCTCCCATCCTGACTGGCTGGAACCAACCATACATAGCTCCGCAAGGTGGGGGGGGACCCGAAGTCACTGCCCCCATCCTCACCCACTGCCCTAAAGGGAGGCCATTGTCCCGTCTGACAAATGAGATGTTAACCAAGACCAGGGATGTTAAGGATATGATCCTGACCACCCAGCCAGGACTGGATTGGGGCTGGAGCCAGCTGGGGGTCCTGGCTTGAGCCTTCCGGGAGCCCTCCCATATCTCCTCAGGAATGTGAAGACTGAAGGCTCCCTGGAGGGCTCTGTCACTTGTCTCTACCCTCTTCAGACTGGGACAAGTGAGCTCATGGCTAAGCTGGGCCAGCCCACACTTCCTGCTGAAACCTTTCCCCCTCCCACCAGGCTCCCCTGTAGATCAGGAAGGAATGATGGGAGAAGAGACTAAAAAGGAAGGGAGTAGAGGGTTCCTGGGCCTACCCCTGAATGATTTGGGGGTGGGGGCGGAGGAAATCACTTTGCCTATACTTGCTCCCACCTGGCGCACACCCACACTGGAGGCTTATCTCTGCCATTATCTTCCTGGGGGCCCTGGGCCTGTCCTCTCTCCCTTGAGCCACAGAGGCTCTGTAGGGGGTAGAGGAGTGAGGGGGGCAACAGGATTGGCTGACTGCCCAGAGAAGGTGCCCTTTCCTGGACCTGGTTAGACCAGCCACCCCCAATTTCCCAGGGAGTGACAGGCTAAGAAGCCGGTGGGAGCACCTGTCCCCCATGGACGCCCTCTCTAAGGCCCTGGGTGGACCCTAGTGCACCCAGGGGTGTTGGCCCTCCCACTCTGAGCCCCGGCCCCTTTGCCCCTTCAGTGATGGCTAGAGCAGGACCAGTGCAGAGAGAACAACAGCCCCCAGCCAGGCAGGGAGCTATGACTCCTGAGGGCCTGTCCCTGCCTCAGTTTCCCCATCTGTCCAGTGTGGACGAGGCTGCCACCCATCAGCAGGGCTGTGGTACTTTGGGAGTCTCTCGTGCTCACAGCTAGATTCCAGCAGCCCAATCACCCTTCCCTCCCCAGGGACACTGTTAGGGGCCCGTAGGATGGCCTCCCTCCTCCTGCCACGACTCCCTGGTTCTTGGGGGTTTGATGAAGGGCTCTAAGAGGCAGGAGTCGAGTCACAGGAATGAGCGCCTGACTTGGCACCTGGCACAGGTGGGTGGTTGCTGGCTGCCCACTCTGTGAATCTTAGTCCACAGTGAGCTGTCCAGAAGCCCTCGCTGCATGATCTGAGTCTCCCCCTGAGACCAAGTTTGGGTGGGCAGGCAGGCACATGACAGGCTTGGGGCAGAGGGAATGGAGACAGACCACTCATTGTGCCCCAGGCCAAGCCGTGGGCAGCCAGTGCCCGCCCTCCATCCCTGGCAGCCAAAATGACCTGCCCCTCACCACCCCTTCCCCTGCAGCTGGAGGTCACAGCAGATCTAGCAGAGCGGCGGCGCATCCGCTCAGCCATCCGGGAGCTGCAGCGGCAGGAGCTGGAGCGCGAGGAGGAGGCCCTGGCATCCAAGCGCTTCCGTGCCGAGCGGCAGGACAACAAGGAGAACTGGCTGCAGTGAGTGGCGAGGGGTTGGACACGCAGGTGGGGCTGAATGTGCCAGGGTTCAGCTCGTGTTGTGCAAGTAGGCATGAGCCATGTGTCTGCTGCCCATCTGGGTGTGCAAATGGCAGCGCAGGCATGCATTTGGAGTACACAGGGATGTTGGTGGGCACAGACCACGTGCCAGTCATGGTGTCCTGGCCACGCCCATGTGATATTAGCGCTCAGGTCCATGGGCGTGCATGTGCCAGCGTGTAGCCAGAGGGTGTGCACAGCTACCTGCCCCTCTGCCAAGGTTCCAGGTACCCTGTCCTGGCCTCTGCCCTCAGCCCACATCCTCTATGACCTGGCCCTGGCAATGGAGGTTATAGTCATGGTGTCCCTGCAGCTCTCAGCAGCGGAAGGCTGAGCAGCAGGCTGCTCTGGCACGGCTGGCAGGACGGCTGGAGTCCATGAGTGATGTGGAGGAGCTGACCACACTGGTGAGGCCTGGGCCAGGGCAGGGGATGGGGGCAGGGCAGGTGAAGACCTGGACTCCACATACCCGTGGCCCACCCTTCACCTACAGCTGCGAGGCGCTGCTGAGTACGAGGAACGCAAGCTGATCCGAGCCGCCATCCGCCGTGTACGGGCCCAGGAGATTGAGGGTACGTGCCCTGCCCTGGCCCCACCCCTGCCCTGCTGCATGCTGCCCCCAGCAACGCCTCACCCTGACCCCCTGCCACTCACCTGACACCTCTCCCTTTCCCTCCAGCCGCCACATTGGCTGGAAGGTTGTGCAGCGGGCGTCCCAGCAGTGGCTCAAGAGAGGACAGCAAGGGGCGGGCAGCACACAGGCTGGACCGGTGTGAGGTAAGGGGTGTGGGCAAGGTCCTGTGCCCATGGACGCCAGCAGCACAGAGCGCCTATGTGTCTTGGCTAGATTGGTACTTAACTGAGGGGGCCCCCAGCTTGTGTTTGGGGGACAGTGGGACTCTCTCAGGCCTCTGCCCACTCTCCCAGGCAACTTCTAGTCACATGTCTCCACTCCAGAGTTTGTCTCTACCCAGGCCTCCCCCGCAAAACCAGCTTGTCTACACTGCTCCCAGGTTCCTGACTGTCACTCATTACCACCCTGTTGACCTCCCTGCTGGCCTCCCCGCTTCCACACCTACCTTCCATCCCCACACTGGCCATCCAGCCTCCACTCAGCAGACAGAGGGATCTCCCTAAAATGAAAATCAGACCCTGGTACTTGCCCAGCTTAAACCATCTGAGGCTGCCCCTCCCCCTCTGTACAGCCCAGTTCCTTACCTTGGCTTATCAGGTCCTGCTGTCAGGGGCCAGTGTCGGCACTGTTCTCCAGGGAGTGTGGGTGAGAGGTCGGGTCGTGCAGGTTCCCTAAGTGGCCAGCAGAGGGCGCTGGGTCCCTGGTCCTAGTGGACCTACCTAGGGTAGTGGACCCTAGTGGGTCCCTACCCACTAACCCCATAATTAACCAGGCAGAGGCCAGGGGTCAGGGGCCTCCACGCCAGAAACTGATTAAGTCTGGGAGTCCCCAGCAGGTCTCCTGCTGTCCCCAACCCCTGCCATTAGGATCTGGTCATCTCTGAACTGCCCTTGACTAGGCAGTGCCAAGAGGTTGGAAAGTGGGGATCAAAGACGGCCCATGGTGTGCCAGTGACCGTGCTTGTGCAGATGTGCCTGCAGGAAACCGTGTCCAGCCCCTCTGCTTTGCATGCCCTGCCCTGGGTGCCTGCCAGCCTGGAGAGCCTTGGCCACATCCTGTGGGTCTCCCACGGGTCTCCCACAGGTGCCAAAGCCAGAGGAACAGGAGCAGCAGGCAGAGGTCCCAGAGCCAACTCCAACCCCCAATGGCACCAGCCATGACGCGACGACAGTGACACTACTGCTTCGGGCCCCACCTGGGGGCACACCCAGCTCACCTGCCTCAGCCGACAGTTCACCCACCACTACCTCTCCTGAGCCTCCACTGGAGCCTGCCGAGGCCCCATGCCCTGCCACTGAGGCTCTGGGTGGCCCCAAGCCACCTCCCAGCCCGCCCAGGGCTGCCAGCCCTGAGCCCCAGGAGCCTCCAGCCACCCCCAGCACGGAGGGGCAGGTGGTCAACAAGGTGAGTCTAGATGAGGGACAGGGATGCTAGGCAGGTGAGCTCCCCAGTCTGGGAGTCAGGCCCTGCCCATGCCATGTCTCCCCTGCAGCTCCTGCCTGGCCCCACAGAGCCCCCTGCTGCTGATGGCCCTACCAAAGGTCCCTCCGACACAAAGAGAGCAGGTAGGGTTCCAGCAGAGGTAGCTAGGGGCATCTGCCTCCCTGGGCCTCCCCTTCCCTGCCTGGAAAATGGGTTCTTGTGCCTAGATGGCTCCAGTGCCCCTCAGGTCCAGGCAGGCTCTGACACTCCTCCCACTGCTCCTGAGGTGTCCCCACCCCCCCACTCCCGCACCCATGGCCAGAGGCCTCCCTGCAGCCTTGAAAGGCAACAGGCCTCAGGCACATTCTTTTCCCCAATAAGGGAGTGCGCCCATCTCCCATCTAGGAGCCGTGGGCAGTGCTGGCCAGGGGGGTGTCCACCATCCCCATCAGCAGGGAGAATCTGGGCATCCTTCCTCCAGCCCAAGCCTAGCCCCAGCCCCCAGGAGTGTCCAAGTTATCCCGGGGTCGGGGAAGGAGGGGCCTGTAAGAGAGACGCAGCTGAGTGGGGAGGCTAGGAGCTGTGGGAGGTGCAGGATGGTCTGGGGAGGCTGGGGAGGTTGAGGTGCAGGAAAGGGTTGGGAGGCTGAGGAGGTGTGGAAGAGAGGACTACGAGAGGTGGACCCCACCATCCACTCTCCTCTCTCTGCGCCCACATGGCTGCCGCCGCCTTCCCATGCTGCCAGACCTGGCTGGCCCTCGCCCCTGCCAACGCTCCCTGTCTGTGCTGAGCCCCCGCCAGCCAGTCCAGAACCGAGGTACTGCCAGTTCCCACAACCCCGGGCTCTGGACAGTCCCTGTCCCATCCAACCACTGACAGCCCTCCTGTCCCTTCTAGAGCCCACCCCCCTCGCCAGCGGACCTTCCCTGTTCCAGCGGGCTGGCTCCGTACGGGACCGTGTGCGCAAGTTCACATCCGATTCTCCTATGGCTGCTGGGCTCCAGGAAGGCCCACTCCGGGCAGCCCTAGGTCCCTCGACCCCTGCAAGGCTCCCAGGCTCCTCCCACATCAGCACCACCCCTGCCTCCTCCTCCAGTGGCCCCTCCTCACGGGGCCCCAGTGACACCTCCTCCCAGTTCAACAAGGATCAGCGAGGAACAGCCCGGCCCCTGGCCCAGCTTCAGAGCTGCCCCAGGGAGGAGGGCCCCAGGGGGCGGGGCTTGGCTGTCAGGCCCCTTGAAAACAGAGCAGGGGGGCCCATGGCCCGCTCAGAGGCGCCCAGTGCCCCGCTAGCCGTGGCCGTGGGCACTGCTGAGCCAGGGGCCAGTATGAAGACCACATTCACCATCGAGATCAAGGATGGCCGGGGCCAGGCCTCCACGGGCCGGGTGCTGCTGCCCACAGGCAACCAGAGGGCAGGTAGGCCTCCCCGCTGCCTCCCCACTGCTGGGGATGACTGCCTGCCGCCACCCAGCTCTGCACATAGGACAGGTGCTGTGGTCAGGGTTCAGGGTGTCTCCAAAGGGTGCACTGGGCGCCATCAACCTGGACTGGAATTACCCTCACCCCACCTGATCCTGACCATAGTCCTTCTCCCTATCCAGAACTGATGCTGGGGCTGCGGGCGCCCCCCACCCTCCTTAGCACCAGCAGTGGGGGCAAGAGCACCATCACGCATATCAGCAGCCCTGGGAACCTGGCTCGGCTGGGCAGTGTCACTCACGTCACCAGCTTCAGCCATGCCTCCCCTGGTAGCCGAGGAGGCTGCAGCATTAAGGTGAGCCCTTCCTCACCCCACCAGCCTCACCATCAGCCGCCTCATGTAGACTGCTTCAGGGTGCAGGGCTCTCAGGGCTCCTCTGCTCTGCTCTTCCCCTACAGCACACGGGAAACTGAGGCCCACAGAGAGAAGGTGACCACAGTCCACAGACAGTTGGTGGCAGAGCTAAGGCCAGACCCCCACCTATCAGCCACTAGACATGTCAGAAGCTCACTCTGTACTGGCCTTAAGCTTCCCACATGATGATCTCTGGTCCTTACTCCAGAATTGGTCGGTTCATTCCTCGTGAACAGATGGGACAACTGAGGCTCAGAGAAGGGTAATAAGGGCTTGCCCCCCTCTTCCTGTAGCAGCCCCAGTGGCCCTGCTCCCAGCCTATACTGAACCTCAGCCCCAAGGTGCAGAGCCGTTCATCTGCTCATCCAAGATCAGCCTGGCCCATTAGGAGATTGGAGATTAGTGATTACCATCTGCGTCAACATCTCGGGGTGGGGGGGGCCTGGGCAGAAGCACTGAGGGGGGACAGGCAAGGGGGTGCCAGTCAGGTGAGGCAGCAGCCTAGCAGGTGCCACGGGAACTGAATCTGCCGCACCCTTCCATTATTCATTCTGGAGCCCGGGATCAGCTGGCTGGGAGCTCAGCCTGGGAAGGGTTCCCCAGCGGGCCGCCCAGCTGCCCAGGTAATGACCTCTGTGCTGTTCCAGGGGCTGAATGGGACTTTGAGGTGAAATGGCTAGAGCCAGCTTTGGGCTTTCTCAAGGGTGATAGGGAGAGGGTGGGGGCAGGAAAGCACCCTTCACCTCACAGAGCAGGACCTAACTGCTCTCTGCCAAGGGAGTGAGGAGAGGGTGGCTGAGGCCCTTGGGGTGGATGGGAGGTGCCACAGGGAGCGCCAGGTATGACCACCTACTTGCCTCAGTTTCCCCAGCCAGAACCAAGGGGAGGCAAATCATGTGCCTGTAATGCATTTGCTCAGAGTCTGTGGTTGGATCTGAGCACCAGAGGCAGGCAGAGGACATTTATCTCGGGGATAAGGCACTTGCTACTACAGATTGCTTGAAGTCCCGCCTCTCTGTGCCTCCATTGCCCCCATCGGTTCAAAGCTTTCTAAAACAGCATGGCATGAGGGCAGAGGACACAGGCTCTGGAGTCCGGCAGACTGGGTCCTCACGGCTAATGCACATAGTGGCCCAGACAGGCCCATGCCTTACTCCCTGCCTCAGTTTCCCCACCTATGGGGCATGGGGCCCCGGCCTCGGCAGTCCTTCAGAACCTGTGCAGACTTGCTGTACTGCCAGTCTGTGATCTCTGCAGGGCCAGGGCCGGGCCTGGCGGTCCGCCTGCTTGGGCAGGCCACCCCTCCCCCACTGCCCCCTCCAGAGGGAGCCCAGAATAGGTTTCTATTTGGGCTACAGCCCCAGCTGGCAGGTGGCAGGCTGGGAGGCCAGCAGGGGCGGGGCAGGCCCACTGCCCTTGCCTTCGCCCTCAGGCCAGCTGCAAAGACTGACTCTGCCAGACAGAAGCAGCAGTCCCTACCACTGCCCCCTCCGTCACCCCACCATAGAGCCCCCACCATCACCATGCCGGGGGTACCGGGGCCCAGGTCTGAGCTGGCCGCAGCCCTCGAGGAGAGATTGGGCCGGGCGTTGGAGGAGCTGCGGGCAGTGGCGGAGGCAGGCCGGGCGGCAGTGACCCAGGCAGCTGAGGCAGCTGCCTCGGCCGTGGAGCCGGTGGCCCGGGCAGCTGAAGAGCTGCGGGCGGAGACAGCAGCGCTGAGCCGGCGGCTGGATGCGCTGGGCAGGCAGGTGGAGGTGCTGAGCCTGTGGTTGGGGGTCCCGCTTGTGCCTGACCTTGAGCCCGAGCTGGAGCCCAGTGAGCTGCTCCTGGCCGCTGCCGACCCTGAGGCCCTCTTCCAGGCGGCTGAGGATGCTGGGACCCCTGTGGCCCACCCGCCTGCCTTCAGCACCCGCCGCCGCTCCTCTGCAAGCCCTGCCCACAGCGGCAGTCTCGTAAGTCCTTACGGGCTGCAGGGAGGCGGGTGGTTTTGAGCCAAGCTCTGCCTCTGCTCAGTGACCCTAGGTGGCCTACCACCTTCTCTGAGCCTCAGTTTACCTATCTGTACAGGGGACTGGGGCACTAGCGCTCCAAGACTGAGGCGAGATGGTGCCAGGCTCCTGGCCCTGAGGCACACGCGGCAGCTGCCCTGGCAGCCCCTGGCCGGGGCCCAGCCTCCAGCCCCACCCCCACTCCCTGCCCCTGCCAGGCCGAGCCTCCCTGAAGCAGCTGCCACCTCGGCTCTCCTTACTCTTACAGCAAACAGAGAGGCCCTGCCAGGAGGGCAGGGGCTCTGATAGTTGGGCTGGGGGCTTGTCTGCAAGGCGCTGGGAAGATGCCCTGGGAGGGGTGGGGGGCTAGGTTGGGGTTGGAGGCCCCTTAGGGGGTGATTCATGCTAGGGGGTGTGGGGAGCAGGGGCGAGCTTCAGAGAGGAGTCAGGAGCCTATGGGCCCTGGTCCAGCTCCCTTGGTGTGTTGAGGGCGGGCATGTGCTTGCTGCCTGGGCACTGGCCCAGGAGGACCCAGGCTTTGGGAGCAGGCAGGACAGAGCACAGCCTGCCTGGGAGGGGGCTGGGAATGAAGCCGCAGAAGGAACTCAGATTCAGGAGTTAGGCTAGCTTCAGCTCAGATCCCAGTCTGCATCACACTTATAGAAGGACTGTGGGCAAGTCATGCAGCTACCCTGAGCCTCAGTTTTCCCTTCTGTTAAATAGGGACAGTAAAATACCTAGTGTTCATACAGTGCTCACCACTGAATGGAAATCACCATTATTGCCTCCCTTAATTGTATTAAGACAGTTCTGGGTACGTGGGAAGCCCTACAACAAGGCTCTCAGTACCTCTTCTGTGAGCCTGACATCAACATGGTCATCCTTGGACAGGCAGTCCAGCTGGCTAGTGGTATTTCAAAGGCTGTGCCAGAAGCCCCAGGGCCTGGCCCCCTGAACTTTGGGGCATGGTTGGTTTCATTTACACCCCTGCTTAAAGTCCATGCCCTCTCCGCACCACACAGATGGAGCCAGAACCAGCAGAGCCCCCCTCTGCAGCAGTGGAGGTGGCCAATGGCGCTGAGCAGACCCGCGTGGACAAAGCACCAGAGAGGCGGAGCCCTCTGAGCACCGAGGAGCTGATGACCATTGAGGATGAGAGTGTCCTGGACAAGATGGTATGGCCAGATCTGGTGGACTGGGGGTTGGCAGGGGCCGGGGCCAGCAGGCACCAGATAGGCAATGACAGGGACTCTGTCTGCAGCTGGATCAGACTACGGACTTTGAGGAGCGGAAGCTCATCCGGGCTGCGCTACGTGAGCTCCGACAAAGGAAGAGAGGTAGAGAGCCCCATGCCCCCCCCTAGATCCAGCTGCTCCCCTCATTGGGGTCCATTTGTGGACACTCCAGCTCAGTAACACCCTCCCCAGCTTCTTCTCTAGACTCAGCTTCTCCTTTTCTAGACCCAGCTCTTCCCTTGCCTCCTTTCTCCAGATCCAGCTGCTCCGTTCCCTAGCTGCTTCTCTCCCGCTTCCTAGACCCAGAATCAGCTTCTCTTCTCCTTCCTAGGCCCAGTTACTCTCTCCCCCAGCTACTCCTCCTTGCTTCTCCAAGTTCTGTCAAGTACTCCTTCCCTGAATCCAGATACTCCTTCTCCCAGCTTCTTCTCTCTCCTCAAGGTCCACTGATGACCACCTTAGCCTCTGCTTCCTCCCTGCTTCCCCTTCCCTGAACACAGCTACTTCCTCCCCAGACCCAGCTATTCCTTCTTCCAGATTCTAGATTCATTTGCTTCTCCAGATACTCTCAATTACTCCCTCTCTGGATCTAGCTGCTTCCTGCAGGGCCCACGGATGGCCACCCAGCCTCTATGCCCACCCACCTGCTTCTTCTTTAGGCCCAGTTACCCCCTTTGTCAGCTTCTCTCCCAACTACCCTTTCCCTGGATCGAATTGCTTCTCAGATACCTACAATCACTCCATCCGTGGATTTAGATATTTCTTCCTCTAGCTGCTCTTCTCCCTGCTAAGACCTATTTGAAGGCCCGCTCAGCTACTGCCCTCACTCAGCTTCTCCTTCCCTGGCCTCTGCTGCTTCCTCCCTAGATGGAGATACTCCCTCCGGACTCAGCTACTCATTCCCACAGAAACTCCCTTCTTGGATCCAAATACTTTCCCTTTGAGTTCAACTATTCCATGTCCCCTTGTTTCTGAGTGCACCACACCCCACCATTCCCTCCCAAGTTATAGCTACCCCCTCACCCCCAGCTACTCCTAGAGAGGACCGTTGTCCGCTGTGTCTTCAGTATTGCTAACAAGTTGCCCTCCACCCCATCTGTGTGCCCCGTGTGCCCGTGCATATGTGCTTTGTGGACGATGGCGGCCTTCTGGGCATGCGTGGGGCATTCCCCGCCCAGACCAGCGGGACAAGGAACGGGAACGGCGGCTGCAAGAGACACGGGCCCGCCCAGGGGAGGGCCGTGGCAACACGGCCACCAAGACCACCACGCGACACAGCCAACAGACAGCCGACGGCTCAGCTGTCAGCACTGTCACCAAGACCGAGCGGCTCATCCAGTCCAGTAAGGGGCTGAGCAGAGATCAGGGCTCAGGGTGGGAACATGTCTACCTTGCTGGACCCTGTGCCCATCACACCCTTCCTCTCATCCCTGCCCCCGCAGATGATGGCAGACGGACGGCCCGCACCACCACGGTGGAGTCGAGTTTTGTGAGGCGCTCAGAGAGTAAGGCCGCCCGGCGTCTTCTCATGCCTGCCTGCCAGCCCACCTTCCTCAAACTCTCTCCGAACTTCCATCTGTGTGTCTCTCTGTCCAGCCGTCACTTTCTCTTCTCTGCCTGTGGCTAACTCCATCCCTCTACCAACCTCCCGCCCCATCTCCCACATCCAGCCCAGGACCTCACCCTGCTCCCCTTCCCCTTTCTTGCAGATGGTGGTGGCAGCACCGTGATGCAAACTAAGACCTTTTCCTCTTCATCATCCAAGAAGATGGGCAGGTGAGCACAGGTACCCACTCCCAGACCATGGAGGAGTCAGTGTCTCAGGGGACTTCACTGCACACCCATTCTACAAGAGGGGACACAGCCAGGGAGGGGCAGAGTGGGAGTCAAACCACTCCTGCTTGCCTTGCCATCTCACCTAATTCTCAACCACACCATGGGGGAGGCCAGAGATTTGCTCGGGGTCTTAGAGAAGCCTCCCCACCACACTGAGCTGCTGGTGGCACTGCCACTTCCCAGTGTCTACAGACCATGTCCCATGTCACAGAGCATCTTTACATCTTAGCCCCATGAAGGTGGGATACACCCAATGTTATAGAGCATTTTGGGGCAGGTAGGATCAGAATTCAGGCTGGGAACCAGAGGGGTCCAGGAACTCTGAGTCAGAGACTTATATTCAAGTCCTTGTGCTGCCCCCCATGCTCTCTGAAATCTAAGGCCAAAGGCCTCTGTTTCCTCATCTTCAGTGGAAGTGGTAAGAGCCCCTCCATACTCTTGTGAAGTTTAAAATGACACATAGAAAAGGCTCAACAGACACTAGCTATTATTATTATTACCATTACTGTTATCACACTGGTTGTCATTATTAGTTGATAGGGCCCAGAATCTAAGCTCACCTGTAACCTGACGATACAATGAGCCTTCGCAGAAAACTCCCCAGGGTCCAAGTCTGTTGAAAAGAGCTTGACTCCCATTTTCTTGTCGTTTGAGCCTCAGTCTACTCTTATGTAAAATGGATGTGATGAGAGCACCTCCCTTGCTGGCCAGCGTTGCCGGTGGTGAAGATACCGCAAGAGAGTAGGATCTGGAGTGTGACAAGGCCCCTCCCTTGACTCGTGGGGATCGAGGCTCAGGGGCGGCCCTCCCCGGCCCTAACAGTGGCATACCCACCCCTCAGTATCTTCGACCGAGAGGATGAAGCCAGCCCGCGGCCCGGCAGCCTAGCGGCGCTGGAGAAACTCCAGGCAGAGAAGAAGAAAGAGCTGATGAAGGCGCAGAGCCTGCCCAAGACCTCGGCCTCCCAGGCGCGCAAGGCCATGATTGAGAAGCTGGAGAAGGAAGGCACCGCGTGGTGAGCAGCAGTTGGCGGGGCGGGGCCTAATGACCGCACGGGGCGGGGTCTGGACTGTGGTGGGCGGGGCCAGAGACGAGAAGGGAGCGGCTGGAGCTGTGGGGGGCGGGGCCTGAAGGTAAAGAAGGTGGGGCTGGGGCCTACTCGGTGGGCCGATGGAAGAGGCGCCCCTTGTAACCCTGCTTCCGACACCACCCCCACAGCAGCTCTGGCGGACCCCGCGCAGCTGTGCAGCGCTCCACCAGCTTCGGTGTCCCCAGTGCCAACAGCATCAAGCAAATGTTGCTGGACTGGTGCCGAGCCAAGACGCGTGGCTACGAGGTGAGCTCTGTGAGACCAGGTGGCCAGGCGAGGGCCTCCTCACCCTCACAAGGCCCCAACTGCAGCTGTACCCTTCACAGCCACCATGTCTGGCAGAGAAGATGGGAATTCCTCTTCTGGGATGAAACAGGCTCAAAGGACACATAACATGCCCTACATTCCAGGATAAGTGATTAAGTGGCAGGGCCTAATAAGGGCCCTTGGATGGTGGGCACAGTTCAGGGCCAGACCCCACCCTTAGAGTCCCCTCCTCATTGGTCTGTCGGAGGCACTGGATAAATTTCTGTACATAAGGGAAGGAGTGATGAGGGCATGACCATGGCCCTAGCTGGGTGGTGCTGCGCCTCTTGGTCACTCTGTCCCCCTAAGCAACAGACACGGGAGTTAACAAACTGAGTTGGAGGAGGCTACCTACTGTGCAACCTTGAGCAAGCTACAGGGTCTCTCTGAGCTCAGTTGCCATAGATCTGGATTACCAAAACACTGGAGGGTGAGGACTTCCCCAGTGGTCCAGTGGTTAAGACTCTGGTTAAGACTTCCACTGCAGGGGGCATGGGTTTGATCCCTGATTGGGGAAGTTCTGCATGCATGCCTCATGGTGTGGTTAAAAAACAAAACAAACAAACACTGGAAGGTGGAGGACATAGGGAGCTGACCAGTCTTCCCACTACCCATAGCATGTGGACATCCAGAACTTCTCCTCGAGTTGGAGTGACGGGATGGCCTTCTGTGCCCTGGTGCACAACTTCTTCCCTGAAGCCTTCGATTATGGGCAGCTCAGCCCACAGAACCGGCGCCAGAACTTCGAGGTGGCCTTCTCATCTGCTGAGTAAGTGTGGGTCCCAGCCCTGCTGGTGTCAGCTGGGCGTCTGGGGCTGGGCATCTGGGCCGGGCCCAGCTGCCCTGAGGCCCCCTGGAGTTGGTCAGCTGCACTGTCATTCAGCGGCTGAGACCCCCTTCCCCAGAAAGCCCCCATCCTCTTCCACCCCACCCACCTGTTGCTGAGCGTGCCAGGTGCCCACCGGAACGAAGGAGCCAGAGGCCCGCCTACCAGCCCGGGCCAAGGCCCATCAGGTGGCCCTGTCCATATCCCCTCCATCCTCCCTCTGCCCCCTTCTCCCTCTATCTCTCCCTTTCTCTGTCCTGCTCTCCTCCCACTATCACCAGAGCTTCCTGCTCCCACGGGATCCCGGCTGGAGATTCCAAAAGGAGGATCCTGGCCCGGGCACCGTGCCCGCCCAGCCTATATAGGTGTTGCCAGAGGCTTATATAGGACATCAGCAAGCCCTCCACTTTGGAATCGTTGCCCCTTCTGCTCACCTCACCCTGAGCACCCTCCTCCATCTGTCTTTCTCTATCTTTCTCTTTCTGGTTTCCCCCCGGATTTCTTCCTCTTTCTCCTCCCTCCACCTCCTCTCACGCCTCCCTCACCCCCCTCCCCGGGGCACGGCCCTCCTCTCCAACCTCAGCGCCAACGCCATCGCCCCCACCCCTTGTTCCCTCCCGCTTGCCCCGAGAGTTCTCTGCACCTGTGACTGATCTGGCCCCCCACCCCTGTCTGCATTGCACACCATTAGTGATGGGTAGTGAGCGGCACGTCCACAATGGGGAGGGGGCATGCGGGGGGCTGGCAGACTGCAGCACTGAGAACGTAACTGAACTCATGTCTCTGTGTGTGTATGTGTGTGTCTCTCTGTTCTCCTCCCCTCTCTCTTCTCTGCCTCTTCCCCTGCTGCCCCGCTCGGGTCCCGCCCCCCTGCCCCTTCCCGGCCCCCTACCCTCCCCAGGACCCATGCGGACTGCCCGCAGCTCCTGGACACAGAGGACATGGTGCGGCTTCGAGAGCCTGACTGGAAGTGCGTGTACACGTACATCCAGGAGTTCTACCGCTGTCTGGTCCAGAAGGGGCTGGTAAAAACCAAAAAGTCCTAACCCCTGCTGGGGTCCCACGGTGAGGAATGCCGCCTTGCTCCCCTGTCCCATTATGCTGCCCCGCTGGCATCTGCTCAGTGGGGCACAAAGAAAAGCCAGGGAAATGGCAGGAGTGGGGGTGGGGAAGCAGGGGGACCCTGAGAAGAGCCAGAAGGAGCCAGGCACGGCCTTATCTTCTGTTCAGGACCTCACAGGCAAGACTATTCTCCTCAATGGGCAGTGATGAGCCAGGTGGGCAGGACTGAGATGGGGGAAGCCCAAGAGGCCATGGGATCCCCGGGGAGACACCCGACCCAGCTGGCAGGTCCAGGACAGCTCTCAAAAAAGTGCAAACTAAGCTGGCATCTGAATGACAAGTTCAGGCTAAAGGAGAGGGAGTCCCAGGCAGAGGGATCAGCCAGTGCACAGGGGTGGGGTCGAGGGAGGTGGAGGGCATGGCACACCCAGGAAGGGAAGGAAGTTTATTTAGTCTGGATGTGAGGGGGAGGAAGGGGTCACAGTCAGGAGTCTGAACTTCCTTCTGAGGACAACAAGAGTTATAAAAGGTTTTCAAACAGAGAAGGGATATATGTGGTCTGGTAGCATTGAAGAACAATCCTTGAGTGAGGCCTGGATGAGGGATGGGAAGGGAGGGGATGGACTAGACAGTTAGAGAAGCTTAAGCAGAGGGGTGGGGTTTTTGATGGACCCACTGGGGAGGGAGAAGGAGGGTCAGGGAAGCCATCCAGGCCTCCAGTTTGTGCACTGGGAAGTTGGGGGTGCCATGCTCCAAGTTGAGGAGCTCAGGAGTGAGGCCAGTTTAACAGGAAGTTATTTCTGGTGGGGGTCCTGGATCCCCAAACCAGCTGTGGCATTTCCTGTCTGGTCATCTCACCTCAGGGCCACAGTAGAGAATTCAGATCCTGAGCTAACTGCCCATTACAGACCAGGAGCTCAGAGGAGAGAGGTGGGCTCAGAGCGTGCCAGGGGTTGTTAGGTCGGAGCTAGGGCCAAAAACTGGAACTCCAGACTCCCCACCTTGTGGCTGTTTTCCTTGCCCCATCACTTTTCCCACCCATTTTGTAGGGAGAAGAAAAGACGAAGGCCCAGAGGGAGAAAGGGGATTGCCTAAAGTAATGTGAATCAGGGACAGAGCTAGCAGTGCACTCAGATGCCCCTTGGGGCCTGGAGCCATTGTGGGGGGCAGCCCACACGTGCACACATATATTCAGAGAAGCTGTGCAGGTGAGGGAAAGATGGGCATGGTGCTGTCTCCAGGTCATATATGGACTTAGCAGCTGCTGCCCAGCAGGCCAGCCTGGAGGGAGTGGGGCCCAGTCCGGCCCTGTTCCAGTTGGAAAGTGTGACTCAGCCGTGCTGTTGCTCGAATTGCCTGGTGTTTGGCCTGTCACTGGGGCAGCAGGAGCCCTGAGCCGTGAGCCCCGGTGTAAACAATGGCTTTATAAGGTCTCCAGGGAAGACACCAGAGATGGGAGGGAGCTCCACTTTGGGAGAGGCCAGGATCCCTGGGGAGATAGCCACAGCTGGAAGAAGCTGCAAAGAGAGGCCGCCTCTTCACCATAGTACAACTGAAACAAGCTGGGGCAGAGACGACCTCAAGGGCACATAGCACCTCAACAAGAGAGTCAGAAACCTCTCACTCATCCTAGGTGCTTCCAAGGACTCAAATGAAGCAAAGAATGACTATACTATTGCAGAAAAATGGGGAAACTGAGTCACAGGGCAGGGTTTTCTCTAGCTTCCACAGCTGGCCATGAGTAGAGCCTTGACAGAAACAGGTCTCCTGCTTCCCAGCCTTCTTCCCCAAAGGAGTCCTGGTGAGCTGAGAGTAGGCCCCAGCCCTTACATTGTTTGACCTTGAAGGTCTGACCTTGAAGGCACAAGATGGAAGGTAGTCCTGGGCCCTTGGGTGTCTTGGGAACAGGAGCAATTCCTGCCCTCATGCCTTCCCTGCCAAAGGAAACTCACTTAACAACATTGACAGTGCTAACTATATGCCAGGCATGGCACATGGGAGGGAGCAAGTCCTGCCCCTGAGTGTGATGTAGTTGGTCCAGCTCGTATTGATTGGGACACTCATCTGCTTCCCCTGCTCTACCCAAGTGGGTAATAAGAGTTAAAGAACTGTCTCTCAGACATACACACACACCGCCCTGGCCACCATCTCACACAGCAGGGATGTCCCTTGAGGCAGATGGGGGTTCTCAGGCTGCTCTACAGGAGGTACCAAGCCAGGGAGCTGGCAGATAATCCTGGGCCCAGAGGGTCACTGGAGTGGGTCCTGGGTGCAGGGAAAGATTTGAGGCCCCTTGGGTACAATGGCCCAACTGAGAGGCTTGTGCCTGCTGGAGTGTGCCATTGAGGGTGAGAAGGAGGCAGCCCTCCAGAGAGAAGTGGGTGGGGTCTGGAGTGAGGACCTCCCCAGGGCTAGGGGTTGAGACCCCAACCCTGCACTGGGTCTGCTGCGCCTGGGCGCTGGGATGGGGCAAGGATCTCCTCCTTAATCTCCACATGCCTTCGCCTTGCTCCCCACAGAGGTGCCTCCAGGCTTGGGTGGCTGGGGCCTGGGGCTTCTGCCTTCCTAGAAGGCTTTTCCCCCATTCAGTTGATCAGGAGTCGAGTTTATGGAAGACCAGCGGGCTGTGGCGTTGTAAAGACCTCTGGGTAGAGGGTCGCCGCAAGAGTCGGGGCCAGCACTGACAACCACCCCCGTGCCCCCCTCCCCGCAGGATGCTGGTGGACTGCGTACCCCTCGTGGAGGTGGAGGACATGATGATCATGGGCAAGAAGCCCGACCCCAAGTGCGTTTTCACCTACGTGCAGTCGCTCTACAACCACCTGCGGCGCCACGAGCTGCGCCTGCGCGGCAAGAATGTCTAGCTTCCCCACCGCCCGCAAGGCCGCAGCGGCAAGCTGCCGCCACCATCCAGGCACCGTACCCTCCCTGTGCGCCTGCCCACCGCTGCCCTGTCTGTTGCGACACCTTTCCACGCATACACACACAGCGTTTTGATAAATTATTGGTTTTCAACGACCCTGATTCCTCTCTGCCTCCCTTGGGGGGCTGAATGGAGGGCAGCTGGGTAAGGTGTGCCCACGTCCCCACTCTGGCAGCCAGGCAGCTGGGGATGCGCGGTCTCCTATGGGTATTCGGGGAGCTCTCATTCCTCACCCGCCCGCATCAAAGAAGGAGTCGAGTCTCGCTGAAGGCGGAAGGGGATTTAGTGGAGCTGGGAAGGGAAGAAAGAGGGTTAGGAGGGACCCCCGCAACTCCATCCCTGCTGGCTCGGGGACTGGGCGTCGGCCCTCAGCGAGGGTGGTGCTCCCGGGCCGCTGAGCGCTTCATTCTGTCCCCAGGGCTCAGGCAGGGTGGTGCCGCGTCCCCAGACCTACAGGTCAGCGCGGTCAGGAGCGCCTTCGGCGGGCCTAGCGGGCGCCCGCAGGTACTCTGGGGGCACAGCCTCGTCGGGCGACGCCTTGCGGTAGAAGCCGAGCTCCTGCACCAGCGCGTTGATCTCCTCGCGAGTCATGTCGCTGAGTGGGATTCGCTGAAGCAGAAGAGGGGCGGGGTCAGCGCGCCGGGCCCCGCCTCTCGCCCCTCCTCCCCACTGTCCACCTCCCCAGGCCTCACCTCCAGTTCCTCAAAGCGTTGGCCCAGCAGCACGAGCTCCGGGTCGGCCCCCGGGAGGTGTTTCATTACCAGGTTGTGGCTGGAGATGGAGTTAAGGTAGGTAGTGGTGGGCGGAGGCAGGTGGGGTCTCCCGGGGACTTGTCGATGTGAACACTGCCTCGTCTGCCCAAGCAGGGCAGGGATACCCATTTACACGTGAGGAAATTAGGGTTCGAAGAAGTAAGGGGGTCTCCTCTCTGTGCCGGTGTCTGTGGCAGTCATCACTAGTCAATTTCTCTTGCCAATCCAAGACCACCTCAGAATTCGCTGGGCAGCCACTATCAATCAATCCCACTTGTCAGTTGAAGACCATTTGTCATCCCTATCTGTGAAGTTAAGTGGAAGGAGATTCTTGCAGATACCCTCCCCTTTCTCCCTCCCCAAGAACAGAAGGAGGATACTAGAGTGGGATGTCCTGGGTGACGAAGGCCTTCACCTGGGGAGGAACCAGAACATCAGACCCCAACCATCTCCAGGTACCAACAGGAAACTGAAGCCCAGTGAGTTCACACAGCAAGCCAGGTGCAGGCTCCTGACTCCCAGCCCAGGGAACCTTCCCCACCCGGTCATTGGGACCATGTTGCCCACCCCCAAAGAGGCTCGGGGGGACAGAACTGGGGATCCCTTCCTTCAAACTCACCTCCTTCAGGCGATTAAGCTGTCATCCCCCACATGTCTGGAGGGGAACAAAATGGCATAGGTCAGGAGTAACACATCTACCCTCACCCTCATTCCCCAGCTGGGCATTGGATTGAGCTGTGAATTACTCCCTGGAACAGCAGTTCCTAAGATGTGGAAGTGGAGGCCCCTTGTGGGTAGAAGGAGGAACTCTGTACAGATGGGAAAGCCGAGGCCCACCCACACCAGAGGAAAAGAGGAGCAAGACCAGAAACCCAAAGGAAACTTACCAACCTTGGGGCTCTTGCCTGCACAACTTACTGACTGTTGACCCATGCCCCATGCCCAAGAGAAATGATCCCCCTACCCCCTCAGGCCATAGAGACCTGGACCTGGTCTTTGGCCCCTAGAACCTCAGGGTGGAGGCAGGCCAGAAGGAAACAGCTCAGAACTTCCCTGAGAGGCCCTATTAGAGACACCTACCATCTGGTCCCTACCTCATCCGGTGCAGAGCTGGCTCTCCCTGCCACCTGCAGCCTAGCCCTACAGACCATCTGGTTGCTTCCCCAACAAAGGAGGCTGGGAGGGCCCCTCCCTGTACTCCCTGAAGGGGAGTCCAGACCCCAGGATTACCCATTCTAGTCCTCCCTCCTCCCCGCCCTCGCCACCCCCCCAACTTTTTTCAGGCAGAAAACCAAGGCCCAGAGAGGGTCTGTGATGATCCAAGTTACACGGGGACTTTGGTGGGGCATTTCATGGCAGGGGAGGGTGGGGGGATTGCTGAGGAGTAAGAGTGGTAAGGCAGTTCCCAGCCAGGTGGCAGGGAGGCTCCCAGAAAGTCTTCTGTCTCCCAGGCAAAGGGAGTGAGACCAACCGGAACTGGAGTGGGGAGGAATTCCAGGAAAAAGAGAAGTGATGGGGGGATGGGAGGTTGGGCTCCAGAGGACAGATTTGGGAAAGTCATAGGCTGGAAGAAGTTAGGGGACAGGGCCAATGTGTCTGGGGCCCGATGTCTGGCCGGATGGGGAACTGGGGAGGTTTCAGATTTCCAGGCCTCAAGATCGGTTGTCTCGGGCTTCCACGGTGGGTGCTGGGGCGTTCTGGGGCTGGGGAGTGGGAGGGACAGTCCTGGTGCCGAGGGGGACATGGGAGTCGGGAGGGTCCTGGGTCAGAACGGGCGGTGATTCCAAAGCCAAGGGGCCACGGGGTTAGGGGTCGGTGGTCCCTAGCCTGGGGGCCGCCACACTCACCTCTACCCGGCCTCGGGCCAGGCCGTGTAGACGGTTCCAGTCGGGCCGGAAGGTGGTGGTGGCGGCCGCAACTGCCGCGAGGAGCAGCAGCAGGGGCGGCGAAAGCAGCGGGAGGCGCATTGAAACCCGGCCGAAGATGATCCGCAAGCGAGAGGTGAACCGTCTGGCCACTGCGCCACGTCTGGGCCCGCGAGTTGGCCAGGTCCCTGCTTGAGGTCCCACCCCGCTAGGGACCACGCCCCCAGCTCTCGGTCTCCGCCCAGGGCCTGCGTGGGGGCCGCCCGCGCTCTCCCGGCGGGGTTTGGGCTCCTCTCAGCCCTTTACTTTCCCAGCCCCGAGAGTGTCCACCCTCCCTCTGCTGACAGAGAGCATGGACGCTCCGACAGGATGCGGCCAGGCAGTGCCCCCTCATGCCGGCAGGGGGCGCGGGCGGGATGCGGACGGACACGCGAGTTTCTGGGTCAGACACCCGATTTGAAGATGGGGAAACTGAGGCCTGGGGAATCCTTTTTTGTGTTTTTTATTTCTCTGGATGAAATTCCGATCTGGATTTCAATTTCCTGAGCAGACGTGTGGCGATGGGAATATTACGTCGGAGCTGGGAGGATAAAAGGGTTAATACACATTAGAAAGCTCTTTAGAACAGTACCTGGCACAGTACCTCAGAATGGCCCCATGAACTCCGTTTTACAAGTTAGGTAACAGACTCAGAAAGGTAAAACAATTAAGTTGTGGATCTGGGATTTGAACCTAAAACATGCCTGTGTTCATCTCACCAAGACAAAGATAACTAGATCAGCATGCTACTTCCTCTCTTCAAGCCTAAGGCAGACAGCACATTGATCACAATGCTCTTTCCCACCGAATCTAGCCTGGGACTCAGAATCCTCCTCAACATCAAACCAAGGCTGCATTATGACCAGTTTTGCCTTCCTGGGCCCCTTCCTTTATTAAAAAACATATATTAAAAATTGGATTTTACAACTGCTTTGATTTAATAAAATGAATGTAATCCAGGCTGGATTCATGATTACTTATTCATTTTTTTCTTCCGATTTTAAAAGAAGTTAAAATTAAAATATTTTTGTGGACCCCTAAAAGTATGATGGGTCCTAGACACTGAGCCTAACGGAAAAGTCAGTTCTGCCCTTTGTTCATACCCTGCTACCTCCCATTCACTGACTTGATTGTGAAGATATAATAATAATAGGCTTAGGGCTGTTATTTAATATCCATTCTCTATAAATGCATGAGGACACAGTAAATATAATTGGTTCTATCCAGATTATTGAAATGACAGGCTATGTCTAACACTCTATTTACTGCTGTGGAAGTGGGAATTCATCCAAGCTTTCTGAAAGGCAATTTGACACAGTAAATCAAAACCCTAAAAATATTTCTTCTACCCAGTATTCCACTTCTCAGAATTTGACCCAAAGTAATCTTCAGAGAGGGAGTCAATTGTTAGGTCAAGATGTTTATCAAGACACTGTTTATCATGGTGAAAAACTGGAGAGAAGACAGAAGCATGTCACAGCAGGGGATGAGTTAAATAAATGGTGATACCTCCTTAGGGTAGAGAACCAAGCAATTGTTTAAAATGATGCAGCATACTGTTGAATGACATGGAGAATGCTCATAGTTATGGTATTAAATTTTTTTAAAAAGCTATGAAACAGTAATATCAGTTGGGAGTGGTGATGCTCTGGGCTGCAAGTCACAGAAACCTCAAGTTTAACTGGCTTAAACAATGAAAAGAATCTGTTAGCTCAAATAACAAAATAGTCCAGGCAGGGAGGGCTTCAGGTGAGGTTTGATCTGGTTGGTAAAGTCACCAAGACCTGATCTCTTTCCATTCTGCTTCTATAACATCAGCTTATCATTAGCCCAATTACCTTCATGGTGTCAAGATGGCTGCCAGTAGTAACCAGTACCACCACAGACTTCTTCATTCATATCTAACCAAGGGGAAATCTTTTTTTTTTTTTTTTGTAAACTTCTCAGGAGAGAAAACAAGCTTTCTTTCCCAAAACCCCCAGCAAAAGTCTCCTTATATCTCACTAGGTCCATCCATGATCTAATCAAGTGTCTGGGGAAATGCAAATGCTCCCTGGCTTAACCAGTTGGGACCCATTCCTGAAGATTGTCAAGGATATGAGCTGCAATGGATGTATGGCGGCAACAGAGTAGCCAATGGATTTTATAAAATATGTATATATAAATACATATGCCTTCACCAAAAACTATAATCTAAAGGAAACAACCCAAGAAGTCAAAATGGTCATCTCTTGGTAGATGAAATTATAGGTGAATTTTTTTTTCTCCTTTACAATATTTTTCTGTGTTTTCTATAATAAACATGTGTTACCTAAACACAAACAGTAACATTTGTTAACAAAAAGAATGGGTCATATGCCATGGGTTCCCTCTACCCCACCCCACACCCCAGCAAGGGCCTCAGATTGGCTGAATCCAGAGGCCCCGTGGAGCCCATGGCTCTTCTGCTGACAGAGCCAAACCTCAGCACCCCATGGGCCCACGCTGTTCACTGGACAGGTGCCACCAAACCACCCTCATTGCATTAACCTGGACTCTGTGTCCTGGAGGGGCCATAGCCTGGGCTGCTGAGTGTTGACTAGCCAGCTAATGGTAGTGACTGGCCACAACACTACCAGGAACATTCCAGCATCAGCAGTCATGGGAGGCCCAGGATCTCCCAGAACAGATCTCTGCTCGTAATCCATGCCTTTATGGGGCAGTTTGTAATCTAGGCCAGCAGCCCTCCTCAGGTGGGGCTGGGTTTGTGGTTTAGTCTGTGATAAAGCCAGGCTCAGACAAGGTCAGGGTCAGTCCTTAGCCTATGCCCAGGTTCAGAACTGAGTCTGGGGCTGGAGTCAGGGCTCAGTCAGTGACTGGGATTTGGTCTCCGTCTGTGACTATGTTCAGGGCTCAGCCTTTGACCAGATTCAGTGCACAGTCTGAGGTCAGGGACTAGTATGTGACCAGAGTTGTGTGACCCAGGGTCAGAGCTCAGTTTGAGACCAGCGTTCAGTCAATGATTAGATTCAGGGCTCAGTCTGTGACCAAGATCAGGGCTCAGTCTGCCACCAGGTTCAGTTAATGACCAGACTTGGATCTCAGTCTAGACCTGGGCTTGGGGCTCAGTCTAAAATCAAGGGTTAGTCCAAACCAGGGTTAAAGTTCAGTCTGTGACTGTGACTCAGTCTTAAGCTAGGATCAGCGCTCGATCTGGGTCCAGAATTGAGGTCTCCAGTTGGAATCAGGCTAGGGTCAGGCTTGGATCAGGCTCAGTACTTGACCAGAACCAAGGCTCAATCTAGAGCTGGGGTAGAGGCTCAGTCTTAGTGTGGGATTGGGGCTCAGTTAACACCAAGATTAGGGCTCAAGCTGGATCTGGACTCAGGGCTAGGGTTTAGTCTGGCTCTGTGCTCTGTTCTGAGCTCCAATATAGAAGTTTCTGGAGACCTGGGCACCAAGGGCAGGTCAGCATGCAAGAAAGGAGAGCCCCCAGGCAAGCTTCTGTCCCTGCAGTAAACCTCTCTTTGCCTGCTGAAGCCAGTTGTCCTAGAGCCTTCTAACCTACATGGCTCTGCTGCCCGAGATCCCCTCAAACCAGAATAAAAATAGCCATTCACTTCAGAGCAGCTGACAGCCGGTGCCAGCCTGCCTGGGAGGAGGGGGAGCTGAGGAGAGGAAGGAAGGATGTTTGGCCCCAGCTGTGTGACCTTGGGAAAGTCACTCCTCCTCCTTGAACCCATTCCTGAGGAGCAGAATGGGAGGTGAGGATGACACCTGCCCCAGAGGTGAGAACGAGGGGAGAGTGATATAACATGTGGCAGTTGGTACCAATAAGGAACTCTGGAGTGAAGCCTTGGGAGGAAAAATGCTCCTCCAGGTCCTGTATACTTTCTCCTCCAGGAAGCCCTCCTTGATGCTTACCTCTTCCACCTTCCCACACTACCCTGTAGCACCCTCTATGTCTCAAAACATTTCTCAACTAGTGGCCACAGTGTGACCTCCCTCACAGGTGACCAGCGAGCAAAACGAAGAGGACAGATCCTTCTGTACCATTACCATCCTCAGGTGCCCCTGGGAGGTGGATCGAGGAAGAGGAAGAAGAAAGAGGAAGAAGCACATCTCTCTCTCCCTTCTCTACTTCTGGGGGATTTACTCTGAGCCAAAGGGCCATGAGGGCACGTGTCCAGAGTTTGCATCCTTTCACAGCCGGAACCCTTCATACTCCATACCTTTGCACCTGCTGCTCCCTCTGCTTCCCGGGGTGTTTCTTCTCTTTTCAGTTTGGCAATACAGATTCTCCTTCAAAGAATAGGTTCAACAGGAACCTCTGTGGGGGAGAATTATCCACCATCTCCCTGGGAACCCCATGCTCTGTCCCCTGCTGGCTGTGTAATCCCTAGGCCTTAGCTTCTTCCTCTGTCAAATGAGGATCTTATTACCAACATCACAGGGTTACTATGGAGAGTAACTGAGATAATCCATCAACCACCGCCTTTCCTATCCCTGACCCAAACAGCCTGGAGGGTAGCACTAAGATTTCCAGGATGGGGCAGGAAAAGATGTGCTCTCTGCCTCAGTACACCACCCCTACCCCCAGGAGCGAGGGAAGGGAGGGAGCCAGGAGGTGTCTCCGGAGACAGCCACCTCCAGGGGGGTGGTTCTCCCTGGCAGCTGCCCCCAGCCTGCCACGCTGAGCCCCAGAGCCTGTTATCAACCTCCTTAGTCATCATACCAGGAGCTCAAATATAGCTCTTACCCTGTTCTCTTCTCAGCCGAGGTCCGCCCCCTGCCCCCTTCCCCTAGCAAGGCCATGTCTGGGTCTCAGAGTCCCTTTTCCTTCCCCCCGACCCAGGAATGCAGCCATGCTGGGCCTCAGTTTCAGCATCCTCCAAATGGGCAGGTTGGAATAGATGACGATGATGGGGATGATGATTGTGGTGGTGGTGGTGGTGGTGATGGTGGTAACTCCAGGGAAGCTGCCCTTACTGAGAGCTTGCTTGTGCCAGGCTCTGTGCTAAACTCTTCAGATGTATTATCTTGTTGAATTCTCACAGCAATCTTGGAGGTATCTACTGTTTTTATCTGCCTTACACAGACCAGGAATCTGAGTGACTCTCCAAGTAAGTCAGTGGCAGAGACAGAAACAAAGTCCCCTGAAGGATCTGAGCTCAGGGAGGGGACATGGTGGAGATCCTGGCTGCCCTACTGGGGCAGAGGAGCCCTTTGAATACTTATTTGCATGACATTTGCCTGGTTTCTCAAGGACATTGATGCTCCTGTCTCAGCCCGGATGGTTGAGCCCTAGGACTGGTTCCAGGGACATGGATCTGTCTCCCATCACTTCCAGGATTGCAACAGAAGCCAAGTACTCTTGGGGGCCTCAGTTTTCCCATCTGTAAAATAGGAGTCAGAGGGCTAGGCAGGGTAAGTTCAAAATTTCCTCCCACATCTGGTGGCCTGAGCACCACCACCCTGTTCACGCTCACTTCCCCCCTCACCACCACCCGCATCTTCACCTCCAACTCCACCACCACCTCTTCTTCCGTTAGCATAACACCCCCACCACCTCGTCTGCCCCATCCCTCCTCCACTGTTACTATAACCCTCATCTCTTCATTCTAGCACCTCCACCATCACCAACCTTTGTTATCATCTCTACTATTGCCATCACCATTACCTCCACTACCTCTTCTATCACATCCATCCCACCACTATTACCTCCACTTTGCCAGCACTGTCACCTCACCACCACCACCAGCACTGTCAGTCCTCACTTCCATTATCATAATTACATACATTATCATCTCCACCCCTTCGATCACCACTGTCCATTACCTCCCCCATCACCAACGTCATCACTTCCACCATTACCACATTTCTACCCCAGGACCCTAATATGGCCTGGGTCTCTGCCCCTGCAAATTCCAGCCTCATAGAGGTGCTAGCCCAGAAACACAGACTAGACCCAGAGACTAGCAGAGGTGGGAAGCCCATCCAGGAGAGGGAATGAGGTATCTGTCCACGTGACTTTCATGCAGGGGACCACACCGGTCCATGAGGATACAGAGGTGACTGTTGATCAGCAGGGAGCTCTGGGCACAAAACTCTGATCATTTTCTGCCTAAACGGAGTGAGATCACTCCTCTGTAAGCAATCAAGCAGCTCTGGAGGAATCAGGGTTTCAGGGACTGCTTAGCAGATAAGACTGAGAGTGGGGAAGAGGCAGAAGCAGAGCCCACAGCTATCTCCGGCCGTATCTGAACCAGTCACTCATTCACTCTTCTCACTGATTGATTGATTCATTCAACAAACACTTCCCTAGGTCTGTTGGAGACCAGGCCTTATGCTGGGTCCTGGCCAAAGAAGTTCCCAGACCTGTTTTTGACCCTCCTGCCAGTCTGTTCCCTCACTGCTGGGGCTTTCTCCACCCCAGCTCCCTTCCCCCAGACATCCTAATTGACTCTTGTGGTTCCTGGGTCACTGAGGCTCAGGGGACCTCCCCAGCTCACCAGGTGACCTTGAGCAAGTCCCTCTCCCAAGCCACACCCAGTGAGTCTTGGAGGAGGAAAGCTGAGAGGAGCTGGGCTGGGCCTGGCTGTGGGGACATCCAAGGGCAGGCTCAAGGTGTCTGCAGAAGAGGAGGGGCCAGTGCTGAGGTTGAGATGGGAAAGACTCCAGTTGCTGGAGCCTGAGTGTCTGGCTCTGGGATGGGAAGGATAGAGCCAGGCGAGGGGCGGGCACCAAGGCCTGAAAATGGGGCAAGGGTGGGGGCCAAGGCAAGCCCTGAGCTGGCAGGGAGTCAAGAAGGTCACAGGATCAGAGCAGAGACTCAGGTGTCTCTGAAGCCCTGGAGAGGGGGCTGACCTCTGAGCTACCTTACCCTCAGGTGTGTCAATGCCCCTCCCTTGAGCAAGGGCTGGCCAGGCCTACTGACTGGAGGGTGGGAACAGAAAGACAGCTTCCACTATGCTGCCAGCTGGGACCTGTGCCAGACCAATGGACCCACTCCCCCTGCTTCCTCCCCCACCATGACCATTCCAGGCTCAGCAGTCAGTCCCCAGGGGGTAGGCCACCTTGCCCTGGCCACCTCTATGTTGGGAAGTTGGTGCCTGTGTCTTTAAATTCTCAGCAGGTTGAAACGGCTGATGACATCACTGGTTCCCGGGAGCTAGCGGAGGAGCTGGAGCCCAGGGGAACCCAGGCTGCTGGGGGCTGCAGACATGGAGGGCCAGGGCATCAGTGGCAGCGGGAGGCCGGGGACCCAGGCTGGCCTGGGCCCCCTGCCCATGCCCCATGGGATTTCCCAAACTGGGGCACCCTCCAAGGTAAGACCCCTAAATCCTAGTTCCCCCATTCCTGATCCTTAATCCCACCCCCACACACACACACATACTGCAGGCACCCTGGTGCCCCGGCTGAGGGGCTGGCACTCTCCTCTGCCCACCAAGCAGGGACTGGGCAAACAGGGTACCCTAGGGGCTGAGGGGGTAGTGATGGGACACTCAGAGAGAGATGGAGTTAGCTGTCTCCAGGACCTCCTGGGAAAGCCCTGGACCAGGTATCAGGGGACCCAGCTGTGCTCCAGCTTTGCTATGTGACCTTGGGCAAGTTGCTTGTCCTTTCTGAGCTAATGCAAAATGAGAAGGCTTGTCCCTGAAGACTGAAACTGTAACATCTGGGATGTCTAAGTTGTTAGTGCTGGAGGCGGTGTGGTGTTTGGGGTGGGGGTTTGGAGTGGGACACTAGGAACCAAGGAGGATGCCCAAAATGCAAGCCTCAAAGAGCTGAGTTTGGGGACAGAGGTGGAGGCAGAGTTTCAGATTCTCTGAACCAAGCAGGACACGGGATGCAGACAGAACTACATCTCTGGAGGCAGGGATAGGGCCACCCTAGGGTGAGTGTAAACCTTCGTCTACCCTCCCTGGCAAGGGACACTTTATCCTGACTTCTGGAGACAGGGGCATCAGACAGGGACAGATGGGAGAGGAAGAGGAGGTCCTTGCAGGGCCCCACACCCCCCACTCCACCTGCTGGACATAAAGAGGATACCTGCTTGCCTGTCCTCACAGGTGGGGTGACAAGGGTAAGAGGGTACAACTTGTGCACAGTGGTGCGGCGCCAGGATCAACAGAATCCTGGACTTGCTCTGGGTGTTAGAATCACACTTGGGAGGAATGACTATTCCATGGAGCTCAAATGGAAGCCTAGCAAATTTTGGCTCATACATGCAGAGGATATGAGACCTAGGCTTCCCAGGATCAGGTGTGGCCAGGGATCCTTCACCAGGGTCCTTCATTTTAAGACAGGGAAACTGAGGCCCTGGGCAGGGAAGGGCTTGCCTAAGGTCACACAGAGCTGGGCTGGGAATCGACATGGCCAGTCCCAACCCAGGCTCTTGCTCCTGCACAGAGCTCTAGGAATGGGTGACGAGGACAGAGAGGGCTGTGACCAAGGAATTGGGACGTGGCGGGGGGAACCTGGGGGTTCCTGTGTACTGTGGAGGAAAGGGGGTGGTGTTTAACAGGCTGGCCCCAGGGTGTCCTGAGTGGGAAGATCTGGGGGGGTCAGATCAGTAGCCCTTGGCTAGGGGAGCAGCAGGGACTGCAGGGGTGGGCAGTGCTCAGGGAAGCTGACTCCAGCCACCCAACACTCCAGGGTGGCCAGGGAGTGGGTGCCAGCCAGGAAGGCAAGGAGAGCCCTCACTCTGAGAGGCTCACACTCTGCCTCCTTTGAGTTGGGGTCTTATTTTCCCCATCTATGAAAGAGATGTCACAGGTGAGGGAGGGGATAGGTTTCCATGTCCTGTTTCCTCCAAAAGAGAAGCTGATTCACAGCAGAATGGATTGAGGTGAGAAATTAGGAAGAACTTCCTCAGAAAGATGTGCCTTTCTTAGCTAGACAGGGTCTGCTGGGGTCTATATGGAAGTGGAGGCCTGGTTAGGGTTGACTCTGAGTCTCTGACTTGTCCTATCCAAGATGGACTCACGTTTTCAGCTCTCAGCGAAGGAGAATGCAGCACCAGTATGCTCGGAACCAAGGTTGGCTCTGACACCTGTGGGGCCACCAGCAGCAATGCCACCTTCCTCAAAGGGGCCAAGCCTGGCTCTGGCATCTCCCCGACCCATCCTGGCTCCAATGTCTACCCCTGGAGAGCAGAAAACAGCTCCTGCCCATCGCAGCTCCAGACTGGCTCCAACATCTGTGGGCCAGTTGGTGGTGTCCGCCTCGGCTGGGCCGAAGCCTCCTCCAGCTACCCTGGGGCCCAGGCTGGCTCCACTGTCCAGGGACCAGAAGCAGGTGCCGCCTGCCTCCATGGGACCCAAGCCAGCCCTGGCTGCTTCAGGCCTGAGCCTGGCCATGGCATCTGAGAAACAGCCCCCACAGCCCCCCTCCAGCTCTTCCCCAGTGCCCAGTCCAGTTCTGTCACCCTCTCAGGAACAGGCCCTGACTCCAGCATCCATGACATCAGCCCTGGCCTCTGTGGGATGGACATCAGCTAAACAGAGGGATGCCCCAGCCCCTAGACCTCTCTCCCCTTCAGAAGGGCATCTCCAGCCCCCCACTCAGACATCTGGTCCTGTGGGCTCCCCATCCTTGATTCAAGCCCCCCCAGACCCTCAGATCTCCCCCTCCTTCAGAGCCCGGCCTGAGGCCCCCCGCAGCAGCCCTGAGGATCCTGTCTTGTCCCAGACACCACAGACTCTGCCCCTGGATGTGGGCCAGGGTCCTCCAGAGCCTGGCACTCGCTCTCCCGGACTTCTCTACCCCACCTTCCGGCCAGGGGCCCCCTTAGCCCAGACTGTGCCCCCACCTCTGCCCAAGCCACCCCGATCTCCCAGCCGCTCCCCCAGCCGCTCCCCAAACCGCTCCCCGTGTGTCCCCCCAGCTCCTGAGATGGCCCTCCCCAGGCCTGGCACCCAGGGTGCCGGGCCTGGTGGGCATCTGAGCCCCAACCTTCAGCCCAGAGAAACCCCAGCCCCTCTTACCACCTCCTCTTCTACATCCACCTCGTCATCCTCCTCTTGGTCAGCTCAGCCCACCTGCAAGAGCGACCCTGGCTTCTGGTGAGGGGCCCTCTCCCAAGACATTGCTGGGGCTTGAACTCTAAGACTAGCCATCCTTCTAGGTTGGCTTACCCTACTCCACCCCAGCTGACCTCCCTGAGGAAGATTCCCTGTGGGTGTTAGGCCCACTCTGGGGCCCTCGGAAGACAGCATCCTCTCCTAAGGGACTTGCCTACCCCGCCTCAGTTGATGTCCCCTGGAAGAGTCTGGTGGAAGGGACCCTGGGCCCACTGTGGGTCCTTCTGAGGGCTTATACTCAAGCTTATTTCCCCAGAAAAAGCCCTGTGGGAGGGAGGTTGAGGGTAAGAGAGTGGTCCCCAGTAGTAACCCCTTCTGTACCCCCACCTCCCCAGGATCACTGTGGTCACATGGAACGTGGGCACCGCCATGCCCCCCGATGATGTCACATCCCTCCTTCACCTGGGCAGCAGCGATGACAGTGACAGGGCAGACATGATCGCCATAGGGTGAGGGGACAGGGCGAGTAGACTCTCTCCTGAGCCCCTCCTACCTCCCAGACCCTCTCCCACGGGAGGGGTTTCTAGGGCGCCCCCCCCAATCCGAAGGCCGCCTCACAGTCCCCCACAGGTTGCAGGAAGTGAACTCTATGATCAACAAGCGGCTCAAGGACGCGCTCTTCACCGACCAGTGGAGCGAGCTCTTCATGGACGCACTGGGGCCCTTCAACTTCGTGCTGGTAACTCCTCCCTCAACCCCCGGGCAGGTGGAGACCCATGGATTACTCGGCCCTAGCTCTGCCTTGATTCACCGTGGGGCCCGCTGGGCCTCGGTGGCCGGGTCCATGAAATGGGAAGATGGAAGAGCAGACCTTTAAGAACCGGAAAAGGCGAGGGCGGGGGCGGGGGAGTTGTGTCCTGTCTCTCAGCCTCCTCACGCCTCTGCTGCAGGTGAGTACTGTGCGGATGCAGGGCGTCATCCTGCTGCTGTTCGCCAAGTACTACCACCTGCCCTTCCTGAGGGATGTGCAGACTGATTGCACGCGCACTGGCCTGGGTGGCTATTGGGTGAGCGTGGAAGCGGCCTGGGAGGGTACAGGGCCCTAAGGGATCCGTAGATTAGTCCCCGGACCCCCGCGTACTGGCAATATCCCCTCCCCAAGCTACGCCCCTTACTCTGAGGCCTGCCTCTCCCCACCCACCCCCACCCCTCGTTTTCTAGACCCCGCCCCTTTCTGTCCCCGCCCCTCCTATTGTTCCACTCCTTTCCCTAGAACCCACCCCTCTCCACACCTCCACGGGTCCTGGGCCTCACCCGCTGACCCCGCCCACCCTAAGCCCCGCGGGCCTCACCTCCTAGCCTAGGCCCCGCCCATAACCCACCCAACCTTGTTTCCCAAGGGCAACAAGGGTGGAGTGAGTGTGCGACTGGCCGCCTTCGGGCACATGCTGTGTTTCCTGAACTGCCACCTGCCGGCCCACATGGACAAAGCGGAGCAGCGCAAGGACAACTTCCAGACCATCCTCAGCCTCCAGCAGTTCCAGGGGCCTGGAGCTCAAGGCATCTTGGATCACGAGTATGGGCCGGGGCGGGACCTAATGGGGCTTGGGCGGGGCTAGTGAAGGAGGGGTGGGACTCAGGGGCGAGGCCGGTGCGCCTAGTGGGGAGAGGCGGGGCCTATGGGGGTGGAGACCACCCACACTATGGCTAGGAACGAGAAAGCTGGTAAGTTTGATGGGGAGGTGGAGCCTGCAGGGTGGAGCTTTGCTGAGGGGCAAGGCCTTGCTAGGGGTCGGAACCTAACTTCTAGGTCTACACCCCCTGCTGCTCCGTGGTGGGCTGGCGGCCCTGCAGCAACCCACCCACCCTCTGCGTCATCACTAGGAGCAGCTGTCGGGTTGGATGGGGGCAGAGAAGGATCTGGGCTGGGCTCTTCACCCCATGGACCCCGCTGACCCCCACCTCCGAACAGCCTCGTGTTCTGGTTCGGGGACCTGAACTTCCGCATCGAGAGCTACGACCTGCACTTCGTCAAATTTGCCATCGACAGCGAGCAGCTCCACCAGCTCTGGGAGAAAGACCAGGTGGGGTATCCCAGCCTGGACCCCAAAACCCCAAGCACACAGAACATGCCCTAGGACCACCTGTACCCTAGGCTATGGTCCTTGCCCTCATCTGCCCTGCCCAAGCTCTTGTCCAATTCTGTGCTTCTGGACCCTCACAGCTCAACATGGCCAAGAACACCTGGCCCATCCTGAGGGGCTTCCAGGAGGGGCCCCTCAACTTTGCGCCCACCTTCAAGTTTGACGTGGGTACTAACAAATATGATACCAGGTGAGCTCAGAACTGGGATGAGAGGTGGGGATGTGGGCTGAGGTCTTCTGGATAAGGGAGACAGGAAAGAGAGACAGGAGGCATAGGTGCCTTGACCCCCAACCCCTGATACTCAGCCTACCTTTGCCCACCACAGTGCCAAGAAGCGGAAGCCAGCCTGGACAGACCGTATCCTGTGGAAGGTCAAGGCTCCAGGTGGAGGTCCCAGCCCCTCAGGACGGGAGAGCCACCGGCTCCAGGTGACCCAGCACAGCTACCACAGTCACATGGAATACACTGTCAGCGACCACAAGCCCGTGGCTGCCCAGTTCGTCCTGCACGTGAGTCCTGGCCTCATCCTCCCCGCATGACATCCCCAGGCCCAGCTCAGCATCCCACTGCCCACCGGTAACCCCTTAGACCTGCCCTCAGCAGCATCCACTTGTCACAGCAGACTGGGAGTGGGATTATGATCTCCATTATTTATTTATTCTTGGCCATGCCATGCGGTATGTGGGATCTTAGTTCCTGGACCAGGGATCGAACCCATGCCCCCTGCATTGGGAGCTCAGAGTCTTAACCACTGGACCACCAGGGAAGTCCCATGATCTCCATTTTCAGGTGAAAAATCTGAGGCCCAGAGACACAGCACCCCTTGCCCCGGGTCACCTGGCTACTAAAGGGAAGGTTAGGATTTGCACCCTGACTAGTCTGATTTCAAAGGGTATACCTTTTCCACTAATCTCTAATTCCCCTTTTCTGAGAAAGGCTAGGGCAACTTATGTTAAAATTCACATATATAATAAGACCAGCCACGAAAATATTTACTCAAATCCCATGTAGCATTCATTCACATTCATTTATTATTTTTTTACCATCTTACCATATGTGATGGGGAGGGGGAGTAGAGATACAAAAAAATACAAAGCTAAACCCTATATAGTTACTATAAAATTTAGCATTGTGTTTAGGATTTTTTTAATTATAAATTTTTATTGATTTATGTATTTATTTTTGGTTGCGTTGGGTCTTCTTGCTGCGCGCAGGCTTTCTTTAGTTGCAGCGAGCGGGGGCTACTCTTCATTGTGGTATGCGGATTTCTTATTGCAGTGGCTTCTCTTGTTGCGGAGCTCAGGCTCTAGGCATGCAGACTTCAGTAGTTGTGGCGCATGGACTTGGTTGCTCCATGGCATGTGGGATCTTCCCACACCAGGGCTCGAACCCGTGTCCCCTGCATTGGCAAGTGGATTCTTAACCACTGCACCACCAGGGAAGCCCCTGTGTTTAGGACTGGGGCTCCTAGCTGCCAAAGGAAAAAGGGGAAATCCGAGAATGTCAGAACTGGATCTTAGAGACCATGTAGTCCAACTTTCTGTTAGTGGGGTAGGCATGCGCCCCAAGTTGCACACAGGCTCAGCAGTAGAGTGGGGTGGAGCCCAATTTCCAGTCCTGAAACTCAACTCTGGGCTCTCCGATTCTCTTGATCTGATAAGAGGGAGCCCAGCAGACCAGAGAATGTTTTCCCTGCTAACTTTGTCATATGGTCAGTCAGAGGGACAGTGGCCAATGTCCTCAGCTGGGAATGGAAATCTGCCCATGTCTGGCCTCCCATGACCTTTGGTAAAAGCCTTGGGTGTGAAGTTTAACCCCCAATCAGGGACCTCACCTTGAGAACCACTCCTTTTGGGTGCCCTATCCTTCCCTCCTTATCTAGAACCCTGTCCCTTGTAAAACATTACCTGTTGAGCACCTACTATATGCCAGAGCCTGTGTAGCCTACTTCATGTATGTCATCCCTTTGAATACTGTGGTAGGCCCTGAGGATGTCTAAATTCTCCTCCCAGTTTTACTGATGAGAGAAACAGAGGCTCAGAGAACTTAAATCTCTTATCCAAAGCAACACAGCACAGGGCTCAGCAGGAGTTTTGACCCCACAAGGCCCTAAAGGGTATTTCCAAGAGCGCAACCTGGCCAGACCTGTTGTTAGGAACCCACAGGCAGGGAGAGGATGTGCTGGTTTATTCTGGAGCAGCTTGGCTTAGAAGCTGAGGAGGGAGAGAAAGTTGAAACCAGATAAACAGGGGAGCAGACAAAGCCTGAGGCTGGCACCACCGAGTCTTTCCCTGAGGGACAGAGGTGAAGCCAATACCCTGGCCACCTGCCACCCCAGCAACCCCATCCACATGGTGAACCCCTGCTCAGCCTGGGGTGACCCTGGGAAGAGAAGATTCTTTTGTCTCCATGGACTGATGACAAACAAGGTTAATAGTGGTTCCTTAATACAGGTGGGGAAACTGAGTCTTACTTAGCCTGATGAGGGGCTTACCTGAGGTCATGAAGCAGGTTAGTAGCAGAGCCTGGACGGTCTCCAGCCATCTACCCAGAGCTCTTCTTGCCTGCTCATGGGTGTTCACTTTACTCCAGAATATCCAGTGCATCATGGGACTCCTTTGTTAACTTATAGGCAAGTCATTCATTGAGCACCTACTGTATACTGAGAAGTTTATAGGATGCTTTATATGGTATCTCATTGAATCTGCAGAGCAACCCCAAGAGTTAAATAAGATCATCAGAGTTTAAGGACAGGAGCCCTTCTATTCAGAGAGGTTAAGAAACTCACCTTGGGTCACACTGCATAACAATAGCAGAGCCAGGGCCAAACCCACAGTCTACTAAGCTTCAAAGCTGTGTTCTCACTCACTCCCTAAGGAGGCTAAGGACAAAAAGAGCCCTGAGCTGGGAGGCAGGAAACCTGGCATTCATCCTAGACCTATTCTTCCTCAGTTTCCCAGCCCGTGCAGTGGCTTCAAAGGTCCTTCATCTCAGCCAATTTGTGCCGACGCAGGCCCAAGGGCTCTAGGTGCGTAGAATACTAGAGGGTCTCCCCTGATGTTGCCCCCTGCCCCTGGGCAGTTTGCCTTCAGAGACGAAGTGCCGCTTGTGCGGCTGGATGTGGCAGACGAGTGGGTGCGGCCGGAGCAGGCTGTGGTGAGGTACCGCATAGAGACGGTGTTCGCCCGCAGCTCCTGGGACTGGATCGGCTTGTACCGGGTGAGACGGGCAGGGGTGGTCGGTACATCGGGGAAGGAAGGGCCTGAAGGGGCAGCCAGGGACCCACGTGGGGTCCCTGGCTTCCCCAGAGTTTAAGGCTGCTGGGGTCAGACCTTAGGGGTCACGACCCTGATTGCTCTTGCCCCAGGTGGGTTTCCGCCACTGCAAGGACTACGTGGCTTATGTCTGGGCCAAACACGAGGATGTGGATGGGAACATCTACCAGGTACTTAAGGGGAGGGGGAGAGTGGGAGGAAGTCCCCATTGCCCTTGGGGGCTCAGGATTCAGCTTGAAGGGTCCTGAGGCTGTCTCCCTCACCCCAACCTGGACCTAAACCCCCTGGCCCACCAGGTGACATTCAGTGAGGAGTCACTGCCCAAGGGTCACGGAGACTTCATCCTGGGCTATTATAGCCACACCCACAGCATCCTTATCGGGGTCACTGAGCCCTTCCAGGTAAGTAGGCCAGGCTGCAGGGTCAGGGGGGCCTAAGGAGTATTCAAATGCCTCTACAGCTTCTACATTCTGTTCTGTGACCTCCTACAAGTATCCTGACCTTCCTGGGTCTGCCAAGGGGGAGGGCGGGAGTGGTTCCCAGAGGCCTCAGTGGCCGGTTGGGGAGAGGGGCACCCCAGTGACCAGCCTTCCCCCCAGATCTCACTGCCTACCTCGGAGCTGGCCAGCAGCAGCACAGACAGCTCGGGTGCCAGCTCGGAGGATGAGGATGACAGCACCCTGGAGCTGCTTGCATCCAAGTCCCGCAGCCCAAGCCCTGGCAAGTCCAAGCGGCACCGTAGCCGAAGCCCAGGTCTGGCCCGCTTCCCCGGCCTCGCCCTGCAGCCCTCGTCCTGTGAACGCCGTGGCACCAGCCGAAGCCCCTCGCCCCAGAGCCGCCGCCTGCCTCGGGTAGCCCCCAACGGGGGCAGTGATGGTGGCAGCCGGGGCAACAGTGAGGAGGGGCCCCCTGGGCTGCCTGGGTCCTGGGCCTTCCCACCATCTGTGCCTCAAAGCCTGGGGTTGCTGCCTGCCTTGCGCCTAGAGACCGTAGACCCCGGTGGTGGCAGCTCCTGGGGACCCGATCGGGAGGCCCCGGCCCCCGACAGCCTGTCTCCCAGCCCCCAGGGTCAGCAGGGCCTGGAGGAAGGGGGCCTGGGGCCCTGAGGGTGAGGTGGGCAGGCAGGCCCAGGTGGCCCCCACTCTGCCCCAACCTTCTGCAAACCCACCTGCCTCCCTCCTGCTACTGCTCCAGCTTTATGTGCACCTGCCACTCTGTTCTGGCCAGGGGTGGCCAACTGGGGTCCCCCAAACTTGGTCCTGGCACCTCAACTGTGACAATCAGCAAACCCCTATCCCAGCCCCCATCTGGGATGGGGGAGCAAACCTAGAGGTCATCAATTAGGAATTAAATTCTCCAGCCTCACTCCTGACTTCTTCCTAACTTGTTAGCAGTCTAGGGTTGGGGACAGTCAGAGGAAGGGACTAAAGAGATGAGAGGATGACAGATCTGACAATTACCAGGCACCAGCTGTATACATTACACATGCCATGTCCTTTAAGCTGCACCACAAGTTGTGGTGTTGAGTTCAGTGTAGTTCTTAGCTCCATTTCACAGGTGAGCAAACTGAGACCTCCAAGAGGTTATGTGAACCTTTAAAAATCAGGTGCCTAGGGCTTCCCTGGTGGCGCAGTGGTTGAGAGTCCGCCTGCCGATGCAGGGGACACGGGTTCGTGCCCCCGTCTGGGAAGATCCCACATGCCGCGGAGCGGCTGGGCCCGTGAGCCATGGCCGCTAAGCCTGCGCGTCCGGAGCCTGTGCTCCGCAGCGGGAGAGGCCACAACAGTGAGAGGCCCGCGTACCGCAAAAAAAAAAAAAAAAAATCAGACGCCTAAGCGCAGTTTGGCTGTGTGCTGGAGGGAGGGAACATTTACTAGGTGCTGAGTGCTGTCCGTGAGTTGGTTCGCTTAATCCTCAACAACCCTGTGAGGTAGAGGTAGGTCCTGTTTACACTCCCCTTTTTCAGACGAGGAAACTAAGGCTCAGAATGAAGGAGGTCTCTTGCTTAAGGGCACGGGGGAGATCTGAATTTAGGTCTAGGGCAGAAAGAATGGGCCAGGGCTGGGCCAGGAAGAGCATAGGAGCTGTTAAGAGAAGGGGTCCCCTGGGGAGGTGAGTTGGGAAGCCCCTTTCTAGCTTCCGCCACCCTGGATTCAGACACAGGCACTTCTGTGACATCCCTCATACCCCACCTGCTGCCCTAGACCTCAGCAGGCAGACGCTGGGGCTTCCCTGGGCAAGTTCTTGAGACATGCATTAATTTTGCAACATAGACATATATGTCCCTCCTCCTGGTACCTCCTGGGGCTGCTGCAATGTTACCTTCTCCCCATTCCCATCTGGATGTTAATTTCTCTGGGAAGGCCCAAGCCTGGGGCAGCAGAATGAGCCTCCTGAATACCACATCCAAGCACAGAGGGGTTGTGTCACCAGCCCAAGATCACCCAGCACAGCAGGAGACGTGGTCCAGCATTTGGGTCTTGGCCCCCCCACCCTACCCATGCAGCCCTCTGGCTATCCACGAGAGCCCGTCCATGCTTCAGTCTAACACGTGGAGGGGAAGCTGAGACCCCCAGGGCCTAGCAAAGCCAGGGACGAGGTCCAGTCTTGTGCCCAGGAGAGCTGGAACTGAGGTCACTGGTTCCAGGATTTCTGCTGTCCTTCAAGGTCCTCCGGCTCCCTGGGTCAGCTGCAGGCACAGGTCATAGAAGGACATGGGGACCTTTGGGTGCTCTGAAGTCCATGCCTGCCTGTTGTCTGTGCCTGTCCCTTGGAGCCAGAGTTGCCTCTGCTGAAGTTGCCGCAGGTGCCGAGCTGACACCTTGATGGCCCTGGGGTCTCTGGAACAGCTGTGAAGAGAGAAAAGTGGGGCAGGTGGTCATAACTGCCAAGAATCCCACCCTACTCTGCAGAGAGGGTGACCAAGGCCCAGAGAGGAGCAGGGCTGGGACTGGGAGGGTGGGGGGCTGTTACACCTAGCAGGGGGCAGAATAAACCTGGGTTGGCACCCAGAGGCCCAGGTTCTGCCACTAGCTGGCTGCAGAAACCTGGGTCAGTCTGGGCCTCAGTTTCCCTACCTGTGAAATAGGAAAAGTAACAGAGTTAGCTTTGAGAATCAGAATTGAAATGAAATTGTGGATTATGGGGTAAGAGTTAAGCAGGTGTTTTACTATGTGTCCTACAGGCCTTGGCCTATGTACGTCACACACGCCACTTCCTTGGCTTCTACCTCCATTTTATAGGTAAGGAAACAGAGGTGTGGAGAGGTTATTCAGCTTGCAAGGTCACACAGGAAGTAAATGACAGAGTTGAGATGCAACCTACATGGGCCAACTGCAGAGCCGAACCCAGGGATGATGACAGTGGAGCTCAGAGGTCCCCTGACCCCCTCCATCACCCTCTCAGCCCAGGTGCACAAAGGGAGCAGAGGCAACCCACCCCTTGGGAAGTCCCCCATCCCTCCTGGCCCTGATGTCACTTACCCTTTGCCCTCAGCACAGTCCAGTGGAGGGGCCAGTTTGAAGCAGGTCATGCCCAGCAGCTCCCAAAGTATGTTGGCACCCACAGGTGGGCTGTGGAGCCTCAGGAAGCGTGCCAGACTGAGGGCAGAGGCAGGCTCAGGCTGGGGCAGGGCCTCGTCAGCCACGTGTCCCTTCCCAGTGCCTGGCAACAGGCAGCCCACCCCCAAGGGTCCAAGCAGGCCTCACCGGCGCGTGCAGTTGCAGTGGAAGAGGGGTTCACGGGCATTGTTGAACAGCTGGAACTTGGTCTTCTGGGGCCCGATCTGGTGCTCACACTGGTCCAGGCGGCGGAAGCCGCGGCAGGCCTGGCGGGCACCTGGGGGCAGGTGTGGTGGTGAGAGGAGCCCTGTCCGATGCCCACTGCCATCCGGCACACATGCTCTGTCCCACACACACAGTGTCCCTCCATCTCATGCCCTTTGTGCCTTCAGAGTGCCTCACACATAGGAGACGCACGCACATGCACACACACACACAGAGTAGTGCTGCCATGGGGAAGCCCAGAGAGTCGAGAGTGGTCAGAAAAGGTTTCCTGGAGGCAGAGGCTTCTAAGCTGAGGCTGGAAGAGGGGAAGAGTCAGGGAGAATTCTCCAGGCAGCAAGAAGAGCATGTGCAAAGGCCCAGCAGGGGGAGAGAGCAAGTGGCTTTAGAAGAACCGAATGAAGTTTGTGGAACTGGAGTTTCGACTGGGGAGTAGGATCTGCAGGACCAGACTCGACAACCCCTGGGTGTTGGGACATCATGGTGGGGCCTCAGCGAGGAGTGCCATGGACAAGTTTGGAGCTTACAAAAATCCCTCTGGCTGCAGCACGAGATAGGTTGGGAGACCCCAGAAGGAGCTCAGAGCAGGAAAGGAAGCAACACAGGGGCCCCCCACCCTGAACAGAGTCAGGGACACCTCCTTACAACAGGAGCCCCCAAGGTTAGGTTCTGAGCTCACCTTGAGGTTTTAGGCCACGCCATAGTCCCTGGAGGCCTGAATCAGTGACCTCCAGCTGGACTATGGAGGCCACATCAGGCCCAGGGGAGGCCACAGGGGCCTGGAGGGCTGTGGCATTGGCTTGGCTGGGGTACTCGGACTCTTTCTGCTGTGCTGGCCACTTCTGAGGATGCTGAATCCACCGAGGCTTGCTGGGTGCTGGGTTCTGAGGACTGGGAGTCAGGGGGATGGCAAGGGAGCTCCAGGAGGCATTGTAGAAGGTCCTGGGCTGGAGACGGGCGAGGGATACAGAGCCATACGTTCTACACCTGGGAGGTAGCACATGGTGGCAATTGGTAACCCAGAATCCCCCCTCCCAGAAGTCCCCAGGTTCATCTCTATGGAGATCAGGGCTCTGCCAGTCCCACCCCTCATCCCACATCCCACTAGGTCCTGCAGGGCACCCAGGGAGCGTCTGCATCCTGGGCCCAACCCTGAGGAGAAGACAGGGAGGACGAGGCATCATTCCCTGGAGGACAGACATACAGAAAGGCTTCCCTCCCAGGCTTGGAGCCCGAGCTCCCCACTGGCTGGGAAGGGGCTCGAAAGGGGCAGCCACATACCCGCCCCACCAGTACCACTCCACACAGGCCTCCTGGTCCTCCAGGACGAAACAGGGGATCGCCAGCACGTTGAAGAAGGCCACGCCCACGATGTCAGAGATGGAGTCCCGCTGGTCATGCAGGCACTGCTGGAACCTGTCCCAGAGCCAGCACTCAGGTCCCTGGACCACAGAGAGCTACCTGGCTCCTCTCCCAGACCACCTGGTCACTACCAGCCAGGTGATTTGGGGTCCAAGTGTCCCCTCTCCTGTTAGGCCTCAGCTTTCCCACTGCACAGTGGACTCCGGCTGGCTGATCCTTTAGGATTCTCTGGAATCCCAGACTCTGCACCAGGTAATCCCAGTGGATAATCCCACACCAAGTTCCCAGCCCTCCCTGCCCACCACCAACCTGGCATCACAGTTGCAGTGGGAGATGGTATGGAGTCGGTAGTTTCGGATGCCATAGTTGTACTGGAAGGGTGAGACAGTCTGTGGGCAGCGGTCGTGTTCCTGGCAGCAGAGATCGGGGCCCTGGAAGACCCCTGCAGGGAGCGGAGGGGGCACCAGCTCAGCAGGGTCGTGGGCACCACATGCCGGCTATGCCTGCGTGGTGTTGGGAGCAGAGACCTGGTTCTCATCCCAGCCCTGATACAGATGACCTGGGTGGCCTCAGGCCTCTCCCTGTGGGACTCACAGTTCCAAAGCTTGAAGAGAACACCCAGGTACAGCCTCTGTTGGGCAACTCCAAGTGCCAGGCAGCCCACCCCGGAATCCTTGCCCATGGAAAGATCTCCCTCAGGTGAACTGGTGTCTGCCTCCAGAGTTCTCGGGCTCACACCACAAGTGAAACTCCAAAGTTATGAATGTGTGTGGACTGGAATGGTAAACAGCAGGATGCAATCTCGCTGGCACAATGAGGCATTGTCAGGATGCCAGCCTGCTCCAACTCAAGTGCCAAGTCCTCCTCCCAGCCCTCCACGTGTATGCACTGACAGCTGTACCGAGAGTGCAAAAAAGCCATGCATGTTTTTCACCACCTGAGCAATGATGCCCTTTACTGAGCATCTCCCAAATGCCTGGCACTTCCCACACCCAAGCACACAGCAGCCCTGGGAAGGAGGTGTCACGTTTATTGTACAGGTGAGGAAACATTCAGAGAGGGGAGGTGACTCGTTCATCTTGGAAGGGCTAAGCTGGGATTTGAACCCAGGCTTTTGGGTCTTGGCGTCCCCTCCACTGGGCACCCTGTGCCCATAAAACCTCCTCTTGGGTAATGTTTTTTTGGCTCAGCCGACCCTGGATCCATCCCAGCCAGCCTCCTTCCTCAGATGGTAATTAATGAAGCCTCCCAGGTGTGAGTAGGACCTTTCCCATCTATAACCACATTTAAGCATCCCACGATGAGATTTATGGTCACCCCATTTTACAGATAAGGAAATTGAGGGTCAGAGTGGCTAAGTCACTTCCTCAGGACACACAGCCTGGGAGAGTGGGTACCAGGGCTAAAGGCTGCATTTCCCCCCCCCGCACCAGCCCCCCTGTCCACACGCCGATGGCTCACCCAGCTCCGAGGAGTTCCTGGCAGAATCCCCAATGCCACACCACAGTGTGCCAGGCATGGTCCAGCCTCTCTTCACCCGCTGGTTCCCCATGCCAGGCGCTCCACTCTGCCCTGCTGCTCGCTTCTCCCTGGTCTCTGCTGGACTCTCGGCAGGCCCTCTGCAGGCCTCCCACTGACGCTTAAGGGTGGCCAGGGCTCTCTGCAGCTCAGGTCCAGGGGTGTGGATGAAGGAGTCCCGGGTGATCTCACCAGCACAGAGGGTACTGAAGGCTGTAGTGAGCTCTGGCTCATCCTGCCGGCTGCACACCTGCAGCCTCCCGTGCCCATCCCAGCGGGCATGGAACAGGGCTAGTCCCTGGGTATCCTTGCCCAAGAAGCTAAGGAACCCCAAAGGGCTGCCAGAGATGGGTCTGGCCAAGTGGCAGGAGGTGCTGTGCAAGTGGAGGGCAGGGGAGCCCCCCAGAGCTGCCCCCAGGAAGTTCAGCACCCCCAAGAGCACCACCAGAACCCCCATTCTGCCCTGGCCCAGCCCAGTCAGACAAAGCCCCCGGGAATCCTACCCTGGTGGGCCCACGAGGCAGCAGTTCTGTAGCTGAGCGGAAGCGAGCCCAGCCGACCCGGTGCTGCGGGGCCAATGAATGGAGCTTTGGGAGGAGTAGGAAGGAGGCTGGAGTGTGGGGTGATCTGGGGCTTGTAACTGAATCCACCGGCTGGGCAGGCCGCTGATTGGCTGAGGAGCACACGGGCCGGGGCCCACGCCCCCACTTGGCCTGCCTTTCTCCACGCCTTCCAGTCACCTGCCACCAGCCTCGCCTGGACGGGGACGGTAGGAGCCAAAGCCCTGGGCCCTGGGGGCAGGGGCCAGAAGGGGGATCTGTATCTCCCTGGGGAGGGAAGAGGGTCTGGGGGCTCAGAGGAGGCTCCCAGAACTGGTCATCTCCCCATCCCAGGGATGGCTGCCAAGACCACCTCCATGAAGCTGGCAGAGAGCCACGGGCTTCTGCCAAGGCTGGGTAAAGGAGGTAAGGGCAGGGCTGGGGCTCTGTGGCCACACCCCTCCCCCGGGAGGCTCTGAGGCTTCTGGGAAAGGGAGCATCCCCTCCCCCCCCCCCCCCCCCCCCCCCCGCCACCTGGGTGCTCTCCCTGCCCAGTCCTGGTTCTAAGAAAGGCACTCAGCATATTCAGGGGACAGTGCCCCAGGGCTCCCCACTTCCTGGGACTCCAAGCATAGGCATGGCCCGGCAGCAGCCCTCCTGGTCTGATAGATGGTGTAGACACAGCCAGAAAAGACTTTGAAAGCAACACTGGGGCTTCCCTGGTGGTGCAGTGGTTAAGAATCTGCCTGCCAATGCAGAGGACATGGGTTTGATCCCTGGTCCAGGAAGATCCCACATGCCGTGGAGCAACTAAGCCCGTGCGCCTCAGCCACTGAGCCTGCGCTCTAGAGCCCACGTGCTGCAACTACTGAGCCTGCGTGCTGCAGGTACTGAAGCCTGTGCACCTAGAGCCTGTGCTGCGCAACAAGAGAAGCCACCGCAATGAGAAGCCTGCTCACTGCAACGAAGAGTAGCCCCCGCTCGCCACAACTAGAGAAAGCCCGCGCACAGCAACAAAGACCCAACACAGCCAAAAATAAAAATAATTAATTAATTAATTGATTTTTAAAGAAGAAGGCAACACTGGGCAGGGCTGATGCTCTGGGCGTGAAGGGACTGTGGTCCCCAGAGGAGCAGAGGTGGCCTAGGGGGCTGTGTCTGCAGCCACCTCCATCCTTGGACTGCAGTCACCTGGGGGACACAGCAGGCATCATGTGTACCTCAAGAGACAGGGGTGGTCTGTCCAACAGGGAAGGGTTACACCCAGACACTTGTTCCTATGTCTCAAAGCTGATGTATTATTCACCTTCCAACCATCTGGGGAAGCTGGGTACTTACAACTCAACTTCCCACCTCTGCCCTCCTTTTCCATATTACAGGGCCCTTTCCTGCTGGTGAACAACCCAGGGAGGCTGGGAGGTGCCACAGCAGGAACCCAACTTTCAAGGTCGGATGGACCTAGCTTGGGTCCTGGCACAGTGTGACTTCAGGCCTAGAAGTCTCAACTTCTCTGAGCCTCAGTCTCTTCATCTGTATAATGGGCATACTCACAGCAGCCACTTCACAGGACTCTCAGCACAGTGCCTGGCATTCGAAACACTGTTACGGCTCAGGACACCCCTGGGCAGGAAGCAATTTACCCAGAAGAAAGCAAGTCTCAAAGGTTTTGGGGCCATAGCATCTGTGACAGCGAGTCCTGGTTAGGCCACTGCCTGGCTGTGTGACTGCAGGTTTGTCCCTGCCTTTCTCGGAGCATGGTTTCCTCCTCTGTACAGTGAGGGGTACAGTGGAGCTGACCTTTGAGGTCTCTTCCTGCCTGGGCCCCAAAGGGAGGCAGGCTGGGGCCTGCCCGGGCCTCAGGGGAGGGTGTCACTGGGTTTTCCCTTCAGATTAACCAGTGGCCACGTCAGTGAGCCTACAGGACAGGCTCCAGAGCCCTACCTCCCAGTGGGGTGCCCCTCAGCGGCCTCGGAACGGAGGATGTCGGGATCCAAACCAGCAGGACAGGACAGGGCCAGCTGAGCCCTACAGGCAGAGGGGCCGAGGCTTTTCTCTGGGTCCCCACCCGTCTGGGGTGGGGCAGGGTGCACAGTGGGTGACAGTGGGGAGTGCAGGGTCAGGGTCCATGGGAGAAGGTGTTCCCTTCTCCCTCCCTCCCTGTCAGACTGTTTCTCCCTGTCTGTCTCCATCCGGCCCCATAACCCTTTGTCTCCTGGCTCCTCACCCATCCCTCTCTGGCTGTTAGTCGCTTTCCCTCTCTGACTCTGATTCTCATTTCTTTCTGTCTCCTCCATCCCCCTCTTCCATCTTTCTCTCTGTCTCTAACTCCCCATCTTATTTTCTCTCTCCATTTCTTTCTCTATCTTTCTCTCCTCTGTCTCTCTTTACAGTTTTTCACTGAAGCCCCCCTTTTATCGTCTCTCTCTCTCTCACTCGTTCCCTCTTTCTCTGTCTCGCATTTTTCTGTTCTTTGTTCCTGTGTGTGTGTGTGTGTGTGTGCGTGTGTGTGTGCGTGCGTGTGCGTGTGTCTCCCTCTCTCCTAATCTTTTCTCTTCCTCCCTTCTCTGTCCCTCTCCCCCTCCACACCCTGACCCCAGGCCTAGGACCCAGCGAACCCCACTCTTTCCTGTTCACATTTTCCCAGCCATGATCTCATCTGATGCTCACAACCCCTGCCCCTCCCTGGGGAGACAGGCAAGGCAGGGCTTCTCATCCCATTGTCGAGATGGATGGAGTGAAGCCCCAGAAGAGAGGTGACTTGCCCATAGTCACTTAGTGGATTGGGGAGAAGCCAGGTCAGATGTCCTCTGGCCTGTGGGGAGGGCCTCCCCTGGCTCTGGGAGATTCCCAGCTCCACAAGAGCCTCTCCACCACAGGGCCTTCCTCGCCACTGCCTGGAGGGCACCCTCCCTCTGCCCAGTGGAGCTGGCCTCCTGGCCCCACCTGGAGGGCTCTCTGCAGCTCTCTGTGCCAGGAGAATGGTGCAGGCAGTGCCTAGCTCCAGAGCATTCTGTATTCGTTCAAAAACAAATAGTAACTGAGAGTCTACTATGTGCCAGACACAGGGCAAGGCCCTGGACAGAGAGAGGAGGGGAGGGGGCACAGAGGATGCTAGTGTCGCGGGATGGAGATGGAAGGCATCCCTGGGGGTAAGGGGTCTGGCAGTTCGGAGGAGCCAGGGCCTGGGTGTCAGCTGTGTCCTCTAGGAAGCTGCCACCATGACGGAGTTAGAAGTGCAAGGGATTTATGTCCATGGACATTTAGGTTGCTTCCATGTCTTGGCTATTGTAAATATTGCTGCTATGAACATTGGGGTACATGTATCTTTTTGAGTTAGAGTTCCCTCCAGATATAAGCCCAGGCGTGGAATTGCTGGATCATATGGCAACTCTATTTTTAGTTTTTTAATCAACAACTTAGTAAAATATGAATAAAAGAGAGAGGGGAGAGATGGGGACTCAGAGACACTATGGAAGCCATTCTACCTAATCAAGCAACATTAGAAACTGTGGTGGTTTGAAGATGTGCACAGTTTCTTTGATACTCTTCCCTTCACATGGTGGAGCCTACCACCCCACCCCTCCGGTGTGAGCTGTACCTAGTCACTTGCCTCTAACAAAATGTGGCAGAAGTGACATTACTTCCTAGACTAAGTCACAAAAGACATTATGGCTCCCTCCTTGCTCTCTCCTGGACCACTCTCTCTGGGGAGGTGGGTGACATGTCACGAGGACATTAATGAAGAGGCCTACATGGTGAGGAACTGAGGCCTCTGTCAATAGCCATATGAGCGAATCACTTGGAAGCAGATCCTTAAGCCCTAGTTAAGCCTTAGGATGAGTACACCCCCACCTGACCTTTTTCTTTTTTTGGTAACAGTTTATTGAGATATAATTCACATGCCATATAATCCACCCATTTAAAGCATACAATTTAATGGTTTTAAGTACATTCATAGTTGTACAACCATCACCACTACCTAATTCCAAACATTTTGATCATTCCAAAAAGAGATCCTATAACCAGTAACAGTCATTCCATCTTCCTCCCTCCCCCAGCCCCAAGTAGCCACTCATCTACTCTATGTCTCTATAGAGTCGTCTATTCTGTACATGTCATATAAAAGGAATCATGCAATATATGGCTGTTTGTGACTAGCTTCTTTCTCTTAGCATAATGTTTTCAAGGTTCATCTGTGTTGTAGCATGTATCAGTACTTCATTCCTTTCTATGACTGGATAATATTCCATTGTATGGATAGACCACATTTTGTTTATCCATTGTTCAAGCTGATGGACATTTGTACTGTTTCCACTTTTTAGCTATGATGAATAATGCTTCTATAAACATTCATGTAAAAGTTTTTCTGTGGACATATGTTTTCATTTCTCTTGGGCACATACCTAAGAGTGGAATTGCTGGGTCATGTGATGACTCTAACCATTTGAGGAACTGCCAGACTGTTTCCAAAGTGGCTGCACCATTTCACATTCTCACCAGCAGTGTATGAGAATTCTGATTTCTCCACGTCCTTGCCATCCTAGTGGGTGTGAAGTGGTACCACATTGCAGTTTTTGTTTTTATTTCCCTGATGGCTAATGATGTTGAACATCTTTTCATGTGCTTATTGGCCATTTGCATATTTTCTTTGAAGAAATTGGCAGACATTTTTGCTGTAACCTGGTGAGACCCTGAGCCAGAACCACTCAATTAATAAGCTACTCTTGCATTTCTAACCTTCAGAAATTATGTGAGATAATAAATGTTTGTTGTTTTGAGACACTAAGTTTGGGGATATTTATTACACAGCAATATATAACTAACACAGAAGCACTCAGAAACATGTCATGAGTGACTACTATTAATGCTACTTAAAGTCCCAGCCAATGCAATAACACAAGAAAAAGAAATACAAATTGTCAAGTTTGGAAAGGAAGAAACAAAACTGTCATTGTTTGTAGATTGATTTTTCTACCTGGAATTTCCAGGTGTATCCAATACCTGGGGAAAGCAGTGTAGTGGAATATAATAAGCCCAAGCCACACCCAGATTGGAGTCCTAGCTTTTCCCTTACTTTCTCTGTCATCTTGGGTAAGTCCTTTTGCCTCTTTTGGCCTCATTGGTAAAATGGAGATAAGAATAGTACCTATGCCATGAGGATTAATGTGAGTGTATATAAAGTGTTTAGGGACTGACATATAATAGCCTTTGACAAGTGAGATCTCCATTTAGGAGGGGATTTGAAGGCAGGAGCCAGGCAGAATTGCAATGTGATTGATTTGATGCCCAGTTCTTAAGCTGCAGAATGTGGGCTCTTTCCATTCCCCCAACTGACTCCAGCCTGCTAGTAGGGTCCTAAGAGCCTCAGCAGATCCTTATCCACACCCTGGGTTCAACCCCTGGTTCCACTTCCCCTCACTGGGCAGCTTTGGGCAAATCACTTACCTTGGCTGAATACCCATAACATCATCTACTGATTGGAATGCTCATGCATCCCTACTTACTCACCTTTCTTACTTCTCAGGGTGTGTGGTGAGGATCAGAGGATGGAAAAGGAGCTCACAGAGGGGAAAACCTCACAATAGGCTGCAAATAGCCCAAAAGAGTCCTTCATGCAGCATGAGACCCCCATCTCCAGAACTATAGGGAAACCCAACAGCAACAAGGGAGTAGAATGGGCCCTGAAAGCCCTGTCTAGCTAGACATGGGGGCCACAACAGGCCTTGGGGTTTGAGAGAATGATGCTGAGTGCAAGATTCACACCCTTCCCGTTCAGAATGTGCTTGACATTTATATTCTCACCAAGCCCAAGTGGTAGAATTGCCTAATAAATTGTAGATGCCCAGTTAAATATGAATTTTAGAAATCAGGGAATCATTTTTAGTGTAAGTATGTGCCCCAAACACTGCAGTTATTTTTTTTGGTTATCTGACATTCTAATTTAACTGGGTGTCTTGTGTTTTTACCTACTATACCTGGTAACCCTACCCAGCAGTGGGGTGAGGAGAAGCAGGGCAGCAACTCTTCACCCCACTTCACACTGGAGACACAGGGAGGCTCTGTTGATTACCCACCCTTCCATCCCACCCAGGGCTCTTTGGCTGAGGTTGAAACCTGGGTTGTGTGTTGGCTGTAACTCAGAGACCTTAGCTCACATCCCCTCCTTCTGTTTTGGGACTGGCCTGGCCCTTGGGGCCTGGGGAGGCCCTGGGAGTCTAACTCACTCAACAGGATGAAGAGGGCAGGTCAAGAGGCCCAGAGGGAGGTCTGACAGAAGAATTTGGCCCCTGGTAGACTAAGTAATAAATCTCCATTTTTCCAGCCAAGAACCCAAGGTTTCAAGCACTGTTTTATTTATTTATTTATTTATTTAAAAATTTTGGCTGTGTTGGGTCTCTGTTGCTGTGTGCTGGTTTTATCTAGCTGCGGTGAGCGGGGGCTGCTCTTTGTTGAGGTGCGTGGGCTTCTCATTGTGGTGGCTTCTCTTGTTGCAGAGCACAGGCTCTAGGCGAACGGGCTTCGGCAGTTATGGCACGCGGGCTCAGTAGTTGTGGCTCGCGGGCTCTAGAGTGCAGGCTCAGTAGTTGTGGCGCATGGGCTTAGTTGCTTTGCAGCATGTGGGATCCTCCCGAACCAGGGCTCGAACCCGTGTGCCCTGCATTGGCAGGCGGGTTCCTAACCACTGCACCACCAGGGAAGCCCTCAAGCACTGTTTTATATGTGAATTTGCCCAAGGACAGCAGCAGAGGGGAGTTAGAGCTAGGACCAGACCTTGAGCTTCTTGACACCCAGGCTCTCCTTGTTGGTCTGGGATCTGGACAAGAGGGCCCAGGGAGGAGCCCTCTCACGCCCAGACCAGAGAGATGGGAGCAGAAAGGCCTGTGGGACAGCAGAGAGGGCCCTCCCAGAAGCCCCCGATTTTGGTCCCTCCATTGCTGTCACCTAGTGGGCATCTAAAGCCAGCGCCTCCTAGGGAAACTCCTCAACAAGGAAGGCTGTCTTTGTGCCTTTCCCGTCCCTTCTGGTACCTGCCTGGTCACACTGTGTGATGCTGAAAAGCCCTTTGCCTCTCTGGCTTTCATTTTCTCTCTTAGAATAAGGATTCTACAAATGGCAGCAGGCCTAATCTTTCTAAAACACAAGACTGGAATTCCCCAGGTGGGGGGTTGGGGGGGGTCTCCATTAGTTAGGACTTGGCACTTTCACTGCCCAGGCCGGGGTTCAATCCCTAGTTGGGGAACTAAGATCCCGAAAGGGCACGACCAAAAAAAAAACCGCACACAACCACACACAAGCCTGGCCAGGTCAGTCCCCTGACCCTCTCTGGCCTTCAAGCTGAAGCTTTTCATGACCTGCAGAATCTGGGCCTGGCTGACCTCACCAGATCCCCACTTCTCTGCTCCAGCCACACAGAACTACTTTCATTTCTTCAATCACCAGGCCCTCTTAGGGCCTTTGCACATGCGGTTCCCTTTACCTAAAATACTTCCCTCTTCTTCACCTGGGCTTGTTCCTACTCATCTTTCAAGTGTTGGTTTAATCACCTCCTCCAGGAAGCCCCTCCCTGACCCCCGCAACCCAGGATGGGCTCACAGCAGGGAGGGGGTATGCTGCTGGAGTCTGGGGCACCCAAACACTGCTCAACACCCCACAGCAGCACCCCCATTCAGGACAGGGGACTGGGGGGGCAGGCACTGTGGAAACTACAGGCTCAGGGTTCAAATTGACCCCATTTCCCATCCCACTCTGCCACGGTTAGACAGTGTAAACACCAGCCAATGATTCCACCTCTCCAAATCCCAATTTTATTTTGTTTTATCTTATTTATTTATTGGCCGAGCCACACCGCACACCACTGGACAGCCAGGTAAGTCTCCAAGAGTTGTATTTTCTTTTTTGGCCATGCCATGCAGCTTGCGGAATCTTAGTTCCCCGAACAGGGATTGAACCCCGTGCTCCCTGCAGTGGAAGCATGGAGTCCTAACCACTAGACCATCAGGAAATTCCCTGAGTCCCAATTTTACAGGTGAATAAGTCAGATCTGTCTACACCAGTGCTGAACAATAAAACTCTAATGCAAGCGATGAATGTAATTTAAAATTTTCTAGCCACAGTTTAAAAAAATAAAAGAAACAGGTGAGCTTAATTTTAATGATACATTTTATGTAATCCATGTGCAAAATATTATTTCAGCATGTAATCAATACTTTTAAATTATTAACGAACTATTTTACGTTCTTTGTTCATATTGAGTCTTTGAAATCAGTGTGTATTTTATATTTACAGCGCATCTAAATTTGGATTCCACATTTCAAGCGCTCAGTAGCCACATGAGGCTAGAGGGCTCTGAATTGGACAGCACGGCTCTGTCTTGATCTGTGTGGTGGTTACGCAAGTGTGTTCATATGTAAACATTCTTGCAGGGAAACACTTAAGACTTTTAACCTTTTTTGTATTCAAATTATATCTAGTCTTGAGAAAAAAAAAATAATTCCCGGGTTTCTGGCCTGATCGTGGATGGACAAAGGGTGGAGCGATTTCCTGGGGTGTGGGAGCCAAGGTGACAGATGGGGTGCAGGGTGGGGGAAAATGAGAGTCTGAGGATCTTGGTCCCTTTAGGTCTTTGTTGCTCCCGGGCCCTGGGAGTTTCCAGTCACCCAAGCAGGAGCTGTGCAAACTTCGGCCGCCCCCTGGTGGCCAGGTAGCAGGTGGCAGGCAATTGTTGACCTTGGTGCCTGGGCCTCCTCCCCACACCTGAGAGGGGGTCATGGTGTCACTCAAACTTCTCTCCTAGACCTCACAGTCCTGGCCATGGGCATCCCTTGTATCTAGGATTGCTTGATTAGCAAAAAATAAAAGTCACCATGTTAAATTTGTATTTCAGATAAATGACAAATAATTTTTTGTATAAATATGTACCATTCATTGTTTATGTAAAATTCAGATTTAACTGAGCATCCTGTATTTTATTTGGTCACCCAACTTCTAGCTCATCCTCCAGGACTCGGAAGTACAAAATACAGTTCTACTTTGCTGTGTGACATTCGTCATATTCCTTCAGTTTCCTCCTCTGTAAAATGGCCGATAATTCTTTCCTCAATGAACTATTAAGAGGATTCACTGAGATGGGAATTTCCTGGCTGTCCAGTGGTTAGGACTCGGTGCTTTTACTGCTGGGGAGCTGGGGTTCGATCCCTGGTCGGGGAACTAAGATCCCACAAGCCATGTGGCACAGCCAAAAAAAACCGAAACAAACAAACAAAAAAACAGGACTCACTGATAAAAATGTAAGAAAAAAAATCTCCCCATAATGCCTGGCGCATGGTACACCCTGAGTGAATATTCCTCCCTTCCTTCCTGGGCTCCCAGAGGTGCAGGTCAGAGATGGGCTGCCAGATGAGTACCCCACCTCCCTCCCCACACTGCCCAGGGTTTGGACCATGATTTCTTGGTGGCTTCTTGATTTTCCTCTCCTTCACTAGGAAACCTTCCTTGGTTTCCTAGACTTTTGTCCAAGCCTCATCTGTTTTGGGAATATTACAGAATCCTCTGGGAAGAGCCTAACTCCCAGGAATAGGGTCCTCCTTGCCCAGTTCTCAGAAGATTCCAGAATATAGCCCTGATACCATCTAGTGGCCATGTCCCTAAACAAATAATACCATCCAGACTTGAACCTGAGAAGTCAGGCTGGTTCACTCTGCCCTCGACCCAAGTGAGACGCTGTCCTCGGCCAGCAGGGCTGCCATGTTGCAGAGCCCTAGGCCACGCCTTGGCAGAAGGCAGAAGAAACAGACCATGAGCTGTCCTGGGGCAGAAGGGTTGATGGCAGGGGTGCAGTGGACTTCAGCCCAACCTTAGAACCCATGAACAGAGAATGAGAGGAGCCTGAGGCTCAAGATTAAGTGATATGCCTGAAGGTACACAGCAAGGATTTGCACATTTGCTCTGGGTTGGGTAGCCAATGAGGCCATGCTTCTAACAGGCCCACCTCCTCCAAGGAACAGTTGGAGTTGAGGAGGACTGGGGGTGCTTTCTCTGGCTTATTCTCCATTCTGTTTGCATACACGGTCTTTCTCTCTGAGCCTCCTGGACCCATGGCGGGAGACTAACCTGAGCCTGGGGTTTGGATGGGGATGGGCCAGGCTCAGGGAACCTTCTTTCCCATGTCAGGTGAGGAAACCAAAGGAAAAAATGATGCCATCTCCTCACCACCTACCCAAGCTGGACTGGTTCCTGGGATCCTGGAATCTTCTCTCCCTGCATTGAACAGAGGAAACACTGAGGCCCAGAAAAGGGCAGGGATCTGTGAGCCTTAACAGATCACATAGGTCAGAAGGTCCCCTAGAATCCTTGCCTCTCCTCACCTGGCAGTTATACACCTGTAAGGCCTCAGGTCCTTAATCACACTTTTCTCCTTCACAATAAATTGCCCTTTCCCACTATTCAACCTTCCTGGCCCCCCAAAACCCTTGACACAAGTCCCCACTCCCTCTGAGGCTCTGCAATGGCCTCCTACTTTTCTTGTACTCCTAATCTCCACCCCTTCCCTCTGCACTCTGGAGAAGATCTGATTGCCTCTGCATGGACCCCCACTCCCCCTTGCCCCTGCCCTTTCTTTCTTTCCAGGCCCATCCCTCCCTCTGTCGCTTCATAGACCCTACTCGCTGGCCCAGGGTGGCAAGGCAGCATTTTAACAGGAGGAGGTGTGTTGTCAGATTCCAAATGAACCTGATTCTTACCAGCTGTGTGGCCTTGGATATGCTGCTTAACTTCTCTGGGCCTCTAGCTCCTCTTGTGTAATATTACTTGTTTCGAAATTTGGGGGTAAGGATTAAACTGCATAAAGCCCTTAGCACTGTGTGTGACACGTTAATAAACATTCAATAAATATTGGCTGCCATTATTCGTATGCGTGTTATTATTAGTCGGAGGAATAACTGGAGAGGAGGTGAGGGGGCGGGGGAAGGTTAGGGCTATTAACATGAGAACCCTTGGGATGCTCAGAGCAAGCAGAGGAAGACATCAGAACATTTCTATTTATTTTATTCTTTCCAACAGGAATGAATATTTTTTATTTAGCACAGTTTGCTGTAGGCATCAAATACTATTAAATCCATGCTGGGTCCTAGCAGCATAAATGCAAACATCACCAACAGGGCTTCTGGGGTCTGTAAGTACCTTAATGAGCTAAGCAGAGAAGATATTACTTGATATATTTTTGAAGCTGAAGTGCTTCCAAGTTTGGTAGTTCCAATTCTGTTATGTCTTGGGAACATTTTTAATAGCAAGAACATGAAGAAATAAACAGTGCTGGCTCCCTTACATTAAAGTTTCAGGAACGTTTCCAGAAGAGACCATGAGAATGACCTCATTTCTGACAAAGGAAAAGTTGAAATTTCGCCTTTAGTCTGCCTCATGAACCCAAGAAAAGAACAAAGGGGAATACAATCAGCACATTGTCTTAATTGGAGCTGTTGGCTTCAATATCTTTTCATAATGATGGTGCTCTGTGACTTTTCAAAGGAGGTAGCAGCTCAGGCAGGAATTTTATTTTATTTTTATTGTAGTACAGTTGATTTACAATGTTGAGTTAATTTCTGCTGTACAGCAAAGTGATTCAGTTATACATATATATTATTTTTCATATTCTTTTCCGTTATACTTTAGAACAGGGTATTGAATACAGTTCCCTGTGCTATATAGTAGGACCTTGCTGTTTATCTGTCCTATATATAATAGTTTGCATCTCAAGCAGGAATTTTTCAAAGTACACTGAGAGCTCTCAGTGCTAAGCCTGTTCCATATCCTCACAACAACCTTCTGAGGTAGGAGTAAATCTTTGCATTTCAACAGGTGAGGAAATGGGGGCTTCTGTAGGTGAAACTGATGTCTGAATTCACATAGCTAGTGAGCAAGGGATCTTTGAATGCTCTCCAATCAGAGACCACCAGAAGCACACCCGTGGTTGAACAAGTTGGGTTTATTATTTGTTACAGCAAAGTGGGGGATGTGAACTATGAGGAATGATAGGGCATCTCAGTAACAGAGTCTTAGGAAGGACATTTAGGATTTGGGCTTGTGTGTGATAATTTGGGGGTGGGCTTAAGGAAGCAGTGTTTCCAATTAAGAAATGGGCAGAAGACCTAAATAGACATTTCTCCAAAGAAGACATACAGATGGCCAAGTAGCACATGAAAAGATGCTCCACATCGCTAATTATTAGAGAAATGCCAATCAAAACTACAGTGAGGTATCACCTCACATCAGTTAGAATGGCCATCATTAAAAAGTCTACAAATAATACATGCTGGGGAGGGTGTGCAGAAAAGGGAACCCTCCTACACTGTTGGTGGGAATGTAAGTTGGTGCAGCCACTATGGAAGACAGTTTGGAGGTTCCTCAAAAACCTAAAAATAGAGTTACCATATAATCCAGAAATCCCACTCCTGGGCATATATCTGGAAAAGACAAAAACTCTAATTGAAAAGATATATGCACCCCAGTGTTCATGGCAGCACTATTCACAATAGCCAAGACATGGAAGCAACCTAAATGTCCATCAACAGATGAATGGATAAAGATGTGGTATATATATATATATACACAATACAATATTACTCAGACATTAAAAAGAATGAAATATTGCCATTTGCAGAAACATGGATGGACCTAGAGATTATTATATTAAGTGAAGTAAGTCAGGCAGAGAAAGACAAGTATTATATGCTATCACTTATACATGGAATCCAAACAAATAATACAGATCAACTTAATGAAACAGAAAGACTTACAAAGAAAATAAACTTATGGTTACCAAAGGGGAAAGGGGAGGGCGAGGGATAAATTAGGAGTATGGGATTAATAGATACACACCACTATATATAAAATAGATAGGGAATTCCCTGGCAGTCCAGTGGTTAGGACTCCGTGCTTTCACTGCCGAGGGCCCGGGTTTGATTCCTGGTTGAGGAACTAAGATCCCACAAGCCTCGCAGTGCAGCCAAAAAAATAAATAAATTCTAAAGATTTTTAAAATAAAATAAACGAAAAGGATTTACTGTATAGCACATGGAACTATATTCAATACCTTGTAATAACCTATAATGGAAAAGAATCTAAAAATAAATTAATTAATTAAAAAAAAAGAAAGAATCTGAAACTACATTTGAAACTAACACAATATGGTAAATCAACTATAGTTAAATAAATAAGGAAGCCGGGTTTTATCTGGATCAGATGCTATGACAGGTACCTTGGTAAATCTTATCTAGAACGAGGGAAGACTAGACTGAGACTAAAGCTGTAATTGGTGAAGAAGCAGCAATCTCTATATGAGCTAGGTTAGGGAAATACTTGGTCATTTTTGTGCTTTGGACAATGCTCTTGCTTTGTCTGGTTCATACATGATTATGGAGAGGTCTTTATATTGTCCTGATCCATCACAGTCACAGAGCAGCCTTGTCTGATGTTGATGTTCTGTGTTTTGTTTTTATGCTCAACAGGAGAACACCAAGGCCTTCCTGTAAGTGCCAGGCTAGCTCCTGGGTATCAGGGGCTGCTTTTCTGTTTCTCAGAGCCTGGACTCAAATCCAGGTTCATGTGACTAGAAACATCCCTGTGTCCACAGGAACTTGAAGAGAAGTCTGGCAGATGAGGAATTTCATCTATGAGTTTATTTCATCTACTACCTTCACTCCCTACTCAGACCCAACCCCTAAGACAGTCCCTGGGATAATTGCAGGCAATTAATAAATGCTTGTTGAATTCATGAAACAACGAAGATGGGTGTTAAGCACTCCAGAGAACGGGACTTCCCTGGTGGCACAGTGGTTAAGAATCTGCCTGCCAGTGCAGGGGACACGGGTTCGATCCCTGGTTGGGGAAGATCTCACATGCTGCGGAGCAATCAAGCCCGTGCACCACAACTACCGAGCCTGCACTCTAGAGCCCACAAGCCACAACTACTGAAGCCCGTGCACCTAGATCCCATGCTCCGCAGCAAGAGAAGCCACTGCAATAAGAAGCCCGTGCACCGCAATGAAGGGTAGCCCCCGCTCATCCCAACTAGGGAAAGCCCACGTGCAGCGACAAAGACACAGCCAAAAATAAATTAAAAAAAAAAAAAAAAAACTCCAGAGAACAATGTCTGGGTGCAAATTGCAGCTCTGTCACCTATCAGTATGTCATCTGAAAACTGTTAATTAAAGGATAAAATTGCATAAACTTTTAAAAGTTTTCCTCTACCCATTTGTAAAGCAGAGGTAATGATCAAAACCATTTGCAGGGCTGCTGTGAGGATCAAATGAACCATTGTGTGGTGTGTGCTTAGGTAGGCTCGGTAAATGTTAGCTATTAATATTTTCAAGCCAGGTAGCCCATTAGTTTTGTGATTGTATGTTTGACATTTTTCCTGCTAGGCATGAAAGCAAAGATCTTGTCTTGTTTCCTACTGCATCACCAGTGCTCAGCACATAAATTAATGTTTGATAGGTAAATAAGTAAATTGGCTAGAACCAAGGCACTCCCCTCATTCTGGGGGTGAATTTTAATTTTTATATCATTGTCCACTGAAATAAAAATGTACAGTGTGAGAGCTGTTTCAGTTTTATTTGGGGACTCACTGATGACTATAGCCCAGGGGGAAACAGCCTCTTAGATAGGAACTTTGAGGAACTGCTCCAAAGAGGTGGGCGAGGTTGGTTTATATGTGATTTTGGAGAATGGGTATGAGCAATCAAGCACACATCTCAGTAGAAGGTTGCTGTGAGTCACGAGGAACACATATCTCAGTTAATGACATTAGTGTCTTTCTAGGTATGAAAATATGCAAGAAATTGGGCTCCTAAAGTTTTCTCCTGAAAATATCTAACCATCTGAAGACCTGTTCTGCCAGTTTTCCCAGAACAGAGAGTGCCTCATTCCTGATCTTCCCCCCTGAACTCCTTTCATTGTGTGTTGAAGGTCAGAGACTACGGTGGCTAATGACTCAATCCTTGTAGAACCGGGTGTCAAGAGACCTTCTTTAGTTGGCATCTGAAACTTAAAGAAAAGTTGCAAAAATTATGTAAGGAACTTCTATATACCTTTCACCTAGATTCACCACTTGCTTACATTTTGCCTCATTTCCTTAAATCATGCTCTCAATTTTTATACACCTGAATATTTTTCTGAATCATTTGAAATTAAGTTGGAGACATTGTGCCCTTTTACCCCTAAATACTTCAGTGAATATTTCCTAAGAACAAGGGTGTTCTCTTAACATAACCACAATAGAAATTTTAACATTGATACCCAACCCCTAAACCATGATCCATATCCAAATTTCATCCCTTCCAGGAGGCACATAATCTTTACTTGACCTATAACTGGTGATGTTAACTCTGATCATTTTGATTCACTTGCTCTGCGAGGTTACACCTCTGTGAAATTCCTATTTTCCCTTTGCAATCAATAAGTAATTTATGGGAGACCCTTTACTGTGTAACCATCCTGTTCCTCCTGCTTTACCGTCCATTACTGATTTTCTAACTCCGTCATATCTGCTAGTTGTCATTCTACTAAAAGGAAGAATTTCCCCTTCTCCCCCATTTATTAATCACTTCTTTATTTATATCAGTAAAGAGTCATTGGGTTATAATTTTATTCAGTTATATTCTGTTACTATCATTATGTATTTTGCTCAAATTGCCCAGATTTGGCCAGTGGGATCTCCTTCAGGTTAGCTCCTGTGTCCTATGACATATTCCCGTCATTCTGATTGCCATCATCCTTACACTCTGTTCCAACAAAAATGTTCCACGCACGTCTGGGGCTTTCCATGCCCGGACTTAAGCTTTTTAAAAAGCTGCCAAACGGTCCCTGTGTTTTTCCGCTTCCTGCCAGCAGGCGGAACCTTAGAGCCCAGTATCTGGGGCCGAAGCACAGCGGCGCGGACCAACCTTTTCCGGTTGTGGCCGGAAGTCCCCGGAGAGCGGCGGCTCTGAGTCAGCTGACCAGCGTACGCGTAGGAGGAATCTGAAGTCCGGCAGGCCGGACTGAGCTAGCTAAGGGGCTGGCTGGGCGGCCGACGGACGGACAGGCTGGGGCACCCTCGGCGGCGTTAGCTGAGCAGAGGCAGGTACATGAGGGGTTGGGGCGGCAGGTGGGGGCCGTCCAGGTTGAGGGACGCGGGCGGGGACCGGGTTCCGCCTTCAGCAGGCCCACGGGCTGCGACACCTGAGCCCAGGAGCACAGAGACAACAAGTCCAGCTCTGGCCCGGGCCATTCGCCCCAGAAGGGAGGTCAGGCTTGTATTGTGGTCTTTCGTCCAGTGATTACAGTTTGGGGAAACTGAGGCCCCAAGTAGGGAAAAGGCCCCCACAAGCTCTCCTTTCCAGGCAGAGACTCACTCTAACTCTGACTTCCAGTCGAGGCCGCCTCTCTCATGTGGAGGTTCTTTTAATGAGTTTGCCCCGAGTGGAGAGGCCGAGGCCCGGAAGCGCGCTGAATAGAGTTGGGCTTGGGAGTAAGAGGCCCGACTCTGCGACTTCGTCGCCGACAGCCAGTTGTGCTTTATGGGCCAAATCCTTTCCCTGTGTCGGGCCTCAGTTTCCTCATTTGTAAAACAAGGCAGTGTATCTCTAAATATGGTTCTCACAGCCTCTGCTTTGAAATACCCTACGGTGCATACTTCACAGTGCAGGACTCAAATAAGACTCATTTAGAATCTGGGTCGGAACCAGGGAAACTATATTTTGAACATGCTCCTCGGGGGTCCTCTGCATACCGATGTTTGAAGCCCACTGATCTTAAGTGCTTTCTTGCTGTGAGTTCTTTGCTTTGAGGCAGCTGGAAGTTGTTCAGGATCTTTGGGGGGCGAGGGGGGTGGCTGGCGAGAATGTTTAGCCCGGAAAAGAGAGCAATGGAAGGGAAAAAAAACAATCTCATCAAAAACAGAAAAGATTGTTATGGTGAAGAGGGCTTCCACTTCTTCTTTGCGGTTGAAAGAGGCAGAAACTAGGATCAATAGGTGGATTCTACAGGAAGACAAAATTTTGATTTAATAGAAGAACTTAATGCTGGCCACAGGTGACCAGCAATGGAATGGATTGCCTCCAGAGTTAGTGAACTCCCTGTCAAAGGAGTTATTAGATGGAGGTCCTTTTCAACTTGAAAGTGTCTAATTCTGAGTAGTTACTTTGAGTCTTTCTGGTGCTGTCTTCTTTTTTTCCATCCCCCCAGCCTACATCTCTATAAGTGAGGCCAGTGGGTTTGAACTTATGTCACCTCTTCCTTGTCCTGTGTACCATCCTTCTTTTCAAGGACTTTGGAATGGCCCATCTGATAAGGGCTCCTTAAATGTTTGTTGAATGAATAACTAAGCAGGGTCCCCACCCCATCAGTTTGTAGCTTACTTTCTTAGAATAACTTGGAAATGAATCTGAAGACTTTGATGAGAAGCCAGTGAACTCTTTGGACTCACAGAGCTGAAGAGTATGGGTTGGAAGGAGGCTGTTCAAGCCAGCCTCCCCCAGCTCCAGGACATAAATCCCTCTTTAATCCTCTCTCCAGCAGTTTGTTGTTATAGATGTTGTGTCTACTGAGAGAGTTTTTGCAATCTGTTGGCTAATTTCATCAACATTTAAAACAGTCCTGTGATGGTCTTGACTTGCCAGTTCATCCTCACATGTAATCTGCAGATAATGCTTCTAACATATCTTTAGTTTTCTAATTAAACATCAGAGTTCCTTATTTTGTGATTTACAAAACTCCAAGCAGATCACTTTTTAGAAACCTGTTAGAATGCTTACCTTGCCCTATAGAACAGAGGTCCCATATTGACCCAATCCTGCTGGAATGCCAAAAAAAGGTTGGGTTTGAGCCAAGACTTCCTGCCTGTGTTTATCTTCCTCCCTTTTTTGTTTGTGTTTCCTAGGATGTAAAAAAAGTTGTGAAATGCTTATTCAGATATTATCCAGGCGTTGAGTAAAATGATTGTAATTTAGTGGTGTCTTTAAAACTTCTCAATCTGAAATTTTCCTCTTAAAAAAGTACCTAAATCAGCATTTTAGGAAAATCGAACCAAGTAAATAAGGTTTTATTGGAACACAGCCACACCCTTTAATTTACGTACTGTTTTTGGCAACCGAGTTGCCCCAAAGACCATATGGTCTGCAAAGTCTAAGGTATTTAATGTACAGTGCTTTTCAGAAAAAAAATTGCCAACCCCCTGACCTGCTCCATGTACTTTCTTTTTTACTTTTTATTTTGAAATAATTTTAGACTTCCAGAAATAATACACAAACTTCCTGTATACTCTTTACCCAACTTTCCCTAATGTTAACATTTACATAACCATAATAACATTGTCTAATAAATTTAACGTAAATACAGTACTACTAACTAAGCTATAGGCTTTATTTAAGTTTTGCCATTTGTCCCACTAATGTCCTTTTTCTGTTCCAGGATCCAATCCAGTTTCCCGCATTGCATTTAGTATCAAGTCTCCTTAGTCTCTTAAATCTGAGACAGTTCCTCAGCCTTTTTTGTCTTTCATGACTAAACTTTTGAAGAGAACTGGCCAATTATTTTGTAGACTGTCGCTCAAATTTATTTTTTTGAGGTAGAATTCACATATCATAAAATTCACCATTTTAAAGTGTGAATGTTCACAAAGTTATGCAGCCATCACCACTGTCTTAATTCCAGAACATTTTCATCTTCCGAAGAAGCCCTGTACATGTTAGCAGTTTCTCCCTAGTCTCCCCTCTTCCCATCCCCTGGCAACCACTAATCTGGAATCACATGTATGTGGCCTTTTATGTCTGGCTTCTTTCATTAAGTGTAATGTTTTTGGGGTTCATCCATGTCATAGCATGTGTCAGTACTTCAGTCCTTTTTATGGCTGAGTAATATTCCACTGTAGGGATATACTGTGTTTTGTTTATCCATTTGTCAGTTGATTGACATTTAAGTTGTTTCTGTCTTTTAGTTGTTATGACATGCTGCTCTGAACATTCATGTACAAATTTTTGTTTGAACATATTTTCAGTTCTCTTAAATGTGTTTACGTAGGAGTGAACTTGCTGGGTCAATGGCAACTCTATTTTTAACTTTTTGCCTGCTGAACTGTTTTCCACAGCAGCTCACCATTTTACATTTTCTTTTAAAAAAAATTTTATTTATTTTTGGCTGTGTTGGGTCTTTGTTGTAGAGCACTGGTTCTAGGTACGCGGGCTTCAGTAGTTGTGGCACACAGGCTTAGTTGCTCCACGACATGTGGGATCTTCCTGGACCAGGGATTGAACCCATGTCCCCTGCATTGGCAGACGGATTCTTAACCACTGTGCCACCAGGGAAGTCCACCATTTTACATTTTCATTAGCAATAAATGAGGATTCCATTCTCCACACCCTCTTCAACATTTGTTATTGTCCTTTATTATTATTTTTTTTTTCCACCATAGTGGGTGTGAAGTGGCATCTCATTGTAGTTTTATTTGCATTTCCCTAAGGCTAGATGGTGTTGAACAGCTTTTCACGTGCACGTTGGTCATTTCTTCTTTGGAGAAAATGTCTATTCAAATCCTTTGCCCTTTTGTAATTGAGTTACTTGTCATCATGTATAATTTTATATGTAAATATTCAGAGTTTGCAGATCCCCTGAAGCCCCTTGAAGTAATTCATTGAGAGCTGAACTGCAAAATCTGAGGCAGTGCCAGTAACTCCGTGACCTGATGGCAGTTGGATTTGGACATGTTGAAGTGCAGAGTGAGTTGTACGTCTGACCACTCAGAGGTTGGTTCAACCCCAACCACTGCTGACGATGCAGAGCTAGGGCGGCCATGTCAAGTGAAAGGGGTACTACAGCATCATCCCAGATGTGATAAGACCACTAGGAAATCCTGTAATTTGGGAGCTACTCTTGTGTTTGTCTGGTCACAGGCAGGGAGTCGAGGAGTCAGTGGTAGTTGGAAATGTTAGGACTGGTGATGGCCTTGGGCAGCTGCCTGAGGTGGCAAAGCTACCAGTGCACCCACGCTTCTCTTGACCCCAGAGCATTTGGCTCTAACTAGACTATCTTGAAAACACACATAGTCAGACACACACACCCCAGTAATTCTAATTGTGAAAGTAATATGTGCTCATATTAGACATTTTGGAAAATACAGGAACTGCCCTAGAATTTTCTGCAGCAGCTGAATCATTTTACATTCCCACCAAAAGTGCACAAGGGTTCTGATTTTTCCAACTCCTCACCAACACTTGTTTTCTGTTTGTTTGTTTTTTAAATAGTAGCCATCCTAATGGGTATGAGATGGTATCTCATAGTTTTGATTTGCATTTCCCTAATAATTAGTGATGTTGAGCATCTTTTCATGTTGTTATTGGCCATTCGTATATGTTCTTTGGGGAAATGTCTATTCAAGTCCTTTGCCCGTTTTTGAATTGGATTGTTCATTTTTTTGTTGTTGAGTTTTAGGAGTTCTCTATGTATTCAGGATATTGATCCCTCTGATATATGATTGGCAGATATTTTCTCCCATTCTGTGAGTTGCCTTCTTACTCTGTTCATAGTGTCTTCTTTTTTTGGCCGCGAGGCTTGCAGAATCTCAGTTCCCCAATCAGGGATTGAACCCGGGTCACAGCAGTGAAAGTGCCAAATCCTAACCGCTAGACCACCAGGGAACTCCACTGGTCTGTCTTATAAATGCTCTCCTGATGGTTCTCCTTGGGACCTCCTATTGAAAGGAGAAGTGAGATCACATTGTTTTTGTCAAGTATATGCTGATGTTATTAAAACTCTTAGAAAGTTTTCTCCTTAGTTGGTTAAACCTTGTCGACCTTATTCATTTTCTTGATACTCTACCTTTAGAGTATTTCAGAGGTCTTCAGCTCAGCCGCAAATAAAATTTGAATTAATAAGATTTTATAGACTCTGAATTTAATAAGAATTTACTGACTGCGTGAAAACAAAAGCAAAACTCTCACTTTGAAAATTTCTCTGATGACAAAGGAAGGACAGACACAATTACCCCATTTGCAGGTGAGGACCCTGGCTTAGTTGAGTGGCAGAGCTGAGCATCAGACTAGGTCCTCTGGCTCCAGTTTTGTCCTCTCACTGTATTATACTCGAAATTTTCAGCCCTTAACTAGAATCTGTCCAGTCTGAAGAGCTTCCTTTAATACAGTATTTTATCCAGTTATATTGGTTTGAATTGAAATTGGCAAATTCCCATCATTTATTGACATACATTTATTGAACATGTACTCTGTGTCAGGCACTGTGCATGTGACTCCAGGAGGTGTCTAACTAGAGTGAGCAAGACAGTTCAGTGAATAATTAATCCTCTGTGTGAGTAGCATAATCTCTAATACAGGTCGGTACTAATTTGGGGAAACCTGAACTTTTTCTGGTTGCATATCCCCGATCTTTTTTTTTCATTTGTTTAAGAGTTTTGGACAATACTTAAGAAAAAATTACTCTGAAACAGTTATGTAACATTTCCAGTTCTGAAAAACATCACTGAAGAATGTCTTGTTCTTTTAGGACACTGATTTTCTACAACCTTAGTTGGCTACATTGACTCATCTTGAGTTGTACACTTCTAAGCACTCCTGGGCATCAGAGCCATCAGCCCATGCACATTTATGAGGTGTTCTTGAGGTGTCTAGCCCTGTGCTGAGCAAGGCACCTGGAAGCTGGGTCTGGGCTTGAGGAGATAGACACACAGACAGATCACTGAGGTACTTAAGCACATTGGCTTAGGAGTTGAAAACTTTGCCTCTGACTGGCTCTGTGACCATGGGCAAGTGACCTAACTACTCTGCGCCTTAATCTAACATCCCAGGGGATGCTAAAGATGGTAAGCAGTGTTTACCTCAAAGGCAGGTTGTAACGATTAAATGAGATGATTCATGTAAAGGGCTGAGCAGAGTGTTAGCTGATGTTATTTATAGTGATAATAGATACAACAAGTGCCTCCTGATTTTGACACTTTTGGGGAAAATCTGATTTTGCCCAGATCAAACTGTGTCCTGTTCTGGATTTCCTCATACACAGTTCTGATGTCTCACCTACAGTGCCTTCAAGGAGCGATGCTCATTCAGAAAGAGAAGTTGTGACTCATTCATTCAGCAAGTTAACCAAATACCTGCTGATTGCATAGCTCCCTGGGGAGTATAAAGAAGCAGTTACACCTTCATTGTACTCTGTGAGACCTCACAGTGGAGGAGCAATTAACATTTCTTGAACACTTAACTATGTGCCAGGCACTGTGCTAGTCCCTTACTGTTTTACCTCTTTAATCCCTACAGTTATCTTGTGAGGAAGATAATTGCCCCGTTTTAACAGATGAGCAAAAAAAGTCTTGGAGAGAAAATAATGACTGAAGTCACAGAGTAAGTAGTGGAGCTGAGATTTGAACCCAGAGCCATTATATTCCTCTGTGCCATGATAATTTTTTTTTAATTTAGTTAATTAATTTATTTATTTTTGGCTGCATTGGATCTTCATTGCTGCACGCGGCTCTCTCTAGTTGCGGCGAGCAGGGGCTACTCTTCATTGCGGTGCGCGTGCTTCTCATTGCAGTGACTTCTGTTGTTGCTGAGCATGGGCTCTAGGCATGCAGGCTTCAGTAGTTGTGGCACGAGGGCTCAGTAGCTGTGGCTTGCAGGCTCTATAGCGCAGACTCGGTAGTTGTGGCACACAGGCTTAGTTGCTCCGTGGCACGTGGGATCTTCCCGTGCCAGGGATCAAACCTGTGTCCCCTCCATTGGCAGGCGGATTCTTAACCACTGTGCCACCAGGGAAGTCCCTGTGCCATGATAATTTTTTTTTTAATATTGTTTGCTTATTTTGGTTGCGCCAGGTCTTAGTTGCGGCAGGCGGGCTCCTTAGTTGCGACTCCAAGATTCCTTATTTGTGGCTCCCCAGCTCCTTATTTGCGGCACACGGGCTCCTTAGTTGTGGCATGCAAACTCTTAGTTGCGGCACGCACGTGGGATCTAGTTCCCTGACCAGGGATCGAACGCAGGGCCCCTGCACTGGAAGCGCAGAGTCTTATCCACTGTGCCACCAGGGAAGTCCCTGTGCCATGATAATTTTTAAGGACAAAAGTCCATAAATGGTTAAGGAACATTTTAAGACAGTGATACAAGGAATGACAGAAGGCAGACTCTTGGATGACCCTCGAAAGTTTGTGCTGGGGTAATCCGAATCCTACTTCACCCTTACTTATGAAACCTGGTAAACTTTAAGAAAAATCATTGAAGCTTAAAACAAAAGAAACAAAAACACTTTTGATTTAGAAATAATGGAAAATGGGACTTCCCTGGTGGTCCAGTTGTTGAGATTCCACACTTCCACTGCAAGGAGCTCGGGTTCCATCCCTGGTGAGGAAGTAAGATCCTGTGTGCTGCGTGCCTGCGCGCGCGCGCGCACGCGCGCACACACACAAACACACACACACACACACACACACACACACAAGAAAAAAATAATGGAAGACAATGCGAAGAAGTAGGAACAGCTGAGCCTAGAATTCCCACTCAGATATGTGTTACGTTTGGAAATTGTTATCTCTAGGGCCTAGCATAGTGCATGGAACATAATGGATTTTAATAACTAATTAGCGAGTGAATTAGTGAATTTAAAATATCTTCCAAACTGCCAAAATTACCCTATGTTTCTCATGCTACTTATGCGTTCTCTTTTGAAAACATACATATAATTGGCAAAGATGGGGGTAACAAGCACTCTTATGTATTTTTCATGGGACTAAAAATTGGCACATCCTTTTTGGAGGGTGTTTGATACAGAATTACAAATACAGATACCCTTTGACCCAGTAGTTCTACTTCTGGAATGTGTCCTAAAGATATAGTCTAGTACCATTGGTCTCCAAGGCAGGGAGCAGGATGACTAGGTTCCAGGGATGGGAGAGAGAGACTTCTCAGTCTATATCCTTTTGTATCTTTTGAATTGAGCCATGTGAGTGTGTTACTTATTAAAAATATAACTCAATAAAATTTAAAAATTGAAAATTTCTGAGAGAATTATTATACTAAGGTTCATCACACCTCAGTGTAAATTTCTTTAATCAGATTGCTTTCCTTTTTGTCCCCTACTGAGATCTGACGATCTGGGACCTTTAACATCTTCCCATATTTTTTCTGAATCTTAGTAACATGGTACTTACTATGGAAAAAGTGGAAAGTACAGTTAAGTGTGAAAAAAGCTTTAAAAATTTGCCCATGATTCCGTTATCCAAAGACCACTACAGTTAATATTTGGGCCCCTTCCAATTTTTTTCTGTATCTTTTAACCTGTTAATATCATACAGTATGTTCAATTTGGTATACAATTTTCTATCCTGCTATTTTCATTTAACATTATTTTATATAATTAAAATTCCCATATAGGCAAAATCCTTATGGAAGCATAATTTTTAGTGACCTTGTAATCTGTCATGTGAATTTACCAGTTTACTTAGCAGGGGATGGGAACTGGATGGGGAGAGAAAGAGACATTGGAATCATGGAACCATTTGGACGGTTAGGCGGGTCTGGGTTAGGTGGCTCAGCAGGCAATGTGAGCCTGACAGGCAGGGGCTGAAGGCATGAGGATTTCCAGGCCTTTCTTCCTGCCTCAATTGCAGCCCTTGCTGCCCTACCACCCCCACATGTTCTCTGGGCTCCAGCCACACTGAACTTGGCAAATTGAGTTATCCACTTGTCCTGTGTGCTGTGTCTCTGTCCTCCCCAGCAAGCCCTGCCCTCAGGCACTCTGTACACACCACTTGTCAGCACGCAGCACACTGGACTGCCTTGTTGGTTTACTTACCTCTATCCCCCTTTAGACTGAAACCCTTTATATTTGTGTCTTGAATGCCTGGCAAATAGGGTCATTAATAAATCTTCGAAGGTAGGTGTGGGGTTAGTTGTACAGATAGAGAGATTAGAGGATACCAGAGAAAAAGACCAGTGCAGCCCTAAGGAAAAGAGGCCATTTGCTCAGCCTCTTCTGTCCTTCTGGACCTGAAAGGCTGTTCAGGTCCTTGGTCCTATACTTGAGGGCCAGGCCTCTGTGAGCTATAGCCTAGGGACCAAAACTCCATTTAGACTCCAAAATTTTAGAGCCTGGGTTCTGTGTTCCAAGTTCCAATCAACTTACTCAGATTTCCTCCCACTCTAACCTTCTGTGAGTGTGATGTAGACATTCTCAGAATGCAAGTCCCATTTCTGCCTACTGTGATCCTGCGGCAGCCTAATGAGCAGTGAAGACAGGCTGGGGCTCGCCACCGTTCCAGCAGAAAGCTTCTGTATGAACACGCATGTGCCCACAGGAACAAGACTTCTGCTGGGTCACCTCTCACATCATGCCAGTTATTTATCATCCAAATTTGTAATCTTCATAATTAGAATCACCATTTCCAGATGCCTCTGTACACCCCGGTCCAGGAATTCTTAGAGCTGAAGGGGCAGAGAAGGCAGATTATGAATACCTGCGGTTCTCTAGAACCTGAGAACTGAACACAAGAATACTACGAAGAGATGTCCTCGTGAGATCACGTTCCCTGGTGATTCCTTGAGGAATATGCAAGTCTCATTTTCGCTCCCTTGCTCAGTTCCTGTGAGGTGGGCCAGGCCAGCTCTGGGAAGGTAATAGGAGTGAGGATGCTGGGTCAAGCAACTTCAGCTGCCAGGTTCTGTGTTCCTAAGGGATCATTAACTATCACAAATCTGCCAATCTGCCTTCGTTCCAACACCAAATGTGCTGCCTTGGACATCTCAACTTTTTTTTTTTTTTTTGCTGTACGCAGGCCTCTCACTGTTGTGGCCTCTCCTGTTGCAGAGCACAGGCTCCGGATGCGCAGGCTCAGTGGCCATGGCTTACGGGCCCAGCCACTCCGCGGCATGTGGGATCTTCCCATACCGGGGCACGAACCCGTGTCCCCTGCATTAGCAGGCGGACTCTCAACCACTGCGCCACCAGGGAAGCCCTGGACATCTCAGCTTTAGGGATGTTTTTCAAAACAAGCTGTGAACTTGTTTTATAAATGATCAGCTTTGTCCCAGATGGACCAGGTGCTGGGTGGTCTGAGATCTCTGCAGACTTGTCCCCCACCCCCCAAGTTTATCTGACCTCTTCATAGTCCCTGTGGGCTATAGTTGGGGGTTGGGTATTCTGAAGGACAAGACCTATGGTTACTGTCCCTCCCAAACTCTGTGCTGTGCTGTATTGCTTTGTGCTTGGTAGAGTCTCCCCTTAAGAGCTGATTTTCCAAAACTCTTCATCAGAGAATCTTCTGGAGTGGAAGGTGGGACACTTATTTAAAAATATAGATTCTTAGGCTGTAGCCAGTTCCAGGTCCTATTTAAAACACCAAGGGTGTCTAGGAACCAGATCTCTGGGAGGGTGCCTTGTTTAGGAAAAACAGGCAAGTTTGATGGAGCTCCTTGTTAAGGATTCTTATAATTAGCTCCTATTCTAGACTCCAGGGGTTCAATGTGGTCTTGCTCTTTTTTACCCACTTCACCCCAGTTGGTAGCACCAGGCGTTGATTGTAGTTGGTACTAGAGATCCTTTGGTTTCACGCATAAATGGATGAGTGGTGAGTTTGCTTTGCAGTCACTTCAAAAAACACAGAAGTTAAGAGCATTGCACTGTGAATTTGAGGGAAAACAAAGACCAGGTATTTAATTTTGTAAAGCTGCATGTTAAAGGGGTAACAGGTAAGAGTGAAAAGAGTGTTGATGTGTTGGAAAGTCTGAATTGGGCACAGAATTACATGTATGATGGCCTGGCCTTGGGTAAGTCCTCTAACATCCCTGGCCTGATGTCCTATGTAAAATGGAGTGAGGGTCAGAAGTGGTAGTAGGTGTGAATGTGCTTTGAAAACTAGAAAGTGAATTCAACTCAGGAGTGAAGAATGGTCAGGGTAGGGACAGGGGCACAGAACCAGCCACAAGAAGGCTACTGTGTGGTCAGGTCCAAATCCATAGGCCCTACGGGGAACAGGAGAGCTTTTAACAGGATGGCAGCTCAGATAGGCTCAGGGCCAGCTTCCTTTCTACTCTGTCCAGTTTCTGAGCCGACTGGGGCCCTCTGTTCTCTAGGGCAGTGTCCCAGTCCTACTGGGCCCATGAGGCTGTGTCCACATTTTGTTGTTCTGCAGGTGCTCAGTGGACAGTCCCCAGGGAAGGCTGCTCATTTCTGCCTTGCTGCCCTGGCGTGGTGAGGTTCCTGTGTGTGAGGGAAGGTAGGAGGTGAGGAGAGGAGGCTCCAGTGACAGGGCCCAGGATATGTAAAAGAGAGGTTATATGAGCAGCCGGCCTGGGAGTTAACCAAAACCAGTCACACATGCCTGCACCCACTCACTCAGAAAATATTTGCGTGCCTACCAGGATGAAGCTCTAGAGCTCAGGTAGGGACCACGTGGTCAGTCTGCTAAGAATTAGAATGAGAGTGATATGGTCTGCCTAGAGTTGGGACCTGCAGGCCTGTCCCAGTGCCTGGCCTGATGCATGACTGCTATTCCCTGCAAACTCTGAGTTGACCTATTACTGTCCCCTGGCCATTCCTACCCTGACACCTACCATGACCCTGATTGTCCCCTTAGGCCTGTGTGTAGGAAAATGCACTGTGCAGAGCCTTGTTGGGCCAGTGAGTGGAGAGGGCAGTGAACCAGGGTAAGTGCATGTATGTGCATCTCCCCTGCAGCAGTGGCCCCCTCCTACCTTGGTGGGTCCTCCAGGTCACTGTGTTATCGCATATGGCCACCTTAGCAGCCCTGTAGGAGGTATGACATTCATGGCCACCTTAGCAGCCCTGTAGGAGGTATGACATTCTCATTTTTCAGGTGAGAAAAGATACTCAGGCCATTAAGGGATTTCCCAGAGCTACATGGCTAGTCAGTGGTGGAGCCAGGATTTCAATACAGAACCTTTCAGGATTGGGGAGAACTAGAACATCAGGGAAAAAAAGTTTTTAAATGTACTGTTATTCTTTTGTCTGATTTTAGAATTAATACAGGTAAAAATGTCAGCTTTATAAACAAGGAGGACCTCTGAGCCCCCAGAGATAGTACAGAGATAATCACTATTAATAGTTTGGTATGTTCTTCCACTTTTTTTTTTTTTTGTGGTACGCGGGCCTCTCACTGTTGTGGCCTCTCCCGTTGCGGAGCACAGGCTCCGGACGCACGGGCTCAGTGGCCATGGCTCACGGGCCCAGCCGCTCCACGGCATGTGGGATCTTCCTGGACCGGGGCACGAACCCGTGTCCCCTGCATTGGCAGGCGGACTCTCAACCACTGCGCCACCAGGGAAGCCCTTCTTCCACATTTTTAAAGACATTTTCTAATATTTATATTCATTATTGTTGTAACAAATGTAATATTGTACATACATTTTACAGTTTACTTTTTCAAAAATGTTATTGTAAAAGTAATATCTGCTTGTCATAAAACACTGAAACAGGATAGGAATATAAAATTCAAAGTTCCCCAGCCCTCCCAATCCCAAAAATAACTGTTGATAGTTTAGTGTGTGCCTTGTAGACATTTTCTTTGCAAAATATATACTCATTTGTGTACTTTATTCTCACCTAAATAAATTCATACGCATACTCTTCTGCAACCTGGCCTTTTTAAAAAGTATCTTTTATAATGGAAAATTTTCAAGCACACAAAAATAAACTGATGGAATGAACCTCCATTCATCATCCAGCTCCAACAACCATCAACTTCCTTGTTCTTTTCTCTCTACTTTCACTTTTCCCCCTGGGGTATTTTAAAGCAGATACCAAACATCTTATCATTCCTTCATAAATACTTAAGCATACGTATATAACAGATGAAAAAATTTTAAATATGCCACTATCATACCCAATAAATCTAACAGTAATTTTTTAATATAAACTAATACCCAGGCTAAATCAGTTTTTGTCATTCATCTCACAAATGTCTTTTCCAGTTGGATTGTGTGAATCTGGTTCCAGTGAGATCCACATACTGCCAGTGGTTGGTATGTCTCAAGTCTCAGTTTGTAACTCCACACCCCACCCATGCTGTTTATTTTTTGGAGAATTTTGATTATTTGTCCCGTAGAAAGTCCCACATTCTGGATTTGCTGATTGCATCTTCCTGGAGTTGTTTAACACATGGATCTATGCCCATATTTTCTGTAACTGGGTAATTTGTTTTAGAGACTTGATTAGAGCTATGTTTTAGGGTGAGGATGCTTTGTTGTTGGTGCTGTATGCTTCCAAATCATATCAGGGGACTGTCATTAAGATCCATCAGTGAACCTGACTTATGGTTGTCTTTCCACATATATACACATAGTCCTTAATTTTTAAAAAAAATTATTTTTTCAAAGAAACGTGTCGGGTGCTTGAGCTGGAATGACAAAGAAAGGCCATAATGTGGCCCTCACAAGCAGGCTCCACCCTACGAAGACAAGACCAGATGTATATGGAGAGGACGAAGCACTGGATCATGGGGAAGGTCTTGGAACTGAGGCCAACAAGGCCCAGTGCTGCTGGCAGCCAGCTGCTCTTCTGGGACACTATGTAAAATGATGTGTAACTGAGTGAAAAAGTGGTGGTGAGCTGGCCTCCTCTCCCTGCTCATGTCACTGAGCTGCTGTCGTGGTGAGGGATGCTCATGAATCTAGAGTTCTGAGTCTATTGTGTAGAGAGGCTTCTGGGTCTAAAAGGACTGTGGCTTTTTGGTCCTTATCTCCTGGTAGTTTGGAAGCTGAAATCAGGGTGGTCTTCTGGTGCTCCATTGGTGAGTCCCAGACTTGTGGTGGGGCTGCCTGCTTTGGAGAGAGCGGGTGAGATGACCTGGTGCAGCCGCAGAGCTGGAAGGGGGCACCTGGAGACCATGGAGTCCAGTGCCTCAGTTTACAGATGAGAAAACTGTGGCCAGAGAGGAGAGGGGAGGTTTCCAAGACCAGCTAGCAAGCTGGAGGCTCGACTGTGACCAGCATCCAAGCCTCCGATTCTCTGACTGGTAGCCACCTAGCATTTCCCATTTGGAATCTCTGAGGTGGTGAGGGTGGCCAGATCAGGCTCTTGATAGATTCTTACTCTGCACCCAGAATTTCTGAGTATCTTTTGGTGGTGTTCTCGTGCTCATTCTTGTTCAACTCCTGGTGGGTTCTTTGACCTGGAGGTGGTAGTGAACAGTGGTGTGTTTCAGTATTTGGTGACCAGCTTGGTCTGTGGTAGTACAATAGTGGTTTAACTACAAACTGTGTCACGAGTCCCAGCCTCAGCTCCACATTCATCAGTCAGCCGAGAGGTCTCGGGCTGCAGTTTCCTAAGGGATAAAAGCTCTTCCTTCATTATGTTTGTATTTATCTTTCACTTATGGTAGGTACTACTGGTTTTCTGTTTTCAGCAGTGATATAAGCCTCCTCTTAAATGTTGATAGATTTAGACAAAATCAGGTATGTAGTATTCTAACCTGGCAGAAGGGGAAATGCAAAAGATTGCAGTGTGGAAGACGTTGGACCAGATGACCTTTCTGGTCCTTCCTAGCTTCCTGGGAAGCTTTCATGGTTACAGGGTTTTCTTTGTATTCTGGCGTGCACTGGTCACGACTTTCTGGCCTGAGCAGACTCGGTCGCCAACATAGAGGCCGTCCAAAGTTAGAAAACAGCCTGTGAACTTTCAAAGGATTTTTTTTTTTTTTTTTTTCCTGTACGTGGGCCTCTCACTGTTGTGGCCTCTCCCGTTGCGGAGCACAGGCTCCAGACGCGCAGGCTCAGCGGCCATGGCTCACGAGCCCAGCTGCTCCGCGGCATGTGGGATCTTCCCGGACCGGGGCACGAACCCGCGTCACCCTGCATCGGCAGGCAGACTCTCAACCACTGCGCCACCAGGGAAGCCCAGCCTGTGAACTTTCATTCTGATTGAGCATGTATTTATTTATCACCTGGGCGGTTATCCTGGGAGAATGGAAAGACATTGAGACAGGGTCCTAGTTCCTGTGGAGAGCTGTTCCGTGGAGGCTGCTCTCTATTTGTGTGGTTCGTTATTTGTGTGGTCCATTCTGGGCCGTGTTCATGGGAAGTTTCTGAGTCGTTTCTCTCTGGGCAGTGCCCCACGACTGTCATCCTCTGCAGCCTCTGGGAAGTCTACTCAGGGGTTCAGTCATAGTCTGAACTTCCAGACCTGAGAGAATACGGGGGTATTGGCATGGAGACTGGGGGGGGTGGCCTGCAGAAATGGGCAGTCATGGGCTCTCTGCCTTTCAGGATTTCCCTGGGGAGAATCTTCACTCAGAGCTTGCTGACAGCCAAGGATGGCAAGCAAAGGGCCCTCGGCCTCTGCATCTCCTGAGAACTCTAGTGCAGGGGGGCCCAGCGGCAGCAGCAATGGCGCTGGTGAGAGCGGAGGGCAGGACAGCACCTTCGAGTGCAACATCTGCCTGGACACAGCCAAGGACGCCGTCATCAGCCTGTGTGGCCACCTCTTCTGGTCAGTACCCCTTCCACTGCCCCAGAGGACACATGCCATGTTTAGAAAGCTTGTGGCCCTGGACAGCTTTGGAGCAGGTTTTCCACCCATTTTGGGTCCTGATACACTCAGGTACAAAGGCAGGAGACCTGGGTTCTCATCCCAGCTCTGCTGCTGATAAGCTGAGTGAACTTGGGCGGATCCTGTCCCCACCTTGGGCTCCCTATCCCCATTTCTAAAGTGACAATACTCTTAGTGAGCACTGCTCCATGCCACTTGCTGTGCTGAGCCAAGAGGCAGTTACAGCACGATGGTTCTGAGCAAGGACTGTGGCTCCAGACTGCCTTGCTCTGAATCCTGACTCTGCCGCTTCCCCCCTGGATAACCTTGGGCAGGGTGCTTCCACACACAGTGCTTCATTTTTTAGGGTTGTTTGGGAGCATTAAATGACTCAGGATATGTAAGAGACTTAGAAGAGCACGTAGCACATAGTAAACGTTAACATGAGCTATGATCCTAATATTTGTTACCATATTTTATATATATCAAAATGAAGTGGCTGAGTCAGTGTCCATTCCACCCTTGATGGTTACAGAAGCCCCTTCTGGCTCTGAAAACCTGGGTGAATGTTGAGATTTTTTTTTTTTCCCCTCTTGATTTTGAGTTGGACCTTGAAGGGCAAATTGGGGTAACTAGAGGGATGAGAATGCCAGCTAGGTGAGGTGAAGAGTGTGTGCCACCCCAAGGCAGACAATTTCTAGGGACAGGCAAATGTGCTGCTGGGTTCATCTGAGACCTGAAGCTGCTGTATCCCTCTAACAGCACTCTGGATGGGTATTATGGGCTGGGGAGTATTAGGAAACAAGATTGTTAAAGGAGGATTGGGCCAGATTATCAAACCCAGATTTAACTGAGTAGAACATGGAGCTATTGAATGTTTTTGAGCAGGGAAGCGGTGTGAAGAAAGGGTCATTTAAATAATATCTCAGGGAGTTTAAATTGGCAACAGTGAAAAAGATAAATTTATTGGTGAATGAGTAGAATGGGGCAGAGGTGTTTTTTTTTCCTGGAGGCTCTTGCCCTAATTTTGAAGTTTTATGCAAAAACTGTTGTCATCAGGACTTCCCTGGTGGTCCAGTGGTTAAGACTGTGCTTCCATTGTAGGGGGCACGGGTTTGATCCCTGATCGGCGAAGTTCCACGTGCCGCGAGGTGCAGCCAAAAATAAAAAATAAAAATAAACAAAAACTGTTGTCATCAGCCCTCTCCTAGAAATTGGAAATACTCTAGTTTTGTGATTGAGGTATCATAAAACCAGGATTTGAAAGAATGAAGAATTCAGTCAGGGTACCATTGGAAAGAACACAGGTTCTAAAATGAAAGAGATGCTTCCAATCTGAGTGGTTTGTCCCTAAGCAAATCTACTTTCCTCTCTGTACCCCAGTTTCCTTATCTGTGAAACAGAGATAATTGCACTCGCTCAAAGGTTAGTGTGATGACCATTCCGTGACATTGACAAATGAAAAGCTATTTAGCCACAGCTCAGCACAGCACACAGTCATTGTTTAATGAATGGGAGTAACTGTCATCATTGCTATAATCCGGAACTTTTCCCAGAGGAAAAGCACCCCCACTTCTCCCCCATAGCTTTTTTTTATTTTTTTTGCAGTACGCGGGCCTCTCACTGTTGTGGCCTCTCCCGTTGCGGAGCACAGGCTCCGGACGCGCAGGCTCAGTGGCCCTGGCTCACGGGCCCAGCTGCTCCGTGGCATATGGGATCTTCCCGGACCGGGGCACGAACCCGTGTCCCCTGCATCGGCAGGCGGACTCTCAACCACTGCGCCACCAGGGAAGCCTCCCCCCCCCCCCCCCATAGCTTTTGAGGGAAGCTGCCGCTGGAGAGCTGCCGTGATTTGGAGTGACCTCTGCTCAGTTTAGAATGGAATTGCAAGGTTAATGTTGGCGTCAGGTGTCTGTTATGTCCAAGGAGATTGTGTGTCTGGATTGTGAGGCTAAACTGTGGTTCAGTAATTGGGAAAGGAATTATCCTCTGAGTCCAAATTTTACACAGGTTGAGAAGATACATTATGTGAGCGTCAGAAGCCATGTCTACATTTTCCACTGTCCTGGCATTTGGTAGGCGTGCAGTAGATATTTGTTAGCTGAATGGATGAATGTAGAGAGAAAGAAAAAATTTAAATCTGGAGTTAGAGTAACTTTTCCTTCAATTCTGTAGATGTCATTTTTTGCACCCAGTGCTGGGTGATAGAGGGACAGTAAAAGGAAGTCAGAAGACTTCTTAGTCCTGGTGCTGCAGGCAAGTCGTTTGATGTTTCTGAGTTTTGTTTCCTCATTTGTAAAATGCGAAATTGAGCAGCAATCTCTGTAGTGTAAGTCACTAAGCTGGAGGTAGCCCTTTCTGCCAAGCAGCTTCCCCATCTTTCTATTACCTAAAGATGTTTTTACGGTAGACTTGAACTTTTAAGCTGCTTCCTGCCAGCAGAGCTCTCAGGGCTGAGGACAGCCTGAAGATTTTGTAAAACTGGATCTAGATCCACACCTTCCCTGTGAGGCTGAGGAGGCTGTGAACCCACTGAAGTTGAGTCTAAAATAGTGCGTGTGTGCATGTGCATGTGTGCATGAGTATGCCCCTGTGAATTTATCTGCACAGAGGATCCTTAACTTTTATTGGATTCCTTCAGAGGCCATAACCCCTCAGAGGTCAGGTTGTAGAGAAGCTGGGTCTGGGATGGTCTGGGACCTGGGGGTCTTCACAAGTAGTGGGATCCTGGAGGTGGAGACTGGTGTCTTGTCTCCATTGCTTCATTTTTCCTGTGATTTTAGCTCAGTCTTTTCTAATTTCTGATAACAGTGATCCCCACAGACCCTCAGTGGGGTTGCAGTGCTCCACAGTTCAATCCTGTTTTCCCATTTTTCTCCTCCTACCTTACCCGGTGTTTCTGTTAATGAAATAATTTTTCTTCCTTTTCCCCTTTCTCTTTCTCCTTGATGACTGGTTGCCTTGGGGACTCTGGCAGTTGGCCATGTTTACATCAGGTAAGATGCATTGCATTTTACTTTGTCTTTCATCAGCTGTGGTTGCACAAGACACCCCTAGTCTCAGGAGACTACTGTCAGAAGCTGCAATCTTCCCTGCTTGTGGACTCATTTGCTTGCTTTCCCCCCAACCCTCTTTATACACCTGCCCACTGATAGGCAGTTGATGAAACAAGAGGTCAGTGTTGTACCCAGGAGGGATGCTCCTGACTCTGCTGTTGATGGCCTTTGTGGCCTTGGCAAGCTACACCTCTCTGGGTCTCACTTCCTCATTTGTAACTTGGGTTGGATGTGATCGTATGTTAGGTTTTTATTGTTGAGACTGTGCCTCTATAAAAAGCACCTCCCATCATATCAACAATCCCCCCTACCCTTATAGGTCTTGAAAATGTTAGGAAGGGGGAAACTTCTTTGGTCTCAACAGAGAGCTTTTATGAGAGGGAAAAAGTCTGTTTTTCCAGCTTCTTATTATTATGAAAACTAGTTAGTAAGTTTTCTCCAAGACCTAGGCGCCTGCTTGGTGGGACAGAGGTGAGTCTGGCACTGACAATTGGCTGTTAATAATCGCTGCCAGCTGTCTCCATGGTTGTTGTCATTGGAGCCCCACACTTGTAGGTGGCTTGGAAATGTGGAGGGGAGGAGAAAAGTTCCAGGCTGCTAAAGCCTCAGAATCTTGATGGGAGAAAGAAGCAGAGAAAGTGAGAGGGGTTTCCACTACATTTCAGGGCGGTGCATTTTGACCCCAGTGGAACCTCTAGAACATGTCTGTTCTAAATCTGTAAAGAGCACATAATACTTAAGTTTTCGAGCTTTTGACAATAAGATAAAGGAAATAGGATATAAAAGTCATTAAAATGCTGCCTTCTCCTTGGCCCTGAAGTCCTAGATTCACATTTATATGATAAACTACATATCACTGGGTCTAAAGATATAATTTATGCTCTAAGATAAATGTTGAATGTGTGTGGGTGTGTGTGTGTGTGTGTATAAAATATTTATTTAATGTCTACAAGGACACTAAGGTAATATGTTTTTATCATTTTAATTTTGTTTTTAAGAAAGTTAAAATGATTTTAATACAACCAGTGAAAGGGCCTGAAAAACCCAAAACAGGACTGTTGTTTTTAATTTTGAAAGAAATAGTTGAATACAAAAATCATTGAAAGTACATAAAAAACACTAAGCAAATTTAGATAATAAGAAAAATCTATCCTTTAGCACATAATAAATCACCAGAAAATGGTCAGCTTATTTCCAGATGGCTGATGTCTAAGACACATAGTTGTTGAGGAAATACTGTAAAAATGAGAAACACAGAAAGAAAAATCTGACTGCCAGGGTCATACAATTGATCCGTCAGGGAAGATGGAGATTTAAAGTTTGTTCTACTTGCAGCCTGACCTGTGACTGGATCTGTCAGACCTCTTGACACAGCTGCAGGCCTGCAGTTCCTTCCTGTTGTATTGCTGGCAAGCCCCTGAGAGAACAAAGCATTAAGAAGCCTGTTTAATTATGACGGCATCTAAAGGCAATTTTGATTTCACCACTAGTAAATATTTATTGAGTGCCAGGAGCAAGAATCAGAGAGTTGGGTTCCTTGAGGTGTTCCCTGCTGGTGCTGGTGTTTGCAGTTTGAGGGCGCTGGTCCCTGTAGTTCTCCTACTGGCTCTGACTGACCACCCTGGTGGGCTTGTGCCATTCACGTGGTTTTCTCTCCTGCTTGCAGTGGTTGGAGACGAGACCTAACAGACAGGTGTGTCCAGTTTGCAAAGCTGGCATCAGCCGCGACAAGGTGATTCCCCTCTATGGCAGGGGCAGCACTGGGCAGCAGGACCCCAGGTGAGGCCATGGGGCCCCTCTCACACACACTCCTCCCCTTGGACACGAATTCACTTCTATTCAGCACCTCCTCACCCCACCCTTTAGTTAGTGTTTACAGACCCTCCATTTCAAGGCACTTGGCATCCAGATGGGAGTCAGCCAGGAAGGAAGGGGAACCAGGTTGCCATTTGCGGGGCTGTGATACAGATGTGCTGTGAGCATCTGCCAATGGACAGGCACTATGCTAGGCAGCGCACAAGACACCACCATTGCAAGTATGCAGAGTGCTGTGAAGGAGCCTGGGAAGCAGGGTGTCCAGCAAGAGAGTCTGCAGGGTGGGAGGTGGGTGCTGTAGCAGTGATGTCTAAAGTCTGGGGGGAGGAAATGGGGGTCTGGGAGGCTTTGTGGAGTTTGAGATTTCTGGAAATGGAGGCATTCTGTTGAGAACCTTCATGGAGTGGTGCTCGAGTGTGCACATAACACACCCACGCACACTTTTCCCAAACTCCCGACAGTGTCTCTTACCTTCTTCCACCCCACTCCAGCATACCCTATACCCAGACATATTGGACTTCTCTTAAAGGGACTTATTTATGCTTTCACCTTCATGAGCCTTTGTATTTGTTGTCTATTTGCCTCTTCTGCCCTCTCCAGTCCTGCTCAACCCCCTTCTTCTCCTCTAACTTCTGCCGTCTTTTATGAGCAACCCTAAAGTTACCTCCTCCTTAAAGTGGCCTTTCTTCCCCACATTAGTTGCTTTCACCCATGCCCCCACTCCATTTAGTTGACACCTCTTTTAAAGAAGTCCCTTCCACGCTGTAGTGTGATTGGTTGTAGCCCCCTTTAAACCACGAGCACCTCAAGAGTAGGATCTATCTTCAGTCTTGGTAGCATCCTGCCTAGCGCCTGATGGATAACAAGCCCTCAGTCCAGTATTTGTGGGATGAGTGATGGAAGGGGCTAGGACCCAGAGGTCCTAGAGAGAAAGAATAGTGTAAAGTACTTGCTCAAGAGTAGTGGGAGGTAAAGCTGAAGGTAATGGGGCAGAGCAGAGAGACCCTGAATCTCAGCCCTCTCTGCTGACAGGCCATCTTCTGTTTGAATTTGGATTTGGGGTTTTTGACATCCGTGACCCAGGTCCAGGAAGGTGCCTGGCTGACAGTTGTAACCAATCTGGGTATGGCTCTCTGTGAGAAGAATAAGCTGAGTGCAGTCTGATGAGCATCTTGTAACAAATGGATTTTCTCCCTAGTTTTCTACACACTAGGGAAAAGCAATTGCATGTAGAACAGAGTTAGTATTTGGTTTAATTTGGCATAAGTTCATGTGCCGGGCATGAAAGGGGGCCATGGCCCTGACCCTGTTGGTGAAGAGCTCCCCCACTCAGGGAACAGGTCAAAGCATTTCGTAATAGACTTATTTTACACCGTTTCTGTTTCAGAGAGAAGACTCCTCCCCGTCCTCAAGGACAGAGGCCAGAACCGGAGAACAGAGGGGTGAGGAAAATTCTAGGAGAAGGCTTCTAGAAATGAGCCCATGGCTTTAGAAGTTTCCCTCTCAGCCCTACATTTTTTCTCCTTGATTATAAAAGTAAAGGAAAATTTGCAAAATACAGAAAGGAAAAGAGGGGAGAAAATAACTTATAATCACACCATCCAGAGATAACCAATGGAAACACATTGGTCTATTTTCTTTTCTATTTTTCTATGATTATCTATACACACACAAATTTTATAGATCTATTTGTGTGTGTGTGTTTTATAGATAGATGTTTGTGTATACGTATATTTTTATTTTTACAATATTTGGCTCCTGTTTTGTAACTCTCTTTTAAGATTTTATTCTTTCTATATTTAGTGCCCTCTGTGTGCTGGGCCTCATTCTAGGCACTGGTAATATATCAGTGAACATAGTAAAGATCCCTGCCCTTATGGAGTTCACAGGCAGACCTTGGAGATGCTTCAGGTTTAGTTCCAGACCACCACAATAAAGCGAATATCACAGTAAAGCAAGTCACACAATTTTTTTGGTTTCCGAGTGCATATAAAAGTTATGTTTACGCTATAGTCTTATTAAATTAGCAATAAATAGCATTATGTCTAAAAAGTGCATACTTTAATTAAAAAATACTTTATTGAGGACTTCCCTAGTGGTCCAATGGACAAGACTGTGTACTTCCCAGGCTCTGGTTCCCAGTGGAGCATTAGCTCCTAACCCAGGAATCCAAGGCCCCAGGAAGCCAGAGGCCCTGACTGTGAAGACTGCACATCAGATGTACACGCCAGTGCACATCTCTGGCATTTACAAGCACCCACAGCCACCGGTGATGTTTTTTGCCTACTCTGCCCCAGGAACATAAACCTACCAAATGTGAGGACTTGTGGGATTGTACAGGTGTTGCTGGAAGGGAGGCCGGAGGGCCAGTCCTCGGATTTGCACTGAATGAAGTGGTGGTTCCTGATGAAACAGTTGCACCTTCCTGGGTAAGGCAGCCTTGATCTCAGGAGCCCTCAGACTCAACCAGGCTAGCTCTTAGTTGGAGGTTTTTCTGCACTGAGGAGATGGAAACCAGTTTTTCTTCCCTGTAGGTCTGCCCTCTTAATAAATCTGCTGTTAGGCTTTATAGGTAGTGCTGCCCATCAAGAAGTTTGGAGCTGGGTGCCAGGCTATGCTCAGTAGGGATAGGGAGCAGCCACTTGCATGATTTGCAAGAGACTCACAAATGAAGGCCTATCGGCTCTTCGTGGAGAGCAGTTAGTCCAATAATTTTTCTTTTCTTTAATTATTTTTTAATCAGTTCTAAAGATCTACCCAGGGATGCAGAGGAGAAGAGGAATTTTTTTAAGATGTTCACAGTAATTAAGAGCATGGGTTTTCGGACCATACTGATCTAGTTCCAGATCTAAACTCTACCCCTTACCAGCTGTGTGACCTTGGTCAAGTTATTTCATCTCTCTGAGCCTTGGTTTGGTCATCTGTAAATGTGGGTGATCCTAATGTAAGAATTAAATGCAATTTGAGTGTACTAGTGCTTAGCACAGTGCCCAGCACAGAGTTGGCACTTAGAAAATAGGAGTTAACCTATTTACAATATTATGATTCCTTCCGAATCTTTTCATGTGAAAGATGATGCAGTGTAGAACATATTGGGCTGGCCAAAAAGTTCATTTCCACCATCTTATGGGAAAATCTGAATGAACTTTTTGGCCAACCCAACATTATAGGGAAAAAAGGCTGAGGATGATACCAAACTGCTGACAGTGGTCATTGGAGGGAGGGGTTATGAAGTGGAGGGTGAACAAGGAGACCTCTGATTTTCTGTGTTATTTATTCCTGTAATGTGTTAATTTCTCATAGCAAGCATATATTACTTTTGTCATCAGGAAAAAAAGTGTTTTGAATTTTTAAAATTCTCTGTAACAATATTAAAAGAAAAATCTTAGGGAAAATACTTATCCATATCTTTTCCACCTACATACATATTGTCACATACTTGTGACCATGGTGTTCAAACAATTTTGTCTGAAAGCTTGGTCATAAGAGTTTTTCTGTGTTGCTGCATAGTCAGCGTAATGTATCGAAATTTTGATCATGACCTCCATTGTTGGCCAATTAGAGTTCCACTTTTTTTGCTCTTATAGATAATGTGTAGCTTGTTCTATGTTCCCTTGTAATTGGGCATAAGAGTTGTTGACACTTTGGCTGTTATAAAGCATGTAGAAAGTTTTATTGGCTAGTGTGGGACTCTGGGAAGGAACCTGGAGCTCTGAGAACACTTACTTGCATCAGCAGAGAGTTTTACTTTGGGTCAGAGCCAGTCCTTTCTGGCATTCATAGCTCCTTAGCTGGGACCCCTGGATGGCCAGGAGGGCGGAGGAGCCACCAGGGTTTCTCTGCCTTGAGATCTAGATGGGAGGAAAAGAGGGTGGGGAAGAAATGCGGGTGCCACACATAAGGTGACGTGTGACAGGTGAGGAGAAACCTGCCTGTTCTGAATTGCATTTCTTCTACACAGGGATTTCAAGGGTTTGGATTTGGAGATGGTGGCTTCCAGATGTCTTTTGGAATTGGGGCATTTCCCTTTGGCATATTTGCCACAGCATTTAACATAAACGATGGGCGGCCTCCTCCAGGTAAGACCCTATTCTCTTGGTGATTTTGCTTGAAGACTCCTAGGAATTCAGCAATATGTAGGATAATCAGCCTTTTCAAAATGTGCTAAACTCTTTTCCGATTACTGGTAGTCATGGTAATGATATTGCACACTTAACCAAGTATTAGGCACAAGCACGTTCAGAGTGCTTTCCATTATAAACCTGGGATCCCCACAATGAGCCTGTGGGATAGATGTGCAATTAACTCCATTTTACAATTCAGAAAATGCTTAGTAATGTTTTCCAAGATATAACCCATGCCCATAAAATGAAAAAGTATATACTCTACCCAGCTGAGTAAAAGCCTAGTTCTGGGCGTATACCCCTGACTTTGACCATTGGGGGTGGGGAGGGGCCAGGTGACTGCAAGGAGTCTGGGCCTCCCTATTTTCTGGCATCTCTGGCCAGCTTCCCTCAGGACACACGTAGGGCTGGTCCTAAGCCCCAGCCCTTTGGGAACCATGCCTAGGTCTGCCACCTGCTTCTACCTTTCTCCCTCCAGCCAGCTTGAGAGTGCTGGCTGCAGTTGGTGTAGGGCAGGGCAGTGAGGTAGGTGCCCTGGGCTCTATCGCAATCTGACGCCCAGGCCCAGATCCTGACCATGGAGCTGCAGAGCTGCTGAGGGCGGTTGAGCTCTGCTTGCACTCAATGGGGCCTCGTGTGCTGGGCACAGTGTGAGGTACAGAAGGGACCAGTGCGTGGCTCCTGGCCAGGAGCTTAGGCTCTAGGGACAGTAACCTCTCCTGAGCCATCCATTTGTCCCCTGCCCCCCGACCCAGGTGCTTGGCACATAGCAGACAATCGGTAAGTCTTTGTTGACTGCCGGCCTGCTTGATTCCATCAGCGTGCCTAACTGGGGCGTAATATAGCACTGAGCGATCTTGGGACTGCCCTTCCTTACCTCATCTGCCTCAAAGGTTTCTCCTCTGTTCGCATGCTGTTTTATCAGAGGAAAGAGACCCCAAAGGGCCAGGCGTGCTCTGCTCTGAAGGAGGGACAGGGCCCCGTGGAAGGAACACGCACCTGCCTGCTAGTTTATTTCCATCCATCCTGGTCCAGGGCTCACCCGGGTTCCCCAGGTAAAGAGAGTTCACAGCCAGGCTGTGAACTCTCTTTATCCCCTTGGCACACTCAGACAGTTTTCCCTTGTTGTGTGTGTTTGGTACAGTTTGCCCATCTGGGATGTAGTTTCTCTTAACTCTCCTTGCCCCACAGTCAGGACAAGGAGCTCTATGGAGTAGCTTTTCTCAAAGCAGAGAGGAGTGGAGACCCAGGTTCTCAGCCCACTTCTGCCCCTAGTTTGCTATGGATTGAGGGAGACAGGTTGTTTTGCCTCTCTGGGCTCTAGTTCTCATCTCTGGAAAAGGAAGGCACCTCACGCGGGGCTCCCTGAGACCCCTCCTGACTCATCAGTGCCAGAATCTAGAAACTCCATGACTCGAGAGGCAGTGTGTGGAGAGGCTGAGAGCACAACTGTGGGCTCTCCGCCAGCTCATGAACCTTGAGATCTTAGGCAGGTCACCTCATACCTGTGCTTCAGTTTCTTTTTACACAGAATGGGATAATAATGCCCAACAGGCAATAATGTGTATACACAGCAGCACACACAAGCTGCTTAACAAATAGTAGCTTTTATTTTTCCCTCCAAGACTTTCCTGGTTTATTTGCACCTGGAGACAAAACCCTCTTAGGACGAATGGGAGACTTTGTCCTCATTGTTAAATTTTTATAATTTGAATTTTGTTTTGCCTAATATTATTTGGGGTTTGGAAATATTTTTAGTGTGCAGGATTCTGTTGTAAAGAGATGAAGGTTGATGCTCTCGACTTCTGACTCCAGTGGGCAGTGTGTGCAGCTGCAGCATTCTCACAGCCTCCCTCCTCCCTCCTGTCCCTCCAGCTGTCCCCGGAACGCCCCAGTACGTGGACGAGCAGTTCCTGTCACGCCTGTTCCTGTTTGTGGCCCTGGTGATCATGTTCTGGCTATTGATTGCCTAATGCTGGGCTCCCGGCCTACATCCATGCAGGGCCTCTGGACCGGTGACATGCCACCCCCACTCTTGATGTTTGGCTTCCTGGCTAATCCTGACCTCTGGAATCAGTGGGGTCAGTGACACATCAAGGAGTTTTGCTTCTCCATCAGAGCTTTGGGACTCAAGACCAGTTGTTGAGGACCCTGGAGTGAGGCCACTGCTGTAAACACCTCAGGCCTTGGCATTGAGTCATTTCTTATGGGTTACACCGTGAAATCCTGTCCCAGCCAGCTCAGCAGGTCCTGACTCTGCACAGGAAAGAGGCAGGAGAAGAGGAATTGTCAGTACAATTTCACCTGAATTTAATATTAAAAAAACAAAGGGACGAACCAAATATGGAAACTTTTTTTCATCTCTTTAAATACCCCTTGGTAAGTGGCCTCTGAAGTCAGTGGGACTCCTCGTATAGAGAGGTTCCCCTTCCAGATCGCAGTGCTATTCTGTCCTATTTCCTCTTCAGCAGAGATGCAAGAAATTGCTGTCCTATTAAGATCATAATTGCAGCAGCTGGAGCTGGAGTCAATTCATGAATTCACCAGGGACCCAAAGATCTATTGCCTCTGGGCTGTGCTCAGTGTCTTTGGCTCCAGAGTGGCTTGAATGACCTCCTGGTTTCCTGGCGTAGATTATCCCCAGAGACATGTGGTTTCCCATCAGTTTTCCCCCAAAACTATGCACATCTGCCTCCCTGCCAGAGGGCACCCATTCTAGATTACTGTTGAAGCCAGGACGGACTGCGTGTTAGGAAAGACCTGCAGTCGGGACTCAGGTGGGATTCGGAGCTCAGATGCAGGAATGGCTGAACAAGCAGCCTTGTCCCTAAGGCCGCAGAAGCTCCAGGTGCATCCTTTCCCAGACCCCACAAAGGAAACTGGGAGCCTTGTTGGGTCACCCCAGCTGCATGTTGAAGACCACCCTCCTCAGAAGCCAAATTGTCCTTAAAGAAGAGTCAGGGAAAGGGGAGACCCAGCATGTGACTCTGATTTTGGTATGGTTTGAAGACCTCTTGTGTGTGTGCTAAAACCAGAGAAGCACGCTACTCCAGAGCAGGCAACCCCTGGTGGTTTGTAAAGCTGGGCGCAGAGCCCAGGGAGCCTCAGCACAAAGATAGGATGTGGTCTGCCTGTGGAAGTCATCCTCTGGAAACTTTCAGGGAAGTCGTTCTTCCCAAGCCCTTGATTTGTTTTTCAACTTCACAAGCTTCTTCTTCCAAATTTGACTGAGGGAGTGTGTTGCCAGCAGGAGAACAGTTCACCTGGTGGAATGGTTCTCGCTCTGCCAGTCTGGCATCTTCCTAGAAATCCAGGCTCTTCCAGGAGACCCTTAGGGTAGGGGGAGATGGACTTACTCTGAGGGCCTCTCTGTCACTTCACCAGTCCACACTGCTCCTGAGTTTACCCCCAGCAATAGCCAACAAGTGGTTGAAAGCTCCACCTATTGTTTGTTCCAGATATGGTTCTGCATAGCGTGTGGAAACCGAGACCTTGAGGAAGATGAGGGAAGCCCTTCTCCTCTCTCCACTGCACCCCCCCGCTTCCCCTCTTACCTTTCAGTGCCAGAGTTCAGTGTTTAAACAGACAAAATACAAGTATTGAATAGGTGGTTCATTTGCCGAATCCACTTGGTAGGAATAAGCCACCTGCTTTACGGTGTGCCTGATGGATTTTAAAGATTCTCTGGGCACCCACTCAAGAGTGCTCATTTTATCACCTGGAAATCCCAGGTCTGACGGGCCCTGGTTTCTCAGTGCAATGGCCCCACCTAGTGATGGGAGAGAGGACTTCAGTCAGATGGATCGAACAGAAATGGGTTTCCAGAAGAAAGGTTAAAAAAAGAAGGGTTGTAGGTAGGAAGACAAATAACTTTGACCCTTTAACGAAGAGGAGTGAGCCCAGGAGAGCTCCACCAGCAAAGGCATCCCAGGAACCTGTTAGCAAAGCCAGGTTGGCCATGTGCCCTTTGATTTTGAACCTTGCAGGTCCCCAATCATGCTCTGCCAGGAGCTGGGGCAGGAGAGCCGACTTGGGACTGCTGGCCCAGCCCCAACAGGGAGGTCCCTTCCCAGTGCCCCCGCAGGCTCACCACCTCACCCCTCTGCTGAGGCAATTTTCCTTTCTTTGTGTGTGTTTTCTATGTTCTTGGCCCCCAACCCCTCCTGCCACCTTTGTGGATTAGGACCAGGTCCCAACCACAGTCAGAAAATAATACCGTGTACACCTTGACCAGTCACTAATTTTCACTGTTGTAAAAGTGATTTGATTTAGAATTAAACAAATGGTTTTACATAACTGTGAGCTGTGGACTTAACTGTGTCAGGGGAGTGGGGGGCAATGGGTTGAGGACTGGTCTGGCCCCCGCGAAGATTGAGGACGAAAGTCTTCAAACACCCATGGATAATTAGAAATGAGAAGCATAGGCTGGAGGCCTGGCTTCATACACAGCCCCACCCAAGGTGTGACCTGTCTGACAGGCAGACCCAGTCCTCATATAAGTGTATGGAATTCTGAAGGTTGTGGGCTGCCACCCTGGAGCTTAGCTTGTGGCCAAAAAGAGCCTTGAGGAGAAGCAGGTTGTTCCGTGTCAGCATCTCTCCCCATGTTCTTTGACAAGGCAATCTGGCCTCCAGCCAAGCCCTCTACCTGTAACGGGGCATGCTGCTCCGTAAGGTTCCGTGAGGTTCTCAGCAGAATGTGAGATGGAAGATGGTGATATTACAAACCTGGCCCAGCCTTGGGCTCCCCAGCACATCAGAGCTACAGGTCATCCGTCTGAAAGGAGTTCTTTTCTCCCTCTTAAACTTTGACCTAACAGTTATCAAATTGAATAGTGCCAAGACATAGTAGGAAATGCAAAGGTAAGAGAACTCCAGGAATTCATAAGCCCAGTAAGAAAAGGAAACAAGACACAGAAGTAGAACAGGACAATAAGGCCTCCATGTACCAGTTGTTCAACCCCCATAGCCATCAACTCAGGTCTAGTCTTGTTTCATCCCCACCCTGACACTGTTCCTCTCCCGTACCTGCACTGTTTTGAAGCAAATTCTAGTCATATCTCACCTATTAAGTATTTCAATATGCATCTCAAGGATTTTTAAAAATATAACCAAGATACTCTTTTATGTACCTTTAAAAATTGATGGTAATTCCTTAATATCATGTATCCAATCATTGTTCAAATTTTCCTAGTTGTCTCATAACTCTTGTACAGTTTGAGTTGAGATCCAGATTAGATCCATACGTTGCTCTTGGATGTCTCTTAAGTCTGTTACATCTGTAGGATCCTCTTCTGTCTCTTTTCTTTCCCTTGCAGTTAGTTTGTCCTGTTCAGTTTCCTACAACTTCACTTTTGCTATTTGCATCACTGTGGTATTAACAAACTCTTCTCACTCTTGTATTTCCTGTAAATTGGTTGTTAAATCTAGAGGCTTGGCCAGATTCAGGCTTGATTTTTTTTTTTTTTTTTTTGGTAAGACTATGTCATGAGTGGTAGTGTATACTTCTTGTTGCATCATATCAGGAGACACATAATGTCTGGTAGTCCCTCTTTGTGATGTTAGCAGCCCTTACTGATCATTGTTGAGAACAGCACTGTCCAATATAATTTTCTGCAGTCATGGAGATGTTCTCTGTCTGCACTGTGCAACACAGTAACCACTAGCCACATGGGGCTATCAGGCACCTGAAATGTGGCTAGAGTACTGAAGAACTGAATTTTTTGTTTTATCTCATTTTAATTTAAATAACCACGTATGGCTAGTGGCTACCATATTGGACTGTGCAGATTTAGATTAGTTCACAGGGGTTGCAAAATGATATAATTGAAAATAACAATGTGTTAAGGGTTTAGAAACAAGACTGCACTTCTGGCAGAATGGGACAACAAAATTACAGAGAACGTGGGGAGCAGTGGGGTTGTGGAGGACAGCTGGTGGTTGTAGGAATGGCAGAATGTTACAAGGGCAGAAGGTATTCAGGAAAAAGCAGAGTCCTGGAGCGAAGGGAGTAGGGAGAGAAGGCTGTAGGGTGAGATGTGGTTAGTTCTTGAGGGCCAGGTTTGGCTGTTATTTTGTAGGCAATAGGGAGCTATTCGTTTTTGAGCACAGAGGTGACAGAAACCTAATTTTGGAAGATTAATCAGCCCATTTTAGGTAGGATGATTCAGGGAGAGGAGAAATTAGAGGTCCAAGACTGTCTTGGTCTGAGGCACATGGAAGTGACACTGGGAGTATCTGGCCGTGGACCAGTAGACCAGTTCCCTCAGGATGGCAGAGCCAGACCTTAAGATGTTTGTCAGGGCCCAGGTCCTCATTTCTGTAGGCCCAGAGAGTTGATTGTGAGTCAGTCAGCAGGATCTGGCCTCAAGGACTGACCAAGCCATGGTCAGGTAATCAAACTGCGCACAGGTGACCTGGTACTAGAAACCCTGGAGGGTTTCTCCCTGCGCAGGCCTTTTCTGCCCTCCAGAACTCCCTTTGAGTTCACAAGTGATTTTGGAATGTTCTTTGTATCCATGTTGAAAAGGTATCTCTGGGTTTTATCATTTCTATGGACTGCTGTTCTCTTCCTTTACATTTCAACTTTTCATTTCTCAAAGTTACCTGAACTTCCCTGGGAGCAACTTGGGGGGAGTTGTTTATCCTCCCGCTCCCTGCTGGTGAAGACCATGAGGCTGGAGGTGGGAAAGAAGTGTAATGAGAGTGAGGAGGGAGAAGAGACAGACCTGGGTGCCTTGCTGGGGGGCAGAGGGAGAGGGAAGACTCCCAGGGGCCTTGGGTCCAAGGCTGCCAGTGCCTGGGTGTCTGGGAAAATACAGTGTAACCTCTTTCCATGTGCAGGGCAAATAAAAACCTCACCCCTTTTTGGTAGCCACTCTCCTTGTCAGGAGAGTCCCCTGGATCACCATCACTTTAATTCAATACACAGTTTTGTCTTTACTATAATCAGAGCAGAGATAGCCTCAGAAAGTAAAGCCGACTGCTGAAGAGGGTTCCCAGGAATGAACAGAAGTGAGGCACATCGCCTACACTGCCCCTCAGCACTTTCTTCACACTCAGGACTTCAGGGGACACCTACCACACCCAGAGGAGAAAAATCTGACCTGCATCTGGTTTGGAGTACACAGAGCAGGAAGGAAGAGGATTGTGCTCACCTTTGTGTACTTGAGTGCTGGGTTGAACTTCATCCTTGGTGGCAGTGTTGTGATCCATTTCCTTGGGCCCCATCCCTGTCCCTTCCTGGTCATTTGTACACTTTTCTCATGACCTATATCTGATCTAAGGAAATAACAGTTGCCAAAGACCCAGCACAAGAGAATCAGATGGGAGGGACCTCAGGGACCAGCTGATGTAGCCGAGCCTTAGTCACACAGAGGACCCCAAGCCCCTCCCAAACCAAGTGAGGGGAAGTGGTTCTCTCAAGGCCCCTCAGCCACCTAGCGGCTGCGAGAAACCAGTCTGCTGTCCTAAATCCTGGTCCAGGGCTCTTCTCTACAAAGAAGAGTCCGAAGGGCAAATCCAAACCACTGGTACATTTCCTTTGACCTACATGGCATTTTTAGAATTTGAATGTTACCAACATTTTTAAAAGAGGGAAATTTCACCTAAATACCTGGATTTTTGGCTTATCTTGAAAAATTGGAAGATCTGGTGTTCGGGTTTCATTTATATACCTACTTGGCCTAATAAGGATCTGCCACTGAGTGTCAGCTTGCTTATAGTGGCACAGACAAGTGGCTTCTCTGAGCTGGAAGCTTCTAAGAAAAGCCCACCCTCAACCCCCCCCCAAAGCTATTTGTGGGTAAACCTGGTTTCTCCATATTCATAGTCTTGATTCCAGACACTACTGGAAAGAGCTTTCGACTGGGGATTAAGAGCCAGCGTTCCCATCCCAGCTCATCTAATAAGCTGAGCCATTTTGAGGTTCGAACTTGTCCCCTCTGGTGCTCAGCTGTCCCCATCGGTAAAATGGGCAGAGGGTCCCCTGTGTTGAGATCTCCAGCCTGCGCAGAATCACCCTCACCAGTTCGGGCACCCACAGAGGGCGCAGAGTCTAGCGGGCACCAGGGCCGCCGCAGAGCCCGGACCAGGGGGCGGGGCTAGGCTCAGGGGCGGGGCCTGGCGTCGGCTGGGCGGGGCGTAGGCGGGCGGGCCCCCGTGCCAGGTGCGGTTTGGTCCTCCCCGGGCGCCGTAGGCGGCGCATCTCGCTCGCGCCCCGGGCAGAGGTCCTCGCGCGTCTGAGGTGGCGGCAGGAGTTGAGCGGAGACGCCGCTGTAGCGGCCTCCTCTTCCCCATTTCCGCGCCTCTGGGACCATGGCCGAGCAGGCGGGTAAGGAAGGGCTGCGCCGTCCTGTCCCGGCCCCGGGGCGCCTGAGGGGAGCTGGCGGCCTCTCGGGGGTTTCGGGCTGAGTGGACCCTCGTGGGTACCGGCTCCTTAGAGAGAGAATTTGGGGAGTGAGCACAGCGCTCCCCGAAGACTCGGAGGTTGTGGGGAGCGGGGATAGAGGGCTCGCGGGGAGGTGGGGCAGGCGGGGTTGGCGGCTTCTCGCGAGTCGAGGTCCTTGGGAGGAAGGGATGCTGGGGGGGGGGCACCTTTTTTTGTGGGCCTGGAGACTGCAAGGCCTCAAATTAAAACTCTAAGGAAGCTGAGGGGACCGGTTTCCGTTGGAGTCACAGTTTGGGGGAATATGGGGAGTACGGCATCTTCAGAGTTTGGGTAGGTTCTGAGGGTATGGAGAGTTACCTCGTGTTCTGGATTTTCTGTGGGAAATTGAGGAGAGTATGAGTTTCCCACGGGATCCAAGCCTTCTGGAGGGTATCTTGGTGCCTGCGGTCTCCTGGGTCTTGGGGTTCTTTGCAGGAAGTAGGGCATTGTGGGCTCCCTTGGGGTTTAGGACATGACTGGGGGTAGGGAGAGATTGGAGCTTCTTCCTGAGGCAGGTAGGGCCCCTGGGGCTCTGGGCCCTCCCATGGCCCCTCTGAGACCAGAAAGGAATGTGGCCAAACACCTCCTGGAAGGAAGAGTGTCTAAGGGTGAAGGGTAGCTTCAGGGTTAGGTTGGCTGGGCCTGCGGTCCCCTCCCAGTCATTTCACACCACCCTGCAGCTTCCTGCCCTCCTTGCCTGTCCCCCAGTACCAGGAACTTTCTGTTTCCCAGAAAGTTGTGGGAAACACCCACCTGTGTGGGTGGCCCAGCCTCTGGGTCGACCAGGGTCAGCGTCCAGAAGCTTTCTAGAGCTGGCAGGAGGGAATAGTGGAGGAGGGAGGCTGTCCTGGATATCTGCCCCCGCTTCCTGGCTTTCAGCCTGTGGACAGTCACTTCCTCCATCCTGAATAAAAGGACCAGGCCACCAGTGGGTCACTTCCTCACCATGGGAGCATGGGATTTTCTCCTCATTCTTAATAATAGGCTTTTAGAGAAAAAGGGCTGGGGTAGACATTCTCCGTCCCTTCCTATTTTATTTTTTTTTAGTTTCCAGAATTCTTTGTCTCAAATGATTTCTAATGATTTTTTCTAACCTTTGAGTAACATAGGTTCCCTGTCTTGAACCTTGATTCTCAGAAACTTGCGAAAGATCTTAGAGTGCAATAGTGTTTATTAGATCTTTCTCTGAGTGAACCAAAAAGCTGTCTAGAGGCATCAGTGCCTCTAGATGCATTCGTTTGTACATTCTTCCATAAGAATATTTGTTGGATACTTCTGGGCCACACGCTAAGCCAAGCGCTGAGGAGTATAATGATGAGCAAAACGACACAATTCTTGGCCTTTGTGGTGCTTACAGCCCTAGCGATGTACAGTAAATAATTGAGGTGACAATTGAGATAAATGCCATAATAACTGAGATAAGCAGTTGAGATATGTGCCGTAAGATTGCACCAGGGGCAAGGGAAGTGGATAGGGAACACATTCCTTTATGAAGCAAGTTTATGCTGAGCCCTGAGGATAAGTAGAAGCTAGTCCAGCTAAGAAAGGGTGAAGAACTTTTCAGGCAGAGGGAACATAAAAAAGCCCTGAGGCAGAAAGGCATGTGGTGCCTTTGAAGACTGAGAGAAGGCCAGTACAGCTTTTTTATGGATGAGGAGACTAAGGTTCAGAAATTACTTGTTCAAGGTTCCATAGCCAAAAAAATAGCAGTGGTCTGAGTTCATATTTTCTAGCTTCAAATTTGGTGCATCATCCTCCCTGAATCACAAACACCAGAATGAGGTTGCCCGTGGAGTCAGAGAAGGAAGCGGGACTTAAACTTTTACTTGTCCTTGAACACAGAGCTGTGTTCCAAGACAACTCAGATTCCTGTGTAACAGAAGAATCAACAGAGAAATCAAATATTTGCTGAGTACCGGTGATGTCTAAGGCACTGGGCTGGGCCAAGTGTTACCTGTTATAAATTTTAACAGATGCTAGAGATAATGTAACTCTTCTCGTTTTACATGTTAAGAAACTGAGGACTAGGGAGGAAAATGGATTTGTCTAGGGTTACTCAACTAGCGGTAGAGCCAGGTCTAACCTAGAACTTGTTCAGTGCTCTTTCCAATATTTCAGGGTCCTTGAGGCATACAGGGTCTGGCACACAGTATTTGTGGAAATGAATAATATGTGGTTTGTGCCTTTGAGAAATTCACTATTTAGAATAATTGAGGAAAAAATGAACAAATCAAGGCAAGCTATTATAAGGCCTATAGGTGATAACATTAGGGAATTTCAAAGATGAGGGAGAACTTTATTCATACATTTATCCCCCAAGTATATATTGAGTTCCTGCTGTGTGCCAAGCACTTCTAGGCCCTGGGGGATACAACAGGGAGCAAAATAGATCAAATCCCTTCCCTCGTGGAGTGTATGTTCTGGTGGCGAGAGACAGACAATAAGTAAATACATGAATATCATATGTCAGGGATAAATGAAGAGAGATGAAGTATGATAAGGGCATAGGTGCAGTGGGAGGTCAGGGGAACCTCTCTTCGATGACATCTGAGCAGAGAAATGAAGCAAGGGAGTGAGCCATTTGCATATCTGGGGGTAGAACATTCTGGACAAGGAATAAAAGAGAATGAGCAAAGACCCTGAGCCAGGAATGTGCTTGGCATGTTTGAAGAACAGCAAGGTGTCCAGGGTGGCTACCAGATTTGGCCAGGGAATGCTTGACGGAGGTAAGATTTGAGAGATCTCAGGTAGGTTAAAAAAAAGGGCAGGGGGGTTTAAGGGGTAAGGAATAAAACTGTGGGAGTAGGATTGCAAAGGCAGGTGAGTTTCAAGATCTTCACAAGGGGTGGTGAATTAATATGTGTGGTGGAGGCAAAGATTGGGAGGTGTGGGAAGTGGAAGATAAGGCTGAGAGGGTGGGTGAAGCCAGACTGCAGAGGGTTTAATGCCAGGCTTGTAGACTTTTCTGATCTGCAGCAGAGACCATAGGTTTAGAGGCAGGGAGAGTCATGATGTGGGCATTTTGTGTTTATACTATCAATCTGGCTTTGGTGGGCAGGATGGATTGGACAAGGGTGAGGAAGAGCACCAGTCTGGAGGTGGGTACATACAATGGACCCTGAGCTGAGGTTGTTACTGATAGGAATGGAGAAGGAGGCACTGACCAGAGGAAAATGCCTCATGTCATGGGCAGGGTTGGGTGACTTGAATGGCTCTGGATATGGGATGGAGGGAGCAAGGTAGGGTCCAAGAAGACCACAAGGTTTTAGAGCTGAATAGAAACCCATCATGTTCAAGAGGCAGTATTAGGCTTTCCACATTCCTGGTGGGTTGTCTGCCTCTTCTGGAGACTATGCTGATTTCCAGCCCAGGGCTGGCCTCTGATCAGTGCAACCTGGGGTTGGGGGCTTGGGCTCAGGCATACTAGGGAGCGGTGGAGCCCACCCCCAGGTATCATTTCGGCATTTCAGTGAGAGTGCGTGGAGCTGTAGCAGTCTCTTACAAGTCTGTATTCTTTCCCACTCTTGACGTTTCCTTATACAGTAGCAAGAATTAGACTCTTAACTATTAATTCACATCCAACAGTAGCTAAAACAGGAAACCATTGCTTGGTTCTATTAAAGTACACCTTGAGCGTCCATCCTGCGATTCTATTTTGTCAGATCTCTCTCCTTGTAATTTATTTTTCCAGTAAAGAAAGTCTAAAATGTAGTTGAAGACAGACTTTGGAGTAAGCAGACCTGTGGTCTAATCCCAGCTCTAACACTTGTTAGTTGAGCAGTTCAGTTTCCTTTTCATTAAAATGGGGACAATAATAGTCCTTTGATACTAGTCCTTATTTCATGGAATCTTTATATTCAATTAGTTCATGCTTGCCTAGTGCTTAGAACACTGCCTGGCATATAATAAGGACTCAAAGAATTTTTTCCCTGCCACTGACAATGGGTTGAGAACTGCCATCTGAGAATGTATGAATTGGTTAACCAGTTCTCTGATAAAGAGATTCTTTGTAGGCCTTCCCCTAGATAAGAAAATGCCTACTCATTCACAGCTAAGTAAACTTATGGTTGGAAGTGAGAACCTGAGTGCCTGAAAGCCGAAAGTGGCAAGAACCATCTGTCTTGTTTGTTTCTCTACCAAGTGTCTTATTACTCCACCAAGCTTGCCTTGCCCCCAGTACCTGGTTTGTCCCTCTCTGACATGTGTTATTTTTTCACATATCCTTGCCCCTCATACCCATGAGCACTCGCCAAGGGCCCCATAAGTTTGTGGCCTAGTCTCTGTCTTGCACATGGACACATAGAAGACATTTGCTGAATTTGTTTTGAAAACATTCCCATCAGATTTTAGAGGCTAATGTATTTAATAGCTCAGCATTTTCCCCAGCCAGTCCCCTAGATATACATGAAAGAAAGAAGAAAAGCTACTCACAATTCAGTTGCCAACTAAGTGCCAGGCACTGTGGGAGGTATTTTCAGGTAATATTATGTTATTTCTCTTAATCCTCTTGGTAATGCTGTAAGGTGAGTGATATCCTCTTTTTAAAGATTAAGAGACAAGGGGGTGAAATAGGTAAAGGGGATTAAGAGGTACAAACCTCTAGTTATAAATAAGCCACAGGGATATAATATACAGCATAAGGAATAAGGTCAATAATATTGTAATAACTTTGTATGGGGACAGGTGGTTACTAGACTTTTTCTGGTGATCATTTTATAATGTATGCAAACATCAAATCACTATGCAGTACACCTGAAACTAACATAATGTATGTCAACTATATTTCAGTTATTAAAAATTACTGATAGGAGCTGGGGGAGAAAGTTATTTGTTTACTTTCTTAAAAAAAATAAAGATTAATAGGCTCAGGGCTTCCCTGGTGGCGCAGTGGTTGACAGTCTGCCTGCTGATGCAAAAAAAAAAAAAAAAGTCAGGCTCAGAGAGGTTAAATAATTTGCACAAGGACACAGAGCCAGGTTTCAAACCCAGATCTGACTCCGGTTCTTCTGCTTGACTCTTACAAATTTTTCCTAATAAACTAAGGAGAGGCAGAAGAGAACAACAGCAAGAATAAAACCTCTGAGATGCCTGTGTCTGTGCCTTGACCTGAAAAATGAGAGGCCCCTGTTTTAGTGTCACAGACTCTCAGAGTTAGGAGTAATTTGATCCCTCCTTTTTTTTTTTTTTTTTTTGCAGTACGTAGGCCTCTCACTGTTGTGGCCTCTCCCGTTGCGGAGCACAGGCTCTAGAGGCGCAGGCTCAGCAGCCATGGCTCACAGGCCCAGGCGCTCCGCGGCATGTGGAATCTTCCCAGACTGGGGAACGAACCCGTGTCCCCTGCATCAGCAGGCGGACTCTCAACCACTACGCCACCAGGGAAGCCCATGATCCCTCCTTTTAGGAAGGAAGAATCTAAGGTCCAGAGAAGTCCAGGAGCGCCTTTAAAAATCATCTAATCTTTCTTCCTTAGACACTCCTTTGGTAATATATGATAAGCTAGTGAGGAGGAAAACTCTTTGGGATACAGGGGAGAATATCTAGAGGAATGTTAATCATTACTGTTAATCTTGTTGGTAGTCACTTCATTCAAATGTGATCTCTTCTCACTTGGTTGTTCCATACCAGTTGCTGCCCTGCCCCTCTGCTTCCTGCTTTATCCTGGAACAAGTTGGATTTATATACCTGACCTGCCAGCTCCCAGGGGGCACAACAGTTACCGTACTTGTTTTGTGCTGCACTGAATTGGCTGGGTTTTGTTCCAGGTTCTCATAGTCTAGTGGAACATGAGAAGCACCAACGATTTTTTTCTCAAGTGAAAGGATAGGATCTGTGCATGTTGGTTCAGGCCAGGCTTTATGGTCTCACAAGCTCTCAGTGCTTGGGGATTTCTCACCACTTTGAAGTTGAAAAGGACTAGTTTGCAGAAACCAAGTTCTTAGACCAAGATTAAGGTGAATGTTAGTGTCTTGTGGGAAACTCACTGGCCCTGAGCTGGGGTACCAGGCTGAGCCCTTGCATGGAATAACTGAGCCCTTCCAAGTCTCAACTTGTCTGAGGCTGCTTAGGATCATAAAAATGCAACAGGTCTGGTAGTCTCAGAACTTGGGTTTGAGCCCCTTCTGGACCAGCTTTCTGATGGTTAGACAACTCAATTCTTCTCCAAGCCCATTTTTCTTTCAGAAAAATGAAAGGCTTAGGTTTGAGTAGATGATTTTTAAAGGCCCTTCCAGCCTTACCATCCTGCTACCCTAGTGCCTACCCCAGTAGTCACAGATTGTTTGAGGCTCATGTCACCAGTTATTAAGTTGCGAGAGAGAAGGGTATAGAAGCTGAATATATTTTATACCAGCATTCAAAAGATCCTGAAGGTGAGAAACTTTGTAATGAGCCATTTGTTACAATTCTCACCTTGTTTGCATCGCACACTTAGCACTTCCTAAAAGCAACAAATCCCAATAATAACCATGAAGGCATGGTTTTCTGATTATTAAACACCTGACAAGGGCTCCGTATTGTTTGAAGCTGCTGGGGACATTTACTTAGTCAAGCTCCCTTTCTGGACTCTGACAATCAGTAGCCACTGTTGATAAGTCTGCAAATAGGAGAGGTAAACACAGTCGAGGGAGAGGTGAACAGCCTGGTACAATGAGGTATTTTCCTAGAGGAAGACATTCCCAGCCAGACTGGACCCTAGATTGGTCTTCCACTAGGCCTCACAGAAATCTCCAAGACTTTGTATTATTACATTTCTCTTACATTTCCTAGAATGAAGGTTGTAAGAGAGTTAGGATCATTGACTTTTAGGGCTGTGTAAGGGAGCTGAAGAGGCCAAGAGTATTTTTGAAGAAAGTCTGAGTTTGGGAGGCTGAAGGCTCTGCGTGAATTGCCTCCCTCGGGTACAGTGTGACAGACTGAGGCATGTGCATCTACATGTGACTTTTCCTGGAGGTAGTCACGGGGGAACCAGGACACATTCCAGGTGAATCATTGCTGCTGACCGTTGGAGCTTATCTTTGGAAATTACCTTTATAGCTGGCAGTTGGGTCCAGTTTTTCAGTTGGATTTGCCACACAAAGGAGTGTCAGTTCTGCACCAGACTTCATGCTAGGCCCTGGAGATTTGAAGATGATCAAGATGCAGTCTTTGCCCCTTAGAGCTGGGGGTGGTGGTGCAGAGAGGAAGGGACTAAAGGAGACAGAAACATAATGAACTGTAGTTATAGAACAAATGATATAAAACAGGTAATACACCAAGTGAAACAAACACTTCCTGCCTTTGGGGGACCATCAAGGAAGGATGGAAGTCTGATTAAGGGAGGAAAAGGTGGGTAAATAAAGTATCCTAAACACACAGAGTAGCTATAGGTGTGAATGTTAGGATACAAGACCATGCATTTGTGTGGCAGGAATAAAAAATAAATCAAGATGTGACTAGAGCATTCGTTTGTACAAGAGGTTGAAAGATAAAGGTTCTTTGGGGCCACCTTGTGGAGGGCCATCCCTTCTTTCAATAAATGTTTCTTGAGGGACTGTAGTAGGCCAGGGACTGGTCTTAGTTCCTTAGTCCTTAGGAGCTAACAAGAGCCAGCTTTAGTGATGAGTGAGGAGTTTGTGTTCCTGCCTCAGGACCTTTACACAGATCTCCCCGCCATCCCAGTCTCCAGTGTTACCCTTTCCTCCTCCTTTGGCCTGGTTAATTTCTATTCATCCTTTAGAGCTCAGCTTGGAAATTACTTCCTTAAGGAATATGTTCTTGTTTGCCCTACCCAACCCCATTTGCTTAGTTATGAACTTGATATCTTCTTCCTACCACTTGCCCCAATTATAATGAAAATAATTATGTTATTGTTTAATATCTGCTCTATGTTTAATCTCTCTCTTGTTTGCTGCTCTTTCCCGAGCATGGTGTTACACACATAGTTGGCATGCAGTAAATACTTGCTAAAAGAATGACTGAAGCGTGTCCATTGAATTTAGCAATAAGCGGTCACTGTTGACCTTGGTGAGACAGTTTCAGAGAAATGGTGGGGGTGGAAGTCAAACTGCAGTGGATTGGGCAGTAAATAGGAAGTGAAGAAATGAAGGCAGTGATGTGTAGACAACTTTTTTTTTTTTAATTGAAGTATAGTTGATATACAATGTATCAGTTTCTGGTATACAACAAAGTGATTCAGTTATATATATATATATTCTTCATATTCTTTTCCATTGTGTTTTATTACAGGATATTGAATATAGTTCCCTATGCTGTACAGTAGCTCCTGTTGTTTATCTGTTTTATATATAGTAGTGTGTATCTGTTAATCCCAAACTCCTAATTTATCCCTCCCTGCCTTTTCTCCTTTGGTAGCCATAAGTTTGTTTTTTATTAGACAACTTTTTTTTTTTTTTTTTTTTTGTTGCGCCGCCTGTCTTGCAGGGTCTTAGTCCCCTGACCAGGGATTGAACCCACGCCCTTGCAGGAAAAGTGCAGAGTCCTTACCACTGGACCACCAGGGAATTCCCTGTTAGACAACTTTTTAATATGTGTGGCTGTGACATGGGGAAGCAAGGGTGGTAGCTAGAGGAGAAAGTGGGGTCCAGGTTTTTTTTTTTTTTTAAATGGGAAAGACTTGAATTTACTTAAATGACAGTTGGAAGGAGCCAGTGGAGAAGGGAGAGGTGGTGGAGACTGTCTTCTGAGAGGTGGGATGGGGTGGAGTCAACAGCTGAGTTCTGTAGACATTGGGGAGTCTGGGTGAGCCAGCTAAGACTGTGCAGCAGCACACCAGGAAAAGAAGCCAAACACCTGAACTCGGGCAGTGCTGAAGGACAGAGAAGGATTGGAGGGACATTTCAAAGGTGGAACCAGGTGGCTATGAGAGGAGGGAGTAGAGGGTCTTGATTTTTGTGCCCCTAGTGCCTAGCACAGAGCACGTGTTACGTAAGTGTTGAATGGTGTTGAGTTTCTCAAGACCGGAGGGGGACTTCTCTGGTGGCGCAGTGGTTAAGAATCCGCCTGCCAATGCAGGGGACATGGGTTTGAGCCCTGGTCTGGGAAGATCCCACATGCTGCGGAGCAACTAAGCCCGTGTGCCACAACTACTGAGCCTGTGCTCTAGGGCCCGCAGGCCACAACTACTGAGCCCACGTGCCACAGCTACTGGCGCACGGGCACCCAGAGCCTGCGCTCTGCAACAAGAGAAGCCACTCCAATGAGAAGCCCACACACCGCAACGAAGAGTATCCCCCCACTTGCCGCAACTAGCGAAAGCCTTTGCGCATCAACAAAGACCCAACGCAGCCAAAAATAAATAAATAAAATAAATAAATTTATGTAAAAAAAAAAAAGACTGGAGGGCAGGGTAGGCTCTGGAGGGTGTGGCCATAACAAGTTATCTCGAATATCTTCACAGTGGAAAGTCCTGATTCTTTTTGAATTTTGGAAACAACTAGAGGTCACTCAGAGCCAAGATGTTGAATTGTTGAGTAAGTGGGTGGTCGGGTCAGAGACTATTCCTTGCTAGTTAAAAAGTAAAAGCAAGAAACAAGGTGTGGCTTAAAATAATGAGATTTGCTGGTGGCATCCTGAAAGCCCTTTCATGTAAGAGTTCCCAAACTCTGGTGCTTCCAGAATTTGGAAGATTCATTTGGATATCTGTGTTCATTAAAAACCCTCTCACTAAAGGGAACCCTCTTGCACTGTTGGTGGGAATGTAAATTGATACAGCCACTATGGAAAACAGTATGGAGGTTCCTTTAAAAAACTAAAAACAGAACTACCATATAACCCAGCAGTCCTACTACTGGGCATATACCCTGAGAAAACCATAATTCAAAAAGAGTCAGGTACCACCACAGTGTTCACTGCAGTACTATTTACAACAGCCAGAACATGAAAGCAACCTAAGTGTCCATCGACAGGTGAATGGATAAAGAAGATGTGGCACATATATACAGTGGAATATTAGCCATAAAAAGAAACGAAATTGAGTTATTTGTAGTGAGGTAGATGGACCTAGAGTCTGTCATACATAGTGAAGTAAGTCAGAAAGAGAAAAACAAATACTGCACGCTAACACACATATATGGAATCTAAAAAAATGGTTCTGATGAACCTAGGGGCAGGACAGGAATAAAGATGCAGACATAGAGAATGGACTTGAGGACACGGGGAGGGTAAGCTGGGATAAAGTGAGAGAGTAACATTCACATATATACACTACCAAATGTAAAATAGATAGCTAGTGGGAAGTAGCTGCATAGCACAGGGAGATCAGCTCGGTGCTTTGTGACCACCTAGAGGGGTGGGATAGGGAGAGTGGGAGGGAGGCGCAAGAGGGAGGGGATATGGGGATATATGTATATGTGTAGCTGATTCACTTTGTTATACAGCAGAAACTAACACAACATTGTAAAGCAATTATACTCCAATAAAGATGTAAAAATAATATTTTTAAAAAAACCTCACTAATTCACTGTCTCACCCATAAACCAGTTTGAATGAGTGTCTCAGACTTTTCTGCCTTGGAGTTTGTGAGGTTGATGGTGCACTGTCCAACCACTACCACCCAAAACCACAAAGGCCCCTCCCTCTTGAGAGTCTAGGAAGTTTAGATCCAGGAGGTGATACATGTATGGGAGAGGAGCAGGTGGGTTGGGCTTTAAAGCCTTCTGCCAGCTCATTTAACTCTCCTCTGGGCTATGAGGACAGCTGTCTGTGCCCTGGCTGCCCCAGAATGCCGCCAAGCAATCCTGAAGTGCCCGAAGCCGTGCATTGTCTATTCATGGCCCCTGTGCCTGTAAAACAGGGTCCGGTGACTGTCACTGTGCCTGTGGCAGTCTGGAGTTACCCAGAGAGAACAAAGCCGCACACACGGGGCGCACAAGGGAGTCTTGTAACAACCTTGTCCCGCTTTCTAGGGCTGAGTCAGGTACCACAACTTGATCTCAGCTGCCCTTTTATTTCAACAAGTTAACATCTGAGCCACACCAGGAGTATTGTGCTCTGTCCCTTTTGGAGGGATGTGGACTGACTCTGTGCTTCTGCCCATGCTAATCTCTCAGCCTACACAGCTCTTCCCCATACTTTTTCAGCCTGTAGTAAATCTTGCCCATCTTTCAAGGCTCAGCTTCCCCTGCAAAGACTTTCCTGGCTCTCCTGAGTGGAATGGGCAGGAACTAGAAAGAGCACAGGCTTTAGAATGGGGCAGACCTGAGTTGGGATGCTAACTCTGCCACTTGTCCGGCCCCAAGCTTCAGTTCTCTCATCCGTTAATATAATAATACCTGTCTCACAGGATTGTTTTGAGAATTAAATGAGATTGGGTCTGTGAAAGCATCTAGCACACTTCTTGGCATATAGGAGGGATTAAATGTTTGTTCTTTCCCTTCTACCCTTGTAATTTCTTTCTCTGAACTAAGATAGCACTTTGCTTCTACCCCTGAAATAACATCTTAATGAAAAAGTACAATATGGAAGAATGTTTCTTTTCCAGTGGATTTCCTCTTTGAGGAGCAGGGGTAGTTTATCCAACAGCCTCCAATGTAGAGCTTGGACCCATGGGTCCAACAAGAGGACCCATGATGTTGGTTGAATGAATGATGGAACCATTGGGGTGATGGAAAATCTGCACAACCAGGGCTTTTGAGGAGTAGGGAAAGGCAGCAACACGTGTAACCCAGAGAGGAGAAATTTCTGGGTGCTGGCTGGGGACCATTGTAGGAAAGGCTGACCCGAAAATAAAGAGACTTTGTTCATTTCATCTACTCAGAACTATAAGCAAGGGCTGAAGGAAAGGAGAAGGCAGGTTTTGTTTCAGTAGAAAAAGGAACAACCAGAACCGTTTTTTTAAAAGTCTCATTTTAAAAAATGAGGCTACTTTTGAGGCCAGGAATTCCCTGTGGTGGGGAGATGAACAACTGGATGAGCGCTCCCCAGGGATCTTGTGAAGGAGGGAACTGTGCATCCAGCAGAGCATCGCCCAGCCCTTTCAGTATGAGAGTCCGTTAACTTGATCGTCTTCTACATGGTAGGAATCCGATCCCTGCACCCCTGCTTCTTTGGCCTCTGAGCCCCTTGGTTTTGTGTGCAGGTGAAGATGCCTGGAGGTGTCGGGGCTGTGGAGACCATGTCGCTCTGAACCAGAGGTTGTACAGGACTGTCAGCGAAGCCTGGCACAGCTCCTGCTTCCGGTAAGTGGGTCCACACCCCTGTCTTTGCCAGTGCGCTGCGGGCCAGGCACTATTTCATCTTCTGGCAAATACAAAACAAGCTTCCTACTAGAGAGTTTCCATCTTGGGGGAGCTCAGGGAGCAAAGGGATATGCCCAGGAAGGGCATGTGAGCAAACACCAGGTGAAAGTGGAAGAGCCACACATGGGCCGGGTGCAGCTAGAGGTGGGGGGTTTGGGATGGGAGGAGACCTTTCCGGGGTGTCCCAGCACCCTCACTTTATAGGTGAGGAGACCAAGGCTGAGAAAGAGCGAGTTTCCCACGCCTGCACTGCTGATTACACAGTTGCCTCAAGGGTTGTTTGTAGTGCAGCTGGCAGAGCCAGCTCTTCTTCACCACGGGATGCCTCCCTCGTTTCCTGCTTTTTGTTATCAACTTTATTATAGCTCTTAGATTATAGTTTGGAGGCAGCTCGGTTTCTTGAAAATAGCACAGACTTTAATGTCAGATTTGTTCCTCTTCTCTGAGACTCTGTTCCTCATCAGGAAAATAAAGGTGTTAATCATCTCTGTCACAGACTTGTTGAAATTGAATGAAGTCATATATGCCAAGGGTCCAGCTCATGGTAGGCACCCACTGAATGGTTGGAATCCTTGAGAGTGGGAGCTTGTCTTTGTATTCTCCAGAGCATAACACAGCACCTGGCCTGCAGTCATTCCTCGTTGGAGGCTGGGTGGGCATTTGTGGTCCCCCGTGGTCTGAAGTGGCAGGGCTGTGCTGAGATCTGAGAATGAGACAGACCGTAGCCAGGCACCATGTGCTGTAAACTCCAGCTCCCACACACAGCTCATGTTGCAAAGCATCCCCTGTGCTGATATCAAGAAATTTAATTGACCTTTAAGCACTTGTCTCCACCCAGGGAATTACGTGGGGGGTTGGCCTGGAGAGCTCTGGCCTCTGGAAGAGTTGGAACATTTTTCTGCCCTTTCAGCTCTAACTCAGAGCTCTCCAGTCTTCTCTGTGGATCTGATTGCTTTGGTTATTCCTCCTTGGTTACCCTCAGGGAATTTGATTCCACTTTTACTTTGCCTTTTAGTAAGATAGGAGCAGAGTATCATAGCTGCAGGGCCCTCTGGCTAGTCTTTTCATTTTACAACTGAGGCAAATGAGCAGCATCAGAACCCAAAGAGTTCCCAGACTGAGGCTCTCCTTGGCCTCCAACCCATACGGTCTTATTTGTTCCTGCCGTTTTCCCATTTGTATGAATATCTTCTAACCAAAATAAGCAGGAATGGGTAGAACAAGCTAATCTTTGGGACTTCTGGATTCTCCTATAACTAGAAGAACCACCTACTATATGATATAACTCCTTCATATCACAGATGCAAGGCCTGAAACCAAAATGTCAAAAAGTTAGGCCATGGATGAAAAGAGCTGGCCCTGGGACTGAAGATGCTAGCTTGTTAGAGTGCACTCTGTGTGTGTGTGTGTGCGTGTATAAAAGAGACAGACACACAAATACATGCTCATAAAGAAGTAAGACATGTTATCCTGGTGGGAAAGAGTTCAGGCTACGGAAGAGACTGGTTTCAAATCGTGGCTTTGCAGCTTATTAACTGACCGTAGGTGACTTCCCTGAACTTCAGGTACCTCATCTGTAAAATAGGGATAAGACTAGTACTCATCCCACAAGGTTGTTCAGGAGGATTAAATGTGATAACCTATGTAAAGTCCCTAGCATAGCATCTGACACATAGAAAACCTTTAATAATCAGCAGTTGTCACTTTATGTTATATTGTGAATGTGTGCCTATATATACCTGCATGCATATGTGTATTTCTCTTAACACACTCATTGGTCATCTGATGTGGAGCCTTGGGGATTAAGGTTAACTTTGAACCACCCTGGCACAGTTAAATCAAAGATCATGCCTGTGGGGGAAGCAGAGCATCTCGGTTCAGTCTCTTATTTGCAGCTTTGCCTCAAGGATGGAGTCTTTCTGATCCAGCTCTACTGAAAGGATGCATCTCCTGACTCCTGAGCTTTCCCACGAAAACTGGATGGCATGGAGCCCTCAGATGGAGCCTGGTGATTTGCCCTGGGGAGGTTGGCTGCTTTGGAGCCAATCTGATTTTTTCCCAAATTGGAGGAATATCTTCAGGGCTGGGAAGTATTGTACTTGTCTGGCCCCAGAAACGACCTGGGTTATGAGGAGCCTGAGGCATTAGCCTGAATAGTCTTTTAAGGTCTCTTCCACCCCAGCTTATCTGTGATTCTCTGATGAATTCACAGTGTCTGGGTGCAGGCCTGCTAGAAGCAGGACCCTCCTTCCGTGCTACCCAAAGTAATTCATTCTTCCTGACTCCATTCCAGCCTCACTCTTACCCAGCTGGGCTCCAGTTACAATAAAGGAAATGACTTTTCTTCTCCCCTTCCCCCATACCTTTGTTTTCCTAGTCACAGGGTGGGGCTGGATATTGAATGGAGAAATTGCTGGGGTTTGGTTCAAACTCCTCCCCTCGCCTTCTCCTTACACTAGCCCATCCCCTGTCTGCAGCCACATACATAATCTTGCCTCTTGCCTCCGCCAGATTCTCAGGTGCCCAGACAATAGGAAGCCACTTACGACTGGGACCTGGGGCTGTACTTTGGAGGCCAGTTAACGTACTTCCTGGAAGTCCGTAATTGTGCTGGTGCAGTTGGGGCGCCCAGCCAGGATCTCTCTGATCTCTGGATGCTTGGCTGACCAGCCCTCCCGCTTCCTCTCCTCAGCCTTCGCAGCGGGCCTGTTTGGACTCCGTACCTCTGACCTTCCTTCTTGAGCAGTGCCATTGGTTCTAGAGCTGGGGACATTCTCTCTGAAGCTCTCAGGAACTGGCTCCCTCTCTCTGGGGGAGGCCAGGAAAGCAGCCGGACTGCACATTGTTTGTAGTTGAGGTTAAAATGAGAAGCTATGAATGGTGACCTGGTCTCTTGGCATGTTGGCAAACCAGGGAAACTTGATGAGTTTTCTGACGATTGTCCTTGATTGTCCTTTCCCCCTAGTCAGAGGTGTTTGGCCAAGGAGGAGAGATTGTGGGAGGAGGGAAAAACTGCCTCTTTATGGCCCCTACCTGGAACTCTGTTGTTTGACCCGATTCCTGACAGCATTATCACAGGGGAAACTCCACCATTCTTAAGCCTTCTGGGAACTTTCAGGGCCTCCTTTCTCAGGATCGCGAACAGCTTTCTCTTTGGAGAAGTGTTGCCTAATGGCGATGCTCTGGAAAAGGGATGATGCAGATAGAAAGCTGTTGTCACTTCATCAAGCTACAGACCATTTCCTCTAAATTTGTGACTCCAGGAAAGGCCGGTGAAGAAATCACACATGTAGCGACCGAGACTGTGGTATAATGAGCTGGCTGATGACAGTGTTTTCTGCAGTGCTGAAAGCTGTGCTCATTTTCTCACCCACACCCCCATCCAAACAAGCGCAGTAGAATGATAATTACAGTAACAGGTACCATTTATTGAGTGCTTACTCTGCACCAGACAGTGTCCTAAGTGTATGTCACGTACATTATCTCATTTAATTCCTACAACAACCTAATGTGGTACTGGTCTTACTTATTTTACAAATATAGGGAAATGAGGTTACTTGCTACAGTCACAGAGCTAGTAACTGGCATAGTTGGGATTTGAACCCAGGCATCCTGACTCCTTGCTTACCAGAGTCTTTGCATTCCTGACTAGGGCAGTCATTTACCCTCCCTGAGGCTCAGTTTCCTCTTCTGTACCTTCAGGGTGAAAAGAAATCACCCTCCACACACTGGTGGTGTCAGATAGCACTGAAGGACATTGGTTCAAAGGCTTCATGAACTCTAGTGTCAGTAAAAGTGCTGTTTAGTTTCTCCTGGGTCTCTGGCTCCTGTCGTGGGAGTCAGTGGAGCAACCCTGCCCTCTGCTGTTGTACTGTTGGTGTTGCTGTCCCGTTTATTGACCCAAAAGCCTTTGATTCTAGTTTGTCTAGTTTATCTCTAAGGAAACAGCCAGCCAGCAGGTCATTAAGGCTGGCTGCTGGATAGATGCCTGGGGCCTGGGGCTTGCCCCGCAGGGAAGGGGAAGGACAAACACCTGGGCCGCCTTCTGCCCCGACAAGGGACTCCAGCATGAACAGAGTGGGACTTCTAATATGTAGCAGCAGCTTGTGACCTTCAATGTGCCTTAATCCTGCTCTGTTCTTTGGAAAAACAAAAATAAGACCCCGTAGAAGCCCCACATTGGCTGTCCAGGGCAGAGATGGAGGGGGTGGGGGTGGGGCCAGGGATGGACGACTGATAATTTACTAAGCATTGTATTGGGAGTTTCACTTAGATTATCTGATTCAACCCTCATGGTAACCCTACAACCCCATTTTATACAGGAAGGCCCAGAAAGGTAAAGTAACTTGCCCAGGGTCACACAGAGCTGACACTCGAAGTTAGGTCTCTCTGGCTCCAAAGAAGGGTCTTCTTTCCACTGTGACTCCCACGAAAGAACATTAGACCTGGAGTCAGAAGACCTGGATTTGAGCCTTAGCTGAGCCAGGCCAGCTGTGTAACTGTGGGCAAGTTCCTTAGCTGTGATGAGTCTCAGTTTCCTATCTCTAAGATGTGGTGAAAGTAACCCACCTCATGAAGTCGTTGTGAGGATCACGGAGGTAACACATCAGAGAGCACTCTGAAAACATTAGGATGGGGTGATGTAAAGGGTCAGCAGCAGCACGTAGCAACACTGTGCTCCTGAGCCGTTCTCATTTCATTTTGAGCATCATCTACTGTATTAAAGCACCCAGTTAGCTGCTGTCGGGGACACAGATTGGACCTACTGGTCATATCTCCCAGTTGGTTCCCTCAGACAGCTGAAAAACAGGTCAAAACTTGGAGCGTTCCTAATAATGGGCTGTAGTCTGGCTTCCATTCTGTCTCTCCCTTGGAACATTCCCTTGGGGGTGTCCCAGAGGATAGACTCAGCGGTCCATCCGCTGGCCACTCTTCAGTCCTCATCTTGTATGGCCTCCCGAGCTGCCCTGGAGGTAGTCAGGTGAATCAGAGTTTGCAGTCAGGCTGCTTGAGTTTCCATCCCAGCTCCTCATGAGTCACCGCCTTAACCTTTCTTTGCCACAGTTTCCTCATCTATAAAAGAGTGAAATGGTTCCCACCTCAAAAGGTTGTTGTGCAGACTAAATTTGAACATGTATTCAAAGCCCTCAGCAGAGTGCCTGGCTGTAATTAAGACTTAATATATGTTAGCGTTTATTATTAGTGTCTCAGTCACTCTTGAAACGTTTCCTTCCCTTGGCTTCCCTGACATTCCATGCCCCCTTCGTTTCCTCCCACTTCTCTGGTTATTCCAGTTTGCTTACCCCCCTCTATCCAGCTCTGAAACATTGCCGTTCCTCCAGGTGGGCTCACTGTTCCCTCCCTGGGCAGTCTTACCCACCCCCATGGCTCCTGTCCTCCACATGCTGATGACCACATACTCCACATACTGATGGAATCGGTGTGCAGTCCAGACCTCTCCACTGAGTTCTAGACTAGTATCCTGCTGTTAACTTCACATGTCCATTCGGAGGTCTTGCAGGCATCTCAGACCCAGCCGGGCCTTCAGTCTTCCCCCCAGAACTGGCTCCTTTTCCATCGTAACCTGTCCTGTTGAATGGCATCACCATCCACCCACTGCCCAAGCCAGAACCCAGGTGTCCTTCACGATACCTCTTCTTTCTCATCCTTATATCCAAGCCTGTCAGTTTTATCTCCAGATTATACTTTGAATGCGTTCACGTCTTTCCATTTCTCCTATCACCACCGTGTTCCAGTTTACCATCATCCCTCACCTGATGACCACAGTAGCCTTCTAACTGTCCATGGTCACTCTGGACCCCCAATACATTCTCCACAGATCCGCTAGAGTGAGTGATCTTTAAAAAGAAAAAAAATCTGGGCTTCCCTGGTGGCGCAGTGGTTGAGAGTCCGCCTGCCCATGCAGGGGACACGGGTTCGTGCCCCGGTCTGGGAAGATCCCACATGCCGCGGAGCGGCTGGGCCCGTGAGCCATGGCCACTGAACCTGCGCGTCCGGAGCGTGCTCCGCAACGGGAGAGGCCACAACAGTGAGAGGCCCGCGTGCCGCAAAAAAAAAGAAAAAGAAAAAGAAAAAAAATCTGACCACGTCACGCTCTGTCATCTCTCTGTCCTCATACACTTCAACGACTCTCCAGCATTCTTGGGTAAAGGCCAAAGTCCTTTCTGTGGCCTGTAGAGTTCCCCATGGTCTGGCCTCGCCCCATAGCCTCCCGTTTCCTCTACTTCAGCCTTGCTGCTCTTCACAGGTCCAAAACTTGCCCTTCTTCCTTTTGACAAGGCCTTTGATCCTGCTGCCTCTGTCTGGAATGCTCTCTCACCCTCTTTTTGCCTAGTTAACACCTGCTCATCCTTCAGGTCTTTACCTGGATGAGGAACGGATGTCTCAGGGAAATAGTTACAGAATAGGTTGTGGCCCTTGAAGCTTTTTTTGTGGGTTTAATCTCACATTTATTCATTTGCTCATCTCCTTAGTGACATCCTGAGGTCTCTAATATGCTAGCATAACTTGGTCAGGGACCACAGGGTTTTTTGCCCTTTATGTGTCACCACTGAGCACATGTTGGCATGGGAGGGATATTTGTTGAATGAATTGCCTGGGGTGGCCAAGTGATGTGATGAAAGTGAGGCCTTTCCCTGCCCTTCCCCTTCCCCACATCCTTCCCTTAGCAGCCACCGTGGCTGCAGTTACTGTAAATGGCAGGGAGGAGTTGGTTCCGGACATTGGGTTATTTGGGACAATTGCCTACAAGTGTCGAGTGAAAAGTGAATGATTTGTCTTCTGCCCCCAAAGGAGCCAAAGAGGCTGACCCAGGAGTCCTCCTGTCCAGCAGCAGGTCTTGAGCTGTACTCTGTAGGTACAGTCCAGACAAGAGCAAGCCCTGGAGAGAGAAAGAGAAATGTTCAACTATGGCCCAAACTAGTTATGAACTGTCCTGAAATCTGACAAATCCCAATTCTAATCGCAAGTTTTTTAATGTATTTATTTTTCAAATTTTTAGAAATCTTTGAAGGATGGCATTAGTTAAAGATGCCCGTTGAGTATAAAGTGGGGAAAAAAAAGTATCTTTTACTTGTGGGTGATTTATGGCAGGGAGGGGGTGGATGGTTTGGCGATTCCCCAAGAACTTGGAAATGAAGTTTGTCCTCTGGGAGTTAAACTAGTTGGATCTGTGTGTAACAAGAGCAGTATTGTGTGGTAGTTAAGAAAGACTCTAGAACCAGATTGCTTGGGTTAGAATCCTGGTCCTGCCATTTATTAGCTGTGCACCTTGGGCAAGTTACTTACCCTTTCTGTGCTTTGTTTCCTCATCTATGAAATGGAGAAAGTAGCCTAGTGCCTGCCTCGTCATGTTATTGTAAGCGGTGAGTGAGTGAAGCCATGCGTGGCCCTGGTGGGACCAGGGCTTGCAGAATGAGTGCCCATGACTGGTAGCCATTTGTTAGTAGCTCCCAGGGAGCCCAGTGTCTGCCAGGGCTGAATAATACGTGAATTGGTGATTGTTACATATCTAAAGAAGTAATGATTTTTTTTCAATTAAAAACTAGTTTAAAAACCAGTAGAATAATGAGTGGCCAACAGTGAAACAGTAAGTGAAAAGTCCGGCAAAACTAGAAGTATGCAAAACTAGAAGTATGTCCACATAGAGATACTGAATCTGGGTTTAGTCACCAGAAGGGTGTTCTTTGTTGTAGGCGGGGCTGGTTTGGCTAGCTCATGGCTGCCAGAACGAAATTTCTCTCCATGGCTCCTCATTTCCCTGTATTTTAAGTCCATGCTCACAGTGCAGCCTTCTGATGCCTAACTCGGCTTCCTGGGATTCTTGATGACAGGAAGGATCAGGGAGCAGCACCTGTACAGGGGATGTGGTGTTCTGATTTCAAGGGCCAATTCATAAATGGACAGAGGTCAATAAGTGGTTAGGATAGACACATCCTAGAATGTCTGCACCTCTCTGGATACTATGAAGTCCTGTTCCTGGACCTAAAAGGTCAAAAATGAGGCCTGAATTAGGGTCCTGGATTCACCAAGGTGACCCTAGCCTTGGAGAGGTCTCTGGGTGTTCAGCCAGTCAGCGTTTCTCTGACCACAGCCCTTCAGCATTGACCTACTGGTGTAGAATGTTTTGCTCACCTAACTCCTTCCTCTTACAGAGGAAGAAATGGAAGCCCAGAGATGTTTAATGGCTTGCCTTAGATCACACAGCAAGTTTGTTGTCAGCCAGGTTAGATTTTCAGGTCTTCTCTGCCAGACATTTCCCGGAGATTTGTCAAGGTATCCAAAGCACTCTTTGCCCATGCAGTCAGGGGAAGAATGTGTAAACACAGCATTTGACACTGAATGTTAAACATTCAGTTTTCTAATATTTGTTACAGAGCAACAGTGGATAATTATCTACAAAGGGGTTGTGACCCTGTTCTTTTACAGCTCATGCAGGCAAATCTCAGGTGTTAAAAGGACCACCTCGGTGGAGACGTGGCCTGAGGATGAAGCCGTGGTCTGCTGTTAGTGAACACTGGTTGGCCAGCAGGCTTCACTGGATGTACACACAGCCAGCTGTGGACTTGAGACAAATGCCTGTTCAGGGAGAGGAACTGGCAGCTAAGGACTAGCGCTCTCTTTGGTGTTTCAGGCTTTGTGTTTTCTTCATTGGGAGCCTCTGCTTGCTTAAATACCTCTGATAACTCCTCACCACCTGTGGGTGACCTGACTCTTGGTGGTCTGCCGTGCCCTCTTCCCCCATCCCAGCCTCCCCTCTGCTCGCTCTTCACATGCGCCCTGTGCTGCGGCGGATGGACCTTCCCCTGTTCCGCCTCAGTGCTTTTGCACATGTTGTTCCTTCAGGTGGAATGCCTCTTGTCTGCCTGGCGATCAGCCTGTTAGACTCAGCCGATGCAGCCAGTCCTCTGTGGAGGAGCCTCCCCAAATGCACCCACACTCCTCCCCACCCATCAGAGGAGCCTTTTTCTCTGTCTTTGTTACTCTCCTTGTATAACCTCAGTCGTGGCCCTGTCAGTATCTGTTTACACGTCTAACATCAGTCTCGGAGTATGAAATTCTCTGAGTCTGGAGCCACATCCAGTTCATCTTTGTTTCCCAGAGCTCGGCAGAGTGCCAAGAACGCAGCGGGCACTCAGTGCTTGTTGGGCGAATCATGTTTTTATCGAACAACCATCTTTCTCTTTTGACACTTGGATAAAGCCCTTCCAGTGCATGTCATCCCCATATCTTTGTTCTGCAGTATTCTCCCAGGCAAGAGCTCTTCTTCTGAAATGGGGGCATAGAATAAAATCTCTGTCTATAAATGTCATTCTGGAGTCTAAAACCAGCAATGCAGCAGCCTTGAAGGATGGCATGCCTTCTGCACTGCCCAGCCCACTGTGCTAATTTGCCTTGTAGTTTTCCCGCAAGGGCTAGAATCCCTCCTCACTTGGGCAGTGCTGGAAGGGTGCTAACAAGCTCTCTGTCTCCACACTCCTCCCTATTACCAGGAAAAACCTCCCAGTACCTCAAGCCAGGTTTCAGGTTTGAATTAGGGTGGTTTTCTCTTACGTGTCAGTCACCTTCTGGTCCTGCCTCGCTGAGGCAGCCCGGTGGTGATCCTGGTTAGAACAGGGGGTGCCCCACTCCACTCCCATCAGTAGCACTGACTCTTGCAGCAGCACCGGCTGTTTTTGTTTTTGTCAGCCCTTGCGTTTTGTTTTGTTAACTTGTTTCAGTTCCAAAGGCTGCCTTTTCATGAGAAGACCCTATATTCTGGAGTCACCTTTTCCCACTGTACCTTGAGCAACACTGCGGTGTCAGTGAGGAAAAGACAGAGGCATGGGCTTCCCTGGTGGCGCAGTGGTTGAGAGTCCGCCAGCCAGTGCAAGGGGACACAGGTTCGTGCCCCAGTCTGGGAAGATCCCACATGCCGCGGAGCGGCTAGGCCCGTGAGCCATGGCCACTGAGCCTGCATGTCCGGAGCCTGTGCTCTGCAACAGGAGAGGCCACAGCAGTGAGAGGCCCGTGTACCACAAAAAAAAAAAAAAAAAAAAGAGGCAGCTACTGTGTGTTACACATGAGTAAGAACAGCGCTAGGAGGGTGGAAGTCCCCAGCGAGCCAAGGCTGTACAGAATGTCAACCACCAAACATTTCTGTACTTAAGCTGCATCCAGAATAAGAAGATGAACAAGCTGCCTTGCAGTCATTTCCTCATTTGTAACAAGGGGATGCTAGTGATTTGTGCTGCGTGCTTCTCAGGGTTCATGTGAGAGTAGAGTGGAATCAAGTGGAAGAGCACACAGGAAAGAGGAAAGCGGTGGTTTCAGCTTTCAGTCTGCATCAGAAACACCGGGGCTTCTACAAAATGCAACACTTGGGCTCGCTCTCAGCAATTATTATTATATCAGCCTGGGGTAGGTCCAGGAATCATCACTTTCAACAAGCTGCCCAGGGGTGTCCGATGCTGCAGTTCTTTCGACCAAACTTAAAAACACCACTGTAAATCAAATAGCAAGTATAAAATAGTTATTTGAGGCAACTTTAGTGTCTTGGACCTGGAATCCAAAGTCTTGGGTTAAATCCCAGCTCTGCCAATTCCTAGACCTGTAACCTTGAATGACCTTCTATTAGGACTTCAGTTCTTCATACATAACAAGGAGATGACATCCCAACCTCACAGGGTTATGAGACTTAAATGAAAGTGTATGAGAACAAGCCCACCCCGGTGTGTGGGGCTCATGGAGCTCGGTCATTGTTTTACAGAAAGGGAGCCAAGAAGTCCACGACTTCTGGAACGTGGTGTCGTGTTAACAAACACAGGGCAAAAGACAGTCCTTGGCATCCAGCTTAATCAGGTATCCTGGAAATCTGGAGAGAACCTTAGAGATATAGTCCAGTCCCTTGAAACTCGGAAGGGAGTATAGAAAGCCCAAGGTATATGAGGGTACCCAGTCACATGAAATGTGTTTAGATTTTCAGACTGGAAAAATTATTTCCTAATATTTTGAAGGAAGAAAAAGCGGGGATACCTTATTGGCACAGCAACAGTTAGTTACTTTTGAAAAACCGTGGAGATGGGGTAATACCCCAAGTATAGTTTGTTCCATACCTGCCGTGTACCAGGCGTTGGGGATCTAATAGTGAAATAAGAATAGAGGTTGCTAACTGGCCCAGTTTTCAAAAAGGAGGAAAAAAGGAGATCCTGGAAAAAGTGAACTTAGAATCCTTCTGACTTGGCTCCTTCACAGAATTCTGAATGGGGTTTTGTGGACAAATTCTGTGGAATTTTGCAGATGATGGAATAGGTAGACAGTGAGCATTTAGGAAGGGGGCTGATCACGAGGATTCAGCAGTGGTGGATCAGCCATGACTTGTTAGACCTGACTTCATGTTTTCACTGGGTTGTTGGTCACGAGACTCTCTTGATTCCCACAAGGCAATTGCTTTCATGATATCCTGACAATAAGAATGTGGGCAGAAAATCTAGAGAAATCAGATGGAGGAGTTCAGCATACCCAGCACTTCAGGGCCCTGGGTAGGTGTTGGAGAGGCTGGATTCCTGAATGCCTCATTAGGGTTCCTGTTGAGGAAGGGGCATGGGATTGGAGGTCAGCAAACCAGGCTTTTAATCTCAGTCCTGCACTTCCCCGCAGTAACCTTGGATGGATTACCTAACATCCCTCGGCTTCCCTTGCCCTGTCTGTGCTGTATGTACTCCTTTTGAGGTTATTGCAGGGACTAACCTGGATGATGAGCATAAAAGCCCTTTGTAAATTGAAAACGCATTGTAAACCTTAGTTATCACCACTCTAGAAGTTGCTCGTAATGGGGGTCCTGAATCATTTACTAGGCATCTGCGAATGTCAGGGGTGGGCCTCATGTATTCGACCTGGAGGTAAACAGGTACGGGCTCCGAGCCCCTCCTGTGTGTGATGTGCTTGGGGATGTGTCAAGGAAACCCTTTCCAGAGGACACTGAGTGCTCTTTTGGAGGTGGGCCTGGAAAAAGGAGGAGACAGAGGCTTCCCTGGTGGCGCAGTGGTTAAGAATCGCCTGCCAGTACAGGGACACGAGTTTGAGCCCTGGTCCGGGAAGATCCCACATGCCGCGGAGTAACTAAGCCTATGTGCCACAACTACTGAGCCTGTGCTCTAGAGCCCGCGAGCCACAACTGCTGAGCCCATGCTCTGCAACTAGAGAAGCTACCACAATGAGAAGCCCGGACACCACAACGAAGAGTAGCCCCCACTCACTGCAACTAGAGAAAGCCTGCGTTCAGCAACGAAGGCCCAACGCAGCCAAAAATAAATTAATTAATTTAAAAAAAAAGGAGGAGACAGTCACCAGCTGGAGGTGGAGGAGGCTACAGGAGCTAAGGGAGCAAAGGCTTGGGACTGCCCAGGGAGAGCCTATGTGGCCAGGTCAGGAAGTAGAGTGGGGCAGGAGGTGGCCAGAGTGGTGACCCCAGGAGGGAAGCTGGAGAGACAGCCCTGGGGGTCCTGAGTGCAGGGCACCCAAGCAGCCTTTGCCTCTGGACAGGAGCACTAGGAAAAACACGTGAGAAGGTGTTTACTCTAAACCATGGGACTTTTGTGTTTTTTGGCTGCGCTGGGTCTTTGTTGTGGCACGTGGGTTTCTTTTCATTGCGGTGAGCTGGCTTCTCTAGTTACGGTTCACGGGCTTCTGTAGGTGTGGCGCACGGGCTCAGTAGTTGCGGTGCACAGGCTTAGTTGCCCCACAGCACGTGGGATCTTAGTTCCCTGACCAGGGATCGAACCCGTATCCCCTGCATTGGAAGGTGGATTCTTTTTGCTTTTTTTTTTTTTTCCTCTTCGTTGCTGTGCGCGGGCTTTCTCTAGTTGCGGTGAGCAGGGGCTACTCTTCGTTGCGATGCACGGGCTTCTTATTGTTGTGGCTTCTCTTGTTGCGGAGCACGGGCTCTAGGCACGCAGGCTTCGTAGTTATGGCAAGTGGGCTCAGTAGTTGTGGCTTGCGGGCTCTAGAGCTCAGGCTCAGTAGTTGTGGCGCATGGGCTTAGTTGCTCCGCGGCATGTAGAATCTTCCTGGGCCAGGGCTCGAACGTGTGTCCCTTGCATTGGCAGGCAGGTTCTTAACCACTGCACCAGAGAAGCCCGGAAGGTGGATTCTTAATCACTGGACCACCAGGGAGGTCCCAGGACTTCTGTTTGTTTTTGTCCATTTATCGTTTTAAAAAGCAGCACTTAAGTGTAAGAAAAAATGTAAGCAGTATTAAAAGGTAGAAAATGAATGCTGTTTCCTCCGTGCTGCTTGTCTCACTACCCTGAAGAGAAACCAACAGCCGCGTGGTAGAGTCCGCCAGGTGGTCTCTAAGGATTACGCGCATAGACTTTTGAAATGGTGGGATCATACTGCACACTCTCTCTGATGCCTGGATTTTTCACGTAACCCCTTACCCAGGACAGTTTCTGTTTCAGGACCCTAAGATCTACCTCATTATTATTATTATTTTTAAATATTAATTTATTTATTTTTTGGCTGCGTTGGGTCTTTGTTGCTGAATGTGGGCTTTCTCTAGTCGTGGTGAGCGGGGGCTAGTCTTTGTTGCGGTGTGCGGGCTTCTCACTGCAGTGACTTCTGTTGTTGCGGAGCACAGGCTCTAGGCGTGGGCTTCAGTAGTTGTGGCACATGGGCTCGGTAGTTATGGCTCATGAGCTCTAGAGCGCAGACTCAGTAGTTGTGACACATGGGCTTAGTTGCTCCACAGCCTGTGGAGTCTTCCCAGACCAAGGCTTGAACCCGTATCCCCTGCATTGGCAGGCGGATTCTTAACCACTGCACCACGAGGGAGGCCCCTACCTCATTATTCTTAATATCTGCATAGTATTCTGTCACGTGGAAGTGAGATTGCATGTAGCCCACCCCTGCTGATGGGCACATGGATTATTCCTCATCTTTCAGCATGAAACCATGCTGGACACAGGTCTTGGCACGTTTGTAGGAATATTTCTCTGGGCAAAATTTCTAGCAGTAGACTTGCTGGGACCCTCATCTGACTGCTGCTTTAGTATGGAAAGTGAACTGGAATTGAGGGGAAGCAGAGGCGAGAAAAACAGCAGATGAGGATGACGCCGCTCCCCTTCCAAGGTCCCCGAGCTCCCATCCCTGGATGGAGTCCTCCCAGCCAGTAGAGGGCCCCACACGGACACAGTTCCTTGGGCTTCAGGTTATCTGACCAGAGCTGCCTTCTGAGAAGAGGTTGGGGTGATTCATTCATTCACCACTGCTCCCCAGAGCACTCACTTGCGGCCACTGCCCCTGAAGGCTGTCCTTGCCAGCTTCGCAGCTGCCTTGAAGCCCAGTGTCTCAGCTGGTTCTGAGGAGTCGGTTTGCTGGGCTCTCCTCCAGGTTTCCAACTTGTGAAATTGCAGATTAGTACCTCCTCTGCCATCTTATCCCGTCCGTCACTGCCAGTCCAAGGATCCCTGCAGTTGCCTCTGGCAGCCGCAGCCTCTGAATCCTGTGCCAGCTGCTCTGGTACCTAGAAGAGCAGCTTTCCACCCAGAACCAGTATCCAGGGGCAGGGGGTGGAAGTACAGCCTCCATTGTGACCTCCCGCCTCCCAGTTCTGGGGGGGTTGGAGGCCTTTGAAGTTGGCCCTGAGGAGCCACACGCTTGGGTCTGATCAGCCAGCGGCTCCTCACGTCTGGTGGTTTCGCGTCCTTCATGGTTCCTTCTGCAGTCTGGATTTATAGGGGTCAAGTGGACTCCACCTTGGAGGGGCCTCCGCTTCAGGTCAGCACTGGGGGAGGCAGCCACACCTCTTCCAGGGGGAGGCAGTTTTATGGCATTGAGAGGTCCTTACACTAGTTCCCCACACACCCACCCACCCACTGAGTCCTTTGTGAGGGGAGTAGGGGGGATGGAGAGCGCCTGCAGCCTCCTGCTCGCATTCCTAGACACCGACTCACTGCACCCGCCGCCGCCGCTGGAACAGCAGAGCTGTGTGAAATGTCAAGAGGAGTTATGCTCATGGGCTCCCTGGCCCCGTCTCTTTGTGGCTTGCATTTTCTTCCATCCGCACTCTGTTCATCAGATGGAAATCAGAGGGTGCAATTAGAAGATAATTTGCTAGTTCCAGACTTAATTTGGGGCCCCCTTCTTGCCTGATCGAATTACAGGGGAACATAAGAGATTTTTGGTGAGAAATAGTTGGCTCTGTCACTGGAAGAAAGAGAGCTCCCAGCTCTCATCTGGGCTGGCCTTTCGGTATACTGTGTGTTGTTCCCCCCACCCTTCCACTCTGCCCCACCTCCTCTGTGGCTCTTGTGTGGCCCCCAGGCAAGGATCCTGATCCCCTCAGGGCCAGCTCAAAAGGTTTAAACTCAACTTGAGACCCAAGGAAAACAAGGAGCCCTCTGGAACCTCATAGGGCTGAAAAACATTGAAGCTGGCAGCTATTTAGAGACCTCACCAAGGCTGAGACAGGGGCAGCAACTTGCTGAAGGCCACATAGCTAGTCCATAGTGGTAGTAACAATAGTCTTAATGATATTAGCAGCTAACATTTATCAACCCTTAATGTGTTCCAGACTCTGTGCCAAGGGCTTATGTGCAGTGCCTTGTCGTACTCAAACCCAGACAGTCTGGCTGCGGGCCCAGGCTGGGCTCCAGCATAGCAATGGTAGAGCTCAGGTTCGACAGCCTGGGTTCAAATCCTGGTTTCACCTCTCACGTGTACAACTGGGTGACCTCAGGCAAGGGATTTAAACTCTCTGTACCTCTGTTCCTTCCTCTGTAAAAAGGGGGAGATCACAGGACTGCCAGCTGGTGTGGGTTAAAATTCACTTATGCTTGTAAGTGCTGCACGTAGGGCTTGGGACAGGGTGAGTGAGGGTGAGCCCTCGTCCAGTGCTCACTGCCTGCTGGCTGCCTCTGGGGCTGGAGTGTGGGGTCTGTGTGGCAGGAGATAGACGTGGCTGAGTTCTGCAATAATGCCAAAGGCTGGTCTTCATGATTAGAGGCCGGAAACGGTGTGGTTGAGTGTGCTGCCTGTGGAGCAGTGGTCAGCAGACTAGCCCACCGCCTGTTTTTGTATGGCCTGTGATTTTTACATTTTTAAGTGGTTGAGGGGGGAAAGCAAAAGAATACTTTGTGGCACATGAAAGTAACATGAAATTCAAATTTCAGTGTCCATAAATAAAGTTTTATTGGGACAGAGCCACATCCGTTTGTTTACATTTTATATATGGCCACTTTCGTGCTGCAGTGACAGAGTCTGTATTCGTGTAGGCCTGCAAAGCCTAAAATGTTTGCTGTCTGGCCCTTTACAGAAAAAGTGTCCCAACCCCGGCTCTTACTGGATTTGAAGCCCAGCTCCCCCACTTACCAGCTGTTTGTCTTCAGGCTAGTGACACAACCATTCAAAACCTCAGTTCCATCATCTGTTAAATGGGGGTGATAACATCTACCCTGTAGATTGGCCATTTAAGTATGATAGATAACAGATGCAGAGCACTTAACACAGGGCCTGGAACCTCCTAAGTGCTCGATAAATGCCAGCTTATAACAGGGTGCAAACACCCTCTCTTATCACACTCGTTGTTATCCCTGTGCCCAGTCAGTAGAGAAATGGGAAAAGGCTCCCTTGACACACAGCCACCACCTTCGCCACAGGCTTTCCTGTCATAGTGACAGGGTGACTTCAGTGGAGAGGAGTGTGTGCCTGGTGGGAAAGAGCTGGTGTCGCTCCCTCAAGTCCAGCAATGAGTTCTGGACATGCCTACGTCTTCTGGGGGCTCTCCCAGTGGTGGGCCCTCGTTTGGTCAGTCCTGCAGCTGGGGCTCTTCAGGCAGGCCCCACTCCAGATACCTGGCCAATCATCCCCACAGACACCATGGGCCTTGTCCTCCATCGTGCCCTGTTTTTCAGTTTGAGAAGCCTGGTTACCATGGACACCGTGGAAGAAGCACCACTGCCTGCTGAGGCCGATGGCTGGCATTCTAGGAATGAATGAATGAAAGAAAGAAAGAAAGAGAGAGGGGACAGGTGACCTGGGATACAGGCTCTGTGCTCCTCCTACTTGCAGGAGGGCTTTGAAAGAGATCTTTCCCCTTGAAGAGGCAGAATGAAGCTCAGGGCTGAGACCTTCAGCTCTAGAGTCACATGAGTCTGCATTTAAATCCCAGCCCTGCCACTGACTAGTTTTTTGGCCTCGGGTAAGTTACCTAATCTCTCTGTACCTCACTTTCTTTGTGTATACCATGGAGATAACTCCCATGTCAGAGAAATAAGAGAGTGTCATACAGGTGCTTGCCACACGGAGAAACAGCAGGCGTCAGTTAACACCCTGGGCCTTGTTTCCTCATCCACAGTGCAGCTCTGCCCAGAAGTGGAGTGGCAGTCTCCAGGCCAGGCAGAGGGAAGGAATGAATGGGGACCCTAGTGCCAGCACCAAGTAGATGCCAGCCCAGAGCAGACAGCCCAGAGGGCAGCTCTCTGGACCTGGGTCTCTGGACCAACCTCTCCTGCCAGAGGGCCCCCCCCCCCCCCCCCGCTTTAGGGGGTGGGTGTGGCTTGGCCTGGAGCTGGTCTTCTGTGCTTTTCTTCACTTCCGAGCAGAGTTACCGTCCTTTGGGCGGCTCTTCAGGTTGGGGACACTTGGGGCAGATGTGCTCACCCCCTCTCCTGCCCTGCCCTTCCCCGAGCTCAGGGACGGACACCCAGCCATTCCTGGTTATTGTCTGCGGCGCCAGCCTGCAGCCTCCCTCCCGCTCAGCTCCACCCCTTGCCTGCAAGGTCTGTTTCCTAATAGCTGCTCCAACCACACACCTCGTTCCGCGCGGAGCCCCTCCCCTTCCTCCCTCCTTCCCCCGGCAGGGGTGGGGCTGGAGAAGAAGGCTAACTTGACAGCAGCGCCTCTTTCCTGGCTAGTCACCGGCCCCTGCCCAAGAATCCTTGTGTGCGTGTAGCCTCCACAGAGAGGTGCTTCTCCCGAGTCCTGAGGGGCCATCCAGCCTCCAAGAACTGGGGGGCAGCATCCCAGCCATGAGCCCCTGCGGGTCTCTGCTGGGGGGCAAGGGGCCCAGAGCGCTCACACCTCTCCGGCCCCTCCAGAGGGAGAGGTGAGCCGGGCAGCCAGCCCACAGCCAGCGGTGCCGGAGCCCCGGGCCTGTCATGGTGGCCGTCTGCCGGCTAGAGGCCCTCCCAGACGGGTTTGCAGCTGAGCTTGTGTATCTGATGTGGGAAGAAGATGGGGAGTTACTTGTCCGTCCAGGCTTACTTCACCTCCAGAGACCCCTTCCGGTGAGTTGGGCTCCGAGTCCTCTTCCCATCTCCTCTTTGGGCCCCTTGTCCTGAGGGGAGGGCAGATGCCTCCCTGAATCTGCTTCTCAGATTTCACTTGTCCTTTGACCGTGTGTCAGGCAGAAGCCAGTGGAAGCTGCTTCCAAGCAGAACCAGGCTGGCGAAGGCTTCCCCCATGTGCTGGGAATGGGAGGTGAGGGGTGGGCCCAGAAGGCAGCTCCTGGGGAGCTCGGCCTCTCCTTCCTTCCCAGACACACCTGGAAGAGCCTCTGAAAGGTGCTGCCGACCTGGCCTGCTCTTGGTGTTACTGCTTCCAGGGGAAGAGCACAGCTAGGGTGCTGTTCTTCCAGCTCTCACACGTCTCACCTGCCTGCAGGCTGTGCCGTCTGCCCAGGAATTTGTCCCAACAAGCAGGATGGGCAGGTTTTGCCAAACAGCATGGAAGCTGGCGAGGCCTGGGTGTGGGCAGCCTGGTCCACGGTAGCCACTCTCATTATACACGTTTGTTCTCTTAATGGCAGGCACCTTTGCCTCTGGCCTTTAAGGGCTCCTGTGCTCCCTATGAGTACAGTTGCTGGGGAAAGGCCTGGGCAAGTGAGACTGGGGCAGCTGGCTTTAGAGTATCCTGAGCTGTGGGGCTGGCCCTCGTGCCTGCCAGGTCCCCAGGCCTGAGCTTCTGTGGGGCTTTTCAAAGGGAGATGTGGAAACTTCCTCTCTACCTCTGACCTGCCTTTCTTTGCTCTCTGCCCCACCCCCCCTCCAACAGAAACTCCCCAGGGGGGTTCTGGCCCTCTGGGTCCCTCCTGAATGGAGCCATTCCTGGCTGGGGTGGGGCTTGTTTTCATTCTTTGGGAGCAGCCTGTTGTTCCAAGGTCTGCCTCCCCCTCACCCATGGTCCTGGTCGTCTGGCTTCCCCAACCCAGCCTCTTGCCCCTAACTCGCTGCTGGGATATGTAGTCAGGTGGCTGTGCCCTGGGCAGAAAAGCAGAACACCATGCGGTTTCTGGGAATTACTAGACCCTGGTAGAGTGGTGGCAAACCCCTGGATTTGAGGGAGGGGGGAGGGAACTGGTCCTCAGGGCTAACTCTTCCAGGCATCCTGCTATGTACTTTATCCTTTGATCTCTCAACAGCCTCAAGATGTTTTGTATCCCCATTTTACAGATGTGGCAACTGGTTTCAACATAGTTAACTTGTGGGGTCTCTCTGGCCCACCTCATCTGTCTTCCTGAGTTTCTTCTCTCATCCTCAGGAGGCTGCACCTCCCCCTGCATGTATCCCCCACAGGATCGTTCTCAGGTTTGCTTTCCTCTTGAAGCAGAGAGATTCGAGCAGAAAAAGGGTCCCCATAGTGTGCCGGGCATATGAAGGTATGGCAGAGATTCTCCTCTGCAGAGCCAGTGGGAATTGATCTTGAGTTGTACCATGTGGAATCAAGATGCCAAGTGTTTGAAGTAGCCACTGGGTTAAGCCAGGGCCTCATTAATCCCTCTTACTCTTAATCCTGGATAGGCAGCTTGGGGGAGGGGTTGTTCCCTTAGAAGCAGGAACATGTGCCCCTTTTAATCTCCAGGGACAAGACACAACTTCTGAGGAGCTAGAGCAGATAATGAACTCTCATCCTGGACCTCTGAGGGCCAGGCCACTGAAACCACCCAGGTCTGCCTGTCCTTTATCTTTTTCTGCCCCAGCCCCTCTGGGCAACCTGACAGCCCTCCCCCCACCTCTGTTTGGCCAGCTGGAGCGGGGCGGGAACGACTGACTGACTGGCCATAGACCCTCTCTGCTGCCCCCTCCCCCAAATGGGAGGCCACATTCCTGAAGCCACTTCTGAAGAGCTAGCCACACATGGGTCTGTGTGCCCCACAGGAGGGACCACCCAGACCCTCCACTCTCCCAGGTAGCAGTCTCATGAGTCACCACTGTCCCTCCCTGGTCAGAAAGATGCTTCTGCCATCAGCCCTCTCCTTTACTACAGGATGTCCTCATGGCAGCCCTCTGACGCCTCCCTGGGCCTCAGTTTCCTCCTCTGCAGAGCATAGGGACTGGACTTCCTGGGCTCCTGAACACGACCCTTACGAGATTCATGGAACAAATTAAGTCCTTGACCCTAGGCCTTGAACACACAGAAGTTCTGGGGCTCTGGTTGCAAGGAGAGTGACGCAACCAAATTCCACGGGGACATGATCTGGCGTGACAGTGCACAGGGGAGGGAAGAGGGAGCCGGGGATGAAAGATGTGATTTGCACCCCTGCCTGGCAGGTCGCACTCAGCAGAGGGCACTGTCTTCCGCTGCCGGTGCCACCAGCTTGGGGGGTGAGATGCAGTTACAAGTGTCCTCCCAAGTAAGAAAACACCTCAAATTGGAATTTACAAAAGAGGTAAATTAGGGAGTGACTTTTGTCTGACATCTTTAAAGGATTTTTCTTTTTACAGCTTTTCTGTTTAATGCCCAACATTGATTTAATGGGTTTGGTTTACACATTGTCTCTTAAAGAAAACAAGTTCATCTTTGTATTCTAAAGCAACCCATGTTTAAAGGGAGAAACTGTTCTTAACCCAGCCCAGCTTAGCAGTAACATTTGGCAGCCACCTTGGGACTCTTTTTCTCCTCATCTGAAAAATGAAGGACTTGATGAGGTGAATGGTTCCCAACTCCGCAACCTATGTACCTCCTCAGAGACACACAAGCTCTTTTCCATGTTTTCCAAATACCGGAGGCTCTACCCTTAACTGCAGCATGACGGCACAAATTGCTTGAAACTATTACAGCCTTCCTGGCTTTTGGTTGGAACTGAATCAATGCACTCTGGCAGCACTTATTTCTTGCTGATCAGAGGCTCATTATGTGTTTGGTTAATTTTTTCAAACAGGATATCAACATATCCATAATAATTACAGCTTAATTGACAGCCTGTTTCAGTCTACAGGGTCTGCAGGAAGGAGGAGTAATAAAGGGGTCTGTGGTGGTAGAACACTGGGCTCTGATGGACCGGAGTCTATAGGCCCCTGTTCTCTCCGCAGCCCCTGGGCCTGGGGGAGGCGTAGCATCCCCAGTGGTGACTCTCAGGCAGGGGCAGAGACCTGCCCGCTCTCCCATCCACCCCGGTCACAGCTCAGAGGTATGGGCTGGAAGAAGCGTCTTCCCAACAGTTTCCTGCTCATTCAGAGGCTAAGGATGAGCATCCAACCAGGCCCTCAACCAGGACATGGGAGGGCTTGTTCTTTAACCTATGTAAATCCCCTGTAATTGTGGCTGTGTTCTGCTTTTACCACATAAGGTTGAAATTTTACCTGTAAACATTTGGTCTGGAGAATTTGCATGTGACTGAGAGCCAGGCCTCTGTCTTATCGCACTTGGCTTCTCCCAGGATCTTGCCTATTTGGTCTTGCACACCCTAGATGCACAGTAACTATTTCCTAATTGGTAGGAATTGATTATAATCAATTGATTTCTAATGGGCTAGATGAATAATTCATTTGGGAACCGTCTCTATTTCCAGAAATCTATTTGGTTCTGGGCCAAGAAACAGGTCCGTATTGCTTGGGCATGGCAGGGCAAGGGGTCTGTCTCCTTTTGCCCTTGGTGTTCTCAAATTAAAGACGGAGGTGGGGAAGTGAACACTTCATGGGCACCAGCTGTGGGCCAGGCTCGTGCTAGGCATTTGTACGTGATTTAATTTTCATCATCACCGGTGTGCAAATGAGGACACTGAGGCTCAAGAGTCATGAAGTAACTGGCTTTATGTGACACAGATAGTAAATGGCAAAGAAGGAATATGGACCCAGATCTTGAAAAAAGTTATTTGTGAGACTCTAAGTATTATTTTTTTTAACTGGTGTGTTCCCTGCTGACTCAAAAGGCCTCAGCTTGGATCTGAGCTGCCCACTGAACTGACCATCAGGGTTTGGTCCACTTTGTACCCACCCAGGCTCTCCGTAGTGCTCAGGAAAAGTTCTGGAGGTCAAGGTGTGTGGGCTGGAGGGTTTCAGCTCCGCTCACTGACCGGGAGAGTGTGGTGGCTGATGCCTCCACCCCAGGTCTGGACTCCACCATCAACCCCACCACCTCTGAGATGGATGCCCTCTGGCCTGCAGCCAGGACAGATGTTAACTTTCACTTGAAACTTTAAAAAATTGAAAGCTGGGAAAAAGCCTTGGCTTTGGGGAGAGCATATTGTGGCCATAGCCCCTGAGAACCTGAGGTGGGATTCTTTTGAGTAGGACCTTACTTTCCCAGAGTGTGTTTTGGATTCTTTTCTTAAAAGGCAGGGTCTTCTGGGGACCAGCCTGCTGTGGACTCAGCGGAAGAGGAGAGTCGCTGTGCCATTTAACTGTTGGGTCCTTGGGCTTAAGGAGGAGTGTCAGCAAGTGTTAACACTAGAAGGAACGCGAGCTCTCAGGGCTCCAGCCTCTGTGTTTTCAAAGATGCAAACCCCGAGGACCAGCTTAGTGGACGTGCTGCATCGTCAGGTGCAAGTGCACATTGGTTCAGATCCCAGCTCCGTCATGTGTGTACCGGGCAACTTTGCAGAAGTGACTTGACCCTGCTTTTCAGTCTCCTAGTCTGTGAAACAGGGATAATCCTATCACCTTGCAGGGTGTGGTCAGGGTTAGAGATCATGTAAGGCACCTCATAACAGCACCCAGAGTATGGTTAGCATTCCTGTAACAGGTCACCATAGCTGCTGTTAATGTCTAAGCTAGGACTCTAAGTCTACCCTGGCAGCTTCCCCGGTGGCCTGGAACCACTTGTGTTCTGTGACAAAGCAGCTTGGGGACCCACAACCAGTCCTCCTATCAGCTGTTCACCTTCCTGTTCTTCAGAGACACCTGTGGTGACTGACTTTGGCCATGCAGCTGGCTGTGCCCGTCAAAGGCATTCCTTGACACAGATGTGTGCATCGGTGGTGTTGCTCTCTGGCCAGGCGTTCTTCCCAGGAGGCTGGCGTGGCTGTCTCCTGCGTGCCTGCACTCGCTTCTCTCCCTGCCTCCTCTCCTGGGCCTGGCCAGGGCTACTTGCAGCAAACAAAAGCGGGATATTGGCAATGGAGAGAAGGACGTGTCTGGTGCTCCTGTGCCCCGCGGCACACATACCATTGCGAGGGTGTGACAGGGCCAAGGCCTGCAGTTGGGTGCAAATTCGTCTGCACCAGCTTTTCTCCCCTGCAGACAGGAGAGGGGTAGGGCCTGGTGACTGTGAGCCCTGGAACTCTTGTGCTCCCACCTGGACTGCTGGTTCTTGCCACTCCCACCATTTTCACTTTGGAAACATTTGCTAAGGGCTTACTCTGCCAGCCCTTTGCAAGGTGCTGAGTCTACCAGGAGTAAGTAGGACACTGTTCCTATCCAGTGAAGGAGGAAAGCAGATACCCAGAAACTTTACATCAGCAGGTGGCAGCAGGAAGGAAGCCCCTGCTTCTGGTGCTGGCCCTGTGCTAGGCACCTCACAGCTGTCCAAAACCTAGTTTAATCCTCACTGTTACCCCGAAAGTAGGTGGTGATGTTGCCATTTCACAAATGAGTTAAAGCAGCTGGCCCTAGGCCACTTAGGGGGAAAGTGGTGCTGAGACTTGAACCTTCAATCATCTAGGGAAAAGTCTAATCCCCTCATTTTACAGGTGGGGAAACTGAGCCCAGAGAGGGAAAGGGGCTTTTCCAAGGGCATGTAGTCTCTCCTCCCAATTCAGAGCTCATCCAATGTGCCCTTTTTTTTTTTTTGGCTGTGTTGGGTCTCCGTTGCTGCGCGTGAGCTTTCTCTAGTTGTGGCGAGCGGGGGGCTACTTGTCGATGCAGTGCACAGGCTTCAGTAGTTGCGGCATGCGGGCTCTAGAGCGCAGGCTCAGTAGTTGTGGCGCACGGGCTTAGTTGCTCCGCGGCATGTGGGATCTTTCCGGGCCAGGGATCAAACCCGTGTCCCCAGCATTGGCAGGCGGATTCTTAACCACTGCGCCACCAGGGAAGTCCCCCAGCATGCCTTTTACATTGAGAGGAGTTGGAGCTGCAAGCCCAGAACAGGGTCTTCTCCTCTACCTCCTGTAATTTGTGGTCCTCACTGAGCCATTCTGGGCACTTCATATCCTTACTGTTCACACCAGACCCAGCTCTCAGGACCCTGAAGTTCAGCATCCAAAGGGCAAGTAGGAAATGCTGAAGGTGGGAATGGCTGGTGGCAGAAGCCCCCATCGTGGCCTCTCACCCTGCACTGTTAATCAAGTTTTGATTAGAATTTCTCTTCCCCAACTCATTATAAAGCTCTTGGAAAGCAGAGTAGGAAACCTTGTATATCTATCTTTTCTATCTACAGTGCTTGCCAATTTACTCCCAAGTTACTGTAATACACTTGCCTTGCCCTTCACAGTTTGCAGACGGCTTTCCTCTTGCGTTAACTTATTTAGTCTTCATAGTGGGTCTTTGTAATAGATGCTGTGAGTCACATTTTGTCAATGAGGAAAAGCTACTGAGAGAAGTTGTCCAAAAGCCACCCAGCTGATGGCAGTAAGGGGCTGATAACGTGAGCTTCCATTATCATCATCATCTTTAACAGCAGTGAACACTTACTGAGTTCCTACTGCGCTAGACCTTTTATAGAAACTGTGTATACTTTTTTTTTTTTTTTTAATTTTATTTTTGGCCCTACCGCGCAGCTTGCGGGATCCTAGTTCCCCACCGGGGATTGAACCCGTGCCCCCTGCAGTGGAAGCACGGAACCCCAACCACTGAACCGCCAGGGAAGTCCCAAACTGTCTACACTTTAATACAGATTATTTTATTTTCGCAGCAGTCTATTCTACAGATAAGGAAGCTGGGTCAGAGAAGTGAAGTCACTTGCCCAAGATGACATAACTAGTAAGCAGCAGGGTCAGGATTCAAACCAAGAGGCAGCTCCACCCTGCCTCTCAGAAAGCAAGGATGTGGCCAGTGTGGGTGGTGTGAGGCCTCCATGACAAGAACAGAGAGTCTGTTAACTAGGGAGAAAGAGGTGGGATGGGCTTGTCAGGCCGAGGTGCTCTTAGCACTGGGCGCCAGGATCAGACGTGAGGACGAGCATGTCTGTACAGACATGGCCCGAGAACACCCCCCCCATCCCCGGCCTGACCAAAGGTGGAACGTCACGGTGACTGGAGCAGAAAGGAGGCCTGGGGCTAACATGCATGTATTACACAGCGCCGATGGGGTTTTGGTTTTATCCCCCCAATATTTTATTTTGAAAATTTTCAAATATATAGAAAAGTTGAAAGAATAGTTCAAAGAACACTCATGTGTCCGTCACCTAGACTCATCATTTGCTAACTTTTTTTTTTTTTTTTTTTTGCGGTACGCGGGCCTCTCACTGTTGTGGCCTCTCCCGTTGCGGAGCACAGGCTCCAGACTGGACGCACAGGCTCAGCGGCCATGGCTCACGGGCCCAGCCACTCCGCGGCATGTGGGATCCTCCCGGACTGGGGCACGAACCCGTGTCCCCTGCATCGGCAGGCGGACTCTCAACCACTGGGCCACCAGGGAAGCCCCATCATTTGCTAACTTTAAGCCACTTTATTTGTCTGTACACACACACAATGTTTTATTTATTTATTTTTTACTTAACTATTTAAAAGTCAGTTGAAGTTTCCCCTTAATTATTACTTTACTATTTTTTCTTCTACAAATTTTTCTATATAGCCAAAGTATCATCACATCTAAGAAAATTGACAGTAATTTTACAATATAGTCTAATGTATAGTCCAAATTCAGATTTCCTCAGTTGTTCCAAAAATGTCACTCTCGTCTATTTTCTTTTTCAGTCCAGATTCAAATACAAGGTTTAGGTATCGCATTTGGTTTCTATGTCTCTAGGCTTTTTTAATCCCTGGGCCTTAACTTTTTGGAAGAGTAAAGAGCAGTTGTCTTATAGAATGACCTCCCCTTTCTGGATTTGCCTGACTGTTTCTTTATGCTTAACTAATTTTCTCAAGCATGCTACATCATAAACTGTTATATATAGGATGGATAAACAACAAGTTCCTACTGCATAGCACAGGGAACTATATTCAATATCCTGTGACAAACCATCATGGAAAAGAATAAGAAAAAATATATGTATGTACTGAGTCACTTTGCTCTACTGCAGAGATTGGCACAACATTGTAAATCAATTATACGTCAATTTTAAAAAATTTTTTAATTAAGAAAAGAATGCTACATCAGTGATGCTGTTGGTAATGGGTGGGTTTTTGAGCTTCTTTGATTCGTCAAGATAGCTGTCTAGACCAGAGGTTCTTAACAGGGTCCGTGAGTAGGCTTCAGCCCTTGATACACATGTACCCCATACCTAAATTCTATGCACATTTTCCTCCTATGCTCATTTTGCCAGGAGAGGCTTCTTGGCTCTATCAGATTCTCCAAGGGCTTCAAGACCCAGAAAGGTTGAGGTCCCCCAGCGGAGGCAGGTCATACAGAGCTGGTTTCTGGGGTCCTGTTCACTCAGACTGGCTTCCGTTGGGAAGATAGCAGCAAACTGTAATATTCCCTTGTCCTGGCTCTGGATCAAAGAGGTCCCTCCATTTTGTTCTTACACCTGGGAGCCAGGGGCGGCCCGTGTAGCCTAGTTCCAAGGATCCGGGAGAGTTTCTGTTCTCATCTTGCCTTTCAGATGTTCTGAATGCCAGGATTCCCTCACCAACTGGTACTACGAGAAGGATGGGAAGCTATACTGCCACAAGGACTACTGGGGGAAGTTCGGGGAGTTCTGCCATGGATGCTCTCTGCTGATGACGGGGCCTGTCATGGTGCGTGAATCCCTCCAGCTCTGCCCCTCTTGGTCATCAGAGCCCATTGTCAGTACCTCCAGTTCCCCGTGGCCATTCATCTTCTGGTCTTCCCATCAGCCAAGGCCTCTCCCTTTATTTATTCAGTCATTTAACAGATTTTTTTTAGTACCCATTAAGTGCCAGGTAAGGTCCTCCCCTCAGAGACTTAACAGCCCAGTGTTGGGGTTGGGGGGTAGGCAGGCAGGGAGGAGACACAGTACGATGGGATGAGGGTCTTCAAGGAGAGCATGAGCCTTTCTAGTGGGGATGATTACTTCTGGGAACCTGTTCTCATGGCTGAGACCGAAAGAGTTTTTTGCAGTCTCTGAAATGACAGGGAGGCACCCATCTGACCCTTTCTCTGGAAGCGCGAGGGAGGGGAGTGCCAAGGTAGATTATGACTGGCGTCTGTAGATCCTTGATGGGAGGTCCCTCGCCCATCCCTACCTTCACTCCAGCAGCAGTGACAACTCACTTCCTCCCCATGTCTGTCTACCCTTTTCCCCACCTGCTCACAGGTGGCCGGGGAGTTCAAGTACCACCCAGAGTGCTTTGCCTGTATGAGCTGCAAGGTGATCATTGAGGATGGGGATGCGTACGCCCTGGTGCAGCACGCCACCCTCTACTGGTAAGATGATGGCCCCGTGTCCATCCTTCCCTACAGGAGTGTCCAAGAGAGAGGGACAAGTGGCACTGTGAGTTAGGCAGAAAGATTACAGGGGTATCAGCATGCTGGATTCCTATCACAGCAATGCTCTTAACCAGGTCTGAAAGCTGTGAGCAAGATGATTAACGTCTCTGCCCTCTGTCCTTACCTACTGGGAGAATAACCACACTGCCCTGCAAGCCTCCCAGAGGAAGAGAGTGCCTGGGAGGGTGCTCTTGGAGAAGGATCCCAGAACATTAAAGGCAAAGACCCCTTAGAACTCACTCAGTCCAACTGCCTCTGTCGATAAAAGAAGTCAGGCTGAGGCCCAGTGCTTAACTTGAGTCAGAGGCAGAGTGAAGAGAACCCAGGCCGTCTCTCCCCCAGTCCCAGCCCACCCCAGAGAACCCAGGCTGCTTATTCTTGTCAGCTGGAATCGGGCAAGGGCAGTGAACATGGGGCTATGGATATTGTTACTTGAAGCCACGTGGGGGCTTCCAGTTGGGGCTGCAGGTTCTCAGCCCCCTTTCTGCTCCTCCCGCAGTGGGAAGTGCCACAACGAGGTGGTGCTGGCACCCATGTTTGAGAGGCTCTCCACAGAGTCTGTCCAGGACCAGCTGCCCTATTCCGTCACACACATCTCCATGCCGGCCACCACCGAGGGCAGGCGGGGCTTCTCCGTGTCCGTGGAGAGTGCCTGCTCCAACTACGCCACCACTGTGCAAGTAAAAGAGTGAGTGTCTGGGGCAGGGGTTCTTGAGCAGAGCCCACAGATGGGCCTTGAGGGGATCGGAACCCCAGAGTCATAGCAGAGCTCCCCACATCTTCATCTCGTCTCTTCCTCCTGGGCTCACTGTACTGTCACCGTGCCTGGGCCTTGGCACTTACTGTTCTCCCTGCCTAGGTTCCTCCCCACCAGATACTTAACGCCAGAATTGCTCACCTTTCACGTGTCAAGTTTCAGATCATGTTTGCTCTTTGAAATTATCTGCCTTGGTTATGTTTGTTTATCACGTGTCCTCCTCACGAGTTCCTTCTGGAACTTAGTCTTGTTCAACGCTGCATGTCCAGGGCCTGGAACAGTGCCTGGCACATAGTGGGTGTGCATGGATTATTGTTTCGTTGGTTGAGTGAGTGAATGGAGGAAGGAGGAGAAAGAGGTTAAGACTCCATCCTAGGTCCAGGCCAGCGACCAGATGGGGGAAGAGTCTGTGCCTAATAACAGTAATGAGGCACTGTGTCTGCCAACCCTGCAGACGGTGACTGTGCACTTACTGTGTGCTGGGCACTGGATGCTCACAGCAGAGGGGGGAGGTCCTGGGGTTGGGGGAGTGAGGTGAAGTCTGCTCTAAGCCTAGAACTGTGTTCAGGGCTGAGGTGGGAGTCTGTGGCTGTGTCTGGTGTAGATTGAGTGGTTGGGAGTAGCCAGAGGGGGTCTGTTAAGTCATGGAGGGCCTGGATTATGGAGACTCAGCAGGTCTACTGAGGGATTTAAGCAACTAGGTGACACAACCAGGTGAGCATTTTAGAAGGATGGCTGCCGTGGAAGTGGGACGGGAGAGGAGCAGGCCTAGAGGTGCAGAGACCAGCTAGGAGGCTGATGCAAGATCCAGGCAAGGGATGTTGGTCACTATGGTGATGGAGGATTCTTCAGGATGGTGAGGGTTGGGGGGCAGTGAGGGAACCCCACATGGGGAGGGTGCCGTCCAAGTTTCTGGCTTAGGCCTCTGGGTGAGTGGGGGTCCCCTTTACTGAGACGGGGCGCCCTGTGAAAGGTGTGGCCTTTCGCTGTGAGTGGCCTGGGCCTTGGGGGCCAGTAGGGGCCTGGGGCCTGGTGAGCCATCCCTGCACAAGAGAAATCGGTCAGACACTTTTTAAAGATGCCTTCACCCCGCCTCAACTCTTGTCTGGCCCAGGGTCAACCGGATGCACATCAGTCCCAACAACCGCAATGCCATCCACCCTGGGGACCGCATCCTGGAGATCAATGGGACCCCCATCCGCACACTCCGAGTGGAAGAGGTACAGTGTGTCCTGTGGGAGTGGGACACGGAACAGACCCTCCGGGAGATCAGGCCATGGCCTTTACCTTTTCCTACCCCCAGTCTATCTCTTTGTCTTGCCAGTGAGCCTGTGACCACTAGTGACCTCCTGTGTCAGCCTGGCACGTTACCAGGGCAGCAGGGATGGCCTGCCAGACTGTCAGAGGGCACTGTGTGGCTAGTGGCAGCTGGAGGCCACACTGGGCTTGGGTCATCTGGGCTGACGGTGGGTGGCCTGCAGTGGGACAGCCTGTGGAGCCAGCCTTACACTGCTCTTGGCCACAGGTAGAAGATGCAATTAGCCAGACGAGCCAGACGCTTCAGCTCTTGATTGAACATGACCCCGTCTCCCAGCGCCTGGACCAGCTGCGGCTGGATGCACAGCTCTCTCCACACATGCAGAATGCCAGACACTCGGACACCCTCATCCCCCTGGACACCAAGGAGAATCTGGAAGGGACACTGAGGAGACGCTCCCTGAGGTGCTGCTTCCCGCCCCGGCTCTGCGCTGTCGCATGCCGGCCCTCAGACGAGGTGGAGCCGGCTCTCAGAGGCCAGCAGAGTTAGGAAGGGAACCAGCTGGCCAGGGACGGGCTATGAGGATTGTGCTGACCCAGTTCCCCCGCCTCAGGGATCACAGTTCATAGCCGGGACCCAGCTGTCTGCCAGGTTTCCCTAGAAACCAGAGGGTCAGGCTCTGTCCACTGAACTGAGCTGGACAGGAGGCAGCAGTGCTGGACCCCAAAGGATAGCATGGCCTGTGGGGGAAGTGTGGGGCTCAGAGGCTGGAGAAGGGGCACAGATAGGGTTAATAAGTGTAAAGACGTTGAAAACTAGAAAGCAAGAGGTGAATTAAAGTTGTTTTAGGTTTTCAAGAAGGGACAGGGAACCCTGGCAGTCCAGTGGTTAGGACTCCGAGCTTTCACTGCTGAGGGCCCGGGTTCAATCCCTGGTTGGTGAACTAAGATCCCACAAGCTGCGAGGCGTGGCCAAAAAAAAAAAATGTCATAAACATAGTGGCTTTATTGCTCTAAAAATCATACACACTTATTATTTTAAAATTCGGGAAATGCAGACGGGTACTACAGAGATGTGCAAAATATCCGAAATCCCGTTTGTTTGTTTGGGGTGGTACTAGGCTGTCGCTCTAAGCCAGTCAGGGCTTAAATCAGGCAGGCATGGAAGGCGGTGGACTTCCATCAACAGTGCTGTCAGCTAGTAGAGTCTAATCCATCGTTCCGGGTGAGAGATACTTAGGATTCCCACTTTGAATGTGATTTTACCATGCTTAAATGGGCTGCAGATGTCTGCAGCCCCTAGATGACACATCTGTCTGATGTTAGAGTCCCCTCCCGCATCACAGCACCTTAACTACAGACATTGGAACGGACAGGGCGGACCTGAGGTTCCTGCCTCTAGGCTTTCCTGGCGGGTCTCTGAGGACTGCCCTGTCCCTACCCTCATCCTTCGTCATCCTCAGGCGCAGTAACAGCATCTCCAAGTCCCCTGGCCCCAGCTCCCCAAAGGAGCCCCTCCTGCTCAGCCGTGACATCAGCCGCTCAGAATCCCTCCGCTGTTCCAGCAGCTACTCGCAGCAGATCTTCCGGCCATGTGACCTGATCCACGGGGAGGTCCTGGGAAAGGGCTTCTTTGGGCAGGCCATCAAGGTGAGCACTGGTGGCAGCTGTGCCACCTCTCTGCCCCCCAGCCCTCTCACCTTCTTTTGGGGATTTCTTATCACATGGCCTCCCCGATGCCCTGCAGGATACCAGACCTCACTCCTGGCTGGAGGTGATGGTGTGAGGGCCGCACCCCTGCCCTCCCAGGCCACCGAAGGGCAGCATTGCTGCTGAAGTGAGCTTGGTGGACCTGGAGCCCCGGGTGGGGACGAGCTCTCCCGTGGCCCTCCCGCCTCCAGTCAGTGGGTGTCTTTAGGTGCCTAGAGGCCTCGGTGCTGGGAGTGGCTCCTGCCTCCCTGCTGAACAGTCTCGGGGACTAACCTCTCTTTCTCTCCTTCTCCTCTGCTGAGAGCTGGGAGGGGGGGTCAGGTAAGCCATGTGTCTCAGCCTTCGGGGCATTGGGGCTGGAGAGCTCACTCCCAACCCACCCAGCTCCCTGGTGCATGTCTGTGGCACTGACCCTCCTGCCCCTAGACTCCTTTTCCCCCAGGGGACATGCTTCTGTGTCAGGTGACCAGAAACCCTGCTTGGCTTGGCAGCAGCCCCCCCACCCCCACCCCGCCGCCTCCTCCCACATGTCCCTTTTCTGGATTCTTGCTTCTCCTTTGTGCATGCCCAGCTCTCCAGGGAGGAGGGTGTGCTCCCCTCTTAGTCCCCCGGGGCCCATGCTGTGTGTTCTACACATGAGCTCTGTCAGTTTTATCCGGTTACTTCAGTGTGTCCTCCAGGGGATGGGATGGCCAGTTACATCGATTTTCACACAGTTCCCCAGAACCACCTCTGGTCTCTGCACCAGTAACAGTCACCCTCCTTTTAGGTGACACACAAAGCCACTGGCAAAGTGATGGTCATGAAGGAGTTGATTCGGTGTGACGAGGAGACACAGAAGACTTTTCTGACTGAGGTAAGAAGGGGAGTGTGGGGGTTAGGAGTTTGATGTCAGTGTTGGAAGACGGAAGTTGTTACTAAATAATGATTTCAATCCCGGCTTTTGGCACCAAAAAAAAAAAAAAAAAAAAAGATTTCAAGAGGAAACTTAGTTTGGAGTCACTTTCTTAAGGCAGAAAAAATCATTTAGAGGAACGTCCCTGCCCCCTCTAAATTACAGCATAATTATTTGTGCAACAAACACTAAAGACAGCATGAGCTGGATACCGCGAGATGTGGTTCAGAGGAGCTCGTGGAGTGTGGGGTGATGGACATGAACACAGACCAGTTCAGTGCAGCTCAATGCTGTGACCCCACCTGAACGCCGTGCCCGGGGAGCCTGGCACCTTGAATGTTGACACGGTTCTCCCACCTCTCTCCATTGCTCCACTGGGTGCTGCCTTCCAGGCCTTGGGTCCTCCTACTCCAGTTCCCCCAATGCAGCTCCTAGAAAGGCAGGCTCCCAGGGGTGAGGCCTGGGAGGCCATCCCCATCCACCTGGGGCCTTCTTCCACAGCACATGAGATAGGAGGTGGGAGATGCAGGTCACATTTGTCAAGCTGACTCCCTGGAGGGAAGGGGTGAGAAAGAAACCACCCGCCCTCCTTGGCCTCCCCTCCTTCAGGTGAAGGTGATGCGCAGCCTGGACCACCCCAACGTGCTCAAGTTCATCGGCGTGCTGTACAAGGACAAGAAGCTGAACCTGCTGACGGAGTACATCGAGGGGGGCACGCTGAAGGACTTTCTGCGCAGCGTGGTGAGCGTGCCACCCCCAAAGTTCCCAAGAGCCTTGGTGGGTTGTCTGTGGGACACCTCTGTCACCACTACTCTGGAACCATGATGGCCAGAGAGACCCACTGCTTTGCCTACAAAGGGCCGTGCTGGGCGGGACTGGGCACAGGCAGGGAGGGTCTGCTGGCAGATCATGTTGACCCACGGGGCCTGGACCACAAGTGGGACAGGGCCCAGAAGCCTCTGATGGGCATTCCTCCATCCTGTAGGACCCGTTCCCCTGGCAGCAGAAGGTCAGCTTTGCCAAAGGCATCGCCTCTGGAATGGTGAGTCCTGCCAACAGCCCTGCCAGCGGAGCAGCGGTATTGGGAGTGAGGGGTCAGGAGAGGTGCAGGGATGGCGGGCAGGCACTGAAAGGCAGAGACCCTGTCCTGGGCAGCCTGCATGGGCTGGGTCCTTCAGCACCTGTTTATCAAGCTTCTCTCTGTGCCAGTGAAAATTGCCCACAGCTGGCTGTTCTCAACTTACAACTCTACTCTCAAAGAATTCCCAATCTTCAAGAGCAAACAGGGTATGGGCAAGGCGAACTGGAGAAGCAAACTAGCACGAGGCGGCCTGGCCCTGCTGTCACAGGGGCATCCAGGTGCTGAGGGCCCTTAGAGAAAGCAGAGAACCTCACTGCCCAGGAAATCAGAGAATTGGGAATTGTGTTCTAGTTGAGCCCTGAAGGATGGGTCAGAATTGCATGAAAGTTCCTCTTGGCAGAGAGGCCCCAAGGTTGGGGTGATGAGAGCAGCAAAGAGCTGAGAGGAGAGAGGAGGAAATAGTCTGTTTCACTGGGAAAGAATGGTGCCAGTCACAGCGATGGGGACAGTGACAACTGCTGAGTGCTTTCTCCAAGCCGGGCACTGAGCTGAGGGACTAGCACCTCTCATGACAGCCCTGGCTCCAGATGAGAAGCTGAGCTACACAGGGATGGAGCTAGGAGCTTGGGTCAGTTGGTCTGACCCCCAAGCCCAAGATTTTAATGCCTGCTGTTCTGTGTGGGGTCCATGAAGACAGTATTAGACAGGGGGGACATTAAAAATCTCTGCGTTTAAGCTAAGGAGTCCAGACTTTATTTAGGAAGCCAAAAAGACACACATATAAGATTTTTAAGCAAGAACATTTCGTGACCAGAGCTGTGCTGTTTTGAAGGTGACTCTGGTGTGGTCAGTAGGTTGGCGGGGAGTTGGGAGAACTCAGGGCAGGGAGACCTGGGTTGGGAGTCATGAAACCTTTCAGGTTTCTGAATTACAGTGGGGCTGTGGGACCAGGAGACTGGGAGGCAGGGTGGAGTCAGAATGGAGACTGGTTGGTAGTGAGGGAGCAGGGGTCGGGGGAGGTGGGCCCAGGGCGCCTTGAGGTGCCTAGAAGAACAGTGGTGTCATCTACCAGACTGCCGGGGGTGGGGGCGGGGGCGGGGGAGTGATGGTCGGGAAACGGGTTTGGGAAGAGCTAGGATAGGATAGGCACCTGCTGAGGCTGATGTGCTGGTGGTTCGTGGGGGTCAGCAGTGAAGAGAAGGTGGCTTTGAGAGGCGCTGACATTGAGGAGGCCGGAAGGAAAAGGCAGGCGTCTCGAGGGCAGCTGTCTCGGGAGAGGCATGGGCAGCCTCGGAGGAGGGGTGGCAGGGAGGTCAGGAAGAGCTCCCTGGGCGTGTGAGCAGCTCCAGGAGCCCAGGGGCCGGAAGCAGTGCTGTGGGGGCTGCAGGGGGCTGGGGGGTGGCTCCTTCCACTCTTGCTGGGGAAGGGAAGGAAAAGGAAGTGGCTCCAGGATGACAAGAGCCAGAGGCGGAGGCCTGGAGGGGGGAAATAGCAAGTAGAGACCAGTTTGGAAAAATTTGATAGGAAGAGGGAGAGGTCAAAGTGAGAGCACCGAATCCTCACCACTAGACCACAGGGAGCGGGGAGGGTGCTGAGTCTCAGGGGAGGGGGATGTTGGGAGCACAGAGCCAGCTGGACCAGGAGGAGGCCACTTGCCCTTTCACAGCAGGAAGGATCCAGAGTGGCTGAAGCCAGAGACTGGGGTGAGGGTGAGGGTGTGAAGGGGTAGGAGCAATGCACCCAGGTGGGGCATCTAAGTAAAGTGGGTAGAGGGGATGGAGGCTTGCAAGGGCCAGGGCCCAGTGGAGTCGGAGACTTGAGGAGAGAGCATCCACTGGGTTGGGTCAGTGAACAGAGGATGGGCAGGAGATGGCGTCAGGGAGAGGGGAAGCCCCGGCGGCCTTTGGCTTTCTGTTGTCGGTGGGACAAGGGAGTGACAGCAGGAGGGCTCTGGAGTCCGGGTTGGTTCCGAAGCTGGGTGGAGATGACCTGGGAGAAGAGCAGGTTCTGTGGCCCCCAGTTTCAGAGTCACCATCTGGTTGATTAACTGCCCATTGGCCTCAGCTCATACTTCTGTTCCAGGCCTATTTGCATTCGATGTGTATCATCCACCGGGATCTGAACTCGCACAACTGCCTCATCAAGCTGGTATGTCCCACCACTCTGGGCCTCCCCAGGGCGGTCCTCCTGGCCTCCTTGTCACCAGGGAGACTGTCCCCTATTGCTTTAGACCAGAGGTATCACCTAGGGCTCCTGTCTTGCCCCTCCTGCTGCCTCCAATGCCCTCCTCTGTCTTCCAGGGGCTTCCTAACACATGCCGACGAATCCCACCTCCTCCCAGTAGCAGCTTTGAAATCCTTTGGTTAAAAGGGACTTGAGAAGTTCCTTAACTGTACATAGAGCCCTGTCGCTTTTCCTGGTTTTGCCCTGTGATGGTGAAAGCAACTCACTGAGGACCCAGTTTTACAGCCTTGGCACCTGAAGCCTCAGCCCGAGGCCACAGAGCTAGTAAATTCACAGTGACTGGTTTGGGGCCAGCCTCCGTCCTCCTTGCTGGTCAGCTTTGGCTGTTACAATGTTACTACTCCTGTTGACTTCCAGTGTGGCTTCCTGGGTGTCCACTTACTGGCCCTGGCTGTGCCCTCTGGACTTACACCAAACAGTCTTAATCCCTTTTCCACATGACTGCCTTGTAGCTGTTTGAAGAGCTTATCTCCCCTACATCCCCCCACTGAATGCCTCCACCTTGTCTTTTTCTGTCTTATCCTGGTTCTAGCCACGGCCTTAAATCTTTCTGGGAACAAGGCAGGATGAGAAAAACACAAAACAAAAGAAATCCTCTGTCCTGCCTCTGAGTTCCACTCTCCGGGTCCCAGAGCCTTACCTCTCCAGGCTCCAGCGCCTCTGCTGAGACCACCCCCAGGCCTGGGGAACCTGCTGTGTGCAGAGAGCAGACAGTGAAAAAACAAACGCCGAGCCCCATTCGCTAAGACACCCCTTTGCTACACTCCTTTTCTCCCCTTCCCAGTGGCTGCTTTTGGGAATGTCCCCACCAGGTGCTAACCTGGCCCTTGTCCTCCCAGGACAAGACCGTGGTGGTGGCAGACTTTGGGCTGTCACGGCTCATAGTCGAGGAGAGGAAGAAGCCCCCAGTGGAGAAGGCCACCACCAAGAAGCGTACCTTGCGCAAGAGTGACCGCAAGAAACGCTACACGGTGGTGGGAAACCCCTACTGGATGGCCCCTGAGATGCTGAATGGTGAGTCCTGACGCCCCAGAGGGGAGGTGGGGCTGCATCTCTCAGCAGAGCCCTGGGGGCTTCAGGGGAGGCCTGTGAAGTGTAAGGCCAGGTACCCAGAGCTGAGGGCTAGATGGTTTTTATCCCCTGCCAGGCTGGACCTCATAAACCCCTCCCTCCCTGAGCTCAGTCCTGCCAGCTGGCCAGTGCCCCATTCTGGGCCCACGCTGCGGTCTGACTGTGGCTTTTGAGCACCAAGGGTAGCTGAGAGCTCAGGCTGTTTATTGCCTTTTCTTCTCTCTCTGTGCTGAGAACTGAAGTGTGGCGCCCCCTTGTGGATAATGCTCTAACCAGCCAGAGATGCTCATTGGATTCTTGAACCACACAGGGCTGTGAGGCCTCAGAAATGGTCCGATACACCCTTTATGGGGTCTGCAGCCCAGAGAGGTTCAGGAATCTGCCCAGGAACACACAGCAGGCAGTGTCAGGGTCCATATGAACCCTGGTCCAATTCTCTTTCACTATCCCATGCAGTTTCATCCTGGGCAGTGTTGTTTTACAAGATTTCTCCAAGGCAGCCCACCCAGGACTGAGGAAAGGTGATTTTCAGATGGTGTCTATCCAGGGCAGCCTTTGGGGCATCCCCACAGAACCTATTCTAACCCTGTTTCTTGGCTGTGGCCTGACCTGGCTCTAGACTCAGTGCAGAGCAGAGAAGGGACGAAACCTAATAGCCTGCTCTCCTGTGTTCCCCAAGGAAAGAGCTACGATGAGACCGTGGATGTCTTCTCTTTTGGGATTGTCCTCTGTGAGGTGAGCTCCTGCATGGAGGCCGGGACTGAGGCAGCAGGCCCAGCAGCTCGGCCCCCTAGTCAGAACTGGGGTTCCTCCTCCTCCTAAGATGAGTAGCTTGCCATAAAATCAACACCAGTGGAGGGTTGTGTAGTTTATCACAGATCTGTTGACACCTTCGAGTCTCATTGGTGCCATGAGAAGGATTGGGCCGGGCTTATTCAGGTGAGGAAGCTGAGGCTCAGAAAGGGGCAGTGGCTTGCTCTTGGTCACATGGCCAGTAAGGGGGTGGGCGGGACACGAAACTTCACCAGGAAGGGCAGGAGGTTGTCCTTCTAGCTCTTGGGCCAGATGGAGCCTTTCCCTCTGTGCCACCTTCCCCAGGCACTCGTGCTGCCCCCACCCTCAGCCCAACAAGGAGCAGCAGACACTCCAGGAAGCGCTGGCCCGTGTGGCACAGCGCTGGGCTCTGTGGGGTGCAGAGTGAGTCACAGAAAGAGTCCTGCCCTCAGGAGCTTAGCTCAGTCTGTCTTGAAGCACTGAGTCGAGTACATACATTCAAAGGCTTCTGTGCTTCCCACGGAGTGAGATGTGGTAGAGGAGACAAGAGGGACAGTTGGAATAATGAAGGAAGGTTTTTAAAAATATTGTTCTCTAACAGAGATCACTTGAGCACCTACTGCGTACAAAGCACTGGTCTGGCGCCAAAGGGTTTCAGACTTGAATCAGACCCAGCGCCAACCTTCTCAGGGCCTAAACTCTGTCAGGGGACACAGACAGAAGGGTACAGAGCAGGGCAGGGTTGGGTGGGTGGAAGCTGCCCCTCCAGAGGCCAGTTGGGAATATTGTGCTTCTGCTGCAGTGAGGCCTCTTCCAAACCCTCCTCAGTAACCACACTCTCAGTCGAGAGACAAGTCTGGATTAGCAAGATTTGGAGAAACGGGGGAGGTGGAGCCCTCCAAGCACGGTTTTTACCTCCCTCTTCTGACCATCCTTCCTGTCCTGTCCACACACCAGCATGGCCCACCCCTGCCATGCGGCTGCACACCAGCAGCCCATTCCTGACCACTGTCTTCCCACCTGCAGATCATCGGGCAGGTGTATGCAGATCCTGATTGCCTGCCCCGAACACTGGACTTCGGCCTCAACGTGAAGCTCTTCTGGGAGAAGTTTGTCCCCACGGACTGCCCCCCAGCCTTCTTCCCCCTGGCCGCCATCTGCTGTAGACTGGAGCCCGAGAGCAGGTTGGTATCCGCTCCTGTCTGCCAACCCGCATGGTCCTGGTATGCTCGCCCCTGCCTTCAGCCATCTCCAAGCCCTTCCCAGGAACTGGGGTGGCAAAAGCCTTGAGTTCGAGGATGGCTGTCGACCACCGAAGCCACCTGACAACCCTGACATGCCAGTCGAGGGGACGGGAGACGAGGGTATCATAGCAAGTGACCTGGATGTAACCCAGAGACAGCTGTTAAAAGAAACTTTAACAGCAGGAAATTCACCCAAACCTACACCATGCTAACAGCATAAGTGTCTCCATGTTTCCATATTCCCACGTCCATGTCCAAATACATATGTTTTGTACATTTATAATGTCAAATAGAGAAAAGTTTTACATTTTGCTCTGCATTTTGTCACTACCCAGTATTCCAGATTATCATTTTTGTTGACTACGGAATTCACTAGGAGACTGTATGAACACATAATATACATAATGTAGATGTTCAGGTTTTTCCAGTTTCTTCTTACAATAGGTGTTACTACTGTGAGCATCTTTATGCGTTTAGCCATTTTCTTCCTTTAAAGAAATCTTTTAAAATTACCTTTATTCTTCTCAGGTTATAGCTTTCATTATTACCAAAGTTATTCTGAGTCTTTTTAAGTTTGTGCATTAGAAAACTAGAACCTTTGTGCTTCTGCTATCAAAAATTATGTTTCTTTTAAAAAACAAATTCAAACATTACCAAAATATATAGGACAGGAAGTATACGTTTTCTATAATCTCCTGAGCAATGTGCCCCTCAGCACTCCCCACTCCCCAGCTCCATCCCCCCGAAGATAACAGTTTGCACATAACCTTTATTTTTATTTTTTTATTTTTTTTTAAATAGTTACGTTGATTTTGTTTTTTTATTTATTTATTTTTTAATGTTGAGCCTTCTTTTAATTTATTTATTTTTATTTTTGACTGTGTTGGGTCTTCGTTTCTGTGCAAGGGCTTTCTCTAGTTGCAGCAAGCGGGGGCCACTCTTCATCGCAGTGCACGGGCCTCTCACTGTCGTGGCCTCTCTTGTTGTGGAGCACAGGCTCCAGACGCGCAGGCTCAGTAGTTGTGGCTTACAGGCCCAGTTGCTCTGCGGCATGTGGGATCTTCCCAGATCAGGGCTCGAACCCATGTCCCCTGCATTGGCAGGCGGACTCTCAACTGCTGTGCCACCAGGGAAGCCCCCAACCTTTATTTTTAAATGATTTCCGAAGATCCACTTTAGACTTGGGATTTGCTGGTGGGAGGCTCTGAATCTTGTTCCTTCATGGACCAAAGGACCAAAATCCTTCAGTCACACCAGAACAAGAGCATGAGGAGAAAATGTTAAGCCACACAATATTCGTTTGCTAATATCCCTTCTCAGTCATTGTAAATGTCTGTTTAATTCAGACAATATTACTGAGTGCCTACCACGTGCCAGATGCTGTGTTCGTAAGCTCTGGGATGCTGCAGTGAACAAAACCAAGGGGCCTGCCCTCCGGGGACTCACATTCTAACAAGGGGAAGTGATAAACAATAGATATGACAAACTGTGTTGCATATGAGGAAGTGACAGATGCTATGGAAAAAGGGGTCAAGCCGAGGAAAGAGGATTGTTTAGGGTGCAAGTTATACAGAGTAGGCCTTGCCAAGAAGGTGACAAGATATCTAAGCAGAATCAAGGAGGAGGCGGGAGAGTAAGCCTGAGGTGTCGGGTTCCAGGGCAGCTGAGCTGTCTCCAGGGCACTAGGAGCCAGGCGTTTGCTTTACTCCTTGGGAAGGGCTACCAGAGTCTATGAAATGCCCCTCCCGGGGCAGATCCATTGATGTGGAAACAGTCTGAGGACTGGAAAGGATCTTTAAAAGGGTACTTAGTCCAGTCCCACCTGTGATGGTTGCATTTTCTCCAAGACGTGGGATGGGCTTTTTTTCTCCTGGACTTGCTTTTTTTGAGCTGCCAGACCAGCCTTCTCCCAGTGTTATTATCTCTCATCTTTACAGCAACATCCTACACAGTTACATGACCCCTGTTTCCCACAGAGGTACACCAAGGTCAAGGGGCTTGCCCAAGGTCAGACACCCAGGAAGCAGTGGAGCCGCAGGCCTGGGTGCCTTCTGTGCCACCCTTTCTCTCCCCCCGCCACCACCCCCGTATCTCACCTGTCTCCAACTCCTCTTCTTTCTAGACCAGCATTCTCCAAACTGGAGGACTCCTTTGAGGCCCTCTCCCTGTACCTTGGGGACCTGGGCATCCCACTGCCTGCAGAGCTGGAGGAGCTGGACCACACAGTGACAGTGCAATATGGCCTGACCCGGGACTCTCCCCCCTAGCCCCGGCCCAGCCCCCTGCGGGGGGGCGTTCCACAGCCAGCACTGCCCCCTCTGCGCCCCATCCCTGCTGTGGGCAGGGCCTTCCGCGCTTCCTGTGGATTGGCAGCTTGTTTAGAAGCAGAACCAGCCATCCCTACTACCTCCCCAGGAGGCGAGCGGGTGCAGCACCGGGGAAGCCACCTCCACAGGTTCTGGGGCCTGGTTACTGTCTAAATCCAACACTCGCCTGAAAGCTGTGAAGAAGAAAACAAACTAACAAACAAAAAAAAAGCCTGGTCCCCGTGCCAGGAGGAATCTGTTACTCATGACCACTCGGGAACTCCCTGGCAGTGGATTCCGGGAGGCTCTTGCTTACACTAATCATTGTGACCTGGACCTGCTGGGCAGGATCCCAGGTGCACCTTCCTGTGGGCTCTGAAGCCTCTGATCCAGCTGGTGCAGAAGGACTTCTCATGAGAGCGTGGCAGAGTGAGCGGCCATCCAAGGATGTGAAGTGACAGTGGTGCTACCCCCTTCCACGCCACATCCTGCCCTCCCCTGGGCAGGGTCAAGGGAGTAGGTTTTGAAGGGTCCCTTAGTCGGTCTGTAGTGTGTCCGGCCAGGAGTCAGGGGAAGGGCTGGTTTCTGTTCACCTCCCGGGCCCAGGGGCCACATCAGCTCGAGGGGGAGCTTCCCCCCGTGTTCTCAAACTGAGCGGCTGGAGACTGGCTGGGAACTTCCTTTCTGCCTCCCACAAGCAGTCAGCCACAAGTGCAGGAAGAGGCTGGGGCTGGAAGGAAAGAGGCCCTGCCCGCTAGAAAGCTCTAGTATCCTGGCTGCTGTCACTCACACCCTGGTAGGCACCTCAGGAGCCTGGGATTTTGCTAGGTGGGTTCTGGAGGACAGTGTGGCTGGTCGCAGGCCCAGTGTATGGGGCGGGGTGCTGGGAATCTCAGCAGTCTCCCAGCCTTGTCCTCGTGGCAGCCGATGCTCACCCCTCACTGTGCCTGATCCAGGCAGCAGCTTGGGTGGCAAGATGTGGTGGCAGAATCCCAGAGCGGAGGTGCTGGGGGGGGACATCTCCCCGAGCCGGGCTCTCTGGCTTCTACCTCCCATGTTGGCTGGCCCAGCTCATGAGCTCCTGGCCCCAGCCTCCTGAGCCACAGCTCACAGCTGTGGGTGCTGAAAAGCCCAGGGGACACCCTCTACCCTGGCTTCCAGAGCTAGGGTGGGGGTCTTGAATACAAGTAGATTTGCCTCCCCATAAGTGGGACCTTGCACCATATTTAACAGATTAGGAGTGGGTTTGGGAACTTACTGCGATGGTGGTTATATTGGGGGGGGAGGAGGTGGGTGGGAGTGATGCAGGAGAACGGTTGCTGTTCAGACTATCTTGTTATATCTGTGGGGTGTTATGTGAAACGCTGTACATAGACCTGATGAGTTGTGGGACTAGATGTCACCTCTGGCCAGAGTTTCCTTGCTGTCTAGACCATACTTAAGTGTGGAGTGTGCAGGTTTGCTGTAGGGTCGAGCCCTGGGCTCCCGGCAGCGGGAAGGCCAGCATTGTGTGGTGCCTCAGCGGTCCCCACAAGTGTGGGGGAGTGGGCCCAAGCGGGGCCATCGAGCAGACCAAATAAATTAAGCAGTTAACATAACCGACCGTGCTGAGAGTGAGAGAGTGACTTGCGGCCTGGTTCAGGGAGATGCACGTGGAGCGTGTGCTGGCCACTTTGACCCCATGGCAGGGACTTCTCGTGCCCCCCACCTCTGATTCCCCTCCTTACACAGACACCAGCCTGCTCCAGAGAACATGCATGACCCACCTGAGGCAGCCCCGGCCTTGCAGCAGGTCTGACTCCCACCTCCTGCCTGAGTCATCCCTTCAGGGCCATATGCTGCCGCCCTCTGACATCTGTGCACTCCCATAGCCAGGCTATCCTGGAGTCCTCTGCGGGGCTGGGTGCCACCTTCATTAAGGGAAGAAATGCATGCAAGTCACCCCCACCCCTGGTGTTTCCCTGCAAGTACTCAGGGGGAGACCTGTTTCTTGCTTCTGCACATGGGGTCTGTCGTGGAGGGTGATGGCTGGGCAAGATGTTGCGATCTGGCTTGTAGGATCCCGGGCACACTAGGCATCCACATACCCAAAGGTGATTTCTCCAAAAGCTGGAGTCCACCTGAAGGGCAGGATCTGCTTCCTGGAAAAACTGATGCTTTAGGGTGCCCCTTGCTTCTAGAAGTACAGAGCAGTGTCTGAGTATGGGCAGAGGTCACCCTAAGTGTTCCTAGAGGCTGAGAACCTACTGCTAAGTCCCTGTTAAAAAACCCAACGAACTCCCATTGGTAGCTTCTTCTGGAGCCCTAGGAACCACCCCCGCAGGGACCTTCCACAGCCCAGAGCTGCTCCTGGGAGCCCAGAGACTCCTCCCCCATCTGCACACCTATCCCTCCTTCGGCTGCTACAGCACCACCACCCAACACCCCGTCTCCAGCCCCTGCCAGGGGCTGCCTGGATGTTCGTTTTAACTATCTCCACCTCGGAAAGAATGCTGACGGGGAGAGGATTTGCAGTGACCAGCCTCCTTTGGGATGCCACATACCCTCTTTCCTGCAACTTTGACCTGAAAAGCTCCTGATTGTGACGCCCAAACACGGAGGCTGCAGTTCCCAACCATCCAGCTGCTGCTGCCTCCTAGGTGCAGGGCCCGAGTGAAGGACAGAGAGCCAGAGCTTGCCATGCAGGTGTTGACAAGGTAACCAAAAACTTCCCAACTTTGGGGAGGAGGGTCCTGATACCCCACAAAAACTTGACAATATGGAGTCGTCTTTTTTTTATTTATATAAGTCAAATGCAGAGCAATTTCCTGCACTTTATAGGCAGGTGTCAGAATGAGGTATATAAAACATGTACACAGAGAAATGCTTTTATAGAAAAGTAGAAACCAGTAATGTTCTCTTCTGCATCTCTATCAACAAGGGACCCCCTGAGGCCTAGGTCCCCTCAGCAAATCACTTCCAGGAACAGCCTGCCGGAGAGACTGGGCCCCACTAACCCCTCTCCATGTGAGGCAGTGGCAGGGCTTTGGGAAGGAAGCTCTGGACGGAAAGCAGTGCTAAGGCCTCCGAGCGTGATATCAGGGCCTCAGGGCTGGCCGTGCTGGTAGCTTCCTCTGTGACCCTGAATGTCAGTTTCCACTTCTGGCCCCTCTGTCCAAAAGGCTTCGGGAACCCTAAGGTCCCTCAATGGTTCTATGATTATTTTACAAGTTAGGGGTCGTGGCCCTTGCCCTATTGACCCCACAGGAAGGCGCTGGCCTGGAGGCTACAGAGCCACCTGCAGATTTGGGCCGAGGCAGGCGCCAAGTCCTGAAGCCCCCTCCATCACCCTGCCTCCGAGTGGGTTTCCAGGTTAACCTCTCAGAAGCAGTTCACAAGGCCTCACCCACAGTGTCATTCCCGTAGGTTAGCTGGCTGCTGTCTCACCCCTGAAGAATGAAAGGTCACTGTCCACCCCGAAGAGAGACCGTCTGGGACACCCCAGGTCCACTCGGGTCCTGTGGCCTGAGGCAGCTGCAGATACTTCTTTACCCTCTTCCTAAGTGGAATGTTCAGTGCGATTCTTCCCTTCCTTTCCTTTCAAAACAGGAAGAGTCCCTGGGCCCAGCCCACGGTTGTCAAGGCACATCACTGCCAGCAGCCCCCCCGCCTAGATCCCGTTCTCAACCCACAGTTCTGACTTTCGTACAGACTTATTTCCATTTCTCAGAGGTCTGCAGGGAATTGCATCCCAAATATTTAAAAAACTAAATATCTTTTTTAAACACCGCCTCTCAACCTACATGACCTGAACTGTGAATAACGGTGTGCACCACTCAAGCCCAAGGAGAACGCATGGGGAGGCAGAGGCTGAGGCCATCTTGGACAATAAAGCACAGAGGAGCTGGGGGAGCTCCCTGTCCATCCCTGGTTCAGTTCCGGGGCACTGGAAGGCCCTGTTGGCAGCACTGCTGTGGGGACTGCCGCTGCCTCCATTCACGGGCAAAATCCTGCTCCATGGGATGGAGAAACAGCATCGGTAGGACCCCACCCAGCCTCACCCTCAGCCCACAGTACCACCTGCTTGTCTTAGGATTCACCAAAAACAAACCAAAAAAATAAGTGGGGGTTTTTAACCACAACAAAAAGTGTAGATCCTCCCAGCTGTAGGTGGGTAGGTGGTCCTGCACCACTGTCTGCATGGGCTCCTGCCCATCATGGGGGGCTCAGGCGCCTGGAGTGCCCGCCTGGCCCATGAGGGGGGCACTGCCCTCCTGAAGGTCAACTGGAGTCTGGCTGGCGTGGACCACAATGGTCTTCTCATCCACTATCTCACAGTTGGGGTTGGTGAAGGCAGACAAGGGCAGGGTGATTCGTTGCATCTCCCTCTCACACACCTTTCGCTCATGCTGCTCTTTCAGGTCCTTGCCCCTGGCAGGAGAAGAGGGAAGCGTTCAGGCTGTGCCTCCTGCATGGCTCTGCTCCTAAGGTGGCATCTTGAGGCCCAGCAGGGGCAGGGGCTGGCCATGGTCACAGCCAGTCAGTGGCTCATGGCCTAGATTTCTGTTCTGCCAGACTGCCTTAACTCAGCAAGGAGCCCCTAAACCTCATCTGCATGAACCTCACACAGCTGCAGTGGGGCTCAATGAAGATACTGTGTAGGAAAGAGACTCTTAAAGCAAGGTGGAGTTTTGCTTTTTCAGCCCAAGGTGCCACAAGACCCAGAGAATTTTCAGCCCTCACCTATAAAATTGTCCAGAAAACTGACCTGACCATCCTGTTCTGAGACATCTTATCCAAAATTTCCAGAAGCTGTGAGCCCTGGCTAGAAACAGGGACCATGCAGGGGCCAAAAAGGACTCTGAGGGCTGCTCAGGTCAATGGGAGACAATGACCATGGGACCCTGAGTTTTCACACGCCTTCCAATTCTCATGGTGCTCAGTGACCCAATCAGGCCCTGATATTGCCCCATTTCACTCACATGAAGTGCTCGCTCCATGCTAAGAGCTTTACGAGCGTTATCTCACTTCATTCAGAACCCTAACAACTGGGTCTTATCATTCATTTTATAGATGAGGAAATAAGTCCAGAGAAACTGAACTCTCCGAATGACATGGTGGGCTCAAACCCAAGTCTGTCAGACTCAGGCTGATGCTCAACAGAAGTTCTGACCCGATCAGGGTCACCCCCAAAGAAACAGTGGGGCAGAGACTCACACACCGTCTTCCAGCTGCACATGTTCTGCCCACCCCATGGGACCAGGCCACCCCCACTGCAAGCCAAAGGGCTTGGTGTGTGCCTAGCACACTGCACACCAGAACCAGCCCCCAGCACGCAGGTCAGCATCGTCTGACACAGCAACTAGATACGTGGGCTCAGCTGTCAGAGGAAATCTTTCCGGAAGGAGCCCACCCCAAAGAGGCCTTGAAACAAGTAGCCAATGGATGGCTTGGTGCAGCAACACAGGCCTGCTTCAGACTCCCTGGGGAGACGGCCGAGATCAGATGGATTACACAGCCATCACCATGTGAGGTGCGATGACAAAAGTGTCCAGAGACTGGAGAGTAACACTGAGAAAACAGCAGGGGCTGGACAGGGAAAAGCTGGCACAGGTACCTCACAACTGTCTTTAAATAAACCAGTTGTCTGTACTTGGAGCAGCCCAGCCTTGGCTGTGTGACACTTGGCCTCGGGGAGCCTTGGTTTCTTCATCTGTAAAATGGGGATAATATCTGCCTCCAAATAAGATAATGGATGGGAAAGCATTTCAAAAACAGTGGAACTGCTGTAAAACTCATAGGAGGCTGTTATGATTTGCCCTGAAAACGACTTGACTCACCAAGCAACGTTATCTTAATCTGGGTTCCCAAGGGAACTCTCCTACTGACCAGCCAAGGTGAGTATTATTTGTGTGACCTCAGCCACTCCCCTTCTCTTGGGGCCTTCATTTCATCATCTGTAAAACAGGGAGTTGGACTTGTTAACCTAAACGGACCCTAACATTCTGTGAGATCCCACACATGACATGTGCCCTGACTCCCTATTTCTCACTGTAAGGTCACAGAAGGCAAACCTGTAAGCTCATCTCCCTGACTCACCCTGGGTGGCCGAGTTTCTGAATGTGTAAGCCTGCAGCTCCTACCCATGCTCATCAGGCTCTGTACTGGACACCACCACCCCCCGCAGCAGAGGACCTCCCAGAGCACCCAGAGGGGCCATGGAGGGCCATGAGGACAGGGCTGTCTGGACCAAATGCATCCCCACTCACAGCCTGAGATTCACTTTGCCCCTGGGCACTGCCCATTGGTTACAGCTGCCGCCGCATCGAAGAAAACACCTACCTCTGTAATAAAACAAAATGCTAGATTCTTCAAGTCTGCCCATGTAGGGAGAAACTTGGAAGGTCTCAGTTTAATTTTATTAAGGGAGCCCCCAAGCCAGCAGAAGACCAAAAGGCCATTTACAAAAGAAGGAAAGTATTTGCCAGGAGTCTTGGGCCAGGCCTGAATTTCAAAATCTAAGGGGCTGGAGGAAGAGGGAAAGCAGGAACTCATGCTTCCTGAGGACCCACTAAGGTGCCAGGAAATGGCCTTCCCATCATCCAGCATGAGAAGAGCTACCTATGCACCTACTGGATGCCACACACTTTATACATGTACCATCTTTGTTCACTTTCCACCCAACTTTGCAAGACTGCAAATATCACCCACATTTTATAGAAGAAAGTGAGGCTTTGGAGTCTGACTCCAAAGCCCTGCTTTCCTCAGCTACCTCCTTTATCAAGCATCCAGCTGTGGTCAGCCGAGCCGTTGATAATGGTCAGGCTGCATCATACACAAGTCTTTAGGGCAGGGGTGGGGTCCCCAACCCCCAGGCCGTGGACTGGTATAGGTCTGTGGCCTGTTAGGAACTGGGCCACACAGCAGGAGGTGAGCGGCGGGCAAATAAGCCGAAGCTTCTTCTGCCGCTCCCCATCGCTCGCATTACCGCCTGAACCATGGCCCCCCCCCCCCACCCCCGTCCGTGGAAAAACTGTCTTCCATGAAACCGGTCCCTGGTGCCAAAACGGTTGGGTACTGCTGCTTTAGCGGGGAAAAATCAATTTGGATTAATGGGGCAGAGCCGGGCTGGAAGAGCAGCCAAGGGTAATGAAGGAAGCAGGTGCTGGGACTCATCTGGATGACAGTCTCTTCCATTTAGAAGCCTCAAAACACACCCAACCCCACGTGCCTCCTGTTAATGGTGCCTGTGAGTCCTGGAGGTGTGGAGGCTGCCCCCAGCCCCTTCTGAGGTCTGAGAGAGGCCAGCAGGCCTGCTGCACTGACCACCAGGCGGCTCAGCCCCTTCTCACCACCTTTTGGGGGTAGGGGGGGCAGCCAGGCTGTTGTCTGGCAGCCAAGAAAGAACAAAAGACTTATTCACTGACTCAGCTCCTCTCTTAAGCAGGCAGAGTGGTGTTGACTTACAGTTTTTCCCTTGCCTTTGTATCAGAAAATAAATACTCCCTCCAGAGCCAGAGCACGGACGCTGCAGGGGCAGTGGCAGGGGCAGGGAGCTGCAGACTGGCCACCTGAACCTCTGTGGCCCAGACAACCAGGACAAAGATCCGCCAGGCTGAGCCCTCACCGCCCCCACTTGCTGCCCTGCCTCCCTTGAGAGGAAGCCTGCTACCTGCCTGCCCCTCCCGGCCAGGGGAAAGCTCTCTCCCTGGCCTTTGTGGGGAGGGGGATAGGGGGGCTCATGGCTTGCAGTAATTCTATCCTGACTGCTCTGGGGCCAGGACCGGGAGCTGGGCTGGCCAGAGAGAGCAGGTGTGGACAGAGCTGCTGCCTGTGTCTGACATCCTCTTTGGGGGGGTGACTGGAGGCACCCGAGACCTCCTTCAGGTAACACGGGTTCCTTCAAATTATTATGTAACTCTGAGCCACTGTTCCCTTCTCAGTCAGAAGCAGTGCTGTGCCACACTGCTGCTCAGGACAAGTTCCTCAAGGCAGCTAAGGTTAGGAACACCAACTGTCTGCCCAAACTACACTAATTTCACCCTCACAACAAACCTATGTGGCATCTATTAGGATCTCTGTTTCAGAGATGGGAAGGCAGATGCACAGAGGTTTAATCATTTATTCAAGCAAATGGTGGATTTGGGATTTGAACTCAGTACTGCCTGCAGCCACCACCAGGTAATATCGTCTTTTTTTAGGCAACGTTAGAGCTGGGAGTATCATCACTAACCTCCTGCCCCTATTTTACATATGAGGAAATCAGAGAAGGTAAATGACTTGTCCACTGTCACACCCAGAACTGGGTGTTCCAGAACTAGATCCTGGTTCTTCTAACTTTTAAACCCAGCTATTTTATTTTGAAAGTTCCAATTTTTCCTACTGTCCTATGCAATCCAATGCAAATTGGTATGAAGTTCCTGGGCCTCGCTGGACTTTTGGGAGATACTGGCAATCCTTAGACACACCTTATTGGCTGTGTAGCTTGGACACAGCACTTAACTTCCCTGGCTCTCAGCTCCTCACTGTAAAACGGTGTAAAAGTGGTCCTTCTAGTGTGGTCCTGAGGCTTGGGCGTGATCATCAGGGAAGGGCATTCAGTGGGGCCTCGCTTATTAAGAAAGCATGCAATAAATGCTGGCAGCTAGTGGTTATTTAACCTGATTGGTGTTCTACTGTTTACACGTAATACTTAATGGTAATCTGGGGTGGGTATGTGTGTGTGTGGAGTGGGGATACAGCCCCACTGAACAGACAAGAAACAAGAAACGGAGGTGCAGGGAAGCAGCAGGACCTGCGCTCAACAGCGCTTTCCAGAACACTGTTTTCTGACTCTGGGGAGAGATGGGGGCTGAGAGCTTGCCTCCAGCCCACATGCGGTTTCCTGTTGTACAGTCTGTGCTCAGAGCACTTCTGCCGAGGGAAGGGGTGGTCCGATGGTTAGTGACGGGGAATCTGGTGACTTGGTGCCTCGCCCTGAGTTTACAGGAAAATAAACACAAGGCCTTGGGGCAATTCTGTGACAGCCTGAAGGAACAAATCTAGAAGAAAAAGGCTTGGCTTCCTCATTGGGCCTAAGAACTGAGCTTGCAATTAAGGACGTTTAGCAGTCAGTTCACGCACCTGGAGGCCTGGACACTGTCACAGGATTGGAGGAGAGCCAACTGCTATCCAGTGGCTGAAGAAGGAGGAAATATTTCAACAGCTAGACTCAGCCAACACAGTTTGGGTCTGACTACGAACTATAACCAGGGTCTCCCCATCATTTCCTCTGACTCTGTGAAATGACAAGCAGGTGCCCCTGGACCTGCCACGTCAACCATCCCACTGAGGGCAGCAACCTTGCACTGGGAGTCAGGAGACACTCTCAGGTCAATACTTCCCCTCTCTGAACCTGTGCTTCCTGAATCACAGACGATCAGAGAAGCATTGGGGCCCAGAGAGTGCTAGTGCAGTACCCACATTTTACAGAAAAGAAAAATAGCTATGGTTTACTGACCACTTACTATGTGCCAGGCAGTCGCATGCCTCAGCTACAGCAGTGCCCTGGAGTAGCAAACAGAAGCAACTTGCCCAAAGTCACACAGATCGCTAGTTAGTGGCAGGGCTAAGACTTAACTCCACCAAATGCTAGGTGTGTGACCTCAAGCAAGGTACATATCCTCTCTTGCCTCAGTTTCCTAATCTGTAAACTGGGGATAATAACAGCATTTACCTCATAAGGGGTGATTGCGAGGATTGAGTTAAAGTGTGTGTATCATTTGAAGCAGTGCCTGGCCTCTGGTAAATGTTCGCTACTGCTGCTATTGTTGTTATTATTCTTACCCAACACCTCCCCTTTTCCATCTGTAAAATGAGGAGGCTGACTACATTGCCCTAAGGACACCTCAGTTTATTTAACGCTGGGTGACCCACTGGGGCTGTGGGCTCAGACGTGGTCTTCACCACTGGAAAATGCAGGCCACCACATCACTTCCCTTATAGGAAGCCTTCCCAGACCATAGAAAAGAAACATCACACATACTCTGGACTAGAAGTCAAATCCCCTGATTTTGCCCAAGATTTTGCAAATAATTTTCCCAGAGTTAGCCAGTGCTGTTAAAACGGGCATAACTCTGGCTTATCATCATGCATCTGTCACTGGCTTTCAGACCCTTTTCCACATAGCATCTCAGGGGACCTCTCAAAATAAGCATTCCTCCTTCTGCTGTCCCAGCCACAGGTCATGTCCCTGAGTTTCCCAGGTAGCCTCTCTGGCTTTCTCATATGTGGTGTAGAGTAGCTTACAGACTCCCTATCCTCTTACTTCCTTCCTCCTGTCCTAAAGGAGATCCCACTGCTTATGGCTCAGGACATTCAAGCCCCAACTGCAAAAGCAGTGGCTGGGAACTTTTTCTAGTAGCAGAATTTTATAACTCACAGAAAGAATTCAATCTCAGGGTCCCTGCAATGAGAGCCCAGCCTGATTTCTGCAGGGCCACTCACTTCCACACCAGGCATGCTGGATTAGACAGCAGGGAATGTGGTGTCAAAAGAGCTGGGTTTGAATCCAGCCACTTCCAGGCAGTATAACCTTGAGCAAGCTTACTTCACCTTTCTGATGAAGGCTTCCTCACTTGTAAAATGGGGAACAAGAACCCCTACCTCAGGAGGCTTTGGGGTGAGGAGTAAAGGCACCAAAGGAAAGGGTTTGTCCAAGGTCACCTGGTAAAGACTAGAACCAAGTCTCTACATCTTGAGCTGGTTTTCCTCTTCCAACACCTCACTTCCTTTATGGGTAAGAATGCCACAAAGGAGTCTGCTTTGACTTTGTGGACCTTCCTCTCCTCTCTCAGAGAGCCCAGAAGAGAAGCTACTGACCTCTTGTAGGTGTAACCGAGGACGATGCCAGCTCCAATGCCAATGATGATCACCATCATGGTAACGCCCAGCACGTAGCCTACCAAGCACAGGACACAAGGTATACCATTATCTCCACCCCAGATAATCAGCAAATATTTCTCAATAAATCCCACAAGGACAGGGGTGGACAGTCATACCCAGGGTTCCCAGGTCCTTTTTCTCCTTGGAGTTCACCCGCACCCGCTGGCTGATCCCAATCACTGGCTGCACGGCAGCGGCCTCGCTCTGGGCAGGCAGGGTGTTGGCAGGAGCAAACACCTGCACCTCATCTCCTCCTGGCACTTCAGACACCTCCTCGGTTTCTGTTGTAGAGGCTGGCAGGCCCTGGAAAGTGGTCTCTGGAGGTGAAGTGGGAAACAGCTCTCATCAGAAAGTGCCTTGAGTTTGGGGGCAGACGAGGGGGCCCACCTTAGAACGCACTTATTTCAAGACCTAGGGGCAAGACCAGGCCTAAGGGCTGCACCATAGCTGGGACGAGGCCAAGGTGAGGGGAAGGCTATGAGAAAGGGCCTCTCCTTCCTCCCACGTCTTCATATGCTCAAATCCTTGCCATCTTCCAAGGTCCAGCTCAGCTGTCACCTCCTCCATGGGTCCTCCCTCTATGCCAGGAAACAATCCATGACTCCTCTGAGCAGCTCAGGTTTGTTGAGCCCAAGCTTTATGCCAATCCCTATGTTATATGTTTACATATCCCATTTAATCCTAGAGAATCGTCTTGCTGCGCCGGGAGCCACAAGTACGCACTATGGAGTCTAAGAAACTTGGATTCAAACCTGGACCCTGCCACTGCCTTTGGTAAATCGCTGAACTTCTCTTTGAGGCTCAGATCCCCCAAACTGGTTCTTAGGGATGGCGGGGGTGCTGTGAGCTGAGTGCCTAGCACACAGCAGACGCTCCACAAGAGGTCCGTAAACGCCCAAGGTCTCACTAAGGGCGTGGACCCGGGACGCGCGACTCTGCGTCTCCCCAGGCGGTGCATGGGTCAGGGAGCTCGGCCGAGGGGCCGGGCCTCGCGGCCCACGGTTGTTTACTAGGCGCTCGCGGAGGATGAGCTCATTCCAGGCGGCGGCGCTGGCCAATGGGCTTCGGGCCCCGCGGCCTGGAGACAGCCCTGGCCAATCGGACGGCGCGGGGCGGGGCGGGGCCGGCCGGCGTCGCGCGGCCGCACGTGCGCTGCCGGCTCTCTGGCCCCCACTGGGCGCGGGGTCCCGGGCGGGTACCTGGGCAGCGCAGGTCCTTGCAAGGCCGCTTCTCGGGAGCCCCGGCCTCGCCGCTGACGTAGCACCAGGGCCCACGTGGGTCCTGGTCCGGGTTCCGGCAGTAGCTATGGTTGCCGGCGCCTGGGAGGGGAAAGAAGGCGCCATGGGCCGGGGCCGGGACGCAGCCGCCGCCCGCCCGCCCGAGGCCCGCCTCCCGGGACAGGCACTCACCCGACTCGGGGGCAGATACCGGGCCGCTCTGCGCGTCCAGCCAGTTGAGACAGAGGAGGCCCGGTGCGGGAGACGGCTGGTCAGCCCGGTACAGGTGGCCGTTGTCCCAGAAGCAGCCTGTGAGGAAGAGGAGTCCCCCGGACAGGACACTGAGTGGCGGGCAGGGGAGCCCGGGCCCACCCCAGCTGGGAGACGCTGCCCTCACGTGGAAAACCCCGTCTGCCTCGCAGGGTTGTGAGGCCGGAAAGAGAAGGGAGGGAGAGCGCGTGAAGAGCCCCCAGCCGGTGCCCGGCCCCCAACGCTCAGTATTAGCTTTTTTCTTTTCTTTCTCTTTCGTAAGCCGGAAAGCACTGCACAACCCAAGGGGTTGTTGCTCTGGAACTTGGGGCCATTTTGCAGGAGGGTGCTGGGGAGCCCTGGGTTCAGGTCTCTCCCTGGAGACGATGGGAGTTTTCGGTCGGTGGGCAGCCGGACCCGAAATCCATCCCTGTGTTGTCATTCCATGTTACATAAACTCTTGTGTTCCCTTCTCTGCGGATGTGGCCACACTTCCACAGGCAACTCTCCCTCCCAAGAGAATTCTACAAAAGCCTTGATTCAGTCACGGAAAAGAGAGCTTCAGACAGAGGGAACCAGCCTCATCGCTGCCTGGATGTGACTCCAAACTCCCACTCGCCTCAGCAGGAGAGCCGCAGGAAGGGGCTGAGGGAGGAGGGCCTGCGCTCTGGTGACACCGTGCAAAGCCCCTGAAAAGAACAGTACTTAGGAGTAGGGGAGATGGACCCCCAAGTTCCATCCATTCATGAGCCACAGGCAAGGAAAAGGAAAGAGAAAGTGGCTACTTGCCTTTGTTCTTAATGGCAAAGATGGAGCTGCAAGCTCCTGGCAGGGAAAGGAGAAAGGGGAAAAAAAAAAAGGCTTTCATGGGACAACAGGAACCTGCTAAAAGCTTCGTTTCCTGTCATCTTCCTTCCTGCTTGGGAAATAGGGAGCTCTACCCTTTCTGCTTCATTAAGTTGCTGCAGAAAGGAAAGATAGTAATCTCACCTCCAGATCCATAGGCTTTTGCCAGGAGCATGTTGCTGACGACGAGGATTGTTTGCAGCCAGGCCAACAGCATCCTCACCTCCTTCGTCCTGCAGATCACTGACCAACCAGGGTCCAACCGGGGTCCCCTTGGCGGCGGCTCTGCCTCCCGTTCCCAGCCTTGCAGTCAGACCTGCCCTTGTTATGCTCTTCTGGTAAACAGCCTCTCTTTAGAACTGGGAGCTTCCCAGCCAGCTTGCTGCAGCGAGATGGTTTTTGTTTTTTTTTTTTTTTCTCTCGGCTGAAAGGCGCCCCCTGGGTCCTAAGCCTCCAATGCCAGGCTCATCTCTCTACCCTGAGTCAGGAGAGGAACTCAGCCAAGCGAAGAGAGGCCGAAAAGTTCAGGTTGTGCTTAGCAGTGGTTCAGCTTGAGACCTGCACTGTCTGCATCCCCGGGGCCTTTCATCTCTTCTGTTTCCATTTGTGTGAGTACAGAAAGAATAATTTTGTCAAGAGGCATCACTGGGGGTGGGGGTGGGGGCAGGGAGTTTAGAATCACAGTGACTAAGGCAGAACCACTTAGGGAGAACATGCTAGCTACACAACCAGGAGGAACTTGAGACCGTGGATGGGGCACGAATCAGAGCATCCAGGTAGAAGCAGCTCTTTACACCCATTCTTGAAAAAGAAAAAGGGCCTTTGTAGTTTATACATGTTTATAAACACTGTTTTTTTTTTTAAATAGTGTAACTTTGCCAGGGTCAGATCAGTCACATACCTTTGCTTATATTTGGGGTTTGGGGTGTCATATATAGTAGGAATAAGTAGGAATACAGAAGGGGTCTCTTTAGTTGGAAACACATGTCTTGCAGACACATTGAGATATCTGCTCAGCTATATTTAATAGTCTGGCCTTTCTACCAGCCCTGAGTTCCTAAAGAGGAAGTAAAATGTTTGCCTTCCCCCCCGCCACCCCCACCCTGTGGGAATTCCATCTGCAGCCGTTTATATCCATCATTAAACCTCACCACATCCATAGGACTGAGACCTTCTGGAGTTAGGCAACACAGCTCTCTTCCTGTTTGGCTGACAGCTCCAGTTCCCAGGCAGCCTCAGTAAACTAAGAGATAGAGCAGAGTGATTTGCCAAGATTACCTTGTGACTCAGGCAAATCTCAAAATAGAAATGGGAGACTGTTTGGATCTGAGGTCTTGCATCTTGCAGGCAGTAATTTAGGGAGGAGGGAAAAGAAGAAAACTTTACTACATAAATGTCAAAAGCTTTCTCAAGGAAGAAAGCTAATGTCAAACCAACTAATCTGAAGTGAATTTGGATTCACTACACTCAGATTTCAGACACGGAAAGGACAGAAAGATACATTTAGTTTACTCTTTGGAGATGTTTGCCGACAATGTTTGATTCCTTCCATCCATTAAATAAGACATGTTGCTTTGTTTTTGCAATCACTCTCCTAACTCCCCACACAAGCTTGTGATCCTCTGACTCCTGACTTGGTGTCCACTGGGAATCACACCGTATGCAGTCTGTAAATTTACTCTCACACCCACACATATATACACAGATACGCCAAAATTTTATAACTTAATAATTCTAACATAATATTCAGGTGTCTTTTTAATGCTTTTATTAATTTTACAAAAATTTTAAGAACCTCCTACAACTACATGCTAGATATAGTTCTTTTTTTTCTTTTAATTTATTTATTTATTTTTGGCTGCATTGGGTCTTCGTTGCTGCGTGTGGACTTTCTCTAGTTGTGGCGAGTGGGGGCTACCCTGTTGTGGTACGCGGCCTTCTCATTGTGGTGGCTTCTCGTTGCGGAGCACGGGCTCTAGGCACGCGGGCTTCAGTAGTTGTAGCATTCAGCCTCAGTAGTTGTGGCTCGCAGGCTCTAGAGCGCAGGCTCTAGAGCGCAGGCTCAGTAGTTGTGGCGCACGGGCTTAGTTGCTCCGCAGCATGTGGGATCTTCCCGGACCAGGACTCGAACCCATGTCCCCTGCACTGGCAAGTGGATTCTTAACCACTGCACCACCAGGGAAGCCCTAGATATAGCTCTGGATACTGAGATACTGAGAATATATCTGCGAACAAAATATTTTGAAATCTCTGCCTTCATGAAGCTTACATTCTAGTTGAGAAAGACAGATGACAAATCTATAAAATGTCAAGCGGCCTTAAGTGTTATGAAAAAAAGTGAAACAGGGTAAGAGGGAGAGAGTAACAGGGTGGTATTTCACTTGCTAAAGAAAGCTTACACTATTTTCAGGGAACCAGTAGGATATTTCTATAGGGAAAAGACTGAAGGGGAAGGTTCTTTGCACAGTTTTCCTTGCAGGTCCTGAATACTCTTACACCACTGCAAGAGATCTATGATGCATATTTTGTTTCATTACATAAAATACATTGGCTTGAGAAAATGAGAATACAGTTCTAATTTCAGAGAAGCAGGGGGTTCTTTTGGATCCCTCAGCACCTAATCTGTTGCCTTTGTATGCAGTGAGTGCTCAATTATTGTCTGATGAAATGCTCCTCTTTAGACTTTGAACGGCTACTTCTGCTGGATTGTAATACTCTTCCTTCTGATTACAATAGAGACAGGCTGTACTCAGACCAGCACTTGTACCGTTTTCAGTTTATCTACTGTGCCTATGTAGGGGTGCCAGGACTTCCTCCTCAGAAGCCCAAAGCTTCTTTACCTGTTGCTGTTATCATCTAATTTTCTGTTTAAAAAACTGCTATCTTCCCTAACTTACACACTTTGATATAACAGCAAAATCATATTTTGTGCCGTGTGTCTTTTGAGGAACAGCACTGCCTGGAAGAGATATAAGACAGGCCAGAGGAGATTTTTATCAGCTTAGTCATCTCTGCTTTTTCTCCCTTATAACTAAGACATTTATCAGGATGATTTGATTTTTTTCGAGAATGACGGACTTGTTGCTCAATCCTTCAAAGGCATATTCTGTTACAACCGGTTCAGTACCTTCCTTCCTCAAGGAAATCAGATCAAGTTCAGAGATGTGCCTGTCATCATCATTGGTGATGTTTTGGTCTTTTTCTTAGAATACAAATTTGAACTTTGCTTCATGTGTTAGTGCAATATGTCCATATTTTATGGCCTATAGTTATTCTAAACTTAAGATTTCTTCTGAAAATATTACTACAATAATAATGTGATACAGCACTACCCAAATAGTCACTTTGGATTGTTTATATCCTGAAGACAACGTTGTGAAATATAATCATATTTTACTATTTCAGAGATGTTTAACTGTTGGTTTCATATTAAATCAGTGCTTAATCCAGAGAGACAAAGCTGTACAGTTAGTTCAGGAAAGAGCCTCCAGAGCATTACCCAAGAAAGCTGGACAGTTCATTTTGAACGTAGAAGAGCTCTAAGGAAGCCATAACGCTGTTAAAAGGCTTAAGAATCCTTTTGTCAGCAAAAGGGCCAAGGTGTTGGTAAAAAATTCTTCGTGGTAAGATCTAATGAGTTGACTCCCGATATTCTCTCCATAGTATGTGCTGTGGAAGTGGCCACTGAGATTTTGCTGAGAGATATTTGGGTGTACAATTGCAAACTGAGCAGGAGATGGTTTTATGAAGTTTGTTAAGGAAATCATAGTCCAGTCAAAAGATCTAAACTTCAAGGCCGTTTCTAAAGTATGGCCTTCAGTGAGTTAGATTATGTCCATATTAGTACGTAGTTAAGTGTTTAATAAATGTTTGCAATAAAGGGAAAAAGCAGAGTATGTGAGGAAAAGAGTCTAAGCTGACAGAGAATAGTAATTTTTTAAGGGTAAGCAATAAAACAGCCAAGAAGGTTTGTGGATCACAGGCTACTTTCAGAAACAAGACATTCCACGTTGGGGAGATGAGGGGCCACAAGAGCAGGGAACTTGGGAACATCAATCACATCACTGGTTTTGGGAAATAAAGGGAAGAGTAAATTCCTGAATGAGGGCTGATTTTGAGTTAGAGGCCAGTCTTAGAAAACAAGGCTTTCACATTGAGGAAAACAGCCTTCAGCATTGAAGGGAGAGAAGTAGAGACCATAAACTTAATTGGCTGGTAAGACTAGGCTGGCGATGTTTAAGGTAAATTAACTCGGTAAGCTACAATTATGCTTCTTTTGGAAGGGAATTTAATATTCTCCAATCTCAGTAAACTGGATCTGCAGCTTTCAAAATTTATCAACACCCAGTATGAGCTTTAGCACGTTTATTTAAGCAAAAGAAGCAGTGTAATTAAGAGTGCAGGCTTTGGGAAGACCTGGGTCCCAGTCCCAGCACTACAGTATGACCTTGGGTAAATTACTTAACATCTGTAATTCCAAGTTTCCTCAGCCTCTGATTATAGGGATTGAGAATACAGGCACAAATGTCAGGATTCAAATCCCAGCTCTGTCGCTTACTAGCTGTGTCATCTTAGGGAAGCTACTAAACTCCCTGACTCAGTTTCCTCATACGGAGGGAGAGAGAGAGAAAAATAGTACCTACATCTTTGGATTGTTGACATTCATTGAGCCCTGAACAATTATTAGTTTTTAATAATGTGTCAGTTTTTGTGTCAGTAACCTCTGACTTAGAAGTACTGAGCACATTTGCTATCTTCCAGAAACTTGCAATCTGGTTATAAAGATCAGGCTAACACATATGAAAATAAAAGCAATATAGGGCATTTATAAGTAGGTGTTAAAGAGTATGACACAAAAAATAAAGGTTTATTGATTCACTGATTATTTATTAAATGCTGTGCACAGGCAGGCACTAAGCCGAGTACTGAGGATACAACAGTGACCCTAACCAGGTCCTTGTTCTTGAGAAGTTCACAGTCTTGTGATAGAGCAGGTACCAGTGGACAGGAAAAACAACGCAGAGAAATCAATGCTACAGTAGGGATTACCATTGGGGGCTACAGGGGCTCGCAGGAGGGGCATATGGCCTAGTTTCAAGAGGTCAGAAAAGGATTATCAGAAAAAGTAAAATCTGAAGGGCAAAGAGTTAAGTGTCCTTTTTTTTTTTTTTTTTTTGGCTGCGTTGGGTCTTCGTTGCTGCACTCAGGCTTTTTCTAGTTGTGGTGAGCAGGGGCTACTCTTTGTTGCGGTGCGCGGGCTTCTCATTGCAGTGGCTTTTCTTGTTGCAGAGCACGGGCTCTAGGTACACGGGCTTCAGTAGTTGCAGCACGTGGGCTTTAGAGCACTGGCTCAGTAGTTGTGGCGCACGGGCTTAGTTGCTCCTCATCATGTGGGATCTTCCCGGACCCAGGATCAAACCCGTGTTCCCTGCCTTGGCAGGTGGATTCTTAACCACTGCACCACCAGGGAAGTCCGGAGTTAGTGTTCTTGGCAGGTCAGACGATGTGCAGAAGGCTGGCAGTGGAGGCTGTCACCGTGGCTAGTGGAGCTTTCAGGGTGGTGATTAAAGTGAGGCCAAGAAACAAACGCATGAAGCCAAAGAGGGGAACACTTGCTGACCAGGTTACGGAGGTCCCTGAATGTGGACTTATCCTGAAGGCCATGCAGATCTAGTAAAGAGTCAGACTGTTGTCTTAGTGAGTTGAGTCAGGCCACAGTGTGGAGGATTAGAGGAAGCCAAGTCAGAGCCAGAAGACCGCAAGGAGACAGCTGCAGTGATCTAGGTGAGAGAACAGTGGGCCTGGATCCAGAATTAGGTCAGGTCACCTGGGTTTGAATCCTGCTCTGCCACTTAGTAGCTGTGTGACCTCATGCAAGTTACTTAACCACCCTGTGTCTCTGTTTCCTAATCTGAAATTGGAGATGATAATAAAATTTACCTTAGAGGCTTGTTGTGAGGATTAAAACACTTAGAACACACCTGTCCAGCTCATAGTCTGTGCTCCGTAAATGTAGGCAGTGAGGCTGAGGAGAGGCAACGCACTGATGAAGAAGAGTGAGCAGGACTCTGTGACCGAGGGGGTGTCGGGAACAAGCAGAAAGACCTAAGGAGGCTGGCTTTGGTGTGGGAGCTCGTCAGGTGGTGGTGCCACTCGCTGAGATCAGGAGCCGGAAGAAAAGCAGGCTGGGGGAAGGCTGAGAAAATGTGGCCAAAGGTGCGTAACTGGCAACCAGGAGAGTGTGGGTTCGGGAAGCTGTTTCAGGAAGGAGGGAGGGGCCCACATCGCTAAATGCTGCCAGAAGGGTCAAGTAAGAGAAGAGCTAAAAAGAATACACTGGGGACTTCCCTGGTGGTCCTGTGGCTAAGACTTCCCTGGTGGTCCAGTGGCTAAGACTCCATGCTCCCAATGCAGGGGGCCCCGGTTCGATCCCTGGTCAGGGAACTAGATCCCACATGCTGCAACTAAGAGTTCGCATGCTGCAACTAAATATTCCCCCATGCCGCAACGAAGATCCTGCGTGCCACATCTAAGACCAGGCGCAGCCAAATAAATAAATGAATAAGTAATTTTTAAAAAAAGAAGAAGAAGAAGAATACATTGGTTGTAGCAGCAAGAAGGCCATTGGTGACTTTGTCAGGAAGGATTTGGGAGCTTGGGGGCTGGGGCTAAATTAATGGATTATGGAAGGAAAAGGAGATGATGAAGGGAGATGTGAGAACAGACAGCTCCTTCAGGAAGTTGAGTGAGGAGGACCTGGGGTGGCTGGAAGGGTCATGGGCAAGGCAGACACTGGACCCAGTGAACTGTCAGGTGGGTTTCCAAGTGGTGGTGCATCCATTGTGTCAGTAGCCGTGCCAAGGAGGTTTAGAAGGGGAGCTGATTTGGGGATGTGTCATGGGCCTGGCCTCTGTGGTTTTGAATTTGACATGGGGGCAAGGGGTGTGTGTGGAAGTGCCCAGCAAGCAGTTTGACATGGGACCCGTGTTGGCCAACTAGACAGGAAAACCTGAGTAGGACCCAGGTGAGGGGGGATGAGCTAGGAAACTACTAGAACAAAGGCAGGCTGGCAAGAAGGCACAAAGGAGCTTTGGGTGCAGCCTTAGAATTCATGAGCATGGTGAGGGTGTGTGAACTCCATGAGGCCAGGTGCTGGAGGTAAGGAACCAGGCCTCAAATCCAGACTTCAGAGCTTATCAAGAGCATTCGCCGTAAACAGGGGAGGTCAGAGGTGGAGCCCAGGAGCTGTAAGCTGTCAGGGAGAGGGAGCGGGAAAGGAAAGGCCTGGGTTTGGAGCTGGAGCCATTGACCTTGGCCAGTTGCTAGGCATAGTCTAGGCAGTCATATGGAGTGATGGGCTCTGTGGGCTGACTTTAGGGAGGCAGCGCTTTTGCCGTAATCTTTGCTGTGTCTTCAAAATGTAAAAACATTCATCTGTGTATTTCAGGTGTGCCAAGCCCTGATCGTGGTGTTTACCATGAATTACTTTTAATTTATATGTGATTGTAGTTAGCATTACAATATGTAAATCAGGTGTTTATCTGTTAAATCTATCCTGGATGTGGGAATAACAAGGTAGCTGGGAAAATATCAAAATTCAAAAGGTGGGGCACTTCCCTGGTGGTCCAGTGGCTAAGACTCCACGCTCCCAATGCAGAGGGCCCAGGTTTGCTTTCTGGTCAGGGAACTGGATCCCGCATGCTGCAACTAAAGATCACGCATGCCGCAGTTAAGCCCCGGTGCAGCCAAATAAATAAATTTTTTTTTTTTTACATCTTTATTGGAGTATAATTGCTTTACAATGGTGTGCTAGTTTCTGCTTTATAACAAAGTGAATCGGTTATACATATACATATGTTCCCATATCTCTTCCCTCTTGCGTCTCCCTCCCTCCCACCCTCCCTATCCCACCCCTCTAGGTGGTCACAAAGCACCAAGCTGATCTCCCTGTGCTATGCGGCTGCTTCCCACTAGCTATCTATTTTACGTTTGGTAGTGTATATATGTCCATGCCACTCTCTCGCTTTGTCACAGCTTACCCTTCCCCCTCCCCATATCCTCAAGTCCATTCTCTAGTAGGTCTGTGTCTTTATTCCTGTCTTAACCCCTAGGTTCTTCATGACATTTTTTTTTCTTAAATTCCATATATATGTGTTAGCATACGGTATTTGTCTTTCTCTTTCTGACTTACTTCACTCTGTATGACAGACTCTAGGTCCATCCACCTCATTACAAATAGCTCAATTTCGTTTCTTTTTATGGCTGAGTAATATTCCATTGTATATATGTGCCACATCTTCTTTATCCATTCATCCAATGATGGACACTTAGGTTGTTTCCATCTCCTGTCTATTGTAAATAGAGCTGCAATGAACATTTTGGTACTGACTCTTTCTGAATTATGGTTTTCTCAGGGTATATGCCCAGTAGTGGGATTGCTGGGTCATATGGTAGTTCTATTTGTAGTTTTTTAAGGAACCTCCATACTGTTCTCCATAGTGGCTGTACCAATTTACATTCCCACCAGCAGTGCAAGAGTGTTCCCTTTTCTCCACACCCTCTCCTGCATTTATTGTTTCTAGATTTTTTGATGATGGCCATTCTGACTGGTGTGAGATGATATCTCATTGTAGTTTTGATTTGCATTTCTCTAATGATTAACGATGTTGAGCATTCTTTCATGTGTTTGTTGGCAATCTGTGTATCTTCTATGGAGAAATGTCTGTTTAGATCTTCTGCCCATTTTTGGATTGGGTTGTTTGTTCTTGTGTTATTGAGCTGCATGAGCTGGTTGTAAATTTTGGAGATTAATCCTTTGTCAGTTGCTTCATTTGCAAATATTTTCTCCCATTCTGACGGTTGTCTTTTGGTCTTGTTTATGGTTTCCTTTGCTGTGCAGAAGCTTTGAAGTTTCATTAGGTCCCATTTGTTTATTTTTGTTTTTATTTCCATTTCTCTAGGAGGTGGGTCAAAAAGGATCTTGCTGTGATTTATGTCATAGAGTGTTCTGCCTATGTTTTCCTCTAAGAGTTTCATAGTTTCTGGCCTTACATTTAGGTCTTTAATCCATTTTGAGCTTATTTTTGTGTATGGTGTTAGGGAGTGATCTAATAAGCCCCGGTGCACCCAAATAAATAAATATTTTTTTAAAAAGACAAAATGAAGATACTACATTTTAAAAAAAATTCAGGGCTTCCCTGGTGGCGCAGTGGTTGAGAGTCCGCCTGCCGATGCAGGAGACACGGGTTCGTGCCCCGGTCCGGGAAGATCCCACATGCCGCAGAGTGGCTGGGCCCGTGAGCCATGGCCGCTGAGCCTGCGCGTCCGGAGCCTGTGCTCCGCAACCAGAGGCCACAGCGGTGAGAGGCCCGCGTACCGCAAAAAAAAAAAAAAATTCAAGAGGTGGAACAATTTGAATCCTGGTATTTCACTCCACTGTTGCTGTTCATTCTCTCAGTCAGCAAACAGTTGTTGAGCATCTCCTGTGTCAGGGGCCGCTCTTCCTTTTACCCTCAGTTCCCTCCTTTCCCTCTCCCATTCTACACCATCATACACACTGTTCTCTTCACCCACCTTTTCCCACAGGTAACTCTATCCCATCTCCTCTTAAGAAATATCCTTTATAAAGAATTTTTATGTCCAGAAATATTAAAAAAAAAAGTTGTGATATATAATCTTCAGACTCTTACAGTAAAATGAACCAAGAAGAAGAAAAAATCCCAAACACGATCGTAGAGTGACTGTGGCTGGAAGGAAACGCAAGGATGAGGGGAATGAACATCTTACTACTGTGAAGCCCAGATAACAGAAACGTGCGTGTTAGGGGGGAGTCATAAGTGGACTCGGTTTGGCCCCATCATGGCAAGACCCTGACTTCAACAATAGGAGGTTAAGTACCAGCTTCAAACACTCAATGTGTTCTGTGAGTTTCCAGTGATATTTCTACCTGGCACTTTCTTCTACATTTACCTTAATGGCTCAGCTGGAACTCAGCCATCACCGCTTAATGTTCTTGAATTTTATGCAGTATTGGCAGCAGCTTCCTTATTGTCCTGATATTAGAAGTAGAAATTCCACCCAGTTGCAGCCAGGCTGTTGCTGCCCAGGCAGTGGAGGGGCATTTCCACTTTCTAGGAGCTTGTCCTTTTCAACACTGAGAGGCCTTTTGTCACCTTCACAAGTCATCAGATTTATGAGAAATCTTCCCATTCCCAGAGTGGCTCTGCCATCAGCCATTTTACTCTGCTATTTACTCTGACTTTCTTTTCTCTTGGCTATAGTAGGAAAATCTGCTCCAATAAATGTGACGTTGTTAATATATGTAAAGCATTTAGAAGAATGCTTCATATGTATTAAGAGCTATTATCATTAATATTATTGTTGTTACTGCCGCCATCTTGGATTAGAAGCTGAAGCCCAGCCGAGCCTCTGATTTTTCTCTGGTTATGCTGGGTGGTTTAAGAAAATCCAAATTATCTAGAAATGGGGTAGAAAATACTTGGTTTCCTCTCTATTTTGTGGCCATGGTCAACCCAAAGAGCCTTAAAAAGATCAAAGTATTATCACTGTAGTATATTTACTTGTTGGAGCTTTAACATCCGCTCTCTGGATTCCTGACTTGGCAGTGGGACGGATAACCCAGAAATCCCTGCATAGAATGATGCACAGCCATCCAGTGTTTACCAAACAGTAGGTCGATGTGGGACAGTAATAAACATCATAACTTACATTATTGAGCACTTTAGTATGTGCCAAGTAGTGTTCTAAGTGCTTTTATATATACTATTTCATCTATTCTTCATAAAAATCCTGTGTGTAGGACTATTATCCTCGTTTTATAAATGAAGAAACAATCATAAAGAGGTTAGGTAACTTGCCTAAAGCCACAAGATAAGTGGAAGAGCCAGGCTATGTACCCAGGCAGTCTGATCCCATAGCCTTTGCTAATAACCACCTCACTGTGCTGATAGGGAGAACCCTGGATCTGAGATGGTCCAGTTCTGATCTCAGCTCCTCAACTCCATCCTTTAACAAGTCTAATGATCTTGGGGAAGTTACTCAACCTTTCTGAACCTGTCTACTTATCTGTAAGATAGGGATGGTACACTATACTGGTGTTCAAGATGGAAGAGGAAATTTGTGCCTCCTTGGGGTCCTAGTCTGGGGTGGAGAAGAGGACTAACATGGGACCAAACCATTACAATATAATATAAGAAATGCCACTGTAGAGGAATGTACAGAGAAAGGAACATCTTCCGAGCTGGGGCAGGGCGAAGTCAGAGGAGCTTCAAGGTGCCAGTAATGTTTGTGTTTGGTATTGAAAGACAAGATGGGGGAGTTCCCTGGCAGTCCAGTGGTTAGGACTTGGCGCTGTCACTGCCAGGGGCTCGGGTTCTATCCCTGGTCAGGGAACTAGGATCCCGCAAGCTGCTCAGTGCGGCCAAAAAAAAAAATTTTTTTTTTCTTTTAAAAAAAAAGAAAGACAAGATGGGATTGAATGAGGTGGACAGAGGCAACAAGTTTCCAGGCAGAAGGAATAGCATGAGTACAGGTGCTGGAGCCTGGAAGAGCTTGGCAGTCTGTGTTCAGGTAACGGCTAGAGGATCGGTTTGCAGCTGGAGATTGAGGATGAGGTAGGAACTGATGGTGGCGAATACATTGCAGAGCGGGGCACACAAGCCTTCAAATGTCAGTATGTCCTGCGCCATCAAGACAGACACATTTTTTTTTTTTTTTTTGCGGTACGTGGGCCTCTCACTGTTGTGGCCTCTCCCGTTGCAGAGCACAGGCTCCGGACGCGCAGGCTCAGCGGCTATGGCTCACGGGCGCAGCCGCTCCGCAGCATGTGGGATCTTCCGGGACCGGGGCACGAAGTCGTGTCTCCTGCATCGGCAGACGGACTCTCAACCACTGCGCCACCTGGGAAGCCCCAAGACAGACACATTTAAAAACAAAACTTAATAATGAAATTAAGTAAATTTAACAATAAAAAAATGCTCTACTTTTTTAATTGAACTATAATTTAGGTACCATAAAATTCACCATTTTACAGTGTACAATTCGGCAGTTTTTAGTGTGTTCACAAGGTTGTACACCTCTCTCTAATTCCAGAACATCTTCATCACTCCAAAAAGAAGCCTACTACCTGCTGGCAGTCACCCACCCCACCCCCCATCCTCCCTGGTCCTCATCCTCCGGCAACCCCTGCTCTACTTTCTGTCTCTATGGATTTGCCTATTCTGGGCATTTCATATCAATCCCACGAAGTTTGACCTTTTGTTTCCGGCTTCTTTTACTAGGCATAATGTTTTCGAGATTCATCTATGTTGTAGAGTGTACCAGTGTTTCATTCCTTTTTACGGCTGAATAACCTCATTTTGCATGGTTATACCACATTCTGTTTATCCATTCATCAGTTGGTGGACATTTGGGTCGTTTCCACCTTTTGGCTGTTATGGATAATGCTGCTATGAACATTCATGTGCAGGTTTTTGTTTGATACCTGTTTTAAGTTCTTTGGGAGTGTATACCTGGGAGTGGAATTGTGGGTAACTCTGAGTTTAACCATTTGAGGAACCTATCAGACTGTTTCCACAGTGGCTGCACCTCTGCATCCCACGAGTTCCAACACGAGTTCCAACTTCTCCACATCCTTGCTAACACTTGTTATCCCCCCTCCCCTTTTTAAAATTATTGCCATTCTAGTGGGGAAAAGTGATATCTCATTGTGGTTTTGATTTGCATTTTCCTAATGACTAATGAAAAGATGTTGAACATCTTTTCATGTGCTTTTTGGCCATTTGTTTACCTTCTTTGGAGAAACATTTATTGCAGTCCTTTGCCCATTTTTTAATTGGTTTGTTTGTCTGTATTGTGATAGTTCTTTATATATTCTGGATAATAGACTTTTATCAGATATATGAGATATTTTCTTCCCATCTGTGAGTTGTGTTTTCACATTCTTGATAGTCCTTTGATGCACGAAAGTTTTTGATTTTGATGAAGTCTAGTTAATCTGTTTTTTCTTTGGTTGCTTGTGCTTTTGGTGTTATATTTTGTGGGGGGGTTTTTTTTTTTTTTGGTGTTATATTTTGCATGTGTATATCTAGCTGTCCCAGCACCATTTGTTGAAAGACTATCCTTTCCCCACTGAATGGTCTTGGTATCCCTGTCAAAAATCAAATGACCACCACAAAAAAAAAAAAAAATCAAATGACCATAGATGTATGAATTTATTTCTGGACTCTCAATTCTGTTCCAGTGATATATATGTTTATCATTATGCCAGCACCATATTATTTTTATTAATATAACTTTGTGAATGCTCTACTTTTATTACCCTAGATGTGCTTCTGATATGTAGTACATTTGTGTATTGTGATTAGTATTTTGTATTTTCATTTTTTTTTTTTTGGAGCATGTACTTCTGCGTGGATCATTTATATAATTAGTACCCTTGTCATTTAAAATAATTATGAGGTGTTTGTTTTATTGCCTTACTGTGCTGTGCTTGCTTTTTTTTTTTTTTTTTTTTCGGTACGCGGGCTTCTCATTGTTGTGGCCTCTCCCGTTGTGGAGCACAGGCTCCGGACGCGCAGGCTCCGGACGCGCAGGCTCAGCGGCCGTGGCTCACGGGCCCAGCTGCTCCGCGGCATGTGGGATCTTCCTGGACCGGGGCACGAACCCGTGTCCGCTGCATCGGCAGGCGGACTCTCAACCACTGCGCCACCAGGGAAGCCCTGTGCTTGCTTTTGTCAAACTCTTATGTCACCCTGTTTTCTGGGTTGGTTTTTACCCTTTTAGATAGCCTTGTTTGCACTGTTTTTTCTGGACCCAGACTCATTAGCTATCAAGCCTCACCCGCTGGATGTCAGGGAATGCTGGCTGAGTTTTTTAATTCATGCTCACAGAAACTTGGAGGACCACTCCCACCTGCCTCAGCCCAGACCCAGTACTTCCTGCCAGTTGTGAATTGAATTTCTGACCTCTTTCTTGAACCAGAGCTCTCCAGAGGTCAGGAGTGGCACCAGCCTTAGGATCTGCTGTATACTTTTTTGTAAATTACTATCCCTGAGATGTCATACTGCTGAGGAGACACATGGGAAAAAACTATCTTTTGAACTTCTCTCGTGCTGCCAAAACAAGCACCTACAAGTGCTGTTTCCATATGCAATATGTCCCTGTCTTTAGAAAGGAGGAGCTCCCAGAGAGAATGGGACTTGTTCAGGTTGCCCAGTGACCACACAGTGCTACTAGGAACAGAATTCATCCCTCACTCCCATGGATTCTCCTCTTGTCATCCTAACCAAACACTCCTTTCCTATTGGGCAACAGAAGATAGAATTTACATTTCAGTAGTCTCCCCAGGGGAGGTCTTGAGTTTCTTCTTCCCTGCTCTTGTGAATAACCAGGTAAGGAGACCCAGTGAAATGACTTGCACGCATTGTGCTGCTTTTTAACAGATCAAGATCATTGGCTCTGGCAGCAGACCTGTGAGAGGAGGGGCAGGAGAGAAAGTTCACAGCTTCAGGGTGTCCTGAGCTCTTTAGGCATTTTGGATGAGCAGAGATGCCCAGTTTTCTCCCATAACAAATAGGGTATCTTCTGTGAAACTTGGCTCTAGCGGTTATTGACCAATTTGTTGGTATATATAAACTTTTCCTATGGGAATTTTCAAACAGATGCAGAAGTCGAGAGGATAATGTAATGAATTACCAGGTACCTGTCACCCAGCTTGTGGAATTATCAATACATGGCCAATCGTGTTTCATCTCTACCCCCTTTCGCTCCCTCTCCCCACTGGATTATTTTGAACTAAAATTAGTATATTGATCAAGTTTTCAGTTTCTACTTATTCTTGAAGTGGTTTCCCTCAGATGTTAGGATGTGAGCTCTCATTTAGATTGGTTTTAGCAGCTTCATTGGGCCTGTCGTTCTCTCTCTGGCAGTGTTGTTGTACTGGCAGAATCACAGGAATTTTTTGGCCTCAAACTCTGTTCTTTTGTGCCTCCCACTCCCGGTGTCCTGGGAACCTGTCATGCCTCTTCCCTGTGTTCCCAGTGCCTGGACCTCCTCTCATCAGCTCTCCCAGGTCATCAACCCTTACGTTGGAGGCTAAGAATTTCTCTATATGAGGGTCTAGGCTGGCAGGTAGAAGGTGCTTAATAACGAGTTGTTGATGACTGACTGGATGTATTCTGTTTGGCTTTCCACTCACCTGAACCTCACACTCAGCTGTTTTAACAGTGCACTTGGTTCTGTGTATGTTAAATGAGGAGGAACTTACCTGAGCCTCGCCACTGCTTCTGTCCAGCTGCAGAGTCTGGATTTTCCTGGCTCCCCCTGCTGGCCACTCCTGGGCAGCTGCATACAGGTGCCTCTGGTGGCGTAAGACTGGAGCCAGAGCCAAGTTCTGCCAAGGGAAAGTAGAACATTGTTGTGAAGTGCCCGGGCTAGTCCAGGCAGGTCTCAGTAGGAGAAGAGCAGCTTGAGAACCGTTCTGGGAAGGGTAGCTTTCTGGGTAAGGGACAGGGAAGGTGGGCCACTGCCCACAAAGTCAGGAGGGCAGGGTTGAGGCCTCAGCACTGGAAGACCACATGGGCCCGTAAATGAGCTGGTCGTTGTGTGGGGATTGGGGCCTATACTGACAATAGAGATGGGCTCCTTCTCCCCTTAAGACAAAGCAGCCTGGGGTCAGACATGGTCACCAGGCAAGCAGAGGGGCTACAGAGTTTTATCTCAGCCTCCATGAAAATTGAGGCCAGGAGGGTGGTGAACGTAGGTGAGAGCATCCCCAGAGTTCATGGTCCCATGTGGGATACATGACCCCACCTCCTAGCTCTAAAGACAAGTAATGACTCTGTGGAACTCGGTGCATGTTTCTGTGTGGGCTCCTCCCTCCACTGTCTGTAAATATAATAAATTCCCCACATCTGTCCACCCCTTCCATCACATTTCTTGGTTATTTACATGTATTTGTCTTTTCCACAGCACAACTTCCCAGAAAGTGGGCTGTGGCAGAATGCATCTCGCCTGACTCCAGCCAGCTGCAGGTGTCTGGAAGAGGGTTGAAGATGGTCAGATGCTAAGGGCAGAGCCCCTCTTCTTCTCTCCACCCCCAAGCCGCAAGTGCCAGGGTAATTGCACGCTGAGCTGAACATGGAGAATAGGCTTTTGTTCCCTTTCAGGGTATAGCGTTTCCCCAATACACAAGGAAGGGAACCCAATCCAGAAGAACCCCAGGGCATGAAAATTGCCATTGGACTTGGGCAGGTATAACTATGAAGCAGTCCTTATAATGAACTGTTTGGAAGGAATTAATTTCTGTGCAGGGTGGTGGGGATGGAGCGGTGGACAGTGTACTGCATTCTAATGGGGGAAGGCAGACCATACACTTATATAAGTATATAGTATGTCAGGGGTGCTAGGTACTAAGAAGGAAAAAGAATCAGGGGAAAGGGATAAGGTAGGAGTACGTCGTTTTAAATTTGGTGGTCAGGGAGAACAGCCCTGCTGAAGTGAGGCAGCAAGCCTTGTGACTACCTGGAGAAAAAATATTCCAGGCAGGGGACAGCAAGTGCAGAGGCCCCGAGGCAGGCACGTGCTTGCTTGTGAGAGGAACAGCAAGGAGACCATTGTGTCTGGAGCCGGGCGAGGGAGGGAGGGTCAGAGAGAGAACCAGGGGCCAGGTCATGAGGGGCCTTGTACACTTCGGTGAGGGATTTGGATTCGCTCTGAGTGAGATGGAAAGCCGTCAGAGAGAAAGCCGTCAGATGGAGCCCAGAGTAACATGAACCAACTGATGTCTAAAAAGACTCACTCTGGCTGCTGAGACTGATCACGGGGAGGCAAAGGTGGGGAAGGGGGACCAACTGGAGGACAGAGAGAGGTGAGGTGGCCTGGATGGGGTAGTAGCAGAAGTGAAGGAGCACTTGACTTGCAGATACGGTTGAATGGACAGCCAGCAGGGCCTGCAGGTGGAATGAATGTTGGGTGTGAGAGGAGGAGAGAGCCCGGGCTGCCTGCAGAGGCCTGGCCTGTATCCCCAGGAGTACGTGCTACCCTTTACTGAGGTGAGGGGACTGGAGAACAGTAGGTCTGAGAGAAAATTCATCAGTTCTGTTTTTACGTTCTGCGAGTAAAGGTATCCACTTCAAATAACAGTAGATGTTTCAAAGAATAGGCTCCTCAAAGGAATAATAATAGCTAATGACATTTACATTGTGCTTTACAGTTGACAGTGTTCCCAGTCATGTTATCTTACTCTGTTTTCGCGTCACCCACATAAGGGAGTGCATTTTCTTTCCATTTTGCAGGTAAGAAAGCTGAGATTCAGAAGTGTTCTGCACAAGAGAGCCAATTTTTGGATGCTGCCACACAGAGAGAGACAACAGCCAGTCAGTCTTGAAGAGCAGCAGCCAACCAACAGAGAGATGGCCACTTCCCCATGGCCTCCCGGCCCCTGTCCACAGCCCCGCCTCAGACAGGAGCAGGGGGGATGTGGCAGAGGACAGACCGCCTTCCACCACCCTCCACTCAGGCCACCAGGGCCATGGCCACATCTAGCTTCCCTGGGAGTGGAGGCCGAGAGCTTTGAAGGAGAGCTTGACCTGGACATTTTTAAGTGAGTATTTTTATTTGTGTAAACATTTTAAATGAATCTGAAAAACCAGAAGGAGACTATTCTAATTTCTGAAAGTAGTTGAGAATCTATGGTGTCCGTCATTAAGCTACCCAGTGAGAAAAAGGGCTTAGACATGGTGTTACTAAGGGCAGCTATTGAAAGATATAAAAAAGGATTCACATTTATACAGGATGAGATACCCCAATAAACCAGTTGCAAGTGCATTTTCTTCCACTCTTTTTCCATGCATCTTTTTAACATTGTTCAGATCTTACCACCTAGGCAATTTTAGTTTCTCATAACCTGCTGTTTTCTCATAACCACTTTTAATATAAACATTTCCCTCTATGATATTGAACATTGTTGTAATCATTTTTAAGTGGCTGTATATTAACCAGCTATTTAGGCTGCTTTCACATTTTACGTACATCTTTGTGTCTTAAGCTCTTTAGTATCACTTTGTTAGATAGCTTCCTACAAGTAGAATTACTGGTTTAAAGGATATGAACATTTTTAGACTCTTGATAAATTCTAACAAATTATTTTCCAAAAAAGTTCTGCTATCAGTACAAGAAAGTAAGAGTGAGCCCCGGAGCCAAGATCTGCTGACTCTAAATCTCAGGCTTTTTATTCTGGGCTAGATATATGAACCTCGATTTTCTTATCTGTGAAATGGGGACGACTGCCCCAGTCACAGTCACGAGAATCAGAAAAACCGTGTGCTGAATAAATGGGGGGGAGTTACTATTTTAATGAGAGAAGATTTGTTATTTAAAGCTGGCTGCAGGGACTTCCCTGGTGGTGCGGTGGTTAAGAATCCACCTGCCAATGCAGGGGACATGGGTTCGAGTTCTGGTCCAGGAAGATCCCACATGCCACGGAGCAACTAAGCCCATGCACCACAACTACTGAGCCTGCGTTCTAGAGCCCACAAGCCACAGCTACTGAAGCCCATGTGCCTAGAGCCCATGCACCGCAATGAAGAGTAGCCCCTGCTCGCCACAACTAGAGAAAGCCCGCACGCAGCTACAAAGACCCAGCGCAGCCAAAAATAAAATTAATTAATTAATTTAAAAAAAAAAAAGCTGGCTGCAGTAGTCCTCTTAGGAAAATGTCTTTGTTCAGACATTGGAGCATGGTCTGCCCCGACCAGCTCTTCTTCACTGTCTGTTTGCTGGCTGGCTTTTTCTAGCAGCTCCTACACAGTCTGAAATGGCCCTTTTCTCCCTTGATGACATGAAGGCATTTGTCACTTTGTCAGCTGGTATTTGGACTTCAAGAGCAAGCTTGCCCACCTCTTCCCTTCTCTGAGCACCCCCCCCCAGTTTCCCCCACACCCATCCCTACATCTCCGAGTCCTAAGCATGCTCCAGGGTCCTGCTCTAATGCCACCACCTTCTCAGACCTTCTCCAAACCATCATAGCATTTACTTTCCCTCCCCTCTCATATCACGTTCTCTCTTGTGGTTCAGACATTTGTTTATGTGTATGTCCCATGTCCTGTCCTGCTTTGTGTGTTTAAGCTCCTTGAGAGCAGGAATTCAGTCCTTCCTGGCACAGTCGCCCACTCAGAACATCTGTCAGATAAATCAGCAGCTGCTAAGTGCCAAGCATTATTCTCGGTTTTGGGAATACAGAGACAAATTATCTTTGCACAAACCCCGTTTGCCGCGAAGCCTGGCCTCATATGGGGAGATAGATCCATAAAGCGTGATGTAAAAGTAATATGTGCAGAACAGGGAGCTGGCACAGAGGAGATGGCACACAGTGATGGGGCCCTGGGACCCACAGTCAGACAGTTCAGGATTCGGGTCTTAATTCTGCTACTGCACAGCTGTGTGACATGGGCAATTACTTGGCCTCTCTGGGCCTCAGTGAGATTAAACAGTACCTACTCCACAGAGTTCTTGATGTACATGAGGCCCCGGCACAGTTCGTGGTACAAAGCAATGATGTGAGGATGAAAGTTGCCTCCTCTTGGAGGGGGCGGGGAAAACTTTGTAGACAAGGGGCCACTTGAGCTGAATAAGATGAATAAGAGTTCTTCAGGGAGACAGGAGTTAAGGACTTTACAGGTGGAGGAAAGGACATGAAAAAGCAAATAGTTTATCATCATCCAGAGAAAAGCTTAAAAAAAAATAAACACAGGCCCTGCCACGTGTGGAGTTTGTGTTTCTCAATGTGGACACCAGGACATCCAGCAGGCTCAGGGCACAGATTCTGATTCGGAAGGGAAGAGAATCAGAAGAGAACGAATGCCCTTTAAGAAGGGAGAGGTGAGGACAGTCTTGCAGGTCCGTCCTCAGAGCCACAGGCCTTGGCCTCTGCCCAGTGTGGACTGGCCCCGGGTGGGGCACCAGGCTGAGTGCGGGGCACCAGGCTGAGTCCAGGCCACAGGCTTTCGCTGAAGCAAAAGTCAGTGATTTTCCTGTTGTGGCATCCACAGCGATACAAAGAGCTTTATTCAGAGGTGCCTACCTCCACACTGCCTTGTCTTCAAAAGAGTCTTGTTTTCTTAGGACAGATTCATCTCTTAGATGAATGTTTGGCGTTTCCTTTCACACGGTTTAGCGAGAGATGCAGGTCCAGATAGACATTCTGCCCCCCTCGCTCTCCCCAGTGAGCCTCAGGGTCCAACAGGCACCTCGGGAGATCCCAGAAGGGTCAGGCCGGTGGCCACAAAGAGAAGGGCAGAGGTGGGGTGTGTAAAGACTGGAGTCCTGGAGGCCTGCTGCCAGGTGCTGGGCAGCTGGCATGGTTACAGGAACTGGTGGGAACTGGCGGGGCTCTGAGGATAACTTTAGGGCGAGTCTGGCCTCACCACTCAACATAAGAGAGGGCACACCTGTGGAATTTCCTCCTGCAAGGCCCTCAAGAGAACTGAAATTCTGAGCTCACTGCCAAAACTGGCAGCTCTCACTTCACCCCTGGTGCCTCTGAGCACAAACCTTCAGGGAAAGCCAGGAAGAACGAGGGCAGACAAGAACAGGACTCAGTCACTGACCTCATTCCGCACTTCTCCCACTCCCACATCTGCCAGCTCCCCACCTACCCTCTTCCCTCTGTCCTGCCTTCTCTGCCCCTGAACCCAAAAGAGACATGAATGAAAACAAAATGACCAGAAAACTGGGCAGGCAGTTCTTGCTCTGGGCGCACTAGGCTCTCCTTTGTGTGGGCTCTGTAGTTCCTTAGAACGACCTGGTTTGGGGGACGTGGCATTGCACTCTGCAGGGATCAATGGATTGATCGGCAGACCAAGAAATCACAAGCTCTGGGTGTCGGATCCATTTTACTCACATAAACCGTGAGCTTATGTGCCATAGGCTGGGACCCGAATCTGGGGGAAATCTGAGCTCTGAAGCCAGGAGAGAGAGGCCCGCCCTGAGTAGCAGAAAGAGAAGCTGGTCTTGAGTGGTGGTTGGCAGACTCGGGCTGTACAGGAGCCAGCCTGCACCTGGTTTTGTACAGCCGATGAGCTTTATATTTTTAAATGGTTGGGAGAAAACTCAAAGGAAGAATATTTTGTAACACGTAAAAAGTATATGACATTCAAATTTCAGTGTCCATCAATGAAGGTTTGTTGGAACCGAGCTGTGTCTGTGCCTGGCTACTCCTGTACAGCAGAGTGGAACAGCTGTGACAGTGGCCACACGGCTCACAAAGCTGATGATGTTCACCCTCTAGCTCTTTACAGAAGTTTGCCTGTCCCTGCTCTTGTGCATTTTTGTGCGGGTGTAGTCTGGTGGAGGAGATAATAATGCGGGCAAACTAAAAGGGAGCTTTCTGAGTGTTTCCTAATTTGCTTTACAGGTACCAGCCTGTGTAATCCTCACAGCAGCTGTGAGAATAAGAGCTGCACCTGCCAGAGCACACCCGGTTAGAAAGAGGTGGTGCGGAGATCTGCACCCGCTGGCCATCTCTGGAGATCACCATGAGACAGGGCCCCTGGTGACCGCCCGGGGAAGGGGCAGGTGCAGCGCCGTGGAAGGTCGGAGGAGGGCAGAGGCAAAGAAGGCCATGGAAACGGTAAGACTCAGATGCACAGGGCTGTGAAGGAAGAGCCTTCCAGGTGGAGGGTGTTCCAGGGTAAAGGCTCGGGGCTGGGGGCCAGTGGGACTTGCTGAGAAGGGGAGGGTCTGAGTGTGGAGCCGAGAGGCAAGGACATGCCCCAGTGTAGGGTCGCAATGAAGATGCAGCTCTGGGCCTGGGTTCAGATCCTTACCGTACCACTCAAAGCCATGTGTTTGGGGCAAGTTGCTTAATTGTAATAACAGCACGTACCTCTTTGGGAGATTGGAGGGTAAACAGATTTATAAGTGTGAAGTGTTTAGAAGGGTGCCTGGCGCTTAGTACCATTGTTATTTTGCTTATTGTTGTTAAGCACAGGACGTGACTGCAGGTTGGCCCAAATAAAGGCCTGATATTTGAAAAACAAGAGCACAAGTGGGGGCTTGTGCTTGGGGCATCCCTAGTAGAAAGTGTGGGATTGGAGCAGGGAAATCCAGAGGAGGCAAGCTGCTGTGGAGAGTTTGTTTTGGGGACCCCCACAAGGCTCTGGAGAGAGAAAGGCAGAGACTAGAAACAGGGGGCCAGGGAAGGGGCCGGGGTTCTCTCACGTCCAGAGGATGCACCGGATGTGTGTGATTCAGCCTTGTTACAACCTTGCAAGTCTGTGTGGTCGTCCCCACTTCACAGAGGGGAGGCCAAGGCTTGGAGAGTTGCCACAGCTGTAAAAGTATCTCAGAAGCACCTCTTGAGACTGGCCACAGGCTCACAGGCCCCGCCCACTCCCGGCTGTCAGTGGTCATGTTTCTTTGTAACCATATGTGCCGGGGTCCCTTGGTGCCACGGGGCCTCCCTGTGGGTAATCACTGCCCTGGGGAGGTGAGGCCAGTGCTCCTGCCTTGGCCCAGGCCATGGGGCAGTGGCTAGACAGGCTTCCTGGTGTGACAGGTCTGCCCAGAGCAAGTCGACCAGGCTGCTGGTGGTGCCAGGAACACCTAGGGGCCTAGGGTGGCTCTGGAGCCCAGAGGGTCAGTCTCAGGATGAAGAGTGTGTTCACTCACTCAGCTCTCGGGCACTCCCTCTGGCACTGACCCTGACTTCCTCTGTGGCTTTTTTCTGCTGCCCTGTGCTGGCCCCTGTCCTGGGGGACTGGGAGAGTAGAGAGCCTGCTCTGTGCCAACCACAGTAGTGGGCATTTTCTTGTGTATAGAGACACTGTTACTGGAGCTTGGGAACAGAGGTTCTGGAGTCAGAGGACAGACCTGAGTTTGAATCCTGGCTCTACCCGTTCCTATGTGATGGGGGTGGGAGCCGGGTGGGGTAGGGCTGGGGTAGGGTGAGGGTGGGGGCAGGGCAGGGATGCTTCCACCTCTCAGCCTATTTGCTCATCTGCAGGAGGGGGAGTAATGGAACCCACCTCACAGGCTGTGCTGAGAATTAGGCACAGAGCTTAGCTCAGGCCTCCTTAGTCTTCACAGCCTGTTTTCCTGGTGAGGAAACCGAAGCTCAGAAATTTGCCCAGGGTTGGGGGTGGGCATATGGTGGGGCTGGACAGCCAGAACTTAGGGCCTTCACCTTTGACCAGGACAAGAGGAGCCGCCCCGTCATTATGCACCACGTTCTGCACAGCTTTTCTCGCCACAGCCCGAGGAGCCCGAGGAGACGCCAGGCAAGGGGCCAGGGGCCTCTGCTTGCTGCCCAGGCCTCAGTGAGTAGCGCTTGCTCTGTCGTCCCACTCCTGCCAGGTGACAGATACTGTGGATAGGCGCCTGCCTGTCCACAGACGTGACCGGTGCTTTTGCGGGGGCAGGACCGAGAAGTCTCCAATGAAGACCTTGGTTCAAGGCCTGGTTCTCTGCTTTAATGCCCGCTGGGTGTCCCCAGCTGGCAGATTCTGTGGTGGTCACAAGGCTGCCCGTCCACGGGGCCTCAGCATTCTGGGCCTGCCCTTTCCTCTGACACTCACCCCAAAGGGCCCAAAGCCTCCATCCCGCATGCTCCACAGAGCCCAGCAACTTACCCAAGATTTCATGTAGATGCTTAGGGTTTAAAAGAAAAAAAAATCCAGCTGGGGGAAGTGTGGAAGGCGGGGGCAAAATAGCTTAAGGGGATTAAGAGGTAGAAACCTCCAGTTATAAAACAAGCCACAGGGATGTAATATACAGCTCAGGAAATATGGTCAGTAATGTGATAACTTTTTATGGGGACAGGTGGTTACTAGACTTATGCTAGTGATAGTTGTTTTTTTTTTTAAGATTTTTTAAAATTTTATTTATTTATTTATTTTTGGCTGTGTTGGGTCTTCGTTGCTGCATACAGATTTCTCTAGTTGCAGTGAGTGGGGGCTGCTCTTCGTTGCGGTGCACGGGCTTCTTATTGTGGTGGCTTCTCTTGTTGCGGAGCATGGGCTGTAGGCACACGGGCTTCAGTAGTTGTGGTGCGTGGGCTCAGCAGTTGTGGCTTGCGGGTTCTAGAGCGCAGGCTCAGTAGTTGTGGCGCATGGGCTTAGTTGCTCCGCAGCATGTGGGATCTTCCTGGACCAGGGCTCGAACCCACGTCCCCTGCATTGGCAGGCGGATTCTTAACCACTGTACCACCAGGGAAGCCCCGGTGACGGTTTCTTAATGTAGGCAAAGCTCAAATTATGCAGTACACCTGAAACTGACATAATGTATGTCAACTATATTTCAATTAAAAAAAAGACATCCAGCTCAGTCTTTGCCTTTAAGCCAGAACAATGTTATTACTAGTATTAATGTGGGTCTAAATCATTTTGTGCTTTGTTTGCTCCTCCCAGTCTGTTTATTTTTCTCCCCTTTGTCACTCTTTTCTTTTCTACCTGTTTGGAGCTTAAATGCTATCTCTGTTAGTTCGGGATTTCCCTCGACACCCAGGCTGCCAACAGTCTGCCTGTGCCCTTGTGCTCTGACTCTTGCTCCCATTAGTTCTCCATTGTGCTCACTTCTTGTCTGTTTGCTGTTCTCTTTCCCTTTCTCCTCATACATTCACACTAAGGGTACAGCAGCCTTTTACTTAACCTCTGGGTAGCACAGGGTTGGGGGGACTCAAGTTGCTGAGCTTCTTAGAGCCGCCCTGAGAGTTTTCTCCCTGCCCACATCCCCCCTTAGGTCCTAGCTTCTTTGGTCCTCTCTGGCTCCAGGTCTCCCTCCAGAGTCCCACCCCCACCTCTCACCAGCCTGGACCACCTACCTGCTCTCCCGCCATCACTATCCCTCCCTTGTCCGTTTCTCTCCTTGGATGTCTCCCTATCTGAACTCTGTGGTTAAATCTGCTTACTGGTTCCCTCTCTCCCTTTAAGCTCCACAAGGGTGTCCCATGCACCACTGTACCCCAGGGTCTGGGGCACAGAGCAGTGAAGACCAGGAGAGAGCGGGTGGGTGGATGGTGGCAGCTGAGTCTGCAGGGGAAGCACCCACCTGTCAATCCCAGTGGGACTGGTGCAGTGAAGAGGAAGAGAGGTCTCCTGGGATCCCACCCCACCCAGGTGCAGGGGCACAGACTGCCCACCCTCTGGGTCCCAGAGAAAAAACCAGACTCAGGGGAGCAGGCAGAGTAACGTACTAACATTTTTAATACAGTCTGATCAGATCAACTCACATCACAGGGTCAACCTTGGCTTGCTCACGTGTGATACAACCGAGGTGTATGATGTCCCCACCTGCCAGCTCTCCTGCCTTCCAACAGCACTGAAACCCCCTCCCTCCCTGACCAGACTGGCATTTTTAAAATTTTGCATAAAACTATTTCTTCCATAGACTCCAAACAATCAACTAGCCAAGTTAATTATGGTACATCTAAACAAAGTTTAATCCTAAACCCTAACGTGTGACTGCGGTTTACAAAGAGCTCTGTATCACCTGGGATAGCTTTCAGTAGCAATTCACTACAACTGGTCCTAAAAAATAATAACAATAATAATAATAATTAGAGAATTAAAACCCAACAGCAAGTTGAATGGTTAAAATCACCTAAGAACTGAAATTTGGGGTAGGAGTGTCCTCGATTGCTAAGCTTGTCCTAGTGGCAAAATGCTAGCCTTCAAGCAGGGCTCAGAAAGGTCTGGGGCCCTCCGGGTCAAAGGTCAAGCTCAGGGGGCTCTCAGAGGACACTCACCCCATGGTCCACGGGATGCTGTAGGCTTCCAGCTTCCTTAAAAACAGTTGGGCATCAGCATTGTGTAAGTGGGCGGAGACCCTACTGTGGTATCTTTTGAGGGAGATGAGAAGGGGGAATGAGGGATTAGAGAAGGGGCAGGAGACCAAAATCACAGAGGTCCCAGAATGCTGTCAGGTGCAGGTGTGGAATTGGGGTCACTAGCCTGAGCACCAGGAGCTCCAGCTTCCGCCTGTTAGAGAAACCAGCCCTGGTGTTGCCTTGGAGGCCTGTGTAGTGTTTTCTGCCCTCATCCCATACCGGGTCTCAGATATTTCTGCCGAGTATCAGATGAGAATCTATTTCTAAAGACCATTGGGGGTTAGGGGTGGGTGACAGGGCTGGAGGGGGAGTTAAAAACGAATAAAAATCTCTCAGCTACAGAACCCAAAGACACCACTTCCCTCCGCATTCACAGCATTTCTCAGCGGTCCCCGGTGGCCGTTTCTGCGGGGACGCAGCATCTGCCTCACTTGCCCTCAGGCCCCATGGGCTGCTGGTCGACCTCAGGATCTACCAGAGATGATGCAAACGCCGACTGAACAATCTGAAACCCAAAGGACTCAAGGAGAGACATGTTCTGCTGGGGAGAGAAAGGCGAGCCAAGGGCAGGGCCCAGGTCCCCCAGAGGGCCCCCGAGGGCCCGGACATGCACCTTCTGGATGTGTTTGTTCAAGTAGGACTTGGAGCGGAAGAAGCTCCCGCACTCGGGGCAGGGGTACTTCTTCTCCCCGTCAGACTCCATTTTGTTTTTGGGGACCGCCATGTCACAGGAGAAGGATCCATTGGTGCTCTGTTTCTCGGGCGTCTTCAGGTCGCTGGCATCCGAGAGGTCACCGTAAGAGTCGGAGCTCTCAATCGGATCCTGATGTGAGCATTTCTGGCCTTCTAGGAGGAAACAGAACACAGAGGAGCGGTGAGGCCAGGCTATGGGGATGCCCCCTCGGAGGGGTCGCCAGGGGCCAGCTCACAGGCTCGTGGAGGGCAGCCGATGGCCAGCCACCGCCCAGCAGAACCCACAGAGGTTCAGCTGGTCAGTCAGGGAGCCTGGTGTGCCTACAGGGGTGAGACAGCAGGGCCTGGGGCTGCCAGCCTCCCTCGCCGCGGACTCTTCATGCAGGCGCACGTGTACTGCTCACCACCATCTCGGCCTGCTTCAAGGAAGGGTATGGAGAGGGGACCTCCTCTGTCTCCACCCAGGACAACCCAAGACCCCCAGCTCCTAGGTGCTCTCTTGGGTGCCTCTGAGGGTAAAACAGCTGTTGTGATGATGCTGAGCAGGTACGTCAGTGGCCTCACCTCTGCACCAGACTGGCTGCACCCTAGCAAGCCAGAACCAGAGCCGTGGGCTCCTCAACCCAGGCAGACCCTATCGACAGCTGAGTCAAAGCCAGTCCTTTTCCCAACGCTGCAAACACAAGCCCTGCCCTCACTGCCTCTGCCTGCCAGAAGCCTTCCAGGCCAAGTTGCCAAAGCACACAGCTTAGAAGGAACTAAACAACTCAATCGGCCAGCTGTCCCTACGCAGGGCCCAGAACAAGGTGGTCCTCGAGACAGCCCTCACTGATCTGCCTTGCCCGGCCCACACGTGAAGCCTCCACAATGAGCTCCTTCCTGCCTGGGTTCAGAGCGCCATGCCGGGAAGGGAAGTCTGTGATGGGAGCGTGGAGCATGCCATCTCTGCCATCTGCCAAGCCCCTGGCGTCATCCCCAAGGCAACGACGACTTGAAAAACCACAGAACAACCCGAATCAACAAGTGGAGGTGGGGCCTAGGGAGCTCTACGCAAACCAACTCAGAGTCGGCACCATGCATCTCACAAACGCGGCCAGAGGCTCTCCGGAAAGGGCTGGTCACAGCAACCAACCACCCCTACCGAGGGGGAAGCCAGACCTTGGCTCCCTCTGCCCACAGGGTCAAAGGAGAAGAAAGCATTCAGCCACAGCTCCACGCCATCCTTAAAGGGCCACAGGCAATGGACAGGCCCAGAGGCTCATCATGCAGGGCTCCTCTTCCTGCCCTGGGCCCGGGGCGTCCCTGCAGGGCTCTGGACGTGGGGGCTGGCCAGGAGCGAGGAGGGTGCTGGGGAAGAGGAGGCGGGGGCTGGATCTCGGCAGGGCCCTAAAGCCTCACTCACCGCCCTGGAGTGAGATTCCCCACTGTGACTTTTGTCCTGGAGGCCACTGCCACTCAGATCTCGAGCCTCCTTGAGGCGGCCAGCAAGCCGGCAGCCTTCACGCCTCCCCACGCCCGGCCCAGCGCCCCCACAACACAGCCTGCGCAGAGAAGCAAAGTGCAGAGCAAGGGGTCGCTTGCCTTTGTTGCCATAGGTCCTGGCGCAGTGGAACGCTGCTCCCCCATTCGGGATGGGCTCCTGGTGCCTGGAGACCTGGGGAAGGGGAACACCGTGGTGGGTTTTAACATGGACCTTTAAGTAGGAGGCAGAGGAGAAACCTAAACAAGACAAAAGGAGATGAGATCCCGCAGCCGGCACACAGACACCTCTCTGCTTCCCCCACGCCTCTCCTCTGGCCGCACTGGCTAGCACTCCTAGAAGGGGCCCCTCCTTGGCTCAAAGGCGCTGCAACCACAGGAGCCACCTGGCTCAGAAGGGAGGGTGGCACTGTCCTTGAGTTGGCTTCTCTGCAGAGCCCGCTCTGCAAGGCTGTGGAGGCTGCCTGGAGGGATGGCCTGAGATGCCACTCTGGCCAGGGCCAGAGGCCAACTACCTCGGCTCGCTTGGCACCTCAGTAACAAGTGGTCTGAACGGATGGTCCACAGTCCCAGACCAGCTGCAGGGACCACGGCTAGAAATGCTGTCGGGAAAGTACATGGGGCTCCAGGGCAGCCACGGGACTCCAGCCGGCAGAACACGGCTGAACACGTGTGAAGGCAAACCATCTGCGCAAGAAGCCAGACGGAGGCAAGATGAAATCCCAAAGAAATGCCTCCAGGAGTCCCCCTTCTTCTACCTGTTAAGACATGCTCTATTTTGCAAACTTTCTCACCTTCAGAATAACTGGGTTTAGTAACTGTTTAGACCTTTTGAAGAACAATGAAAATAGGAAGTTATGTTAAAGGGGGTGTGCAGTCATCTCTTATTCACAGTGGTCTTCTTGGTTCGGTTTTGGAGGATCCAACAGGTTCACTTAAGGAAGAAGAAATAGGCACAATCCTTGTCTTTATTTTGGGGGAGGGGCAATCCAACCTTCTGGGATCTGCTCCAGACCCACTCAGATGTTCCAGTCAGTTTGAGCCTCGAGATGCCTCGGGCTGGGAAGAGATGGAACCAGGTAGGCCAGTCAAAGGATTTCCACTTGGGTTTCCGCAGGAAGGAGCTGGGACATCAAATCCTCCCACAGTCAAGGATCCAAAAGTGCCTTCGGCCGGAACCAAAACTTTTCGGCAGAAGGCCCACTTGGGGCGCTATGCCTAGATGGTGTCCCTTTAGTCCACTCCAGATGCAGCTGACACATCCTCGGGTACTTTCATTCCCTCGTTAAATTACAGTCATGGGGTAGCAGTGGGATCCACTACTAATGGGCCAGAGGCTGGAGAGTACTGTGTAATGTCTGCACAAGACTTGTTTGAAAAAAGTCTGAATTGGCCTCGGCTTTCAAATGCTACTGGAACTACAATAAAGGTCACCTTCAGGGAGTGACAGAGGTGTGCAGGCCCAGCGCACCGCATGCATCGCTCTGTGCTTTGCAGCCACATGTACAGCTGCTAAATGGCAGAGCCTGGACTCTAACCCCAGGACCACGTGCCACCATGTGGTCCTTCACCACTGGGCAGACTCTCTAATAGTCTCTGTGTCTTGGCCCTAGAAACATCCCTTCAACTTTTGCAGTAGGCTCCATTATCACCATTTACATTCCTGTATTTCTCTGCCATGTTGGTGGATTAGAATGAAAGCTGCTGGTAGACAGGCTGACCTGTGGGAATCTTATTCAACAAACATCCCCCCGATGGTAGCAGCTGGTGGTTCTGGAGGGAAATGGGGGGCTGGGTGAATCTTCCTTCCTTTCCTGACAAAGAAGACCCTCCTGGACCAGATGCTGCTGTCCTGCCCTGCCTGATAGAGCACGATGTCCTGCGCTGTGACCAAGTGGTCTGCCTGGGGCCAAGCAGGGGACAGACTGACTTACGAGGGTCCCATATAAACACTCCTCGGAGGGAGGCTGTGGTCAGGAAGGAGCAGATGAGACTCACAGGACAGAGGATCTCAGCCCTGCCCCATGGATGGCGCTGCAGCCCTGGCAACCAACAGAAATATCAGGACTTTCCAACTGATGAGATGATACCACTTTAGAAGGGAATTTTTTTCTTTGTTTTTTAATCCCTTGCGGGGCCCTCTGAAGTGGTTTGAAGCTCTCTCCACGGTGCATCAGGGCAGGGCCACTGCAATCAAGAGGGATGGGAAAGGAGGGAAGGAGCACCAGGAACTATTATGTTTACTCCTTGTGGGAAGAGCTGTGCTGGGGAACACAGCAGATGCTCAATGAAAACTCACTGTTTTCTCCCGAAAAATGGTCTGGGGACCACATGGCAGGGTCCCCTTGACGCTGCCCCAGCTGCAGACTACTTACTATCTATAGCAAAACCACATGGCGGGTGGTAGGCGTGGATCCACAGTTGCCACCTAAAGCCCAGAATTTAAACACAGAGCAGCTCAGCAGCCAAGTTTTGGGGTAAAACAGAAGCCGAGTTTCTGTGAACGTATCTCTGAAGCCAGACACATTTGGCCGGAATTCTAAACTCACCTGCCTGTTCACCACTGACTGACTAACCAAGAACCAAAGAGGAAGCTTTCTACAAGCATCAGAGTGATGGGGACACTGAGCACACACGTGACTCCACCACCACCGACGGGCCACCCTCTCTCACGCTCCAGATATGGAGAATATGCTACCACGAGGCTACTGCTCCTCCACTGCATTTTCTTGCCTGGTGTGCTGTAATTCGCACTCTGGAAGCAAACCCTCCTTGGCAGCTTCCACATCTGTGCAGGGGTCAGGGATGGCTTTCTTCTTGTCCACACCTTGGTGGGGCTGTGCCCAACTGAGCCGTGCTGGAGGTGGGGCACCAAGTAGGCTTGGGTCAGCTCAGTCCAGGGGACGGCAGGCTGTCTGCGTCTACCACTGGCACTTGCCTCTGGCTGGAGAGAAGGCTTTCTCTGCCCTTTAAGCAGATATTTGAGTGCAAGTGTTGTCTCGGCCAAAGACAGATTTCCAATACGCTTTCCCGCTCCCTCCCTCACACCAGTACATACACATCTACACGAAGACCCTGCTACAGAAACTTAAAAAGAAGGGAAATCGTGGCAATCTACCAGGTCCTTCCCACTGTTCAACTCAACTGATTTCCTCAACTTGAACGTGGGAAACAGGCTTTTGTAGCCATCATACTCCTCCCACTGCAAGTTATCTTCTCTGCAGATGGGATGGTCTACGTCCTGATACGTCTCCAGGACAAAGACAAGGTCATCTGTCTCCAGTGTGGGGCTGGACCACCGGCTGCATCTCCTCTCTCCCGTTCTTCACAGGCAAGAGTTGTTTGTGTGGCTGAAAGTAGGCAGATGGATGGGTGGTTAAGCTGATTGCTTAAGAATTGCTGGGACTGGAGGATCTCAGGGCACCTGGAAATTCATCTGATCCTGCCTCACCCGCTAACCGGCTGGCTGAACGTTAGCCTTTGCTTGAACCCTTGTAGAGAGAATATCCATTTATTCCTGCAGCTCCTCCTGTAGTCACAGCCTTGAAAGAACAGCCCAGAGCTCCCTGCATTCTGATTCCAGTGTCTCAGTGTCTTTGGCGGCCTATCCTCTCCCTGGAAAAACTGCCTTCCCCTTCCTCTTCTTTTTTGGAGGGGAAGGGAGGCGTCTTTTCCCATTTCTGCCGAAGAAATGAGTCCAGAGGTAGAATCCTGCTCCTTCTCTTCTGATGAAGACCAAAATTGTTTTCTCTTCCTTCTGAGGATCCAGGGTGGTTTAGACTAGAGCCCTCTTCTGTCTTCTTGGAGGAATGGGACTTCCTGCTCCGACTCTGGGACCCAAAGCTGGGTTTTTCTGTTTTAGCTTTTGGGTTTGTTTTTTTTTTGGCCATGCCACGCGGCTTGTGGGATCCTATTTCCCTGAGCAGGGACTGAACCCAGGCCCTAGGCAGCGAGAGCGCAGAGTCCTAACCACTGGGATGCCAGGGAATTCCCCCAAAGCTGTTTTGCTTACGACCCAGATCTAGCGTTGGCTTTTCTGAGAAAAGGTGGGCTCTGGTTCTACTCTCCAGGCACCCCCACCCCGGCCACGTGGCCTGTGGCTGCTGCCCAAGTTCTCTTTACCAGCCCAGGGAAAACAAATCCTGACGTACAATAGTTGTGGGCTTTGCCACGTCAGCTGTCTCCTAACTGGGTCGACTTTCCCTGCTATTCCCGGCTGCTCGCAGCTTTTCTTTCCTCCTGAGCGGGGCCCACAGGGGCTGTGGCCCTGGGTCCCCCACTCAGCTCCCTGCCACTTTGTAATCCAGGCTTTATCTCTGTTTCCTCATTGGCGTCCTCCTCCGCCCTAACTGGTTTACCACCTCTGGTCTGTGACCCCAACTCTCAGGCTGAGAACTTCAACCCTGAAACCCCGACAGTAGGCCCGCTGACAGCACCGTCGCAGCAGGTCTCAAGTTAGTTGGGGGCGCGGTCAGGAAGCCACGGGATGAAGCAAGACAAGGAACCATCTCTTCCTAGAGCTGGGCAGCCACAGCCTGATAGCTCTTTCCACACACAGCCCCACTGCTAGCTCCCCGGAGGAAGCTCCTGCCAGAAAGGGCTCTATTGACATATCAGAAAATAGGACAGATGCTTAAGCAGCTTTTCTGACCACCTCCCTGCTTCCACAGCAGGTTTCCTGATGGTACAAACGTTGACATCAAATGGCCTTCAAGGCAAACCCCAGGTGTGCAGTCCCCGGGAGGAACCCAGCTCAGGGCACCAAGAGAACACCCAGCCACTCAGCAGGCTCCCTCCAACAGCAACCTCAGGGCATGTGGAGATAGCACAGGACGCAAAGTTTCCAGCCAAGGACTGCAGGAGGGTTGCACCTGGTCCAAATCAGAGTGTCAGCAAGCTGTGTCTTTCCTGACAGTTACAAAGTGTAAGGAGGGCCTCCCAAGTGTGCTGCTGCTTGCAGGGTTCAGAGAACTTTCACCTACCTTGTCTCCTGGGATCCTCACAGCAACCCTGTGAGGTGGGCAAGGGGTATGTTCTCAACCCCGTTTAGAGGTGAAGAGACTGAGCCTTCGAGAGGGGAAGGGAAAGTTCAAGGTCACACAGGAGGGTGAGGTGGGAGGGGGCCAGCTAAACCCTGGGTCCCCTGCCTCCTGGCTTAGTGCTCAATCCACTAAGCCACACTCAAGACTTCCAGAAGTGTTGCAACAAGAGTGTCCCAGGAGATAGGACTCTCCAGCCACATCCCCACCTGGCCAAAGCAAGCGCACCATGCAGAAGCATCCTCACGCTCACCAGACAGCTGCCCCAACTCCTTCAGCAGATAAGGCGCGGCCTCCTCCACTGACGCTACTTGCCAAGCATGAACCTCAGCCCTTCTAGCAGCCAACGAGCCCTGGCAGAAGCTCAGGAACAGGCCAGACTTCATCCAACACAACACCAGGGCCACAGATGCCACCTAGGCCAAGCTCAGCCGCAAGCACGCTGCCCTGCTCAGAGCACCTGCCACTTTCCGCTCTCGTCAAGGCCACAATCTACCTGGGCCTGGGCTCTTCCGACCATTTGTGCTAGAAAGTTTCGGCCCTTGTCCATCTCCAGACTCGACGTCCTTACCTGGCTGCTGACTTTCACGTGCCAGTGGATCAGCCAGCAAAGCTCTTGAGCAGGACCCCTCATTCTCCCACCTCTTGGGGCCTAATGACTCCCACCAACCTCAGTAGTTCAGCGCATCCATCCTGCCCCCTGGGCAGCAGGTGTGTCATGGGCCCAAGCCTGGGAACAACACTCTCTGCTGTTCTCACTTGCTGAGCTCCTGGCAACTCCTGTTCCAAGCACCCCAGGTTTCTTGGAAAGGAAAGGGTGACAAACAGCTGGCTGGGGGATAAGGTGTTTATCGCTCAGTGGGAAGGGAGGGAGGGCTGGCCGTGCAGAGTGGAGCCTGAGGCAGGGTGGTCAGACACCCCCCGGCCTCCCACATGGGCTCAGGCCCATCCCCTGGACATGAGGAAGTAGCAGGGAGATTACCTCGGTTACAGATACTGCAGAAGTTGCTGGGCCCCTCGCTGTGCTTCTTCAGGTGGTCTGCCATGTACGCTGCCCTCAAGTACTTCCCGCATACCTGGCAGGGCACCTTGTCTTCGTGACAGGCCAGGTGGGAGCGCAGACGGTCTCGGGTGGCAAAAGAAGCATTGCAGGTCTGAGGGCAGAAAGGAAAACGGGGTGAGGTAAAAGCTGGCGTCCACACCCGACTCCCTACCGAGCACACTGTGGCACAAAGCCATTTCCGGCCAACACAGGGACTCGCTGTATAAAGAGAACTTCAGAACGCGGCCAGGCTTCCTCCCCAGATGCCAAGTAAGCCGCTCCTACTCCCCATGGTCTTCCCCACAGGACCCCTGAGCTAGGATGACTGGTTCCCACTGGCCCCCAACATGCACATTACATGGCAGGCTGAGTTCTGCAAAACAAAAGAGCTAGGGGCTTTTCATTCTTAAACATTTAAGAACTGATGTTTGTTGCATTGGCTGTAAGTGAATTTACAGAAGAGCTATTGGCATATAAACGGAACAGTCTTCACCTTCTCCACCCTGGGTTTCCCCTGGTTGCTTTATACAAAGAATCCAATTTACTCACTTTATTCAAAAGCGACATTAAAATCGTGGCCACAGGGAAATGGAAAGGAAAGGCAGGACAGAACACAGAGATAACTCTTCATAATATCCATGTGCATTTGTATTGAGAAAGCAGCCCATAAAGTGACAGTGTCAATTTTGCGAATGTGAAAATTAGCAGAGAGTGAGGGCCGGAGGCTCCGGGGGCATCTGTGGAACCCCAGTTCTGGTGCCAACAAGGATGGCACCACCCTGCCCTGACCAGTGCCCCCCACTGTGCCAGGCAGGCCCCAGACTTCACCTTCAGAGGCCTTCGTCGCATGCAGTGCATCCTCACGGTGGCCCTCGGGGCAGGCCGTGCTCTCACCCCACCGGCCAGGAGCTGCAGTCAGTACCACACCCTGGGAAGGCAGCCGCGGGTCCCCTGACTCGGTCTCAGCCCTGGGTCTACCCCCAACATCTCTCCCCCAGCCCGGGCCTGCATGGCTGCCCAGCCTTGGAGGTCACGGAATGTCGGGAAAGCCCTCAGGAGAGTTGAATCTGGTGACCTTCACTATTTTGGATCCACGGACATGTCTCAGGAGTTCTAGTCAAGGTTGACTCATTTCTTTTCTCTGTACCTGTGTTTACCATTTTAGAGCCACAGGAGAAAGCAACATTCACCTTTAATTGCATCACAGACCAAACGTTAACCCACTGAAGACCCGCCACCCCGTTAACTGGCTAGAATGGGGCTGTTCCTGCGGCTCCACTGAACAGAAACAGATCCTGAGATCCTGAGACCTTAAGGTAAGCACCTGAACACTGTCACCATGTACAACGTCTATCTATTGCTTTACTGTACAATCAGAGCGAGAAACAAATGCATTCGATGCTGTGGAGGTAGAAGACACCGTGGTTGCCACCCCAACCCCAGATGTCTGCATCAGGACCAGCTGAGCTCTTCTTAGTCGTTATCTTTTGAATAAATGTTACGCATTTGAATAGAACAATTTATGCTAACAAAATACAGTTGACCCTTGAACAGTTTTCCAGGGTTTGAACTGAACGAGTCCACTTATATGCGAATCTTTTTCAACAGTAAATACTACGGTAGGTGGTACACCATCTGCAGTTTGCTGAACCCGCAGATGTGGAACCGCGGACGTGGAAGAATCACATACACAGAGGGCCGACACTAAGTTATATGTGTATTTTTGACTGCTCGGAGGGTCGACGCCCCTAACCTCCGTGTTGTTCAAGGGTCAAGTGTACTGCTTTCATGTTTTATATATTGAGTTTATTCATCTGACAAATGAGGGAGCTAAGTTTAGAGAGTAATTTGCACAAAGCACAGGGCTCAGCTACTAGAGAAAGCAACACCCTGCCACTGCCAGGCCAGTGCCCTACCGATCCTCCTGGCCACCCTGGGGTATTCCCCTCCTCCCCGATTTACAGCCGGGCAGACAGAGGTCCTGAGAGGACTCGGGGCAGCTGGACTGAGAACCAGCCCCTGAGCATGTGTTCTTACCACCTCCAGCCTCAGCAGAGGTAGCTTCTGGTAAAAGGTGTGGATAGTTTTTATCAGTGTACTTGGTAGCCAGGGCTGTCCTGATAGAGGTGACAGGTTCTGTGCAGGGAAACTTGAGCACTTAGGCGACTCAGGAAGCACCATGGGTCCTTGGTCTCATGGCCACAGGTGGGCCCCCCGGCAGGGACCTTGTGACCCAATCATAGGCCACAGTGGGTGGAAAACTGAATCTTTCCCCAGCCCCACCAGACTGTAAACCAGAGTAAGGGGTGCCGTGAACACCTGCGGGAGATAGGGGTGCACCTGTCGATTTATCTGGGGACGAGAGCCGGCTTGGCCGGACAGCGACTTGAGGACCACCGCCACAATGGCGAGAGGCAGTGTGGTCTACACCGCGGAACTCAAAGGAGCCAACCATGGACCAGGTGTTAAGAAAATGCAGCTGAAAGCACACATTCAGGATCCCACCTTCTGTGGCCCTGGGAGAGGGTGCCACTAGAGGGATGTGAAAGAGATGCCTTGTTTCTCTTGCCAACTTTCTTTTGAGATGTGTCCCTTAAAGCACTGCCTGTCATACTTTGCTAACGAAAGATAATGGACAGCCAGACTTCAATTATCCACAAGTGGATTATCCATTTGGGGGATTAGCTAAGCAAAATTAAAGCTGCAGACCAGGCTGAGTTCTCCCACCCTGTCCTCCATTGATTATCTCTCAAGGAATGAAAGCAAACTTTAGTCTGAGCAAACATAATTAGGAATGTAAATCTGCTGCTGGGAAAACAAAACAAAACGAAACACAAACGCAACAAAAACTATCACTGTGTTACAAAGCCAAGCTGAAATGGTGGTTGGCTTCTCTGTGCCAGGATTGACCCTTTGTGGCTGGAGTACCCAAGGCTTTCTGGAGGAACTGTGAAAGTGCCCAAGTCCGAGTCTAGCCCTGCCAGAAGTTCAGACAACACCAAACATAAAAGGCCTGGTCACTTAACCCAGGAGAGAAAGGAGAGAAAGGCTGAGGAGAGAGGTGGATCTCAAAGAAGGGGGTGCCCGGAACCTCCATGCTGGGGCCACTCAAGAGAAAAACACTTCCTGTCCTGGAGGCAGGAAGAAGGCAGAGGGACCCTGACAGGATCAGCACCCCAATCGATCGCCGGTGGTGCTGGGAACGGCCGCCTCGCCCCCAGCCCTGCGCACAGGCAGCCTGCTATTGCTGGAGGCACACCTGCCAGGTCCTGGCCCAGCCCCCAGAGAGGTTCATCACCACTCAACACTGAGCCCCAGCCAGGCTCCCTTCCCTCCCTGCCAGTTTCTCCCCGTCCCAGACTTCCAAATGCTTTTCTTCCCAAGGGTTGAACAGCTCAGGAATGGGGCCTCAGTGGTACCAGGGGCACCGGTGCACACCTACTCTTGGTGGCCTTTGAGCCTGGCAGCCTCAGGAGGTATCTTAAATATCCATAGCCTTGGAAAAGTCTGAGGGCAATGCATGTGGGCTTAGCACCATGGGCCTTGCTGGCCCCCTTCTTCTCAAGGGTGTCAGCTCCCTTATTCCCACTTCAATTCCTAATGAGTCATCCCTCCAGCCCAAACCCCCCAACCAGCCTCCAAGAAGTGGGGCCACTGGGAGCAATGGGAGAGGTCTGAGCTGTTCTAGTCTCTCGGCTTCAGGCTGAACTCCATCTGGGGTCAATGTCCCAGCCCACAGCACTCACAGATCGAGAAGCACTGGGACATCTGGGCCATTTAAGCACACTGAGGCCAAACCCCAAGGAGACTTGCGTGTCACTGCCAAGCCTGAGCCCCCATGCGCCCACGTTCGGAGGGCCTTTCCCCTCAAGCTGTGGCACCCATCTCTGTAACTGGCCCCTACTGTCTCCTCTGTGGCATCAGGAGGGACCGAGAGGTATGGCCCATGCCCAGCTCTGCCAGGGGCTAAAGGAACCAACTCCCAGAGAGCTGTCTCTTCACCTCTGATACTTTCAGCAGACACACCATGCAAAACAGATGCCCCTGCTGTTTAACAAAGCCCAGGCACACCTGGCCAGCCAGCTCAGAGCCTGAGAGGCAGCACGTCTTCACCTGCACCTGCCAGGTCACTGTTAGGGGAGTTCTGGCTGTGGGGCTGGAGGCAGGGCCAGCAGGCTTGTGAGAGTGTGTGTCGGAGGGGCAGGGCAGGAGCAGGCTCATACACCAAGGGACAGTGATGTCAGTGTTATGACACAGACCAAGGACAAAACACACAAAGCCTCAAACGTTAGAATGAAAACTTTTATCATCACTCCTGTTATCCCCGCAGAGCCCACGGGGACTGAAGGGCACACCACTGGGATCCGACGGAGGTCTACATCTGCTTTATCAGCACCCAAAGCCATATATTGGGATGACCCAATGTAAAGCTACTGGTTAATCTAGTTCCTGAGCAGACCTGCTAATAAACCTCAAAACCACAAAAGTCTAATTCACAAGCCAGAAATGAAAGCGGACCTGTGTGAGTGGGAAGGGACGAGGGCAGCACGGTTGGCCCAGCTGGAGTTGCGCCGGAGTCTCCTCTCCTCTGGAGGAGGATTCACTCCCAGGGTGGGGGGAGGGGTGGCCAGGCCCCATTCTAGAAACCCCTTAGGGGAGGTGATGCCAGGGGAGGGGAAGCATGTAAGCCAGTGGCTTAGTTCCTAGGAAAGCATCAACCTCCAGGCAAGGTCAGACACCCAGGGGTACCATCTGCTAAAGAGGGAAAACAAGGCAAGAGAGCCCAGAAAGAAACGTGGAGACCATGGGAAGGACCCAGGAAGGAGCCCTTTGCTACCCCTATTTGGGGTCCTTGAGCTGGGAAAGAGTCCAAGTCACCCAGGGAGGAGCTGGGCATGGTGGGCAGGGACCACTCTGCTGGCCTCTCCCAAAAGCAGGGGGCTCAGACCACTGCCACTGCCGTTCCCCTCCACAGAAAACCCTCTCGGGAGGCCCCGGCTAGCCCACAGGCCATTGGGTAAAGGCCCGGCTGCCCTCTGGGGCAGTCCAACCCTGCCTCAAATAGCCCGGCGGGGCTGGGCAGAAGAGAGCGTTGCTGGAGGGTGCCGGGCCCAGGTTTTCGAGGGCTGGGAAGGATTTTTTTAGAGAAAGGGAAAAGGCGGTGTCAGGAACCGAATGGGACGACCTCCACAAAGCAGGCTGGGCAAAGTCCCATGATGGCAGGTCGCTAGGAAGAGATTCCAGGGGCGGCAGGCCGCTGCTGCTCCCAACCCACACCTGGAAAAAGGGCAGAGAGTGCAGGTTACCCCCCCAGGCCACCGGGCATGCCCCCACTGCCCTCTGGGCTCCTCCTGCTCTGCTGGGCTGCTCAGCACACTACCTGGGAGAGTCAGAGCGTGCTCCGTGATGAGAGACAGAGGGGGAGGAGGCAGCGAGGCACAGGCGCATCCCAGCAGGCCCACCCCTGGTCTCCTGGCCGTCGGGGAACACCACCGCACCTGGCCCCTGGGGGCTCTCTGCCCCACCTACAGCACGTCTGTCCATCCCTCCCTATTATCGGTCTCCCCAGACCCTCCTCCTTGCCACCAACAGGATAAAGAGAAGCAGGTCACCCCATCAGACATTGCAGTAAACACCCCACAACTCTGTTTCCCACTCAGATGGTAGGAACTTGGCCCAGGAAAGGGGGTACGACCAAGGAGAAGATAGAAGTGTGTTTTCCACCCACACAGGAATGCTCAGTGGCCAGGAGAGGAAGCTCAATTTTCTGGGCATCACAGAGCCCCCAGATATTGTTCAAGCAGACAAACCAAGGGTGAGAATCTTGCCCAGCCTCCCCTACCTACTGCTACACAAAGAGCTCTCAAGGACAGGAAACCACCTCGCTTTCCAGTTCTCAGAAGCCCTTGGCTGTGTGCACACGTGGCTCAGGATGGGTTAAGCAGGTGCCAGTGATCGCACCACTCCCTGCCTCCTTCACCCCCACCCCTGCGGCCTGGTGCTCTGAGCTGAGGGGACCCAGAAGGAGCTCCAACTCAGGTCAGGCTGCTGGGCATACAAGGGGAAGAGTTGTTGGCTGGACCACCAGGAACCCTTAAGAAGCCATTCCCACCCCACGGTGGCCCCTGCAAACTGCTGGGAACCAGAAGCCGGATCCAGTGGGGTGCCAGTGCCCCCAGGACGACACTTGTCCAATGTGGCCCACCATCCAAGGAGCTGGCAAACGCCAGGAGAGGAAAGCCAAGCAACAGAGCAAAGACAGAGACAGGTTGGGAACCAGGACCCAGCGACCAGGAAGGAGGGGACATCAGCGGTGGGAGGGAGGGGGCTGGGGGAGAACAAAGGAGAAGAGCAGACAGACGGTGGGGGGACAGAGGGGGAGGTGTGCACAGCGGTGGTCAGTCAGCCAGCCCAGCACGCACAGCAGCTGGCTCACAGCCGTAGCTGTGAGGACAGCAGCATTCTCTTTCAGCCCATCTCTGCCCCGGCCCAGCCCCTACCTGACACTTGTGAGGCCGCTCAGAAGTGTGCACCTGCTTGATATGTCCGTTCAAGTGATCAGGCCTAGAAAAGAGAACCAAAAGAGACTTTAAAACAAGACCTTAAGAGAGGGGGCTACAAACTTGGCCAGACCCCTGCCCTGACAAGGCTGGAGAGGACTCCCTCACCCCACCCCAGCATGACAAAGAAAAGTCACCACCCAGCTCTGGCTCCTGAGGCCCAGGCCTCTCTGCCCTGGATTTCTCTAGAGGGGGAAGGGGAGTGAGCATTTGTCTCTGACCTTGCCTACCCGCCTCCCCCCACCAGAAACTCAATGATTTCTAGGACCCAAGGAGGGGGCTTTAGAATGAGACTGGGCTGCCTTGCTGCAGCCTTTCCGGGAGGGGGTATGTGTGATTCATTGTCCAGACTAAAGCCCCTTAGAAACTCAGCATTCCCCTCCCCCAGCCTCTCCCACCACAGCAGCCAATGAATGCCACCCGGATGGAATTCAGTCCCCAGAGGCCAAGGGATGAAGCCTTAAGCCCCCAGCTGGGCTGGTAAACCAGATGCCCGACAGAGCAGGTGGGCAGGGGCTGCCTGACCGGTAAGACTGGTTCCTGCTTGGGGCCCCTCTGAGGGAGTTCTCCATCCCTACGTTCATACACACAAGGCCCTCAGTACCCAGGCAAGTTAAAACGAGCCTTTTATTCTGAATATTCTCTTAAGAGGAAAAACAACCCTCTGCTTGCAGACAAGTCTTCAGTTCCTTATCAGGCTCACTAAAAAGTCAATCTAAAACGACATCCTGCCTCCTTCCTCTCTGTCCAGTGAACATAAAGGGGATCTGTGGGTTCAGGTGGGCTCTGGAGCCACCAGGTCAGAGCAGATCAAAGGCTTCGCTGTTCAGAAGAGACTCTGGGTGCCCAGCTCTGTGCCCCGTGATCCCGGGGCTGTGAGAGGCAAGGCCGGAGTCTACTGACCCAGGATTGCCAGTGCTGTGCGGGGGGACATGGAGGCATGGGAGCGTAAGGAGTCCCAGATGCACTTGTTTCAGTCCCTCCCCCGGCGGCCATTCAAGCGGGGAAAGTCGCTGGAGGAGCCTGGCCTCCCGCCCCCAGAGGGGGCCCCTCGTCTGGTGCCGGAAACACAAAGGGAGCCCAGGGAGAAGAATGGTGAGGCCCGGTGGCTGCGGCCTGAGGAATCCGGCCCCTTCCCACAGGCCCCAAGGAAGAGAGATGGTAGGGCACGCCTAGTGCCAGAGAACTTCCCTGAGGGAAGAGAAAGCAGTTCTTGGCCACATCATCTCAAAATCAGGGCCGTTAAAACACTCTCCCCAAACCTGACATGGCCCTGCAAGGTCAAGTGAGCCCCCTGCAAGTCTCACACCCCCAGCTTTTGGAGAGGAGCTATTCCATGAGTTAGGAATAGGACAAGTCATGGGGGATGGGCACCATTCCTCACCTGGAGAAGCCTTTCCCACAGCTCTGGCAGATGTAGGGCTTGCCCACGGACCCATCGTGGGACCGCACATGGTAGGACATGCGATCTTTCCTCTTGAACCGCAGCCCACACACGGGGCAGGAATAGGGCTTCTCCCCCGAGTGGGACAGCTTGTGCCGATTGAGATGGTACACGTCACGAAAGATCTTGCCGCAGATCTCGCAGGCCACCTGCTTCCTGGTCCGGCTCCTCTTTCGGGGGCCGTCGGGGTCCTCAGAGATGGGTAGCCCATTCTCACCCAGCCTCGGAGGAGGAAGGTCGATGTAGCCCAGCTGGAGGCTGGTGACACCATGCTGGGCCTCGTGCTGCCGGAGCCGGTTGGCATCAGTGAACACCTTCCCACACAGGCCACACGGAAGGATGCCTGCCTCCCTCAGGCCCCCTGGGGACCCGAACATTGAGTCCAGCAGGTTGGCCTTCCTTGGGCGGCCCCGGCCTCGCTTGCCAGTCAGGGGAGGGGCACTGGATGCCACATTGGGGAATGGGGAAGTCAGCAGTTGGGGGGACAGGGGTCCGGCCACCATGGGCAAGCGGTCCACCCCAGGTAACACAGGCAGGGAGGCTTGGCTCGCAATGGCTGCACCAGCCGCCCGAGCTGCCTCCTCCTCAGGCTGCATGCTGCCTGCGATGCCATTGCTGTTGGCTGCCAAGGCTGCCCCATTGGTCATGTCCAAAGGGAAACCCAAGTCCGAGGTCCCAGGGGGACGAAACAGCATGATGTCAGCCCGGGCAGGGGGCACCAGGATCTGCACATTGGACTGTTTGATGACTTCCTGGCAGATCTCAATGACCGACCTCATCAGCAGAAACTTGGCGGCCGTCATAAGCTCGGGGAAGCTCTCCAGGCGAACCACAATGCGGGAAGTGTAGGCGAAGTCCAGGATGTCCCCGAACACCTTGGAGCTGATGGTGTGCATCTCCAGCTCCCGGCTGCCCCCAGCCCCGCCGCCCGGGGCCGCCGCTGCGCCCCCCACGTCAGCGGGACCCCCGTCCGCAGCTCCGCCGTCGCCCAACTGGGCGCTGAACACCGACTCAAAGTACTCGCTGCAGGCAGCCAGCACCGCGCGGTGCGCTGGGAAGCTCTCGTCGCCCACCCGCAGGAGCACGTCGCAGAAGCGCCCGCCGTTTTTGCGCTGCTGGTTCAGGTTGTGCAGCATCTCCGTGCTGTGTCTGCTCACCTGGTAGGTGTAGCAGCCCGACGGGCCGCAGGAAGCGTCGTTCACTCGCTCCATGGCCGCCGCCCCCTCCCCACAAACCGGGCCGCGTCACTTGCCAGCCCCACTCCCTTCCCCTAGGCAGCAAGAAGCGGGGTGCAACGAACGTGTCTACACTCCCCACACGTGCCGGCCCGGGGCTCTGTAGTCTCGCAGGTGCGCGGAGCGCACACACCCCCTGCCCGGATCGGACTGTCTAGACGGAAGGGCACACCACCTCCCACATAGCTGCCCCCACCCCTGCTGGATCGTGCACTCCTCTCTCCTCTCCGCCCGCCCGCCTCCCCTTCTCGGTCTACCTCTGGGGGGTACGCGAGCACAGAGGTGCGCCCCTCCCGCAAACGCGCCTGCCACCTCCCCTCCCGCCCGCCAGGCGGCGCCGGCGCGCAGCCAAGGAGGCGCGCGCGCGCGCGCGCGCGCAGGGAGGAGGAGGAGGGGTTTGTCGCGCAGGCGCGCGCGCCGCGGTTTTACCCGGGCCCGCTGGGGGCGCGCGCTGCGTCCCCTGCAAAGCGCGAGCCGGGGCGGGGGCGCCGGAGCGGAGGAAACAAAAGGCTAAGGCTAAGGCGGCGGCGGGGCGCGCACCGGGGCGGCAGCGCGGGCCGGGTCCCGGAGCTTGGCGGGCGGAGTCGGTAGCGAAGGCTGGAGCGGGCGGGCGGCGGCAGCGGCAGGGCGGGCCCTTTCCTGGGCCAAGCGAAGGCGGCGGCGGAGCGGCGGCGCTGCGGCCCTGGGCTCCGTGTGTTCGGAGCGGAGGAAAGATGGCAGCGGCTGCACTTCCTCTTGCACTTTCACCCCTGGGGGGAGGAGAAGGAGGGGGCGATACCAACAACACCCCCCCTCCGCTTGCAGAAAAAAAAAAGAAACGGCGAGCTCGGCTTGGGGGCCCCCCGGCGCCCCCGGCCCTGCACGTGCGCACCCGAATCCCTGGCCCGGACCGCCCAGCGCTGCAAACTTTCCACTTTCTTTGTCCCGAGCCCCCCCCCCCACCCCGCCCCGGGGACGCCCCCCCCCCTCTCCCCACCTTCCCCCCCCCCCCCCGCAGCTCCGCTCCCCCCCGCTTCCTGCCCCCCCTCCCCAGTTCCTTGCTCCGCCAATGCTAGCGCAGACTGAGCCCCCGTCCGGCCCCCGCCTCGCCACCCCGCCCGCGGGGCCGGGGGCTGCAGTCTCAGCCCCCCCGGACCAATGCAAACGAAGCGCCTAGCCAGCAAACCAGCTCCCACTGCCCCTCCCTCCCCGCCAAGAGTGGCGGAGAGCGGACGGGGCGGGGGGTGGGGGGAGACCGAGGGGCGCAGATGTGGGCCCCCCAGCCAGCGATGTGCACCCGTAAGTCGAGCGGGCGTTGGTTACCCTTCGGAGCCCCCCTTCGATGCCCGAAATCCCCAGAAGTCGTCTGCAAGCGCTTCCCCGCTACCCACCCCAGAGAGGGCTCGGGGTCCTGGCTGGGGGCAGGCCGAACCTTCGGAGCTGCTTCTGGACCCCGCGCACTGACTGAACAGAAGGGGCTGCGCGCCCGGGAGAGCTGGGGATACGAGGCCATCGTCCACCCTCTCCCCCAAACCGCCACACGCCAAGCTTTGTGCCCCAGGGAGCGGAAAGTAACCAGCTCCGGGAGGCGACAACATAGAGGCAAGGGCGATGGGAAGGGGCAGGGGTCCCCGCGCACCCCAGGGAAATGGGGGTACTGGACCCTCCAGGAAGCACCCTTTGGCCTCCTGAGGTCGGAAGCATCCCCGGCGCCCGCAGCCCATGGAGTCGCCGAGCGCTCGGGCCATGAGCCCCGCCGGCGGGCCTGGCCGCTTTGTCCCGGCCGTCCGGGAGATGCTGCCGCGCGCGGGTTGGACACAGAGGTTCATCTGCCTGGGAAGAGCTGGCGGCCGCTGCCAGGCAGCCCAACTTGGAGCCCTGGGCTGCAGGCACCGCGTGTGCGGGCGGGAAGTTCCCACAGTTGCAAAGAGGGAGCGAAGTATGTGTTCCAAACTTTCCACGGTTCCAAACTGAGCGCTTCCATTAAGAAAAGCGGTGTGCGGGGGAAAAGCATTCTGGGTATTAGCATGCAAATGAACGGGCCAGGCTTCCAGCTCCGCTCGGGATTCCCACCGCCGCGCGCCCTGCTTGCGCAGAGCCACGCGTGCCCACGGGTTCCGGGGGTGGCGCCGCGGGAGGACCAGAGTTCGAATTCGACACCTGTGCTCTCTGGTTGAGTGTTTTGGTGACGGTCACTTGGCCTCTCTGAGCCTTAGTTAAACACAGTTTCCTAATATGTAAACCGGAGACAGCAACACCTGTCTCTTGAAGTGGTGAGGTCTGCACAGCACATAATTCTGGGCTGGGTGTCTCTCCTTACACAACTCCGCCCTTCCTAGGTCGTAGTAGTTGCCAAATGCCTGTTGGAGAAAATAAATGATGAAGCTTAGAGGGCTGAGGGAAGTTCCCCGGACCCGGAGCCAGGTGATCTGTGTTCTAAGCCCAAGCTAGCTGTGCCACCTCGGGCCAGTGCCCTAACCTCTCTGACCCACAGCTCAGATTCTTTGGTGGATTCGGGGAACCGGCAATTTTTGTGTTTGAGAGCAGCCACAAAGAAAGGGATCTGGGGCTTCCCTGGTGGCGCAGTGGTTGAGAGTCCGCCTGCCGATGCAGGGGACATGGGTTCGTGCCCCAGTCCGGGAAGATCCCACATGCTGCGGAGCGGCTGGGCCCGTGAGCCATGGCCGCTGAGCCTGCGTGCCCAGAGCCTGTGCTCCGCAACGGGAGAGGCCACAGCAGTGAGAGGCCCGCGTACCGCAAAAAAAAAAAAAGAAAGAAAGAAAGAGGGATCTGATTATTGAGGGCCTACAGTATACACACAGACTCTCTCCAAGGTAAATATATTCCCATTCTACCAATGAAGAAACAGGAAAATGAATGTGCCCAAGGCCACACAGATAGTGGTGGAGCCAGAAATCCAACCGGTTAACCCGGGTGTGCCCCTTCCTTGCCAGTGGCTTCTGAACCCCCTCAGTGTCTCCACATGAACGAGGAATTGGTTCTCAGTCTGCCGTGCTTAGAAAACAGGGTGCTGAGATGTTCCTCCCAGAGGCGTCATGCTGTGAACGTGGGTTCACAGAGTGCTCTCAGATCACTGATCCACAGTGCTCTGAGGAAAACAGGGAAGATGCACCAGCCCCATTTTGCAGAGGGGGAAGCCTGAGGCTCAGGGAGCTTGAGTGATTGGCCTAGGATCCCACCATGAGGAAGTGGCCAGACACAGATCCAGATCCCAGTCCTGACCGCAACTGGGATCTTTTTCCTGCATGTCACCTTGGCGGTGTAATTGTGTAGGAGGCCTGTGATGATCTCCCAATTTCATCTATAACTGAACCTTCAGTCTTGCCTATATCTTAGGCTCTTTCTCTTTCTTTTTTTTTGAATTGAGGTGAAATTCACATAACATAAAATTAACCATTTTAAAGTGTGTAATTCAGCAGCACTTACTACATTCCCAATATTGTGCAAACAAGACCTCTGTCAAGTTCCAAGACATTTCCGTTTCTAAAAGAAAATTCTGTCCCCAATCCCCACTTCCTCCAGCCCCTGGCAACCACCAATATGCATTCTGTTTCTGTGGATTTACCTGTTCTAGATATTTAATATAAATGGAATCATACAATATTTGATCTTTTGAGTCTGGCTCTTTTCACTTAGCATAATGTTTTCGAGGTTCATCCACGTTGTAGCACTGTTATTCCTTGTTATGGCTGAATTCCACAATATGGATATACTACCTTTCCTTTATTAATCCGTTGATGGTCTTATGGTTATTGTGAATAGTACCACTATGAACATTTGAGTACAAGTATTTGTTTAAGTATCTGTTTTCAGTTCTCTTGGGTATATACCTACCAGTGGAATTGGTATCATATGATAATCTGTGATAATTCTGTGTTTAACTGTTTTCCACAGTGGCTGCACCATTTTATATTACTACCACACACGTCTTTTTATGAGCAATTTTAGAACTGATCAAACCTCCCATTTTATGAATAAACATGCTGAAGCCCAGAGAGATTGAGTAACTTGTCCAAGGTCACACAGCAAGGTTCAGACTAGAACCAAACTTTCCGGAGTCCCTAGCCTTCCACCCACTAAGAGCCTCCCAACCTCCTTCAAAGACCTGAACTACTTACCTGAGCATTCACTGATTTGACAAACCTGTCCAGTGAACAACTAAGTTAACTGTATTATGAAGCTCCTTCTCTTCCCTCAACATCTGTTGAAAGAGCCCACCGCCATGTTCCCAAGTTCCAGGCTGCACCTTGACAAGATGCAGAGCTCACAATCCCTGCGTCTGCCTCCTGCTGCTGGCCTGGCAGGCCCTCTTCTGTTGCCATGGAAACCACGCACCTCCGTTTTGGCAGTGCACCAGCTGGACAGCGAACTGAGAGCATCCTTGTCTCCCAAGCTAAGTGGAGCTTCAAGGTTACTTGCTCACTAGATCCATATTTATTGAGCACCTACTAAGCACCAGTTCTTCGGATTTTTTTAAATTTGTTTTAGATGCTAGGGATACAGCAGTGAACAAATTAGACCATGGACCGTGCCCTCAAGGAGCCCACAGCCTAGGGGAGGAGACAGACAAAAAAAAACAAGGACATGAAAAAGGCTTCTCCTGGCTCTCCTCCCCCATTCTTCAAATTCTCCCATCCTTCCAAGCCCTGCTCAAACCCCACTTCCTCTGGGGTATCCTCTCCACAAGCCCAGATCCAAGTGATAGCTCCTCTCATCTCTCACAATGCTTATTTTTTTTCCCCCCGATTGCAAAAGTGATATGTGCATTGCAGGAAAATGTAGACAATGCATGAAAACACAAAGAAAATAAAAGATTCCTTATAATTTCATCACCAAGAGTTAAGTGCTGCCAACATATCCTTCTGGTCTTTTTCCCCTTCTACATATGTATAATTTTTTTTTGTTTTAAATAATTGGGTCCTGTTTTATATACTGCTTTATAATCTTGCCTCATAACAATATATTTTCTTCCCAACATGTTTTGGTGTTCCTGTTTTGGAACAGGGGGTTAACAATAACAGCGAACATTTATTGAACACTAACTGTCAGGTGTGGTACTGAGAGCATTACTTGGTTTACCCTCTGTGATTCTTGAAACTCCCCTGTGAGGTACCTACTCTGGGGTTCTCATCTTACTGATAAGGGCACTGGGGAACTGCCAGATGAGGAAGGGACAGGGATGGCCGAGTGTGCATAAGACAAAGTGGCACCTAGACCCCGGCCGCTCCTGGGGCCTTCCCCATGAACCCAGACTGCCAGGCTTTGGTTGAGTGATTGGCCATGAGCCAGGGACCCCACAGGAGGGGGTGATGGAGGGGCACCCTCGTTTCTGCCGGACAAGAAGAAAGCACCCTTCTCACCTTTATTAGGCTTGCTTAGAAGGCCTGTGACGCCAGTGCGCTTCCTTGGCTGACTCTTCAGTGCTGGGCTGTGTTTGGCTTCCTAATAACAGTAGGAAGGTCATTCATTGAGCCATCATGGCACCTCGTGCAGGAGCGGAGCTCAGGTTTTGGAGCCAGACAGACAGTGTAGCTTTGGGTGAACTGTGCCAGAAGTTTAGTGCCCCCAGCCCTCCTCTGAGGATAGGCTTACTGCCCTCTTTTTATAGGTAAGGTAACTGGGAAGTTAGGTGGTTCGTCCAAGCCTGCACTGGTGGAGGGTGGGGTCCAAGTCGAGTACAGCCCTCCCTGAGTCTAACAGCCAGTCTCTTAACACTGAACCCTGGGCCTCTTTTCTTTCTTGACTATTGGGTTTCCTTTGTGACTGGGAAGTGTGCAAATCATCTGCCTGTTCTGGAGGCCTAGCTTTTTGAGCTTCACTGAGGAGCCTGAAAAGAGGCCCAGGAATTCCTGCCTCCCCACCCCCACCCGGCTTATCTTGACCCCTCTGTGCTGTGGTCTCCAGGGCCTGACAGGGACCCTATGGGCCGTGGTTTATCATCAGGCATATTTCCTGCCTCTTTGTCACCAGCAGGACTTTCTTTCACTTAATCGGGAACAAAAAAAAGCAAAAAAACTTTCTTTCTATGTAATTGTTTTATTTTTTCTATATGCAAATCTATGAGGATTTTCTGTTTTGTTCCTAATTAACTGAAGGAGAGTTATGGTGCCACTGGTGACATGGGGACAAGAAACATGGCAGATGATAAACTGTCACACGTGCACACGCGTGCACACACACGTACGTGAAAGACAAGTGACCAACCAAAGAAAATTGGCTCCAGAAGCCAGAGAAGGAGTTAATATCCTTAACATGGAAAGAGTTCTTAAAGTGCAATTAAAAAGTAAACATCCCCCAAATTAGGGTATTTGTTTTACTGCTTTTTTTTTTTTGGCTGCATTGGGTCTTCATTGCTGCGCACGGACTTTCTTTAGTTGTGGTGAGCGGGGCTACTCTTCGTTGCAACATGTGGGCTTTTCATTTTGGTGGCTTCTCTTGTCACGGAGCGGGCTCTAGGCACGTGGGCTTCAGTAGTTGTGGCGCGCAGGCTCAGTAGTTGTGGTGCACGGGTTTAGTTGCTCCGCGGCATGTGGGATCTTCCTGGACCAGGTATCAAACCCGTGTCCCCTGCACTGGCAGGCGGATTCTTAACCACAGCACCACCAGGGAAGTCCCTGTTTTATTGCTTTTTAAGCATTTTGTGAACTTGAAATTTTTCAAAATAAATAAATTAAGTAAAAAAAGAACTCCACACTGCACGATATTGTGAATGTAGTAAATGCCACTGAATTACGTCTGTTAAAACGGTGAGTTTGGGGAAGGGTGGGGGAAAGAGATAGGGAGTTTGGGGTCGACATGTACACACTGCTGTATTTAAAATGGATAACCAACACGGACCTACTGTATAGCACAGGGAACTCTGCTCAATGTCATGTGGCAGCCTGGATGGGAGGGGAGTTTGAGGGAGAATGGATATATGGATATGTATGGCTGAGTCCCTTTGCTGTGCACCTGAAACTATCACAACATTGTTAATTGGCTATAGTCCAATATAAAATAAAAAGTTTTAAAAAATGGTGTTTTTTTTTTAAAAGAACCATTTTTAAAAAATAAGTTTATTTATTTTTGGCTGCGTTGGGTCTTCGTTGCTTCGCACAGGCTTTCTCTAGTCACGGCGAGTGGGGGGCTACTCTTCGTTGCGGTGTGGGGGCGTCTCATTGCAGTGGCTTGTCTGTTGCAGAGCACAGGCTCTAGGCGCGCGGGCTTCAGTAATTGTGGCACATGGGCTTAGTTCCTCTGTGGCATGTGGGATTTTCCCAGACCAGGGCTCGAACCCGTGTCCCATGCATTGGTGGGAGGATTCTTAACCACTGCACCACCAGGGAAGTCCAAAAATGTTGAATTTTATGTTATGTGAATCTTACTTTAATTTAAAAAAAAATTTTTAAAGAAAACCCTAAAGGAAAAAATGGGCAAAGGACACAAGGAAGCAACGCACAAAAAGAGGAAATGCAAATGGCCTATAAAAACCAAATACTATTTCCAGTGTACTGATTGGTCTCTGTTTAAATGTGGCTTCCCCAGACACCGTAAGTAGTTAACTCCTCCTATGTTTCCAGTAGTGCCCAAAGCTGCTCCTTTCCCCTTTTCACAACACCTCTGACACCACTACTTCTCAAGGTAATAATTACTCCTTAAATTGTCTTCTTTCCCACTAGACAGAGGCTCCCATGGCAGAAACTCCTCCTATCTTGTCCCCACAGTATCTCCACTGACCAGCACAGTGCATGTGACTCATAAATACTTGAATGAATCTATGAAAAAAATCATTTTTGGATATCAAATTATCAAATATTTTGCTAACTGCCATTATGGCTGCAAGGGCCCAAGAGAACCCTTATACCCTGCTGCTGAGAGTGTACATTCGTGCAACTTTCTGGAGTTGCAGTCAAGGGCAATATGTTTTAAAAGCGTAGGAAATACACTTACCCTTTGATCCAGCAATTTCATTTGTTGGAATGAAATGATGAAATAAGCACAGCTGCGCTCTAAGATGTACGTTCAGGAATAGGCTTCCCTGGTGGCGCGGTGGTTAAGAATCCGCCTGCCAATGCAGGGGACACGGGTTCGAGCCCTGGTCCAGGAAGATCCCCCATGCCACGGAGAAACTAAGCCCGTGCGCCACAGCTACTGAAGCCCGTGCTCCACAACAAGAGAAGCCCACACACTGCAAGGAAGAGTAGCCCCTGCTCACAGCAACTAGAGAAAGCCCACGCGCAGCAACAAAGACCCAATGCGGCCAAAAATAAATAATAAAATAAAATAAATAAATTTATTAAAAAAAAAGATGTAGGTTCAAGAATGTTCACTGGAGCACTGTTTCTAATGAAAACTGGAAATCATCAGTTGGTTGCATGAACAAAGGTGATGGTGCTTGGGTTGAGTTAAGCTTTTAGCTGGAGATTCCACGGTAACATGTGGCCCAACCACCAGCTCCTTTTGAGCACTCTGTGTCAGCACAACCAGACTATAACGCAGGATGGTCCCTGGGTCACTCCCGTTCCCCAGCCCTTGGCACAGGACACAGATCCTGGCGCACCCTCGGTGCTCAAAACAAAACATGTTTGTTGAACTGAACTGACCGCAGTGGAGAGACCACAGGGTGACTTCCCATGGATCTCCATGCTGGGTCTCTATCTCGGGCTTTTCCCACATCACTGACCTCCTCTGAGCCTCAGTTTCCTTACCAACAAGCTGGCTTAAAAAAGGGAACTCATTATTATGGCTTGCCATGGTGGTGGTCAACCTGGCTTGGATGCAGCCAAATTCTACACAAACGGAATCTTGAACTAGTACTGATTCTTGGGTGAAGTAAGATGAAGAAAGAGAAAAGATTCAATCTATCATTTTTATTTTTATTGTTCATTTTTCCCAAAAAGGATTATTTGGAAAACGAAGAAAAGCAGAAAGAAAAAGAAAAACAAATTACCCACAGCCCCATCACCCAAACAAAAGTACTAAAATGTTGTTGTATTTTTGTCTAGCCTCTTTCCCCCATTTTTTTCTTATCTTGGTAAAATACACATAACATGAAATTTGCCATCCTAACCATTTTTAAGTGTACGGTTCAGTGGTTTTAAATACGTTCATAATGTTGTGCCACCATCACTGCCATCCATCTCTGTAGCTCTTTTCATCTTGTAAAGCTGAAACTCTGTACTCGTTAAACAATAACTCCCCATTCCCTCCTCTTCCCAGCCCCGGCGACCACCAATCTACTGTCTGTCTCTATGATTTTGACTCCTCTAAGTGCCTCATATAAGTGGAATCATACTGTATTTGTCTTTTTGTGAGTGGCTTCTTTCACTTAGCATAGTGTCCTTAGGGTTCATCCATGTTGTAGCGTATGTCAGAATTTCCTTCCTTTTTGAGGCTGACTCATATTCCGTTGTATGGATAGACCATATTTTACTTATCTATTTATCCACTGACGGACACATGGGTTACTTCCACATTTAGCTATTGTGAATAATGCTGCTATGAACATGGGTGTATAAATACGCTTTTTTTCTATTCCAATGCATAGGTTTTTTAAAAAAGTGATACTAATGAATATATACAATTTTATTCTGATTCTTAAAGTACCAGTATATCATGAATACACTGCATGTTACCACTGGGGCTGGAGGTAGGTATGTTTGTGGGGCAGCTTCACCTCTTACCTTAAACGTTTCTGGAGTGTTTTATTTTATTTTTATAGTGAAAAGGGATTACTTTTGTAATTTGAAAAGCAATGAGGAACCCATAATATCATGAGTACTTTTCAAGTCATTACATAAACATTAAAAAATAAAATAAGTACATATTTTCACTCCCTGCAGAGTTTCCTACTGCGTGGATGTATAGTACCTTGACTCTTTAATCAGTTTCCATGTTGGAAATTTAGGTTGTGTTCTTTTTCTTTGCTGTTAGAGTCAGCACTCAGATGAACATCTTTGCACATCAAACATAGCAGAAGTTTTTAAATGATCAACTGATTTTATACATGAGGCTGGAAATAGAGGGAGACAGTTTGTCGGGCCAATGTGCTTTCACAAGGTGTTTTTTATGGGGGGGGGAGGTGTGGGATATAAATAGAATTTGGGCACGGGGCTTACAACAACAGAAATTTATTCAGAAGTCCAAAACTTAGATTTTAAAATATTTATTTATTTTGGCTGCACCAGGACTTAGTTGCAGCACGTGGGATCTTAGTTGCGGCATGTGAACTCTTAGTTGAAGCATGCATGCAGGATCTAGTTCCCTGACCAGGGATCAAACCCAGGCCTCCTGCATTGGGAGCATGGAGTCCTACCCACTGGACCACGAGGGCAGTCCCCTAGAACTTAGATTTTGAAATAAGAATTATCATGTAAATTACCAGAGTTTAGCTAAATGAGCCTTACCTCCACTCTGGCTCAGAAATTTGGGGTGTCAATCCAAACTGGTTAGTGGTGACTCACCTCAGTCCTGAGCTGGGGTGAGGGGTTGGGGGCGGGGGGTGGTGGTGGACGGGACACATGCGGAAGCTTGCAATCCGCCGTTCACATTTACAAAACCCCTGCCAAGCCACTTGCGGTTCCCTCCTAGGGCGACTCCCAAGCTCCCCATCTGTGCAGCCTGACATTGTAAGATTCATGTGCAGAACCTGGAAAGTTGAGGTGATGGGGTAAACCCACAACCTCAGAGCTTCAGGTCTCCCTTGATTCTGAAAACCCCTTTCTAGCAACTGAGGTACAGAAAATAGGAAGAGCATCAGCTTCTTGTCAGGCAAGGAGGCCTGAATCCCCTTCCAGCCGTGAGATTTGGGGTCAATTTACTTTACTTCCCAGACCCTAGGGGGTTCTTACAGAGATGAGTGAGAGTATTGTTATGCACATTGTAAATGTCTAATCAAATGGTATCTATTTTGTTGATGTCTTTGTTGTTGTTGTTGTTACCTGCAATTCAGTGTTAAATGCCCTGATGAGGGAAGCACAAGAATTAAAACTCATATCAGGCATGATGGAACTCAGCCTTGGGGTGCCAGGGCAGGCTTCCTACAGGGAGCCATGGCCAAATGCTGAGCGGTAAAGAAGGAAGGGCCCAGGGTATTTCTCTTCTGACAGCTGGACCTTTCTGAGTGAGAAAATAGCAGGGATTCCCAAACCTGTTGGGATGGGGGTGGGGGTGGGGGGTTACTTGAGACTCTGGGGACAGCGGCCTGGCGGGAACTGCTACTTCATTCTGCGAGAGGCACCTGGCATACAGTAGGCCCTCAACCTTCACGACAGGCACAGGGATTGCTGGTTTTCTCGTTCCTGGCTTGCGCTCTGAAAGAAACACAGGATTGGAAGTCAGACCTTGGAAACTAGCTGGAGTCTCCAGTCTCTGTGACCTTAGTTAAATCCCTTCCCCTCTCAAGGATTCCGTTTCTTCACCTATAAAACCAGAGAGTTGACCTAGATCAAGGGTCTCAAACTCACGTGCCTCCAGGGGCCAGGCTGACTTGGTGAGGTGTGTGAGGCGAGTGGGAACTCCAGGGTGAGGCAGGCGCCACCACACAGGGGCAACCAGGGTCCAGCAGGTCGTGGGAATAAGGGCCCAGTGTTGTCAGGTCTTTCCATTTTTCATGAGAATCTAGAAATCTGGAAATCTCCCGTTTTTAAATGTGTGTCAAGTAGTCCAAAGTTTTTAGTGAACATGGTGCTGCTGAAACAGGCCAGAGGGCCCGAGTGGGCCCTCAGTCCCCAGTTTATCGTCCCTGGAGTGGGTCCTTTCAGAGGAATCCTGTTACTCACAGTTTGCCATTGGATGTGCCTGGAAATGGCTCTTGGAATTCCCTGGTGGGCATTTCTCCCCCAGTGGGAGAAATCCCAACTAAGAGTGGGATGTAATATATGTTCTTGGGCCAGGAGGTCAAGTGCTTTGAGCCTGCAGGCTGTACTCCCATCTCAAAAGCGTTCTGAGATGGGGCCTGGGCCTCGAAACAAGTCCCTGGTTGCCTCTGAGAAACTTAGAGCTTTCTTAGAAATTCCTAGAAACCCTGCAAAATCTCCTATCCTTGAAAGGCTCATCTGATCCACCAGATCCAGGGTGGCCGGCAAACAAAATGTGGTCAGTTGGAACTTAGATTCACAGGATGTAAGCCTAGACTGAGCCTTAGGTATCATCTACTTCAATCCTCCTTTAACAGACCCCAAGTGGGAAGCAATCTGCCCCAAATCCAAAGGGACCCAGATCCCTGCAAAAGGGACAGTGGTCACTCGTGAGCACGTAGGAGCCAGACAGGCCTGGGTTTAAATCTTGACTTTGTCACTTGCCAACTGCTTTTCTTTTTTTTTTATTTTAATTTTTTTAAAAGTTGGACTTTATTTGGATGACCAGTATACCTTAACATTTGGGACTGTTAGTCTAATGCAGATTCGAATTTAGAGGTGCCAGCTCCTTTTTCTAGATAAAAAAGTCTGTTCCATAATCCACTTCTGTTTCTTGCCTCTACACCTTTGCTTTTGCTGTCCCCTATTAGGAATTCCCCTTTCCCTACATTTTTCTCTTCTAGAAAAACATCCTGCTTGTTGTTCAACAGTCAACACAGATTTCAGCTCCATTGTGAAGACTTTCATGCATCTATTCATTTGCATAGGTAATACATTCAAAGTTCATATGGAATGAAATCTTTTTTCCTTTCTTTTTTTTTAAAAGATTTTCTTTTTTTTTTTTTTGATGTGGACCATTTTTAAAGTCTTTATTGAATTTGCTACAACATTGCTTCTGTTTTATATTTGGTGTTTTGGCTGCAAGGCATGTGGGATCTTAGCTCCCCAACCAGGGATCGAACCCGTACCCCTTGAATTGGAAGGCGAAGTCTTAACCACTGGACCGCCAGGGAAGTCCCCATTTGTCTTTCTTTTTTAATTGAAGTGTAGTTAATTTACAATGTTGTGTTAGTTTCAAGTGTACAGCAAAGTGATTCAGTATATGTTCGGTATGCATATATTCTTTTTTCAGAGTCTTTTCCATTATAGATTATTACAAGATATTGAGTGTAGTTCCCTGTGCTGTACAGTAAGTCCTTGTTATCTATTTTATATCTATTTTATACATAGTAGTGTGTATATGTTAAGAATGAAGTCTTTCTTGATCTCTAGCCTTTATTCCAGTATCTTTTTTTTTTTGGTCCATGTTGGGTGTTTGTTGCTGCCTGCAGGCTTTCTCTAGTTGTGGAGAGCAGGAGAGCAGTTTGTTGCGGTGCGCAGGCTTCTCATTGTGGTGGCTTCTCTTGTTGCAGAGCACGGACGGGCTCTAGGCATGTGGCTCGCAGGGTCTAGAGCACAGGCTCAGTAGTTGTCGCGCAAGGATTTAGTTGCTCTGTGGCACGTGGGATCTTCAGGGACCAGGGCTCGAACCCATGCCCCCTGCCTTGGCAGGCAGATTCTTAACCACTGTGCCACCAGGGAAACCCTATTCTAGTATCTATGAATTCTACTATCATTAAACTACCACAGTTCCCAGCATGGGGTCTTGCAATGAAGGGGGAATGGTTGTGAAAATTAAGATTTCTCTCTGGGATGAAATACTATGCAGCATTTAAAATGAAGTGGAAGGGACTCTGGAAGTGGAAGCTCTTTTGGAAACAAACAGCAAAGACGTATTCAAACTAGCTTAAGTGACGAGAATATGAATTTACCAGAAGGGCACTGTCACATCTCACCGAATCCAAAAGTAATGGGTGCTTCAGGAGGCCTAGCACAAGGCATGGGAGTCCTGAGAATCAGTTAGAACTCTTTTGGTTGCAGGTAACAAAGTCAACTCAAGCTCCTTAAATAAAAAAGGACTTCACGGGGCTTCCCTCGTGGCGCATTGGTTAAGAATCCACCTGCCAGTGCAGGGGACATGGGTTCAAGCCCTGGTCGGGGAAGATCCCACATGCCACGGAACTACTAAGCCCGCGAGCCACAACTACTGAGCCCATGTGCCACAACTACTGAAACCCACCCACCACAACTACTGAAGCCCACACGCCTAGAGCCCATGCTCCTCAACAAGAGAAGCCACCACAGTGAGAAGCCTGTGCAGTGCAACGAAGAGCAGCCTCCACTCGCTGCAACTAGAGAAAACCCATGTGCAGCAACGAAGACCCAATGCAGCCAAAAATAAAATAAATACATTTATAAAAAAAAAAAAAAAGGAATTCACTTGAAAGACCCCACTGTGTCTCCTGGAACCCACAAGCAGGAATGCCAGCGGGCCCAGAAGGAGGGAGAAGAGCACTCCAGGGACCAACGAAGGCCTTTCTCGCCATCATTTGTCACAGACATGCTTTTCCCAGGCTGCGTGCAGACCAGATTCTCTGTTTCTTTGGTCTAGAACATGTCTGCTCCCTAGTTTCCAAATGCCACATGTGTAGTTCCAGCCATGGAGAAATTCCTGGGGGAAGGTCTCACTGGCCAGACTTGGATCTGCTGCCACGTGGGTCCAGTCAGCTGTGGTCAAAGGCAAGATCACATGGTGCAAACATGGCTGCCTGGAGCCAGCCCTCATCTCTTCTTTCTCCCAAGCAATCTTGCCCTCTACAGATTGGTTTTCTCTATCTATACAGGCACATGGCACAAGAGGGCTACAGTATGGATCCCAAATTTTGTTATTTTCCTCATTCCAGTCACACTAGAAACCAAGCAGAACTGCTGAACCCCAATGCTTAGTCCCTTGGAAAGAGAATTGGATGAGCCCAGTTCAGGTACCTTATTCACCCTGGTACCATGCCCTGTGGCCACGAGAAAGGAAGGGGTCCTGTCCTAACAAATGGCTCCCCACTGTGGGGAGAGGGCAGTTCTCAGAAAATGTGGATTGTTATGAACTGGTCAGATACCTTACAAGATGAGGGGTCTTCCTGGTGCAATTACATCGTGTCATAGCTGCTAAGCTGCTAAGCTTGAAAGCATCTTCAGAGATGAGGGGCTAGCTTTGCTATGTTGCATTGAAACACCAGAAAAACTGGGGCATCTTTTCCTTTTAAGGACATAAGGATGAGAAACCTTTGTGCACACTGACTAATTCAGTCTGGCCAACATATTGAGTATTTACCTCGAGCTAGACACTCTACTGGGCCCTGACCATCCAGAGACAATCAGATATCATCTCCACTCAGTAGAGCCTGCCCTTTCCCCCAATACTGTGTTTATATTAGTCAAGTTCATTTAGAAATCTGTTATGTCCGACACAGCCTGCTTTGCAACTTCCATCTGACTGCATTAGGAGGCACTAAATTGCATGAATTCATCTGAGAGTTGAGATCACAGGAACTAATAATGTACTTGATCTTCTTACTTGGAATCATAATTTTTTAAAACAAAAATATTATGAAGGCCATTGACGGTGGTGAAATTAATATCCGGTTAGGATTTCCCAGGCAGCCGCGGAGGCCTGTCATTATAGAGCAGAATCTGGGCCAGACACACTCGTGATCCTCTCCAGTGTCTGCCTTGGCTCCTCGTGTTACTAATGGTTCTGCTGAAGGCATGAGGGGAACACACTCAATGCAGGACGCAGACCCATGTGGATACCAGTCCAGATCCTTCCATTTATGAGCTGGGCACTGTGGGTGGCTCATCTCCCCTCTCTGAGCCTCAGAGAAAAGGGCGCAGAACAAGGGACTCACTGCCACAAGTTCTGGGTGGAGCCAGGGATTTCAGTGAGCAGCAAAAGGAAATTTGCACATATTGCTTCCTTAGATAGTTTCTGAATTAACTACGGAGAGCTTACGTAAATCTTATGATTTTTAAAACAAATTTTAAAGATTCCGAGTAGAATGGACAAAGAAAAATTTTAAAAAAAATTGATGGGACTTTCCTGGCAGTCCAGTGGTTGAGACTTCGCCTTCCAATGCAGGGGGTATGGGTTCGATCCCTGGTCGGGGAGCTAAGATCCCACATGGCTTGTGGCCAAAAAACCAAAACATAAAAAAAAAAAAAAAAAAAAAACAGGAGCAATGTTGTAACAAATTCAATAAAGACTTTTTAAAAAATGGTCCACATCAAAAAAAAAAAAAGTTGAGCATCAGCTTTTAACATATGTAGGTACATGTTGCTGCTAATATCATTTTGAATTAAAGCTAAGTAAACTGTGCTGCTGTCTCATCCAGGTTTTTTTCTCTTCTTTTATCTCATGTGCCTCACTCAGAAGCCGAGATCCCAGGGTTTTTCTCTAGGCTGCCCCCAGGGCAAGCTCGCTAATCTGCAGGAGCCCGTGCAAAATGAAAATTCAGGGCCCCTTGTACAAAAGACAGGAAGAAAAGTGCTGTTGAAAGTAATAGCATGTAAGGCTTTCTCCTTTCTTCTGTGGTCTCTCTATTATCTCAACTTGTCATGGTGTTTTTCATTTGCTATTTAATGTTGTTCTAAGGAAAGAAAAAATAAAATTGTAAATTATCAGCACAAATTTTACCATTTGTGTTCACATTGTGCAATGCCAGTTTTATTTTATTTTATTTTTTAATATAAATTTATTTATTTGTTTTTTTAGCTGCACTGGGTCTTCGTTGTTGCACGCAGGCTTTCTCTAGTTGTGGCGAGTGGGGGTTACTCTTCATTGCGTTGCATGGGCTTCTCATTGCAGTGGCTTCTCTTGTTGCAGAGTTTTAGGTGCACAGGCTTCAGTAGTTGTGGCATGCGGGCTCAGCAGTAGTGGCTCACGGGCTCTAGAGCGCAGGCTCAGTAGTTGCGGTGCACAGGCTTAGTTGCTCTGCAGCATGTGGGATCTTCCAGGACCAGAGCTCGAACCCATGTCCCCTGCTTTAGGAGGCAGATTCTTAACCACTGTGCCACCAGGGAAGTCCCTCAATGCCAGTTTTAAATGCAAACATCTATGAGAGTTTAACTCACGTGTGGAATCACTGAATTACACAGTTTGCATTTTGTAACTTGTCCACGCGTTTGTATTTTGTGCTTGCCACAGTAGTGGAAGTGCTGCACAGAATATACTCAACTGTTTTTATTTCACTTCTTGAGACATGCACGTTCCAGCCACAGCTTACTGATGAGTCAGGGAAGACTGGAAGGAAAAGGAACTCTGGGTTGCTCTGTCTTTTCTTTTCCTTCTGCTGTCATCTTCAGCATAAATAGTTGGCTAACACAAAGGCACATGAGTAAGAGAGAATATGATAGGGTTCTTTGGTCATTCATCTTTCTTAGAACATTGGCGCCTTCTTTCTGCATTCAAGCAAGTCCCAACTCAAATGGAAGGCGTGGCCTCTCAGAGCTATGTCCCCACTTATTCTCAGAGTAACCCTTTTACCTTGTGCTTGCCTTGAGTCTCGCTGAATTCCCATGCAGCGTGGGTCCACTGGAATCTGTGCTCACCGGGCATCGAGAATGCTGGGACAATTCTCAACGTATCAGTATACATCCTTATACATAAGCAAACCCATGCTGTACTTCTCTCCTCTGCTCACTGTCCATGGGCCTTCACTTACAAAACACCAGTTCAAAGATAAATTTTTAAGAATTTCAAGACAGTGACAGCAGAGCATTAAACTCCAAGGGCGAGGCCCTTATGGGGGAGGGCCCCATGGGGCTATATAGGTCGCACATCCGTGATGCCAGTGTGGCTGTTCCCCACCTCAGCACAGTGGAGCCCACACTGGCCACAGCAGTCAAGTGCAGAGAGCTTTGGATGGGGAGCTAGGAGTCGTGTTCTGGCTCCAGTGATGCTGCTAGTTTGGGCAGGACCTCACGAGGTTCCAGATACACCTGTAAGATTATTTTCTGCCAGCACCAAAGCCCACCCCAGCTTCCTCTCGGTCTCAGGTCTCAGCTTAAACACCACCTCCTTACAGAGGCCTCCCCTGACCACCCCAACAAATCCCACCCTCAATATTGTTTCTATCACTATACCCTCTGTATTTCTGTCATAACACTTCTTCAAATTGTGATTATATATTGATTCGTGTGTTTGGGTTTTTTCCTGCCTCCGCCACCAGAGTGTCAGCTCTTCCAGGCCAGACAATATGTTGGTTGTAGCACAGAGCAGGTGCTCGGAAAACACCTGTTTGAAGGAGAGGTGAGCTCCAGGAGTATTTCCCCACAAGGATTCTGATGAACCACGATTGTTAATGAAGAGAAAAGGTGTTCATGATATATATTGAGTTCAAAGAAACAGGGGAAACAAAACTGGATATAAAGAATGATTCCCGGGACTTCTTTGGTGGTGCAGTGGTTAAGAATCTGTCTGCCAATGCAGGGAACACGGGTTCGAGCCCTGGTCCGGGAAGATCCCACATGCCGCAGAGCAACTAAGCCCATGAGCCACAACTACTGAGCCTGCGCTCTAAAGCCCTCGAGCCACAACTACTGAGCCCACATGCCACAACTACTGAGCCCACGTGCCACAACTACTGAAGCCTGCCCACCTAGAACCTGTGCTCCGCAGCAAGAGAAGCCACCACAATGAGAAGCCCGCGCACCACAACGAAGAATAGCCCCTGGTCACAGCAACTAGAGAAAGCCCACGTGCAGCAAGACCCAACGCAAAATAAATAAAATAATTTATATATTTTAAAAAATCATTATTTAATTATTAAAAAAAAAAAGAAACAGACTCACAGACATAGAAAACAAACTTATGGTTACCAGAGGGGGAAGGGCGGGGAGGGATAACTTAGGAATTTGGGGTTAACAGATACACACTACTATAAATAAAATAGGTAAACAACATAGCACAGGGAGCTATATTCAATATCTTATAATAACCTATAATGGAAAAAGATCTGGAAAAGAATATGTATATATATGTATAACTGAAACACATTGTTGTACCGTGAAACATTGTAAATCAACTATACTCCAATTAAAAAAAAAAGAATGAGGGGTTCCCTGGTGGCACAGTGGTTGAGAGTCCGCCTGCCGATGCAGGGGACACGGGTTCTTGCCCCGGTCTGGGAAGATCCCACATGCCGCGGAGTGGCTGGGCCCGTGAGCCATGGCCGCTGAGCCTGCGCGTCATGAGCCTGTGCTCCGCAACGGGAGAGGCCACAACAGTGAGAGGCCCCCGTACACCAAAAAAAAAAAAAAAAAAAAAAAAAGAATGAGTCCCAATTTTGTCTAGAGAAAAGTAAATGCAGAGAAAAATGTCTGCAGGATACATGGATAAATGCTAAGTGGTGGGATTATATGTGATTTTCATTTTCTTCTTTTTGTATATCCGTGTTTTCTGTTTTGAAGATTTGTTTCTGTATTGAATATTTATTATTTTTGTAATGAGAAAAAAATCAAACTACTCCATGTGTGCATTGAAAGAAGCCCTAGAAGGAAATTTAAAAATAATCAAAAAATAATGATAGTGGATACTGGAGCTGTAGGTGTTTGATATTCTTTTCCTTATACATTTTTCTATATTCCAGACTGTCTACAAGAAGACTTTTTTTTTTTTTGACCCTGCCGTACAGCTTGTGGGATCTTAGTTCCCTGACCAGGGATTGAATCCGGGGCCCGGCTGTGAAAGGGCCGAGTCCTAATCACTGGACAACCAGGGAATTCCCAAGAAGACATTTTTAAAAATCATAATTTAAACATAATTTAAAAAATTAAAATCAATCACTTAATTAAAAAGCAAACAAAGAACTGAAGAATCCTACCTTTTCCAGGGATGCATTCCATTTCATGGGTCTAGGTTCAATGTAGTAGTGTCTTCCTATTGAGATAGATTTGGGAAAGAGAATGGTCAGGCGACGGTCATAGGATTTTACGCTTTTGACACAGAAGGGCAACATGGGACCATCCATAGAGGCATAGAGTCAAAATCCCTCATTTCAACTGACTCCTTAAGATGTGTACAATTACAGTCCATTGGTATTTCTATTACTATTTTTAATATATAATTTTAAATTTCAGAAGCAATATTCTGTACATACTTGTTTTAACAGGTGAAAATATCTTTTTTAAAAAATATTTATTTATTTGTCTGTGCCAGGTCTTAGTTGTGGCACTCGGGATCTGCGGCATGCGGGATCTAGTTCCCCAACCAGGGATCGAACCTGGGCCCTCTGCATTGGGAGCAAGGAGCTTTAACCACTGGACCACCGGGGAAGTCCCCACAGGCGAAACTATCTTAATCATCTCTTCCCACTGGCCTCTCTTTCCACCCCATGAATGTAACCAGGTTTTGCAGCCCAGTGTGTGTCCTTCTACCTCTTTCTTCACATCCATACACATATCTGTGGATAAATATAACTACATGTATGTATAGGATTTTTGAAAAACAGACTTTAACTTTTAGGACCGTTTTAGATTTACAGAAAATCTGAGGGGAGAGTATAGAGAGTTCCCATATACCCCACACCCAGTTTCCCCTATTATGAATGTCTTATATTAGTAAGGTACATTTATTACAATGAACGAACATTATTGATACATTATCCTTAACTAATGTCCATGGTTTAAGATTTCCTTCATTTTTACCTAATGTCCTAGATCCCATCCAGGACACCACATTATATTGAATTGTCATGTCTCCTTAGGCTCCTCTTGGCTGTGACAGCTTCCCAGACTTTCCTTGTTTTTGATGACCTTAACGGTTTTGAGGAGTATCTGCCAGGTATTTTGTAGAATGTCCCTCTACTGGGATTTGTCTGATGTTTTTCTCATAATTAGACTGAGGTTATGGCTTTGGAGGAGGAAGACCACCATTCATCACATCATATCCAGGGTACATACCATCTACATGACTTATCACTGTTGAGGTTGACCTTGATCACCTGGTTGAGACAGTGTTTTCAGGGTTCTCCAGGGTCAAGCTACCACCTCCCTCCATATATGCTATGCTCTTTAGAAAGAAGTCACTATGTAGAGCCCACACCTAAGTAGTGGGGACTTCTCGTGGACAGAGTACCTACATAAATCATTTGGAATTCTGCACAGATTTGTCACTTCTCCCCATGTATTTATTAACCAATAATTTATACCAGTATGGACTCATGGATATTTATTATTTATACTTTGGCTGTATGCTTTTCTTTTTTTTTGAATAAATAAATAAATTTATTTATTTTTGGCTGAGTTGGGTCTTTGTTGCTGCACACAGACTTTCTCTAGTTGTGGCGAGTGGGGGCTACTACTCGTTGCGGTGCGTGGGTTTCTCATTGCAGTGGCTTCTCTTGCTGTGGAGCACGGGCTCTAGGCATGCAGACTTCAGTAGTTGTGGCTCGTGGGCTCTAGAGCGCAGGCTCAGTAGTTGTGGCGCACGGGCTTAGTTGCTCCGTGGCATGTGGTATCATCCTGGGCCAGGGCTTGAACCCGTGTCCCCTGCATTGGCAGGTGGATTCTTAACCACTGCACCACCAGGGAAGCCCTATGCTTCTTTATTTATCTTATTGCTCAAATTGTTCTAGCTTTGGCCATTGGGAGCTTGTATCTGCAGGACTTATCTGAGGTTTTTTGTTTGTATTTTCATAAAAATTAGGTAAACTGTACCTATTACTCTATAAATTAATTTTCCACCTAAAAATAAAAGTATCATGTATATCCCACCTAGTTAAAAAAAATAAAGATCTTAAAAAAATAAAGATCTTACTCATTCCTTTTTAGTATCTATGTATAATTCTATATTGTTCATATACAGAATGGATTCTACTGTTTTCTTACTGATGGACTTTGGATTGTTTCAGGTTTTTGTTGTTTTTTGAGGGGGGGAACTGCAAACAATACTGCCATAAACATTCTTGTACTTATTCAGGAATTATATGATAGATTCCCCAAAGTGGGAATACAGGGTCAAAGGGCATGTATGTTTTAAATTTTAGTAAATACTGTCATCTTATTTCCCAAAAGGATTATAACAATTCACCTTTCTGGTAGCAAGGAATGAGAATGCTCCTTTTTTCCACATTCTCACTAGCACTGGATGTCATTTCTCTATTTTTATCAATATACTGGGGACAAAATGTTATCTCATTGTTTCTTTAATTGGAATTCCCCTAGTCAGTAGACAGGGTAAGCAGTTTTTCCTATATTTACTATTTGGGTTTTCTTTTCTTGGAATTGCATGTTCATATCCTTTGCTCTCTCCTCTGTTGGATTGTTCATCTTTTTTTCACAACAATTTGTAGAGGCTTTTTTTGTATAGTAAGAATGATAAACCTTTGTCTTTCATATGTGTTGTAAATATTTTTTACCAGTTGGTTATTTATATTTGATGTTGTTTTGAGTGTCTCCTGCAGTCCAGGAGACATGCAAAAAAATATGTTGTTTTGTAGTTAAATTTGCCAGTCATTTCCTTTAAGGCCCCTGGGTTTGTCTTATTTTAGGAGGCTTCGCTGACCTAAGGTTTTATAAATGTTTTCCTAAAGTTTCTTCGAATACTTTTGATTATAGTCCTTTTAAAAAGATTTAATATTGTAACATTTCATGTAAAACGTGACACTCTTACAATAATATAATGCCATTTACACCCCCAGTATTGTCCTTTATGCTGAGAGTCTTATATTTCATGAGCATATACAAAACTCACAATACAATACTACTGTTTTTGCTTTAAATAGTTGTCTTTTTAAGAAAATGCAAAAGACAAAATTTTCCAGTTTTACTAAGACATAATTAATATGTAATTTAAGACAATTTTAAAAATATTGATCTACATATTTGTTATTTCCAGTGCTCTTCATTCCTTTTTGCTCATCTGAGTCCCATCTGGAGAATTTCCTTCAGCATTTCTTGTGGCTGGCAGTGAACTCTCTTCAACCTTCGTTTATCTGAGCACATCTTTATTTCGCCCTCATTTTCTTAGAATTTTTTTTTTTTTGGCCTCACCACTTGGCTTGCGAGATCTTAGTTCCCTGACCAGGGATTGAACCCAGGCTCTTGGTAGTGTAAGTGTGGAGTCCTAACCACTGGACAGCCAGGGAATTCACTCCTAGAATATTTTTACTGGATAGAATTCTATTGTGTATTCTAGAGAACACTTTCTCTATTTCAGCACTTTAAAGACCTTGCTCTGGTGTCTTCTTGCATCTGTTTCTGATGAGAAGTGAGTTGTCATTTGTACTGTTTCCCCCCATATGTCTTTTTTCCTCTGGCTGCTGCTTAGACTTTCTCTTTATCCATGGTTTTCAGCCCTTTGGATATTATATTCCTAGGTGTGTGTTTGTATTTATCCTACTTGAGGTTTGCTGAGCTCCTTGGATCTGTAGGATGATGTTTTCTGCCAAATTTGGGAAATTTTGGCCCTTATTTCTTTGCATGGTTTTTCTACCGTATTATCTCCCCTTCCCTTCTGGGCTCCTGATACAGGTATGTTACAGTTTGATATTGTCCCATGGGACACTAAGACTATGTTCATTTTTTTCCCCCCAATTTTCTTCTCTTTGTTTTTTAATTTAGATAATTTCTATTAATTCTTCAAGTTTAAAGTTTTCTCTGCACTTTTTAATCTTCTGTTGACTTTATAAGGTGAAATTTTCATTTCAGATATTGTACTTATCTGTTTTATAAATCCCATTTTTAAAATATTTTCCATGTCTCTGCTAAGATGTTCCCTCATTATGTCCACTTCTTCCTTTAAATCCTCAAACATGTTTATAATAGTTGTGTTAAATCCTTTTCTGCTTATTCCAACATCTAGGTCCTCTTGGGGTCTTTTACTATTGATTTTTTTCTCTAGACTATGTATCTCACTTTCCTTCAACTGTGCACAGGTAATAATTTTTTATTGTATGGAAGACATGAATGATATATTGTAGGCATTCTGGATTTTCCTGCATTCTTTTCAAGGGTTTTGAGTTTTGGTCTGGCAGGTAGTTAAGTTACTGATGGAGCCTCTTGTTCCTTTCACGTTTGGTTTTAAGTTGTGTTTGGGAGAGTCTCTTTTGGTTTTGTCTTTGATCCTTGGGCATGGCCTTTACTCTAGGACTTAGTTCTTACTCCTAAAGCATGGCCTTTTGGGAGTCTCAACTGAATGCCCCAAATGTTCAGCACATCCACTATGCCCGGGCTTGAACTCCACGTTCCAGTATTGAGCAAACTTTGGTATCTCTGTTCAGCTCTCAGCCCTGAGCAGTTGCTCTCTGCTGAGCCTCACAGAGTCTCACTCTGTACACACAGAGCCCACAGCCTAGCCTTCTTTGGCCAAAGAATCAAGAGGAATTCCCGTGTAGACTTTTGCCTCCTCCCACCCATTTTTGTGCTGCTCCTGTACCCTGACCTGCAAATTCCTGCTGCTTCAGCAGCCCCAAATACTGATTTCTGCCTTTTCAGCTCAGGGAGACCACTCCTTTGCTTGGGATCCACTGCAGTTGGGAAATTGTCACCAGGCAGAAAGCCAGGACAAACATGGGGCTCATCTTGTCTATTTCCCTTTTCTCAAGGATCACAGTCTGTGTTGCCTGTTTTACAAAGCCTGAAAGCAATCGCCTCTGATTTTGTCCAGTCTTACAGTTGTTTAGAATTAAAGGATTAGTTCCTCATCATTGGAAGTGGAAGTCCTACTTTCTCTGTCTTTTCGTAAACATATTTTTGGAGGTATAATTGACATACAGTACATATGTAAAGTGTACAGCTGATGAGTTTTGATTTATGAATATCCCCATGGAACCATCACCATAATAAAGAAATGAAGATAATGAACATATTTATAACCCCCAAGTTTCCTCTTGCTTTTTAAAATTGAAGACGTCTCAGCTGTAAAACCATCTGAATCTGGTCCCTTCTAAAATGATTGATTACTTTTCCAAACTCTTTTAGAGTTACATACTAGTCTATTTAGGTCTTCTTTCTTTGCTGGGGGAATTGTAGTATTTTATTTGTTTGCCAGGAATGACAATATTTCCTTAGATTTTCTAAACCTTTGGTATAAAGTTATACAGAATAGCCTTTTGCAATCATTTTAATTGCTATTATTAGTGGTTATATGTCCTTTCTGACTCATGGTTACTGTTTATTATTTTTTTTCTATCCTTTACCCATGTTTCAGGCTTGCCAGGATATTTTTCCTTCCTATTTTATTGGGCCTTTCAAATCCTTTCAACTGTTTTGACAAACTGTTATTTTATTAATTTTCTATTTTAATTATTTTTAGAATTTTCTTTCTACTTTACATGGTTCTTGTACTAATTTTAAATTTTGAATATGTAACTCATTTATCTTTTTTTGTGTGTGGTACGCGGGCCTCTCACTGCTGTGGCCTCTCCCGTTGCGGAGCACAGACTCCGGACGCGCAGGCTCAGCGGCCATGGCTCACGGGCCCAGCCGCTCCGCGGCATGTGGGATCTTTCCGGACCGGCGCACGAACCCGTGTCCCCTGCATCGGCAGGTGGACCCTCAACCACTGCACCACCAGGGAAGCCCTATCTTTTTAAAAATAATTAAAACCTTTAAGACTACACAATTTCCTCTGAGTACAACTTTAGCAGTATTCCTATGGTTTTGTATGAAACGTTTTATTCATAAGATTATAGATAATTTGAAATTTCACTTTTTATTATTTATTTATTTATGTATAGTTGAGTTACAATATTATATTAGTTTCAGGTGTACAACATAGTGATTCAATTGTTTAATAGAGTATACTCCATTTATTTATTTGATTTATTTTTATTTTTTAATTTTTTGGCCACGCTCTGTGGCTTGCAGAATCTTAGTTCCCCGACCAGGGATTGAACCCAGGCCCCCAGCAGTGGAAGCATGAAGTCCTAACCACTGTACCACCACGGAATTCCCAATACTCTATTTAAATTTATTACAAAATAATGGCTCTGTTTCCCTGTGCTGTACAATATATTTTTGTTGCTTACTTATTTTATACATAGTAGTTTGTATCTCTTACTATACCTCTATCTTGCCCCTGAAATTTCACTTTTTAAATTTTTTTTAGGAGAGTGTTTTTTAATTTCCAAGTGGTTACATTTTCCTCATATTTTTGTTGCTGATATTTAGTTTAATTGGATTCTGTTCAGAGAAAACAGCCTATATAATCTCTACTATTTGGACTCTATAGAAAATTTTAAAAATACAATTCAGTGGTTTTTAGTATATTCACAGTGTTGTGCAGCTATCTCCACAATCAAGTTTATAACGTTTTCATCGCCTCTAAAAGAACCCCCTTCCCTTTAGCAGTCATCGACTCACCATTCCCACCTCACCCCCAAGTCCTAGGCAGTCACTAATCTACTTTCTGTCTCCATAGATTTTCCTGTCCTGGACATTTCATATAAAATAAATCTTATAATATATGGTCTTTTGAGACTGGCTTCTTTCACTCAATATAATGTTTTTAAGGTTTTGCGTATTGTAGCATGCATCAGTACTTCATTCCTTTTTATTACTTAATAATATTCCATTTTATTGATATACCACATTTTATTTATCCATCATCAGTTGATAGATATGTGGATTATTTCCACTTTTTACCTATTATGAATAATGCTCTTTTTCTTCTTGTTTGCATTTATCTGGCACATCTTTAACCATCTATGTATCAGTCTATTTTCATTCTTTTATTTTTAACATTTCTTTGTCAATTGTTTAGGTGTTTTTTTCATATTTAAGAACCAGCTCGATTTTTTAAAAATCCAAATTTCTGTTTTTTTTTAAATTAATTAATTAATTAATTAATTTTTTGGCTGTGTTGGGTCTTCGTTTCTGTGCGAGGGCTTTCTCTAGTTGCAGCAGGTGGGGGCCAGTCTTCATCGCGGTGTGCAGGCCTCTCACTGTCGTGGCCTTTCTTGTTGTGGAGCCACAGGCTCCAGACGCGCAGGCTCAGTAGTTGTGGCTCACGGGCCTAGTTGCTCTGCGGCATGTGGGATCTTCCCAGACCAGGGCTCGAACCTGTGTCCCCTGCATTGGCAGGCAGATTCTCAACCACTGCGCCACCAGGGAAGCCCCCAAATTTCTGTTTTTGAAAGGGGAATTCAGTCTCTTTATTGTATGATAACAGATATATTGGATGTTATTCCTTTCATTCTATTTTGTGCTTACTATTACTATTTTATTACTATTACTATTATTTATTACTATTACTATTTACTATTTACTATCTACCTTATTATTTTCTCTTCTCTTTTTCCTTACTTTTGCTGCCTTAATCATATTTCTTATCCCTCCCGTTATTTTAGAAGATCTCCTATACTTTTCAATTCTACCACTGTTACCTTCCCATTGCTTGCTAACATCAGAATTGAATGTCTATTTCTTTTTTTTTTTTTTTTTTTTTTTTTTGTGTGTGGTACGCGGGCCTCTCACTGTTGTGGCCTCTCCCGTTGCGGAGCACAGGCTCCGGACGCGCAGGCTCAGCGGCCATGGCTCACGGGCCCAGCCGCTCTGCGGCATGTGGGATCCTCCCAGACCGGGGCACGAACCCATGTCCCCTGCATCGGCAGGCGGACTCTCAACCACTGCGCCACCAGGGAAGCCCTGAATGTCTATTTCTTTATTAACATACCACAATTAAATATGAGTAAGCCTTTGGAGGCACATTTATTTCTCTATTCTACATCCATTTTGCTAAACTAGGTTGACATTTCTTAATAAGATTTCTCATTAGTTCATTTATTCAGTTCTGAGCATACTTAGAACAAACAATACACGTTTTGGGATATTTTTACAATTTTCTCAGAAGAAGGTTAAGGAAAGAAAGTGAATTATCTTTTAGCAAAGTACTGTTTGCTCTTTACCCAAAAAATGACTGCCCATGCTGACCGTATTCACAATCTCAGGTGAGCAGGCTGTCTGTTGATGTTTAGGAATGATTTCCTGTTTTGGGACACCAAAATGACTGCCCATGCTGACCGTATTCACAATCTCAGGTGAGCAGGCTGTCTGTTGATGTTTAGGAATGATTTCCTGTTTTGGGACACCCTTAGCACACACACTCGCTCCAGCCCAGTGGCACTTGTGAAGCCCACAGATGTGTGCTGTGCTTCCCTCTTCCCTGCCTTTGCTCATCTGCCTGGAATGTTCCCTTTTTTTCATCTCCATCTTCCCGGGCACATCTCATGCGGAGCCGTTTTCTGACCCAAACCAGATGTAAGCACTTCCTTCTTTGAACCCCACAAGGTACCTTGTTTATATCTCTTCTGACACTTGCCTCACTCACTGGGCTTTGTATTACTGAGTTTTGGGTATCTTCATACCTTTACTCCTCTCCTGGGGGTTAAAAGGCATCTTACCTTTGTGTTCCCAGTGCCTAGCACAGTCCCTCGCACATAACATGTACTGAACTGAAATGACTAGACTATTATATGGGTCAAGGAATCACCCACTTGAATGGCAGAAGAGGCAGACTTTTACTTAGTGAAGACTTTTGTGTATTTTCATTTTTTTGCATCTAAGAGACAAAGTGTTTGTAGAGAATTGTCTTCATCATGCCCTAGATGTGCACATTCTTGAGAATCCCCCATCTAAAAGCAAAACATACATCACTCACTACTGGTATTAAAACCTATCCTTCATGGAGGGCTTCCCACCCTCTACTGTTAGGGTATCTGGGAATTTTGATCTGTTTAGAAGCTAAGCTTAAAAAAGTGGTTACATGGATTTTTCATGTATCATTATCCTGTTATTTCTCCTGCCACCAACCAGACACAGTTGTTTAGCTCTCAATTACTATGCTGTCTGTAATAAGGTACAAATGCTCATTTAGGAAAGAAAAAATCTTTCCTGCTTCTTCTTAAAAATTCTTTTTTCCTGTCCCCTTGTTTTTGTTTCCATTTGTTTAATAAATATGTTTCAAGGGCTTGCTGTAGCTGCCCCAGTGCTGGTGTTGGAGATTTATGCTGCTTCTCCCTCGTGGGCCCAGGGGTTGGTGGGAAGTCAGAGGAGTAACCAAGCAGGGTGATTGTGCTCTGATGGGGTAAGAACCTGGGGCAGCCATCGGTGGGCCTCTACCCAAGCTTGAGTTCCAAGGAAAGCATCTCAGAGACTGTGTGGATCAGAAAAGATGTGGGTGGTAGAAGGAAAGGGTGGGAGAAAAGCATACTGAGCAGAAAACGCAAGCGCAGAGAACACCTGCCCATTTGAAGAACCAGTTATTTCAGAATGATTGGAGTGTCCTGGCAAGAGACAAAGCTTTTCTGTCTGTCCTTCCTCTGTTTCATTAATTTTTTTTTTTTTAAGAAATACAATGCCAAGGCACTAGTGGTTTAGCCCTATGGCAAACAGGCCCTCTGTTGTGGTTAGTGCCCAGCAGACCTGGGCTGGCTCTGGCTCTTAGAAGATGAGCTTAAAGGCCTGGCCTTGGCTTCCCAACCTAGATACTTCTTAAGTGCATGGACAGTACTGATTCACTCTCTGCTCTGTCCTCAGACCTGGTACGGTGTTAAACAGCAGAAGGAGCTCAGTTAATATTTGTTGGATGAATAAGATGGCCACCTACGGGCTTCCCTGGTGGCACAGTGGTTGAGAGTCTACCTGCCGATGCAGCGGACACGGGTTCGTGCCCCGGTCTGGGAAGATCCCACATGCCGCGGAGCAGCTGGGCCCGTGAGCCATGGCCGCTGAGCCTGCGCGTCCGGAGCCTGTGCTCCGCAACGGGAGAGGCCACGGCAGTGAGAGGCCCGCGTACCACAAAAAAAAAAAAATGATGGCCACCCAGTACCCTGAGGGAGGTCAATATTACCCTTTGGCACAATCCTGACAGTTTTGGGCCCCTAAGGTGGGTCCTGGGGTGTCTTTGAGCAATGAAGTGGTTAACTTAGCTGCAGGCTTCCTGTGACAGATTTGCTAAGTAGAACCTACTCACAGAGCATCATACCCTTGATATTGTCAGCCAATTAATTCCTTAAGTACTCTAAGTAAAGTCCTGCTGATTTGATTTTATCTGTCTTTTAAGACTGATCTTTGATCATATCCCATTCCAGCTGGACTTCCTCTCCTCTCCTTCCCTCCTCCATTACTGACAGTGTGGGATCTAATTACCTCATCACCCCTTAATTTATTTATGAAAAGGCTGAGGTTAAAGAAAAGAAAGAAACTCCTGAGCCCTTTGGGACCTTCTGTAAAAGCTTGCCTTTTCCCATTCCCTTCTTTGTGCCGGATATAACCTCCTTTTGCGTCTCTGGCAAGTTGGAATTTGTCTTACTTACAATTTTAGATAAATAAACTTCCCTCCCACGGCTGAGTGGAGGCCAGCCCTGCAGGTTAAGCCTGGCCTGCGGACTCCCGATGGATCAATCAATCTATCAACAAGAATTCATTGATCCCACAGGAAGCAGCTTTCAAAATCAGCACACAGCTCCTGGGCGTCCTGGCATCCTCTTCACAAGACACTTGGGGAAGAGGCGTCTTTTGAAATTTTAAATTCTATTATAATTATTACACAAATAATACATGGATATGTTAATCTTTAAAAAAAGTTGAACGACACAGTAATATGTGGAATAACAAGTGAAAGGCTTTCTCTGCCTTTCCTTGCATCCTATCCCACTGTTAACAGTTTGAGATTGTATCCTTTTATTCAGACCATTTAACAATGCGCTTTCCGACGTGTACACCTATATAAATAAACATCTAATTTTAAAACTAACATAAATGGGATCACAACCTAGTGAAGTTCTGCTACCATTTTTTTTTTTTAAACAATATGTCCTGGACATCCTTCCAGTTAGACCACACAGATCTATGTTTTAACGGCTGAAATAATATTTCACAGCACAGAGGTACCACTATTTATTTATCCTTCACATAGTTTCGAATTTTTCAGTATTTCAAGGACCGGTTCTCTGGGAATTATCCAGTCAATCATGCATTTATTGTGGGCTCACTATGTGCCGCGCACTCTACTCGGGGTTGGGGGTAAACAAAACAAACACCTAAAAATAGTTTTGAGTGATGGAAAGGGGGCATTTTCTTTTCCCAAGAAGACAGGCTGAAAATCGGTCTCTACATCGACCCTGGAGGCCGAGGAGTCCCCCGCCGTGTCTTCGCAGCAGTGAAAGGGGCCCCAGGACCCGTCGGTGACGGCGAAGAAGACGGGTGGACGCCGCGAGCGCGCTTTTCAGGGAGAGGGTCTGAGAGCCGCGGGCCTGCAGCGAAGAGTCACTCATCACACACTACGTGCCGGGGGCTGGGCGCGGAGCAGGACGCGGGGCGCAAGTCCGGCGGGGCGGGGCCGAGCGGCGCGCGACCCTCGGCGCGCTCGGGGAGGTAAAGACCGGGGTGGCCTCTCTGGCCCCCATTCCCGCGGGCTCTATGACACCGCGCTGGCTCGCGGGACGGGGCGCGGTTGGCTGAGGAGAAGGAGACCACTTCACGCTGTATATCTCTCAGTAAGTCTCGCGCGGAACTCTCGCGAGAAATAGGAAGTATCGCGCTTGCGCACTGCTGTAGCGCCTGGTGGCGGTGGAAGGTCCGCTGGCGGGTGTCCGAAGGGAGGCTGTCTGTGTGGAGGCCACTGCGCCCCCCGCGACTCACCACCATGAGCAGCACTTTAGCTAAGATCGCGGAGATCGAAGCCGAGGTAATGGGCGCTCGAACACTTCGTCCGAGCGTTCCTCTTCGGCAGCGTCTCTCCTGCCTGAACTTCTCTCAGCCTCCTCAGGACCGGGCCTGCGTTCCCCGACTCCCCTCATCCCGGGCCCGCGTTCTACACCTGTGCAACTTAGTGCCCCCTTCCAGCGTTCTGCTCCTGTCTGAACATTGTTTCTCTCAGTCTTCTCTTCTTTTTATGTGAGCAACACTGAATCCTATCCCCCCACTTCTGCCCTGACCTGCTCGCGTACTTCAGTATCTTTCTTTATCGCCCCTCGAACCGCCCTCCCCTTCCCCAGTCTCTACTTTGATGACCCCCTTTCCCAGAGTATTGCTCCCGGGAATATGATCTAGATGTAAATTGTCATCTGCGGTGGCTGTTGATTCCACCTGGATTGTTGTGTGATTGTATGGTCTGAAGTGCTCAGAGCTCTTTCAAATCGGTTGGGGCACACCAGGTACAAGCAGTTGAAAAGGAATCAGCAGCTGAGTTTTAGTCTAATTTGTGAATGCTGATTGTAATGACCTTGGTCATGTTTCTTCTGTTTGGGCCTCAGCTGTTTGCTCTGTAATGCGGGGAATGGTTTGCGTGATGGAGAGAATGGATTTTTACTCTTTTAAGTCTGACTTAAAATGGGTGTATTGAAGTTAGTGGGACCTAGATAAAAAACATCATTCTCTCAGAGCTGGGGGAGCATTCATTCTGGATGTTTTAACTTGTAGGAACTGCTTCTGATTTATGGCTGTGATTCCTCCCTTATAGATGGCTCGGACGCAAAAGAACAAGGCCACGGCACACCATCTAGGGCTGCTTAAGGCTCGCCTTGCTAAGCTTCGCAGGGAACTCATTACTCCAAAAGGTGGTGGTGGTGGTGGACCAGGAGAAGGTTTGTGTTTTGCTTCGACTTTCTTTTTCTTGGTATAATTTTTATTAAAGTAATAAAGGCATATGGTTTAAAAATAATTTAAAATTTGTGTAAAAAACACAAAAGTCGATTTGTGTTTCCTAAGCCTAAATTCTTGAATTGTGTTTATTTTATTTTATTCTACTGATTTCTTTCTTATTCTTTTTTTTTTTTGGCCATGCCATGCGACTTGTGGGATCTTAGTTTCCTGAGCAGGGATCGAACCTGTGCCCTGGCAGCGAAAGCACCGAGTCCTAACCACTGGACTGCCAGGGAATTCCCAATTTTACTGATTTCAAAGGCAAACGAATATTCTCTAAGTGAACTAGGGTTTTATTTATGTATATCCTGTACTGATCCAAAATAGATTTACATTGGCTCACTGAAATATGTAAATAAATAGTCAACAAGATAAAGGAAATTAATACAAATGGAAGTGAAGGTAGAAAGAATAAGTTGAAGCCGAGAGATAAAGTTAGGATGAAAAGTAATGTCATAAAGTCTGTACACTTCTTAGAGAAGGGCCACAAATTTGGCTTTGAATTTGTTTGCAACCCACTGTAAGAAAAGAAAACTCTGTCAATGACACAGTCCCCAGAGTTTATAAGAAAAAAAAAAAAGAAACCTATTTTTTAGATCAGTGGTTATATAATATTTGGGCCCTAAATACTGTGGGTACTAGAAAGGTATATAACATGTAGAGGTGTAAAGTTTTTACATCAAACACTCCATTTAATTTAAGAAAAAAAAGTGTCATGAAGAACCTAGGGGTAAAACAGGAATAAAGACACAGACTTACTAGAGAATGGACTTGAGGATATGGGGAGGGGGAAGGGTAAGCTGTGACAAAGCGAGAGAGAGGCCTGGACATATATACACTGCCAAACGTAAGGTAGATAGCTAGTGGGAAGCAGCCACATAGCACAGGGAGATCAGCTCGGTGCTTTGTGACTGCCTGGAGGGGTGGGATAGGGAGGGTGGGAGGGAGGGAGACGCAAGAGGGAAGAGATATGGGAACATATGTATATATATAACTGATTCATTTTGTTGTGAAGCAGAAACTAACACACCATTGCAAAGCAATTATACTCCAATAAAAAAATAAATAAATAAAATAAACAAAAAACCCCACTCCAAAAAAAAAAAACCCCACTCCATTAAATATTGTGAATTGCTATGGGGGAATTTTGTGTGCTTAAGCTCTACCCTAGAGATAAACTGTAAAAAGTCGGAGAAATAGGTTCTAGAGGGATAGGCAACCAGAATGTAAAGGGAATTACATGAGTCTCAACACTCCCAGGGATAACTTTCCTCCTCCTTTTTATATTTGTTGATGTTTTAGGATTTGACGTTGCCAAGACAGGTGATGCTCGAATTGGGTTTGTGGGTTTTCCATCTGTGGGGAAGTCAACACTGCTCAGTAACCTGGCAGGGGTATATTCCGAGGTGGCAGCCTATGAGTTCACTACTCTGACCACTGTACCTGGTGTCATCAGATACAAAGGTGCCAAGATCCAGGTGAGTCAGGCCTGCAGGCCAAGGAAGGGAAGAAATCAATTCTTTCATTTAAAAAACACTTATTTGGAGCTCTGTATATGCCAGGCCTGATCTTTGATCTACCAGGCCCTCAGTGTCTAGTAGGGGAGATAGAGCAGTACATAAAAACAATAATACAGTGGGATATTGTTTGTGAAAACACAGAGAAAGGAAGGACTACTTTTTCCACCTGAGGATGGAGGTGGGGGAAGGTCTGGTAAGACAGAAAAAGCTGCATGTAGAAAGTGACAATGGGGTGGGTTTCGAAGTTCAAATAGAATTTCACCAGCCGGAGAATGTAAAGGACAGTTTTAAGCAGCCATAACAGTGAACAGCCTGCTGTGGTGTGAGCTTAGCTGTGGGACAGTGAGTGGTAGAAACTGAACCTGGAAAGGTAGGTTGGAGCTGAATTATGAAGGATCTTATGTGCCTGCTTAGGAAGTTGAATTTTATCTTGTACATAGCTAGGAGCCATCAGAAACTTTAATAAATACCATGATCGGACTCTTTTTATTTATTTATTTATTTTTAATTAATTTATTTATTTTTGCGGTACGCGGGCCTCTCACTGTTGTGGCCTCTCCCGTTGCGGAGCACAGGCTCCGGACGCGCAGGCTCAGCGGCCATGGCTCACGGGCCCAGCCACTCCGCGGCATGTGGGATCTTCCCAGACCGGGGCACGAACCCGTGTCCCCTGCATCGGCAGGCGGACTCTCAACCACTGCGCCACCAGGGAAGCCCGATCAGACCCTTTTTAGAAAATAATTCTTATCTGTGAGGCTTAATGAAGTTGTCGTCTTGAGAAGTTCTCAGATAGATAGATTTAGGGCTCCCAAATGAGGAGTCCACTTGGGTATGAAAGAAGGAATGTGTAAAATGTAATGGAACACATTCTTTTTTGCTCCACAGCTAAGAAGGTAAGGTTCTGAATTTCATGGCATTTGAATCTAGACTAGAGGTTCCCAAACTTTCTAGTTCACAGGACCCTTAGTGTCTCAGCAATTATTTCCTGATAGTTTTCTGGTCCCAGTAATTTTTTATGGTGCTCCAGGCTAAAAGAAATAACCTAATGGTTCTGTTTGTTAAATAGTTAGATCCAAACAATTATTTATGTCCTTACAGCTACAGTTATTTACTAATGGGATATGGGTACCATATAACTTCTCAAATTTTGGAATCAGATTGGATACTGCCACATTTGTTTCCTTTTCGACACCGATTTTTGTGTGGTGCTTATTTTTTACCATAGTAATCGCTGAAAAATCCAACTTCCCAAAGATTCGGATCTGATGTGATTGAAAGCAGTGTACTAGGATCTAATGGTGAAATTGTGAGCTTCTTGGATTTAGTAGTTCCCTCAGTGCCTGACAGATATTAAGAACTGCTGTTTCTTTTGAAAATTTAGAATGCCTTGAGTGCCTTGGCACATCATTTGGAAACTCTTGGTGTAGGTATTTGTTTTCCCTCTTGCTGAGCTACACAGTGAGTTGTGAAGTACATTCATGCTTCTTTATTATAGAATCTGAAGTAGTGAGGGACCAGTGTCCTGGTGGTATTTTCAGTGGCTTTTTTTCTTTCTGGTTAGGTACCCATGCAGATGCTGTTAGGACATGTACCTTTCTAGGACTCCATGTCCAAATGTATATAGTAACAAGAATGAGGACACTTGGGCATATCTGGACCATTGCTTAATTTCATCTGGTTTCAGAGTCTTTGGCAGCTCAGAGAGTAACCTCTTTCCTGATGAGATGTTATGGCACCTCTCTCAGGGCTTCTGGGTATATCAGAATAAATAGCCACTTAACCCCTCTCTTTCCTTGTCTTTTCCTCAAAACCTTCATTTATTTCAGTCTCTTGATCTTTTCAGGTTTTTTTCTTCCTTTTTTCCATGGTACTTTCTTTTCCGTCTGTGCCCTCTGCCTCTGTTTTTCCTTCTGACTTTCTCCAGAAACCAAGTTAAGTAAGCATACTAGTAGGTGTGTTTAACTGGATTAAAATGCCCTCAAATGTTCTTTTAAAAGGCTGTTTTGTGGCAGAGGACTCATTATCTGTGACTTGGTGGGGAATGGTGTACAAAATTAGAACCACCTAATAAGAATTATAAAGAGATAGAGTTCTGTTTTTTTTGTTGTTGTTGTTAGGAAAGAAGATCTTTTTAACAATAAAGGTGCCTAAAAATGGAATGGTACCTCCTGAGGTAATTAATTACTATGTCTGGAGGTGTTCAAGTAATGGCTGAACCACCACTTAACCAGGGATGTACATATGTATACATATATATGTGTATACGTATATATGTGTGTGTATATATATATATATGTATGTATATATATAGACTTGTACCTGCTTTAATCTCTGAAGGCATTTGAGTTTGAAGTAGGTTAACATTCCAATTCTTAAAATCCTACAGTTACATGATTTGAAGAAATATTTTTTTTCTCATCTCTTAGTTGGTTGTAATCTGAAATTCAGAATTGTAAAGCATAGACTGTTTTTATTGGATGAAATATAGTTGCCACATTCAAATAGTTCAATGTAATTTTAAATATTTAAATAGTTTAATGTAATTTTAAATATTTCCCTCTCAAGAAAAGCTAAAGTTAACTTGCTTTTACATTTGTAGGGGCTTCAATAAATTTCTCCGCCATGTTCAGCTGCCATGGCTCTTGCTCTCTTGTCTCAGTATAAAGCCTTTTGCTGATGGAATACTTTTTTTTTTTTTTTTTTTTTTAAAGCAGGCAGGGATTTACAAAGTGGTGGAAGTAGATTACAGAATCTTTGGGAGGGCTGAAGAAATACACTTTAGACTTAATTTCTTAGGAACAACTGATGATAGACGTTTTGTTTTTTCAGACATCTTTATTGAAATGTAATTCACATACAGTTAACTGCACAGGAGGTATACAATTTGATAAGTTTTGACATATCTATAAACTGGTGAAAATATCACCACAATCAAGATTGTGAGCATATCATCCCCAAAGTTTCCTCATGCCCCTTTCATCCTGTAGTTTACATGTTAAGAGTTTTATATAAATAAGACCATGTATAAATATAAATGAACTTTTTTTGGCTGGTTTCTTAGCATAATTATTTTGAGGTTCTCTTATATCACCCTGCTTCCCCTAATATTAGCACCTTACATAAACATAGAATAATCATCAGTAATAGATTAACTCTGGTGCAGTACTAGTCACTAAACTATAGAACTTGTTCAAATTTTTACCAGTTTCCCGAGCAGTGTTCTTTTTCAAGATTCTATTTGTGATCATCCCATGTTACGTTCGGTTCTTTCTCCTATTCTCCTGCCACCTGTAATAGTTCCTCAGTCCTGTCCTTCATGATCCTGACACTCTTAGAAGAGTGCTGATTAGTTATTTTGTAGACTGTTCCTCAATTTGGATTTCTCTGATGTTTTCTTATGATTATACTGAGGTATTATATTTTTTTGGCAAGCATACTACAGAAATGGTGGTATGTCCTTCTCAGTGCATCTTAGGGATTCATGATGTTAGTATATATTATTGGTAATATTGACCCCCATCAGTTGGTTAAAGTGGTGTCTGTGGGGTTTCTCTACTGTAAATCTATTATCTTTCTTTTTGTAGTTAATAAATATCTTGGGGGAGATACTTTGAGAAGATACAAATCCTGTTTCACAAACTTGCCCACTCATTTTAGCATTCATCTGGATCTCATATGCAACAGTTATTACTGTGCTTCTTGCTTAATGGTGATTCTCTGTTTTTCTCTTTCCTACTACATTTGTTAATTGGAATTCTATTATATGGAGGAGCTATTCCTTCTCTCCCATTTATTTATTGAATTTGTGTCATTGTGGGCTCATGGATATTTATCTTATTTTATGGATTATAATCCAGTACTACCATTATTTTATTACTCACATTGTTCCAGGTGTGACTATTAGGAACTCCTTCAGGTTGGCTCCTTTGTTCTTTCCAGAAGCCCCCATCTTTTTGTGTGTAATGCCTTATTTTTTGGTACCACATGATGTTCCAAGCTAATCTTATATTTTCCCTGCCCCAGCCCTGGAATCTGCCACTTCTGAAGGAGTGCTCGTTCCTTTTATTGGAGACAGATGTTTAGAAATCAAGATCTGGTGTGCTCATTAGCCCCCATGTAGCCTTTTAAATCAGTGTAACTAAAGTTTCCAAGTCAAGGCAGGTGTATTGAATATAAATTACGTTTTTTGAAAGAGAAAGGGTAGCTCAATTTAACTGGCGCGTTGTATCAGTTTTAGAGGAGGTAATGTTATTTATTATGTAGTGAGGAATAGGAAGGACATTTTGACCAGATTCTTGAATGGAAAAGTTGAACTCACTAAGCACCTCCTGAGTTTGTTCTTTTTCCTTGTGGTTTATTTAATGCGAAGTTTATTTCTGTGATATCAGATATGCTTATAGCAAAGACTAGTTATTGTTGTTGTTGCTGTTTTTTGCCTTGCCGCGAGGCTTGTGGGATCTTAGTTCCCAGACCAGGGATCGAACCTGGGCCCTCGGCAGTGAAAGCGCGGAGTCTTAACCACTGAACCGCCAGGGAATTCCCCAGCAAAAGCTAGTTTTAAATGATGTTTTGATAAGCTGCAGCTATATACCTGTCTGTTCATGTGGATAATTCAGTATTGGCCATACAGTAGTATGGCCCTTGGTATTTTCAGATTTTACATATGCTCTTAACAGACTCTCAAGGGCTTATAACTATAGTTTGTGAATTTGAATCATCGGTGCTATGGATTTGGTTTTGATGTTCTCATCATTAAGTACATACACTGTGACTTATGTGAAGTTTTACTTTATTGCATTTCCTGGGCAATTGAGTGGTCATTTTCAACTGGGGACACCTATCAGAGTCACCCATGGAGCCTTCTGAAATACAGATCAATATCTGAATCCTACTTTGGCCCTTCCAAATCAGAATATACAGGGATGAAGCTCAGATATCTGCTTTTTTTTTTTTTTTTTTTTTTGGCGATACGCGGGCCTCACTGTTGTGGCCTCTCCTGTTGCGGAGCACAGGCTCCGGACGCCCAGGCTCAGCGGCCATGGCTCACGGGCCCAGCCGCTTCGTGACATGTGGGATCCTCCCGGACCGGGGCACGAACCCGTGTCCCCTGCATCGGCAGGTGGACTCTCAACCACTGCGCCACCAGAGAAGCCCCTGCATTTTTAATTGTTTTATAGGTGATTTTTATGTGCTTGCTTGATTAAGAATGGCTGCAGAAATTTTTGTGAACTGGAGGATTCACAAAGGTCTCAGGATTTATTGCTTGTGAATGTCATGATCCACTTATTATGTATAGTAAGGAATTTGTATGGAGGATCAGCCTTCTGAAAAGTGGGGGAATATTGAAAAATATTAGTGTAGAATAATGGATTAAGGCCCCCAAAATGTGGATTATAATCTTGTTTATTAAGACTGTGACTTTGGGCAAACCACTTAACCTCTATGAATCTCAACCAATATCCTTATTCACAGACTTACTAGGCATTTTGAACTAGATAAAGTATGTAAGAACCTTGCACCTGACATTTAGTAGATGCTTAGTAAAAGTAAGATTTACACGTTCACTTATAAGGAAGATTGGATTTGGATCTCCTAAATTTTGACTACTTGAGAAATAAATCATTCTATTTGATCTGTTCAGATTTATAATCAGTTTTTCCTTTTCTCTCCGTAATCTTCCAGCTTCTGGATCTCCCAGGTATCATTGAGGGTGCCAAGGATGGGAAAGGTAGAGGCCGTCAAGTCATTGCAGGTGAGTGTTCCAGGGCCACCATCCCAGGATATCATCCCTTTACTGGGTACTGTTCCTTTAGATGGGACTGTTGGGCTAGGAGTTGGTACCACAATGAAGGGCATAGTTTTACTTGACTTCTCACTGGAGTAGAATGTCGGAACTTAAAGGGACCTCAGAGAGTATCAGTCCAGATCCCTATTTGCAGAGAAACACTAAGGACAGGAGAAGTGAAGTGCGTTGGTGCAGTGTTGCACTGTTGTGGCAGATTCAGAGCTAGAACTCAGGTTTCCTGACTCCCACCCATGCCTTTTCTTCTTCTTTCCTTTTTATTTGAGGTAAAATACTATAAAAGGATAATCATAGGGGAATTCCCTGGCAGTCCAGTGGTTAGGACTCTGCACTCTCACTGCCGAGGGCCCGGGTTCAATCCCTGGTCGGGGAACTAAAATCCCACAGGCTGCAAGGCACGGCCAAAAATAAATAAATAAATAAAGGCTAATCATAAATTGCAATAATCTGCTACCCCACCTCTTTTCACCTTTAGTGTCATTCCCCATTGGCAGGTACTGACAAGTCTTCAACTGTTTCTTCTATTTCATATTTTAAAATGTTATGCTTATATTGCTATTTCATGACTAATTAATTTTAGATACCATCTGTTGGTTTCATGTTATGGTAGGAAATTAGCTCTCTCATACTCCATGTCTCTTTTCCTATTCTTTCAAAGAAGTTGTATCATAATTTTTAGTTAACTCACTAGTCGTGGTATATATTATTATGTAATGACTGTCTGACTTGTTGTGCTGAGATAAGTAGTGTGTTATGACTTGGTTTCTTTTCTGTTGAGATCTGTTTTTGAAGTTTGTTTTCCATGGAGTTAATAATTGGTTCTTGTTTTATTTTGTTTACTTTTCTGTTTGTTAATATTTTTCAAATGTTCCAATAGATCAAATGCCTATTAATCAGTAGTTTTCTAGATACTTGAATACAGTTCCAAATACAGTCTTACTGATTTCATTATCTCCCCTCAACCCTGACACTACCTTCCTCTACCCTTTGTCTTTATGCCTCAATCTGGATTGATTGCTTTCTAGACCAACACTGTCCAGTAATGGAAATGTTCTACAGTAATGGAAATGTTTTGAATTTGTGCTGTCCAATATGGTAGTTGTAGGTGTGTGGCTGTTGATCACTTAAAGTGTGCCTGGTGCAATTGAGTAACTGAATTTTAAATTTTATTGAATTTTAATTAATTTAAATTTGAATAGCCCCAGGTGGCTAGTGGATGCTGTATTGGATAATGCAGCTCTAGGCTTTTTGCATGGCTGTCATCCTGAGATTTTCTTTTGTGTTCTTGTGTGGGATCCCCTATTTCTTAGAGTCAGCGTCTTACCTTTTTTGGGTTATTTTAATGTTTTGCTGAAGCACATTCTTTAGAAACTTACTGAAAAAGAGTGAATGATAGGTACATTGTTCTGGTTTTTCTTTTCATGTTTGAAAGTATTTTTATTCTACCCTTATATTATTAATTTAGCTATTTATGGAATTATAGGTTTGAAGTCATTCATGGATGACTATCAGAAATATGCTAAATTAAAAGAGCCAGGCACAAAAGACTAGATTTTGTATAATTCTATTTATATGCAATTCTAAAACATGCAGCTTAATCTAGGGTGACAGAAAAGCAGATCAGTGGACTTCCCTGGTGGCACAGTGGTTCAGAATCTGCCTGCCAGTGCAGGAGACACAGGTTCGAGCCCTGCTCTGGGAAGATCCCACATGCTGCAGAGCAACTAAGCCCGTGTGCCACAACTACTGAGCCTGTGCTCTAGAGCCCATGAGCCACAACTACTGAGCCCACGTGTTGCAACTGCTGAAGCCCATGCGCCTAGAGCTCGTGCTCTGCAACAAGAGAAGCCACTGCAGTGAGAAGCCTGCATACTGCAACAAGAGAAAGCCTGTGCTCAGCAGCAACGAAGACCCAACGCAGCCAAAAATAAATAAATAAATTTAAAAAAAAGAAGAAGAAAAGCAGATTAGTGGTTGACTGGGAATTGAGGGGAAGATTCATTGCAAAGGGGTATAAGGGAGCTTTTGGAGGTGATGGAAATCCTCTGAATCTCAGTTGCTGTGGTGGTTATACAGGTATATACATTTGTCATCAAACCATGTGCTTAACACTATTTTTTATAAATTATATCTCAAAAAAATCGACAAAAAATATGCTAACTGGATAATCTTATTCTTTTAGAATTCTTACTGTTTTAAATCTTTCTGAACTTTTTCAGGAATTCAGGTTATTGCCTGGTTTGTATCTTCATCCCAAATTATTTTTCTACTAGTGTATCTAGAAGTTGACACATCCTCTAGATACACTAATAGAAAACAAAGAATACATTGCAGATTGACTTCTGGCATAAATCTTTGGAAAGCTTAAGAACTTCATGTGTGTCTGTGTATTTATAAAAAAAAAAAATCCTTTGTCTCTTAAGTGTAGGAACTCTAGACCACCCCCTCCCCCTTTTGGAGTATTTGAATTATGTTACCACCCCCTCCCCCTTTTGGAGTATTTGAATTATGTTCCACCCCCTCCCCCTTTTGGAGTATTTGAATTATGTTAAGTCTTTAATGAGCTTTGAAAAAAATTTTATTTTCAACTCTTCAGTGGCCAGAACGTGTAACTTGATCTTGATTGTTTTGGATGTCCTGAAACCCTTGGGACATAAGAAGATAATAGAAAATGAGCTGGAAGGCTTTGGCATTCGCTTGAACAGCAAACCCCCCAACATTGGCTTTAAGAAGAAGGATAAAGGAGGCATTAATCTCACGGCCACTGTAAGTGGAAAAGGTGATATGGGGCAGGTTGCTGAAGGGACTGGGGTGGAGAGTGGATTGTGGTACATAGACATTGACATTTGGAAATTGCCTGGCTTCTCCCAGCACTAACTGAGGTAATACAATGATGTCGTAATGACTGAGAGAGTAGGACAAGAGTCGGTCTCACACTTACTTACCTTTGTGACTTTATTTCTTCCTTTGGGTTATTTGGGGTGATATGGGACTAAAGACCAGTCTTATGTTTGCATGAAGTAGATGGCTGCTGATATCATCTATTTTCATTCATTCAACACAGATTTATAGAGCACCTACCATGGGCCACACATTGTTTTAGGCTTTCAGGGGGAATGGAAGAGGGAGCAAAATAGACAAAAATTCCGGCCCTTAGATTCTAATGGGGAAAGTAGCAAACAAAATTAATGAGTGATTATAGTATATTAGATAATGATAAACTAAGGACAAAAGTAAACTAGGGAAAGAGGATGGAGAGTGTTGGTGGGAGGGTTGCAGTTATTTTTTTTTTACATCTTTATTGGAGTATAATTGCTTTACAATTGTGTGTTAGTTTCTGCTTTATAACAAAGTGAATCAGTTATACATATGTTCTCATACCTCTTCCTTCTTGCGTCTCCTGGGTTGCAGTTTTAAGTAGGTTGATCAGAGAAATCTTCACTGGGGTGACATGAAGGAGTGAACCAAGTGAATATCTTGAGGAAGAGCGTTTCATGTTGAGGGAACATCCAAGTGCAAGGCCCTGAGGTAGAGGGTTCCTTTGCACGTTTGAGGAACAGAAGAGTGAGCAGGCAGGAGAGTGGTAAGAAACAAAGTCATAGTATAGGGCCAAACATGCTTTTACTTTGCAGGAGATGGGTAACTTTTGGTTGGGTTCCAGTCTGTGGAGTAAAATTGATTCAGGTTTTAATGGAATCAATCTGGTTGTTGAGAACAGACTGAAATGGGTTAAGTACAGAAGCACAGAACCCATTTAAGAGGTTATTGCAATAATCTAGTCAAGAAGTGATGGCTTCTTAGACCAGAGTTGTAACAGTGGAGGAGATGTGGAGTGGTTGATTGTGGAAAGATTTTGGAAATAGTTGGTAGGAATTACAGCTGGACTGGATATGGGTTGTGAGAGAAGGAGGTGATGGTGAGTTTTTGTTCTGAGCTAGAAAAATGGACTCTCATGACTAAAATAGTAGGACTTTGTGTAGAATAGGTTTGGAGAGGAGGGGAAGATCAGATGTTCAGTTTGAGATGCCAGTGACACTCAAATTAGACCTCCAAGTGTTACTGTCAAATAGGCATGTGAGGAATGATCTGGGTTGGAGCTATACATTTAGTGGTTATCAATTTTAAAGCCATGAGCTTAGCTGAGATAACTTAGCTGAGGAAGCAAATATAAATAGAAAAGAGGTTCAAGGATTGAGCTTTATGACACCTCCCTCCATCCCCCACAATGATTAGACGCTGGGAGATGGGAAGAATCAGCAAATAAGACATCTCAGACAAAGAAGAAGGAAAACTGGAAGAGTTTGGAATCCTGGAAGCCAATTAAAGAAAGTGTTGCAGATTGGTAGAACGATCAATTCTGTCAAATGCTGCTTCTAAGTCATATAATTGAGGAATGAGAATTTCCTACAACATTTAACATTCTAGAGGTCCAGATTATTTGACTGGCATAGGTTTAAGCTGTCCTGCCCAAAAGATCTTTTCTATTATCCTGTCATAATGTTTGAACATTCTTTCTGTATTTTTGCTAAGGCTGCCATAATAAAGTACTATATAGACTGGGTGGCTTGAACAACAGAAATTTAATTCTCTTAATTTTGGAGACTGGATATCTGACATCAAGGTGTGAGCAGGACTGGTTTCTTCTGAGGCCTCTCTCCTTGGCTTGTAGATGGCTGTCTTCTCCTCTGTCTTCATATGACCTTCCCCTCTGTGTCTGTGTCCTAATCTCCTTTTCTTGTAAGGATGTGAGTCACATTGGATTAGGGCCCACCCATATGACCTCATTTTAATTTAATTACCTCTTTAAAGACCCTATCTCCAGTCACATTCTGAGATACTGGGATTAGGTCTTCAACATATGAATTTGGGTGGGGATGGGGACACAATTCATGCCATAGCACATTCCTTTGAGTTTGGAAAGATTTTGAGTTTTTGAGTATTTCCTACTAAAAGTCAGGCACTCTCATCCAGGATAATGGTCTTTAGAAATAAGTTTGCACCTTATCTAGGATTATCCAGGTACATCGGTAGATACTCTTAGGAGGTTTTTTTTTGCTCTCTGACCAGTCATTGTCTTCTATGCCCATTCAGTGCCCTCAGAGTGAACTGGATGCTGAAACTGTGAAGAGCATTCTGGCTGAATACAAAATCCATAATGCTGATGTGACTCTGCGTAGTGATGCCACAGCAGATGACCTCATTGACGTGGTGGAAGGAAACAGGTACTGACTAAATGTGCCTGAGTTTGAATTTGAAGCCTTGTAATGACAACAACATTGGATTATGAGTCTGGCAGACATTGATTCTAACTCCAGTTGTGCTGTTGTCTTAAATAATAGTGGGCCTTGCTTTCTTTAGCTGTAAAATGAAGGGTTGGTCTTGATTGCTGACATCCTTCTTTGCTCTGCAATTTGATCATGATAATCTAATTGCTTGTTTCAGTTACTTGCTGTGAACTAGGCTATCCCCTAAGCTCTGTGTCATATGATGGTTGAAGAGGGTAGGTTCTCAATCTGCTCTCACAGAATTAATCCATCTGAGAAATCTTGTAGGCTGAAGAACTGAGAGCAGACTGGCTGTGTCTATTTTCTCTAAGGGAACAGAGCTGAAGCCCTATTCCATGAGACATTACTATTACTAGTATTTGAAATTAAATTATAATTGAAACTACTGTTAAAATTATTTCTGGCATTTTAAAATAAACTAGTTATTTATTTATAGCTGCGTTGGGTCTTCGTTGCTGCTCGCAGGCTTTCTCTAGTTGTGGCAAGCGGGGGCTACTCTTTGTTGTGGTGCGCGGGCTTCTCATTGTGGTGGCTTCTCTTGTTGTGGAGCATGTACTCTAGGCGCACAGGCTCAGTAGCTGTGGCTTGCAAGCTCTAGAGCACATGCTCAGTAGTTGTGGCACCTGGGCTTAGTTGCTCCACGGCATGTGGGCTCTTCCTGGACCAGGGTTCGAACCCATGTCCCCTGCATTGGCAGACAGATTCTTAACCACTGCGCCACCACGAAAGTCCATTTCTGGCATTTTGAAAACAAATAAAAGCTAGTGCTTTGAGTTACGTGTTTTGGAAGTGAGGTAATTGAAGCCTGAGAAGTTGTGGCTTGCCTAATTATTAGTAACCTTAGCTGCCCTATTGATTGAACATTAGGATTATGACTTTGCTAGATGTATTAAAAAATTTTTTTTATTCTTTAAAAGTTATATTATTAGAAATATATTTACATTCTTACAGTTCATAAAAGAACTCTGGGAACTGGACTCTGAGACTTGCCCAGGGACACATGTATATAAAGCGACAGAGCTGAGAATAAATTCATTCTTTGTGACTCCAAAGCTTGTGTTCTTTCCACTGCAGGATGCTTTCTCAGTAATTAGTTGCATGACTAGGGACTACGGCTTGAGTTTTGTTACTTCTCAACCCATAGTTCACTTTTTGGATGTTCTACCTGATTTTGGTAGGAAGCTTTTTCTTTTTTTTGGCTGACTTTCTTATGACCCCATTTAAGAATCTCTGATTTGGGGTCCTGGGTGAGAGGGTGCTGATAATCAGACTGACAGTCTTGTCCACAGCTCCAGACTCACGTACTGTTTTTCTTCTACAGAGTCTATATCCCCTGTATCTATGTGTTAAATAAGATTGATCAGATCTCCATTGAGGAACTGGATATCATCTATAAGGTGCCTCACTGTGTACCCATCTCTGCGCATCACCGCTGGAATTTTGATGACCTGTTGGAAAAGATCTGGGACTATCTGAAACTAGTGAGGATGTAAGTCTTAGTGGATAGGGTAGTATTACTGTAGGATTTAAACCAGACTGTCCTAAAATGATACCCTCTAGAGCTCATTAACATAATCTATTTTTGGAGATATAAATAAGTTAATTCCTCTCATCTGCGAGGCTATATTGAGGGCACTTTCTTCCTCAAGATAGAGGTTATCTGGGTCTGATCTCCGGGGTGATGGAGGGTTGATTTGCATTCACACATGAAACATTCCAAGAAGTAGGCAACCTCTATTCCCTCTGTGTTCTAGTTACACCAAACCCAAAGGCCAGTTGCCAGATTACACATCCCCAGTGGTGCTGCCTTACTCCAGGACCACGGTGGAGGATTTCTGCATGAAGATTCACAAAAATCTTATCAAAGAATTTAAATAGTAAGTATCGTGGGCCCATGGTGCCTTCTTTTCCCTGTGAGCTACTGGTTCTACTAATAATTCTTAGGATAGTATTATAGAAATTAGGCATCAGGAGATGCTTGCTTGGTTAGAACTTTGCAGTGTCTTCTTAAAACCATTCCAGCTTGGAGCAGGAAGAACCCTAAAAGCCTTTTCAGGTTGGGAGGGCTGACAGTATAAAGTGCTCTGACTTTCTCTTTTTAATTCGTCTTCCTCTTGGCAAACACAAAATGTTAATTCTTCCTGCCAGCATCATACTGGGCTTCACTGGGTACTGAGGGCCTCTCTAAACCTTTTGCATGAGTAAGTCCCCCTGATCTTTCTCATACTCCTCACTGCTGATACAGGTGGAATTTTTTTTTTTTTTTTTTTTGCCACAATGTGTGGCACGTGGGATCTTAGTTCCCTGACCAGGGATTGAACCCATGCCCCCTGCATTGGAAGCGCGGAGTCTTAACCACTAGACTGCCAGGGAAGTCCCAAAATATACTTCTTTTAACATCTTATTTTGAACTAATTTTAGACTTACAGAATAGTTGCAAAAATAGTAATAGAGTTTCCTTATATCCTTCACCCTACTTTCCCTAACATTATCAGCTCACATAAGCATAATACAATCATCAAGAACAGAGGTTAGTATTGGTACAATATTATTAACTAAACTATAGACCTTATTTGAATTTTAATACCTTTGCTACCAGCATCCTCTTTGTGTTTCAGGAATCTACATGGGATTTTAGCTGTTACTTCTCCGTAGTCTTCCAGTCTGCCAGTAATATTTCCTTAAGTCTTTCAGTGTCTTTGATCTTGGCAGTTTTGAAGAGTACTGATCAGTTATTTTGTTAGAATGTCCCTCACTTTGGGTTTGTCTAATGTTCTCTCATGATTGAAGTGGGATTATGCATTTTTGGTAAGAATACCACAAAAATGATGATGTGTCCTCAGTTTGCATCATATCACCGGATTCATGATGTTGATGTATCTTATTATTATTTATTTATTTATTTATTTATTTATTTTTGCGGTACGCGGGCCTCTCACTGTTGTGGCCTCTCCCGTTGCGGAGCACAGGCTCCGGACGTGCAGGCTCAGCGGCCATGGCTCACGGGCTTAGCCGCTCCGCGGCATGTGGGATCTTCCCGGACCGGGGCATGAACCCTTGGCCCCTGCATCGGCAGGCGGACTCTCAACCACTGCACCACCAGGGAAGCCCTGATTATTATTATTTTAAAATTTATTTTATTTATTTATTTTTGGCTGCGTTGGGTCTTAGTTGCTGCACGCAGGCTTTCTCTAGTTGTGGGGAGTGGGGGCTACTTTTCATTGCAGTGCGCGGGCTTCTCATTGTGGTGGCTTCTCGTTGCGGAGCACAGGCTCTAGGCATGCAGGCTTCCGTAGTTGTGGCTCGTGGGCTCTAGAGCGCAGGCTCAGTAGTTGTGGTGCACGGGCTTAGTTGCTGCACGGCATGTGGGATCTTTCTGGACCACAGCTCGAACCCATGTCGCCTGCATTGGCAGGCAGATTCTTAACCACTGCGCCACTAGGGAAGCCTGATGTTGATATATCTTATTGATGGTAATATTTACTTTGATAACTTGGCTATGTTGGTGTTGGTTGGGTTTCTCTACTGTAAAGATACTGTTCTCTCTTATTTGATAAATGTCTTGGGGAGGTACTTTGAGACTATGAAGATCTGTTTCTCTTCAGATGTTTACCTGCTGATTTTAACATCTATGGTGGAGCTTGTCTGCAACATTTATTGCTGTGTTGTTTGCTTAATGGTAATTCTTTATTTCCCTCTTTCATTTTACATTTATTTATTGGAATTCTATTGTGAGTTACAGCTAGCTCTTCTCCCCTGTTTATTAATTCATAATTTATTTTTATTAGTATGAGCTCTTGGATATTTATTCAATGGTGTTATAATCCAATCCTGTCATTATTTTGTCACTCAAGTTGTTCCAGCTTTTGCCGTTAGGAGCTCCTTCAGATTGGCTCCTATGTTCTTTTGATAGGCTGCCATTTTTTTTTTTTTTTTTTTTTAAAAACATTTCCTTACCTTTCGGCACCACTAGACGTTCCTGATTCATAGTGATTTTTCCTACACCAGCCCTGGAATCAGTCACTTATCCAAGAAGCCTGGGTTTACAAGATCTGTGTGCTAGGCCTCCTCATTATTAGTGGGCTGTTGTTGCTTGTAAGGCCCTCTTAGCAGACAGAGTTAGGAAATGTATGTAAGGATACTAACCTGTACTTACAAGTCCATCTGTATTTCTTTATCTCTCTTGTCTTATGTATGTATCTATTTAATTTACCCATCCATCCTATCTATCTATATTAAGAACCATCAGTTTATTTATTGTTACCTCTGATTCCAGTTCAACACCACAGGGTTCATTTTAGCCTTCTCCTTTTTCTTATTTTAACTTCTCTCTCCAGCAGTGAGAAACGTGGCTGTCATTATCTATAATCTACTTATTTAATTCTAGTATATATAAAAAGTAGTTCAGACCTGCAACCTGTAATTCTGTGAGAAATATTTTAACTAACTGAATTACAGTATTTATAAATAATTCTTTTTATCTTTACAGGCTGAAATTTTAAAAATTGTTTTAAAAACAGAAAAAACAAAAATAACAAAAAAAAAAATAAAAATGAGAAAATAGAAAGTAACTGTAGAAAATTAGAAAAGCATAGAAATAGTTTTTATTTAATTAATTAATTAATTTATTTTTGGCTGCGTGGCATGAGGGATCTTAGTTCCCTGACAGAGATCGAACCCATGCCCCCTGTAGTGGAAGCGTGGAGTCTTAGCCACTGGACTGCAGGGGAAGTCCAGAAATAGTTTTTAAAATATTCATACTTGTTTCTGACCCTAAGAATACTGAAAGAGTGAAGTCCTTTATTAAGCTTCACATTCCTTTTATCAAAAGTAACTATCCACACACAGGTGCTAACTTCTACTGCCCTCAAATCATTATATTTTGACACATACTTGAATCAGTGAAGGAGAATCTTGGGAGAAGTTAGACATTTTCTTTTTTCAAAATTTATAGATTTCTGGATATTTCCTGCCTTCCATGGTAACAGAACACTGTTCAAAGCCTCTGAATTGTAGCTTAACCAAGGAATTAAAGGGGAGAAAAATATTTTGGAGAAGAGACATATGAAGGCAAATAGAATTTTATTTGGTCACTATTTTCCTGTTTTTGTTTTTAAATTATTTCACAAATAGCATTTTAACTGTCTTAATAATAAAAAAAAATTCAGCTTTAGGCCTACTAATTATGACGTGTCCCTGTTGCATTCCCTTTGTGTCCTTGACCACATGCACACATCCTTTGATAATTTACTATATAAATGTTTTCTCTGTGTTATAAGATTTATATATATAATTTTTTTTTTAAGATTTATATATATAATTTTTATAACCATAGTTTTCCTATCTTTTGCTACTTTATGTAAGTTTCTAGTCTTAATGCACAGACCTTTCCCTTTTTATTTCTTTAATCCAAAAGTAGGATTAATGATTATATGGCTTATGATATGTTTTGCTGCATTGCTTTCCGAAAGGGCTGAACCTGTTTACATTTTGCCATCAGCAAAATACAAGGCGCTGACTCTATTGCAGGCATTGAATTTGACTGCTAAAAATTAGTTTTCTAACTTAAGATAGTATTAGTAAGTAAGCTGCATTTATCTTGCTTGTTAGTACATTTGAAAGATTTTATATATATTTGTTTTACTAATGGTGATGTATCTGTTCTTGTTATTTATCTGTTTTTATTTAAAAAAGTGAAATCTTGTTTAATGATTATTTTTTGGGGGGAATAAAGATTTTTAAAGCAAAGACAATATAAAAATAACATGGCCAATGTTTTCTACCCCTTGGTACATAGTTCTTAGTCTCTGTGAGGCTGGTATCAGTGTCTTGTTCACTCATTTCCATCAGTAGCACATCATACTGTTAGTATTGGAAGCCCATGGATAAAAATTACCTTCCTATATTCTAAGAAATGAGGAGACCTATCAGTTATGGCTTCTTGATAGGGAAGGAGAGTTTTCCTAGTTTGGCTGAGGAAGGAGGTCCTACATTTCTTATTAATACCCACTGATGGTTTCAGTAGACCCCATAAAAACTGGTATTCTCTAACAGTCTGTAAATAACTGACATTGCATTTGTAGGAATCAATTTCCAGTCAGTTATTTCAGGGTTTTTCTCTATTAAAAACATATGCTTTCTCCTTTTAATTTTGAATTAGTCTTGTCATACTTCTCATTTGTATTTTTTCTCTTTGACTTTCATAAGTTGGCTTTGGAGCAAGAGGAACCACACAACTTCCGAAAATCTTTGCCACTTTTTATGTGAAGGTTCCAGTGTGCCACACTGCTTGGGAAGCTAAAGCCTTTGGGCTTTGACTGGGGACAGGGGACCTTGGATATTGCAGGCCTTTGGCTCTTAAGAGCTGGAATGCTAAATCTGAGAAGAAAGTGGCACCTAGGTAGATAGAAGGTGATTATTTACGCTGTTCTTTTTTTCCTTCCATACAGCGCTCTGGTGTGGGGTCTCTCTGTGAAACACAATCCTCAAAAAGTGGGTAAAGACCATACGTTGGAGGACGAGGATGTCATTCAGATTGTGAAGAAGTGACACCATCCCCTTCACCATCTGCCAGGCCATGGCAGCTTTCTCCATGATCAAACACCTGACTCCAAGCCCCTCCTGGCTTTGGCAGCCACTGGATCAGGATACAGGGGAGGGAGATGGAGGCACCCAAATTGGAACTTCACTTGTCTTAATTTGGTGTCACCTTGTATGTTGAGCTGCATAAAGGACCTGGTAGGCCAGCAAACTATGTACAGTTCATGTGTCATTGTCAGAATTTGTTTTGAGGAGGACTGAATGAGGATGGGTATGTGTAGTGAGGCAGCTGCAGAAGGAGTACTTGGGGGCTTGGTCTTGTATGTGAAATGGGTAAAAATGTGACTGCAACATCTCACTTGATGGTTAGTTGTGAGAAACCCTTCCAACTCAGTGTGGGTTTTGGTCCTTTCAGGTGGTCTTTCCCAGATGATACTGGAGAAAGGAAGGACTTGATGTAAGTTAACTGATTATTCCCTGCAACGCTAGCCATTTTGGGAGATGGTGTAGTGTGGCGGTTGAGTAAAATACTCTGACCAGGCACATCAGGCTTTGAATGGCAGGCCCACCTCTAATTAACTGTGGAATCCTGCATAAATTACTCAATCTCTATAAACTTCAGTTTTCTCATGTAACATGGAGATGGTAATAACACTTACCTTCTAGAGTGGAGATTCTTAGTATTAAGAGAGATGGTACTTGTAAAATGCTTACTAGCACAGTATCTGGCATATAAGTACTTGGTGAATGTTGGCTTTTGTTTTCACTGGTTCCTTTCCTTTAGTTAGAGCACAGCTGTGTATCTGTTGGGCTGAAAGTTTAGCTGAACCATGCTGCCAGCTGGGTGCCACTAAGTGTCTCCTTTCCCATAGCCCAGCCCTTCTCCTGAACTCCCATGGCAGCCCTGGCCCCAGCCACATAACCCGAGTGAAAGCATGGAGGCAGAACATTGCAAGTGAGGCAACCAGTGTGATCAGAGCAGGTTTGTGTGTACACATATGTATGGAGGTGGGAGGTTAGGTTATAAGGAGGGGTGGGGTCAAGACTACTTGAGAGGGTACTAAGGGCATAAGTAGAGGTTTTAGACTGGAAATAAGGAATTTAAAGGGATTGCCTTGATAATGCAAAATTGACTGGCAGAAATCTTTGTGTGCTGGACTGGACTAGTGAGAATATGGGGAGAGGGAGGGAGTGGACATATAGCTATAGAGGAGAAATCTAAACTCGGTAACTGACTGACTTGCTCTTTGGAAGAGAAGTCAAAGATTATTTTAGTATGGATTACAGGGATGATAGAGAAGGGTAGTCCCTGAGAAAATCGAGAAGGGAAACATTTACAGGAAGACAGAGTTTGATTTTAGATGAAGTGAGCTAGAGCTTCTAGCAGGTTGTGAGGAATGAGGATGTGGGATTTTCCACATACTCAGCCTTTTCCAGTACTTGTTACTCCTATTACCTTAGTGACAGTTATTTCCCTCTCATAGTCTTCCTAGAGCCTGGGTTTAGCACTGTCCCCACAGCCAGGAGATAAGCCTCTCAGGCCTGGTATCCTAGTCACTTTGCAGGGCGTAGACCTTGATATCACTGGTACATTCATGATAGAGGCCATAATTTAGAACCTACCCCGGCTCTTCAGAGAGACATTGGCTTTCTGAGCTATGGGATTTCCAGCAAGGTTTACTTTCCAGCCAGGGCATATGGGTTTTGGGGGAATCCTGACTCACTTTCATTGGGCAATGAAATGCCAGGATGTTGGGGAGAGAAGGTTGCTGAAACCCAAGTTCATCCAAGGCCTCAGGATGTGCTTTGAACAGGCCTTGCTTCCATCATTCAACACCCTCCCCTTCCCCCATCGGTGGCCCCTGGTGTTTGAGGATAGCATTACCCTACCCGTCCTTTCTCTCCCTTTTGGGCTCAGACTTGGGAGTTCTGGGAGAGAGGTACAGTCTTGTATTAGGAATGCTGCCTGGGGTAGGGCCACCAAGGAGGGTTATTCCTATAGTGCAAAGCTTTCTCTTCATGAACTCCAAGACTAGAGTTGTCTGACTGTCATAGCATGGCTTGAATTTCCTGTGAATTTCCATTTTTCTTTCCTAATCTTTTATAGCACAGCTAAGCAGACTCACTGTCCTGTGCCATTAACTAGTTAGAATGCTTTTAGCTGTGTTTCATAGCAGACGCTAACTTAACCAGCTGAAATGGAAGAAAACTTGGTCTCTCACATAAGTTTTCTGGAGCTCAGATGGGCTTATGGTAGCTGGTATGTCATTGAGGATCCAAATTCTTTCCATCAAGCTACTCTTGTCCACTGCAGTCTGTTGGCTTTGCTGGGCAGTTGGCTCCCCTCAAAGAATGTCTGCTCAGTCCCAGGCTTTGTATCAGTATCCAGAGGATACTAAAGAGTGCTGAGTCTTTATCTTTTGGGGAAGCCATTTCCTAGAAGCTGCCCAATTTGTCTCTGCATCTCATTCCCATTCTTGAACCAATTGTTGATAAAGGGAATAGAACTATTGAATCAGTTTACTCCAATAAGTTATCTTCATTCCTGGAGTTTGTCTCTTTCATTCAGGCCAATGTACCTGACCTCCCTTCCATCTTAAGAGCCTGGCTTATAAGATACTTAACAGCTGTCTCCTGGAAGGCCTGGCTGTACTTTCCCATTTTTTCCCCCTACTTTTGATTACTACTAACTTTCCAAGTACTGGCTGCTCAACTGCTTCCTTGGGGGTGGGGGCACTATTCTTTCCTACCTGACCCCCCTCCTTAACTTCCACGAGGTTCTCTGTGGCCCTCTGCCTTTTTACTTTGAGGAGGCCTTGCACATCCTTCCAGTCTTGATTGCTTCTAAACTCATTTCATGCCTGCTAGACTTCCCAAAGTTGCTCCACATAAGATATCTTGTTAGCTGAGACATCATGTCATCAAGTCCTCCTGCCCTTACTCTATATCTGGCTTTTAGCTCTTGAAGACTGCATTAACTTCCTCTTTTGCCTGTACTCTTCCATTGCCCTTACTCTATATCTGGCTTTTAGCTCCTGAAGACTGCATTAACTTCCTCTTTTGCCTCTACTCTTCCATTCACCAAAATAGTTTTTGTGCCGTTTAGCTTCTGCTGTGCTATTCTTAGCAACACTCCTTTATTTCCTTCTGGCTCCATCTCACCAGTTATTGGCTAATGGCCTTGCCCTCTGCTTGGTGCCTGCATTTGTTCATTTCTGTCATACCAGCTTCTAAGTCTGAAAAGGAGGCCCTCACCGGCAGCTTCAAACCAATCCTCCCCACTCTACACCTATTAACTATTGGTTCAACATGAAAGGGAAGGTGAAAGGACAGACAGGAAAGATGGAATTAGATTCAGGTGTCTATGTTCTGCCACTGTTACTTGAGATTGTTTTCCAGCTTTTGTTTATAGAAACAAAGCATTTGTGAGAATTCTAAACAGGGCTTATTTCTGAAGTTGAAGAATCACTCAGCAAATCCTACTGCAGGGAGGGAGGGCTAATGAAGTTGAAGTACTAGGAAGAGACAGACCTCATGCTCAGTCCACAGAGCCAGGTTTGGTTGAAAAGCAACCTGCTTTCTTGTGTTCCTGGAAGAATATAGGGCAGGGTGGGCAGCTCCAGGTTTATAGGCTGCACCCTTAACACTCAGGCTGTACCCTTAACACTCAGGCTGTTTTTCACCCTTGTACTCAAAATCCACCCATCTTGCTCATTTCACCTGTGAATCAGAGAATGGCCTCATTATTTGACCCTCTAGTATGAAGTCAGAGTAGCTTTGCTGGCCCTAAATAGACAAGTATCGAGATACTGGGTGAGTTAACTTGAGGAGCTCAAGATTTGTCACCTCAGATTGGTGGGACTAAAAAACCTTAAGTGAGGAAAGGGGACTTGAGGCCATAGTTAGAGTATTATAGTAGAATCCTTTTCTCCAATGTTGTGCATGTAGTTAAGATGAATAATTAAAATAATTGTGAGTTGAGGAATGAGGTAGAGCACACAAGAAATCAGTTAACACAGGCACCAGAGTCTTGAGGGAAGTTTTATATGGAAAAAAATTATGGATTGAATCAGAACTCTAAGGCCCCATTTTTCCCTATAGGGGACTTTGACCTGGAGAACAGGAAGGCAACAAACCGCTGACTTTTACCCCAGTAAACAAATAGTTTTCACTAGGTGGGTTTAATTTTAGAAATTGCACACCATCATCTGGTATTAGCCACAGTCAATACTACCTGTAAGGTCAGCCCAGCCTGAACTGGCCCATTGGGGTCTTTAAGGCTCAAGAAAGAGGGCCATAGTTTCCTTCTCCCAAATGAGAGTTCAATTCCATAAGTTTTAAAGAAAAAACTTAAGATAATTTCCCTAAAAGAACCTAGTGAAGAGGAAGGGATTCAGGAAGAAATAAACACAGCAGTGCCATTCACTTCATTCACACACTTAGCATATGCAACTTTAATCAACCAAAAGAAAAAGTCCCAAATGTACAAGTGAAAAAAAGTCCAAACTGTTGACACAGGCTTAACTAATATCAGCTACTTTTATGTACAGCTGTATAAGTTCAAAAAAGCTATCCTATATGTATGTACAAAAGTTGTTTATACACAGGTCTGTACATAAGGGTCTATACATTTATTTCCTCAGAACCCTTAAGGTGCCACCTTTTGGTGAAGACACCAACACTTCATTCACATATCTTACAAAAAAAGACTGTTTCCTGTATTCAGGACTGACAACACTGCATCCTGTATTCACACCACGTAGGCTCCACTCGATTGGTTAATAAGTTCCTTCCATCATAATGCAGACAACACCAGGTACCTGGGTGCCCTTAAACAGCTTCGCACAGAGTGCTACAAAGTAAAAGCCCATAAACCAACATGAGATGAGGAAGCAGAGTCCTGACCAGGGTGCCACCAAAAGGTCCAGGCTTAGACAAGCCTGCTGCCCTGCTCACTGTCGGTACTCCAGTTCATCTACACTGATGACTTTGGCGGGCATGGAGGGCAGGGGCTGCTGTAGCACATCTGAGCCAAACCATTTGGCAAGGCCCACGGGGGAGCTGCTCCTCTGGCTGGGGCGGTGCTCTAGTTGGGAGTGCACATGAGGCAGGCCTGACCGGCTGGGCACATTCTGAGGCGTCGTCTGAACGCTGACAGCAGCTGCCTGGGAACCAGACCCTGGAGGATGAAGAACTGTGGCGATAAGAACGTTATCATTCAGAGCACAAGGAGGGGAGGTAGTTCTCTAGCAGGCCCTGCTTCACTCAAATCCTATCCATGAAACTCCAAACAGAATTCTTTACCACGTGATTGATTCTAGGCTTCTTTAGGAAATTCCTTTGCAAAATGCCAGAAGACAGTACCTTAAGAAAGCTGAGCTATTCAGAAGCAATCCATATTGAGAGCCCATCCTAGATGACATGCCCACTACTTCCCAAGACAAGCAGAAGCAATGACATAAACTGGTGAGAGAGCATCTACTCTCGGCAGTCCCTATGCTGAATCTGTCAGAAGGATTCTCAGCCTCCTCTCCTAAGAGGCAAAGGGACAAAAGAAAACAAAAAAGCCAGAGCACACCTGGCTCTCCCACTGTCTTCACAGGAATTCCAAATCCCACAGAGGTCGGTTTACTTCATCCTATTCTCTGATTACACCCTTATCCCAGTCTTGCTAGGGTGAATGGTCAGTGTCATTTTATCCCCTTCACTGGAAACTGGTTCAAAAACTTTAAGCCTGAGCCCATCCTCAGCTCACCTGGCCCATTTCTGAACTTACCTGAGCGCTGTAGCTGCTGTTGCATCATTGCCAGATGCAGAGGTGTCCCAGGACGAGGGTTTAGGAGAGGGTGACTAGTGGCAGGTAAAGGGTAAAAGGGTTGACCCAGGATTGGGCCAGATAGTCCCTGTAAATGAGTCAGGTCCATCCCAGGAGGAAGCACACCTATTGGGCAGAAAGAAGAAACTGGTGAGAAATAATCTACCTGGAAATTTTCAAGCCTGACTATACAGTTTTGCTAATCAGAAAGTTTATTAAGAATGAAGAATGCTCAATGCTAGGTTCCAATCTTTTAATCGACTAAGGGATAGATCAGATTGGACCCACTGGTTAAAATGGAAAAAACCTAGTAACATCTTTTTAGGGATGAAAACCATCAGTTCTAGCAACTGTCATCATGCCAGGTCAGAAACTCACCAGCTTGGAGCAAACTTGGAAGATGCTGTGGATGTACTCCCTGGGCCAGCATCCTTTGGACCAACCCTGGGTGAAGCTGGTGAGCAGGCCGAACGATGGGGACATGGGGGACAAGGGGGACTTGGTGGACAGGGCGGAGAAAAGGTGTTCCTGGAACTGGGGATGCCAAGGTGGGTGTTTTTCTCCCAGTTGCTTTAGGTCGATAATCTTGTTCTTTGGTGTAACGACTGGTCTGTGATAGTGGGGTGGAACATGAAAACCGCTGTAGGGTTGATAGTTTGGGATTTGTAGTGGGAGAAGAGTCTCGATCAGCAGTGGGCACAGAGCTGGATGACAGGAGGTTCTCTGTAAGGATCCAGAAAGAGAATATTTTGGTATTGGCAAACTTTTCTCAAACACATTGTCCTCCCAATGATCCAGTAACTCACTTCTTAGAAAGCTCACAATCCTTATTTGATCCCCTCAACAGATTTAGAGGATTGCATCGTAGGGACCATCGTTTGGCCTTATGAACAGGCCTAGTCAAGGTCATGGGTAGTTAAGGACAGACCTGGGAGTAGACCCCAAGTTTTCCAGTCTTCCAACACCTTGCTGCAAGAGTTTATTTTTGCTACACTCTAAAAAACCAAAGACTCTGAAGTTGTAAATGAGATAACTTTTAAGAAGCCCACATCTTTGTTCTTATAACCTTCCCAATCCAGGAATAGCTATGGGCAAGCAAGCCTGGCATATCAGGTCTGGTGGTCTAACTCAGCTGGGCACCCTGGTCTGCCCATATGCCTGTGGTCTGCATCTGTGTGGGAGCTAGTCCTATCCTAGTCAGCTGCTTGGGATTAACATGCTTTTTAGTCTAAGGGGAAAATCAAGTGAGTAAAATTATGCAAATCCATCACAACTGAAAGCTTAAAGAGTAATTATAGTCTGGTGAAGGAATCTGAACTGCCTTTTAGTAGGACCAACAGGATTTCTTTCTTTTTTTTTTTCTCAGAAGCTTTCTCACAGGCAAAAAGCTCTCAGACCAATACTCTAGACCTATGTAAACCTCACTCATTAGAATCTGTTTCACTATGTCCTTAAAATCCCAACTGTGCAACCCCTAAAAACCTCTTACATTTTCTACATATTTATAAAAGGCTCTCACACACCTCCTATATGCTTCACTCATTGCAGATTTTATTAGATGATTAGTCTCCACAGACTGGAGAGAACCTTTCAGAAATAAACCTGGTTGAACTTTTATTAATTTGCCAAATAAATGTACTAATAATTCAAGCCAAAATAAGGATCCTAAACTAATGCTTGTTCTTCCTAATACCAGCACTCATGCCTGCCACTGTTAGATTGGTCAGAATTTCAAGTGGCTTAAGTAACTGTGAGCTGGTCCAACCCTTCTCACTGTTAGACACAACTGTGGTCCAAAGCAACCAGGGGTCTTGCCCAGGGCTTTGCAGGCTGATGCTCTGTCACATACTTTATTGGGCAGTACATCCTCAACAGCTCTGCAGTACCTTCACTGGGCTTCTGAGTGTCCTCTTTACTGTCACCAAGAGCTGCTTTTCCAGATGCTGGCTCCTCCTTGCTTTTCTCTTTGCTCTCGTACATCTTACGAATCACTGAGGTAGGAGTGAAGGAAGGAGAAAGCTGCAGAGAAAAACAGTATTAACACATTCTTTAAATGCCTTTCCTAATCAACTGGCCAAACTACTGAAGCTGAAGAGTCCCCTTCTGGCTACATGTAGCAGAGGCCAACTCCAACGTTCTGGTCTCTAGCTGCTGGAAGAAAAGCAACAGGATGGGCCAAATAGGCGGTGGCCCAAGTGCACCATCCCATGCTCACAATTTCATCAAAACGTAGATTTAGCTCTAGCATAAAGGTAATTGAAGCACAGAAGCTTCAACCTACCTGTCTGCGGTGATGGGGATCTGCCTATGGCAGCCTCTGCTTCAGGATTAGGCTGGGAAGGGGGAAAGAACGTGGCCAGAAGCATACCCTGCTACAGCAGCCCTCCCAGCTAGGAAAGGACATTTCAGCGACAACCACAGAACCTAAATTTCTCTATACTCGTAATGTTTCCCATCTTAACCTGGCTACCAGAAAATCCACAATTATGTTCTTAAAGGTATCCTCAGCCACCAGTACTCACTATTTGGGGTCATTTGTTCCCACCTCTTTATTGCCTACTTTTACATTGATGATTTTATTATGCATGCAACTTTTCTCATCAAACAATCCCAAATCCTTGATGACAGGAGACAGGGCATGAATTATGAACAGAAAAGCTCTTAGATCCTGCCTTCAGGGTGCTTAGTGCAAAGACCCACTTGAGGTCCTGAAGTACAGAGCAATAGTCTTTTCCCCTTATCAGCTTTGACTAGGTGATAAAGGTCTGTGGGGGGATGAAACCTAAAAAAGGTAAATAATGCTGTTACACGAGTCGGCTGTAAAACTTGACTTGTCACCACAAGTAAGCAAACCTCTCTATCCCAGCCTTAACTTGTATTGAGACCTGAATCTGAATTCGTGAACTCCCACCATGTTTCTCTGGACTTCCCATGCTCCAAGCCCAGTCACCTCACCTCCTCCTATCCTTACCCCTGTCCTCCCCTGCTCCCCACTCCAATTCTTCATTTGTTTGAACATATCACACCACGCTGTATGCTCTGGCCCTTACTTGTCTATCTGCTGGAACACACTTTCCCCAAGGTAGGGGCTTCACTAGAACTTAGAATCCTGAGTTAGACTGTATCCTAAGAGGGGAGGGCCTAATAAATAGGCAGGCATAAAAGTCTATTAAATCACTGACTCCTGTGGAAGGCACTCAAGGACATTTTGGGGTACACAGTGATCCAACATAGGCACAACCAAACAGGGAGAAGCCTAGGAGTCATTCATAAAGGCAAAGGTCACTGACCATGCTTGTGATGGAGGCGGCTGGGGCAGGGGAAGAGGAATTCCCTCCGTGCACAGGTGCTGGTGACTTGGTCACTCGCGGTTGCCTGTGAACAAACCAGTTATCAGTGTGAGCCCCAAGCTACTCAAACTCCAAGTTCTAAAACCACATAAAACTCAAGGCCAGCCTAGGAAGCATCCCATTTCCTTTCTTCAATTCAATTTCCCAAGCATTTAATAAGTGTCTAACATATGCAAAACCATGTGCTAAGTTCTGAGGAAAGACAAAAGCTTAATGATACATGGTCCCAGGCCTTGCAAGAACTCTCATCTAGTGGGGGAGATACTTACAAACCTAAGGCAAACAAGGAATGTCAATATTAGGGTACCAACAAAGTACAATGGGAAAATGAGGGGTAGAAGGAATGAGAGGATACCCCTACGAGGCAGGGACTTTGCAAAAGCTTCTCTTGGAAGGAGCTGCATTGAGTGTGCCAATGATAAACTGCAGACGGAGAACAATGATTCAGGTAGAAGGAACAGGTACAGGGACTCGGGAAGGCCTTGGGAATGTAGGGTTATCCAGGGCTAGTGTGTAGTTTACTTGCTGACTATTCCAGTGAGGTAGGCTAGGGAGGGCCTTTATTCTGTAGGGCAGGCTGTGCTCCAGAAGGTAGGGAGCAACACTGAGTAGTACAGTGCCTGGCATAGAAGTGAGGCTCTGTGAGACACTGATTCAAGTCAAATAGAGCACCAAGACTTTGAGCTATTTTAGGACCCAGTTACATGAAGCATTCCCCGCTACTCCTGGTCTACACACAGGGTTGGTCCCAGGCTTCCCAAATAAAGTTTAAAAGAGCAGACTTCCCTTCTCTCCCCAGACATCCTACTTATTCTCTCTTAACTTGGAAGAAAACAGGAAACAGTTGATGATGACATAAACAGGCTGAGACAAGAATGAACTATGTGAGCTCACTGGCTAATCAAAGCTTCACTGCATTTCAGCCATGTCAGACCTTGTTCTGCAAAGGCCAAAGCTCCAAGTACAGTCAGTGATTCTGGAAGTTCTCTGACTCATAAGCAGATGGGAATCCTAAACTCATGGCTTCTTTCCAGTCTGTACCAGGTAAGCGCCAGTGCTGCCACCCTGAGACTCTATGAGTATGACGACAAGGGGAGAGAGAGACAGTAGTACTCTGGGTGACTAAGAGGTAACCTCCAATCTGGTGGTTCTGCACGACCTATCATTTATTCCTTCTGATAAACATACTTAAGCACCTACTATGTGCTAGACACTGTTCTAGGTGCTGGGGATACAGCAGTAAACAAAACAAAAATCTCTGGCTTCATTACATTCTTGTGTTTGCAAGGTAGAGGGGTTACTATGGGCAGGGAGACAGAAAAAAATATGCTAGAAGGTGATAGGTTCAATAAAAAAATAAAGCAAGGCAAGGAGAAACCACATCTGTTGGGGGACACAACTGTGTACAGGGTATTCAGGGAAGGCCTGCCATTTGATCTAAAAATTGAAGGCTCCACTGACAGTGACTTGGATCTACCTGCTAGCTTCAAGTAAGTCACATTTTAAAAACCTAAGTTTCTGTATCTGTAAAATGCAGTTCTTTACCCCATCTACCTCACAGAGTTGTTGCCAAGAGCAAATTAAATTGTGGATATCAAAAGTGCTTTGAAGGTCAACAAATCGTTACGTTGTAGAGAGAAGTCCAGTGAAGGGGCTTGGCAGACCAGTCCTGAGCTCTGTTTAGGCTGAGGGCTATAGATCAGATACATTTATGCAAGGGAATGGGGTACTTACTGGTCCCAATGTTTTCTGAAAGTTTCAACATACAAAACCAGCTAAAGGAAGACACTGAGACAGCAATTTTAATAATCACATCAAAACAAATACGGCTTAAGTACCAAATACTATATGGGGCAGGAGTACAGTGTTCAAGGATGCACACTTTGGTGATAAAACTAAAAATACGAAGGTGGTGATTACTTTTACAGACTGGACAATGGTCACTTCTGGAGAAAAGGGGTATTATCGGGATAAGGCACAAGGAGGGCTTCTGGGTAGCTGACAAGAGTTTACCTTACAATAAGCCATACATTTGCTTCATGCAGTTTTCTGCTTATTTTATTTTACAATAAAAAAGAACAATATTGCTACCCTTTCCTCCCCAACTTATGGTTCATTTCATTTCACTACTTGTTGAAACTAGTGGAGAGAATGGGAGGAGAGTGAAGTCAGTAATCATTTGTTAACAGCTCTGACCAACAAACCTGAATCAAGGCACAGTTTGATACTCAACAAGGAATCTGAGGGGGAGGAAGCTAGGTGTAGTTTTACTTTTCATCATTTCATAAGCATAACTGCAAATAAGTAGCTCTGCTAGCTACATCTGTAAAAACGAATCCGCTAAATGAAAAATATAAATAAAATTATATGGGATGAAAAGCCTATGCCCCTGCACTAGAATTCAATCATACGATTTCCTCTACTGAACATTCAGGAGATGGAACTGTCACCATATATTGTATAATATATCAGTGTGTAAAACAGAAGTTATACTATGGATAACTAATTTGCAAATCTCCACAAGGGTAGGATTAATAATTTACCTGTTTCTGAATCCATCTCTGGTTCTGTCCACCTGTGGTTTGCCAAAACCAGGCTGGTAGAAGTTTGCTGCCTGCACTGCAAGGTCATGTGGCAGGGCCAGTCCCTCCAAAGCTGCCTGTTGCAATTCTAGCTGGCTCATCTGCTGAACAGAAGTGGCAGAGGGGGGTCAGCAGAAGAATGACAGTCAGTGCACTTTCTACAAAGGTCTCTCTTTGCTCTTTTGGGAAAGGTATGTTTAAGCAGCAGCTGAGAGAAATTAGATACTGCAAACCTGACTAAACTATGCTGCCATCCACTGAACAGAATTTTAGCTATTTAAGTATGACATAATTTCACCAATTTTCTAGCCTTCACTGAGCTTGAGTTATAATTCAAAACCACTTCCAAGCATTGTAGCAATTTAATTCTCTATCCCACAAGCAACAATAAGGGTAAAAAGCAAGCAACAGATTAAGTTTGAGAAAGAGCTCAGCCAGACCTGGGCTGTGACAGGACTCATGGGCTTGCGCATGCCTTGGAATGGATCTCCGAGAAGCTGCTGTGGTCCTGGTGTGAAACCTGTTGGGAAGGTTAAAGATTCAGTGCGTGTCAAGATAGCACCTGTCCCTCCAAGAGGCATTATCACCAATGCATGCTGCTCCTCACTGAACACCATCTCTTTCAGGAAGTACTGATTTCCTGGGCTGATGATGTCTCTCTTCTTCTGTGGACCTCAATCAGAGCACTTAATGACTCAAACTGCTGGTATCTATCTTCCCAGCTAAGCTGTCAGTTTTGTTTCTTTCAGAGCCGAGACCTCTATCTGGGAGAGAATAGCTTTTCTAGCCAGTGATTTGGCCCACTGCAACCACATCATCTGATACCAAAGCAGAGGCCAGTGCTCTGAGGTTCATACTCTTTCCATTATATCTCCCTAATTGTGGAAAGATTACAAAAACTTCCTCTCAAGGTATGACTGGCAGGGGCCAGAGCAGCCAGCAGCCTAAAGTGGTCGCAGGTGCAGGAACACTGAGATTGTGTACAACACTTTGCTAAGACAGCTTTCTGGAAGTGCTTCTTCCATTCATGTTCTGAATTAGCCACAAGACCTCCCAGTTGGTCGTGTACAACTTCACCAGGTTGGTGGAGAGCCACTACTCTGACTTCTCTATTAAGGAAAAACCTACGGAGCCAAATTAACTTTTCTAGATTGAATTCCCAAAATAAGGAAGATGACTAAAAAGCTGGATCCAATTTAGATCAACCTCAAGAGAAAAAGTACAAAACTTCAACATGAACCTATTTATCTAGAAGGGCAGCTGGATAATAAACTATCTTCCACATCTGTGTCCTTACCACCCCCTGAAAAAATCATAACAAATTAACACATTTCTTTTTAAACTCTTCAAGGATACCCATGAAAAAGACTTTGCCAGTTTTAAGGGAGAGGTATAACCTAGGGGAAGGGGAGGGGAAATGATAACAGATAGGCATCTACGCACAAAAGCATTTACCAATTGGTGATGGTATTCTGGGACGAAGATAGTCTGCTGAGGCTGCTCTCGTCTGAAACACCTGTGACAAGGGAGGAGAGGGTGCTCTTTGGCCCAGTAAAGATGTCGTAGGCTCCAAGCTCCCCATAAGGCCACTCAGAAGATTGGAAGAAGCAGGTCTCTGAACAGGTGGACCCAGAAGTTCCTAAAGGCAGAAAAGTCAAATCCTTGTGAACAAACCTAGTTCTTCCTCCTAGTCAGAGGTTGCCAATGATGAATCTCCCTCCTGTTGCACAAAAGGACTTGGCACATGTACATTCAACAAATTTCTCTGAATGTTCAGCTACCAACATTTCCTTTAAGTTAGTGCTACAAATATAAGTTACATACTTTAAATTTCCATAGAAATTGCAAACCTGCAAACTGGAAACCAAGCGCTTACTTCATCATCTTTTTTAGCCACCTACCCACCCCACATTGAGATTAACAAGCGACACAGAACTATGTCAGGCAGCAACATCGTATCCTTCATTGCCGGGCAACATGGATCATTCTCTAAGGCCCAAAGGTGGACCACTACACAAAACCAGTTCAGAGGACTACTGTTCAGGACTCCAAGGCCTCGGTATAAGATTGTGAAGTACCTGCAAGATGTTCTTAGGGACAGGCTGGCTTGGAATCTCAGCAGGGGACATCAAATGGCTTTCAAGCGTTCGCTAAAAAAATCAAAGGAAAACTGGTTTTAACCTTCTTACATACTAAACTTATTAATTGGGGACCACCACAAGAAAACATAAAAACTCCCCAGGGAGTTGGCACTTAACAGCAGAATGATGTCCATATCACAGAAAAGTCAGATCAACTTGTCCCACTCTCTCATCACACAGGTCCCAAAGATCTCGGAACAGAAAGAATTTTCACATGTACGTGCAAAGTCCACTCAGAGACCCTCAGACAAGGTCTTTTCTGTGGTAACCCTAAGTCCATTTTACTATTTCTAACACTGTGACCAAAAGAAGGGGAAAAGAAAATGGTGAAACAGGGGAACACTTATTTACTGAGAAGCCACAAGTAGGAAATTTTTTTTTTATTTGAGGCAACCTTTGCTACCCATTGTCTTTAACAAGATTTATAGACCACAGATGGTACGAAAAACCTAGTAACAACATGTGAGTTTAGCCAAAATTGTTATATTTCAGAGTTTCATATTTCAGGAAATTTAAACTTAATTATTTTTTAACAAGCTACTCCAAATGGGTCTCATATACAGGGCAATATTCATATCCTCCACTTTTAGCTCTTTTAATGCAGCAGCAGTTATATTTTGCATCGAACTTATATTACCTCTGGTGCTTCAGGACATCCTTGTGTCCATTTAGCTCTGCCTGAAGTGCTTTCTCTGTCAGTTTCCCTTCTACAAGCTGGAACTGCCAAGGTCCACAGCAATGTCCTCGGGAGTGACAAATAGCCCAAAGATATCCAAGTGTTCCATTGCTGGTTTTGGAATTGGAACTGACTGTAAATGATTTTAATAAGATCTCCTCAAGAGTCATTTAATTCCGTTTAACAAAAACAAATAGGCGGGCTTCCTTGGTGGCGCAGTGGTTAAGAATCCGCCTGCCAAGGCAGGGGACACAGGTTCGAGCCCTGCTCTGGGAAGATCCCACATGCCGTGGAGCAGGCCTGTGCGCCACAACTACTGAGCCTGCATGCCACAACTACTGAAGCCTGTGCGCCTAGAGCCTGTGCTCCACAACAAGAGAAGCCACCACAATGAGAAGCCCGTGCACCGCAATGGAAAGTAGCCCCTGCTTGCCGCAACTAGAGAAAGCCCACGCCCAGCAACGAAGACCCAACACAGCCAAAAGTAAATAAATAAAATAAATAAATTTTTTTTAAAAAACAAAAAAAAACAAATAGGCAACTTTATACTACATGGCTTACTATATTTGGAGGATAGTGTCTACAATTTAATTTGAAATAGAGTTTAGACTGAACCAACATGTCCTATTTTGGGGATAAACAACATGATTGAACCAAAACAGAGGCAGATCAGAAATAGTATACATAACACAGTCACAGTAACTAAAAGCTTGGAAGAATTCCATGACTTAAACAACAATATGCAAATCAAGTAATATTTTGGGATAATGCCTGGTGCACTTATTACATTATTTTCTTGTTGCTTTCTTTTCTAGGTTGAGTTTGTGTTACTCTTTGCCTAGCACCTTAAATTATATCATCCATTCCTTTATGCGTGTGTTTGAGGCTCATTCCCTCAGCTGAAGCCAGATATATTTCAGAGCACTGAAACCCCAACATCATACCAGTTATCCTCACAACTCCGGGTCAACTGTGTTAATATCAAACCCTAGAATCATATCTGAAAGAAGATGTTCAAAAGCATCAGGTAAACTGTTGAATTCCCCTGCTCCCATTTCTTTACTTACACTAAAAGTGGCTATTTACAAGATTTGACCCCTACCACTGTAGTCAGCACGTAATCACCATGACATAAAGGTACTGGGTTGACCAAAAAGTTTGTTTGGGTTTTTCCGTTAAATCACAGAAAACCCCAAATGGACTTTTTGGCCAACCCAATAACAAGAAAGCAGAACAGGATAGTCTGCAGTCCTGTAATCTGGTCCTCATTTGAAAGCATTTATATCTAGTAATTCTTTGCATGGAAATTATCTAAAGCAGCTTACAAGGAACATTCCCCTACTACTGGCATGGTGTGGTCAGATACACAGAAATAAGTCTATCTTATACCTATCTGAGATGCCTCCTTTCAGAGGCAGAGAGTCAGGTAGGTAGGCCAGGAACAATGGCGTCTGTTAGGATCTAGCACTAACAGCTGGTCAGAAAAGAAACATCAAAAATCAGCTGCCCTCCACTGGTACAAGGCACAATGAAACAGCTACTTCTCCCATGGTTAACCTATAGCTCTCAGACAAGAAGGTGTCAGGAAAAACAAGAGGCAAAACTCAGTTTGGTAAATTTGCTATAACATAGCAACTAGAGTAAGTCTATGTTTTTATTTATTATTCAGATTTACCATTTCCCTTTCACTTTGTATCATCAAGGGTTAGCAACAGTAACACATAGACCATGGCTGAGAGGCGCCCTCTAAATGTGTTATGACAAAGACCAGTATGTGCTACACACCTGCATTTACTGACATGCAGTCACCTTGTAACCCAACTTCATGTCTAAAGGTGTTTTATAAGTTTGGAGTCACAGCTTTTTTTTATTAGTAAATTAACAGAATGCAACTGTCCTGAAAAATTCATCTTAGATACTTTACAAATGATATGTATACCTGTCAACTGCCTAATCAAGAAAGCAAGTAATCTCAGGTATCTGGGAGTAATTAGAAGTTGTGAAAAGATTTTACTCTAAAAATATGGTAAGTTACTTTAACTTAAGTAGCTGAATAAACAGAAAACCTTCTCTGGAGCTCATTCCAAAAGGTATGTTTACACCTTTTTTTTTCAGCAGTGAGTTAAGATAAGCAAGTTATGTCTGAATCTTTCAATCGCTGTACTGTCATGCACAGTAACTACAGATTAACCACAAGCCTGCTTTTTCAAGTAACAAACAGTATAGCGATAATTAAAAAACACACAAAAGTAGCAAGGACCAACTGACTACTAAAGAATTTCCAACTTACTCAGAATACCTTTTTTAAAAGCCATTTATTGGGTGGGAAGTGGAATAGAAAGAGGGAAAAGGAGAAAAGGTTGGGGTTTCTGCCAAATACTTACGCTGACTTTGGGCTGAGAAGGCAAAGTCCCACTTGCCTTCATGGTGCTCACTAGCTTGTTGAATGCAGTCATATCTCCATCTTTTCTGAGCTGTCGATTGCTGGTCACAGTACTCAGGGTCTCCTCTAAATGCTCTGCCATAAAGGGAGTTGAATTCTTCACCTGCTGGTCCACCTTCAAGCCCTTGAGCCCTGCTTCTACCTCTTCCACTGAAAGCACAACCCCTGAATGTGCTGAAAGGTTGAAAAAAGTCCAGGTTAAGCGAAGTAAAGGAATATGTGGGAGGAATTCTCTTTGTATACCATGATGGTTAAGGTGAAAATAATTTATTTCACAGTTGAAGTGAGGTGGTCAGAAAAGGCTGACACCAAAAATAGACAAACTGAAGGCACTGAGATCCTGCAGGAGGACTTCTTATAATGAGTCTTTTGGAGACTTATTACCAGGGACAGGAATCCCAGATGGCCCAACATGAGAAAGAGTGCTACCTGCACTATGGTTATTGTATCACGAAGGTTGTATGTTGAGGGCTTAATAACCTAAGCAAGAACGTGGCAGACTGGGGCAGAGGCGTGAGGAGCTGCCAAGTTATGCTCGGGAGGACTACAACATTCACGAGAGTGTTATACTCAGGCTCCAGGTAAGGAGGACTTAGAAGAAAAGTTCTTACCATGGAGCTTGTGACCCAGTGACTACCAGATTCTCAAAGAGGTGGTACTGTTTGATAAAAAGTGTTTTTGAAGAACATTAAACAAAACCCACCATTATCTGACTTTTGATGAGATAGCAGTCTGTTAGAACCAATTCTGCCATTAAGACAGAGCATCCAAATGTTTCAAATATCTAAAGCAGACTCTAATAAAAACTTACAGCTCTCTTTAAGCTTTTCTTTATTTGCAGAAAGGCTGGAAAGGAGAGGTTTTAAATCCACTTTGGCTTTCTGTAGCATTTCTAGAATATCCACTTTATTTTCAGCATGGTCTTCTAATGGTATAGGAGCAAAATAATTCCCCGAGTTCTGTCCAGGAGAGAGGATGGCTTGTTCCAGACCTAGTATTGCAAGTAAATATATTCATAATTAATTGGTCCCAATAAAGCACAGAAACATATCTTCAACAGTATTAAAAGGACACCAATTGAAGGGTTTTTTCAGTATCCAGAAACCCTTTAATGGACCCCTGACTAATGAAGACAAAATGAACCATATCAGGGAAAGCTCAAGTCTACATCCAAGACCAGAACCTGAAGCAATTTTACCTGCAAGTCTCTCCAGCTCTTCATGTGGTGTTGACCCAAGACTGCTGGATCGGCTTCCTGATCGGCTCGGGTTAGAGAACCACCTACTAAATCGACTGGCAGAGACTGACCCTTCTCCCAAAACATCTTCTATCATCTAAAGGGAAAGATAAAAGAAGCTAAGATAATAGTTTCTAGGTGAAAAGGACAAGAAGGTTCAAATTTTAAGAAAGGGTCACTTACTTTGAAACTTCCTTTGATGCTGCTGACCTGAAGGCAAACACCCTCAGAACTTAGGATTCTGATCATCTTTAACTTTTCTTCCCCTCCTGGATCATTTCTGAGTAACCCAAACTTGGGCATAACCAACCATGTATTCTCTAAGCATATAAAGCAAAACATCTGTGCTATAGAAAGTGTTCTGGTTTTCTATCTTTGCCTCATTAGAAAATCCATCAATGTTCTAAGAGGGTATAGTTTTGAAATCAGAATCAGCACCAGAGTAAAGCATTCCATTGCCAAGCTGATGAGTGACCTTCAACTAAGCATCAGGTATGGAGAGCTGATGAAAGAAAACCATTGCTTCAGACTTCAGCAACCTCAAGGTTGTAATGAACATCATGAAATCCAATGCTGACAATTTCAGAACCCAAAAGCTAAAAAGTAGAGCTCATAAAGATCATATTTCCAAGTCATATTTCCTAGTCAAAGTCCAAGTCAGAATGTGAAAGATGAACTTTTAATTGATCTCTAATATCTGTTTGAACTTAATGGAAAGTTTTCAGGTGTTAGTTTTCTTTTAAATCTGACCTCCATAGTTTTTGGTTTAATAATAAGAGCAATTAAATGATGCACTATGATCAGAAGTAATTTCTTCAACGTTGTTTCATAACAGCAATTTCTATTACCAACCCTTCTTAAAAACTAAATTTAAGCATTGAAAATGAAATTTTCAGTTGTACCCTATTATAAATCTAATTAAATATCCAAAATGACCTTTATGCAGTTCTCTTATCAATATTTAGAAAAGACAAGATAAAGCAAATATCAATCCCCAAATGAGGCACATCCTTGACAATAAGGCATAAACAGAAAACAGGTTTTTCTCAAGACTGGTACATAGATGACAGAGTTAGGGACTTTGTTTTATCTGAAGTCTAAAACCCCCAGTTTCTAGTCAAAGTTCAGCAGTGGAAGGTTAGATTTATTCTTTTATTCTTATCTGGAAGAATTTTCTCATAACACATACCCAATCTAAGCCACAAATAATTCTCTTGAACACAAGACCGAGACATTGATTACTTGTGGTACTTCTATTTTCTTAGGTATTATTCAACAGTTTCAATCACATTCCACTTGTAGACTCTCATACCTTAAATAATGCTGACTTTTTCTTTTTTCTTTTTTTTAGGGCAAAGACCAATTTTTTTATTGGATTTGGCTTTGACAAGTACTGGCAAACCCTGCAGACATGAATACAAAATGATTGTAAACAAACAGGCTGTGCCAGCAAATGCTGACTTTCAAGTCCACTAATTTGCAATCATTAAATTATAGGGGAAGCATTATAGTGATGTTTCACTGTGAAAAATTGGGAATTGTACCCAAAACCCAACCACCTTGGTGATAAACAGGAATTTTTAAAAGTAAAAGCTACAGCTTTTTAAAATATTTTAATTTTGAAAAGAGTTTGAAATTTTAAAAATAGTAAAAATAGCTTTGCACTTTGTTTTTATTTCCTCTGATCATACTGTATAGGAAAAAAGCCAGAAGATACCCAGGAGGAACATGAAAAAGTAAAGGAAGTGAATATAAGGTATCTGGACATTTTCTAAAGATTTGACAGTAAGTGTTAAGAAAGTCATTTCCATATTTTGATCAGTGACCAACTTTGTTAGAGAAGCTAAGTTTTATTATAGCTAAAACATAAGTAGAGACAGTCGCTTTTACACACCACTTACTATAAATGCCAATTTCAAGAAGCTAGAGCATTTTGAACCCAAAAAGAATCTTAAGAGTTTATCTAGTCAGTCATTTTTTTACCATAGAGCCAGCAGGGATACTCTAATACCAGTCCCTCCCTCCCCTTATGCACATTGGTACTCAGCTGACTGCTGCTACATCCCACAGCCTAAGCTAGTCAAGAAGAGGAGACTGTGAACTGCAGTCTGGTATGTTTCAGCTGCTCTTTCTAGACTACATTTTTAATAGCATTTTTAAGGTAACCTATATGACTGTTAGTTTGGTCCGTTAAGGGTCATTTAGACTAGTCATATCCTAGGATTCATATTATTCTGATACAGATATTGTGAAATATTTTTGCTCTTTGACAATTACTAAGTTTTACTAATCAATGCTTTTCTTTCATTACTTTCCACTTTTATGGAAATTTCCATATTTTTGTATTTGTTTCACTCTAGTTTGATTTTTCTTTGGATTTGTAATGAATGCATTTAAGGCTACACACTTTCACCTTAGCACACTTTTGATTATTTCACCAAGGTTTTTCTATGTCATGCTCCTGTTCATCACTCTACATAGTTTAGGATTTGTTTTGATTTCATTTTTCTTCATTCAAAATACTTCTATGGGGCTTCCCTGGTGGCGCAGTGGTTGGGGGTCCACCTGCCAATGCACGGGATGTGGGTTCGTGCCCTGGTTCGGGAGGATCCCACATGGCGCGGAGCGGCTGAGCCTGTGCTCCGCAACGGGAGAGGCCGCGGCGGTGAGAGGCCCGCGTACCGCAAAAAAAACAAAAACAAAATACTTCTATGTACCTGTTATGTATCAGGTACTGTAGTAAGAGCTGCATATCTAAAATCAGCTCATTTTTAATTACATAACTGAAATTATTTGCACATGTGATCTAAATTTTCATTTTGTACAGATTTTCGTGGCTGTCAACTTCTAACGTATTGCAGTGCCAGTAAATATAGCTTAAAAATATAGGTGTAATTCTGTTTATGCCAATTAATACCCAACATCTGTGGGGCCTACTAAGTGCCAGGTACTATACCTCAAACAGTTTATATCATTTGTCAGTTGATATTCAAATCTTATATAGCCCTTCTTTTTCCCAATTGACTGGTCATTTTCTGAGCATTATAATAGAGTCCAGCTGGTTATACAGCACAACCAGAGCATCTCTTTTTACTGATCCCAGCTTTGCTTTTAAGTGAATCTATTATAGAATATACACCTTAATGAGTAGTACCTCCATGAAAAGCATGGAGAGATTTCCTAGCCAGGTACCTTCTCAGAATTAACCAAGTTTTGGTTGAGGGTGAGGGCCAAAGGATAAGATGGTGCTGAGTTCCTATTCCTCCCTTTTATGCTTTATAGGCAGTATAGTTGGGGGGAATTAGGAGTAAAGACTGTTAACTGAAACTACAAAAATTAGAATTCAGTTTCCACTACCAACTAGCTATGTGACTTTAGGCAAGTTATTTAAACCTCTCTGTGCCTGCCTTCCTCACCTGTAAAACAGAAACAGTAGTAATCTAACTTACAAGAGTTTTGTGGGGATTAAATGACTTATTGGATACAAAGCCTAAAACAATCAGCACTATATGCATGTTACCTATTATTAAAAGTTTAGTTTTGAATTCTTCCTCTGCCTAGTTACACAGGTAAGTTTCACAGGTACTCACATTTGGAGCCAAGTACAGGCCTCTAAATTTTGACCTTTTGCTGTGAAAACTTTTTACAATAAGATTTCCATCTGTCTTCTAGGAGAATGCAAAAAACAAAATGTCACTAAACACAGCTGGTATAAAAATAAAAAATTACTGTCCCCTCAAAAGCTAAGAATTTGAGAGGATCACTCAGTTTTACATCAAGTAAATTAAACTCATATCTGGATGCAACCCTTCCACTCATAGTGAGCCAAAGGACTACTGGCCAGCTCACTGTAAGTGACGTATCTGGCTAGAGGACTTAGTTAAAACTGTGCTAGAACTTAAGGAGCAAAACCACGCAGCTGCTGGTTGATCTGCAGCTGCCCTCCACATATTCCTGAAGAGCGCTATAGAAAAGTGTGGTCTTGGGCCAAGCTGGTCCACAATGAGGTAAGCTGAGAGTCGGAGTAAATGCTTAGCAACTTTTATAGCAACTGGGCATTGCTGTGATATTTGTACTTTATACTAAGGTACTGGTCCTCAATGGATTGGAAATAAAACCTGGCCTTCACCATAGAGAATTTGAGAAGTACTGCCCTAGAACTCACCTGTGGCCCTGTACCTATCAGCGCTATGCAGTGTCTGCTCACCTATTCCAGGTGGCCATCTTTTAGGCTTTTGGGGGCAGGCAAATGACAAAGGCATGCCTCTCTGTCATGCCCAGCTTTGTCCACTCATGCAATGATCAAACAAGAAGCAGTTACAGTTAAGGAGTAGAGTAAGTTAAGTTAGAACCACTAGTTCTAAAGGACTGGTCAAACTTACTTGCTGTATTTCATGTCCTGTAAAGAACATCTGGGACGTACAGATGCTTTTGGTCAAATGGTTTTTAAAATTCTATTTCATCAGTCCTATGCACTCTTTCAGCAACCACAGAAAAATCTCAATTCTGGGGGCACAGGCCACAGTTTTATCTTTTCTCCAAAAATCTGATGAGGCATTACTAATCCCTAAATGGCCAAAGGGGACAGGAGCAAGGGCAGGTACCAAGTGAAGATTTGGGATGTCTTACTGTTTCTACTTTAAAAGTCGAGAAAGATTAGACCTCAACAGTTTAACAGCAACAGTGATAGTATCCCACATTCCTTTTCATGAAAGGTTTTCGGAACCATCACATCACACAGGTACCACCTAACCAGCCTTACCCAAGGAATGCAGATCAGTATGATACTGATCAGTAATAAAAATCCACCTCCACAATAAGGCTCTATAACAAACACTTAACAACTTAAAAATAAAAGCAGACAATGTTCTTAAACATCTGAAGAATTCTTAATCCAATGCTAACAACCTGGAAAAAGTTAACTAGTATAGAATTCTCACTTAGTCATTTCCACTTAGCCTCTCAAAACGAAGCCAACAAAAATTCAAATAATATTTAAGAATAAAAGCCAAGGGCTTCACTGGTGGCGCAGTGGTTGAGAGTCCGCCTGCCGATGCAGGGGACACGGGTTCGTGCCCCGTTCTGGGAAGATCCCACATGCCGCGGAGCGGCTGGGCCCGTGAGCCATGGCCGCTGAGCCTGTGCGTCCAGAGCCTGTGCTCCGCAACGGGAGAGGCCACAGCAGTGAGAGGCCCGCATACCGCAAAAAAAAAAAAAAAAAAAAAGAATAAAAGCCAAAAAACTCCCAATCGTCTAGCAAAACAAAACTTTAAAAAGAGGTATCTTAAAGACTCAGGTCAAATTTAACCCTACAGTTGCTCCATCCATGTTTATAAGCATGCTGCTACACTCACCGAAGCCAAGCATGGCACCTTATCAAGGTTAAAGAACTCATTAAAGTCAAATTCTCCTGGGGACTGCTCGGGCAACACGGCATCCCTTGGCACTTCCTGATCAGCAGCAGGCTCCTGTTCAAGGATGACCTCCACCTCATCCTCTTCGGCCACTCCTCCATTGCACTCGACCACGCCTGAAAGCAAAACCGGACAAAGACAGTCTGATCATGTAAACTGCTCCAGACATATTTTGTGGCCTCAGCATCATCACACATGCAGAAGAGCCACAGATGACTTTAAAAGCAGACTTCTTGTGCCAGTGCAGCACTTGCAACAGTAAAACAGTTCCCTTCCTATGGGAGCTAGAGGAGGAAAAAAGACTTAATAACAAGTCAGAACACCAACATGATTTAGGAAGGATTATGATCCCTCCTCTGCCCATTCTTCAAGTTTTCTATAATGTAGTGGATTTTTTTCTAATTTTTTTTTTAAAGGACAATTTTTGAGCCTCTCTTACTGCTTAAAAATGGAATGAAATTAATTTGGCTCTGCTTTCACCCATGCATCTGCATCACCACTTTAAGTCAGGGTTCAGCAACCTAAGGTATTATGTGAAACCTAGTCCAAGGGCAAGTTTCATTTGCCTACTGACTGTAGTTCATCCTTCAAGGCAAAGCTCAAATGTCACCTCCACTACAAAGTCTGCACTGCCTACCCATTTTTACCCTACCAAAAAATTAATCACCGCCTTCTCTATAATGTTTGTGTTATCTCTCAGAGTACTTATCACACTATATTATAGGAACAGTCTGGTGAGACTGAGCTTTCTGAGGCAGGAAAGCTGCTCTCATCAGCTTTGTCTTACTCTGCAGTGCCTGGTTCATTTAAAACTGAGTTATGTCTGGTTGTTAGCATGGGAAGATAAGGTCTAAGAGAAGCTACCAAGTTTCCATTGACGGAAGCTAACATCTTAGTTTTAGCCAGAGGATGGGCAAAAGGCAAAATCCTTCAGATAAAAACAGACTTTTTCCTTTTAAAATAAGTGCACTGAGATACTGGAAAATCAACTTTTTAATTTGAAGAACAGAACTCCTAAAGCCCCTCCCTGCAAAAGCACCAATGTAAAAGCTGCCTATAGTTTCAAGATCACAGCAGACATGAAGTCCTCCTAGGAAAAAAAAAGTGCCAAAGCCTGGACCCACCCCTTCTCAAAAGGCCCCAACAGGACTGTAGTCTCATTATTCATCCAGGATATTCTAGACCAAGAGAGGCTAAATGCTATCATCTGCTTTCATTCCAATAACACTTCAAAAGGCTAGACAGCGAGGCAGGGGACAACAACGGAAAGGTCAAGTGGCTTGCTTACCCAAGGTCTCAATGCTAGCAGGTGGCAGAAACTTCAACCCTAGGTGGGCCGGCAGTGCTCTTCCATGCTGTGCTGTGTGTGTAAGGCAGCACTGCCCCTCCACAGAGGTGCCTGCCGCCTCAGAACCCTGGGCCTTCTGAGGGCCTAAGGCAACTGGCGAGACGGACGTTTGTGAGCCATGGACAAGGCAACGGGCAGCCTCTCCAGTGGGTCAGCACACACGTACTGCCAACCAGCAGAGGTAAACGATGTTCCTTAAAGACTGACATTTAACTAAAACGACTACTTTGGTGGAGGTATTTTCCTCACTTTACAAAGAAACCAAGCCCTAGAAAAGGTAAACAACTTAATATCCTAATCAATGCCAAGTTTGTGTCCTTTCCCACTAGAGCAGTGCTTCTCTCTAACTCATTTAACCCACCAGAACCTGTCTACCTACTTTAGGATGACAGCCAGAAGAGAGTCTGTACTTAGTTCATACTCTTACAAAAAAACTTTAGCATTTCTCCTATTCTCTTTTATTTTGTGTTGAGATGAGAACATCTCTTAACAGAGATGCAAGCAGCAGAAGTGCCCCATGTGTAATTTTATGCCAGCCTGAGAGCAAACTGGGCCTGACAACTGAGAGTGGGTAGGAACATGCATTAGCAGACAAACACAACTGGCCATTTATTGTGATAGTCTCAAAAGCCAGGGACCCAGGAAAGATAACTAAGGGCAAGTGTTATTATCACATTTCAGAATGAACATATACTTTTCTTTTCTTTCTTTCTTTTTTTTTTTTTTGGCTGCACTGCACGGCATGCAGGATCTTAGTTCCCCGACTAGTGATCGAACCCATGCCCCGTGGAGTCTTAACCACTGGACTGCCAGGAAGTCCAGAATGAACATATACTTTTCATTAGAGAGAATACAAATTAAAATTTTCTATCAGTGGAGGGTTTTAACCATTTCCTCCTTCTACATAATTGTTTTTTGTTTATAAGTGAAATACATATTCAAATTGTTTCATTCATCACCATCTGTACCATACCTAGCACTGGGCCCTGTAGAGTAGGTGCTCAACATACACCTGTATTAAAATCATGCAGGCAAGGAACACATTTGTCTTGTCCATGGCTATACTCCCAGCACTATTACATGCCTGCAGAGAACTCTACATACCAAGTTCAATGGAAAGCTGGAACACAGACATAAATGGACTCAAAGGCGCTCATCATCCCTCCCAGTCCTTTCGTTCTTGCAGCCAAGATGCAACTAGAGTACCTGTTTATCTTAAACACAGTAGCTAGGGCAATTAACCAATGGGGTGAGAGAGCCCAGACCCTTAGATTCTATTGATACTTGAGGCACTGCCATTAAACCCACGGGACAGGGTCTTGGTTGTCACCTCTTTCCAGTCCTGTCTCTTTGCATCTGTAAGGTGAGGAGGTGACACTACTGATATATTTTGCTACTTTTGGCTCCTCCCATGTTGATACAAGAATGGTTGAAATTCAGATTTCATCTCAGTTAAGAAAAAGATGGGCTTTTTCTCATCAGAAGCCTGATCTTTACCATGAGGTGAAAAGACCACACTTGCTGGTGCTGCTTTAGTCTGAGTGTGAGACAAAGGCATCTCTCAAAGGCAATTTAACAGCAAAGTCTCCCAGGTTACCCAGCTGCCTCTTCCCTGCTTCCTCCCAAGACCACCAGCCTGGTCACTGCTCTGAACACGACTAGTGGGCCCCCACCCTTCACCAGGTACCCCTCGCACATTAGCTCTGGCTTCTTCAGTTTAGCAAGGAAGATACCCGAGAAAAGTGAGTTTGGGAGAAGCCAAGTGACAACACTATGAATGCCTAACACCATGGTGAAGGAGGTGGGCTCTGAAGCACAGCATCTTGTTCAACTCCGAACTTCCCTACTCACTTCTTCAGTGTCCACAGACAAGTCACATAAGCTGCCTGCATCTCCATTTGCTCATCTGTAAGATGGGCGCAATAATATCTGCTTCACAGGGTTGTCAGAAGTAGGATTATATCGACAAAACGCTTACCACGTGTCCAGTACATACGTGCTCAATGAATGAGACCCCTCATTATTTCTATCACATGCTCTTACCTCTGGGGAACCCTTTGGTGTACACAGTGCTCTTACTGGGTAATGGGAGACTTTTCTGTTTAGCACTGCAGGCAGGACAAATTGAGGAGACAGTACCATCTACACACACTGAACTCACACTCAGGAAGAAGTTTCAAAATCAGGCTTCAACATTAAAAACTTGCCCCTTTTAACACTGGTGCCTATTCCTAAGTGTACAATTAAGCCAATTATAAGCACATCTCATTTCAGAACAGTGAGCTTTCCTCTGAAAATTTCTGCTGACCTTCCTTCACAGAGGCTGTCCGTCGCCTTGTTCTTTTTCTCCCCTTATGGTCTTCTTCCAGTATCTTATCATCAAAGCCAGTCAGCTCAATGGTTTCAGACTGACTTGTGGGTCCAGCTGAGAACCATTCTGGTTCTTCTTCTGTGTAGGAATCATTTCTTCTACGCTCAAAGACACGCTTACTATCCACAAACTCCCTCTGGAAAAGTACATAAAGCAAAATAAAAACCAGGACTCTAGTTACGGCATTTCTACCTCAATCAAGGACGGATGAATTAAATAACGCTCAGTAGTACAATAAGATGCTATGCTATAGACCTGAAGCCCCTCCCCAACCCCCAGCTCTCTGTTCTTCTCTCTGGCTTAAACAACAGGCTATGTTCACCCAGCATTTCAGGGTAACCCGGTATAAACGAAGTGAACACACGAGGTGCCAGAGGATCTAGAAGACAAACCCTGAAACGCTTGTCCTTGTAGTCCCTCTCTCGGTCTCTGTCTCTCAAGTCTCGCAGGTCCTTATCGCTAAGACGGTGATCCTTCTCAAAGGTCCGAGCAGAGATTATCCTCCCACTGCCAATCCTTCGTCCACCAAGCAGGCGGAGCCCATCACTGTCTTTCTCCAATGGGCTTCCTGAGCGCCGGGAGCTAATAGCAGCTGTCACGTGGCAGCCCCCTCCAAAGCTTCGTCTCTGTGGGCTGAGAACAACATCTAAGTCATCTTCTTTCACACGCTCTCGAGGATCTGGAAAGATGCCGGGAAAAGAAAGTTAAGCAAACCAGCAAGGGCATTCTTCCTCTCTAGGTGGTCTGTCCATGACTGGTGGCCATGGGGGTACTGGAAAAGAGTCACCACTAAAACAGCTAGAGAGCTCACATATTTAACAAAGATGAGCAAACCTTCATCTCTTCGGAAGAATAAATATACTTTATAATCAATAATTTTCCATGATTAATCTCCATAATCCCTTTGTTTTGACTAAATCCCCCCCCTTTTTTTCTAAATTTGCTGCGCAGTGCAGCATGCAGGATCTTAGTTCCCTGACCAGGGATCGAACCCACGCCCCCTCCAGTGGAAATACGGAGTGTTAATCACTGGACCGCCAGGGAAGTCCCTTGACTAAATTCTTATCTATGTAATTATTAGCAAATGTTTTGTCAATTAACAAACTACAGTAGGTGTCAGTATTTGAAACAGTAACCACTTAAAAAGTTAAAGTATTGAAAGTATTGAACAGCTGAATATCCACATGCAAAAAGAAAAGACTTAAATTCATACCTACCACCATATACAAAAATTAACTAAAAATGGATCATAGATCTAAATGTAACCCCTAAAGCTACAAAACTTCTAGAAGAAAATATGGAGGAAATCTATGACACTGGGGTAGCACAGTTTTCTTAGGCATGACACCAAGAGCACAATCTATCTTAAAAAATGATAAACTGGGGCTTCCCTGGTGGCACAATGGTTGAGAGACCGCCTGCCTATGCAGGGGACACGGGTTCATGCCCCGGTCCGGGAAGATCCCACATGCCGCGGAGTGGCTGGGCCCGTGAGCCATGGCCGCTGAGCCTGCGCGTCCGGAGGCTGTGCTCCGCAACGGGAGAGGCCACAACAGTGAGAGGCCCGCATACCGCAAAAAAAAAAAAAAAAAAAAAAAGATAAACTGGATTTGATCAAAATCTAAAACTTTTGCATTTTTGTAAGTTACTGTTCAGAGAATACAAAAACAAGCCACAGATTGGGAGAACATATTTCAAAGAATATATCTGAGGGAATTCCCATGGTTAGGGCTCTGAGCTCTCACTGCCGAGGGCGCCGGTTTGAACCCTGGTTGGGGAACTAAGATCCTGCAAGCCACAAGGCGTGGCCAAAAAAAGAAAAGAATATATCTCATAAAGGACCTGTATCCGATATATATAACAACTCTCAAAAACTAAAAAGGACAACTGGTTTGAAGAGCCACCTCACCAAAGGTGATATATGGATGGCAAATAAATATATGAAGAGATACTCAACATTAATCATTAGGGAAATGTAAATCAAACAGTAATGTGATACATGCCTATTAGACTGGCTAAAATAAAAAAGACTGACCGTTCCAAGTGCTGATGAGGATGTGAAGCAAGTAGAACTTTCACACACTGCTGGTGGAAATGTAAAATGGTATAACCACTTTGCAAAACAGCTTGGCAGTTTCTCAAAACATTAAAGATACATCTACTATAGAACCCAGCCATCCGACTCTTAGATATTCAGCCGAGAAAAGAAAGCAAGTCTATAGAGAGACTTGTACATGAATGATCAGAGTAGTTTTGGTTAATAGTCAGAAACTTGAAACAACCCAAATGTCTGTCAACAGATAAATCGATAAACTATGGCAAATTCACACAATGGAATACTACTAGGCAATAAAAAGGAACGAACGTTTATATACCCCCAAACATGAATGAATCTTAAAACAACTATTTTGAGTGGAAGAAGCTACCCAAAGAATACGTACTGTATAATTCCATTTATATTAAATTTTAGGAAATGTAAACTAATCTATAGTGACAGAAAGCCGACAAGTGCTTGCCTATGGGGTGGGGGTGGAGTGTAAGAAGGGACACATGGGGTGCTAGGGAACTTTTAGCTGTGATGGAAATGCTTATTACTTTGATTGTGGTAATGGTTTCACATTGTATTCACATGTCAAAACATCAAATGGTACTTTATGTGCCATTTATGTACCAGTCTATTGAATGCCAATTTTACCTCAATAAAGATGTAAGAAAAACATGTCACCACACACAAAAATTCTTCCTAGGAAAATCAGAAAACTAAAGATAAGTCCAAGTGAGGAAAACCTCCTTTAATCCTCTCACTAGAAACATTTCCTAAAATGTTTTGGTATGCACTTTTCCAGACTTTCCATGCACTGTCTGTTTTCTTCCAAAAATAAGACACAAAATAGACAGTTTTGTATAACTTGGTGAACATGTCTCCAACATGTTTTTACAGCTGAACACTCCTATATATGGATATACCAAAGTTTACTCAACTTCATTTCTACTGCTGGACATTTAGGTTGCTTCTAAGTTTTCATCTGTGTAGAAGGGTCTTACAGCTCAAGCTACAGTCATCACCCCATCTTCTTTGTTCAGTTCCAAGTTGGTTTTATGATGCGTGTTCCTCTCATCTCAAAAAGAGTTCCCTCTTACAACTAGTTCCTTGACTAGCTTTTATACTGCCAGCTATCCATTTCACTTTTCTAGTTTAAAGGGGGAAAGGTATGGAAGATCAAACTTTACTCCAGTCGCAAACATCGAAACCCGGTATTCAAATCATACTCTATTGTGAATTAAGAATTGCCAGAACTACCTACCTGAGGAAAAGTCTCACCTGAGACTACCTATATTTTCCAGAATTTCTATGTACAGTCTGTTTTTCCCACAAGTAGGACAGACAGCTATTTAAGAGCCTAAAGTGTGTAGTCTGGGTTTGACTTCGTTACTCCCACGCTAATGATGGGGTGGCAGGTGGTGCAGTGTGCAGAGGAGAAGCTTTGGAGCCCAACGATCTGATCTCAGAACTACCTACCTGAGGAAAAGTCTCACCTGAGACTGGGCATAACCAGCTCTCCAGCGCAGCTTTAGGGTCCCCACATCTAACTCAGTTATCCACTTCAATGAAAAACCTGGTACTTTTAATTCAAAAGCACATAGCCTAATACAGTCTACTCACCACTGCTACATAGGAAGGCTATGATTTTACTCTGCTAATCAGAAATCAACTGTTTAAAAAAATAAAATAAAATTCAAAAAAAAAAAAAAAGAAATGAACTGTTAGGTCAGTTTCCTGATAATGATACTTTCTCCCAATGCATAAAACTCTCACAGCTAAGAATGAAGCCAGCAGCAAAGAGCACTGTCTCCAAAACTGCTGCCCCCACTTCTCAGAGACTGTGCTCACCTACTATCCTGCGCACCAGGGAAGGCCGATCTGTATCTAACTCTTTCTTCAGACTTTCCATTGGTGAACTCCGTCCTGAAGCTGGGTAGAGGGAGGCATGCCACTTCTCAGGATCCCAGACACCATCACTGCAAGTCAAAGGACACCAACAGTTAGAACTTGCACCATGAATAACACGTGTAGTCTAATTTCTACTACTTCAGGTGACAGGTTATGGAAACCCCTTTCCAATATAAAACACTTCATGGTTGCCATCAGAATGGTTCTCTCTTTTAAGATGAAAATAAAAACAACTAATAAATTCAGCAATACATTGTTGTTGTTCACATAATAGCAATAGTCACTTGAAAAGCAGTGGTCTGTGCATAAATGAAACATCCAGACCACAAACCTTGGGGTGCGTATGGATTATAGTATCTATGCCTGTCCTATACAAAGAAATGCTCCATAAATATTGATTACTCAGTTTACTGAAGATTAGTAAAGGGAGGAAAAAGCCCCTTAATCCTCTTATTGGAAGCAGCTCCTGGAAGGCTTAGTGTATATTTTCCAGAATTTCTATGTACAGTCTCAGTTTTTCCCACAAGTAGGACAGACAGCTATTTAAGAGCCTAAAGTGTGTAGTCTGGGTCTGACTTCGTTACTCCCACGCTAATGATGGGGTGGCAGGTGGTGCAGTGTGCAGAGGAGATGCTTTGGAGCCCAACGATCTGGTACCTAACTCTAGCTCTGCTAGGATGAGAAACTCTTTCCTCCATCTCTCTTATTTTCATTATTATTATTAGGCACAATGTCTCCACTTCAGAATCAAAGGGAATATGTGCCCATGATAACTATTTTACGCCAAGAAGAAACAGCTGTAACAAGAAAATTCAATTTGAGGCATAAAAAACCTTTACAGCTTTAATGAAGAAAAAATGAAACAAAAACAAAGAAAACCCCCAGCTAATCTGAGACTTAGCAAAAACTCATAACCAATTAGAATAGCCATTATTCAAGTATCACCCTCACCAGGGGAAAGTGGTTAGGAGTCCAGATTTAGCAACCTTCTGAACTGTCCATGTACAAAATTAAAAAAAGCATGTGCGGGCTTCCCTGGTGGCGCGGTGGCTGGGGGTCCACCTGCTGATGCAGGGGATGCGGGTTCCTGCCCTGGTCCGGGAGGATCCTACATGCCGCGGAGCAGCTGGGCCCGTGGGCCATGGCCGCTGGGCCTGCGTGCGTGCACGGAGTCTGTGCTCCACGGTGGGAGGGGCCACGGCAGTGAGAGGCCCGCGTACCACAAAAAAAGAAAAAAAAGCGTGTGCTAGTCTATCAAAAAATTAAACACTATATATATTTTTAAAAATGTGGGCCAATATGAACCATCTACCTTGATATTTAAGAAGTGACCTTAGGGCTTCCCTGGTGGCGCAGTGGTTGAGAGTCCGCCTGCCGATGCAGGGGACACGGGTTCATGCCCTGGTCCGGGAAGATCCCACATGCCACGGAGCGGCTGGGCCTGTGAGCCATGGCCGCTGGGCCTGCATGTCCAGAGCCTATGCTCCGCGACGGGAGAGGCCACGACAGTGAGAGGCCCGCGTACCGGGAAAAAAAAAAAAAAGTGATCTTAACGTCTTAAGATAACCATAAGAAGTGCAATGTAGGGTTATTCTAAGAGACTTTCAGACCATTTTTAGCTATAGCCTTCTCAAACCAAAGCTTTCTACCTTATGAAGGAGCCCAAGATGCAAAAGGGCTAATGTGGGGACTTCCCTGGCAGTCCAGTGGTTAAGACTCTGTGCTTCCACTGCAGGGGGCTCAGGTTCCATCCATGGTCAGGGAACTAAGATGCCGCATGCCGTACAGTGCGGCGAAAACAAAACAAAACAAACCACACCAAAAAATCTGAATGGCTCTCTTGTTTGGGGGTGAGGGGTGGGAGACTGATAGAAGGCCCAGAGTCCTCCTAATCGTCCTGCCCCAGGCAGGCCCTGGAAGGACCCTCGAAGCACAGTGCAAAAAACCATTGGTAGAGAGAAAAGACTCTGGTCAGGACTCCTGTGTTCAAGTCTTAATTCTGCTTTTTGACAAGGTGGCTTTGACCAATGTGTCATTTTCTAGTTTTAGTTTCATCACCAGTTAGTTGAAAGAGAATTGGTTTAGTTGTCCTTAGAGTTCCTTGCAGCTTAAATCTCTGAATTTCAGCTAATTAATAACAAAGCCGATGAAGACAGTGCAGTGAGATGCTATTTAGTCATGTTCATAGCTTACGTGCAATTTATTTGTGTGGAAGCCCAATGTCATTACCCCTGAAATCTCCCCACTCGTAATTCCAGCAAAACAATACAACTCCATTTATTAAGTTTGGTGTAACAAGAAGTTGACCCCCACAGATACCTGTCATATTTCTCAGAGAGGCACGAAGGCCTTTGTTTGGAATGAGGGCGTTCTTTAATATCCAAGAGCTCCTCCTAGAAAGAGAAATCATATGGTGATTTTGAACAATATTTCTTGGGCCACATATTTTCAACTTATTTTTCTTATCAGTAACTGTCTACCTTAAGCAGTTCATACAGTTCTTATTTATTTACACCCTGACTTATTCCAGAAAGAACCAGAGTCAGCTCGAGGTTCTCAGCAGAAGCTCAAGTAGAATTAGCAAATAACGTAAGTGATTAGTTTATTGCTAAAACACACTCTCTCATAAACTTCTGTCCAATAATACACCCCACAACACTGAACGCTGATCAAGGCATGGTAGCTTTAGGCTTACATAAAACCTTCAGCTATTCTGACTGGTCTTAAACGCATTAGATGCCAACTTACAAAGGGATAGATTTTTTTTTTTAATGTACATGGTCGTTTACCCCTAAATACTTCAGTGCCTGTTTCCTAAAAATGAGCATATTCTTTCACAGCCTTTTTTTGTGGCTCCATGAGAGAATTAAGCCCTATAGAAAATAATTTGAGTGACTATTTTTCCATTCTCCCAAGGATTATACTTGGCCAGTATCACTTTAGATGCACAGGAGAGAAGAGAATCTATTACATACAATGGATGCCTTAGGGCATAAGGGCTCACTTCTGCAGAACCTGGTTGAGAAGCGCTGTCAGTTTTATACAACCAGTTATCAATAACACTTTATCCCTCTGGATTCCAATTTTGTCAAATGACCCAATAATGTCCTTTATATTACCTTTTATTAGAATCTAACACAGGATCCAGTCTAGAACCAGATATTGGTTGTCATGTCTCTTTGGTCTCTAATCTGGAACATTTCTATAACTTCTTTTGTCTTTTATGACATCAGCATTTCTAAAGAATAAAGCCTACTTTTTTTTTTTTTTTTTTTTAAAAAGAGAACATTATTCATTTTAGGTTTGTCTAATGTGTCTTCATGATTAGATTGAGGGTAAGCATCTCTGGAGCAGAATACTAACCTAAGAGATGTCCACCTCGGAGCATCACCTCTGGATGCCTATGTCACCCATGTGCCCCTCATCAGTGATGTTAACTTGATGTTAACCACCTGATCAAGGTATTCTCCAGTTATACTCTTTAGTTACTACATTCCCATTTGCAATCAGTATGCAATCTGTGGGGAGACACTTTAAAATCATCCAAATATTCTAGCCTTCATCAAAATTTCCCCATAAATTTAGCATCTATTGGTGATTCTGAGCCAAACCAATATTGATTTTTCAACTGTAGGCCTCCCTCCATAATTACCAGTCAGGCACTTGGCATTCCACTGTAAATACAAACCCTCCCTTCTCCCCCTTTTATTTACCTATTTATTATTGACATGGGCTCACAGATTCCCAGCTTTTCCAATCGTCTATAATTCATTTAATGTCCTTAATTATTTTGGTGCTCAAATTGAGAGTCTCTTCAAGCTGACTCCTGCATCCTTTTGACATGCCCCATCATTTTTTAAAAGCACTTTCTTACTTTCTATCTTATGTTGTACTCATCCTGTCCTAACCCCAGAGTCAGCCATTTCTTGAGAAATCCAAGTTCCTTTAAGTGGGGAATAGTATAATAAATCAAGATTTGGGAACTGGGTATCCTCATTTGCTTCTAGGCCCTCTCAGCAGAACTAGGAAATATGTGCGGTTATATATGCACACGTGTGCACACACACACACCTGCTCATACACATGCATATACACAAAACCACTGCCTCCTTTTTATATAAACATTTTCATAGTAAAGTTAAAAACAGCAATTCCCAGGGCTTCCCTGGTGGTGCAGTGGTTGAGAGTCCGCCTGCCGATGCAGGGGACACGGGTTCGTGCCCCAGTCCGGGAAGATCCCACATGCCGCGAGCGGCTGGCCCCGTGAGCCATGGCCGCTGGGCCTGCGCGTCCGGAGCCTGTGCTCCGCAACGGGAGAGGCTGCAGCGGTGAGAGGCCCGCATACCGCAAAAAAAAAAAAAAAAACACAGCAATTCCCAAACTCTCAGTACCAGTAAAATGCTACAACTGCCTTGCAAAAAAGCATATACCATTGTGCTGTGGCCTCTCCAACACCCCCGTCACAGGCCTCACAACAGAATGCTTGCTGCTTCTCTGATCACTGCTTCCCATATCTTAGGGTAAATACGGAGGGATAGAGTTACTCTCTCAGCCTACAGGAATCACAGCATATAAGCATGCCATGAAGTTACTCAGTATCTTCAGACACCTGAGGCACCTAAATGTTTTCTCCGTTAGGTGAGAAATAGCAAAATGCCCTAGAACAAGATGACATTTTAGTTTTAAAACCAGAATATCAATTATTTACATTTATTTAGGATTCATTTATGAATTATGTCTTATTAATTGGGTAGATATACCTAGAAAAATTTGGAAGTCTGAGATAAACAGAATTCCAAATATAAGAAAATGTCTAAAGGCTACTCAAAATTCTGAAAAAACTGTCGAAGTACTGACATACCACCTGCAAATTGCCAGTAGAGACTGGAGTCCAGTGAAATCTGCATGGTGAACACAGCGTCAGAAGGGCAGGGGTGACACAAATTTGGTGGTGAGGGGTGGGGAAGATGGACCAATAGTAGTTATGATGATTGCAGATGCAACAATACAGAAATCCTAAGAACAGTAGGGCTTAAAACATTTTCCAGTAAAAACAGGAAGGACCTTGCAATATAGGAAATACTTATACACTACAGGAAAAAACACTGCAAAGCAATCTTCTGCTATTAGAAGCAACCTAAAGATTATTACATATCCCCTCGCTCCACCACCCTCAAATCCAAATATTAAACTAAGAACCCTAGTATACTATTAAACCAAGGGCAATGTATTTTATACTTAAATATGTATATTCTCAATATACAAAAAGTTTCTAAACAATGAGGCTCTGTTTGAAACTTTTAACTCCAAATGATTATAGGGAGCCCAAGTGATAGGTGTTCTCTATTACTACTGCAGCTGTTTGCTGAAACGCTAATAATTTTATCTATTTATTTAGGAGTCAACTTGCAAAGATTAAAATTTTAACACAGCCACAAAACATGTAGATGGACCAAAATGTTCTATTTGCGGGGATCAAAAAATATTTGAACAAAGGTAAAAAAAAGCCTTACAAACAAGGGAAATGAGGAGGCTAAGGAGAGATGACAACTAAATGTAATATGGTCTCCTGGATGGAATCCTGGAACAGAAAAAGGACATTGGTTTAAAACTAAGGAAATGTGAATAAAGTATGGACTTTAGTTAATCACAATGTATCAACATTGTTAATTGTAATAACTGTACCATACCAATATAAGATATGTTCCCAGCTTTTCTGTAAATCTGACTGTTCAAAAAAATAAAGTTTACCCCTGTCTCATACTATATACAAAAAGAAACTCAAAATGTATCAAAGACTTAAACATATGAGCTATGACTATAAAACTCTTAGAAGAAGACATAGGTATAAATCTTCATGACCTTGGATTAAGCAATGTTATTTAGCTATGACAACAAAAGCCTAAGCAACCAAAGAAGAAAGATAAATTTGACTTCAAATTTAGAAATTTTTTTGCTTCCTATGACACTGTCAAGAAAGTGAAATGACAACCCACGGGACAGAAAAAAATATTTACAAATCACGTATCTGGTAAGAGTCTAGAATATAGAGAGAACGCGTACAACTCAACAACAAAAAGACAATAACCCAATTTAAAAAACAGGTAAAAAGATCAATAGATTTTTCTCCAAAGATACACAAATGGCCAACAAACACATGAAAGATGTTCAACATCATTAGTCATCAGGCAAATGCAAGTCAAAACCACAGCGAGATGCCATGTAATGTCTACTAGGATGGCTATTTTTAAAAAAAGGGAAAATAAGTATTAACAAGGATGTAGAGAAACTGGAACCCTCTAACACTGCTGATGGGAATGGAAAATGGTGCGGCTGCTGTGGAAAATGGTGGCAGTTCTTCAAAAACTTAAAACACAGTTACCACATGATCCAGCAATCCCACTCCTAGTTATAAATCAAAGAAAAATGAAAAATTATGTTCACACAAAAACCTTGTACACAAATGCTCACAGCATTATTCACAACAGCCAAAAAGCTTAAACAACCCATGTGTCCATCAAATGATAAATGGTTAAACAAAATGTGGTAAACCTATACAATTAATATTTAGCAACAAAACAGAATAAAGTACTCATACATGGTACAACATGAACCTTGAAAACACTATGTTAAGTGTAAGAAGTCAGACACAAGAGGCCACATACCGTAGATTCTCTTTATATGAACGTTCAAAATGGGTAAATCCATTGAGTCAGAAAGTAGGTTAATGGTTGCCAGGGCCTGGGGGAAGGGGATAAGGGGCGGGGGTGATTGTTAATGGGTACAGTTTGTTTGCCAAGATGAAAATATTCTGGATTAGATAGTAGTGATGGTTGTACAACTTTGTGAATTTACTAAAAACCACTAAATGGTACACTTTAAAAGGGGTGAATTTTATGTATGTGAATTCTATCTCAAAAAAAATTTTTTTAAGTAAATTAAACTAAGAGGTTTAGTTACCAGAGGTTAATGTTTTGTTTAATTTCTCTTGTTACAGACTTACTGCTCTAATCACAGATTTATAAATGCCAACTACTCTTGGATACAAAAGAGTGGCTCAGGTTGGTAAAAATGTTTTAATTTTCCCTCCCATATTATTCCAGTTTTCTTTGTTGACTTTATACGCTTGGCATATTCTAGGTGTGAATGCTCAATGTACAAACTTGACAGGCCTGTAAGAGCACAAAGTGGAACAGTGAGCGAGTTGCACACAGGCATCAACCACGCCAGCAGCACCGACTGTGCCACGGTATGCCTCTGACCAAATGCAATGTCCAAAACACAGACCACTTGTCTACAGAGGATGAAGAGCAATTTTCTTTATTAATAGGCTGAGAAGTGGGGAAACAAAACAATTCTTGGATTGAATAGCTCCTAGGAATAACTTTAAACATCTAGGTCAAACTACAGGTCCTGTTCTTAAGAGCAGGGCTTCTTAAACCAGTTTCACAGCATCAAGGAAACCATACACAAAACACATTTGTGCAATTTCTGCAATGAGTGTTCATCTCCAATGGTTATCCAAAGACCTCCAATGGACCCCACAGAGGTTAAAAAGTAGTGCTTTAAACCAATCACGTTTCTCAAAATGTGGCCCAAGGTCCACCCCAACATTTAGGGAAAAATGAGATCCTCCTCATTGGGTTTAGAGAACGAAACCTGTTACCTTCAGCAATGTCTTAAGTTGCTTAAGATGGTATCCCAGCTTGAGAGGATCCCCCAGTTAAGTGCGGAGGAGAGAAACCATAAGCTAAGTCAACACAGAGTTTGCTCTTTCTTAACTGTCCACAGAACACTTCCTGTGTGCCATGCTTAGTGGCTAGCACAGGCAGATGACTGTGGTCCCTGGCCCCACTGCTCTCCAATCTCTCAAAAGAAGTCTTCTTGAACTTGCCATCTCAAGAGTCCTTAACAGCAACTATTCCTGGAAAGGAATCCCTCTGGGATATTTTCTAAGAAAACCTTCAAGTTTGGCTAAAGGCAAAATACTTCGAAGTGCCCATTTTGAACTGGGAGTGCGCCTTCCCGATGAGTATTTCAGGAGGGAATGTGAGATTACCCTTTTGTAGAGTCCTGACAATCCATAGAAACTTACATCGTGAACAAGTTCACTAAAATTATCATCTGGACAAGAGAAGAGTTATCAACAGAGACCTTAATTTTTGCATAGGTTACTAAAACCTGACCAGGCAAGAACAAGCTGCTAATTGGCTAAGAGTCCCACACCCAAGGAAGTATAAACACATTTTCTTAGTTTTAGCAGCCTTCCTTAAAGAAAATGTGTCAAGTCTTCCCAAAGAGTCTATTTGGGAATTACTAATATGGACACCCACTTTCAGTGATCAGAATTAAAGCAGAAAGCAAATGATGTGAGTATAAGCCCAGAGCAACAGTGGTTAAAACCTTATACAGTTTCTTTCTGCAGAAATCCCCTGCAGAAGCAGCTATGCATTCTGATGACAATCTATTATAGAGTTTCACACAAGTCACTTATAGAAGGAGATTTAAGGGGAAATGTTCTTTACCTCCGTGAGCTGAATTCAATTCACAAGAGTAAAAAGCCCAACTTTTTATGATTACCGTGGATATTTTTATTTTACTGTTAGTGGTCTGAGCGCCGTAGAAGTGCCCCAGTATCTCACCTACGTGTGCCTGGCTCTTCCTAAAGAAGGCAGATGTCCCTGGAGCAGCGCTTGGGTTGGGTCCCCCTTTGACCTCCTCTTCTAGTCCCCACCCTCCACACACCCACTAACATTGGGCTTGGCCCATCAGGCTCTCAGATGGTTGCTGACTGACCTGATATTTCAATCTATGAGTCACATGACTTTTCTGAAAGGCTTAGAAAGCTTTTAAAAATAGATCACAATGGGGTAATGGCATTCATAGATGACAGCCAGGGCAATGGAGAACGAATGACACACGGGGTGCCTGAGATACCTTCCACCATCCCCCATTCATGAGGTTTGTTGCTAAAGGGGCACCGTTTAGAACAGTTCTTACAGGCAGGTCAGGATGCAAACTGGATCCTGCAGAGCTGATAAGCAGGACTCAGCACCTGGATTCACCCAAGCCTCTAATGGTGGCTGATTTGATGCAAAGACTTTCTTCTATTGAAAGGATTTATGTGAAGCTAAGAAAATGGGAATAGGGGGGAAAAAAAAAAAGGAAACCCTGCTTTTTCTGTTGATCTGGCCAACACAATAAAAATAAACCTTGGCTTTTAAATGCATTTATACAACCGATAAAAGCAATGTAAAACATGAAGTAAGCAGGTAAATAAGTACCAGAAGGAAACTTATGAAAATCATTTTTAGGGTGGTAGCATTACATCTTCATAGTGCTTTCTGGTTTCATATTAAAATGGAGATGGTTACTGTGACATTTAGAAAATAAGCACCTTGATCTAAAGGTGGTATCTAAAGAAGCTATCTTTCAGTATCTCCCCCTACCTTTATTACATCATAAGCAGTTCTTTTTTTTTGCGGTACGTGGGCCTCTCACTGTTGTGGCCTCTCCCGTTGTGGAGCACAGGCTCCGGGACGCGCAGGCTCAGCGGCCATGGCTCACGGGCCCAGCCGCTCCGCGGCATGTGGGATCTTCCCAGACCGGGGCACGAACCCATGTCCCCTGCATCGGCAGGCGGACTCTCAACCACTGCGCCACCAGGGAAGCCCTGATCATAAGCAGTTTTTAACACTTATTGTGTGCCAGCCACTTTTCTAAGCACTTAATATTCATTTTCTCATTTATTCCCCACAAAAATCCTATGGGTTAGATACTATTCTATCTGCATTTTACAGAGGAAAAAAGATGAGAGTCAGAGAAGTTGAGAATATGACTGAAGGCAACACAGGTTAAGCAGGTGGAAGAGTGGGGGATCCCAAACCAGGCAGTGGGGCTCAGTGGCCCCTTATCCTCTCCTCTCCAGTGATTCTCTTGAGAGGACAGGGGAAGGTGCCCAACCCCTCTCAGCAGCTTTGTCACTCAGTGTTGGGTCTGTCCCAGTCCAGTGGGACTGCTGGGAACCCTGAACGAACTGCCACCTCCTCGGGCAGGCTTCCCCTAGGCCAGCTCCTCTAACAGCACCCCTTCCTGAACCAAAGATTTAGGAAGGGGTGCTAGAACCACAGATTTCTATGCCAGACGTTCCAATTGTGAAATTACTGGCTCATTATCTAGCTAGAAGTTCCCACCATGAGGAAGGAGGAGAGGATACCCAAGGGGGCAAGGGCCCTTAATCCCAACTTTTCAAGATGACTTAAAATCGGAACAGGTAGGAAAGAGCAGTCAGAAGACAGTATCTATGGTGTTGCCAGCCAGCCCCCTCTAAGAACTTCCAGTCAGGTTTCTGGACAGCTGAAACATTAACATGGTATCATGATTTTTGGTACCACAATTCTGCCTTCCCCCATATAAACAGGCACCCCTATTTTTATACTAGCTTATAAGTTTATAGCTAAGTGCCTCACTGAAATGCCACCTGTTAGAGCCTACTATTTAACTCAGTTTATGAGATACCCATGAAGTATGGGTATGAAGTACCCATGAAGATCAAATGAGATCTTTGTATAGCAAAAACTGACCATCGGACTACTGATTTCAACCTAGAATTTAAATCAAAGAGTATTCTCAAAGGCTTGACTTCAAGTCTTGCAACTGATTCTCTCCAAGAAGGCTAGAAGGATTACTCAAATCAGTCCAATTCAGTTGCTTGTCTGTTTTCTTAATGATTTTAAAGCAAAGGGAATTCTCTGGTGCTCCAGTGGCTAGGACTTGGTGCTTTCACTGCTGGGGCCCGGGTTCAATCCCTGGCCAGGGAACTAAGATCCTGCAAGCTGTGTGGCATGGCCAAAACAAACAAAACAAAACAAAGAAACAAAGACACAAACATGGCTGTACCACTGTGACCAACTGCCCATCAGCCACAAATTAGGGTGGCTTCCTTTAAAGATCCCTACAATGACAAATAAAACGGTGCCAATTTATAACTGGTCAAGGCAATGAAGAGCACACAGGTATAACTCAGATAATCCAACACCTATTTTTCAGCTGGTAGATTTAACATGCATGGTTAACACTGGTCAGTATCAAGCTGAATATTCTGAGTGTCCTCCACTTTTATTCCGTGTCCAGCTGGCAGGTGACAGCATTCAACAAGGAGTCAGTGGCAAGCTACAGGAGCAAAGGAGAAAGCACAAAGTGCGTAATACTTTGTGATCTAAGAAAATCAGTCTGTTCGCTTGAAGAAAAAAACATGGATCTGAATAGTGGGACAGGCCAAAGCATTTCTATTTTGTACTTCAAGCAGAAGATGGTATCACTGATAGAAGAGCAGGTACTACATCTCAAGAACTGGTAAACAAGGACCACTGATGAAGGTAAGAAAAAGCTGAATGAGTCCCAAGCTTTTTCCACTAATAAGCCTCACTACCTCCTGTTTTCTAAACTAATGGTTCTCAAACTTGAATCTGAGTCAGAATTCTCTGCATTACTTGTTAGTCAGCCGGTGATGGCTGGCCCTAACCCTTGAGTTTGATTCAATACCTCTGAGATGGGGCCCGAGATTTTGTATTTCTAACAATTTACCAGATGATACTAAATGGTAGTTTTGAGGACCACACTTTGAGAACCACTGTCTAAACCATTTTTAATCCATGACTTTTGATATGAGACCCCAGTCTATAACCTCCCAAAGTCCTTCAACATAATGCAATCACTTTAGAAAAATTGCACATTTGAGTACTACCAAAACATAGCTTTTGATCTTAGGAATCTGGCCTGGCAAAATGGACCTGAGTGGGTTTATAAATTAAGGGCTCAAGACCCTCAGGATAGCAGGTGCATATAATAAAGCTACTCATAACCATCCAAATTAATAATCACTGAGGCTTAGGAGTAGGCCTGAAAATTCCCAATGTGACCCTAACTTGAGTTCCTGAGACATTCATGGAAACACAATGGACACCAACTGAACCCTGGGGAGTAACTATGCACCTGAGTTGCTTGACAACATCAACACCATATTTCAAGTTCTCCACAGAAGACTAAAGCCTTGCTACTCAAAGCATGGTCAGTGGACCAGCAGAATGGGCACCACCTGGGAGCTGGTTAAGAGGCCACATTTTCAAGTCCACCCCTGCCCTAACAATCAGAATTCACACTTTACCAAGGTTCACAGCTGATCCCCAGACACATTAAGGTTTGAGAAGCTAGCTGGACTAAAGGATGTCCTACCACACAGGAAACTCTGGTCTGTTACCTTGAAAAGCACTCGCCAAACATCTGAACTCCTCCACCTTCATAGGGAAAAAACCTCGAATTCTGAACAGACTATTCACGTTATCCCATAAAACAACTGAATACTACTAAGTGGACAAGGGTCAAAGCTTAAGAAACCCTCTCATCTGGCCAGTGTTTTTTTGACCCTGTAGTTAATTACAAATCCCTCAATTACAAAAGTTTTCAGAAAAGACATCACTTACAAAAATCACTGAGGACAGTTTCCTTCTACTGCTTCTAAACTTTCTAGCTTGTGAACCTGAAGTGGCAGAAACATTACTAAATGTTTTTTTAAATTTATTCCAATAGTTTGATCCCAATATGTAAATAGGGAGTACGATGGTTCAAATATTATTCCAGTTGTGGAACCAAAAGATTTATTATAGTGCTCAGAACATAGGACTGTTTCAAACTTCCTTCAAAAGGAAAAAGGCTTAGTTTGCCTCAAATCCCACATAAAATTACCAGAGTGTTGAGAAACATATATATGAAAGCACTACCCTAATACCCCAACACTGCCTAAACATGACCCTAAAATTGCCATTAACTAAGTACTCTTGAATGAAGTGGAAAGTAAAACTATTTCTAACTAAATTGGGGAGAGAAGACCATTGAATGTAAACTTAACTGTCAACCTAAAAATTTCTTTAAGGCACATTTATCTAAGCATGGCAGAATTCTGAGGTTGGATTGTCAAAAATGGGCAATATTGAGCTTCTCAGTCTTTACTGTAGACATATATAAGTTCTACACTAAGAAAGACTAATAATATCTTCCTAAAAATGACTTATGCATAAAGATGCATATACATTAAAGATGAAATATACATACTACCCTCTGATGAGTGCGTGACAGTGATTCAAAAGCCTCTATGCCTGGACTCTACACATAAAGTACCAGTCAGAACTTTTATTCAAAAACTGCTGAGAGACCTGAATTCACATGACCTTATATCAATAAGAGCAGTTTAAATCACTTTCCCTTCATTTAATAAGCTTTTCTCCATTCAGATTTCACCTGTCAACATTTTAGGTAATGAATTTAAGTTGTGAAATACTATACAAGCACTCTCAGGTTTGAGAGAAACTATATTTGGGAAGACCAAATCTGAATGAAGAAGTAAAGTGCTTTCTATCAACTCACATTCTGTCATGCCAAAACAGATTGTATTAATACAGCAATTAACCAAAACTCTTTTACACCTGAAAACACTCTTTTCCTCGAGTTTTTTTTTAATGCTAAAAATGAATATTACTCCAATAGCATCGAATAGTTTATCAAGTAGTTAAGAGTAGTAGCATCAGTACACAAACAAAGCCCGAGTTTAAAATACTAACCAATCAGTATCCTGGGAAGCCAGGGATGATAACCACGTTAGAATCCTTGATGGGGTTCACACCAGGGAAGTAACAGATATGGGCCCAACTAGGACACAACCCTTCCCGTCAACAGTCCCATGCACATTTTATGTACTCCAGCTCAACACAGTTCAGTGCACTAGGAAAGAATTCACTGCTCCGGTCAACCTCTTCAGAAATGTTCAGTAGCCCACAGGACAGTGAAACAATAGCTTCAATAAATATACAAACTTGAGGTGATTCCTCCTCCCCCACTCCCCTGAAAGAGGAGATATCTGGAGGAGTTTTAAATCACCACAAGTTTTTAGCTTGAAGTCTTAACTTTTGTTGAGTCCATATGCATTTTACAACAGGAAGTAAAAAAAAAAAAAAAAAAAAAAATTAAAAAATCTGGTTACCCTAGGCAAGCACACCAGAGTATTCCTGTGGGGAGTTCGCCTCTCAAGGAAACATCAATACAGAGGACACTGATTTCTGTGAGGCATCCCAGAGCCGAAATCCCTACTCTATGGAATGTAAGTCAATAACACACCAATTACACAGCTGTTACAGAATTTGTCTGCCAACGTATACTGATCCACAAATTCACACAGGGAATATCAAGCCAATATTCCCTTCACCTGAAGGCTACTTAGGGGCAAATTCTAGTTTAAACTCTGGGTATTCACACTGCAGAAAAAAGTTCAAAGCAATGCTTTACTAAATCTAGTTAATATTTAGTTCACATAGTGACAGAATGAGACTACCACTTTAAATAATACTAATGAAATTCCTACACAATGTTACTAATCTCCTCACCTATAAAGAAACACTATTTCATTAATAACAAAGCCTACTTTTTTTTTTTTTTTTTTTTTTTTTGCGGTACGCGGGCCTCTCACTGCTGTGGCCTCTCCCGCTGCGGAGCACAGGCTCCGGACGCGCAGGCTCAGCGGCCATGGCTCACGGGCCCAGCCACCCCGCGGCACGTGGGATCCTCCCAGACCGGGGCACGAACCCGCGACCCTAGCATCGGCAGGCGGACTCCCAACCACTGCGCCACCAGGGAAGCCCACAAAGCCTACTTTTGTATAGCGATGCGGGGATTTGGAGGCCAGTTGCTTCTTCAGCTCAAGGAAGGCATCTCCATTTTCTGTTTCACCCACACTTCTATCCATGGCTCCTTGGTCTACAGTTCTTTGCACCTGGAAGAAATCAGCACAAAACTGTCACTGACAACAATAAATTTTCAGAAGTCCTGACTGTTTAAGAAACGGAAATTCATATCTCTTAGACTGACTACCTTTAGAAAACCCTCACCCAACAATTACGCTATAAACCAGAACCCACTTGGAAACAGAAACACTGGTACTTAGATACCTCTTCTATCAAAGAGCTAAGCATCACAGGATAAGGTGCAACATGCCCAAATCAGGGTCCACCCTTTAAGCAGTTTTAATACAAAAAGAAACCAACATTAGTCGCTGCCACCCGTGAGGGCCGTTCAGGCAGTAGTGTGGAAGTTTCTCGGAGTGGGGGCAGGTAGGAGACTGGCTGGAGCTGGGGATCCGGGAAGTCGGGCAGTGGTAAAGTGCCTGTCACTTGCCAATGGACGGCGCCAGCTGCCCCTTGTTACCGGAGGCCAGGGACTGGGGACGGGGCCAGAGCGCCCCTCACTAGGCCAGCCACACCTGTGGACATGTCAGGGGAGCCCCTGGCAAGGAAGGGGCGAGCGCAGGCTTCAGCTCCAAAGCTCAGCTTCCCCTGGCCGAGACCCCAACCCCCGGCCTCTCGCGCAGGCCCCGACCCAGCGGCCTCCTTAGGAGAATGGGCGGGGACAGTACTCACGGAGGGGAGGTGGGCCGGAGGAAGCGGGGAGGCCGAATCCCCCGGCCCAAGCACTCCGAGCTGGAGCCGGTACAGGCCCGCCGCCATCCGGCCCGGCGGCTCGGGCCCCGTCAGCCCGCCCGCTGCCAGCCGGCCGCCCCGCTGGCCCCGCGCCCCTGCCCGGCCCCCGCGCGCGCCCCGGCGCTCGCGCTCACGCCCGCGATCCTGGGCGCAACGCACCCGCGCCCCTTCTCTTCCCGCGGGCCCAGGCGCGCGGCGCCCCGAATCCCGGCGCCCCCACCGCCACCCAGCCCTTACTCGGTGCCTTGGCCGCCGCTCCCCTGCCCGTCGCCCGCGCCGGTCCGAGGGCTGCTCCGCGCGGCCTTCGCTCTCGCCCCCCCCCAACCCGCTCGGATTGTCTCCCTTCAGCCGCCGTAACCGCAGCCCAGCCCTCCGCCCCTCCTCCCCAGCCCCCTCCCCCTTAATATCTCCCTCCACGCACCCGGGCCCCAGCGCAGCCTTCGCCGACGCGCGCCCGGATGTGAGGTGTCCGCGGCGGTGCCGGCCGGAAAAAGGAAACATCGCGGCGCGCTCCCTGGGCGCCGGCCCCTGCGTACGCACGGCGGCGGGGAGGCGGAGGCCGGGAGGGGATGACGGCAGGTGGAGGAGGCCTGGACGGGGGCCGCGGAAACCCTCCCAGGTGTGCTCAGGCGATCGTCGTGGGCAGCCCTGGGGAGGACGCCCAGTCCCACGTGCGCTTCGGGGCGGGGCCGAGCTTGAAGCCTGCGACCCCCGCCCGGCGGCTCTCCAGGGAGGGTGACCGCGGTCGGGCAGTGGGTCGGCGGCTGCGTTTGCACGGTTCGCGTCGGCGGAGAACCCTGGGGCTTCGGCAGCGGGAATCTTGAGTTAGGCGAACTTGAGGGCTGTGCGCCTTCCGGTTGGGGTTCGAACCTTGGCTCTTTTTTTTTACTGGTGGTGTAATCTTGGGCAAAGTTCTGACTTCTGAGTTTCGCTCTTATTAAAATGGCCTCTACGTGTATGAGGAATAAGCGAGATTACGCGTTGCTGCATTAATAAGCAAACTTGCCACGGTTGCTTTTGAATGAGCTACAGGCGACTGACAAATTCATTGAGGTGTTCTTTCCCGCCCCATAGCCTGCACGGGAAGAAGTGCAAGTGCGTTTGGGTGAAAGATGAAACTGCGAATGTCAGGCGGTTAGTATGTAGTGCTGAGACCGGCTGACGGCCACACAGACGCACATATAATTTTCCTCCTCTGTGAACAAATGAGAGTAATTGCCATGCGGGGAGGAAAGGTTTGACGGAGATCACGTGTGAGCCGGTTTCTGCCCCGTGGGACAGTGGAATGATACACGGCTGTGGAGGGAAATGTAATTTTTCTCGCCAAAGTATAGCGAAGTCTACATTTCTTTGAAGGGGCCTACTTTCTTTGAGCTTCACTTGTGAAATCAGCCGATTGGGCAGTGATTGCGCACTAAGTGCCCGTCCTTGTGTATTGGCAACGGACAAAACAATTATGAAAATTTTTCTTTTCGTCTGTAATGATGAATAAAATGAGTTTCTCACAACTATCCTCTCTCTGCAAGCCACTGTGGGGAAGTGGAGAAGGCCTATTTTTTTGAAGCTCTTAAATTCTGGCTCTGCCACTCAGTGTGAAACCGGAGGTAGTCACTTCACTTTTTTGAACCTGTTTACTCATCTATGAAAGAGAGATAGCAGGGCTTCCCTAGTGACGCAGTGGTTGAGAGTCCGCCTGTCGATGCAGAGGACACAGGTTCGTGCCCCAGTCCGGGAAGATCCCACATGCCGCAGAGCGGCTAGGCCCGTGAGCCATGGCCGCTGAGCCTGCGCGTCCGGAGCCTGTGCTCCACAACGGGAGAGGCCACAACAGTGAGGGGCCCGCGTACCGCAAAAAGAGATAGTAGTACCTAATTTTCAGGCTTTAAAGAGATAACATTAAAACCACTGTTCTGGTTATCTTTTGCTGTGTAACAAACTATCCCCAAACTCAGTGGCTTAACCCAACATTTATTTTGCACCAAATCTGTAATTTGGGGTGGTCCTAACTGGGACAGCTGGTCTCTGCTCCCTTCAACATCAGCTGGAAGGCTGTGTGCTAGGAACATCTAATGGCTCACTCACATGTTTGGTGGTTGTTGGTGGCTGTCAGCTGGAACCAATGGAGCTACTGCTGGAACACTTAAACCTGGTCTCTCTGTGGTGTGAGCTCCCTCATAACATGGTGGCTAGATTCCCAGGCAAGTGTCCAATTAGGAGAGGGCCAGACAATTGTACAGCCTAGCCTTGAAGTCACTGTCTCTTATGCCACATGCTGTTCCTTAGATAGGCATCGCTAAGGCTGGCCTATATTCAAGGGAAGAGGACTTAGACTACACCTTTATACGGGAAGAGTGTCACAGAATTTGTGGGCATATTTTTAAATTACCACCAGCCATATATGAAATGTGCTCAAGGCATTGTAGGTATTATCATAAAGGCCTGGCCTGAAGCTCATTTCCTGGGTCTTCTGGTCTATCCTATGGAGGATGTACTCTTCCCCCAGGCTCTTCTTTAATGTCTTGTAGAACCATGTTCTCAACTCACTTCTTACCTCTCAAAGCCTTAATCTGTCCTTATTAAAGGAGAAGACAATTATTACCTAGGAATAAAGGTAATCATTTACTAAGGGAGGGCATCTGTGAACTTCTTTCACCTGTGTCATGTAAAAGCTAGACGCTTGCAAATCCTTGTTTCATTGTTGCTTTTGAATGTTATTCTCTTTGGCAGGAATGATAATTTGTAATTCTTAATGCCCCCTTGTGCAATGAAAATGAATTTTCAAATATCAGTATAGGAACCCCTTTGAGAGAGTAAGAGAAAAAAGATTCTACTTCTTTACTAAATATTTGTAAGATCTTGGTTTAGGTTCAAATTCTTGTTTCAAATATTTGGCATAAAGAGACTCCCAACTTTCAGTCAGTTGGGGAAATTAACAGTCCAAGAACAGCAGAGAAGCAAATAGAAATCAGAAACCTAAAAATTTTGAGCAGCCTCAACTCAGACCTCCACTGCTCTCCACATTTCTAAATGAGCTTTTTCCTACTCAGCTTTTCTTTCTCCAAGGGTAATCCCTACTTCCAAGAAAATAGGATTTGAACAGTTTCACAGTTGTGGCATCATGTATTCAACGACTACAAAGAAATTATTAAGAGACTTCTGTAAGACCATAGAGCAAATTATTTGCTGAGCCTAAACCCTTTCTGGCACTTTACATCTTTGATTTTATATATGCAAAGTAGTTAAACGAGTCTGACATCACCAAGCGCTGCTGCACTAGCTATTGTTATTCTATATTGTTATCTAATCTTACCCAATGGGACTAATTATTTTCATTATAATGCAAATGCCTTTAATTCCTTCCTAAATTAGTCAAAGCTGATGGTCGTAAATGCACATGACAAAGTATCAGCAAATCATTTAGAAAGCATGCTTACTGATTTTTCATCCTGTATTGTCATAATTTATATAAATGTAATTTAATAAAGTACTCATAAGAGTAACATTACAGTAAGTAAATATTAGTTACAGTGTTAATCAGGAGTTTGAAAGTAACTAAATTATTTAAAAACTACTTTGCCACATAACTTCAGATTAAAGATTGGTTCCCGTGTCCCGCTAAAATGGAACTTCTTTTAAACACTTTTAATTACAAAAATTAACATAGGTTAAAAAAAAGAGCAAAAATGCAAATTACCAGTGATTCTAATACCAAGGCACCCAACAAGTTTTTTTTCCTTCATGTTTTTAACGTAAAATCTTTCAGGCATTTAAATGCATAATGCTAGCCTTTGTTTTGCGCTCTCCACCAGAAATATCAAGTGCTTTCAAATGATGCTTTACGAAGCACAGGAGAAAAGGATATAAAAATGCCCTACCTTAATAACTTACAATGAAAAATAATCTGAAAAAGAATAGTGTGTATATATATACATAAAACTGAATCACTTTTCTGTATACCTGAAACTAACAGCATTGTAAATCAACTATTCGTTAATTTAAAAAAAATGCCCTACCTACCCATGCCCACTTTTTAAAATTTGGGCCCACTCTGATCATCTTTTAAATTAATGACTATTTACTAACAATGCTTGTTAATTACATTTTAAAAGTAATGGTTAAGAGACGCCATCAACCTGGGATAAACTTAATTCGCCGGTGGCGCAGCCCTCACCCGCGCGGTCAAGATTGACGACCTCCCAGTCTACGAATGCGCGCGCCCCAGGCCCCGGGGACCGGCTTGCGTTCCCCGGAAACCATCGAGAGCCAGAGAGGCTCACGCGGGAGCCGGGAGGTGGGGGAAGGAGGGCCTCGGTCCGCGCCGGCCTCTACACGGGAGCCTCGTCCCTGGTGCTTGCCACGCGAAGCGTAACTCGGGAATCCGCTTCAAGACAGCTCCCACTCCTCGTATCTAAGAGTAGCAGTGGGAGGCTGAGCTGTGAAAGAAGCGAGTAGGCCACGGGGGCAGAGAGCGCTCCGCGGAGCCGCCCTGACAGCGCGTCTATCCACACACCTCAGGGCCAACTCGCATTGCTGGGGCTCCAAAGCGGCCACGGGTAGGCGAGTCGCCTGCTGCCCTGAGGCTCGGCTAACTCCCGGATCTTGGGCTGGGCGTCCCTCACGCACGCCTCGTCGCCGTGGAGACGGGGGCGGGGCCGGCGCAAGATCTGCGTCCTAAGGGGCGGGAAAGCGCGGAGGCTGGCGTAGGCCGCGCGGGCTTGAGGAGGCTAGACCACGTCTGCCGGGATTTCTCTGAAGCGTGAGGCGGGAGTGCTCGGCCTCTCCGGCCGGAGCCCAGCGACGAGCGCACTTCCCTCCGAGCCTGGCCGGTGACTGCCCTGTGGGAGCGTCCGTTTCCTCCTCCTCTAGAAGTACAGGTGAGGCTACCTCCCCATGGGGCTGAGGTCCGAGAATGGAGGAGAGGTGGAAAAGGCGCGCAGGACGGCTCCCGGGGCCCACGTTCCTCGCCCGACGACCTCCTGCGCGTCTGGGGCGCCGCAGGCGGGTGCTGGTGCCGCGTCAGTGCAAGGCTTGTTAGCGTGCGCGTATCCGAATTCGGGGTTTCTGTATCCCTGCTGCGTGGCCGAGCGACGGGCGAGGGTTTTCAGACCGTAGGGGCCACACCTGAGCCCCGAGGGCCAATTGGGCAAACACCCGCAGCGGGAGATTAGTGCTCCGTTTTTATTTGATGGGAGGCCGTTCATATTTATTGTTAATCTCTGGATTATAGTAAAGATTTGTTATTCGTTGACTGAATCGTGTTAGGGCCCTGAGTACCAGCCGCAGCTGTCCTACTTAGCTGGTGACCTGAGGCACTTCTTCTTTAAAATAAAGATGGTTACCACCTGTTGGGGTGGTTGTATTAAAGCAGATAATTAATGAAAACTGTTTAGTACTGTGCCTGGCACAGAGTACCAGCTCCATGAATGCTATTTTGAATCTAATCTATACACTCTAGGTGGCATGGTACCCGCCTAAGTGCCATGGAAATATGAGACTTGGAGGTGTCATGGAAGGCTTCCTGGAAGAAGTAGTTGAAGCTTACTCTGCGACCTAGTATATAAATTGGGGTATTTTCTTGCTTTTCTTTAGTAAGATCATTCATTTCTCAGTTATTGTTAGGAGCTGCAGAATACCGTAGAAACTTCTTTAAGATACTTTTACATTTTTCGAATTCACATGTGTATTTAAAAATTAATATTAAAACCTTAAATTAGAAAATAGTCTCCAGGCTCTAATTCCAATTTCCATTCTGTTCCTCCTGATGTTATTTGTAAATTGGAAGTAAATAACCTTATAGGTGATATTTCTTGATTTGTTAGGTTTACACTTTAAGTGTTGACCATTCATGGGAGATGCACAGGTTTTCTTCCCTCATCTTACCAACGTGGTTATGTGGTAATTTGTTGTTAATAGTCAGTGTTTACATTATATAACAGATATTCACTGCTGAACCGAGTAGACTAACTGCAACTCTTCCTTTCTCTTACATCCCGTCATTTTTTCTGAGAATTAATAATTGTCTTATTTTCTTATTTTCCTAGTGTTCCATGCACAGATCACTAATGTTTTTTTCTGAATGCTTCAGTATTTCTCATAGACCTGTCAGTAATTTTTTGCATACTCTCAAAACCATCAGTTCCATTTCTTTCCTGGAGACTTTCCTCTTCTGCTCTAATCTGTTCTGGTGGCTCTGTGCCCGCTGTTCCCAGTTCTAATCCAGAGACTTACTTTGACATCTGTCCTGGAATTTGTTTCTTTTTACTATTCTTTTGTGTTAGATTCACTGTTCCCAGATCCCTGGTTTTTTTTGTTTTTTTTTTCTTGATTTATTTCCTTGGTTTTTGGAGCACATTTTCCTGTAATACTACTACTTTTAGTACTTCTTCCTCCTCTTCTTTTTTTAATAGCTTTATTGTGATATAATTCACATACCATACAGTTCACACATTTAAAGTGTTCAGTTGTTTTTAGTATATTCCCAGTTATCCAACCATAACCTTAATCAATTTTAGAACATTTTAATTACCCAAAAAAGAAACCCTTACCTATTAGTAAGTCACTTCACTGTTTCCCTTCAATCCTCCCAGCTGTAGGCAACCACCATTTTACTTACAGACTCTATAGATTTTCCTGTTCTGAGCATTTCATATAAATGGGATCATACAATACGTGGTCCTTTGTTATTGGCGTCTTTCACTTAACATAATGTTTTCCAGGCTCATCCATGTTTTAGCATGTAACAGTACTGCATTTCTTTCTATGACTGAGTAATATTCCATTGTGTGGATATACCATATTTTGTTTATCCATCCTTTAGTTGGTGGGCATTTGGGCTTCTACTTTTTGGCTATTACGAATAATGCTGCTATGAATATTCATGTACAAGTTTTTGTATAGACATACGGTTTCAGTTCTCTTAGATATATACCAAGAGTGGGATTGCTGGATCAAATGGTAACTCTGTATTTGTCTTTTTAGTAACTGCCAGGTTGTTTTCCAAAGTGGCTGCACCATTTTACATTACTACCAGCAGTGTAGGAGGGTTTCAGTTTCTCTACATCTTCACCAATACTTATTATTATCCTTCTGTCTTTTTGATTATGGCCATTCTGATGGGTACCTCATTGTGATTTGATTTTTATTTCCCTGATGGCTAATGATGTTGAGCATCTCAGTGTTCTAATTGGCTGATTATATATCTTCTCTGGAGAAATATCTAGTCACATCCTTTGTCCATTTTTAAATTTGGTTAATTGTCTTTATTATTGAGTTATAGGAATTTAAAAAATATACTCTAGATACAAGTTCCTTAGCAAATATGCAAATATTTTTCCCATTCATTGAGTTATCTTTTCACTTTTTTTTTTCTTTTCACTTTCCTGATGATGTCCTTTGAAGCACGAATGTTTAATAAAAACAAAATTTATTTATTTAATTTTGGCTGCTCTGGGTCTTAGTTGCGGCACACGGATCTTTAGTTGTGGCACGTGGACTTCTTAGTTGTGGCATGCATGTGGGATCTAGTTCCCCAACGAGGGATCGAACCCCGGGCCTCCTGCATTGGGAGTGCAGTCTTACCCACTGGACCACCAGGGAAGTCCCACCAATGTTTAATTTTGATAATGTCCAGTTTTCCTGTATCTTCTCAATAAAGGCATATCTTAAGCCTTTTCTCCTTGCATGTTGGAAAAAGTGTTTGATCTACCCTGACATTTGGCCTTGGTTCAGGACCTCTCATCTGAGGATTTACATCTTTCAGTTTTGAGACAATTCTTATTTCTTTGATAATTTCTTCCTCTTTCGTTCTCTCATATCTCTCTGGAATTCCTGCTAGTTATATATCTGATCCCCTGGATTGAGCCTTTGATTTTCTAACTTTATTTCCTTTTGTCATTTTCCCCCCTCTTCCTATTTCTGGGACATATTAGCCACCTTCTAACGTTTTGATTCTCCTATATCTTTCTTGTTCTCTTTTTGTTTTCTTTTAAATAATATCCTTATTTTATTCTATGTGTATATAATATGTTCTCTTATCTCACTGAGGATATTAATCATAGGGTTTTCTTTTTTGTTGTTGGTGGTTTTTTCTTTTCTTTCCCATATTGTCTTTGTTTACTCCAGAATTTTAAAAAATTTTATTATGAAGAATTTCAACCGTGTATAGTATGTACCCATCACCCATCTTCAAAAATTAACTCATGACCTATCTTCTTTCATTTATATCTCTGCCACTGTATTATTTTTGCTTTGTTTTTTATTTTGAAATAATCTCAGTCTTCAGAGAAGTTGCAAAAATAATACAGAGAACCCCCATATACCTTTATTCACATTTACCACTTTTTAGCTTTTTTTTTTTTTTTTAAATCATTTTCTCCATGATTGTCATAAGATGGGGGTTATCCAACTCTACAACTCCCTCCACATTTGTCTCTGGGCATTTTGTGTATGGATAAGCCCTCCTTTCTACTCCATTTATCTAACTATCTGTTCATCCCTTATTGTCAGATTGGACTCATGGATTCCCATTTTGTTTAATGTGTTATAATTTATTACTGTCCTTAATTATTTTGGTGCTTAAATTTATCATATTTTATCTGTAAATTGTTATCCGTATTCGGTAAAAGACACAGTATCCTTTTAAAAGAACCAACACCACTATCACAGCAAAAAAAATGATAATTCTTTAATAACTCATTAAAACATTAAGTTTAAATTTCCCTCATTGTTTCATATTTTTTGTTTGACAGTTGTAGTTTGTTAAAACCAAGATCCAGAATCAAAGTCCATGCATTACATTTGGTCGATAAGCATCCTTTTTTTTTTTTTTTTTTTTTTTGCGGTATGCGGGCCTCTCACTGTTGTGGCCTCTCCTGTTGCAGAGCACAGGCTCCGGACGCGCAGGCTCAGTGGCCATGGCTCACAGGCCCAGCCGCTCCGCGGCATGTGGGATCTTCCCGGACCAGGGCATGAACCCGTGTCCCCTGCATTGGCGGGAGGACTCTCAACCACTGTGCCGCCAGGGAAGCCCGATAAGCATCCTTTTTAAAATAATTTTTTAATTATAATTTTCTTTATTTTTTAAAATTATTATTATTTTTTTGGCTGCATTGGGTCTTCGTTGCTGCACATGGGCTTTTCTGTTGTTGCAGCAAGAGGTGGCTTCTCTTGTTGTGGAGCATGGTCTTTAGGCACGCAGGCTCAGTAGTTGTGGCTCACCGGCTCTAGAGCGCAGGCTCAGTAGTTGTGGCTCGCAGGCTTAGTTGCTCCGCGGCATGTGGGATCTTCTTGGACCAGGGATTGAACCCGTGTTCCCTGCATTGGCAGGCAGATTCTTAACCACTGCGCCACCAGGGAAGTCCCAATAAGCATCTTAAGTCTCTTTTAATGTATAAGTTTTCCTATCTTTCCTTAGCAGTTTATTGAAAGAACTGAGTCGTTTGTCCTGTAAAGTTTCCTACATCATTGATTTTGCTGATTTTAAAGTCATTTTTATTTGTCCCTTGTATTTTTTGTAAGATGGTACTTAGTTCTAGATGACGCTTGATGATATTTAGTTTCAAGTTTTTGGCAGGAATACATCACAAGTAGTGGCGCTTCCTCAGGATTCCTTTGTTTTGGTTTCATTCTTTCTTTTTTTTTCTTTTTATAAAAAAATTTTTGGCTGCACTACGTGGCATGCGGGATCTTAGTTCCCCAACCAGGGATCAAACCCATTCCCCCTGCATTTGAAGCGGAGCGTCTTAACCATTGGACCACCAGGGAAGTCCCATATTTTGGTTTCATTCTTTTTTGTTGGAGGTCATTTCCAAATGTCTTGTGATTCTTGACTGTCCGTTCATACTTGAGTATCAGCAACTGAGAAGTTAATCGGAAGCTTCCAGTGTCTGAGCCCGCTTGTCAGTTTGTGCGCTTTTCTCTAGGGGCAAGCCTGCCTTTTCATTGATGGAGGTGGGGCACAGATGTCTTTATTTCAAAGTCTGTTAAGTCTTATCTACTTTTGAGAAGACTCTTCCAGTCTTCTGATTGGGAGCCAAGAAGTGTAGCTGCCAGAATTCTGCATGGAGGCTGGGGGGAGGGAGCTGGATACCCTACCTAGCAGGGTTGGGGAAGAGACTAGGGGCCCCAAATGCTCACCAAATAGACTTACATTCAGTCCCCTCATTTGTGGCCTGTGGCTTCAGTTCTGAGCGCCTTTCCTTGTTCCTTCTAGTTCTGAGCGCTTCGGGAATTCTATTGGCCTGCTTCTCTTTGGTATCCCACTCTGTAGGTTTTCGCTTCTTCAAATCTGTTAGGCCAGTTAATTTTCTTCCTAGTTGTTGCAAAAATTTGTGGAAATCTTTCATTTCCTGTGATCTCTTCTCCCATCTCATGGACCTTATGGTTTATACCCTTTTATCCTTTACTGTCATCTTAGGAGGTCAGTCTGTAGGTTTATCTTTGGAGTCCACAGCTAATGATTTTTGTTTTTCTTGGGCTGTCTTTTATATTTGGTTATCATTATGTATATTCCAACTCAGACATAAGTTCATATTCATACAAATCCTTACTGAGATCAAACTTATGTCCTGATCTTTCCAGTATTTATGTATCTCACCTGTTAGTTTCCAGACAGTGTTTTAGGTCCTGAAAATACAGTAATGAGGAGATCAGATATGGCTCCTGTTTTCATGGAATTTATATTCTTTATTAAAAATTTTTTTTTAAATTTTTGTTTGCGTTGGGTCTTCGTTGCTGCACATGGGGTTTCTCTAGTTGCAGCAAGCAGGGACTACGTTGTGGTGCACGGGCTTCTCATTGCAGTGGCTTGTCTGTTGTGGGGCATGGGCTCTAGGCGCGTGGGCTTCAGTAGTTGTGGCATGTGGGCTCAGTAGTTGTGGCTCGCGGGCTCTAGGGCACAGGCTCGGTAGTTGTGGCACATGGACTTAGTTGCTCTGCGGCATGTGATATCTTCCCGGACCAGGGCTCGAACCCATGTCCCCTGCATTGGCAGGCGGATTCTTACCACTGTGCCAACAGGGAAGTCCCTGGAATTTATATCCTAATAGGGAAGGCAGATATGTAAAGTAATTAGAATGTTGGCATAGAGTGTCAAAGGAGTCTAACTGCAGAAAACATTCCATAGCATCATTATTAAACCTAAGGCAGTGACCCATTTATTATAGCAGTATTTCACACCAAAAAAATCTCTATTTGAATCATCTTTCAGTTTAATTTATTTACAGAAATAGTCACTAATTGTGACTTTTGTTACTTGGAATGTAGTACCGGAAAGACTAGGACATAGGTTTGAGCTCAATAAGGACTATTCATTTTGTATGGATAAACTCTTTTCTGGCTAATTTCTTGTCTGATTGTCATTGATATATGTGACCTGATTATAAAGGGTAATTTCATTCTTTTAGAATTAATGTCTCATGAATGCATCACAGTTACTCAACACGGGACGTGTTTGTTAGCTTTCCTCCACCACATACTTAAATTTTCCTCCTTTGTTTTACTACTTAATGTTAGTTTCCAAAGGTTGCCGTAACAAAACCCACAAACTGGGAGGCTTAAAACAACAAATTTATTGTCTGATAGTTCTGGAGGCTGGAAATCTGGAATCAAGATGTAGGCAGGGCCATCCTCTTTCTGAATGCTCTGGGGAAGGATCTGTTCTGTGCCTTTCTCTAGCTTCTGGTGTTGCCAACAGTCCTTGGTGTTCCTTGGCTTGTAGACCCATTACTCCAGTTTCAGCTTTCATCCTAATATGCTCTTCTCCTTGTGTGTCTGTGTCTTCACATGGCATTCTCCTCTCTGTGTGTATCTGTCCCTCTGTCTCTTCTCCTCTTTTTATAAAAACACGAATCATTATTGGATTAAGGGTCCACCCTATTCCAGTAAGACCTCATCCTAACTTACATATAATTACATCTGCAAAGGCTGTTTCCAAACAAGGTCACATTCATAGGTACTAGGGGTTAGAACTTCAGTATATCTTTCTGGGGGGCACAATTCAACCTACAACATTGCTTTTCTTTGTACTAAGAAATAAATAAAAACTATGTTATTTATTAAGTTCATAATGAATATTATTGGTAGACTTTATCACTAAATGAAAATGAAAACTGTACACTGATCAAAAACTGCCTGAAGATTCTTATAGATAACATTGACAACCATAAATATTAATCTTGGAGTGGGGGGGAATAGGAAATCTTGGCCTCTACTGGTGTTCTTATGAAGGGAAGTTGAAGGTCTTGGAGCATCACCTGAACAGGATGGATGAGTCAGTCATAACCTTTTTAGTATGGCTCACTCTCCTCTCAGTTTTGTTTCTTAGAAAATAACTTTAAAAAATTTTGTTTTTAAATCAGCAACTTCCCAGGAATTCCTTGGAGGTCCAGTGGATAGGACTCCCACGCTTCCACTGCTGAGGGCAAGGGTTCGATTTCTGGTCGGGGAACCAAGATCCTGCAAACCACTCAGTGAGGCCCAGAAAAAAAAAAATCATTGACTTCCCATGTTCATCTATTGTTGAATTAAGAAGGAGGTGCAGGAGACTAGAAGCTGATATGTAGCTGTTGAGGAATGTGGCTCCTTAGAGGCTTCAGGTAAATTACTCTCATTCTACTTTTTCTTATAGTTAGAAGAGGAAGATAAAAGACTTTTTGATTCATGAAGAATCTGCTCACTGAGAAGTGTGTATCAAGCCACTGGTTGAATTTTCATCAAAAAGGGATTAAGCGGAGAATGGAGAGGAAGGTTGATTCCAGGTGAGTGATGGGACTTGACAAAAAAGATAACTGAAACTATGGCCCATATAAAAGCCTGTAAATATTTTGTGTGTGAAAATAATAAATTTTTTAAAAGTAGTTTTTTCCTAAATCATGGGTAGTGAGATAGGAATTTTGGGTAACAGTTTTTTGTTGGTATTTTGGGTTTCTCATCTAGAGTATAGCGTATAATGCACATTTCATACTTTATGTTACAGTCAAAATCCATTTTGAGTGTGTGGAGATATCTGTCATTGAAATTTTGACTTTGAGCTGAAATAAGGATGATTTTCCCGAGAAGTTATAACATCGAGGCTAGCTAGTATATCTTTCTCCTACTTTTGATTGTGATTGCTTTCAGCCTGCTTTAAGGTTCTTTTGATTCCAAATAGGAGACTCCCAACTATGGCTCGCCTAGGAAAGAGGAGGGAGTTTACAAGAAGGAGACTGCAGTTTACTAACAAACCTCAGACTCACAGTGGCGGGCCTGTGACTTGCAGCTGGCCCTTCATGAGTATCCCGCCCCCTAAGAGGGATTGGTTCAGGGATGTGCATGTGACTGCATGGGGCCAATCAGAAGTTCTCCTCTAAGGCCGAGTCAGGCATTAAAGAGAGAGAGAGAGAAACCTACCTAATGTGTTGCTGTGGCAGCTGTTTCAGTCTCCACCCTGCATAGGCAATAGGGGACCCTATACTGTAGGAGTTACGCAGGTCAGCAGACTGAGAGAAGCAGGAAGAGCTAACAATTTGAGACACCGGTTCTAGTCCTTGAGGCTCTGGTTCAGAATTCTTCTGAAGTACGTGAGCTAGGGAATTACCTCTTTGTGCTGGCTGTCTTCAATATAACCATCCAGATCTAATCTCCACTCGTGTATCCAGTGCTTTCCATTGGATTTGGCCAAAGAGGTGCTCTGGCAGGAGATAGTGAGGAGGGAGAGAGGAGAGTGAGGCCAGACTATTTATCCCCTTGGCTCCCTCCTTGCAAGATGCCTTGGGTTGGCTGTGTCCCTCTGCTGAAGCCCACGGTACCTCATAAGGTAGCAGACTTTGTATGACTCTCCTGGATTCTAGTGATTATTCTCTTTTATCCCTTTGGGCCTAGAGGTGGTACCGCCTTCGCTTTCACCAGCTTGAGGTTCCTGCACTTTCCCTAGTGGTTCGTCTACACCCATACCTTTGTTAATATGCCATCCTCAAATTATCCTGTGTTTAGTATGTCATCTGTTTTCTTTTGGGACCCTTGAGAGTTTTTAATCATGACTGGTGTTGGGTTTTGTCAAATATTTATTTGGCATCTATTGAAATGATCATATGGTTTTTGTCCTTTTTTCTATTAGTAAGGTGTATTACATTAATCGATTTTCAGATGTTAAACTAGCTTTGTATTCCTAGGATAAATCCAACTTGGTCATAGTATTTGTTATATGGTTTTTGTATGTTGGATTTGGTTTGCTAATATTTTTTGATCATTTCTGTGTTTATAGCCACAAGGGATATTGGTCTATATTTTGTGTGTGTGTCATATCTTTGTCTGCTTTTGGCATCCGGGTGTGATAGTGGCCTAAAAGAATGATTCTAGAAGTGTTCTGACCACTTTTGTTTCTGGAAGAGTTTATAGAGTACTGGTATCATTTAATTAATTAATTAATTAATTTTTTAAACATCTTTATTGGGGTATAATTGCTTCACAGTGGTGTGTTAGTTTCTGCTTTATAACAAAGTGAATCAGTTAGTTATACATATACATATGTTCCCATATCTCTTCCCTCTTGCGTCTCCCTCCCTCCCACAGATTCTTAACCACTGCACCACCAGGGAAGTCCCCATCGTTTATTTTTTAAATGTCTGATAGAACTCATCAATGAAGCTATCAGGATCTGGACTTTTGTTTTTAGGAAAATTTTTAGTTACTAATTCAATTTCTTGTTATAGATCTATTCAGAGTTTCTATTCTCTAATCAGTTTTTGTGATTTGTGTTTTTCTGGGAATGTGTTCATTTTCTCTAAGTTGTCTAATTTGTTGGCATAAAGTTCATAGTATTCCTTTATAATTCTTTTAATTTATGAAGGGTCAATGATAATGTCCTTTCTTTCATTCCTACTTTTGGTGATCTGTGTCTTTTCTCTCTTTTTTCTTGGTTTTAACTAAAAGGTTATCAATTTTGCTGAAGGGCTCCTGTTGTTATACTAACAGCAGCTAATCTGAGTTGGGTTCCTATTGCTTGAAACCTGGGATCCTAACTAACATACAGAAGTTTTTTATAGAATCGATTAGGTCTTGGACAAGGTGGAAGCCAGGTAGCTGGAGAGACCTATTCAGCAGTGTTTGGACCCTTCCTCCTGAGCAGTGCCATCTTTGTGCTTCACCCCCCACCTCCTGTTCAGACTGTGTCTCAGCTCAAAATTCAGTCCTGGGAGAATTAATCTGGTTCATCCAGCGTGAGTCAGATTTCTCCTGCTGCTCTAATCAAGTGGGACATGGAGCTCCCAGCACAGCTGCTGAGGTCCTACCCCTGCTGATCCCACAGAAGAGGGGTCCATCCTTGAAAGCTGAATCAACACCCTGACAGTGTTTACCAATGATCCACAGAGTACTCGTCAGGCCTGCCTTACTTTATCTTCTGAAGCAAATTAACCATGGCCTTAAAATGAAGCTCTGTTTCCTCAAATACTCTGCGGCTTTAGGTTGGGGAGCCTTGAGAAGGGAATGAATTCCCTAGGTATTTTGCCGTAAAGCAATCTGAGATCCCCTGTTGTGAGTCCTATAGGACTCCTTGGAGTTCCTTGACTCTCCGTGAACTTTCCTTCTACACTGCATGTGCCGAGTATTCCCACCCAACTCTTTCCAGTTCCCTACTCCCAGCTAATTTCTACTCATATTTCCAAACTCAACTCTAATATGATCTCCAGGAAGCCTCTTCTGACTACCCTATTCCCACCCAGTGTGTACATTCCCATAACACCCTAAATTTACCTTTTTCTTAGCATTTAACGATTGGTATTCTCATTGTCATCTCAATACACCATAAGCTCTTGAGAAACTGTCTTCTATAGATATTGGGTGTGTGTCAGTGTCCTATGCTTGCTGTAAGCTATCAATGTCTTATTTTCTCATTGTAAGACATGAGAAACACATTGAATACATAATTGTCTTCGTAGCCCCTGGCCTTGCTGTGTTGCTGGGCGTATAGTAGGTCCTTGATACTGATTGAATAAACAAACATTACAGGATACACCTGCCAAGTAAACAGTTAAATGAATTGGTCAGTGCATGCCTTCCCCTTGGCACTTTTTTGTTTTTCTAATTTTTCTTAATTTTTCAAAAATTGAAGTACAGTTGATTTACAATGTTGTGTTAGTTTCAGGTGTACAGCAAAGTGATTCAGTCATACATATATATATATCTATTTCAGATTCTTTTCCATTGTAGGATATTACAAGACATTGAATGTAGTTCCCTGTGCTATACAGCAGGTCCTTGTTTATTTTATATATAGTAGTGTGTATCTGTTAATCTCAAACTCCTAATTTATCCCTCCCCCACTTTCACTTGGTAACTGTAAGTTTTCTATATCTGTGAGTCTGTCTCTGTTTTGTAAGTTCATTTGTATCATTTTTTAAGTTCCATATATGTGTATTACATGAAAATTTGTCTTTGTCTGACTTACTTCACTTCGTGTGATAATCTCTAGGTCCATCCATGTTGCTGCAGATGGCATTATTTCATTCTTTTTTATGGCTGAGTAATATTCCATTGTGTATATGGAATAAACACATCCTGTCTATCCATTCATCTGTCGATGGACATTTAGGTAGCTTCCATGTCTTCACTATTGTAAATAGTGCTGCTGTGAACATTGGGGTACATGTATCTTTTCGAATTAGTTTTTTTAATTTATTTATTTTGGCTGTGCTGGGACACGGCACGCGGGATCTTAGTTGCGGCATGCGAACTCTTAGCTGAAGCATGCATGCAGGATCTAGTTTTCTGACCAGGGATCAAACCTGGGCCCCCTGCATCGGGAGCGTGGAGTCTTACCCACTGGACCACCAAGGGAAGTCCCTCAAATTAGAGTTACCGTCTTTCCCCCTTGTTACTTCTGGATGAACATTTTCAAATTCTGTCTTTCTCCTCACTTCCATTTTTCTGTATTTCTTGGCTAATCAGTCTTCCCGTTGACATTAAAAAAAAATTATATTCCTATGTTTTTATTCTCCTCCCCCATCCTTCATGATTTTTGGATTCCGATATTGTTTTTGAAGTGCCTTCTGTTTCATATTTCTTTCCATCATTCTGCCTTTCCTCTGTTCCATAATTTAACAATTTTTAAAATATTTATATATTTTTATTTTATTTTATTTTTGGCCGCGTTGTGTCCTCACTGCTGCACACGGACTTTCTCTAGTTGCGGCGAGTGGGGGCTACTCTTTGTTGCGGTGCGCGGGCTTCTCATTGTGGTGGCTTCTCTTGTTGTGGAGCACGGGCTCTAGGCATGCAGGCTTCAGTAGTTGTGGCATGCGGGCTTAGTAGTTATGGCTCACGGGCTCTCGAGCGCAGGCTCAGTAGTTGTGGCGCACAGGCTTAGTTGCTCCGCGGCATGTGGGATCTTCCCGAACCAGGGCTCTAACCCGTGTCCCCTGCATTGGCAGGCGGATTCTTAACCACTGTGCCACCAGGGAAGACCAATTTAACAAATTTTATATGCCTACCTACTATGAGTGCCTGGCAATATATTAGGGGCTCAGTATATATTAGCAGATAAAAATGGTCCCTATCATCATGAGGTTTTCCGATGGGGAATGGGCACATATGTACGTAGACAAATCTGTGGTTTCAGTTTGTGATCTCTTCCTTTAGGTGTTAAAATAACTTAGACTTCTGGGGCCACCTGACTTACACCAATGTTGGTATCTTTATGGTCTCTAAATTTCCAGAACTGTAAACAGTTCATCTGCTGCCTGATTCAGTAGCTGGTGAGGAGGAGCTCAGAGTCTGATGAAAGGAGAGAGCAGTGGGCAGGGATGACTTTTAGGCATGGGCTTCCCAGTCTGACTACCTATTTGATTATGTAACAGGGCTTCAAGAGGGCACTGTCCCAGTACACCTTCCCTCAATTTGCTGTTTCATAGGCTCTTAACTTTTTAGAGCCTCTTTCATTTTTATTTTAAAATGAGTGGGATGAAAGTCTTATTTTTAAAATTTGTGTTAGTTTTATTTTGAAATAATTTCAAATTTAGAGAAAAGTTGCAAGAATAGGACAAAGAACCTTTCTTCTCCCAGATTCTCTTGTTGTTAACATTTTACCACATTCGTCTGTCTGCCAGTTTGTTTTTCTCTCTCTCTCTGTCTGTCTCTCAGCGTTTTCATTTCATTTGTGGACATGTGCAGAGGGGCAAAACATTTTACTCACTGATGCACATGCTCCCAGCTGAGGTCAAACAAGGCAGTGTTCTGCCTTTTTGTTTCAGCTCATACTTTAAGCAAGGGTCCTTTTCCCAGTTTGTGTCGTGCCATGTTTTCACAGTTTTGTGCTTTTTGTTGACAGTTTTGCTGTTTAAAGTGGCCCCCAAGCGTAGTGCTGAAGTTCTGTCTAGTGTTCTTAAGTGCAGGAACGCTGTGATGTACCTTATGAAGAAAGTGTATGTTAGGTGAGCTTTGTTCAGGCATGAGTTATAGGGCTGTTGGCTGTGAGTTCAATTTAATGATTCACTATATGTATTAAATAAGGTGTCTTTAAACAGAAGTACACATAAAACAAGGTTCTGTTTTGTTTTTTTTGTTTTGTTTTTTTTCAGTACGCGGGCCTCTCACTGTTGTGGCCTCTCCCATTGTGGAGCACAGGCTCCGGACGCGCAGGCTCAGTGGCCATGGCTCACGGGCCCAGCCGCTCTGCGGCATGTGGGATCTTCCCAGACCAGGGCATGAACCCGTGTCCCCTGCATCGGCAGGTGGACTCTCAACCACTGCGCCACCAGGGAAGCCCACAAGGTTCTGTATTGATTAGTTGATGAGAATGTTTTTGAAGGCTGGCAGGAACCTAACCATGTATTTTCCCTTAGGGACAATGCTTCAGTATATTCACTAACTCAGTGTTTATGGACTTTATAGAACTTACCGCAAATAACGAGAATCAACTATATCTATATTTCCCCCCTCCCCTGGACCACTTGAGAGTAAGTTGAAGCCAGTTGTCCCAAAAATGTTACTTACAGCAAAAAGAAAACAACGAAATGTAAGAAAAACTTTCCTTTTTGTTCATTTTGTACTTGTAGTCCCCTTTAATTTGGAAATATTTCTCAGTATTTCCTTATCTTCCATGACCTAAGCATTTTTGAAGACTTCAGATCACTTACCTTTTATGCATATTTCTCAGTTTGGGTTTGTTCAGTGTTTCTTCATGATTGAACTCAGGTTGTGCAGTTTTGGCAGGAATTTTGCAGAAGTGATGCTGTGTCCTCAGTGCATCAGTACCAGGATATTTGGTCCTATTACCATTGATGTTAACTTTTTTTTTTTTTAAATTTATTTTTGGCTGTGTTGGGTCTTCGTTGCTGTGTGCGGGCTTTCTCTAATTGCGGCGAGCGGGGCCTACCCTTTGTTGTGGTATGCCGGCTTCTCATTGCGGTGGCTTCTCTTGTTGCGGAGCATGGGCTTTAGGCACACGGGCTTCAGTAGTTGTGGCTTGCAGGCTCAGTAGCTGTGGCGCACAGGCTTAGTTGCTCCGCAGCATGTGGGGTCTTCCCGGACCAGGGCTCAAACCTGTGTCCCCTTCATTGGCAGGCGGATTCTTAACCCCTGAGCCACCAGGGAATCCTGGGGCTACTCTTCTTTGTGGTGCGCAGGCTTCTCACTGTGGTGGCCTCTCTTGTTGCGGAGCATGGGCTCTAGGCATGCGGGCTTCAGTAGTTGTGGCACGTGGACTCAGTAGTTGTGGCTCGCAGGCTCTAGAGTGCAGGCTCAGTAGTTGTGGCACACGGGCTTAGTGGCTCAGCAGCATGTGGTATCTTCCCGGACCAGAGCTCGAACCCATGTCCCCTGCACTGGCAGGCGGATTCTTAACCACTGCACCACCAGGGAAGCCCGATGTTCACTTTTATCACTTGGTTAAGATGATGTCTGCCAGGTTTCTCCACTATAAAGAAATGAATAAGTATCTTGTGGCAAGATATTTTGAAATTACATTAATAGCCTGTTTCTCATCAAACTAGCACCCACTTGTTTTTACATCCGTTGATGACTCTTGTCTGAATCAGTTGCTACTGTGATGGTTCTTAAAAGTTTATTAATTGCATTCTACTGCAAAGTAGAGATTTCCATTCTCCCTCATGTATTTATTTATTTATATCAGTATTTTGTGGATTCGTATTTTATTTGGTGGGTTTTAATCTATTACTGCTGAAATTGTCCCAGATTTGGCCAGTGGGAGCCCTTTCAAGCTGGCTCCTGTGTCCTTTTCATACGCCCCTGTCATTCTTTGATCATTTCTTTACTTTTTGACCCATTAAGATATTCCAGGTTCATCTTGTATTTTCCTTGTCTCAGACCTGAAAGTCAGCTATATTTCCAAGGACTGCTGCTTCCTCTTAGTTGGCAATGGTATTTTATTTTATTTGGTTTTGTTTTATTTTATTTTTTTAGAGACGGCTTTCCTAGAGCCCATTACTTGGAATACTAGTTGGCAGTGGTATTTTAGAAACAATATTTGAGCCATCGGTTTGCTTATTGCTGATGGGATGTTGTTGCCTCTAGGTATTTCCTGCAGGCAGATCTCTGACATACATATTTTAAAAATCTTGAGTTCATACAAATAAGATGATCTCTTAATGTTTCTGGAATGGGATTAAAAGTCATAAGTTTAGTGTTTAGTAAAAGTGTGTAGTTGTGTATTGTTACAGTTGTCACAATCTGAAAATCATTCCTAGTTTTTTACGTAAAGGAATCTGTTTCCAATTTGTAAATGATTCCCATTAAATGACACATTAAAAAAGAGTGTGTTAGGACTAATGACTCCAAGGTACCCTCCAGCTCTATAGCTCCTGCTTAGAGCTGAGCCAGCAGTACCCACCTCCAGATAGGGTGGGTATTTCTGTCAGAGATTGGGCTGCTTATTGTCCTTGAAGGGGAGTTATTATCATTCCGTCTCAATGAGCTTATCTGTTTAATTTCACTTGTATGTTAAAAAGTATTTGCATCACATGCAGAGATAATTTGATTCTCTCCTTTCTTCCTTACTCCTCAAATTTAAGGCCTTCAAGGGATGGTGCAGTTAAGAAACCTTATTCTCCAAAGATAATGTCCAAAAAGAAGTCTGCCTTTTCTGGGATCTGGAGTGAGATACCTAGGGCCAGGCACCCTGTACAGTATCATCCCTCATATGCCTGGACCCGAAGGGGCCGGCTAAGAGAACTGCGCATCAGGTGAGCTTGCAAGGGGTCCCCTCCCCTGTCTCAGTGACTTTTCCATTGTTCTCCCTTGTTGGTTAAAATGAGGGGATGATTCTTATTCTCTTATCTCAGTTAATTGGAGAACTTGCTGACTGTTTGTTCTTCATGGCAGAATGTTCAAAATATTTAGGAATCTGCTGATGTAAAATCTGTCATTGAGTGTTTTCATTCATGGTCTCCAGTTGTGCCCCACAATGTATAAGCTATAAAGAGTCTTCCAGAAGTCTAAGCATAGTCCAAGAAAATGATCATTTTCTGCTACTCCTTTTTTTTTTTTTTTGCGGTATGCGGGCCTCTCACTGTTGTGGCCTCTCCCGTTGCGGAGCACAGGCTCCGGACGCGCAGGCTCAGCGACCATGGCTCATGGGCCTAGCCGCTCCGCGGCATGCGGGATCTTCCTGGACCGGGGCATGAACTCGTGTCCCCTGCATCGGCAGGCGGACTCTCAACCACTGCGCCACCAGGGAAGCCCTGCTACTCTTGATTAGGTCTTTGAAAGGTATCCTTTTACTCATTCAGCAAAAATTTATCAGGTGCCTACCCAGCCAGGTGTTATGCTAGATGCTGAGCGTACAAGGTGAATAAGACATTCCTGGTCCAAGACCTCATGAAAGCGTAAAATCAGGTAGGCTTGGCAGACTGTTAAATAAGCCACAACAGCGAAGTGTGGTAAGTGCTGTGAGAAGGGAGGATGTGGTGCCATAGGCCACCTGGCAAGAACAGCCATGCCAGCGTAGCCAGCAGTGACTTCCTGGAGGAGGTGGAGTTTAGCCAAGTCCTGAAGGATAATGTAAGAAAGCCAGGTAAAGGGCAGGAGGAAGAGCATTCCAAGCTGAACCTGGAGATCAACTGGCCAAGACAAGCCAACTTTTTCTGTGTGTTCCCAGGCACTGTGCTAGCTGGGGATACTGTGAGCCATGGTCCCTGCTCTCAGGGGCTCACAGTGCAGAGGGAACAACAGGCACCCTGCGAGCTGCTTCCTGGGATTTGGTGTCATAATGTTACACTAGGGGTTGGAGCCGGGGTCTGAGAGTACCAAGCTACTTGGCTCTGTTTGGTTGGGGAAGGTCCAGGAAGGCTTCATGTAGGAGTGAGCATTGAAGATGAGCCTTGGTGGGTAAGTGGGCATTTGCCAGGTGTTTTAGGCAGGAAGAATAATACGAGCAAAAGCACTAGCATGTACTTCCTTTTCCTCATCTCTGAAATCTTCATCAACAAAATACTTTATATTGAAAGTTGTTTTGTTTTGTTTTTTTCTTTTTTTGCGGTACGCGGGCCTCTCACTGTTGTGGCCTCTCCCGTTGTGGAGCACAGGCTCTGGACGCGCAGGCCCAGCGGCCATGGCTCATGGGCCCAGCCGCTCCGCGGCATGTGGGATCTTCCCGGACCGGGGCATGAACCCGTGTCCCCTGCATCGGCAGGCGGACTCTCAACCACTGCGCCACCAGGGAAGCCCTGAAAGTATTTTTAAAAACTAATCTGCTTGATGTTAGCTTTATAAATCTGTCCCATCCTGTGCTCTGTTTGATGCAATATTATCTATATATGATTCACCTTTTGACTTATACTAGTATCCCACTTCCTGGGACCTTAAAGTTTCTGTCTCCTTTCCAGAAAATTGATGATATAAACTAAATGGAGTTTTAAAATGTGTATGTCATTTCTTTCAGATGCATGGCCAGAAAGTTCTTGTATTTGTGGATTCGAATGACTTTTGGAAGAGTATTTCCCTCTAAAGCCAGGTAGTATTAGTTCAGAACACTGGACTTCTGTTGAGTTCATTCTAGGATTTTGTTTTGTATTAAGCCCATATATAACCTTTACTATGGCATGTGTTGCATTCCTTCCCTGCTCCTCCCCAGCCTCCAGGAGGTATATCATATAATGGTAACTTAACACATATTAGTTTGAATGAATGTTTGCCCAGGAGAAGTAAATGAGCTCTTTCAGGTTCCTGGCGAGACTGGCAGATTGACTTGGTCTAGGGCAGAACCTGGGGAAAAAGTTGGCATTGGCAAGAAGAGTGAAACTGAGTCAAGTGAAAGTCCCTCTGCCCGGTAGCTTCACTTTTTCTAGGCTGCCACCTGCTGCTGTGGGTTTTGGTTAACATTGCTTTAGCTGCAGCGCCCTAAGTGGATCACAAGGGGTCAGGGACACTGTGCAGGAAGCCAGAGGGATGGAGAGAAAGAAGGGGCAGTGTAGGGAATGTTTCAGAGAACTGACAGCCATTGAAAGTGTAAGTGTTTAAAAACTGAAATGTTATGGGTTCTCACCCTTCACTTCTCCACTTACTATACCCTTTACTGTTTCATTTTTCTGACAGTATGGCTTCCCTGATCTGGAACATCAAGGTCTCTTGATTCAAGGTTTCTCAAGCAAATTTGTCCTGTGTGTGTTCTCTGAAATTTTTTCTTGGTATACCTTGTGGAGGGCCTTGCTCTTCCCATCTTTTTCGTGTGTCTTTACCAGTGAGGCTCCCAATGTGGCCACAGCCCATTGCAGCTGCAGGGATGAGGCATAGTCTACCTCTGCTTTTCCTTCTTTCCCTGGACCTTGGCCCTGCCCTTCTTTACTGCCTTGGTAGCTGTTCGTGCCTTCAATAATTTTTTTTTTGTCTTTTCTTGTTCTCAGTGGGAGAACTGATCGGAGTAACATAGTTTGCCATTATCGGAAGACTCTTGTTTTTCTTTTTTTTACTCAATTGAGTATTTTATTTATCTTCCTCCCTGTTAGCTTAGAAATTATATACTCTTCTATCCTTCTTTTACTGACTGCCATAACAAATATAATATGTTTGTTTAACTTACTGGGGTCTAATGTTAATTGTTTCTTTTTGCCCTCTTCCCAAACAAGGCAGGGTCCTTCGAACACTTTAACTCTCCTGTCGCTGTCCCCACTTATATGCCCTTATCGTAGGGTATTTTAATTGTTTATTTTTTGTTTTTTTAAATTAAATTAAATTTTTTTTTTTTGGCTGGGCCATGCAGCTTACAGGATCTTAGTTCCCCAACCAGGGATCGAATCCAGGCCACAGCAGTGAAAGCGCCGAATCTTAACCACTGGACTGCCAGGGAATTCCCTTAATTCAGTTTATATTTTAAAATCTCCAGAACATTATTACTCTCATTTTACACAGCCAGTATTCATTTATATTTATTCATGTGTTTACACTTTTTGTTCTTCTTTGTCTCTTCCTATATCTCCAGGTTTCCATCTGTGATGATTTTCTATCATTTAAATGTTCCTGAACATTTCCTTTACAGTAGGTCTGCTTGTGGTGAATCCTCTCAGATTTTGTCTAAAATTGTTTTTATTTCGCTTTCAGTTTTGAAAGATATTTCACTGGGTATATTAGTCTACATTGCCAGTTTTTTCCGCCAGCATTTTGAAGATATTCCATTGTCCTATGACTTCCATTTGTAAGATGTTGATCTAATTGTTGCTCTTTTGAAGACCTATTATTCAAAGATTTAATATGGTATGCCTGGGTGTGGGTTTATTTTCTTAAAGTCTTAGTTCATTTTGAGATAGGTTACAGGGTTTTCTTGGGTTTTGTTTTTGTTTTTATTTTCCTGTTTTGTGGGCACATCTTTCTGGCATAATTTTTTTGTCCATAGGCCTGTTATTCTCCTTTTCTTTTTTTTTTTTTTTTTTTTTTTTGTGGTACGTGGGCCTCTCACTGCCGTGGCCTCTCCCGCTGCGGAGCACAGGCTCCGGACGCACAGGCTCAGCGGCCGTGGCTCACGGGCCCAGCTGCTCCGCGGCATGAACCCGCGTCCCCTGCATCGGCAGGCGGACTCTCAACCACTGCGCCACCAGGGAAGCCCTACAGTAACTTTGTATAGGATTTTACTTCATTTACTTTTCTGTTGCTCACTTTTATATGATATTAATTTTTCTGAACTTTTAAAGTGAAGTGAGGTTTAGTTAAGCTTTCCTAATTTCACAGAGCTCTCTCTTCTTTCTCTGTCGTGGTGTTCACAGATGTGGCAGCTTGCTCTATGGGGTATCCTGGCTTGTTCCCCTACCACGCTTGGTCTGATCCTGCTTGTCCTTCTTGTCCTCCTTGTCCTCCTGTCTCCTTGTCCTTCTGCTCAGTTTCTATTCTGCTCCCAGCAGTTCCTCCTCAGTATGAAGCCCTGTCTGTTTTTGAGGTCAGGTCGGTTTTGAGACTGTTGGAGCCATACTGCTCCAGCAGCTTCAGCTCTTACATGAGCCCTGGTTTTGGAGAGAACAAAACTCCTCTCAGTTTCAGCTTCTGGTCTCAAGTTGGGCCTCTGCACTTTCTAGTGACTACTTATTAGCTGATTCAGGTTCTCCTTCTCAGGTTGCTCAGATACCACCTTCATCGCTCCTTCTTTCTTCTGTACAAATGTTAATACCATGGTGGTCTTTTGACTCTGGGTGATTTGTCCTCACCTGCTTGCATTTTGGGGTTGTAGGAATACCTTGTCACCTAGTTTTGTTGTAATAGATACATAAGTTTTTGGTTTTGCTACATGGTTGCTCTGTGTGCTTTGTAGGGATTCAGAGACTGAAAAACTATGTTGCTACCTTCACTCTCTTCCCCAAATCCTTTTCCTGCTTGATTTTGTTAAACTCATATTTGACTCATATTTAACTGGAAACCTCTTTTCAAATAATATCTATTTGTATTCCAAGTACTCGGGAAACGCTGATTATGTTAGAAATGCATTTGATTCAAAGTAAGAGAAATTCTGACGATGGCTTAAACAAATCGGGATTTGCTTTTTCTCACAGTTTGGAGGTTGGTATTGGTTCAGCTGTTTAGTGATATCATCAGAGACTCAGGCTTTTAGATCCTTTCCAGTTTACCGTCCTTAGTATACTGGCCCTTTGTCCTTAGAGATGACACTGTATAGTTGCAAGATGACTGTTCTAGCTTTACACAGGAAGGGGGAGGAAGGGTGGTGTCAGCTGGACCTGTCTCTATCAGGAAGGCAAAACTTTCCTAGAAACCCTCAGCTGCTTCTGCCTCATTGGCCAGAGCTATGTCACTGGCCATCTTTAGCTTCTGAAGAGGCTGGGAGAGAAACCTTTCCAGCCTTCCTAGTGGATGCTGGTGAGGAAGCAGAGGCTTGGCGGTGGGTGTCGGGTATCTACGACTGATGTCTGCCTCACTGTGTTAGAGCATTCACATTGTACTCTTTTTCCTTTCTTTGCTCTTGAATGGTGGCAGGAAAGAATACTGGACTGGATTTTAGGAGACCTGAATTTTGGTTCTTACCTAGACCCTAGATAATGGTTTGATCTGGGGTTAAGTTATGGCTCTAGGCCTCAGTTTCTCAAATTGTAAAATGAGAGAGTGAGAATATTTTTTCTCTAAGTATCTACCAGAATTGTAATTCTGATACTATGTTTTCACTGACTTTGCAATTTGTGATGGGGTGGTCAGTTTCAACTTGCAATCCCTTTTTAAATCAAGTGGGTTATTTGTTACTTTGGGTAAAGTTGGGCATATTGATCTTTGCTTTTTTTTTTTTCTTTTTGGTCTTTTTCCATACCGAATTATTTATTTCTCACTTTTAGGAATGTTAGAGGGGAATGATATCATACCAGAAACTTCAGAATAATACCTTTATGTGCTTGGAGAATGTTTTAACTTCTATAAACTGGAGTTGTTTTATCATTAATAAATGGAACCAAAATGACCACTGAATTAATAGGGCAAAAATAATACATACAGTATGTGTCCATATGTAAGGCAGTCTTAAATAGAAAGTATCACCTCTTTTTCTGAAGAGAAGATCTGAACAAAATTACTTGGCTAATTTGGGAAGTAGATAAAACAGTCACGTCCATATATAGTATTTAATTTATCAGTATTTTTCGTCATTCTTGGTTAAGGCTTTGCTTCCTATTTTCTTGAGAAAATAGAAGTAACAGAAGAGACCATCACTTAGTCTACTGACCGCCAGCATCTATTGCCATATGACCTGCTTTCCCAACTGTGGCATCTGTGGCAAAATCCTTTTGTGTTGCATTCCCCTTGTGCCTACTCCAGGCCATCACACTAGCAGTTTTTTTTCTGTCTCTTCTGTATCAATTTTTCCCTCTTTACTGGATCATTTGTACCAGCATACAATGCTATTATTTTCCTATCCTGAAAGAAAAAAAGTCTCTTTGATGCTACTTCCTTCTGCAGCTAGCTCTCCATCTCTTTGCTTCCCTCTACATTTCCTGGCCATCCCCAACCTCTCCAGCACCTCTTTTTGTAGTCTCAAGTCCATCCTACGAGGCTTTTGATTCCATCATGCCACCAAAATTGCTTTTGCTTTTGTAAGGTCACTACATTTGCTAAAATCAGTGGTGAACTCTTAAATTTCCTCTCACTTGACTTACCAAGAAGCATTAGACAGCCCATCATTCCCTTCTTCAAGGAGCCATTTCTTCTCCCAGCGTCAAGGTTACCATCCTCTCTGTTTCCCTTCCACCTCTTTGTCCCCTCTAACTCTCTTTGGTTGGTTCCTCCTCATCTAAGTATCCCACCCCCAGTCCTTGCACTGCCTCTCTGTCTACCTCCCAACCATGTCAACCTCATCCCATGATTCCCAAAGGTACACACCCAGCCCAGACCTCTTCCTGGACTGCTACACACGTGACATTCCACTCTGCGCCCAATAGACGTCACAACTCAGTATGTTCATAACCAAAGTCTAGACATTCCCCACTGACCTCCCTGCTGAGTGTTCCTCTCTCCAGTAAAGGAAGCTCCCATCCTTCCAGGGTCTCGGGTCAGAAACCTAGGAGTCATCCTTGGTATCTTATTCCCTCACTCCCCGATTGCAATGCCAAATGCCAAAATTACGTTGATTCAACCTTCAAAATAGATTCAGACTCCAAGCTCTTCTCAGTACCTCCAGTTGCTGCCACCCTGGTCCAGGCCATCGTGTCTCCCCTGAATGACTCCAGGAGCCTCCTCACTGGTCTCCTGCTCCGAGCCTTGTCCTTAGTCAGTCTCTTCACACAGGCAGTCTGAGTAATCCAGTCACGTCACTCTTCAGCTCAGACCTCGGGCAGCTTCCCATCCTGCTTACAGTAAAAGCCAGAGTCCTTACTGTGGCCTATAGGCTAGTCACCTTTTTGTTTTACCTATCTATGGATCTTTTCTTTTTCATTTCTGCCATCATAGTTTTAATTTCCAAGAGCTCTTTTTTGTTCTCTGAATAGTCCTTTTTTAAAAAAAATAGCATCCTGGAGGCTCATAATTTTTTTGAGGTTAATGTAATGATTTATTTCTAAGGTTTTTGACTGCTCTGTTTCTTCTAAGCTCCTTTTTTCTGTGTGCTTTTGTTCACTGTCTCATGTTGTAGTCTTTCCTCAAATGTCAAGAGATCCTTTTATTGTCTGCTCATATTTAAGAGTTAATATTAGAAGCTTATATACCCATTCAATGTATGCATAGGGACTTGTAAGCTGAGGGTTTCCCTTTAGGCTTTTGAGGCAGAGACCAGATAGTTTCATTGGGGGAACTCCATCTGTCAGTATCTGAAGTCCTTTTCCCTTAGGTTGATCAGTTTTCCCCAGAGGAGAGGAGTCCTCCAAACTCCTTCTGGGGTAGATTGGGGCGGAGGCGGGGGGCGGTGGTTATAAGCTTGGCGGCAAGCAGAGGAGAGGGAATGTGGGTCTCACTGTTCGGTGTGTAGACTCTCGGTTTAGGACTGTCTCCCGAGCTGTGCCTGGTGTTGGAGAGTCCAGTGCCCCTCAGGTTCAGCCTCTCCAGAGATAAGCCTGAGTCTCTGCCCGGGTGAATAATGGGATCCAAGGGCCTAACTGCTTCTTACGCACAGGCTTCCAAACAATCCTGTGTTTTCATTTCCACCCAGGGCTCCCCGCTTCCTGATACCTCTTGTTCCCATGCCTTTCTGGGGTTCATGCCACCAGCCCCTTGCCTCTTGACTCTCCTCCCACCGACACTTAGTTCTCTGCCTTCTTTCACCTGTTGATTCAGTTGCCACTCGCCTACCTGCTTTCTGTCATCAAAAATTGGTTGGCATCTCTTGTTTGTTTGTTTTTTTGTTTTCTGCAGTACGCGGGCCTCTCACTGTCGTGGTCTCTCCTGTTGCGGAGCACAGGCTCCGGACGCACAGGCTCAGCGGCCATGGCTCACAGGCCTAGCTGCTCCATGGCATGTGGGATCTTCCTGGACCGGGGCACGAACCCATGTCCCCTGCATCGGCAGATGGACTCTCAACCACTGCGCCACCAGGGAAGCCCGGCAGGCGGATTCTTAACCACTGCGCCACCAGGGGAGCCCTGGTTATCTATTTTAAATATAGCAGTCAATCCCAAATTCCCAGTTTGTTCTTCTCCCCCAGCCTTCCCCCCGGTAACCATAAGTTCATTCTCTGAGTCTGTGAGCCTGTTTCTGTTTATAGATAAGTTCATTTGTATCTTTTTTTTTTTTTTTTTTTGTAGATTCTGCGTATGAGTGATATCATATGCTATTTGTCTTTCTCTGTCTGACTTACTTCACTTAGTATGGTAATCTCCAGGTCCATCCATGTTGCTACAAATGGCATTATTTCATTCTTTTTTATGGCTGAGTTATATTCCATTGTATATTTATGTACCACACCTTCTTAATCCATTCATCTATCATTGGACATTTAGGTTACTTCCATGTCTTGGCTATTGCTTTTTTTGTTTTTTAAAATATTTATTGAGGCTGCGAAGGGTCTTAGTTGCGGCATGCTGGATCTTTGTTGCGGCATGCAGGCTTTTAGTTGCAGCATGTGGAATCTAATTCCCCAATCAGGGATCAAACCTAGGCCCCCTGCATTGGGAGCATGGAGCCCTACCCACTGGACCACCAGGAAGTCCCATGTCTTGGCTGTTGTAAATAGTGCTGCAATAAACATTGGGAGGTGAATTTCTCTATGTATATTTTTGCCAGCCAGTTTTTTAAAACCTGTGAGTGGGTGAGGATGAAGGACATGTTAGTAACCTACAGAACCATGAAAAGAAATTTGGAGTGACTGATAGGCCAGAGTTCCTGAGTTACCAGTCTTCTTGACCATGCCTGTTAGCATCAGCACAGTCTCACTGCCCTGCTGCTTTCTTTCTTAATAGCTTTTTCCCTTCTTATTCTCTCTTCTCTTTTGCTCTTGTTATCACTCCCCTAGTCAGATTTCAGTTAAACTAATATATTCTGTTAAGTCCTAGGAATACCATTAGGCATTTGCTTATTTTATAACTTTTAATCTCCTGGGTATGTAAATGAGAAGTGTAGCTACTATCTTTTACTAATCAAATATATTTTTTAGTCTGGTGAATGAAAAAAATTGAGAATGTTAATTCTCAACTCACTTATGGTATTTGAAAAGTCAGATTTTTTTACTTTCACCTCTTTAATTGGTAAGATCTAGAGTATAAAATTTTTTAGCCTCATTTCTAGTTTAAGTAGTTCTAACGTTTTGATCTGAAAAAGTTGTATATGTCTATTTTTAATCTATTTTGGTGTTATCAAATAATGAACCACACTTTTCTGTGAGAAAGCAATGGCCATATGAAACGGTGATTTGGGAATAGATATCAGCTCCAACATTGTCAGTTATGTCTCTGGTTTTTTTTTTTCATTGCCCTAGGTTTTACTATGAGCAAAGAATTCTGCAGAAGGTCTTTGAAGAATGGAAAGAAGAGTGGTGGGTTTCCCATCGAGAGTGGAAACTCCGTGTTCGAGCTGACTGTCACTATAGGTAGGATTTCATGTTACATTACTTTAATTTTACTGATACACGTTATCAAATAATTACTTGTTGGCATGTTTCTGGTCAGAAGGATAGAAATTTTTTTTCTGGTTTTATTGAGATATAATTGACATATATTAATTACTGTATGAGTTTCAGGTGTACAGAATAAAGGTTTGACTTACATATTATGAAATGATTACCACAATAAGTTTAGCTAATGTTTATCATCTCATATAGATACAATAAAAAGAAAAGGGGAGGGCTTCCCTGGTGGCACAGTGGTTGGGAGTCCGCCTGCCGATGCAGGGGACACGGGTTCGTGCCCCGGTCCGGGAGGATCCCACATGCCATGGAGTGGCTGGGCCCGTGAGCCATGGCCGCTGAGCCTGCGCATCCGGAGCCTGTGCTCCGCAGCGGGAGAGGCCGCAACGGTGAGGGGCCCGCGTACCGCAAAAAAAAAAAAGAAAAGGGGGAAAAAAAAGAAAAAAATTTTCTCCTTGTAATGAGAACTTCTAGGATTTACTGTCTTAACAACTTTCATATATATCATACAGCAGTGGTAACTATAGTCATCATGTTGTACATTACATCCCTAGAACCTCTTTGTCTCATAACTGGAAGTTTGTACCTTTTGACTGCCTCCCCCAACCCACCCGGCCTCTGGTAACCACAAATCTGATCTTTTTCTGAGTTTTTTGTTGTTTTTTTTTTAAGATTCCACATATAAGTAAGATCATATAGTATTTGTCTTTCTCTGTCTGATATATTTCACTTAGCCTAATGCCCTCAAGGCCCATCCATGTTGTCGCAAATGGCAGGGTTTCCTCTTTTTTTTTTTTGCGGTATGTGGGCCTCTCACTGTTGTGGCCTCTCCCGTTCCGGAGCACAGGCTTTGGACGCACAGGCTCAGCGGCCATGGCTCACGGGCCCAGCCACTCCGCGGCATGTGGGATCCTCCCGAACCCGGGCACAAACCCGTGTCCCCTGCATCGGCAGGCGGACTCTCAACCACTGTGCCACCAGGGAAGCCCCCTCTTTTTTTTTAATGTATATGTTTTTATGGGGTTTCCTCATTTTTTAATGACTGAGTAAATTCCATTGTATATAGATACCACAACTTTACCCATTCATCCACCTTTGGACACTTAGGTTGTTTCCCTGTCGTGGCTATTGTAAATAATGCTGCTGTGAACATGGTGGTGCAGATATCTTTTCAAGTTAGTGTTTTTGTTTCCTTTGGATATATTCCCAGAAGTGGGATTGCTGGATTGTCTGGTAGTTCTATTTTTAATTTTTTAAAGATCCTGCATACTGTTTTCCTTGGTGGCTATACCAATTTACAGTCCTACCAACAGTCCACAAGGTTCCCTTTTCTCCATATCCTCACCAGCGTTTGTTCTCTCTTGTCTTTTTTTTTTCTTTTTTATGTCTTATTTTTTGGAGACCTAATTTCCTACTTTTCCTTTTTTTAATTGAGGTAAAATTGGTTTATAACATTATATAAATTTAGGTGCACATTATAATTCTATTTTGTCTTTTTGACAATGGCCATTTTAACAGGTGTGCGGTGATTTTGATCTCATTGTGATTTTGATTTATATTTTCCTAATGACTAGTAGTATTGAGCATCTTTTCATGTACCTGTTGGCCATTTGTATATCTCCTTTGGAAAAATGTCTGTTTAGGTCCTTTGCCCACTTTTAAATTGGATTATTTGGGTTTTTTTTGCTATTGGGTTATATGAGTTCTTCATATATTTTGGATATTAATTCCTTATCAGTTATATGGGTTGCAAATATTTTTTTCCCATTTTGTAGGTTGTCATTGTCACTTTGTTGGCTGCGTCTTTTGCTGTGCATAAGTCTTTTGGTTTGCTGTAGTCCCACTTGTTTATTTTTTATTTTGTTGCTCGTGCTTTAGGTGTCATATCCAAAAAAATCATTGCTAAGACTTATGTGAAGGAGCTTTTTTCCTATATTTTCTTCTAGGAATTTCATGGTTTCAGGTCTTGCATTTAAGTCTTTAATCCATTTCTAGTTAATGAGTGGTGTTAGATATGAATCTAGTTTCATTGTTTTACATGTGAATATCCAGTTTTCCCAGCACCATTTATTGAAGAGACTGTCTTTTTTGCATTGAATATTCTTGGCTCCCTTGTCAAATATTAGGTGACGGTATATACTTGGGTTAATTTTGGGGCTCTCAACTCTATTCCATTAGTCTCTTTGTTTTTATTCCCATGCCATAATATACTATAGCTTGAAAACAGGAAGTGTGATGCCTCCTGCTTTGTTCTTTCTCTGGATTGCTTTGACTGTTTGGGGTCTTTTGTGGTTCCACATAAATTTTAGGATTGTTTTTTCTACTTTTGTAAACATGCCATTGGAATCTTGATAGGGATTGCATTGAGTCTATAGTTGGCTTTTGGTAGTACTAACATTTTAACAATATTTTTCCAGTTCATGAACATGGAATACCTTTCCATTTATTTGTCTTCTTTGATTTCTTTCATTAATGTCTTGTAGTTCTCAGAGTAGAGACCTTTCACCTCCTTGGTTAAATTTATTCCTAAGCATTTTGTTATTTTTGATGCTATTGTAAATGAGATTGATTTATTTCTTTTTCAGATAATTTGTTGTTACTGTATAGAATTGCTACTTAGCTTTTTACGTTAATTTTATATCCTATGATTTTACTGAGTTCATTGATTAGATCTAACAATTTTTTGGTTGAGTCTCTAGGAGTTTCTGTATGTAAAATCATGGCATCTGCAAATAAAGACAGTTTTACTTCTTCCTTTCCAATTCCAATGCCTTTTCTTTCTTTTTTTTTTTTTTTTTTTTTTTTTTGCCCAATTGCTCTGGCTAGGACTCCCAGTACTATGTTAAGTAGGAGTGGTGAGAGTGGGCACCTTTGTCCTGTTCCTGATTTTAGAGGAAAAGCTTTCAGCCTTTCTCCATTGAGCATGATGTTACCTGTGGGCTTATCATATGTGGCCTTTATTATATTGAGATACTGATGATCATATGGTTCTTTTCTTTCATTCTGTTATGTGAGGTATCACATTGATTGAGTTTGTGGAGGTTGGACCATCCTTGCAACGAGAAGAGTTTTGGATTATTTTCTGTATTTTTTCAAATTCTTTTTAGAGTAAGCAAGATCAAAGTCCTAAATTAAGCCCAAGCACACAATACTGTGTGCATGTGAGCACATATACACAGAGATACCCCTCTAATTCAAGTAATCATTATGTAATGATCATGCTAATGATTTGAATATGTTTTTCTCACTGACTCTCACTTCTGTATAATTTCTAATTCTGTGTTTTAAAATAATAAAGTTGTTTTAATTTGTATTGATTGGGAGAAAATATATGCCCAATATAGAACATTAAGAAAATACAAATAGAAAAAACTTTAAAAATTTATTTTTTTAGCAGTAGAGAGAAGAAACTCTTAATCTTTGACATTTGTATTCCCAAAGATAAGTGGAAGAAAAAGTAAAAATTGGGAATTACATCACATACATATTTTTATACATCTTATTTTGCGGTACACGGGCCTCTCACTGTTGTGACCTCTCCCGTTGTGGAGCACAGGCTCCGGACGCGCAGGCTCAGCGGCCATGGCTCATGGGCCTAGCCGCTCCGCGGCATGTGGGATCTTCCCGGACTGGGGCATGAAACCGTGTCCCCTGCATCAGCAGGCGGACTCTCAACCACTGCGCCACCAGGGAAGCCCTATACCTTTTTTAAAGTAAAAACTTAGTATGTCGTATACATTGTGTCTTTTTCAAATGGTATTCACTCATTATAATCATGTCTTTAAGCTCTTCGGGGCAGGGTTTCTGATTTATGGATATTTCAGATATCCATAAATACAGACATCGCTGAATCGTTCTAAGAAGCTGACAGAGTATGAAATCAAGTTTTAGGAAATGGGATAGTGAAGATATAGAGGGACTGACAGTCTTTTTTTTTTTTTTTTTTTTTTGGGTGCCTTTTGGTTCTTTGCTGTGCGCGGCTTTCTCTAGTTGCAGCGAGGAGGGGCTACTCTTCCTTGCGGTGCAGGCTTCTCATTGCAGTGGATTCTCTTGTTGCAGAGCGTGGGCTTCAGTAGTTGTGGCTTGCCGGCTCTGGAGCACAGGCTCAGTAGTTGTGGCGCACAGGCTTAGTTGCTCTGCGGCATGTGGGATCTTCCTGGACCAGGGCTCGAACTTGTGTTCCCTGCATTGGCAGGTGGATTCTTAACCACTGCGCCACCAGGGAAGCCCTGGGACTGACAGACTTAATGTGTATAATGTATGCATTGAGACAGAAAAGACAAAGGAGAACATTGACTGTGTTTTAGTGCAAAGGAGAGGTTATGTTTTACATGGTGTGGATGATTGAGATATGACTGTCATTCCAAATGCCACAGCTTTGTGGGTGCTGAAGGTGAAGTTATTCTAGGATAATTCACATCTTTTTTCCTTGGTAATAATATAAGGTGTGGAGAACGACACTTCAATTTTAGCTTAGGATATAGATTGGCTTTTTTGTGTCAGAAGTGTTCCTGTTAATTTCTCCTAAGTACAGAACGGACTGGGTATGTCGGATTAGGAGTTATTTTGTTTTAAAGAAACGCTATTTGCTTTTTTGGCTCCTCAGATATTACTTGTATAACCTGATGTTCCAAACCTGGAAGACCTACGTGCATCAGCAGCGGGAGATGAGGAACAGGTACCTGAGAGCCGAGGATCATGGTGAGAAAAGGAAGTACACGTCTAAAGAAAATCCCTCCGTTTATTTGTCTTGTTTTTCCTTTATTAAGATTTTATTTTTTAAGAGCAGTTTTAGGTTCACAGCAAAGTTGAGGGGAAGGTAGTAATTGCCCATACACCCACTCCCCAACACATACATAGCCTCTCCCATTATCAGCATCCCGCATCAGTGTGGTACATTTGTTACAGCTGGTGAACTTATACTGACACATCATAATCACTCAAAGTCCATAGTTTACATTAGGGTGTATTTTCTTTGGTGAGGTGTCGATTAAGTTCTTTTGCCTATTTTTAATTGGATTGTTTGTTTTCTTGTTGAGTTTTAAGAGTTCTTTGTATATTTTGGGTAATAATCCTTTGTCAGATGTGTCTTTTGCAAATATTTTCTTCCACTCTGTGGCTTGTCTTCTCATTCTCTTGACATTGTCTTCTGCAGAGCAGCAGTTTTTAATTTTAATGAAGTCCAGCTTATCAATCTTTTCTTTCATGGATGGTGCCTTTGGTGTTGTATCTAAAAAGTCATCACCATACCCAGGGTCATCTAGGTTTTCTCTTACTTTATCATCTAGAAGTTTTATAGTTTTGTGTTTTACATTTAGGTCTGTGATCCATTTTGAGTTAATTTTTATGAAGGGTGTAAGGTCTGTGTCTTTTTTGCATGTGGATGTCCAGTTGTTCCTATACCATTTGTTAAAAAGACTATCTTTGCTCCACTGTATTCCTTTGCTCCTTCGTCAAAGATAAGTTGACTATATTTATGTGTGTCTGTTGCCAGGCTCTCTGCTGTGTTCCACTGATCTGTCACTTCTTTTGTCAATATCACGCTGTTTTGGTTACTGTAGCTTTATAGTAATTCTTCAACTCAGGTCGTATCAGTCCTCCAGCCTCCTTCTTTAATATTGTGTTGGGTATTCCATGTCTTTTGCCTCCATATAAATGTTATAATCATTTTGTGATATCCACAGGATAACTTGCTGGGATTTTGGTTGGGGTTGCATTGACTCTGTAAATCACGTTGGGAAGAACTGACATCTTGACAATATTGAGTCTTCCTATCCTGAACATGGACTCTCTCCCCGTTTATTTAGTTCTTCTTTTATGTCTTTCATCACAGTTTTGTAGTTTCCTCACACAGATTTCATATATGTTTTGTTAGATTTATACCTAAATATTTCATTTTTTTGAGTGCTACTGTGAATGGTGGTGTATTTTTAATTTCAAAATCCACTTGTTCATTGCTGGTATATAGGAAATCAGTTGACTTTTGTATAGTAACCTTGCATCCTGCAGCCTTGCTATGAATTGCTTATTAGTTCCAGGAGTTTTTTGTCAATTCTTTTTGGCTTCTTTACATAGACAGTCATGTCATTTGCAAACAAAGACAGTTTTATTTCTTCCTTCCCAACCTGTATACCTTTTATTGCTTTTGTCTAGTTGCATTAGCTAGAACTTCTAATATGATGTTGAAAGGGAGTGAGAGGGGTCATCCTTGCCTTATACTTGATTAGTGGAAAAGCTTTTGAGTTTCTCACCATTAAGCTCAGAAGCTGTTGTGAAGGATGAGTACATTGTCTCTGAGAGAGAATAACTCCAAGTCAAAGGGAAGACTTGTTCGATTCCCTTTCCTGTTTTCTAGGATGTGTGATCTCTGAGCAGGAACTCCTGTGTGATCATATCCCTATGGTTTTCTCTATATGGCATGGTTTTGGCACCTACCACTCACTTAAGCATGATTTGTGTGAACTGGCTGTTCCTGCCCTGCTGGTGCAGTGTTCTGGCTGTGTTTCTCTCGCAGCACTTGGGACTGTTGTCTGTCTTGCTGCCATGTGTCACACTGCAGTGCTTACTTCTGATCTTCTTTGTCCAGGTTGTCCCTTAGTGATCTTGTGGACAGTTTAGCTCTGGTCAGTGTCTGATTCCTTGAGTTGAACCCAGAAACCCATGTGGGGAGCCTAAGGGAAAAAAGGCACTAACTTTCAAAATGATAATGCAGCCTGCTGTTTCTCATAGCCATTTCACATGAATGCCCTATAGGCACCTCAAACTCAGCAAGTCCCCAGTAAAGCTTGTCCACTGCTCCCCGTTTAGACCTGCTCTTCCTACTTTTCCTAGCTAAGCAAGAAACCTTACGAATGGCTTCGTCGTAACAGCATTTAGTTATCTTCTCTTAAAACATGCCTCCCTGAGGTGTCCCTTGCACTCATCTTTTCTTTGCCAATGCCTGAGATTAAGCCTCATCTCTTTCCCCAGAATATTATAAGTACCTCTTCTTTTATCTCCTTGGATTTATTTTCTTCTTTTTATAGATAACGTTTACTCTTTGCAAACATACCTTGAAGGGAAGCACCATTTTGCAGATGAGGGACTGGTGTGAGGTTACTTAGCTCAGTGACAAGGTCAGTACTCAGGCCCAGCTTATCTTACTCAGGAGCCTAAACTCTAAGCTACAGCACCATACTAGTCCTTGTTGCCCGAGGTGTGCTGATTCATGGGGTCTGAGGTGGGCCCAGAGAAGCTGCATGTTAAATTCTTTTTCATATTTTGACTTGACTTGTCAACAACTATGAAATATAAAGTATAGCTCTAGTCATCCTGACCACATTTTGGAGAATGTCCTCAAAATGTTTTACAGAATTTTATTTTCTCCTTTGTGTTCTAAAAATAAAAGAAACTTATGTCGTCAGTGATGACTTTCATAATGAAAATGGAATTTACCACAAAGGGAGACCTATGGACTTTTGTGCCTCCCATATTTAGTAAATTCTCTTTCCTCCAGGATCATTACTGGTCCTTCTTATTCTGTTTCTCAAACAGATACAGATAGTATCCTTTCCTTTTGTCTTGCTTATTCTACTTTACAATTATTGTTTCAAACGGCAAATTTTATAACATGACTTCTTTAACTTTATATTATGGAAATTTAAAAATATCTATAAAATGGAAAGGTAGAATAATGAACTTCCGTGTACCCATCATCCAGCTTCCAATAATTATCGACTCACATATATCCATATCCACATTCACTTCTCTGCTTCCTCTGTTATTTCATGTGTACATATTGCAGAATATAACTTTAAAAAAAAGGACTTTTAAAATAAAAGATTTCTGAACAGTGCAGTACACTGATTTTCCTTTAAAAGTTTTGTAAATGTTATCACTTATATAACCATTCTTCACATCCTGCATCCTTATTAATTTTGTAGAGCTTCACAAGTTTTCCAGCAGAGGGCACTAGAAGACTGGAGGAATTTAGATATTCAAAGGAGGGATGTCAGAGCTTTTGAACTTTTGTCTTAACCCAGAGTGATCCATCTCCCCCAGCCCCATTTTGAAAATCTCTTTGGTGCCATCTAGATGCAGAACAAAAGATGCGACAGGCCTGGAAGTCCTGGTTGATCTACGTGGTCTTTCGTAGGACCAAACTTCGGATGCAGACCACTGCCCTGGAGTTTAGACAGCGGAGTACTTTGTGGTGAGTGTGCTCCATTGCCCTACAGATCAGCAGCGTTCACTTTACCTCAGCTTTGCTTTATGCTACTGGAAAACCAGCATAAAAACCCACCTTAAAACAATGTTTTGGGGATTTCCCTGGTAGTCCAGTGGTTAAGAATCTGCCTTCCAATGCAGGGGACGTGGGTTTGATCCCTGCTTGGGGAACTAAGATCCTACATTCCGCGGGGCAACTAAAACCACACACTCTGGAGCCTGCGCGCCACAACTAGACAGAAGCTCGCGCGCCGCAACTAAGACCCAATCAGCCAAATAAATAAGTATTTTTTAAAAAACCCAAAAACAATGTTTTGAACATAATTGATACCTAATAAATATTTATTGATAACTTGTTCAACATTGAGATCAGGTTTTCACCAAATCATAAGTAACACTAATTGAGTACTTACTAGAAAACCCTGTGTTAAGTTTCTGTGTGTGTTAATTTTTTAATGTAAAGTGTCTCATTTAATCCTTGCCATAAACTATGAAATACTGTTATTGCACAGATTAAGATATATGAGCTCAGGCAAGTTACTCAACCTTTCTGAGACTTACTGTATAAGTTGTAATTAGCAGAACTAGGGCTCACCCACCCACCTCTCTGATGCCAAAGCTCATGCTCTTAACTGCTGCCTTGCGCTGCATCTCAGCAGCATTGTCCACACATCGGAGGGTGTTAGTCCACTCTGAAAGTCAGGTGTGTGTAGCAATGAGCTGCTTTATAATAGGACTGATTCCACTGTGCATTGTTCCCAGTGGTCCTCTGGTGTCCCAAATGGCAGTGTCTTAAAAGCTCAGTTCCAGCGTGTCTGTAGTGTCTAAGGCTGGATCTGACCTTAGGAACCATCCGTTTCCAACCCTTAACTGGCAGCTCTAGGACTGTTTCTTGGCTGTTTAGGGAGAGGGACTTGAGCTCAGGGTCTGAGGCCCAGCCCTCACTGCCCTTCTCTTTTCTGGCTGGCCTCGCTCTGACTGGTCCCATCTTTGATTTGCTCTCTGACAGGGTGTGGTGGAGCACGTGGAGACGGCAACTGGGACAGGTTCACCTGGGCCGTGCCCTCCATGCCTCAGCTGTGAAGCACAGGGCCCGGAGCCTCCAGCTGCAGGTGAGTCCAGCAGACTCGGGCTTTGGTGTCCTCTGTCCACGTCGTCAGGCACCATACCCACAATGGGAGCTTGGGCAGGTGGGGTCAGACTCCCAAACAGAAAGCTGACCGTCATGCTGCTGCCTCTCTGCTGGGCCCTCCCTGCAGCTCAAGGGATGGAAGTGGGGTGCGAGGCAACTTGGAAGGCTGGACCCTTCAACAGACAGAGGCCGCTGGAAGGAATATGCTAGATGTGATTTCCAGTGATCTTTAGAGAGCTCCTGTTAATTGTGGAGCCGGAACGGGATTTATGAATTAATTATAAATATGTTTAAAGAAACAGCAGTATATTCTTTATTTCCTTATTACTCTTTTCCTACAGCAAATTAGAAAACGAGGGCAGAAAAGAAACTAAGACTGAAAAGAAAACCTGGCTTTTTCATATAATTTTGCTTATTTCTTAGAGCTCCTTTTGGGAAAGCCACTAGCTTTTGGTCAGTTATAAAGGCTTAACATCTGTACCAAACGTATGCTGTGGTGAAGCTTTTTTATGGCCTTTGATAAGCTTTCTGAACTTCAGTCACTTTTTAGTGTCTCCTGGGTACTTATAGGGCTGCCAAGTCAGTCATAGAGAATAGAACAGGGAGGAGGAGAAAAAGAAGTGCGTGTTACTATATTGTAGGAGTAATAACTTCTTTTTTCCATTTATTTATTGATTTATTTTTGGCTGCGTTGGGTCTTTGTTTTTGCGCACAGGCTTTCTCTAGTTGCAGCGAGCAGGGGCTACTCTTCGTTGCAGTGAGCGGGCTTCTCATTGTGGTGGCTTCTCTTGTTGCAGAGCACAGGCTGTAGGCACGCAGGCTTCAGTAGTTGTGGCACATGGGCTCAGTAGTTGTGGCTCGTGGGCTCTAGAGCTCAGGCTCGGTAGCCGTGGCACATGGGCTTAGTTGCTCCATGGCATGTGGGATCTTCCCGGACCAGGGCTTGAACCTGTGTCCCCTGCATTGGCAGGCGGATTCTTAACCACTGCACCACCAGGGAAGTCCCTGTAGGAGTAATAGCTTTTTAATCTGACAACATTTTGTATCATCCATGGAAGAATATGCAGTATATGGAGATCATATGCAGACAGCATAGATTGGGGTCAGCAAACTTGCCCATGGATCAGATTTGGCCAGCTGATTGTTGTTGTAAATAAAGTTTTATTGGGACGCAGTTACACCTGTTCATTTATGTATTGTCTAAGCTGCTTTCAGGGTACAACGGTAAAGTTGAGTAGTTGCAACAGAGACCATGTGGCCTGCAAAGCCTAAAAAAAGTATTATTTGACCCTTTAAGAAAAAAATTTGCTGACCTCTGAACTCATAAGGTCTTCTGAAGCAGTAGCAAGGAAATAGACATAGTTCTTGCCAGTGATAGTAACGGTAACAAGAACAGCAGGAGCAGTAATAGTATTTATTGTGGTCTTACTGTCCTAGGTGCTGGACTAAGTGCTTTATATGTGTTATCTCAATTTTCAAAATTACTTTTTAAATCCCGTATTATTATAGGTTAAATAACTCAAATGAGGGTCATACACCTAGCAAAGGTCAGAGCCAGTATTTGAACTGAGGCAGCCTGAAAAGTGCAGAGCTGTTCTTTTAACCATCATGCTGCCTTGTCCTCAGTAGACTTGTGCTCTCAGGAGGGAGAGGGAACTATGAATGTGAAAATGCCAGAAGCATAGGAACATATTGAGGATGGTTTTCTGTCGCTGATGGACTTCAGCTATCGTCCCTTTCAGATAGTCACTTTGAGAGCCTATAAACTCGTTCTCCTGGTGCTGCTATTGCTCAGAACACTTTTAGAATTCCTTTTTTACTGTTGCCTTCAAAGCTTACAACAACAGATTTGAATGAATATTTTTAGCGATAGCAGGTTTTCGTCGTTTGAGGTTGGATTTAACTTAGAAGACAGCCGAGAGTCATTCAGAATCAAATCCAATGAAAAATGTGAGCAATCAAGATAACACTGATATGGACCACACTATATGAGACTCTAAGGCAAATTTTATAGTGCAGATTATAAATAAAATCCTTGTGTCTGATAAGTACCATATGATTTACCAAGAACTTAAATTTAAGTCATTCTCTTAATCCTCACAGCACCTCTGAACTAAGCAGGGCAGACGTCATGAGATATGTGAAATTTTAAAAAATTAAATTATGTACTTCAAAAATAAAAACATTAAATATAAAACATTTATTAAAAATATTAAAAGATATCCAAGTACCCAACATACAGGTTTAAAAGTTGTTAGCATTTTCCATACTTGCCCCAGAATTTAATGTAATTAAATTCACAGTTCAAGCCCCCCACTTCCTTCCTTCTGCCACCTTTCCTCCTTAGCGATAACCTGTACCCTGATACTGAAGTCCCCATTTTCTTGTGTTCTTTTGCACTTGTAAAAATGTGTGCATACATATACATAAAGAATAAGTGTTCTGGGCTTCCCTGGTGGTGTGGTTGGGAGTCTGCCTGCCAATGCAGGGGACACAGGTTTGAGCCCTGGTCTGGGAGGATCCCACATGCCGCGGAGCAGCTAGGCCCGTGAGCCACAACTACTGAGCCTGCGCGTCTGGAGCCTGTGCTCCGCAGCAGGAGAGGCTGCGATGGTGAGAGGCCCACGCACCGCGATGAAGAGGGGCCCCCGCTTGCCACAACTGGAGAAAGCCCTCGCACAGAAACGAAGACCCAACACAGCCATAAATAAATAAATGATTTTTTAAAAAAAGGAATAAGTGTTCTGACTTTGTGTTGTTAGGAAACTTATGAATGGTGTCATACTGCACATTTACTTTGCAGCTTGCTTTTTTTTAATGCAACAGTGTATTTTTGAGGTTTATCCATGTTGATACATAGAGACCTGTTAACTACCTATAATATGCCTTTGTACTGAATAAGGCTCAGTTTACCTGCTCAGTGCTGCTGAACTGTTGATTCCTTCTGATTATGTTTTTTACAATTACAAACAACGTGGCAGACAGCACTCTTAAACACAGATCCCTATGCAAGAGTCTGAGTTTCTCTTGTTCCTGGAAGTGAAACTTCTTTGGGTATCATCTCGTCATCCTTATCAAGCATCACCTATTTGCTCCAGTGCTGTGCCAGTTTATGTGCTAAAATTTCGGTTCCCATTTCTTTTGGCCTCATCAGCGCTTTGCATTGTCAGACTTGGTCATTTTCACCAGTTTGATAGGTCTGAAGTGGTAATTCCTTGTTGCTTTAATTTACATTTCGCTGATTCCTAATGAAGCCCAGCATCTTTTCAGACGCTTGTTTGCCATTTGAGTTTCTGTTTTTCAGCTTGTTACTATCCCTCACTCCTTTTTTTCTGTTGGGTTATTTGGCTTTTTCTGCTCTGTGGACATTGTCATACATTCTGCTTACTAATCTTTTGACTATTAGGTACATTGCAAGTATTTTCTTCTAGTCCATAGGTTGTTTTTTTGCTTTGTTTATGGTGGGGTTTTTTTCATACAAGTGTTTTTATTTTCAGTGTACCTAATTCTTGTATCTTATGGTTTGGTCTTTAATCCATCTTGGGTTTAATTTTATAAATTGTGTGTAACAGGGTCTTAGTTTGTCATTTTCCTTATGGATAATTTCTGCAGCACTGTTTACTGGTTAGTTCATCCTTTATCTTTTTTATACTGACTGTTAGTCCATCTCCATTATAGAGCAAGGTCCCATTTGTTCATGGGTCTATTCTGGGCTCTGTATTCCATTGGTCTATTTGTCTATCTCTGAGCCAGTACACACTGTTTTGATTATGATTTAATGAAGCAGGTAGGAAAGAACAAAGGTTCTCTAGTCAGACTGCCCAGGTGGAAATTCTGCTGCCATTACCTGTTAGCTTTGTGCCTTTTTTAATGAGTTACCTAATCTCCCTGTACCTTAGACTTCTTTTTTTTTTAATATTGCATTTTGGTTTTTATTGCATTTTATTTTTTAATTTTATTTTTTTTATACAGCAGGTTATACATATTAGTATATATATGTCAATCCCAGTCTCCCAATTCATCCCACCACCACCCCACCTTATATTTCTTATCTGTAAGTAAATAATAATGGTACCTACCTCATAGGATTGTTGAGGATTAAGTGTAGTGATACATGTAATATGCTTAGAGCAATGCTTTGAGTATGGAAATCCTCAGTAAATGCTAACTGTTCATTACTACTCCTGATCTTACTGTATAGCTCTTAAGTTTTCATATGTGGAAAGAGATCTTCTTTATTCTTGTTCTTTTTAAAAATTGTCTTGGCAGTTGTTCTTTACTCTTATTAATTTTAGGATCAACTCGTCAAGTTCCACAACAAAGCCTACTAGGATTTTTTATTATAGTACACTGACTTTTTACATTAGATTGGAGAAAATTGTCATGTTTGTGATATTGAGTCACCCCACCCTTGAGCTTGATGTAGCTTGTGATGTATTGATGGGCGTGAGAGGGAGAGTAGGAAAGATTAGGCCATGAGATGTGACAAGGAGGCAGATGTAATAGTAAGGCTCTGCAGGCTGTGCCCATAAAGGCTTTGGCTCTTTTTCCAGGGGAGGGGGAAGCTACTGGCTTTGAGAGGAGGAGTGATGTGATCACACCCCACCTCTTAACAGGCTCCCTCTGGTTCATCGTGTGCTGCCTTTTGAGGAAGGAAGGGAGAGAGAGAGAGATATGAGAGAAAGGGAGAGTGTGTGTGTGTGTGTGTGTGTGTGTGTGTGTGTGTGTGTGTGTGTG